>NC_091641.1:29589622-30839622 GCF_027580195.1 Bos mutus
GGCTTATTAAAAAAGAAAAAAAGAAAGCCTACCCAGGTATTTTCTTCCTTCCTCTCCTTTGCAATGTCCCAGACTAAATGAAAAGAAGAAAATGATCCATTCTACCACAGTTACAATACCTATTCAGTATGCTACTCAAGTATAAATTGGATTATCTAACTGTTAAAACTGAGGTGTGACTTTCTAATAGGCTTAACATTTTTGGGTGGTATTTACATTTTAAAAGAGGCACTTATTTACTCAAATCTCAAAATATAATACCCAGGAGATATTTCTGAGCTGAGTCTTTTTGGTGCTCTGTATCTGTGACTTCCATAAGCAGCACTCACAAAGAATAACAGCACAAAAATAGATTCATAAACTTTCCAACAAACTTCTGAAGTCTTCAGAGACAAAGCTGATAGCTTTGGACACAAACAGGAAATAAAATTTCAAAACGCCAAACCAGGAGAAACAAAGCGTGGTGCAATGGGAAGATCTCGGCCATGGATATCAAATGGACCTGGGTTCTAATTATGATGCCAGGAACTTTCCTAGCAGGCCAGGGGTTAAGACTGTGTTTCCAGTGCAAGGGACTCAGGTGCAACCCCTAATGAGGAAATTAAGATCCCAGATGCTCTACAGCAAGGACAAAAAAAAAAAAAAAAAAATGATGCCAACACTGATAACTTGATCACATTGGCCTTGATACTTGATTTTTTGAGTCCCAGTTTCCATACTTGAAATAGACATAGTTAAATATTTATCGTGGTGCCTACGTGACACAATGGGGCTTCCCTGGTGGCTCAGTGGTGAAGAATCCGCCTGCCAATGCAGTAGGCTTGGCAATTCCTGGGTTGGGAAGATCCCCTGGAGAAGAAATGGCTACCCACTCCAGTATTCTTGCCTGGGAAATTCCATGGACAGAGGAGCCTGTTGGGCTACAGCCCATGGGGTCGCAAAAGAGTTGGACGTGCTACTAACACAACAAATGACACAATGCAAATGAGAAGCCGAGTATGATACCTGGCACATAACAGATTTTTTTTTTTTTAAGATGACTGTTAATGTTTTGCTGTCTTTATCTTCATCATTGTGGTCACCATCAATGGCTCCTGCACTGCCAAGCTGAATTGTCTGGGGAAAATTACTTACCATCCCCCAGCTTCAGTTGCTTGTGTAAAATGTCTATAAAAACTTCATATTCCGTATGGAAGGGCTATGAAGATTAAATGAAGTAATGGTTTTGTGTTTTTCCTTGTGGTCTGACACAGTTGTTTGTGTCTGCCTGATTATCTATCCAACAGTCTTCATATCTATTCATCTATCTTTAATATTTAAATAGAGTTAACAAAATTTTCTGTGCAAGAAAAAGTATTTGTTTTTAACAGTGGAAAGGAATGAGTTATAAAAAAGCTCAAAGGCTTTTGATATTCATATGTTCCAGATAAAATTCTCAGAAAATGCATATACATGAAGAGAGACTTAATCTGCAATAATTAATGAAAAAACTATTGGTTTTGAATAATATTGGAACTGTAGGTTTATTACAGGAGCCTACCTTTACTTAAAGGTTACTCCTAATTAATATTTTTTGAATTAAAAAAATGTTGGTGCTTTCTTGCTAGGGGCACTGAGGCCGGCTGAGAAATTATTAATAATTCTGGATGCTTTGAAGCCTGAAGCCATGAATATTTCTCTTATTTTTCAATGCATTTGCCTATATTGCAGGATCCTTGCAAGTTGCTTGTCAATAAATATTCAAAAACTTCATGGTCACACTGTGATAAGCAACACAGTGGTTAAATAATCTTTGTTATTCCTGTCATCCTGCTTTTCACTGACATCTGCCCAAGACCACACACTGATTCCTCCCTCAGGCAACACAGGCTCACTTTTCTCTCAGATTCTAGCCAGAAAACAGGCAGACATAGTGGTCACATTGCTGGAAAGTGAAAGTAAAAGTTGCTCAGTCTTGTCTGACTCTCTGCGACCCCATGGACTGTACAGTCCATGGAATTCTCCAAGCTAGAATACTAGAGTGGGTAGCCTTTCCCTTCTCCAGGGGATCTTCCCAAACCAGGGACTGAACCCAGGTATTCTGGATTGCAAGCAGATTCTTTACCAGGTGAGCCACAAGGGAAGCCCAAGAATACTGGAGTGGGTAGCCTATCCCTTCTCCAGGGGATCTTCGCAACCCAGGAATCGAACCAGGGTCTCCTACATTGCAGGTGGATTCTTTCCCAACTGAGCTATGAGGGGAGCCTTGCTTGGTTGAGTCCAATATTGCTTGGTTAAAACTCTGAGACCTTTTTGGATGAACTGGGAATCTAGCATGAAGGGAAAGGAAAGAACTAAAAAGGGGCCCAGGACTGACTCCTGAGTAACTCTGCCCTTTAGAGTTAAGAAGAAGAAGCGTGACAGATGGATGTAAAGCCCTGGTCTGGGAGAGAGGAGGAAAACCCAATATTCGAGAAGCAAACAGAGCCCAGCTGCCCACGCAGGCCTTGACAAGTGCTGTTGAGAGACTGAGTGAAATAAAGGCAAAGGGCTCTGCGTTTGACAGATGGAGGTCATTGGTAATATTGGTAAGCAAAGCTCCCGTGGAGGGAGGAGGGTGGGGGAGCTACAGTGGAGAAGCAAATGGCAAGTGAACGTGCAGGGCAGACCTGTGCTTTCTTTGTGTTTGAAAATTTTTATAATTAAATAAAAGAGAACACTTCTAAAGCCAGTATCAAAACCTGTATTTGGATAGGTACACACACACACACACACACATACACTCACACACACACACCGGCCCTCACATTTCACATCGTGGACAACATAGGGTATGAACTCAGGTCCACTGAGTCTCAATGCCATCCTACCTTCCCACCAGACCGTGTCACAGCTCTGTGAAGCTACCTCATTTACAGCTTTTACTTTTCTGAAGCCTTAATAATTAGATTCCTCTGCTACTCTCTTTCTGATACTATTTTGAGGTCAACACTATCCATCTAACTTTCTTTCTAGGAACAACTGATTCTCAAGAATTTACTGCATGGTAGAGTAAGGTCTTCTTTTCTTCAATGCCCCTTAGCTAACCATATGGTAAGAGAAAAGGATCTGAGTTCTTCCTACGGTCTATAGCGATGGTCCCCAACCTTTTTGACCTCAGGGACCTGTTTCCTGGAAGACAGTTTTTCCACAGACCAGCATGGGGAAGGGGGTGGTTCTGAGATGATTCAGGAATATTACATTTATTGCGCCCTTTATTTCTGATCTAATGCTGCCACTGACCTGACAGGAGGTACCAATCCTCAGTCCAGAGCTTGGGGATCCCTGGTCTACAGGGTTGTTCACATCACCATTTGGCTCCTGGACCCTTTTCTCACCACTTGCCCCCGTAACAATCCCCCAGCCATATTGGCTTCACTGCAGATCCTCCATCATACAAATATACAGACCTTGGGGCCTTTCCACCTGCTCTTTCTCCTTGCCTTGGACACTGACCAATAATTACATGATTCACTCCCTATCTTCATCTGGAACTCTGCCCAAATGTCACCTCCTCAAGTGTTACCTTTCTTAACATGCCTTGCTGAAAGAGCAACACTTGTTCCTTTCTACTCCTTAATTCTTGATTATCATATTTTCATAGTACTCATTCTGATTATATTGTTCATTCAGTATTTATTTCTTAAGTGTTTCTGTACCACTCTTCCCACACACAAAAGCAAGCTTCATGTGATTAGCCAGTATGGTGGACAGGTTCTTGGTACAAAGCAGTTATTCGGTAAATAGTTGTTGAGTGAGTGAAAGAATATGGCTGGGACTTCCCTGGTGGTCCAGGGGTCAAGAATCCACCTTGCAGTACGGGGGTGCAGGTTTGATCCCTAGTTGGGAACTAAGATCCCAAATGCTGAGGAGCAACCAAGGCCCCATGCCACAACTACTGAGACCACACCTCACAACCACAACTAGAGTCCCTGCACGCAAGGAAAGATCCCGTATGATGCAATGAAGATCCTGTGTGCCGCAACCAATACTCAATGCAGCAAAAAAAAAAAAAAGAGAGAGAGAGAGGAGAGAGAGAATATGGCTGATATTTTCTGACTTTAAGATGATTTTTTTAATCCTTTTCTTATTTTAAAAAATTATCTTTATTCGTAATCACGAAGGAAAGAACCAGAGAGTTAATTCAGGAGTCTTAGAGTTGTGGGAGACCCCATAAAACATCTAAATCAGTATTTCCCACAAATTTCTATGTTATTAGTTGAATCTGTGAAAAAAATAAGGCTTTTGAAATAAAGCACATTTGGAGTATAATACGCATTGATACAGAGTAATAGAGAAGATCTATCATAAAGAAAACTTAACTGGTTTGGTGGTGATTTAGTCACTAAGTCGTGTCTGACTCTTGCGACCCCATGGACTGTAGCCTGCCAGGCTCCTCTGTCCATCGGATTCTCCTGGCAAGAACACTGGAGTGGGTTGCCATTTCCTTCTCCAGGGGATCTTCCTGACCCAGGAATCACATCCGGGTATCCTGCATTGCAGTTAAGATTCTTTACCAGCTGAGCTGTGAGGGAAACCCCAGCACTAACTGAGTGATTCACCTAAAAGATTTTTAATTAATTATTTTTGGCTGTGGTGGGTCTTTGTTGCTACCTGCGGGCTTTCTCTAGATGCAGTGAGTGGGGCCTGCTCTCAATGGTGGTGTCCAGGCATCTTACTGCGGTGGCTTCTCTCATTGTAGAGCACAGCCTGTAGGTATACAGGCTCAGTAGTTGTATCACATGGGCCCAGTAGTTGCAGCTCGTGGGCTCTAGAGTGTGGGCTCAGTAGTTGTAGTGCTGGAGCTTAGTTGCTCCGCAGTATGTGGAATCTTCCTGGACCAGGAATTGAACCCATTTCCCCTGGGTTCCCTGAATGCCTAGAGTCTGTGCATTGGCAGGGCTTCCCTGATAGCTCAGTTGGTAAAGAATCCGCCTGCAATGCAGGAGACCCCAGTTTGATTCCTGGGTTGAGAAGATGCACTGGAGAAGGGATAGGCTACCTCCTCCAGTATTTTTGGTCAACTGGTAAAGAATCTGCCTGCAATGTGGGAGACCTGGGTTGGGAAGATCCCCTGGAGAAAGGAAAGGCTACCCACCCCAGTATTCTGGCCTGGGGAATTCCATGAACTGTATAGTTCATGGGGTCACAAAGAGTCAGACAGGACTGAGCAACTTTCACTTTCCCCTGCATCAGTGGTTGGATTCTTAATCTCTCAACCACCAGGGAAGTCCTGAAAATATATGTTTTGATCATAGCATATTTTATTTCTTTGGAAATTTTCATGGCACTCTATTTTGTGGAATATATAGAAACACATAAATGTGCAGTATAACCTAGGAAGGAAGATCAGTGTGGTGCGGGCATTAAGAGTGTAGAATCTGACCTCTGGTCTGCCTTAATTATATCTTGGCTCCTAGGCTACAAGCTGTGTAACTTTGGGCAAGTTATTTAATCCTTTTGTGACTCTGTTTGCTCATGGGCAAAATGAGGATAATAGTGGAACCTACCTCATTCAGCTGTAATGATGATTAAGTGGGTTAATCCATATAGGTACTTAAACTAATGCCTAACTCATAGTACGCACCTACTAGCTCTTAGCTGTTACTATTATACATGCATATGTTTTTCAGTAAAATTAAGTACCAACCCAAGGTTGGTTTTCAAATTCTTTTGCCCTTGCAATTTAAAAAAGCAAATGGGTTTCAATCTTGTTGTAGTGACAAGGAATTCTGACCTTTTTTCCAGGAATTGCTCTTGGGCAGTTTGAAAACCTCTCTTGCCCATTTCACCAAATATTTAATGATCTCATTTGACTTCTTGGTTTCTTTACTTCTGGCTGCTAAGCTGTACTCAGACAGAAAATATGCCAAATAGTATTATGTCCTGACTATGCAGATATGCAATTATCTTTCACAAATATATTGTTTCCTTCCTTCTCTACGTATGTTTCTGGCCTCTGTCTGTCTCACTCTTATTTCATCTCTTGTCTGTCTCTCTTTTTTTGTTTAATTGAAGTATTTGTTGCTTCCCTGGTGGCTGAGAAGGTAAGGAATCTGCCTGCAATACAGGAGACCCAGGTTCAATCCCTGGGTCCGGAAGATCCCCTGAGAAGGGAATGGAAACCTTCTCCAGTGTTCTTGCCTGGAGAATTCCGTGGACAGAGGAGCCTGGCAGGCTACAGTCCATGGGGTCTCAAAGAGTTGGACACGACTGAGTGACTAACACACACACGTACATAGCTGATTTACAATGTTGTGTTAGTTTCTGGTGTATAGCAAAATGAGCCAGTTATATTAATGCATACATATATTCTTTTTCATAGTCTTTTCCATTGTGGTTTATTATGGGATATTGAATACAGTTCCCTGTGTTATACAGTAGGGACCTTGGTGTATGTCTATTTTGTACCTAATTGTTTGTATCTGCTAATTCCAACTCCTAATTTATCCCTCTTCCACCCTCTTCCTCCTTTGGTAACCATATGTTTGTTTTCTGTTTCTGTGTGTCTGTTTCTATTTTGTAAATAAGTTAATCGAAGTTTTTAGATTACATATGTAATTGGTATGGTATTTTTCTTTCTTTTCTTTTTTTATTATTATTTTTTAACTTTACAATATTGTATTTTTTTTCTTTTACTTTTTAGCTTTACAATATTGTATTGGTTTTGCCATATGTATACCTGTGGTGGATTCATGTCGACCCAGAGGGATGGTACAGGGAGGGAGGAGGAAGGAGGGTTCAGAATGGGGAACACAGGTATTTTTCTCTCTATGTCTGACATATTTCACTTAGCATAATGCTCTCCAAGTCTATCTGTGTTGCTGCAGATGGCAAAATTTCATTCTTATTTATGACTGAGTAGTATTCCATTGTGCGTATGTGTGTGTGTGTGTGTATATTCCATAGAGAAGTTCATCTTCTCGAACCATTCATCTGTTGATGGATAACCTGCTTTACTTCCATTTCTTGGCTATTGTGAATAGTGACTCTGCTTTGAACATCGGGGTGAACATATATCTTTTCAAATTAGAGTTTCTCTGGATATATGCCCAGGAGAGGGACTGCTAGATCATATGGCAACTTTTAGTTTTTAAAGAAACCTCCATATCATTTTCCACAGTGGCTGCACCAATTTATGTGCCCACCAACAGTATAGGAGGGTTCCTTTTTCCCACCTTCTCTCTAGCATTTGTGATTTGTGTCTCTCTGTCTTGATCTCAGCATTTGGCTATTTCTATCCTAATTTCTATTTGTTTCTGTCTTTGTTGTTATCTCTGCTTATGTCTGCCTTTTTATCTTTGTCTCCTTTTTCAACGTCTTTCTCATATACACACAAAAGCAATACACATGTTATGTCTGTTTTTCTCTTTGCATGTGTGTGTGTGTGTACATGTGCTATTTCCCCAGACATGACTCTGCTTCCTCTTGTATCATCTTTTACTAACTTTTCTTTCCCTTTATCACAAGAGGCTTGGCATCTCTAAGACACACATCCAAGTTCTCTTGGTTTGAGCCTTTTGAGTTGAGCTAAGTGGAAGATAAAGGCCCCTCTGAATGGCTTCTTTTCTTTAAACTAGCATTGCAAACATGCCAGTGTCTATTTGGAAAGTCTTTCATTTGGGAGGATTTTTCCTCCTCAAAATCCCTTTTAAAATTACCCACTTACAGTTCAGTCTTTGTCTGTTTGTGCAGCTCAGTTCCACCCGAGGTCAATCACCTCTCTTCTCTGCCTTTCAATTATCTTTGGTGCTTTTATTCCCGTGCACAACTTGAGTTGCTACCTAGCAATTTGAATCAGGGTGTTCAGCCTCTGAGATTTGTGAATGAATAGCACTCCTGATAACAAGCATTAGTTGACAAGCTCCATCTTCTGTCCATATTGTTAAATGGTGGGAAGAATGAAATATAAATAAAGTCAAATTCTTGTATCTTCTTTTGGGTAATTCTCCTATTAATTTCATTGTGAGTAGAAAACCTGTGGTTTTTATTGGAAGCAAGGACATTTGACACTAGCATTTTAATCAGATTTGTCCAGAGTAGTTTGGAAGTTGATTTTCAAGACATCAAAACATTATCCAGAAGACTCTGTCACGGTGGGTTTGTTTCTGTGGGTTAAAAAAAAATATCCCAACAACTTTTGACCTATATAATCTGTCTTCAGAAAGTGATTTCCGCGTGCATGACATGGTTAGACTGCCTTGTAAAAACACAATTTTTATTTGACAGTTTTAATATTTTGAACACTCCATGTTGACATTTTTATCAGATGGGTTGCTTGTTTTCATTGACAGTAGGAGTTTGCAAACTAATGAGGAAAATAAGAAAGGAAATTAGCTTGAAGCTGCTGAGTATTTGCAACCAGAAGGTAAACGAAGGAGGTACCAGAGTCTGGAAATAATTACCGTCACTGCCACAGTCCTCCATTAGCGTTGGCAAAAGACCCAGGGTCTGACAGTTAAATTAAAGCTTGCAACCCGGTGAAAAATTAGCAACAGAAAGCTTGAATTCTGGTAACATCACACTGCATGCCGTTTACTGTAGGGCTTTGACAACTCTGCTCCGTTCATGAGATTCATTGGTGAAGCAAGATCCCTTAGAAGATGTAGAAAACCAATTCATCTATAGCAGGCAGTGTTTACAAAGCAATGACCCGGGCAGTCTGCTAGGGAAGTCAAACCTTACTCAGTGAAATTCTTCTTTTATTATGTGGCATGGGATGATGACAGAAGTCTGAACTTTAAAAAATTTCTAATTGGAGGAAAATTGCTTTATAATGTTGTGTTGGTTTCTGCCATACAACCATGCAAGTCAGTCATAATTATACATACATCACCTGCCTCCCCTCATTCCACCCCTCTAGGTCATCAGACTGCCAGGCTGGAGTCCCTGCATTATACAGCAGCTTCCAACCAGCCATCTATTTCACACATGGTAGTGTATATATGTCAGTGTTACTTTCTCCATTCGTCTCACCCTCTCCTTCCCTGACTGTGTCCATAAGTCCATTCTCTACATCTGCATCTCTATTCCTTCCATGCAAATACATTCATCAATACCATTTTTCTAGATTCCATATATACACATTTATATATGGTGTTCGTTTTTCTCTTTCTGACTTACTTCACTCTGTATAACAGGCTCTAGGTTCATCCACCCCATTAGAACTGACTCACATGTATTCTTTTTTATGGTCAAGTAATATTCCATTGTGTATTTCTTCCACATCTTCTTTATCCATTCATCTGTAGATGGGCATCTAGGTTTCTTTCTTGTCCTGGCTATTATAAATAGTGCTGCAGTAAACATCATATATATGTCTTTTAAAAGTGTGGCTTTCTCAGGGTATATGCCCAGTAGTAGGATTGCTGAGTCATATGTGTGTGAGTGCATGTGTGTGGTTGTGTGTGCTCAGTTACGTCTGACTCTTCACGACCCCATGGACTATAGCCTGCCAGGAACCTCTGTGCATGGAATTTTTCAGGCAAGAATATAGGAGTGAGTTGCCACTTCCTACTCCAGGAGGTCTTCCTGACCCCAAGGGTCAAACCCACATCTCTTGAGTCTCCTGCATTGACAGGATTCTTTACCAACTGCACCAGTTGGGAAGCCCTTTAGTGGGGTTATGCCCAGTAGTAGAATTGCTGGGTCACATGGTAGATTTATTCCTAGTTTTTAAAGAAATCTCCATATTGTTCTCCATAATGGCTGTATCAGTTTACATTTCCATCAACAGTGTAGGAGGCTTCCCTTTTCTCCATCCTCTCCAGCATTTACTATCTGCAGATTTTTTGATGATGGCCATTCTGACTGGTGTGAAGTGATGAGTCTGAGCTTTGAAGTCAGAGTTGCATGTAATACCCAGTTCCAACACTTATTGGCTGTATGTCTTTGGTCTGGTAACATCACCATTTTGAGCCTTAGTTTCCTTACCGTCAAAATATGTAAAATACCACAAACTACCTAATAAAATTACTGGGGGACAATAAGATAATGCATATGAAGTACACGGTGATGCCTGGCCCATCATAAATGATGGAATGAATAGTTGATCTTGTTGAAGCAAATGGTAGAGAAGGAGATTCATTTCACTGTAGACATTTGGAGGCTCCTTGGAAAATGTAGAAGCTGAGATTCATCTTGAACTAAGAGTAAGGATTTGACATGAGCATATAAGTTGGGAGAAGAATGGAAACCTGGAAAAAAGGAGACAGCTTAAGCAAAGATTTGGGAGATGGGAAGGTTTATGGCTTATTCAAGGAATAGGAGAAGGGCAGGGAATAGGGAATGACCATGAGCTAAAATAGATTCGGGACCACTTTCTCTGTGATTTGTCATGCATAAGACATGACCTTCTTGAGTAGCCAAGTTCAAACTAGGTTCTCTAGTACAGTTCTTAAGTATCAGACTGCAGGGAATACCTAAGGATACGCCACCATTTAGGTTGCTCACCATTTTTTCCAAGATCCTCAAAGGCACTAACCCCTTTCCCTGGCCAATGCTTGCCAATCTGATGAAAAATGGTGTTTTCTAGTTGACACTTCAGTTTAAAAATTTGCAGTACAAATATAATGCTATAATCTTTTAGGAAATTAATCTGACAGTGTTTGTAAAAATTAATTATATTTATATTAATTGGGCTTCCCCGGTAGCTCAGTGGTAAAGAATCCACCTACCAACACAGGAGACATGGGTTTGATCCCTGGGTTGGGAAGATCCCCTGGAGATGGCAACCCACTTCAGTATTCTTGTCTGGGAGATCCCATGGACAGAAGAGCCTGGCAGGCTACACTCCATGGGGTTGCAAAAGAATTGGATACAGCATAGCGACTAAACAATAGCAATAATTATATTAATCATATAATTAAATATAGACTTCCCAGGAGGCACTAGTGGTAAAGAACCTGCATGCCAGTGCAGAAGTAAGAGATGCAGGTATGATCCCTGGGTCAGGAAGATTCCCTGCACGGCAACCCACTCCAGTATTCTTGCCTGAAGAATCCCATCAACAGAGGAGCCTGGCAGGCTATAGTCCATGGAGTTGCAAACAGTCAGACTCGACTGAAGTGATTTAGCATGCATAATTAAATATATAATTAATTGTAAAATTAATTACATTAATACCCCTTCAGTCACAAATCCAGCTTTGAGCAATCTTATAGAAAGAAGCGTATTAGTACCTGAAGATCTCTGTGTTAGCATGTTTATTAAAGTAGTTTTAACAATGGTTTAAAAGAAAGCAAATTCCATATCATCTACTGATAGAGATGGTTGAATTGATGGACTGGAGCTCTCATTTTACAGAATATTATTCAGTATTTTGGGAAATTAGTTACATCTCTATGCCTTAATGAGAGCAATTTGTATACTATAGTGGGAATAGTGTGATCTAGTTATTTTAAAAATAACTTTATGTATGTGACTATGTTTACATATGGTTGGATGAATGTAGATGTAAAAATCATACACCAAATATGTGTGTTATCCTGTTTCTTTGGTGGAAGGTTGACAAAAATTGAATGAGAAGAGAGAAACAGTTGCCCTTTTCTTTGTACAACTCTGATTTTGACTTGTTGTCACAAGCATGCATTGTGTAACTTGAAAGGAAAATCCAATAAAATATATAAAAAAGGCATGCACCTGGTGAATGGCAGATACAGGAAAAGAAAAGTAGACTAAAAGCAAAGGGAAATTGTGTGGGTTGTAAGCCTAGGAAAGAATGAGTGATAGCCATTTTTGTTCATTTAAGTACCTGATGGGTTTAAAAGTCTGCTTGAGGGCGATTTTTCCTCACTTCCTGCACAGTGTAAAAGGAAGCTACACAGCTCTTATCTTGTCATGGGATCTGCCTTACATGAGGTGGTCTCTGATGACCTGTCCAGCCCCATCTCCCGCCTGACTTACTCACTGGTAACATTGAACTGTTTATCTAGTGGCCCACATTCTATTATAAACATACACACGTGTGCATGCACACTTGCATGCATACACACGTGTGTATGCACACTTGCATGCACACACACATGCACCAACATTCATGGCTGTGCTTTACGTGGTTCCCCACCGGTATGTTGTTCCTTTAGACCAGAACACTCTTTCCTCTACTCATTGCCTGGTTAAGTCCCATTCTCTAAGATTTGAGTTGGGAAATGTTCCTCCACTGAAGACTGGACTAAGCAACCTGCATATGAGCCCTCCGCCCACCAGCAGCCTAAGTAACTGTCTAGCTCAGCATTTCATCTGTGCGTGTGGTACTATCTCCTTCTCAAAATGAAGTTTCTTTCTCTCTTTTCCTTAAACCATTTTAACTGGGTTTCAGTCCCAGTTGAGATTTTTCATGGAATTTCTCCAAAGCACTAGAAATTGGGTGAATTTTTATTTGGTTTCTATTTCAGATGAGGAATTGGAAGCTCAGAGTAGTTGAGTGACCTCCTCATGTTCCCACAGTAAAGTATTGACAGGCTCAAACATCAAAGCCATATCTCTATACTCCTAACTTGGGACTTTTCTGCTCCACCCACACTGAAACTGCAGATACAGACACACTCCAGTGAAGTTAACTGGTGACTCTATTACTATTATCCAGGTATGCCTTATAGTCTATTTACTGGTTGCCTCAGAAAATCCCATTGGTTTTGCCTCATGTTGACTTGCTCTAAGCCAGACTATAATACCCTAATGACCACGTGTATGAATTAGGATGACTTCAGTTGTGACAAGAAAGTCTAACTTAAATAGCTTAAATGTTAAAGATGTGCATTATCTCATATAAAGAAAAGTTTGTCTCAAGACATGAGCAAGGGGACTTCCCTGGCGGTCCAATAGTTAAGATTTTGCACATCTAACACAGGCAGTGTAGGTTTGATTCCTGTTTGGGGAACTAAGATCTCACATGCTATGTGGCATGGCCAAAATTAAAATTTAAAAATAAATAAATAGACATGATTCTGACATATGAACAAGGTCAATTAAAATAAAATAAAACTTCCCCTTAAAAAAAAGAAACACATGTTAGGAAGAACATTAGCCTTCCCACCTTTCTCCTCAGCCACCCTACACGTTTGACTTTTATCTCCAACTGAGTCACCTCATGGTTACAGGATGGTTGCTGCAGTTCCAGACCTCACAGCTGCACATAAGAACAATCAAATGTGGGAGAAGAATCCCTATCTTTAACTCTTTCAAAGATAGGAGATAAAAATTCCACAAGTCTTCCTCTATGAGCCTGTGTAGTGAAGGATTAAAATTGCCCCAAGATTTGGGCTTTGGCCTCAGCTCCTGGGAGGTAACCTTTAAGCCCTTGGGGAGTCCTGCATGATAAGAATATCTGTTTACCTGGGGGCTTTGGGCCAGGCCAGATAGTGTCTGTTGACAAGGTGACTTAAGGTGGGAGGCCTTGCATAGCACATCAGCTTCATCTCTGCAAAGGCTGGAGATTAAGGTCAGCCATGGGAGCGGTCAGTTGCATCTTTGTGACTGAGCCCCAATAAAAACTCTGGATACCAAGGTTTGGATAATATTCCTGGCTGGCAACATAGCATACATCATCATACACTGCTGCTTGAGAAGTAAGTGCTATCTGCATGACTCCACTGGAAGAGAACAACCATAATCTCCACACTGAGTATCTCTTAAATGTTGCTCATGAAACTTGGCTGATTTTAATATGTTCTTTTGCTATAAAAAAAAAAAAAAAAGCCCTTAATAGTTGCTATTGAAAATGTTAGGTGGCATTTCAGGGGGCTCCTAAGAGCTCTA
The DNA here is from genome assembly GCF_027580195.1 of Bos mutus. Taxonomy (NCBI): domain Eukaryota; kingdom Metazoa; phylum Chordata; class Mammalia; order Artiodactyla; family Bovidae; genus Bos; species Bos mutus. The sequence goes on from NC_091641.1 coordinate 29,603,399, forward strand.
GTTCTTTATGTTTCTTTGCAGAAAGAATTCAGTGAGAGGTGAAGTGATAGAAAAGTGGTTTATTAGAATAGGACACTTGTGAGGCTTACACTTGTGGTTGAGAGGGTGCCAAACCCTGAGGACTTATTGGGTTACAGGTTTATAATCAAAGGAAAAGGGGTTGGAGGAGAAGACCTTCTTTGTCTTTCTTGAGTATATGTCATGCTCCCATCATTAGTTCCCCCTCCCAGTTGGGCAGGGGAGTTTTTTGGTTCCTACATGGTCAAGCTAGGTCTACAAATTATTGTGTGTGTGTGTGTGTGTGCATGTGTGTGCATGCACGCAGAGAGCATGTTCCAGGGATTATTAACTTGTTAAGCTCACTGGGCAGGTTGTGGGTCTCATGCCACCATTGTTTTATTGTTTGGGGGCATGTCTCGTGCTTCTGTTGCATGGTTTTGTTGCTAAGCAAACCTGCTTGGTTTTGTGGTTAAGCAAACCTGGCTCAGGTGGTAAAGCATCTGCCTGCAATGTGGGAGACCCGGGTTCAATCCCTGGGTTGGGAAGATCCCCTGGAGAAGGAAATGGCAACCCATTCCAGTACTCTTGCCTGGAAAATTCCATGGACTGAGGAGCCTGGTAGACTACAGTCCATGGGGTCACAAAGAGTCGGAGACGACTGAGCGACTTCACTTTCAAACCTGCTTTTGTGAGTCATCATTAACTTGCAGGGGTCTCCCATACTTTTTTCTGTTAACTTTTAACCACCAATTTTGTCTGTCCTTTACTCTGTCCCTATCAGTATGAAGACTTTGCTGAGTTCTGTGAAAGAGAAAGTGTTAGTCGCTCAGTTGTGTACAACTCTTTGCCACCCCAGGGACTGTAGCCTGCCAGGCTCCTCTGTCCATGAAATTTTCAAGGTAAGAATACCGAAGTGGGTAGCCATTCCCTTCTCCAGGGAACCTTCCCAACCCAGGGATCAAACTCAAGTCTCCTGCATTTCTGGCAGATTCTTTACCGTGTGAACCACCAGGGAAGTTCGAGTTCTATGAGTCCTAGGCAGTTATTGTATTATACCTGCACATGATCTTGGAGACCAACAAACTTGTAGGTGATGTAAGAAGTGAGAGTGGTCTTGTAGACATTGTTTTCTACCTCTTTTGACCAGAGCAGCACCCCAGGCTCACCTCTCAATCAATCATAGGCAAGTGGAATTGTCATGAGTGGCTGGAGCTGATAAAGATTTAGCCTCTGGGCTGGCGAAGAGCACTTGGCCCTTGAGTGTTGACATTTCTGTTAGCAACAAAGAAGGGGGCCATAGCTGCTGGGGAAACATCTAACAGTGTCAACCACGAGCTGTTGCCGCTCTTTTTCTGCCCAGTGGAAGCAACTACAGCACCAGAGGAACCTTTTACCTCTGCACTTTGCATCCATCTCTGTTTCCCATGGGCTGAGGGACAGGGAATCTTCATTCCAGACAGCAACACTGATAAACTTGTCAATGCTATTATCCATCTGGAGTCCAGAAGGCTTTGACACAAGCAGCTTGAGCTGATCTTCTCCCACAATTGGTATTTGTGCAGAATAAGGACCAAAAATAGCTAAGTGGAAACCCGAGAGAGGTCTTCCTTAGGACAATTTTCTATTCACAAACCTCCCATGTGTATAAACTTAGCATCCCACCAGCTTCCTTTGGCATTCAAGTTGATTGTAGAGATACAAGTGCCCAATGAAAACAATAAATTCAGGGACTTCCCTGGTTGTCCGGTGACTAAGAGTACACATTCCCAATGCAGGGGTTCAAGGTTTGATCCCTAATCAGGGAACTAGATCCCACATGCTGCAACTAAACATCCTGCATGCTGAAATAAAGACCCCACACAATAGATATTTTTAAAGTAATAAATTCATGTAATAATGATGTCAGTTGATTGACTGCTATTATGTGCTAGGATTGGGGAAGGGCTATGCATGTATTATTTCATTTATTCCTCAAAACAATCATGTGGGGTTGGTTTTGTTGGTAGTTCTTTCTGTGTAAATAAGGAAACTGAGTCTCAGAGAGTTGCAGCATTTTCCCACAGTCACACAGCCAGTAAGAGCTGTAGTTAACCTGGAAGCCTCTAAATCAGAGTCTAGAGCCATTGGGCTACACTGCTATATGAGGTCCTGTCTGCTGGGGAAGGGACTTCCTCCCAGGAACAGTGGGGTACTGCTGAATGGTCATGAGGAAAGGATGACTAACTCATTCTGGGACGGGCATCTGGGTAAGATGAGAGTGTTCCAAGCTGCCCGTGGTAGGGATGGCCAAACTACTACTGGAGTTTCTTTGATAGCTATTAATACCTTGAGTGCACACTTGCCTCACCTGAGAAACATCCTTTTGATCTGTTTTACACCTTGGATTCCACATAATATTTCATTTGAATGAAACATTTAATTGTTTTTAGAAAAGAAAATTAGAATTCCATTGTGGACCAAATCTGGAAAGTTGGTAATTTTGTAAAGTTATGTTGGAAGAAAATCATGTCCATTTACATGTTACCTAAGGTTGTTTTTACTGTAAATAGTAAAGCCTAAAATATTTACTGTCTGGCCCTTTGCAGAAAATGTATGCAGGCCTCTGAGCTAGATCAGGGTTTCTCAGACTTGGCAATATTAACATCTTGGGTTGAATGATTCTTTTTGTAGGATTCTGATCTGTGTGTTGTAAAATGTTTTAACAGCATTCTTGGCCCAACGAGACACCAGTGGAGTCGTCCCCACAGCAGTCAGCCAATACCCCCCAGATGAGAGCCACTGAACTGGATGATATTCATGTCCTTTCTGGGTCTGAAATTCTAGATATTTATTTATTTATTATTGGAGTATAGTTGATTTATAATACTGTGTTAGTTTCAGGTACAAAGCGAAGTGATTCAGTTATACACACACACATATATATTAATATATATTGATATATTTGCTAGCATTTAACTGTTCATAGCATATTCTTATAATTTTTTGTATTTCCAAAAAATACAAAAAAGTATCAGCTGCTATTTCTCCTCTTTAATTTCTTATTTTGTTTATTTGTGTCTTCTTTCTTTTCTTCTTGGTGAGCCTGGCTAGAGGTTTGTCAATTTTGTTTATCCTTTCAAAACCCAGCTCTTGGTTTTAGTGATCTTTATATATTTTTTTTAAATCTCTATTTTATTTATTTCCTCTCTGATCTTTATTATTTTCTTTCTTCTGCTGACTTTGGGTTTTGTTTATTTTTCTGATTCTTTTAGTTAGTAGGTTAAATTGTTTATTTGAATTTTTCTTGTTCCTTGCCAAAGGCCTGTGCTGCTATAAAGTCTCTTAGAACTGCTTTTGCTGTGTCCCATAGATTGGGTAAGGTTGTTTTCATTGTCCTTTGTCTCGAGGTATTTTCTGATTTTCTCTTTGATTTCATTGTTGACCCACTGATTTTTAGTGGCATATTGTTTAGCCTCTATGTAATCATTTTTTTTCCTGTTTATCTTTCTGTGGTTGATTTCTAGTTTTGTACCACTGTGGTCAGAGAAGATGCTTGAAATAATTTCTACCCTCTTAAATATTAAAAAATCTTTTCTTTAATTCTGAAGGGTAGTTTTCTGAGTAGTGTATCCTTGGTTTTTCCCTTTAAGTAAACCATGACTTTAAGTATGTCATGCCAGTCCCCTCTTGCTTGCAAGTTTTCTACAGAAAAGTTTGTTAATAGCTGATTCCCTTGCATGTGTGACTCTTTGTTTTTCTCTTGCTGCCTTTAGGATTCTCTTTTTAACTTTTGTCATTTTAATCATGATATGGTTTGGAGTGAGTCTCTTTGGGTTCATCTTGTTTGCACTGTCTGTGATTCCTATACCTGGATATCTGTTTCCTTCTTTAGGCTCAAGATTCTTTCAGCCGTAAGTTTATCAAATACATTTTTGTTCCCCTTTTGTATTTCTTCATCTGGGACCCCTATAATATACCTAGGGGACTCAGAAAAGGATGGGGATATTACAGGCTTGGAGGTCATCTTCTAATGTGACTCTCTAGCCTTGGTTGTAGAAGAGTCTTTCTGACAGTTTCATTTGCCTTCATGAGAATTGCTCCACATGGAGATGTATTTTTGCTGCTGTTGGGGGGAGTTGAGCTCACTGTCCTCCTACTCTGCCATCTTGATCCCCTTCCTCCCTAGTGCAAATTTGAATTTACCCACAGAATAGGAGAGTTACCTCTCTGAAGTACTAAAGTTTTAAGAAAGTTTGTGAAATGAATGATCAAATTTTCTCAGTTCTCTTTTTATGCTGGTAAAGAAATATGGCTATGTGACTAATACATTCAACTGTACAGAGTAAAAGAAAGTGGGAATTAAGCTACATTTTATGATTTGGTAATTATAAACTCTTGGAGCTGGAATATCACTGTAGGGTTAGACAAGAAAATGATGCTTGATTATGATATTTCCAGGCTTATAGTGTCAGTACCATAATTTAAAAAACTCAAGTTTTGGACTGTGATATTTTCCATTTTCACAATTTCCTCTGCTTTTAAAAATTATAAGAACTCAGAGATCCTCTGTACCTGTGCCATTATCAAGTACTGAAATGTTGGTCTTGAAATCAGTTTCACTGAACTAATAGCTATAGAGTTGTCTACAGTTTAGATATTTCCTTGCAGCCAAGAGATGACACAATGGTGTAATCAGAGAGGCATGTAAGCTAATTATCTATGGTTGAATTTTGACTCAGATTCAATAAGAGATTTCACACTTAGGTTTTGAGCCATGATGGGGAACTCTTGCTTTTGTGTGTATGAGTGTGTGTGCCTACATGGAAATCTGAAAGATGTGCTATGTGGAAAGTTGTCCAGGGAAAAGAAATGATGTGCAGGTCTCTGTCCAAATGCTGAAATTCTTGAAACCTTTTGCAACCAGTGGGTGGATCCTGGGCTGAAAGTCAAAAAGTCTGGGTTGCCTTCTGCTTCTGCTCATTGCCTGTTCTGTGTCCTTGGGAGAGGTTCCCTTCTCTGGGCCTCAGTTTTCTCATATGTCAAGTGAGCACATTCAATGGAACAAAGCGTTTACCATTGTGTTTTGTAGTCCTTCTCTCCTCCAGTCTTTCTTTCTCTGATCTCCAGCCCCACATGTAGGTCAACTCAACATATTCCACTCCTTCTCTTTTATCTTTCCCAGTCCATTATTTCCTGTTGACTTTCACTGGCAGCAGTACTATTATGGGATAATTTTCCAAAAAGATAGAATCATGATTTCCTTAGTCATATGAAGAAGCACATTAGGTTGAATAGTATCCCCCTATTCACATTTGTAAATGTGACCTTATTTGAGGATAAGATATTTTCAGATGTAATCAAATTAAGATGAGATCATACTAAATTAGGATAGGTCCTAAATCCAGTGACTGATGCCCCGTAAGGGGAAAATCTCAAGACAGACTCACAGGGAGAATGCTGGGTGTAGACAAAGACAGAGAATTAGAGTGATGTATCTGCAAAACAAGGAGTGCCAAAAACTATAAGAAGCTGGGGAAGAAACTACAAGAGACTGAAAACTGCCAGAAACTACAAGAAACTAAAGAGAAACAGGGGAGGATCTCCCCCTAGAACTGTCAGAGGGAAAATGGCCCCGCTGACACCTTGATTTCAGGCCTCTCTCCTCCAGAGCTGTGAACAAATAAATTTCTGTTGTCTGAAGTCACTCAGTTTATGGCAATTTGTAATGGCAGCTTAGCAAACTGAGACACACATATTAAAGATTTTATTTAACTCATATGAGGACAGTAGCCAGCAAATGGTTCAAAGCACAAATTAATGGGGAGTAAAGGAAAGTGAAATGGATTTGCAAATACAAAGCTACTTTTACATGGGGATGAGGGAGTGGGGGGTTATCTCTCTACTGGACATAACTTACTTGCACATCTATACGAAAATTGTTTTTACTGCTATCAGTTATCTACAACTTACCAAGTTGGGAAGTAGCTCCTGTAGAATCAGACAGCTTGGAAGATACACTCTGGACAGTGCATGGTTGTCCAGTGACATACACACGTTCCCTCCCCACTTTCTTGTTCACCCAGGCTGAGAGAGTTCAGGGTCATTTTGTGGGGTGGGGACACGCTGTGTGGCATGTAGGATCTGTTTCCTGACCAGGGATTGAACCCCATCTTCTACATTGGAAGAACAGTGTCTTAACCACTGGGCCACCAGGGAAGTCCTCCAGGGCCATTTTTAAAATTTTCTTTCTCTTCCGTGCTTCTTGAAACCCTCTTCTTGCCTGTTTCCCTTCTTCTACCTCCATCTACTTAAGATTGTTCCTGGATCATCCCTGGTTTCCCCTATCCCAACTTTCACTTGGAGACCTAAAACTGGCCCCAGATTCCTGTTGTGATGGGGATTAACGCAGTGTAGTGGGCTGAGTAGCATGTCCCCAAAATTCCTGTCCACCTGGAATCAAAGAATGTGATTTTATTTGGAAATAGGGCATGTGAAAGATGCAATTTGTTAAAAGCCTTGAGATGAAGTCATGGATGTAAGGTCAACCTAACTCTAGTGACTTGTATCCTTTTAAGAAGAGGAGAGGACATGGAAAGACACATAGACACACAGGGAGGAAGTCCACATGAAGATGGGGCAGAGATTGTAGTCACGCTACCACAAACCAGGGGAGGCCAGGAGCCACCAGAAGTTGCAAGAAATAAAGAAGGACTCTCACCAAGGGCCTCCAGAGAGAGCACAGCCCTGCCAACACCTTAATTCTGGCTCCGTGAAATTGATTTCAGACTTCTGGCCTCCAGAATTGTGAGGCAATAAATTTGTTTTGTTTTCAGCCACTGAGTGTGAGGTAATTTATTATGGCAGCCCTTGGAAACTATGACAGGAGGAGACAGCAGTGGGAAATAATTCAATTTCACAAACTTTTGCTAAGGACCTGCTGTATGACTTCCAGCCTTGTGCCAGGCATTGGAGAACTGGAAAGTGTTGAAGAGGAGCTCTGGTCACCTTTGATAACACATGGTAGTGACCACGTGATATGGGCTGCCTTGCCTCCTCCTCTTCCTCTTCCTCTTCCTTCTCTCCTTCTTTTCCTCCTCATCCTCATTCTTTTTTACTTCCAAATGGATCTTCCTTTTCAATTCATCATTTGGGTTTTGTCATTGTATTGGGTCCCTCTTGGGCATGTGTGTGTGCATGCTAAGTCACTTCCGTCATGTCCAATTCATTGTGACCCTGTGGACTGTAGCCCACCAGGCTCCTCTGTCCATGGAATTCTCCAGGCAAGAATACTAGAGTGTGTTGCCTTGCTCTCCTCCAGGGGATCTTCTGGACTCAGGGATCGAACCTGTGTCTCTTATGTCTCCTGCCTGACAGGTGGGTTCTTAACCACTAGCGCCACCTGGGATGCTGCAAACCCTATGAGCCCCACCTGTTACTCCAGATGCTTCTGCAGCCACTAGTTGAGAGCAGATGTCAACAGTCTTCAACTGGTCAATCCCCACCCTGGATCCTGAGGGTATATTTCTGGCTTCTATGACACCATGATGATCTATAGGAACTGATTGGCCTTTAGCTTGGACGCAGAAGTTGTATATGTATGTGTGTGTGTGTGTGTGTGTGTGTGAGTGTTTAATGCCTGTGGTACCACCTTAAACAATGGGGCTGAGCAGTTTAATACCCCCAGGCAGAGAGATTCAGACTCATTTCATCAGCCTCTTCAGACTGAGCACCCTCAGCAGGGTTCATCCCATTAGCGCATCTTTGCATTGCTCTCCCTTGCCCCTGTTCCTCTTCCCTGGACTAACTGCAAGTCCCTATAATCAATTCCCAAAGAAATGACCTGCAGGGAGGCCCTGGCCGCTGTCAGTGCTCTCAGGGGACCCAGCATTCCTCTCTGCCCACGGTGTCTTGCTCTGTCAGATCGTCTATCCATACAACTGCAGGCTTGAGTCATCTTGTGCAAATCACTCCCCTCTCTGCTTTCTTACCCTCTGGTCCAGGCCAGGTTTTCAGTCTTCTGATCATAATGGAATAAAATATGAAATATGAGGATATAGAAGCTGGTTGAAGGAGTCCTTCAGACCTTGATGCCATGGTTGTTAAATGCCAGGGGTTGCTCTGGACAGAAGAATGGTGTCATCATTGTCTACAGCCCAGATCTTCCAGATGCTTCTGGGGACCTGAACCAGAGAAGTGGGGGGCCATTTTCAACTTTTTACTGTTTCCTTTTGGCAGTAATTGAGAGTCCTGAGTAATTTCAGTTATTACCATGTATTTCCTATTGCTGCTGTAACATATTATCACAAACTATTGCCTTCCCAGGTGGCTCAGTGGTAAAGAACCCATCTACTAAGGCAGGAGATGTGGGTTCAGTCTCTGGGTCGGGAAGATCCCCTAGAGTAGGAAATGGCCAGTATTCTTGCCTGGGGGAATTCTATGGACAGAGGATCCTGGTGGGCTACAGTCCATGGGGTCGCAAAGAGTGGGACACAACTGAGCGACTAAGCAGCAGCAGCAGCAGCAGCATTGGCTCAAAACAACATAAATGTATCATCTTGTAGTTCTGGAGATCAGAAGTCCTAAAACCAAGGTGTTGGCGGGGCTACATTCTTCTTGGAGGTTTTAGAGGAGAACCCATTTCCTTGCCTTTTCGAACTTATGGAGGTCTCCTGCATTCCTTGACTTGTGGCCCCTTCTGCCTTCTTCTAAGTGCATCGCTCCAACCTCCACAATTCCATCATCACATCTCCTTCTTGGTCTCTGACCTCTTGCCTCCCTCTTATAAGATCCTTTGTAGTTACATTGGGTTCAGCCAGGTAAACCAGGCGAATCTCCCCATCGCAGTGTCCTTAATCACATCTGCAAAGTCACTCTTGCCACATGTTACCTCTAACACATTCACAGGTTCTGAGGATTAAGGCATGGAAATCTTTGGAAGGGGTCATTATTTAGATGAGCAAAAACTTTCTTGTATCGTGTTTATGACATTGGTCAAAAGTTCTTTATCCATCTATCTATCATATATATAATCTGTCTAGTTAACTGCATCCTTACGCATCTCACTGACCATGATTCTTAAATAATGAGGGATTTTTCTACCTGGCATAATTATCAAACAAAATGAAATTTAAGCAAAGAAGCTTCAGACAATGAAAAATGCTTGGTCACTACAGAGGAACAAGATAATTTTAGAAATGATGCTTGGACTCTGGAGCACCTTGTTGAAAAGTAATATTTTTTCCAGGAGGAAATATTATCATGTGGAAATCTCAGGTTATATCAGATCTTTACAAAATCAGTGTCTGTCAAACTGGGTCCAAAATGAGATTTCTGCTCGAAGATTAGGTAACTCCTGCTTAGCTGTTAATTGATACTCTCAGGATGAGATCTTAATGCTTGGCCCATTTCTTCTCTTCTGGTCCTTGTGGGTGGGCATTTTTCTCTTGTATTTGCCAAAAGCAAAAAGTAACGATTCCAATCACTGGGGATTTAAATGAAAGAAGGTTTATCATTTTCTACTCATAGTTATGGGCTTCCTGGGGGGTTCAGTTGTAAAGAATCCACCTGCCAATTCAGGTTCAATCCTTGGGTTGAGAAGATCTCCTGAAAAGGAAATGGCAACCCACTCCAGTATTCTTGCCTGGAGAATCCCGTGGACAGAGGAGCCTGGCAGGCTACAGTCCATGGGGTCATGAAACAGTCAGACATGACTTGGTGGCTAAGCAACAACAGCAACCCACAGTTGTAATCACAGAGGACCATGCATATCTACTGCAGTTTGTGTAAATCTCTGCACACTGTCACATTCCCATCTTGTGGTTCTTTTATTCCTGTTGAAGTTGTTATAATGATTGTATGCCGCATAATGATCTCAGAAGCCTGTGTTCTGTTGGATGTGTGATGAAGAAACTTGTCGTGGTTTCTCAAGAAAATAAAAGTTTTTTATTCAAAATGACCTCTGAACTTCTGGCCACTTATTCATTGAGCAGCCTGAGTGTGTGATGCAATTAATCCTTCAACTGGGTGGGTGGGAAAGTCAGACAGGGCAGGTGGGCTTGACACCTACTAGAGGCAACATTCATGTCCCGCATTGATGAGGGATCAGGGAGTTAAGATTATAACCAAAGGAGGAGAGTTTAGGAGGGAATTCATTCCTGCCCTCTGGCATTTGCTGAATATATGTATGGCCTGAGATTATTTCCCTCACACAAAGGCCAAGTTACTAGGAAAAGCATTAGTTCAGATTCATCATCTTAGGACTTAACAGCAGGTGCTAATGGCGTGTGTGTCTTTGTAACTAAGCATTTGAAAAAAGCAATCATTTTGGACAGAAATTTTGACCTCAGAGTAGCTGCCTGTGGCAACTATAAACTATTAATACTTTATAACCCTAGGGGTCCAGCTGCCTTTGTGGCTAATCCTCTCAGAAGCTAATCCTCAGGGCCTCTATAGATAATGGCCCTCTTTCCTCCAAACTTCTTCTACTTTCACTATAGATGAATCTACTTTTTCAGTTTCTTCCGATTGATCAGAAACATCAAATAGTTCTCCATTTCATATGTTTCCTATGAATAGAATCCAGCCTTCTTGGTCAGGCCCAAGGCTACATTTCTTGTCTTATCTCCTACTTTTTCCCAGAAAGTTTTAGCTATTGAAGACATCTTGCATTGTCCTGCACCTATGACTTTGGTCAATACTTATTTTAGCTTAGAACCTGCTCTCTCATCCTTTTTCTATAAATTCCTATCTCTTCTATAAGGGACAGTTTAAGTGCTTTCTGCTACCAAAAGCATCCTTGTATTTTCTCAACTAGATGAAGCCTTTTTTTCCTTGAAGTTTCCCTTCCTAAGAGAATGTTTCTGTAAACGTTCCTTCTTAGGTGTTGTTTGTGAGAAATGCTGGTCTCATTACTGCCTATGATTTTTTTTTAAGTTAATAGTTCAAGTCATATTTCCCTTAAAGGATTGACTTGGTATGAAGTTCAATTTAATACTACCTGAATGAGCAATCCCCTGTCTAATTAAAATGATTCAATTAGCTAGGATGACATAATTTATAAAGGGAATACTGTTTTTAGCATTTTTAAGAACCTATTTAAACCATGGGCTCTTTTTCACCAAGAGGTTGCGTGCATGTGTGCTAAGTTGCTTCAGTCAGGTCTGACTCTGTGATACCCTATGGACCATAGGCCCCCAGGCTCCTCTGTCCATGGATTCTCCAGGCAAGAATACTGGAGTGGCTTGCCATGCCCTTCTCCAGGGGATCTTCCTGACCCGGGGATCGAACCCATGGTTCTTAGGTCTCCTGCACTGGCAAGAAGGTTGTTTACCACTAGCAGCACCCGGAAAGCCCTCACCAAGAAGTCAACAAGGCAAAATTCTAGAGAATTTTGCATAATATTTCGGAACTACCTCAAACCACCATGCCTTCATCTGCTCTTGATTAAGAACTTATGCTTCAATAGGTTACTTCTCTTGTGTTGTGTATTACCTGAAGCACAAGGGAACCATATTTGATATTGACAATAGACAACTTCCAACAGGATTAACATTAAACTTGATTCAGTAACTGTATTTTTAGAGTCTGCTGTCAGAAGGAAAAGAAAAGCTATCATCAAGGCCTATCTATACATAGGCCTTGAGAAGTCAGGACATTATAAGTGCTATTTGCTGTGATGGAAGTGACATACACATTTTAGCTCTGTACTGATCAGAAATGCTTTAATTCAAGTGGCCAAGGGCTCAAACTGCCTTCTCAGTGGCATAAAAATAACTTCTCCAGATCCATGGAGACCATTGAGTGCATGGGATTCAATCCTCTCATAAAGTAATGATACACTCTGGTGTCAATGGAGCTATTTCTTATTAAGCAAGATTAAAGCTATAGCTAAATATCCAATCAACTGTTTGGGAGGTTTTTTGTGGCTGTTATACAAAGCTGTTAGAATAGCTGTGGGCCAAGTGATTAATTAATTGGCCAAATTAATTGATTTAATCTGGTCATTATTATGCTAGAGAAAGCAGTCCTCATGAAAGCAATAGAATTTTGGATGCTAGCTGTTCTCAGAGCTTCAGTGTCACCACATGCAAGTATAAAACTGAACTAAATCCCTCTGTGTCTCTCTTGCTCGCTTTCTGCTCCAAGTCTTCTCTCTCTGAGAAATCCTTCACCTTTTCTCTGGCTCTCCACTCATTTCCGTTGATTCATGTAATTTTCCTTATCATTTCTTTCTACTGACATTTCTACCGACCCCTCAAACCAGACCACTGCAATGCCCTGCAATCATGCTTCCAGCTTCTATTCTCTCCTCCATGCCAATAAGTTTATTTTAAAATTATTGCTTCAAATTTTTTTTTTTTTTGGCTGTGCTAGGTCTTTATTGTGGCATTCATGCTCTTCATTGTGGTTCACGGGCTTTGTCTACTTTCAGTGTGCTGGAGCTTCTCTCTGGTTGCGGAGAAATGGCTTAGTTGCCTCTGTTGGCTTAGATGATAAAGAATCTGTCTGCATGCAGGAGACCCAGGTTCTATCCCTGGGTCCGGAAGATCCCCTGGAGAAGGGAATGGCAACTCATTCCAGTATTCTTGCCTGAAAAATCCCAAGAGAAGAGGAGCCTGGTGGGCTATGGTCCATGGGGTCACAAAGAACTGAAAACAACTGAGTTAGTAACACTTTCACTTTCATGTGGGATTTAGTTCCCTGACCAGGGATAAAGTCAAATCCATGTCCCCTGCATTGGAAGGTGGTTTATTAACCACTGGACCACCAGGGGAGAACCCCCTGCCCCCGCCACCTGCAACAAATTCTTACTTTATATGAATGTACATAATACTCAACATTCAAAAACCTAAGACAATCCAATCCCATCACTTCATGGCAAATAGATGGGGAAATAGTGGAAACAGTGACAGACTTTATTTTCTTGGGCTTCAAAATCACTGCAGATGTTGACTGCAGTCATGAAATTAAAAGACACTTGCTCCTTGGAAGGAAAAACTATGACAAACCTAGACAGCATATCAAAAAGCAGAGACATTACCGACAAAGTTCTGTCTAGTCAAAGCTGTGGTTTTTCCAGGAGTCATGTATGGATATGAGAGTTGGACCATAAAGAAGGTTAAGCACTGAAGAATTGATGCTTGAACTGTGGTGTTGGAGAAGACTCTTGAGAGTCCCTTGGACTGCAAGGAGATCCAACCAGTCAATCGTAAAGGAAATCAAACCTGAATATTCGTTGGAAGGACTGATGCTGAAGCTGAAACTCCAATACTTTGGTCACCTAATGCAAAGAGCTAACTCATTGGAAAATACTCTGATGCTGGGAAAGATTGAAGGCAGGAGGAGAAGGGGACGACAGAGGATGAGATGGTGGATGGCATCACTGACTCAATGGACATGAGTTTGAGCAGGCTGTTGGAGTTGGTGATGGACAGGGAAGCCTGGCATTTACATTCCTTTCCACTCTTGTGCTTTGGCTCATTCAGTACGAGGCTCATTTTTTTTTTTATCATGTTCATGATTATTGTCATTGTCCTCATTATCATTATCTTCCTCCTCATCACCATCATCATCACATCACCCCTTACCCTTACTATATTCTGGTCATTTTCTAAGTACTTTACACGTATCTACTCTTTCCTCATTTTCTTAGTACTTTACATGTATCTAATCTTTCTCACCAACCTATGATATAGGTATCTTAACTTTCCCCATTGTATAGATAAAGAAACTGAAACACTGAGGTTAAACAATTTGCCCAAAGTCACCTCACATGTACATGATGTGGCCAGGATTCAAGTCTGGGCAGCCCAGCTCCAGAGGCAATGCTTCTGACCCCTCATCTGTACATTCTCTCTTTTCACAAATCATAAGCCACCAATTTGGCCAACTTCCTTGACCATCACTGCCTGACCATCTACATTTGGTCTCCTGTTCAACAGACATTTCGAGCCCCCTTACTCTGTGTATGTTCTGTGCTAGTTTCCGGGGCGATATTGGCAAATGAAATGGTGCAGTCCATGTCCTGAACTTGTCAGGCCAATAAACTTGACCTTCAGATGCACTGCTATCCACACCACTCAGAGGTATGGGATGCATACTACTTTTTATCTTTTTATGGTGTGTTTTGCATCCTGTATCTTCCTTAGGTAATTAGTTGTGTCTTTGCTGTTGGACATCTCTCTTAACACTTAGATGATCACAATTGCTTGATGATCATTTAATGATGATGATGCTATAATAGGCAATGTTCCATATAGATTGCTTAAGTCTTACCTACAAAAGAATCTGGATATGGTGCCAGGTAAATCATGTCTTGCTAATAAGTCTCATTCCCACTTTGATGTCCAGAGAACTACTTGGCATATGGCTGAAACCCACTCACTGAGGACTTTTATGTCCCCACTCAGGAAGTAGGACTTCAGTATCTACAGATCATCTGAAGAACCTCATCTGAAGCCTTGGGTTCTTTCAAGAAGAACTGTTGGGGTTAGAGAAGTGTGTGGAGTCAATCCTGGCTCTTGAGCTCCACGTGTCTCACAGTAAGGGAGGCAAAGGGTAAAAGAGTGCCCGTTCATCAGAGTGGCTGCATGTCTGTCGATTTCACCTTCTGTAAATCTGCTTCTGTTGAGCTAATGCCTCTGGTGCCCACATTTAATATTTTATATGCTGCCCTGAACCTAGAGAAAGTCAAAGCATTTGGAAACATCTTTAGGATTCACAGTTTAGCAGAGGATTATCCTATCATGTAACATACCAAGTGAAAAATACCAGGAGTTGGGCTTTCACTTTCTTTTACATAACAGATGTTGAGAAGAGCATCAGAGGGAAGCAGGTAGAAACAACCACAATTAAGTGGAAACAAATTTGCTGTATGACTCAGGGAGTTCAAATAGGTGCTCTCTGACAACCTAGAGGGGTGGGATGGGGTGGGAGGTGGGAGAGTAGTTCAAGAGGGAGGCGACATCTGTATATCTATGGCTGATTCATGCTGATGTATGGCAGAAACCAACACAATACTGTAAAGCAATTGTCCTTCAGTTAAAAATAAATCATTTTTTACAAAAGGAAGTGGAAACAATCGAGTTAGTGGCTCAGAGGTCTATGTTCCACATCAAGATGCTACCAATGGGCAAGAGGAAAAAAAAACTCACTGGGCCAAATTTGTTAAAATCAGGCCTTGCTTGTTAACACACCAGACAATACCTTAGGAGCTTTTTTAGAGCATTTTGTTGTCATTGTTCATTTTGCCTTGATTCTGCTCCAACACAGGGAATTAAATTCAGTCTATTTACCTGTTCTGAGCATTTTTAGCAAAATACTCACAGGTTTGTTCTACATCCTTGCTTCGAGAAAGAGGGAGTCTTCCCTGATCCCAATACTTTGTATTCGTCCAGTGTTTGGGGCA
Organism: Bos mutus; assembly: GCF_027580195.1. Lineage (NCBI taxonomy): Eukaryota > Metazoa > Chordata > Mammalia > Artiodactyla > Bovidae > Bos > Bos mutus. The sequence goes on from NC_091641.1 coordinate 29,618,784, forward strand.
GATAAACACAGCCTGGTAAGGTTTCACAGATGAAGGAAAGCTGATTGCTTAAGTTCATGGCAGAGTGAATATTAGGTTATGGCACTTCAAATCCTGTCCGATCACTAGTTTTCCACCACAATGCTTTTCTATTCTGTGCTGAGTATACCTCTTAAGATGAATATCAACATTAGCCTGAGAGGTCTGGACACTATTCAAAATCATATCCCTCCAGTTCTACAGAGGCTGAGCTCTAATAATGCCAACCTGCTCTTTAGTCCCCCCAAACATCTCTTGGCTTTTTTTGCACACGTGGTTCTCTCTCCTCTTCCCCTTTTGTGTGATGAGAGCCTCCACTTCCTTCCAGACTTAGTCCAAATATCCCTTTCTCCGGGAAGTTCTGCATGCTCTCAGTTTCACTACAGCATCTTGAGATGACCCTTTCCTTTAATATTCGTCTCAAATGTCTGAAACTCCAATCTAAGAGCAGGCATAAAGTATATCTGTGCCCAGTATCTCTAGGGATTCTTGGCAGGACCCACTACAGGGCACTTATCCTCTCCCAGTTGTCTCTTGCCCTGAGTTCCTGTGTTCTGCCCACCTCCTGCAATTTCTCTCTTCTTTCCCTTCCCCCTGGCCCGTACTGACATGGTCTTCAAAGTACCACTGATACAGGTTGTCCTGTCTAGCAGATATTTATTTAACAGAAGATTTTTGCTCACAGTGGGAGATTACCTCATGGAAGAACAGAAGAGACAATAACTTGAGATGAAATATTAGATGTCGCGATCCCAAGAACTCATCAAATGTTCCCTGGCACTGGGGATTTCTCACTGACTGTGTCTCAGCCGAGGATTTTATTTTATATACCTTTCTTGCCCTGCCTCTGTGGATGTCCCCTCCCCTCTACTTTTGCCAGCCTTGAACCTTTAACATTCTTATGACTTACATGCAGAGCTTTCTAGTGTCTTCCTCTTTTCTTCTGAACTAATCTCTGGCTGACTTGACATATCCAAAAATTTCATTAAGGTGGCCACACTTAATAAGAGATTTTTTTCATCTGATCTCTCCCTTTTTTAGCTCACAAAGCATCTGACGTGCGGACATTATCTTTTTATCAGTAGCATCTCCAGTGGGTGAGAAAATGGAATTGCTAGAAGGGAGACAGTCAAGGACTCTGTTTTCTCTTTTTAAAATGTATGTTTTTTTATGGTTTGCATTTTATTTTTACAGTGAGTGCCTATTGGTTTATTGGTGTATTTGTAATGAAATTATTAATGCAAGGAAGTTTAAAATAGCCTCTTTCTAATTCTTGGGATAATATTCAATTCTCATACAGGAGTTTCTTTCACAGGGGCCTGGTAAACAGAAGAGGAGCCATGGAAAGATTTATTCTCCTTCTGTTCAGGCAGAGCAAAGCAAGTTCTTTGTTTATGTCAAATTTCCCAGATACCACACGAGAAGGCAGAGGCTGCATCTTAATCATTCTTGTAGTGTAAGGAAAAGTGGTGGTTCAGTGGGACAGTACCCACTGCCTAGAGAGTATTCTTTCTGCTTGTTGAGTGTTGACCATTGCTGAGTTCTTTGATGACTGTAAGTCGTGGATGACCCACAGCAATGCAAAACCATCCTTGCCAGTAGACATCCAAAAATTTTGTAAAATGAAGGTTCATATCTGGACAGTGGAGATTCTCAGGTAGAAGAGGCCAGTTTTTCCCAGTTTGAATATTCACTTTAATATTCCTGACCTATGCATATGTATAATCTTTGCATTCTCCTTTAACCTGACAGTAACCTCCTACCAGTTCCCTCATTAATGACAACTAAATTCTCTAACATGTTTTCACTTTACTCTATATAAGAGTCATGACTTGACCTTTTCTGAAGTTTTAAAATAATCCTGTAATAATTCCTTTGTTGCCTCTGTCAAAGACTGATGATGCATGGTCCCCACAATAAATGTTTGTTGAATGAATGGATAAATGGAAAAACAAGAAGGTCTAACCTCACTGTGCACTGAAAAGCTTTAGAAAGCTGAGCACCGAAGAATTGATGCTTTTGAACTATGATGCTGGAGAAGACTCTTGAGCATCTCTTGGACAGCAAGGAGATCAAACAAGTCAATCCTAAAGGATATCAACCCTGAATATTCATTGGAAGGACTGATGCTGAAGCTGAAGCTCCAACACTTTGGCCACCTGATGCGAAGAGCTGACTCTTTGGAAAAGACCCTGATGTTGGGAAAGATTGAGAGCAAGAGAAGTAGGTGACAGAATGAGATGATTGGAAGGCATCATCGACTCAATGGACATGAATTTGAGCAAACCCCCAGAGATAGTAAAGGCAGACACTCACAATGAGTTGAACACTACTCAGTGACTTAACAACAAACAAACCTTGTTGGTGTTAAAATAACGTGAGTTCAAGTAGCTGCATTATGAACAAGTCTGAACTTTCTCATGGCTTGCTAGCTAATGTTAAGATTGGTGATAACTTGGGTTTTACCCAAGCCATCATCATTTGATGTTATTTGAATTAGAAAAAAAATTTTTTTTAAGAAAAATCAGAAAAGATAGAAAGGATAAAGAATAAATTGTAACCATTCCACAATTTCTCTCCCTTGAGTAATCACAATTTTTAAAAGTATAATTTAACTAATTTAAGATAGATAATAAACATATATGACAAAACTACAAAGCACATGAAAAATTTTTAAACATTTTTTTTTTCTTACCAGGATAGTAGTGGCTTAAAACAGCACAGATTTATCTTACAAGTCTAGTGAGTAGATGCCCTAAGATCAAGGTGTTGGAAGGGCTGTATTCCTTCTGGATTCTCTGGGGGAGAAGCTATTTCCTTGCCTTTTCCAGCTTCTAGAAGCTTTTAGAGGCTTTTGGCCCATCCCTTCATTTTAAGTCTGCAATGTAACATCTTCAACTCTTGTTTTCTCTCTGACCTCCTCTCTTCTGTCATCGCATATCCCAGCTCTGATATTTTGCCCCCTTTTTTAAATAATTTATTCATTTTATTTTTGGTTGTGCTGGGTCTTCATGCTGTGTGCGGGCTTTCTCTAGTTCTGGTCCTGGCTTCTCCTTGCAGTGGCTTCTCCTGTTGCAGAGCACGGACTCTAGTCATGTGGGCTTCAGTAGTCTTGGCTCATGGACTCTAGAGCACAGGCTCAATAGTTGTGGTATATGGGCCTAGTTGCTCCGCAGCATGTGGAATCTTCCCTGACCAGGGACTGAACCTATATCCCCTGCATTGGCAGGAGAATTCCCATCCACTGAACCAGCAGGGAAGTCCTGGCCTCCCTCTTTTAAGGATCTTATGATTGCATTGGGCCCACTCGATAATCCAAGATAACCTTCCCTTCTCAAGATCCTTTGCTTAAACACATTGCAAAGTCTCTTTTGCCATATACATACCACAAATACTGAAAAATAGGACCTGACATCTTTGGATCTTATTATTCCACCTACCATAGTCTCCTAGGGTTGAGTAATCACTATTAATTCTTGGTTTATTTCCTTCTAATTTTTTTCTCTGCCTCCCTTCATTAAATAAGAATTTACTAAGTACTTATGGCACCCCACTCCAGTACTCTTGCTTGGAAAATCCCATGGATGGAGGAGCCTGGTAGGTAGTCCATGGGGTCGCTAAGAGTCAGACACGACTGAGTGACTTCACTTTCACTTTTCACTTTCACGCATTGGAGGAGGAAATGGCAACCCACTCCAGTGTTTTTGCCTGGAGAATCCCAGAGACAGGGGAGCCTGGTGGGCTTCCGTCTATGGGGTCGCACAGAGTTGGACATGACTAAAGCAACTTAGCAAAACTTAGCAGTACTGCATGCCAGATACTATAGCTATAGCACTGAAGAAAGCAGACAAGGCCCCTACCCTTTTAGAGCTGACAGTCTAAGTGGGAGAGGAGAAAAAAATAGATACATAAATGAATAAAAATATCCCAGTCAATGAAGAGCACGTGTATACTTCTGAATGAATATTTTCTATGCATTGAGTTTGTGTGAGTTAGTAAAATATGTTTTGATCCATTTATCCATTATTAACTGCTTAAGCGCAAATACATCAGTACAGAATTGCTTTATTGAAGTATAGTTGATTTAGAATGTTGTGTGAATTTCTGCTGTACAGCAAAGTGACTCAGTTATATATACATGTACAAATATTCTTTTTTGTATTCTTTTCTATCCTGGTTTATCACAGGATATTGAATATAGTTCCCTGCAGAACTGGGTTTTGAATCAGGATCTGACTCTCCTCAATGGTCCTGACTCTCCTCTGTGGCCCTAGAAGATTCTATAACCAGGTGTAAGAAGTTAAAGTTGGTCACCCTCAAAGGTCAATGACTCTGCTGCACCTCTGTGCCTCTGAGACTCAAAGTCAGACTTTCAAATTCAACAGCCTCCTGGGGGAACACAGAGTAAGAGTAATTTTTTTTTTTTTTTCCTGTAGGGTTACAAATAAGAAAGGCATTCCCAAAGGGCAGGGAACTTGAATTTCCCTTTGATCTGTCCTTGGTTGGCGGGAGGGGACTGTCACGTGGAGGAGAGAGAAGCGATGGTGGTAGAGGAGAAGGTGAGGAGAGGAGGTGGCTAAGTCTGACATTTTTCTCTTGAAAAGGTGATACTTCTAAAGGTACCCCCACATATGTGGGGAGAAATCACGGTTTATCAGCATTCACACTTGGTGGATTTCTTTTCTTGTCAGGATGTTTCATTTAAAATGAAATGTTCTGCAAACTTTAAACCTTTTATTTTATTTGAGAACCTGATCTGAGAATACTTATCTTGGAGATGAAGGTGTGTGTGTGTTTCAGTTTTAAACTAGGTCCCACACAGGAGCTGTGTTCTAAGATTGGGAAGAAGGTGAGACCCTTTGAAGGGCTTACATGTAAATTGATTCCAAGTCATGGCTTAATATTGATTTATAATAAATTTCCTGTGGGGTAAGTTCAGGAGTTGTTTCTTTCTATGATTTAGCACACGAGAGCCCTTGTTTTGTGACACATGATAATGGCCTTTTCATATAATTAGACACAAGAGGAGTGTCATCTGTTAAGGCTCTCTTTCTCTGCCTCTTTCTCAGTCCCTCTCTTGATTCTGATGTCTCAGAATATTTTGTCCTGATAGCAAATAAAACAATGTCTCAATTCAGATGTCTGAAAAAGATGTAAGAGGGTTTACCAGACACAGGCATTGGAGAGACATTACATTCATTGTAGAGTCATGTCTTCACTCACTTTAATATGTATATACTTAATTGAACTATAATTGACATACAATGTTATATGTTTCATGTGTACAAAATAGCAATTCAGTATTTGTGAACATTATGAAGTGATCATTACCATAAGTCTAGTTGCCATCTGTCATCATTTAAACTTATTACAGTATTATTCACTATGTTTCTAATGCTGTGTATTACATCTCTGTGACTTATTTTGTAACTGGAAATTTGTACCTCTTAATCCCTTTCACCCTCCATCCTCCCAGCTCCTTCTCCTCTGGAGACCAGTCTGTTCTCTGTATCTATGAGTCTGTTTCTCTTTTATATTTGTTCATTTATTTTGTTTTCTAGCTTCCACATAGAAGTGAAATCATATGGTATTTGTCTTTTTCTGTCTAATTTATTTCAGTTGTTTCCATATCTTGGCTATTGTAAATAATGCTGCAATAAACATAAGGTTGCATATCTCTGTTCAAATTAGTGTTTTTTGTTTTATTTAGATGAATAGCCAGAAATGGAATTGCTAAACTATATGGTAGTCCTATTTTTAATTATTTAAAGAAACTTTGTACTGTTTTCCATATTACATTCCATTACACTCCATATTACATCCCCTTCAATGGTGAATGAGGGAGAGTATGTTTGAAAATCATATATATGATAAGGAGTTAAATCCAGAATATATTAAAAAAAAAAAAACTCATACAACCTAATGTTGAAAACCAGTTTAATTGAAAAATGGGCAGAGGACTCGAACAGACACTTTTTCCAGATAAAAATATTCAGATGGCACTTTAGAAAAAGCTTAGGGAAATGCAAATCAAAACCATAGTGAGACATCACTTCACTCTTGTCAAAACAACAAGGAATAACAAGTGTTGGCAAGGATATGGAGAAAAAGGAAACTTTGTCTGTCTATAATATCATTTAATATCATGTTAAATGCTTGCAAAGGTCCATATAGTCAAAGCTATGTTTTTTCTAGTTTTCATGTATGGATGTGAGAGTTGGACCATAAAGAAGGCTGAGCACCGAAGAATTGATGCTTTTGAACTTCAGTGTTGGAGAAGACTCTTGAGAGTTCGTCAGACAGCAAGGAGATCAAACCAGTCAATCCTAAAGAAAATCAGTCCTGAATATTCATTGAAAGGACTGATGCTGAAGCTGAAGCTCCAGTTCTTTGGCCCCCTGATGTGAAGAGCCGACTCACTGGAAAAGACCCCGATGCTGGCAAAGATTGAAGAAGGCAGGAGGAGAAGGGGACGACAGAGGATGAGATGGTTGGATGGCATCACTGACTCAATGGACATGAGTTTGCACAAACTCCAGGAGAGAGTGAAGGACAAGGAAGCCTAGCCGGCTACTGTTCATGGGATCACAAAGAGTCAGACACAACTGAGCAACTGAACAACAACAAATGTATTATATTTTAAAATATAATATTATTTAATATATTAATTGTATGTATTATAATGTATTATATTAAATACTATATAATATATTTAATATATTAATTGGTATCATAATATTTTATATTTATTTTCTGATACTTCTAGGGGTGAGTCAGTTTCACTCATCCAGATGTTGATTACTGATCTTTGATATTTTTTGGACTCTTCACCCACCATATTTGATTATTGGATTAAGGTTGCCAAGTTCTCCACCCCACCCTCTCAGCTGCTATGGTCCCAGGTCCCTGGAGTAATACAAATTACAAAAGAGACTAATTCACCTGGCAAACATTTAGGAGGTGTTACTGGACCATGCATGACTGTGATAAGTTTTCACAGATAATCTCCAGATACCTGTTCTCTTCCCAGTACACTTCCTTAAGCACCCAAATGAGCATCATCAGGAGACCCTAAGTCATTTCATCCACAGCCTTCACTCCATGATCCAAGATGTTCCTATTTTGTCATATGGGGAAGAAGGAGAGGTTTCTAATTCTGACTTGTTCCATGGCTGGATTCATTCAAATAAACTCTGGCCTTAATATCCTCATCCCAAACCTCTTGGATTTTATACACCAGAGAGGAAGAATACCTCTTTCATCTTTCCCTTCTTTGACCTTGTTCTTTGAAGGCTATGACAGTATCTAAGACCTACAGGTAGATCATAAGCAGGTGAATCTTTTTTACATTTATTTTTAATTGGAGGATAATTGCTTTACAATGTTGGGTTGGTTTCTGCCATACATCAACATGAGTCAGCCATAGGTTACACATGTCTCCTCCCTCTTGAACCTCCCTCCCACCTTCCACCCTATCCCATCCCTCTAGGTTGTCACAGAGCAGCAGGCTCAGCTCCCTGGATTATAGAACAACTTTCAATTAGTATCTATTTTACATATGGTAATATATTTTTTTCAGTGCTGCTGTCTCAATTCGTCCCACCCTCTCCTTCCGGGGAGGACACTTCTGTGTCCATAAGTTTGTTCTCTTGTCTGAGTCTCTATTCCTGCCCTGAAAATAAGCTCATCAGTACCATCTTTCTAGATCCCATATATATGTGTTAATATTCGTTTTTCTCTTTCTGACTTCCTCTCTGTGTATAACTAAACAGGTGAATCTTCACTAATGATTTAGGGAAGGAAGGAAAGGAAGATTATCTGTATACCACCTCTTCCAACACGAAAGACTCGAATGAAGATTTGAACTTTTCTGTACAAATTAACTTATCGTTGTATTTTATTAAGTTCTTGTAGGATTCATGTCCTTTCTCTGTGGGTTTGAAAGGTTCCCTGACTGACTGTAAGCCCACTGTGGACATGAATTGTCTGTGACATCTTTGCCTAAGCCACCACCACTCTCTTTTAGGTTATAGCAACAGCCTCCTGTACGGTCTCACTACTTTACACCTATACCTATAATACATTTTCCACACAGTGGCCAGATGGTGTTTAAAAACATAAGTCATATCGTATTACTCCCTTGCTAAAACCATCCAGTGGCTTCTGTTGCCCCAGAGAAGAAATGGAAACTTTACCATGACATACAAGGCAGTCTCTACACCCGTCTTTCTATTTCCTCTTCAGTTCACTTGCCAACGTTCCAAAAATCTGACCTTCCCACCCCAGGGGCTTTGTACTACTTGTTCTGTCTTCCTAGAATGCTCTTCTTTCTTTATTTTTAATTGGAGGGTAATTGCTCTACAATATTGTGTTGGTCTCTGCCACGTATCAACATGAACCAGCCATTGGTATGCACATGTCCCCTCCCTCTGGAGCCTCCCTCCCACCTCCCACCCCCTCCCACCCCTCTAGGTTGTCACAGAGCACCAGGTTTGAGCTCCCTGCATCACAGAACAAACTCCCGCTGGCTGTCTGTTTTACACATGGTAATGTGTGTGTTTCAATGCTGCCCTCTCGATTCGTCCTTCCCTCTCCTTTCCCCACTGTGTCCACAAGTCTGAATGCTCTGCTTTAAGACATTTCATGTAGCTAATTGCTTCTTGCTGTTGAGATATCTCCTGATCCAATATCAACCTTTCTCATTCTTTCTGTATCATAGTTTATCTGAAAAAGGGCTCATCTCTGTAAGATATTTTTTCTTCATTTTTTTCTTTTGTTTTTCACTCTTCTGTCCCTCTTCCATCTCCCTCCAAGAAGATGTAAGCTCCTTGACAGCAGAGATCTTTTACTGTCTTGTTCACAGCTGTATTCTTGCTTAGCATCCAGTACAAAACTTGACACATAGTGGGTGGTCAATAGATATTTGTGGGTTGAATGGATGAATTATTTAACATCCCCTCCATTCCAGATTGGAGGCCAGATTTTCTTGGGGAAGTAAAGGATGTATTTGCATTGATTGATTATTGTTTGTATAAACTTTAGCAAATGGAACATGAGGCTGGGAGCACTGACTTATAGAAGCATTGGTTCCTGGGGTGACTGGCATTCAGCCTGTCATGGCTGAGCACATTTTCCCTCCCCGTGTAGACAAAGCTGTTGATCTGAGTGTGGCTCAGGTTCCATGGGCCCAGAAGCAGCTGTAATTAACTTCCTAAGCTTTGAAAAGGTATTTTGAGCTAACCCGGAGCAACCAACTTTGTAAACAGTAGTTAGCTAGAAAAAAAGGAAATGCTGTGTCTGTCCTCCCATTTTCTATCATATGCATTTCAAGGTTCAAAGGGATTATATGAAAATGAATATTCCAGTGTTCTCATATACACCTGCCTTCAAAAGAAGAAAGAGAAAATTTTAAGTAGGGCAGCATGTCTGCCACTTTAAATACTAAGGCCAGGGATGTTTGAGAAGCAAAAGGACCATGCAGGTGGAAATCATTTCTCACTGCTAACTATGCCCCGTGGGACATTTCTCAGAAAGGGTGCATTTACTCATAATAATTGGGGTGGGGAAATGTGGGGAAATATTGCTGGCCCTATTTCTTATTGACAGATGAAACTGAAGCCTAGAGGTCAGTAATACACACCTTCTCCTCTGTCCAAGTGATTTGCTTTTTCATTCATTCATTCAAGATTTACTAGGCCTCAGTGTGCAGCAGGGGCTGTGTGCTAGTTGCATATATTCAGTGAACAAAACAGATGTGGTTCCTCCCTGTCCTCGTGGGGCTTAGAGTCCTTGGTAAGGAGGACAGTGAAAGTGAGGACAGGCATTTGACAAATAAACATGCAGATAAATATTTAATTATTACAATAGAGCAAAGGCTGAGAAGAGAAAGGACAGGGTGTTATGAGAGGGGATATGAAGGAATCTTTAATTATTCATATTGGAATATAATTGCTTTATAATGTTGCATTAGTTTCTGCTGTACAAGGAAATGAATCAGCTGTATGTATATCATATATATATATATAGTAGGCTGCAGTCCATGGGGTTGCTAAGAGTCGGACACGACTGAGCGACTTCACTTTCACTTTTCACTTTCATGCACTGGAGAAGGAAATGGCAACCCACTCCAGTGTTCTTGCCTGGAGAATCCCAGGGACAGGGGAGCCTGGTGGGCTGCCGTCTATGGGCTCACACAGTGTCGGACACGACTGAAGTGACTTAGCAGCAACAGTAACTTCTCCCCTGGAGAAGGAAATGGCAACCCACTCCAGTATCCTTACCTGGAGAATCCCATGGACGGAGGAGCCTGATAGGCTATGGTCCACGGGGTCGCAAAGAGTCGGACACGACTGAGTGACTTTTTACTTTACTTTACTATATATATATGTGGGCTTCTCAGGGGATGCTAGTGGTAAAGAACCCCCCTGCCAATGCAAGAAGACACAAGAGACACTTGTTTGATCCCTGGGTTGGAAAGATCCCCTGGAGGAGGGCATGGCAACTCACTCCAGTGCTCTTGCCTGGGGAATCCCATGGACAGAGGAGCCCGGCAGGCTACAGTCCGAAGGGTTGCAAAGAGTTGGACATGACTGAAGTGACTTAGTGTGCACACACAGGTGTGTATATCCCCTCCCTTTATTTAGGTCATCACAGAGCACCGAGCTGAGCTTCCTGTGGTTTATAGCAGGTGAGGGAACCTTCTTTAAATTAGGGGATCAGAAAAGCCTTTCTGAGAAAGTGACATTCAGCTTAGACCAAAGAAGGAGGAGAAGCTGGGGAAGAAGTGCTCCAGTTCTGAAGGGTGGTGATCAGCTGGGGCCAGGAAGGTGCTTGATGTGATCCAGAGGTAGACAATCCCACGTGGCTGGATGATAGAGAGTTTAGGGGCCTGGACACAGTGGCTGATGAGGGGCCAGATCATGAGGGTACATGGAAATTTGGATTTTATTTTGTAGGTAACTGGAAGCCAAGACAGGAAACATCTGAGACTGTGCTTCCCTAGCAAGCTAAACAAGAATAGGTCCCCAAACCTTTCAAAGTGTTCCCTAACACAACTAGTTTCAACTGAGGTTACCTGGGGGAAATATAATTAGTCCTCTTGTTTGTAGAGGACAGTCCCTTCTGCTTCCTGGGAGTCCACCCAGAGTAATTCTGACACTGCTACCCCCAGAGAGTCCTTTTCTGTGAAGGATGTTGAATCTTGAAAAACTCCAAGGAGATTTACTCATATGATGGAATAATATGCAGCCATTAAAATAATAAAGAAAAGAATTGGGAATTTCATGGCAGCTGCTCCAGTGGTTCCAGCTCCACACTTCCACTGTAGGGGGCACAGGTTCGATTCTTTGACGGGGAACTAAGATTCTACATGTGGTGTGGTGCAGCCAAAAAAGAAAAATAATGAGAAAGAAGGAAACAAAAAGAAAAGAATTTAAAGGATGTGAGAAAATGCCTTGACTGTATCTGATTGTTTTTGTTCGGTTGCCCAGTCATGTCTGACTCTGTGATCCCATGGTCGGCAGCACACCAGGCTTCCCTGTCCTTCACTATCTCCCAGAGTTTGCTCAAACTCGTGTCCATTGAGTCAATGATGCCATCCAACCATCTCATCCTCTGTTGCCCCCTTCTCCTCTTGCCATTAGTCTTTCCCAGCATCAGGGTCTTTTTCCAATGATTTGGGTCTTCACATCACTTGGCCAAAGTGTTGGAGCTTCAACTTCAGCATCAGTCAATCCAATGAATGTTCAGGGTTGATTTCCTTTAGGATTCACTGGTTTGATCTCCTTGCAGTCCAAGGGACTGTCAAGAGTCTTCTCCAGCCCCACAATTCAAAAACATGAATTATTTGGCACTCAGCATTCTTTACAGTCCAACTCTCACATCCATACATTACTCCTGGGAAAACCATAGCTTTGACTATATGGATCTTTGTCATCAAAGTAATGTCTCTGCTTTTTAATACACTGTCTATGTTTGTCATAACTTTTCTTCCAAGGAGCAAGCATCTTTTAGTTTCATGGCTGCAGTCACCGTCCACAGTGATTTTGGAGCCCAAGAAAATAAAGTCTTTCACTATTTCCATTTTTTCCCCATCTATTTGCCATGAAGTGATGGGGCCAGATGCCATAATCTTAGTATCTGTTTACAAAGTAGTATGTATTACATGATCTTATTTTTTTTAATGGTGTTAACCAATCCATGTTTTGGAAAAATGAAAGCCCTGGGTGGATATTTATCAAAATGGCACTTCTGAGTGGTAGGATCCCACATATGTTTAACTCTTACCAAACTTTGAGAGAAGACACTGCCGGCCTTAATTTCTAGATGAGGAAAACTATCAGAGGTAACACACTGTTGGGGCTTCACAAGTGACTCAGTGGTAAAGAACCCGCCTGCCAATGCAGGAGACATAAGAGATATGGGTCCAATTCCTGGGTCAGGAAGATCCCCTGGAGTAGGAAATGACAACTCACTCCAGGGTTCTTGCCTGGGAAATTCCAAGGACAGAGGAATCTGGCAGGCTATAGTCCATGTGGTCCCAAAGAGTTGGACTTGACTGAGTACACCTACACACTCAACACACTGTTAAGTCACTCACACTCATTCATTCATTCCTTCAAGAAATATTTATTAGGTACTTACTATGTATCAGGGGTTGTGGTCAGTTCAGTTCAGTTCAGTCACTCAGTCGTGTCTGACTCTTTGTGACCTCATGGACTGCAGCATGCCAGGCTTCCCTGTCCATCACCAACTCCCAGACCTTGCTCAAACTCATGTCTGTAGAGTCAGTGATGCCATCCAACCATCTCATCCTCTGTTATCCCTTTCTCCTCCTGCCTTCCATCTTTCCCAGCATCAGGGTCTTTTCTAATGAGTCAGTTCTTCGCATCAGGTGGTCAAAGTATTGGAGTTTCAGCTTCAGCATCAGTCCTTGCAATGCATATTCAGGACTGATTTCCTTTAGGATTAGCTGGTTAAATCTCCTTGCAGTCCAAGGGACTCTCAAGAGTCTTCCCTAATGCCATGGTTCAAAGGCATCAATTCTTTGGGGCTCAGCTTTCTTTATAGCCCAAATTTCATATCTACACATGACTACTGGAAAAACCATAGCTTTGACTAGATAGACCTTTGTTGGCAAAGTAATGTCCCTGCTTTTAATATGCTGTGTAGTTTGGTCATCTTTTCTTCCAAGGAGCAATCATGTTTTCATTTCATGGCTGCAGTCACCATCTGCAGTGATTTTAGAGCCCCCCCAAATAAAGTATATCACTGTTTCCACTGTTTCCCCATCCATTTACCATGAAGTGATGGGACCAGATGCCATGATCTTAGTTTTCTGAATGTTGAGCTTTAAGCCAACTTTTTCACTCTCCTTTTCACTTTTATCAAGAGGCTCTTTAGTTCTTCTTCACTTTCTGCCATAAGGGTGGTGTCATCTGCATATCCGAGGTTATTGATATTTCTCCCAGCAATCTTGATTCCAGCTTGTGCTTCATCCAGCCCAGCGTTTCTCATGATGTACTCTGCATATAAGTTAAACAAGCAGGGTGACAATATACAGCCTTGATGTACTCCTTTTCCTATTTGGAACTAGTCTGTTGTTCCACGTCTAGGTCTAACTGCTGCTTCTTGACCTGCATACAGATTTCTGATGAGGCAGATCAGGTGGTCTGGTATTTCCATCTCTTTAAGAATTTTCCACAGCTTGTTGTGATCCACACAGTCAAAGGTTTTGGCATAGTCAATAAAGCAGAACTAGGTGTTTTTCTGGAATTCTCTTGCTCTTTCGATGATCCAACAGATGTTGGCTATTTGGTCTCTGGTTCCTCTGCCTTTTCTAAATCTAGCTTGAACATCCGGAAGTTCATGGTTCACATACAGTTGAAACCTGGCTTGGAGAGTGCTTGGGGTTGTGCTAGGCACTGAGTTTTCAATGATGAGTATAGCAGATGACTTTTAAAAATGTATCCTGTGTTATTTCAGACATAATGAAAAAGTGTCAAATAAAAAGTGCAACTAACATCCATGTATCCAATAATTAGACAAAGAAATAAAACATAACTGATGCAATTGAAGGTCCCTGTATATTATTCTTGTCCCATTACACTCCATCCCTTCCCCTTAGGGCTAAACACTTCTGTAATGTGGGTGTTTATCATTCTCAGACATTTCTTGGATTATAGTTAATTTTTATCTTCCTTTTCCATGCTCACATCTTTGAAATTTCCTGCAGTGAACACATATCCTTTCAAGGGAAAAAAAAGTGAAATTATTTTTTAAAACCCAAAAGGAGATGTTGGAAATCAGGGCCCCTAAAAGAGTGCCTTCAGAAACCTGCAGTCAAGGGCCTTCCTTCATCCTGGTGAGCCCTTCGAACACTCCTGCCCAAGCTGTCCCTCCCAGCCCCTCTCCTGAGATCCAGATAATCATCAGCCAGGAAGGTCTCCTTCTCAGGTCTTCTTGCTTCCTAAAAATATTTAAAGGACAGTGTTTGTTGATGCCTGGAGCTGGGGCTGTCAGTCTTCTGATGGGACTGTGTCCTTGCTCTCTGGCTACACCCTGTTCTTTGGGATGACACTGACCGAGGGCAAAGAAGATGGAATGCTCAACCCCAGAAGCAGGAGGCAATGTCCTCTGGATGCATTTTCAATATGAAAGCTGAAATTAGAGTGAAACTTTACCTTGCATTTTTTATGATGTGTGTCTTAGTCAACTTCTGTATTTGCAAAGACAAAGGGAATTAATATTTAATATGGGCACGGCGAAAGGAGACGAGAAAGATCCTTTCTCTGCTGTGTCTTTGAATCTTCAATCTCCTTGGAATATCAGCCCTTAATCTCTTGATTATGAGCTTGACACCATCCTCTTCCATTTCTCATTAACACTGGGTAAGAACTGTTGTTGGAGAGGGAATTGCAACCCACTCCAGTGTTCTTGCCTGGAGAATTCCATGAACAGAGGAGCCTGGAGAGTTACAGTGCATGGGATTGAAGAGAGTTTGGACACGACTGAGTGAGTTTCAGTATACTACACTAAGAACTGTTGTATCCTTGGACTTAGATAAACCTGAACTTTTGTGCCAGCCCTGCCATTTATGTACTAGGTGACTCTGGGATTCGATTTCCTCTTCATAAAAATGGAATAATATGAATAATATGTACCTCTTGGGTATTCATTGGATATTCATTGGAAGGACTGATGGTGAAGCTGAAACTCCAATACTTTGGCCACCTGATGCGAGGAACTAACTCATTTGAAAAGACCCTGATGCTGGGAAAGATTGAAGGCTGGAGGAGAAGGGGATGACAGAGGATGAGATGGTTGGATGGCATTACCGACTTGAAGAACATGAGTTTGAGTAGGCTCTGGGAGTTAGTGATGGACAGGGAATCCTGGTGTGCTGCACTCCATGGGGTTGCAAAGAGTCAGACACGACTGAGCGACTGACTGAACTGAACTGAATATTTATTGGAATGCATTTTTAAGGTTGACTTAATATATGTGTGCATTGATTCTTTGTGATTCTTTGGTCTCACGTTTAAGGATGTTGGGAATTAGTACTTTAAAAAACAAAAGAAAACCCATGTGTTAGGGATGGGAAGTAGTGGAATACAGAAAAAGGCTCAAAGTCAAAGCTAGAGTGAAGTTTGCCCTCATGATTTATCTCTATCTGAGCTGTCTGGTTAATTGCTCTCAAGTGGATAGACTTGGATCTGAGCCTGGAAAGTACTCAGACTTAAAGGTCCTGCCTCCCAGGGTGATTATAAGGATGAGTTAGGTAGGGTAAGTAAAATGTCTTAACTTATAAACGAATTCTTTGATCATTTAAACAATATTTACTGAGCACCTATTATATCTGAAGAATGCTGAGGGCTGGAAATTGACACCTTTGTGTTGTGGTGCTGGAGAAGACTCTACAGAGTCCCTTGGACTGCAAGGAGATCAAACCAGTCATTCCTAAAGGAAATCAACCCTGAATATTAATCAGAAGGACTGTTGCTAAAGCTGAGACTCCAAAACTTTGGCCCACCTGATACGAAGAGCCCACTCATTGGAAAAGACCCTAATACTGGATTGAAGATTGAAGGCAAAAGGAAAAGGGGATGGCAGGGGATGAGCTGGTTGGATAGTATCACTGACTCAATGGGCTTGAGTTTGAGCAAACTCCAGGAGATGGTGGAGCACAGAGGAGCCTGGCATGCTACATACAGTCCACAGGGTTGCAAAGAGTTGGACACAACTTAGCGACTGGAACAACAAGTATCTGAAGAAATAATGCACAGTGGAGAAAGCAGTTGCTGACCTGGCCCCCATGGAGCTTAGAGTGTAGCAGGGTAGACAGACATAAGTCAATTAATAATAATTAACACCATGTTGCAGACTCAGTTGGCGTGTTTCTTGGAGCCCCTGTTGCCTTCCTGACAGCTCATACCTCCAGTGTCATGCTAAGGCTTGTGATTGCCTCCGATTTCATATCCCCCTACCGCCGGGGCTTCCTGGCGGCTCAGATGGCAAAAGCATCTGGCTACAACGCGGGAGACCCGGATTCGATCCCTGGGTTGATCCCCTGGAGAAGGAAATGGCAACCCACTCCAGTACTTTTGCATGGAAAACCCCATGGACGGAGAAGCCTGGTAGGCTACAATCCGTAGGGTTACAAAGAGTTGGACACGACTGAGTGACTTCACTTTCACTTTCACCGCCGGGGCAGCCTTTAGTCTCTGATTGACTGATGAGTAGCTACCAAAACCCAGCTCCCTTTGCTTCAAAACAAGACAGACTCAGTAGTTCAGTCCCTGCTCTGGAGCTCCCGGGTAGGTGTGAGTGCTGACGCTTCATGTCACCTGAACCTGTATCTTTGCCGATGCTTTGTGTCACCTGTATAATCTATACCTTTGCTCAGCTTTTCCATGTCCTGTCCTGCATCCCATGCTCCCTTACATGTTCCTCCCAGAAGCCTTCCCTTAGAAAGCCAGTCAATTGCACAAGAATCCTCAGGATCCTCTTCCAGGGAAACTGACCTGAAATACAGGATAATTCTTAGTAGCCGTAAGGGCTATAGAAACAGGGCCGGAGAAATGTGCCAGAGGGTCATGAGGGAAGAGGGACTTATTTTAGATTAGGTGTCAAGAAGGGCTTTTTGGAGGCAGGGGCATTTTGCAATGAGACCTGGCTGGGAAGGGAGAATATCTACACTGACCCAGGGGAGAAGCGTTTCAGGAAATAACTGGCAAAGGATCTCAGGAGGAAGTGAACTGAAGCCTGGAAGTCAGCCTGAGGCTGGAGTGTAGTAGATAAGGGCAGAGTGGAAGGGGATGAGGTCAGAAAAGCAGCCACAGTACCCTTCTTTATAAGCTGAGGAAAGAAATGGGTTGTATTCCAGATGATTTGAATATACTGAGGGGATGAGACTTGATTCAGGTTTCAACAAGATCACTCAGGATACTAAGGATGCTGTTTAGTTGCTAAGTCGTGTCTGAATCTTTGCGACCCCATGGACTGTAGCCTGAGAGGCTTCTCTGTCCATGGGATTTCCCGGGCAAGAATACTGGAGTGGATTGCCATTTCCTTCTCCAAGAGATCTTCCCAATCCAAGGAGAGAACATGTGTCTCGTGGGTCTCTTGGATTGCCAGGCGGATTCTTTACTGCTGAGCCACCAGGAAAGTGTGCTTGTAGTTAGTCTTTCAACTGTGTCAGACTCTTCGTGACCTCATGGACTGTAGCCCACCAGACTCCTCTGTCCATGGAAATTCTCCAGGCAAGAATACTGGAGTGGGTAGCCATGCCTTCTTCCAGGGGATCTTCCCAACCCAGGGATTGAACCCAGGTCTCCCACATTGCAGGCAGATTCTCTACCGATTGAGCCACCAGGGAAGAACAGATGATAACACAATGTCTGGCAATAATAGTTGCTAAATAAATAGTAGCTCCATCAGCAGCTCAATTCCCATCCTTCAGAGGTGTCTTAGAGGACATTTCTGCATTAGGAAGGAAATTGGCATGACTACCCTCCAAGGGCTGTTTGAAATAGACTGTAACTTGATGGGACTTCCCTGGTTGCTCTGCTGGTAAAGAATCCACCTGCAGTGCAGGAGACCTGGTTCTATCCCTGCGTTGGGAAGATCCTCTGGAGGAGGGCATGGCAACACACTCCAGTATTCTTGCCTGGAGAATCCCCATGGACAGAGGAGCCTGGTGGGCAATAGTCATAGGGTTACAAACAGTTGGACATGATTGAGTGACTAAGCACAGCACACAGCACTTAACTCAATGACCTCTTATGGTATTACCCCTGGGGCCACATGACTCACCCACTAAGGCTTTTTGTTTGATTGTGTTTCATTTATTGGAAAAACTGATAAGACCTTGTTTCAAGTATATAATTTCCAGATGCTTTTATTGACTTTTCCTCTCTTTTATTGACTTTTAAATATAGAAAGATGAGACACATTTTGCAGAGTGCTGATATTTGACCCAATCAGGTTGTAAAACAGAATGACTTCCTTTTCTTCTCTTCAAGTATTTAAACTCCAGGCAACTGGCCCCTCCTTACTCTCCACTAAAAATGTTTAAACAACCTCTATTATATTTTCTAGTTACAGGAGGAATACAACCATGTTTTGCAAAAAAGATGATAAAATCCAGGCAAACAACAATTGTTTTTTTTTTTTTTAATTTTATTTTGTTTTTAAACTTTATATAATTGTATTAGTTTTGCCAAATATCAAAATGAATCCATCACAGGTATACATGTGCTCCCCATCCTGAACCCTCCTCCCTCCTGCCTCCCCATACCATCCCTCTGGGTCGTCCCAGTGCACTAGCCCCAAGCATCCAGTATCGTGCATTGAACCTGGACTGGCATCTCGTTTCATACATGATATTTTACATGTTTCAATGCCATTTTAATTTTTATTTATGTTATTTGTTTATTTATTTTTGACTGTACTGGGTCTTCATTGCTGCACAGGCCTTTCTCTAGTTGTGGCGATTGGGGGCTACTCTATAATTGCAGTGCACAAGCCTCTCATTTAGTGGCTTCTCTTGTTGTGGAGCACAGGCTCTGGAGCACAGGCTTAGCAGTTGTGGTGCATGGGTTTAGTTGCTCTGCTGCATGTGGGATCTTCCCGGACCAGGCATCAAACCTGTATCCTGCTTTGGTGAGCAGATTTTTTACCACTGAGCCACCAGGGAAGCCCCTCAACAATTATTAACTGTAATAGCTGAGATTTATTAGGTACTAAGACACTGAGTTTGGCGTACATTTGCAGATATCATTTTATTCTCACCATAACACCAGGAGGTGGGGACTATTATTATATCCATTATAGAGAGGAGAAAACAGCTTGAGTGAGTCAAGTAGCTTGCTCAACTCGGCAGCTAGGAGGTGGCAAAAATAAGTTGAACTCATGTTATCTGACCCCCAATTATCTGAACACATGTTATTCAGACACTGTCCCACCACTGGGCTGAAACATCATTAGTGTTAGGTACATAGACTGACATATTTTAAGCTATAAGTGGTATTCATTTGCATAAATATGATTTTGTCCACTTTCATCATCCATCACATTACATTTAGTTTCCAGTCAAAGGTACAGATATGTATAAGTATGTATGTGTGTGTGTATACTTTCTGGCACTAGGGACCAGTTTCATGGAAGAGAATTTTTCCATGGATCAGGGATGGGGTTAGATTTGAGATGAATCTCCTAAGGAGCGGGCAACCTAGATCTCTCACATGCACAGTTCACAGTAAGGTTTACACTCCTATGAGAGTCTAATGCCACCACTGAGTTAACAGGAGGCAAAATTCAGGCAGTAATGTGACTGATGGGGAGTGGCTGTCAATACAGTCAAAACTTCACTCGATTGCCTGCCTCTTGCCACCTGCTGTGTGGCCCATTTCCTAACAGTCCATGGACTGGTTCAGGTCCGTGGCCTGGGGGTTAGGAACTCCTGCAGTCTGATATAAACACCATAAGATGTTGATCTCACTCCCTCATCCCATCTGCCCCCATCCCATATCCCTAACATTTAGAACAGTGCATGGAGTGAAACAGACACTCAAGTGAGTGCTTGTTGAATAAACAAGCTAAATCAATACTAGCTCAGCCAGCAGCTTTTATCCTTAAATATATAACCTTTTTGTAATCAGAGTTTTCCCTTGAAGCAGTCTATCACAAACATCTACTACATTTACTACTTTAGCAGCACCTCACTTTTAATGGCTATGCAGAGTTATAAATTGACTGGTTCAGTTCTTTTTTTTATTATTATTATTACCTTTTGGGAGCATCTTGAAGCATTATCTTTCTTTGGCCTCAGGAATTCTCCCCTTTTCTGTGATCTGTCTGTCTATTTCAGCATCCTAAAGCCTTCTCATCTTCCATCTTCCTCTCTGAGGAATCTGACGTCTCTCAGGCTTGAGTTGGGCTCTTATTCCTCTCTGTCTTCACACTTTTTAGGCAAGCCCAGCTGCGTCTTTATCTCCAGTTAGGACCGCCCAGATGCACACTATGTGCTCTACGTCCCTCGCCTTCTCTCACTTATTCTCCACACTGGTGTTTAACGAGCCTGCATGACTTCACAAGTGTCACACATCTGGAAACAGAAGAGCTAGGATTTTAAGTCAGATCTGTCTGATGAAAACACAGGAGCTCCATCCTCTGTATTCTCCAGATCAACAACACAGAACATCTTATGCCCCTTCACAACTACACGTGGAAGCTGTAAATCCTATGTTTTAATCCCCCATGACTACTTTTGTGAGCCATTTCTTCTCACTAAAAGGATTATGTCTTGAATTTTCCATTTCTCTCCCAATTCTCTTTTGCCTCCCAATTCTTTCTCCTCCTTTTGTTTTTTTCTTTTGAATCTTCAAGCCTAACAGTTGGAGATTTCCACCCAACTGTAGTTGGAGTTTTGGTGGAAATTCAAAGTCTGTCTTGTAACTTTGGAGCAGTTAACATCCACTAATTGAGCTGTGGCTGCCTAAAAAGATCCTAAACTTAAGCCAGATGAATCACCATACTCCTCTGGATCCAGTAATTAAACCAGGGATAGTCAGCTTCAGAGAAGCCATTTGTCACTTCTCCCTTGGCCTCCTTACCCCTAGGGAGGTGCAACATCCCATCCACATAGAGGGTCCATGGAGAGCAGGATGGGATTTCAGGAACCACATAGAGGTTACACTGTGTGACCATCCAAATGGAGAAAGGTGGTCAAAAGATAACCTTCTGTTATGAGACAAGTAAGTACTTGGAGTGTAATGAACTACATAATGAGTAACTTTTACAGAAATGGTTAGGAGAGTAAATCTTAAGACCTCTCATTACAAGGAGATTTTTTTTCTTTTTTTCTTTTTTTATTGTGTCTTTATAGTATGATGGATGTTAGCTGAACCTATTACGGTCATCATTTCACACGTATGCAAATCAAACCATCATGCTGTATGCCTTAAATTTACATAGTAATGTACATCAATTTTCAATGGACTGGGGAAAAAAGGCAAAACTACCCAAAGCAATTTGCAACAAATGTGGGACTTGATGGTCCTCATGGGATGCTTTTGATGCCTTCCTTAGGTTCAAATGGAACTAGCTGGGTGATTCTGAACACTGGGAGAAGTGCTGCATCCAAGTATATCTTGAGATCCGTTTTGGCAGTGTCTCAAATGAGAACTTGAATATCAGAAAATCTACCATGTACTAAAATGGTCCATTCTGGGCTGTCCAACAGCCAGAATGTATATTGTCTGATCCATCTGTCATCAGCCACACACAACCCACTCCAGTATTCTTGCCTGGAAAATCCCATGGGCAGAGGAGCCTGGTGGGCTACAGTCCATGGGGTCATAAGAGTTGGACACGACTTAGCAACTAAAACTTGCCCTTGGCATGTGGCTGTGGATCCCTTGTGACATGTTAGTAGGGCAAAGAAAGAACAGAATTTTCAATATTATTTAATTTTAATATCCATACATGCAGTTATTTCAAGAACAAAGGAATGAAGAAAAGAACACCTGTAGAGTTCATACATGCAACTCAGAGTTCTAGTCTATAGAATTGTGAGCAAATAAATTTCTGCTGTTTGAGCCTCCCAGTCTGTGGTACTTTATTGTGGTAGCTTGAGTGGGCTAATATATTCTCTCTCCATCCAGCTACCCTTGCATTCTTCCATCTGTCTATCCAGTAATTATGATTTCTTTTAATCATGTCATAAATTTCACATGCTCCTAGGGGATCATGTTATTTTCTTGTCTTCAACACAATGTTATTACTAACTGAAAATTGACGTTAATAATGATGGTTACTGTTTCTAACCTGCCAGCTTGAGCTAGGCCCTGATATTTATTTTCGAATTTAATCTTTCCCACTATTTCAAACATGTTAAGTAAAATATTCAAAATCAAAGTCTTGAATCCATGCCTCTTTGCCTCTCAAAGTATTTGACGATTTATCTCAAAGAAGCCAGGAGCTTGTATTCCTTCATACTCACTCAGTTTCATTCACAAATACCTCAAGCCAGGGGCAGGAGTGATTAATACATACTTTCTTTTGCAGTGGGAAAAGAAAATAACCTACTGCTTCCAAACCCTTTAGGCCCTTTATATCTTAAAATACTCTACCCCTGGTAATACTCTGCTCCTGTTAGGAGGAGATATGATAGGAGCATGGCTTTGGAGCCAAATAGAAATAGGTTCAAATTCTAGCTCTACCATCTACTTCCTACCTTGTAAACTAAGACAAGTTACTGAACCTTGTAACTTTTCTTAACTATGTGGAGAGGATAATGGTATCTATCTTCAAACATATCCACCTGTTGAACAAATGTTTTTCAATTGTGAATGCTGAGTATGTGGAAATTTACCTGATGGTAGCCCTTGAGCAAGGAGCAAGACACACATTGTCTCCACCTACCCATAGCTGTGGTCTAAAGGAAAAGTCAGATAATTAATCAAATAATCACACAAGCAATTAACTGCACTCATGATAAATGCAACAGAGGAAAAGTACGGTAAATTATGAGAGCACATAGTCAGGGCATATGAAGAGGTGACAATTATCCCGGGATCCAGAGAATGAAGAAGAGTGGTCTTACCTTTATTCTCAATACATCTTAAATAGAAGCTATTATTGTGCAAAGAATCTCATTCTCAAGTCTAATGAGCAAGGTATTCTTGGACCTGAGGTTTCTGTCGGCCTTACACTTCATTTGTACAGGTGGTTGCAGGGTTTTTAAGCTTCATTTCAAAGTCAAGGATAAAAGCTCTCCTTAATTTTTCTCTCTCCAAAAGCATATGCAGAGGACAGAGCCTTAGGAGAGGGAAAATGCCATTGTAATGTAATTATCTTTGTAGCTGGCAGGTTGGAAGGCACCACTGCCCAGATTGAATGATGTAAGAGGAACAGCTCTCACTGATTCATATGTATGGTAGGATATTAAGAAGCAGCAAAATCCACATTTGGGGTGAGGTAGTGGGGAGCCTGTGATCTCACAGACAAGTACCTCTTGGTCCTAAGTTGTAGGACTTAAAACACTCAGTGTACATTTTAGGAAAATGGTATTTTAAAATATAATTTTAATTAAAAATATAAATATTAAAGTATTAAAATACAACTATATCAATGAAACCAAAGTCTCCCTCCCACCTCAGACTCCCATGACTTTTCCCATGAACAATCAGTATTCATGGCTTCTTACGTATTTTAAAAATAAATTTTCTATGTATTATAAGTATATGTATGTCAGTATATTCTCTTTTTTTAACATAAAAGGGATAAAACTAAGCACAGTGTTCTGTATATTACATTTTTCACTTACTATTTTCAAATAAATAATGCAGATCCACCTTAATCTCTCTTTTCCCCCAAATAGGTGTATATAGTCATCTATAAAATGGGACAGTCTTGACCTGCTTTAAAAATTCAACAACACTCCTGTGGATGAATATTTAGGTTGTTTCCAGTCTTTCTCTTTTCTGAACAATGTTGCTATAAATCTTTTCATGGGTGTATCTTAGTGCATTTTTGCAAGGACAAATGTTGCTGTTGTTGTACAGTTCAGTTCAGTCACTCAGTCGTGTCTGACTCTTCATGGACTACAGCATGCCAGACTTCCCTGTTCATCACCAACGCCCAGAGCTTACTCAAACTCATGTCCACTGAGTCAGTGATGCCGCCCAACCATCTCATCCTCTGTCGTCCCCTTCTCCTCCTGCTCCCAATCTCTCCCAGCATCAGAGTCTTTTCCAATGAGTCAACTCTTCGCATGAGGTGGTCAAAGTACTGGAGTTTCAGCTTTAGCATCATTCCTTCCAAAGAAATCCCAGGGCCGATCTCCTTCAGAATGGACTGGTTGGATCTCTTGCAGTCCAAGGGACTCTCAAGAGTCTTCTCCAACACCACAGTTCAAAAGCATCAATTCTTCAGTGCTCAGCTTTCTTCACAGTCCAACTCTCACATTCATACATAACTACTGGAAAAACCATAGCTTTGACTAGATGGACCTTTGTTGGCAAAGTAATGTCTCTGCTTTTTAATATGCTGTCTTGGTTGGTCATAACTTTTCTTCCAAGGAGCAAGCATGTTTTCATTTCATGGCTGTAGACACCATCTGCAGTGATTTTGGAGTCCCCCAAAATAAAGTCTGTCACTGTTTCCATTGTTTCCCCATCTATTTGCCATGACGTGATGGAAATGGATGCCATGATCTTCGATTTCTGAATGTTGAGTTTTAAGGCAACTTTTTCACTCTCCTCTTTCACTTTCATCAAGAGGCTTTTGAGTTCCTCTTCACTTTTTGCCATAAGGGTGGTGTCATCTGCATATCTGAGGTTATTGATATTTCTCCCGGCAATCTTGATTCCAGTTTGTGCTTCATCCAGTCCAGCATTTCTCATGATGTACTCTGCATAGAAGTTAAATAAGCAGGGTGACAATATACAGCCTTGGTGTACTCCTTTCCCAATTTGGAACCAGTCTGTTGTTCCATGTCCAGTTCTAACTGTTGCTTCTTGACCTGCGTACAGATTTCTCAGGAGGCAGCTAAGGTGGTCTGGTATTCTCATCTCTTTAATAATTTTCCACAGTTTGCTGTGATCCTCACAGTCAAAGGCTTTGGTTTGGCATAGTCAATAAAGCAGAAGTAGATGTTTTCCTGGAACTCTTTCACTTCTTTGATGATCCAGCGAAATTTGGCAATTTGGTCTCTGGTTTCTCTGCCTTTTCTAAATCCAGCTTGAACATCTGGAAGTTCACAGTTTACGCACTGCTGAAGCCTGGCTTGAGTAATTTTGAGCATTACTTTGCTAGCATGTGAGATGAGTGCAATTGTGTGGTAGTTTGAGCATCTTTGGCATTGCCTTTCTTTGAGATTGGAATGAAAACTGATGTTTTCCAGTCCTGTGGCCACTGCTGAGTTTTCCAAATGTGCTGACATATTGAGTGAAGCACTTTCACAGCATCATCTTTTAGAATTTGAAATAGCTCAACTGGAATTCCATCTCCTCCACTAGCTTTGTTCATAGTGATGCTTCCTAAGGCCCACTTGACTTTGCATTCCAGGATGTCTGGCTCCAGGTGAGTGATCACACCATTGTGATTATCTGGGTAATGAAATCATTTTTGTATAGTTCTTCTGTGTATTCTTATTGTAGGGGGAGGTAAATTACTGGTAGATCATAGGATTTGTATCTTACAGTTTAAATAATTGGGGTTAATTTGGCTTCCCAGAAGCTGTCCTGCTTGACACATTTCAGCCAGGCTGTCCTTAATAACAAGGTCAGTTATAAATATCTTTATATTTTTCAACCAGGGAGGTGAAAATTAGGGTCTCATTGTTATTTTAATTTGCATTTCTTTAATTATGAGGGAGGTTAGACATCATTTCATATGTTAATGAGGCATTGATTTTTTTTTTCCCCCTTCTTGTGAACTGCTGTTTGTGCCCTCAGCTAATTTTTCCACTGGAACCATTTTTTAATTTCTTTGAAAGAGCACTGATTTGATGAAAGAAATTGATCCTTCTTCTGTCACTGGTGATGCAAAAGTATTGTTCCTTTAGTTTATAATTTTTTTTCTTTTTATTTTTTTATGGATGGCCAGAATCTATTTGTTCTGATTTATTCAAATATCCATAATTGCTCCTAAAGGACAACTGGTTCTTTGGATCTTTCACCTCATGTATTCTTAGTTCTTTGATTCATTCATTCCACAAATACTTACTGAGCTCTTATTATGTGTCAGACATTGTTTTAGGTTCTGGAAGGACAGAAATAAAATTATCACAAACCTTTGTCTTCTAGGGGCTAGTGAGGAGACACAGATAGTCAAAAAGCAGGTAAAATATATTGAATGTTCAGTGACGATACATGCTAGACAGAAAATAAAGCAAGTGAAAGGAATCAAGATTTTATGGGGTGGGGTTAGGGGGTTGTAGGGTGGCAATTACAAAATTTGAATTTTTAAAGCCTTCTCTTATTGTGAAGGTGACATTTGATTAAAGATATGAAGGGGGCAAGGAAATGAGCCACATGAATATCTGGGAGAAAAGCACTCAGCTAAGAAGTAGTACTCAGCAAGTAGAAAGGGAGCATTGTGGGAATAGCAAAATGTAGTAAATCCCCTACATAAGAACCTTCAGGTTGCAAACTTTCAAAGATGTGGGCGTGCCTTCACACATTCAGTCCTGTAAGTTAACTCACATGTCTGGTGTGCTTCTGTCCTCTACAAGTGGCTGTGCTTTGGTGTACTTTACTGTTCAGTACTGTAGAGAGCCCAGTAGCCCAGCATGTCCAGAAATAAGTGTAAAAGCAGCAGTGATGTAGCTGGTACTACTGTAGTTTTCAAGGTACTGTATTGTAAGACTAGAAATGTTTTTTTATTTTTGTGTGTTTTTTAAATGTACTATTTGTGTGAAAAGAATGTGGCCTTTAAAAAATATTAACAACCTGAAAGTTGAGAGGTATGTTTTATGTGGTGGATATTTTTAGGACTTCAAGCCCTGGAGATAGCAAATCAATTGACCCTGAGATAAATGCTCTGAGAAGGTGAAGGGAAGAGCCAGGTTACATAGAAGTTTTGCAACAAAGGGCAGGTAGTCTGAACATCAAGAGATGTTAATTAGATGATGTTAATTAGAGAAAACCAGTTATCCCAAGTTAAGGAATTTAGTGCATTTTATGTATGGAAAGATGCAAGAGTCTGGTCTCACTGAAATCATTTCTCTCATATGCATTTCAGCTGTCTGGGGCCAGTTTCCTCTGTTTTTCACATCCTGAGCTTCCTTGGGGCTCACTGTAGAGAGTGACTATAGTCTGATGGCTGCTAAATTGCAGGTATTCTTTTCCTTCCTGAGTGCCCTTAGGTCTTACCAGCTCATTTTGGAGGGCTGTAATCACTGTTGATTGTGATATCCTTGTTTACTGATATGGCAGGAAATATTCCATTTCTAAAGTATTGTAAAGCTATTACAGCACAGTACTGTATAGCTGATTGTGTTAGTTGGGAACCTAGGCTATCTTTGTTGGACTTAGGAACAAATTGGA
Source organism: Bos mutus (assembly GCF_027580195.1). NCBI lineage: Eukaryota > Metazoa > Chordata > Mammalia > Artiodactyla > Bovidae > Bos > Bos mutus. The sequence goes on from NC_091641.1 coordinate 29,646,353, forward strand.
CCTACTGACCCACTCTAGAAATGGAACTCATTTGTATGTAGGGGATTTATTCTACTCAATAGGAATTGAGGGCTTCCCTGGTGGCTCAGACAGTAAAAAATCTTCCTGCAATGTGGGAGACCTGGGTTTGATCCCTGGGTTGGGAAGATCACTTGGAGGAGGGCATGGCAACACACTCTAGTATTCTTGCCTGGAGAATCCCCCAGACAAAGGTGCCTGGTGGGCTACATACAGTCCATGTGGTCACAAAGACTCAGACACAACTGAGTGACTAACACTTCACTACACTTCAGGAATTGAGGTCAGAGATGTGCTGGGGAGGAGGGCAAATTGTTAAACACTGTTTTTGTGAGAGTGGAAGCTGGACGACTAGTGTGGAGGCTATGGTTCTAATCCAGGTAAGAAATGATGGTTGCTTGGACCAAGATGATAGCAGGGGAGGGTTGAGAAGAGGTGGGATTCTGGTTGTATTGTAGAGGAGGAGCCATGGACTCTATTGAAGGATTTATATGGGATACAGCAGAAAGAGGGAAGTCCAGAATGGCTTCTATTTTGGTAAGAAATGGAAGGAATGGTGTCAGCATTACTGGGAGGAGACAGATTTAGAGGTACATGATCACAAGTCCAGTTTTGGTTGTGTTAAGATTTAAATGCCCATTATGACATCAAGAATAGATGTTGAGCAAGCAGGTGAATATATGGGTCTGACATTCCAGAGAGGGTTCTAACCTACTAATAAAATTTGGGAGTCATTAGCTTAGAGACCGGAGAAGGCAATGGCACCCCACTCCAGTACTCTTGCCTGGAAAATCCCATGGATGGAGGAGGCTGATGGGCTGCAGTCCATGGGGTTGTGAAGAGTCGGACACAACTGAGCGTCTTCACTTTCACTTTTCACTTTCATGCATTGGAGAAGGAAATGGCAACCCACTCCAGTGTTCTTGCCTGGAGAATCCCAGAGTCGGGGGAACCTGGTAGGCTGCCGTCAGTGGGGTCGCACAGAGTTGGACACGACTGAAGCGACTTAGCAGCAGCAGCAGCAGCTTAGAGATACTGTTTAATGTCATGAGGATGAAAGCGCTAGAAAATAAGCACAGATAACAAACAGAAGTCCAAGGGTAGAGCCCTGGGACCCTCCGAAAAGTGGCAAGAAAATTAGGAAGATGCAGCGTCATGGCCAATAGGCTCTGGTACTTAAGCTGAATAAGAAGCAAGCATAGGAAATTGTGTACCAGGCAGAGGGACCAGAATGTGCAAGGGCCACGAGTGAGGAAAGGATGGTCAAGGTCAGGATTGTAACTGAGGACTGGCGGACCTCACTGGCTCACTAATGTCTTTTATTTGGCTTGTCCAGTTTTTGTTTGCTTGTTTGTCTTAGTGGAATTACTTGTTAGCTCTGAGAAAACTGCTCCTGGACTTGGAGTCCTAAACATTTCCATCAAATACTTTTCAGGTTGTGACTGTATTTTTTAGTCAACAGATGCCAGCATTTGAAAATAGGGATATTTCACATTTTTAAGAATAAAATTTGGAAATCTGCCATCTCTTCAATCATCAGTGTATTTCACAACACTGGCTCCACTTCCCCTATAGGCAAGAAGTGGCTATTGCTAAAAGATGAGAGCAGAAGAATGAATGCTTTTGAACTGTAGTTGGAGAAGATCTCGAGAGTTCCTTGGACTGAAAGGAGATCAAACCAGGCAATCCTAAAGGAAATCAGTCCTGAATATTCATTGGAAGGACTGATGCTGAAGCTGAAGCTCCAATACTTTGGCCACCTGATGTGAAGAGCTGAGTTATTAGAAAAGACCCTGATGCTGGGAAAGTTTGAAGGCAGGAAGGGAAGGGGAAGACAGAGGGTGAGATGGTTGGATGGCATCACCAACTTGATGGACATGAGTTTGTGCAAGCTCTGGGAGCTGGTGATGGGCAGGAAATCCTGGAGTGCTGCAGTCCATGGGGTCACAAAGAGTCGGACATGACTGAGCCGACTGAACTGAACTGAACCAACTGCTGCCCACTTAGAAAGCTTGTGTGATTTGCTGCCGGAGTCCCCTGGCCTGGCTCATTCATTTTAGTTCCAGGTCTAAAAAGCTATGCCCTTAAGGTTGTCAACTGGAACTTCTTTCAGTCTGGGCTCCTCCTCACCCCACCCCAGGACCAGGTGAGGTGATTTCTGTTGGGGGCACCTCCAGGTTGGAGTTATGAAATGGTTCTGTGTCAGACTCATTGTGAGTCCTGAGTCAGTCCTGCAATTAAGGTAACTGACTGACCTGTCCAGGTTGGCCCAGATCTGTGTGGTTTCCCAGGATTTGGGACTTTTCTGCGTTAAAACCAGGAAGGACCCACGCAAATGGAGACAAATTGGGCAGCCATCACTCTGAACCTGCCTGGCATTCTAAGTTGAATGGCAGGCATCAAAACTCCTCACATTTTTCCCCAAGATGCTGACATGCTCTTTAAAACTGTTAGAAGTTGAAACTTGAGATAGAAAAAGAGACTGGGATTTGAAATCAAATTTTTGTAATAGAAATTACAGACAGTCCTTGATCATGAAGGGAATCATTATTATTACTATAGTTAAGGTCAGGAAGATCGCCTGGAGAAGGAAATGGCAATCCACTCCAGTATTATTGCCTGGAGAATCTTGTGGACAGAGGAGCCTGGCTGCTAGAGTCCATGGGGTCATGAAGAGTCAGACACAACTTAGAGACTAAATAACAACAATGGCTAATTAACAAAGTTGTTAGTTTCAGGTACACAGCAGAGCAACTCAGTCATACATATTAATATACTGGGATGGCCAAAATGGTCACTTGGATTTCTCCATACGATGTTACAGAAAAACTCAAGTGGAATTTTTGGCCAATGGAATACATGTATCCATTCTCCCCCAAACTTCCCTCCAGGGACTAAGCATTTTGTATGCATTCACTCACTTCATGCTAGAAGCCCCACGAGGTAAGGACTGTTATTTTCCCAATGGAGATGCATAAGTTGAGTCTGTGTGTGTAAGGTCACAGATGTAGTAAGTGAGAGAGCCAGGGTACAATCCTAGGCCTGTGTGTTTTTGAAGTCTGCACAATTTTGATCAGTGTCTAAAGTTCAAACAGGGACTCCTTTAGGTGGCTGGCATGGACTGAATTGGTTGCAGGCTGAACAAAGCACCTCCCTCCACCATCCTCCAGGTCAAACCTCCCCCTCAAAGGCCTCCGTGTGCTTCAGAAGTCAGGACCCAGCGTTGAAAAGCCACCTCCTTCTACGGAATTCTAGTTATCTCGTTTTATGCCAAGTGGCTTAATATTCTGGCAACATAAGCCCTGGCATTTTATATCCCCCCTATTTTCTGAAATTTGCAATCAAATGAGGAGTACACTGGGCTCATTAACTAAACCCCCTCATCTGCAAAGCAGAGATGGGATCAGAGCTAGCCCACGTGGCAGCCGCTCCCTTTCATGGATGGGGGTTAATTAGGCTTCTGTGTCACACGGGTTTAGGAGAGCTGTCTTTTCTGTTGGGCTCATGGAATTTGACTTCCTTCTTCCCCTCCTGGGTCCACAGTGGGTGGGGAGAAGGAACAGTCTTTCTTATTTCTCTGAAGCTGAGCCTTGAGTCCCAAGCTTGGGCCTCTGAGCTTTTTTTTTTGTGGGAGTCATTTAGGTAGAAGCTGAAGTCATGTGCAAGCCTTGTCAGAGATAACAAGGGCCTGAGTGCCCCTTTCATGATCCTGACGGGGATTCAGACATCCCTGGAAGGCAAGAAGGGGTCTATCAGATCCCTCTGGTAAAAAATATGCTCCTTATGGCTTCACGCCCTTGACTCTACCCATCTCCTCTTCTTGCAGCCGTAACCCTGTGCTTTGCATCAGGCCCACTTCCCAGCCCCCAACTTCTTCTTCACTTGATTGATTTCCACTCATGCTTCAGGAAGTACCACTTTTTCCCTTTTTTTTTTTTAGGGAAATCATCTCTAATCCTTTCAACTAGATTAAACCCCACTGTTTCCTGGCCCCACAGGACACCGTAGCCACTTTTCCTTAATACCCTTCTCAGCTATAATTTGCTTAATGTCTCTCTCCTAGTCTAGAAAGCTCTCTCCCAGAAAAATTTTCAAAAAATTAAAGACATGACTTTCAGGTGAATATCAGTTGAACACATGACAAGATTTTATTTCCCTCTTTAATGAAGGAATCCATAGAAAAGATAAAACTTACTCAAAGAGCAGTTTGAAAAACTGGATATTTATAGGCATTTTAGAAAGAAAAACATTAGGACTAAGACTCCTAGGTTAGGTGCAAAACTGAATACTGTCCTATAGGACAAGAAATGGAACCAGTAGGATGGCCTTTTCAACTGCACAGAAATCTGCAAGGTGACATGTAACTTCAGAGTATTTGGTCTCTAAGCAAAGAATAAATAACAAAACCAATATAGATACATTCTCTAAAAAAACTAAATAAATCTTAAGTGAGCAGAATTGTTAAACAACACTCTGACACGACATTGAGAGCTCAGGCTATGTTTTTTTGACCTTATTTATAAATTTCATATCATCTTTTTTAAAAAGCCCATATGGTCAAGGCCCCTTTTGTGGTGTTGCTATAGCACCTAGCCCAGTTCTTGAAATAAAACTTTTGCTTTGATCAGAATCCAGTGGAGATTTATCAACTACTGACTGAAATAAAAGAATCTGTTGTTGTTTAGTCAGTTACATCTGACTCTTTTGGGACCCCAGGGACTATAGCCCGCCAGGCTCGTCTGTCCATGTGGTTCTCCAAGCAAGAATACTGGAGTGGGTTGCCATTTCCTCCTCCAGAGGATCTCCCAGACCCAGGGATCGAACCTGTGTCTCCTGTATTGTCAGGCAGATTCTTTACCAGTGAGCCACCAGGGAAGCCAATAAAAGAATATTGTATAGCAAATTAACTTGAAGTCTGTGTTAGTCAGCTAAGGCTGCTAGACTGGATGGCTTAAAAACCAGAAATGTATTTCCTCACAGTTCTGGAGGAGAGAAGGCCAAGATGAAAGTTTCTGTGATTGGGCTCTGGTGAGAGGTCTCTTCCTGGCTTGCAGAGAGCTGCTTTCTTGTCTGCACAGGGCCCTTCCTCCATGTACACACAGAGAAGGCACTCTCTGGTGTCTCTTTCTATAAGGACACTAGTCCTTTTGTATCAGCGCTCCATCTTTATGACCGCATTTGACCTTGTTTACTTCCTTACTCCAAAAACAGCCACATTGGGAATTAGGGTTTCCACAGATGAATTTTGGGAGGATGCATACATTTATTCCATAACAAAGTCCAATTTTGAATGGAATCAGATGTGAGTCAGGTTCATTCATGTTTTACAATTTTTTTATTTAAGTATTGTTGTTTTACAATGTTGTGCCAATCTTTGCTGTACAAAAAGTGACTTAGTTTTACACATATTTAGATGTGTATATATACATTTGTATATCTTTTAAGAAATGCCTATTCAAATTCTTTGCCTATTTTTTAATTGAGTTTTTTTTTAATTGTTGAATTGTAAGAGTTTGCTTATTATTATTATTGCTGGAGTAGAATTGCCTTACAACATTGCCTTGGTTTCTACTGTATAACAAAGTGAATCAGATATATGTATACATATACACTCTCCTTCTTGAGCCCCACCCCCTCCCCATCCCATATTCATTTTATACAAGACTTCAAGGCTTTTGTTTGTTCTGGGTAAACTATGCAGGCTTCATTATTCAGTTGGTTTATATCTCATGACTATTATCACTGTTTCTTCTGGATACACAAAAGTGTGTAGACATTAGTACTAAGCGATGCAATAAAGCTTTTCTCCTCTTGTGTGGGATCCACTTATATCTCTCCACTAAGATAATGTAGCAAATATCAGTCATTTTTGTCCATTCATCATCCATTCTTCCTTACTATGTTATCAAATGCTTGATTGTCATCTGGGGAGCCACAATTCCCCCACTCTCAACCCACATGATTCAGAAGGTGTTTCCTCTGTTCTCACATCCAGCAGTAGCCAAGAGATTAAGGCAGAGCCAGAATATACAACCCTCAGAACTGATTCGTTTATAGTTGGGCTTGTGCTTTAACCTGGGAGAATCCAAGTCTTAACTAAGACTTTTTCTGCAGCTACCAAGTAACAGTCTTCACCTTTTCTTTTAGGGTTGCCCAGTTTTTATGCTAACAATATAAACCAAAAGGAGCTGTGGACATTTTTGCAGTCTTATGATGACATCCTAAGACTGAATCTATTGAATGCTGGCTCCCCCAAATACCAACAAAACAATTTGCTGATAAGCCAAAGTTGAGTTGATTTTTACCATAGAGAGTAGAGCTCTACCTTGATAGAATCTTACTAGAATCCCAGAGAAGTGAGGACAAAATTGAAATATTTATTGAGATTCTGAAGTCAATTTATGGTGGGTCTCTAATGTGAGGACTTTGTCAGAATTAGTAAGGACTGTAGTATAATAATTTAGGGTTGGTAGACATATCAGGATGAGAAATTCAAGATGAGGCATTCAAAGAGTCTTGGGTATAAACTGTTGTTTAATAGTTTCTGTTGAAGAATTGATGGATCTTTACTCAAGTTCCTTAAAAGAATAATAAATATTTGCCACTTTTATCTTTCTGGGTAAGAGTTTTCTGGAACGGTAAAATTATGTCTATGAAGACAAGAAAATAGTAAGTGTTAGTCATTCAGTTGTATCTGATTCTGAGAGCCCACAGACTGTAGCCTGCCAGACTCCACTGTCTACGGGATTCTCCAGGCAATAATACTGGTGTGGGTAGCCATTCCCTTTTCCAGGGGATCTTCCCAACCCAGGGATTAAACCCAGGTCTCCCACACTCAGGGCAAATTCTTTACTGTTTGAGCCATCACAGAAGCCCTGGGAAAATAGTAAAGTCATGAAAATGTAGACAAGCCTCTTATTCTTATCCATCAGAGGGCAGACAGAATGAAAACCACAATCACAGAAAACTAACCAAACTGATCACGTGGAGTTAGCCTTGTCTAACTCAATGAAACTATGAGCCATGCCATATAGGGCCAACCCAAGAAGGACGAGTCATGGTGGAGAGTTCTGTCAAAATGTGGTCCACTGGAGAAGGGAATGGCAAACCACTTCAGTATTCTTGCCTTGAGAACCCCATGAACAGTATGAAAAGGCAAAAAGATAGGACACTGAAAGATGAACTCTTTGGGTCGATAGGTGCCAAATATGCTACTTGAGAAGAGTGGAAAAATAGCTCAGAAAAGAATGAAGAGGTTGAGCCAAAGCAAAAACAATGCCCAGTTGCGGATGTAACTGGTGATGGAAGTAAAGTCCGATGCGGTAAAGAACAATATTGCATAGGAACCTGAAATGTTAGGTCCATGAATCCAGGTAAATTGGAAGTGGTCAAATAGGAGATGGCAAGACTGAGCATCAACATTTTAGGAATCAGTGAACTAAAATGGACTGGAATGGGTGAATTTAATTCAGATGACCATTACATCTACTACTGTGTGCAAGAATCCCTTAGAAGAAATGGAGCAGCCCACATAGTCAGCAAGAGTCCAAAATATAGTAATTGAGTGCAATCTCAAAAATGACAGAATGATTTCTGTTCATTCCCAAGGCAAACTATTTAATATCACAGTAATCCAAGTCTATGCCCCAACTAGTAACGCTGAAGAAGCTGAAATTGAATGGTTTTATGAAGACCTACAGGACCTTCTAAAACTATCATGAAAGAAAGATGTCCTTTTCATCATTGGAGACTGGAATGCAAAAAGTAGGAAGTCAAGAGATACCTGGAGTAACAGGCAAATTTGGCCTTGAACTACAAAATGAAGCAGGGCAAAGGCTAACAGAGTTTTGCCAAGAGGATGCACTAGTCATAGAAAGCACCCTCTTCCAACAACACAAGAGATAACTCACCAGATGGTCAATATTAGAATCAGATTGATTATATTCTTTGCAGCCAAAGATGGAGAAGCTCTATACAGAGAGGAAAAAAAAAACAAGACTGGGATCTGACTATAGCTCAGAACATGAACTCCTTACTGCAAAATTCAGACATAAATTGAAGAAAGTAGGGAAAACCACTAGACCATCCAGGTATGACCTAAATCAAATCCTTATGATTATACAATAGAAGTGACAAATAGATTCAAGGGATTATATCTGATAGAATGCCTGAAGAACTATGGATGGAGATTTGTAACATTATACAGGAGGGTGTGATCAAAACCATCCCCAAGAAAAAGAAATGCAAAAAGGCAAAATGGTTGTCCGAGGAGGCCTCCCAAATCGCTGAGAAAAAAAGAGAAGCGAAAGGCAAAGGAGAAAAGGAAAGATATAGCCATCTGAATTCAGAGTTCCAAAGAATAGCAAGGAGAGATAAGAAAGTCTTCCTAAGTGATCAGTGCAAAGAAATAAAGGGGGAAAAAATAGAATGGGAAAGATTAGAGATATTTTCAAGAAAAATGAGAGATACCAAGAGAACATTTCTTGCAAAGATGGGCATGAATGCCTGTACCGTTGGGCATTGGACCTAAGAGAAGCAGAAGATATTAAGAAGTGGTGGCAAGAATACAAAGAAGAACTATACAAAAAAGATCTAAATGACCCAGACAACCACAATGGTGTGATCACTCATCTAGAGCCAGACATCCTGGAGTGTGAGGTCAAGTGGGCTTTAAGAGCATCACTATGTACAAAGTTAGTGGAGGAGATGGAATTCCAGTTGAGCTATTTCAAATCCTAAAAGATGATATGTGAAAGTATTGAACTCAATATGACAGCAAATTTGGAAAACAGCAGTGACCACAGGACTGGAAAAGGTCAGTTTTCATTCCAATCCCAAAGAAAGGTAGTGCCAAAGAATGTTCAAACTACCGCACAATTGCTCTTATCTCACATGCTAGCAAAGAAATGCTCAAAATTTGCCAAGGCAGGCTTCAACAGTATGTGAACCATGAACTTCCAGATGTTCAAACTGGATTTAGAACAGATAAAGGAACCAGAGATCAAATTGCCAACATCTGTTGGATCATAGATAAAGCAAGTTAATTCCAGAAAAAATATCTATTTCTGCTTCATTGACTATGCTAAAGCCTTTGACTATGTGGATCACAACAAACTGTGGAAAATTCTTAAAGAGATGGGAATACCAGACCACCTGACCTGCCTCCTGAGAAACCTGTATGTGGGTCAAGAAGAAACAGAACTGGACATGGAACAATGGACTGGTTCCAAATTGGGAAAGGAGTACATCAGGCTGTACATTATCACCCTGCTCATTTAACTTATATGCAGAGTACATCATGTGAAATGCCAGGATAGATGAAGAACAAGCTGGAATCAACATTGCAGGGAGAAATATCAATAACCTCAGATATGCCGATGGCACCAAGCTTATGGCAGAAAGTGAAGAAGAACTAAAGAGCTTCTTGGGGAAAGTGAAAGAGAAGACTGAAAAAGCTGACTTAAAACTAAACATTCAAAAAAACGAAGATCATGGCATCTGGTCCCATCACTTCATGGCAAATAGATGGGGAAACAATGGAAACAGTGACAGACATTATTTTCTTAGGCTCCAAAATCACTGCAGATGGTGACTGCAGCCATGAAATTTAAAGACATTTGCTCCTTGGAAGAAAAGCTATGACCAACCTAGACAGCATATTAAGAAGCAGAGACATTACTTTGCCAACAAAGGTCTGTATAGTTAAAGCTATGGTTTTTCAAGTAGTCATGTATGGATTGGAGAAGGCAATGGCACCCCACTCCAGTGCTCTTGCCTGGAAAATCCCATGGATGGAGGAGCCTGGTAGGCTGTAGTCCATGGGGTCGCTAAGAGTCGGACACGACTGAGCGACTTCCCTTTCACTTTTCACTTTCATGCATTGGAGAAGGAAATGGCAACCTGCTCTAGTGTTCTTGCCTGGAGAATCCCAGGGACAGGGGAGCCTGGTGGGCTTCTGTCTATGGGGTCACACAGAGTCGGACACAACTGAAGCGACTTAGCAGCAGCAGCAGCATGTATGGATATTAGAGTTGGACCATAAAGAAGGCTGAGTACCAAAGAATTGATGCTTTTAAACTGTGATGTTGGGGAAGACTCTTGAGAATCCCTTGGGCTGCAAGGAGATCTAACCAGTCAATCCTAAAGGAAATCAGTCCTGAATATTCATTGGAAAGACTGATGCTGAAGCTGAAACTACCATACTTTGGCCACCTGATGTGAAGAACTGACTCACTGGAAAAGACCTTGCTCCTGGGAAGATTGAAGAAGGCAGAAGAAGGGGACATCAGAGGATGAGATGGTTGGATGGCATCACTGACTCTATAGACATGAGTTTGAGCAGTCTCTGGGAGCTGGTGATAGACATGGAAACCTGGCATGCTGCAGTCCTTGGGGTTGCAAAGAGTTGGACCTGAGTAAGCAACTGAACTGAGCTGAACTGATATTGTAGACAGTAAGCTGTCAATGTAGGTGATGGAAGGCAGAGGGATGGAAGATATTCTGTTGGCATCATTTAAATTTCTAGCAGGGAGTATAGGGATAAATTAGGAGTTTGCAATTAACATATACCAACTATTATATATAAAATACATAACCAACAAGGACCTACTATATAGCACAGGGAACTATATTCAATATTTTGTAATAACCAGTAAAGGAAAAAGAATCTGAAAAAAAAAAAAAAAACAGACACACATGTGTATAGCTGAATCGCTTTGCTGTACACCTGAAATTAACACAATCTTGTAAATCAACTATACTTCGATACAAATAAATAAATTTCTGAATCCAGAAATACTGAAGTCAACAGTGGCTGGTTGAATCATGCTCTCTTTGCATTAGAATTACACATTCTCATCTTTTATCATGCAACCAGAACACCTCCTAACAAACAATGTGGATTCTATTTCTCAGTCCCACTGATGCTGGGCTAGTCACAGGACTGGACTTGGCCAGTAGAATATGGGTAGGAATGATGGCTGCCAGTTTTGAGCAGTTACTTGTGAGCATTTGTATTTCTACCACCCTTTTTAAGCTTCTGTGATCAGCCATGAGATGATCCTCCTCAAGCTGCCACTCCATTTTTGGCAGGGCATCGGAGTAGTCAGAACAAGCCGGGAGTCCTGAGTCCTGTCTGGTTCAACTGCGTTCAACCTGCATCTGCCAAAAAGCTGCCCCAGGGACCTATGAGAAAGGAAAACAAAGATTTGTTGTTGAAAGCTACTGAGATAAGGAAGTTTTTTGCCACACAATAAAAAAATGACTAACATTAAAGAGTTCACCCTAGGACTTTTTAGATATGTGATCCAATAGGTTCTCCATATTGCTTAAATTAATTTGAGTTGGAGTTTTGTTATTTGTTAACTAGAAGAGTCTTCTGTGTTAGTGTCTTTTTATGGCATTGCATCACTTTTTGGCTCACAGAAGCCTCTGTGACACCCCGAGTCTTTCTCAAGGAAGCCACAGCCAAGCTTGAGTCTCTCCGTTCTCTGCTTGAGCAATTGATTTTTTTAAAAGCAATATTTATCCTTGTTAATGCTTATCTTTTGGCTTACACCCAATGTTCCAGTCTAGTGAGATCTTTCTCAATTTGATTCTTTCATTCTGGGGCTTAGCTGTCTCATTCAACATTTTGTCAAATACAAATTGGATCTGTGTGGCCACAAGGGCCTCTTCCAAGCCCCTGATTTCTCCATTATGATCTTTCAGTGTTGCACTGAAAACCAACCTCAAGGCTGACCCCAACCACACAAATGATCATTATTTGGGCCAGTTATTCTAGATGAAGCTCATAGGACAGAAATATTTTTCAGTGCATTTTTTGTTGTTGTTTGTTTGCCACCATAATGATCTCAGAGGAATGGAAATAAGGAGATATTATGCTTGGTATTTTTGCAGATAATATTTTCCAAATCTACCAGCAATTGCGTGACACATTTTTCAAGTCAGTGGGTTGGAATCTGTAAACCACCTAAAAAAATAAAATTGCCCAACTCTTGAGTTCTAGTCCTGCCCAATGATGTCAAATAATTGACCTTGAGTGAGTCATTAATTGGAGAAGGCAATGGCACCCCACTCCAGTACTCTTGCCTAGAAAATCCCACGGACGGAGGAGCCTGGTAGGCTGCAGTCCATGGGGTTACAAAGAGTCGGACACGACTGAGCGACTTCACTCTCACTTTTCACTTTCATGCATTGGAGAAGGAAATGGCAACCCACTCCAGCGTTCTTGCCTGGAGAATCCCAGGGACGGGGAAGCCTGGTGGGCTGCCGCCTATGGGGTCGCACAGAGTCGGACATGACTGAAGTGACTTAGCAGCAGCCGAGTCATTAATATCTGTCCTCTGACTCTTTGTTACTATGTCTTGGATAGGATTTGTACCTATCAAAGTACCAAGGCAGTTATAAACATATCAACTTATTCAAACCTATCTCTTCTTCCTAGCTTGTCTCGGTACAAGGATTTTGAAAAATCTGGGGTATATGCTTCACATCAGAGCTTCCATAGCACATCCCCGCATCCAGCATTTCACTGTGTTGTAATTTTCCATTACCTTGTGAGTTTATCCTGCTTATCTCTGGACTTTTTGAGAGGAAGAATCAAGTTGATCTTGTTATGAGAATACCTGACAGTGTTTCTGGCTGACAGTGGACACTCAATAAATATTTGTTTGGTTCAATGAATAGAAATTGTTCTGAAGTTTTGTGTGTGTGTTTCTGCATGTGTCTGTGTGTATTTGTGTTGAAATAGCTGGATAATATTCATCATTTGCCTGAAGCATTGGCTAATGTTAAATTTAAATATACTCTTGGGTGACTACATCTTCAATTTCATGGTTGATTCCTTTGTGATTGACTTATTAAGCTAAACTGGGAATTGAAAACTAGAATACCTTGAGGGGCCAGAAAGAAGCATAATAAACAAGGATGGTTAGGTATAACTGAAAAAAAAATAACCAATATCTTCATAGGAATGGATATCCAGTATCTTCATAGGAATAGACACTCAGTATTGCTAGATATTCTAGTTTTTCAGAGTAGGATTTTAGTTTTAAAACGTGCTTTTAAGAAATGTAAAAGGTCCTGATTTTAATTTTTTTTAATTTTTTTATTAATAGAATTGGGAAATACTAAAACAGAATGTCTATAATATTATATGGGCCAAATAACATATATCTGAAGCTTAGACCCAACTCATAAGCCATTAGTCTGAGAAAAGGAGTTAAATAGTATTTTAGTTTGCAATGAATATTTAATTTACAATGAACAACCTTGAACTAGTGAAAGTGTTCATTGCTCAGTTGTGTCCACTTCTTTGTGACTCCATGGACCTGTAGCCCATCAGGCTCCTCTCTTCTTGGGATTCTCCAGGCAAGAATATTGGAATAGGTAGCTATTGCCTTCTCTAGGGTATATACCTGACCCAGGGATCAAACCTGGGTCTCTTGCATTGTAGGCAGATTCTTTACCATCTGAGAATAGTACAAAACCTATAAAATTGATAGAGATCCAATTAAGGCCCAATTGTGAGGCCTGAGGTTAGATTTTAGTGGGCCTGCTTCACAAAGGGTTTCCCAAGTAACACAGGAAGGATTATGGCATTAAAGATCCACTTTTAGCATTTTATACTAGTGCTTTACTCAACAAGATAGAGACCTTGAGTCTGTCGTCTTCAGGTCATTGATTTCCACTATGGTTGAAATAATGAAAGTTATGTCACCCTTGAGAAGCTCCCTATCATACCCCCTGACCTTGCCTCACCATGTTCTCGATGTTTATGCATTAATATTCATGGAGAGAGATGGGGTTCTTAACTGCTTCTGGCTTTCAGCCCATCAGTTATTGTTGTTGGTTCATCCCGCTCACTTTAGTAACCACTCATCAAGCATGTCAAAATTCTCTTATGTATTTGCAAAGATAGGAACTGGAATCTCTCCTTGGAAAAATGACCATGTTAATAAAAGCCTACAACTTCCAACAAGCAGAAATCCATCTGAGGGTTTCATTATATTATCCATTAATTGAAAAACATATTTAATATTCATGCCTCATTGACCCTAGATATCGAATGGATCAAGCATCATATAGCATTTTTATTAAAAAGCACAGTGAGATATTAAAATAACTGCAAGTAAGCCTAAAAGAACCACTGTATCTAGGATGTTGCCTTCCTATGAGAATATGAAGAACAGAATTCTGTGTTCCTGGGAATGAGAACTCTAGTGAGGCGAGAAGCGGTAAAGGCAGGGTGGAAGCGAGTGGAGTAAAAAATGTAAGGTGCTCTCCTACAGCAAGTATCTACTCTTTTACTGAAAAGTGAAAGTGAAAGCCGCTCAGTTGTGTCCGACTCTTTGCAACCCCATGGACTGTACAGTTCATGGAATTCTCCAGGCCAGAATACTGGAGTGGGTAGCCTTTCCCTTCTCCAGGGGATCTTCCCAACCCAGAGATCAAACCTAGGTCTCCTGCATTGCAAGTGGATTCTTTATCAGCTGAGTCACAAGGGAAGCCCTTTTACTCTTTTACTGAACACCTGTCGTTTATAGAGAAGGGTGGGGATACTCTACTGAGGATAATTTCAAGACCACTCACTAATTTAGAAGGGTGGAGTGATGTAAGTGAATAGTAATGTCTGTTACAAGCATTGGAAGAAGAAATAGCAGTATACATGTGTATGTTGCTGCTACTGCTAAGTCGCTTCAGTCGTGTCCGACTCTGTGCGACCCCGTAGACGGAAGCCCTGCAGCCTAAGTAGAATAAATAAAACAGAAAGTTTGCAAAGGATTGTCATAAGATCCAATATGCATGGGACAGTCTCAGTTTGTCCCTGTCATAAATCAGTTAATCCTTCTTAGTTATGCATGTACGCCTCTTTATTTTCAAGAGTGTCTCCTAGTCTGGATAGTAAGTGATCTACAGTCACTCTGGAAAGATTCTTGCATGATTATTATTAGTTCATTTCTTAACTCAAGAAATATTCCTAAATCTCTTCTGTTGGGCCCTCATCACTCATTATTAGCCACCATCTTCTTTTGGGGGAAGGGTTTTCTCAGTATTTTGCTCAAAATATCTCAACACAATAGAGCCTTCTTACCTTGTGGTTCAGCAGGTAAAGAATCCGCTTGCAATGTGGAAGACCTGGGTTTGATCCTTGGGTTGGGAAGATCCCCTGGAGAAGGGAAAGGCTACCCACTCCAGTATTCAGGCCTGGAGAATTCCATGGACTGTATAGTCCATGGGGTCACACGATTGAGTGACTTTCACTTTTTTTTTTTTTCGCTAAGCATAATTCCATACTTCTTGTCTAAAGCACTCTCGGATATATTCTGGAACACAGCCATGAGATCACACTCCTTAGCCTCTCCTGGATCTGATAATTCTGTCTTTCTTCCTCCCCAGAATAGCTCCTGAAAAAATCTCTTTTTCTAAATGGAGCTCCTTCTTTATTTCTGCCATATTGAGTATCCTGTCTTTGTCAAATAATGTCAATTTCCAAAAGCCCAGATCAAAGACTAAGAATGTATGTATCAGATTTTTCCACTGCAGATTCCTGGGAGTTTAAAATCTTGGATTCTGTCTGGATTTTTCAGTTGGTTTTCCAAGGGCAGAGCTGGGGTTCTCTAACACAAACAGCTATCACAACTGAGGTTCCTAGCTAGATTTGCCCTCATGGAAATACTGGTGTATTTCCATGCTGTCAGCAGACTTAGAAGCCAGATTTCTCAACCTCAGCAATATTAACATTTTGGGCTGGATAACTCTTTGTTTGCTGTCTGTGCATTATTGGTTAGTTAGCAGCATCCTTGGCTCAACCCACCAAATGCTAGTCTCCCTCTTCCCCAATTGTGAAAACAGAAATTTCTTCAGATGTTGCCAAACACCCCCTGGAGATGAGACAAAACTGTTGCCTGTTGAGATATTGGGATAGGCATTCTAAAGATCAAGACAAGTAAACTACTCTTGTGAGCAAGTCATGTGAGCAAGTGTATTACAAAACTCTAAGTGCCCTGTTAAGGTTTGGCAAGAGTGCGGTCAGAGACAAAGAAGGAGGGATGTTTCTTCTTGGACAGTCAGACAGAGCTTTACAGAGGATGTGCCTTTGGGGCTTCAGGTGATCATCTGATATTCCCCAGGTGGGGAAGAAGGGGAGGACCTCCCAAGCAAAGGGGCTGTGGTATGAAGGTGAATATTGTATTTGAAACAGAGTAAGAAATTTAAAGGGAATGGGGTACACTAGGGAGAGAGTTAGGGATTGAGGGATAGGATGGGGGCCTACATTTAAGTCCACTTTGTAAAACTGCTAGAATATGAATCTGGACTTAACTGGGCAACAGGAAATTACAAAAAGGCTGGTAAAAGTGATACGGGAGATGTGGGCTTTAGGGAGATCACAAGGATTTTGGCGAGAGTTGGGGCATCAGGGTGAATGACACTATCTTTGGAATTAGGCTGCCTTGGGCTGGGATCTTACTTCACCATTGAATAGTATGTGGGATCTTGGGCAAACATGTCTCTTCCCTAAACCCCCACTTCCTTCTCTGCAAAATGAAGATGATAATCCTGCCTACCCCACTGGGTTGTTGGTGAGGATTAAAGAAGCTAATTCATGTAATGCGCTTAAAGTGTCCAGATGTAGTTGAAACTCATTAAATAATTATTCTAGATTCGCAGGAAGTGTGGGGGTTTGAGCCTGAAGGCAGGGAGACCAGTTTAGAAGAAGGAATGGAACATGATGGGGACATAAGCTAGCACAATGATGGGGTGATGGAGAAGAGCTGCAGTAGCTCCTACCTGAACTGAGTTGACTCAAGAAACTGACATTCTCCAGGGACCCAGCAACAAGCCATGCAAATCACCAAACAGATGTCCTATTCCCAGGGTTCCTACCATGTCCAGGTCTGGACAGTCCCATGCTGAACTTTCCCACCACATTGCCCCTGATAGTGTGAGTCTGAGATCTGAGCTAGAAAGAGTTAATTCAGTGAGGACCCACAGTTGAAGGGTACATCTTCATTTCATTCTGCCTTGTCTGTATTTGCCTGTTCTTTTCTGCAGCCTGCCTTCTGTTCTGAGGAAGAAGGGCTGCAAATGACCTGCTTCAGGACCAAATAACAATTTAATAGAGTGGAGATTCATTAAGACAGTGCTGATGGCGACTATAGTCTCCAGAATGGAGAAACAGCCCAGAGGACTTAGATTCTCTACCAGTTTACTGACCTCAATTTACAAGGCACAATTAAGTTCCGGAAACCTCAGAACAGAATGAAATAATGAAACTACTGGCTTTTAATCACTAGTAGAATCATGAGGAGTTAGCAGACCTCTAACATTATTCAGTTCTCTCTTTTAAAGGAAAGTTTCTGTATCAGTGACACATAACCTGATGTGGATTGCTATTTTTCCTTTCATTCTCAGAACGTACTCATTCAAATATATTTTTTAAAAACAAAACTATGTGCCATGATAGTGCCAGGTATTGGAAAGACAGTGATAAACAATGCCAACCTAACCCTTGTTCTTGTGGGGGTTACCTTCAGGAAGAGCCGAACAACAACAACAAAACTGCTAAAAAATCATGGCAATTACTGGAGAAGGAAATGAATCAACTGGTCTTTATGTGGCTAAAGGACATGGGTCCCAATTTTAAACATGATTTTCAGGTTTTTTGTTTCCTTTTAGATCATAATTATTATGAAGCAGACAGACAATTTCATGCCTACCTCTGGCAGCTTGGGGAATTGACTTAAATTGATTGAGTCATGGGTTAATAACTCAGAGTTATTATCACTTTCTTACATGTCTAGGAAATCAGTGTTGAAGGGCAGAATAGAAAAACATGATTTGTTTTAGTTTTTTCATAGTTAGGTGAAGTTTGGTTTCTTAGAGTATTTTGGAAAAACTTTAGTAATGATGTTAAGGTAGGGGTTAGGAGTGTGGGCCCTGAAGTCAGGTACTTGGGTCAAAATTTGGGTCCTGCTACTTATTGGCTGAACGACTTTGGCAGGCTCATTCACCTTACCAAGTCTCAGATTGTAAAATGGGATAATAACCAACCTCTCAGAGATGTTGGGAGAATTGAATGAGATGATGCATATAAAGGCTTAGCAAAGTGTCTGACACATATGGCATATTTCTAAAAATAATATAACAGAGAAAGGAGGTGTGCTATATTGCCGGGTGCAGTGGAAATTACTGAACTGGTCTATGAGCAGCAGCAAGGAAGAGTATGTTCACAGGCAGCTTTTGCCTGCTCCTAACAATGATTGCTGGAGAAGGCGATGGCACCCCACTCCAGCACTCTTGCCTGGAAAATCTCATGGATGGAGGAGCCTGGTAGGCTGCAGTCCACAGGATCTCGAAGAGTCGGACACTACTGAGCGACTTCACTTTCACTTTTCACTTTCTTGTATTGGAGAAGGAAATGGCAACCCACTCCAGTGTTCTTGCCTGGAGAATCCCAGGGATGGGGAAGCCTGGTGGGCTGCCGTCTATGGGGTCGCACAGAGTTGGACATGACTGAAGCGACTTAGCAGCAGCAGCAGCAGCAACAATGATTCCATTTCCCTCTCTCCACCCCAACTTCCTCCTTTGCAAAATAGGAATAATAACGACCATCTTTTGAGGCCATAGTGAGGATATGAAGCAATGTATTTAAAACATCTAGATTGGAGGCCAGTACGTATCACTCCTCGGTACAACGTAAGAATCACCATCAGTACCATCACATCATCATCACCATTAGCACCATCGTCAGCATCACCATCATCACTATGATCATCACCACCTTCATAACCACCATAATCCATCTTCATCACTATCACCATCGTCACCGCCATTATTAGGGACAGTTGGTTGTTTTGCTGCTTAGCATGCTTTTTTGCCTTCCCATCTGCCTTAGGTTATATTGCCTAGAAGCATAATTTGCAATAGGATATTTTGTGTGTGTGTGCAAATGGTTTATTGAGAGGCTGCTCTCAGGACAAACAAGTATCAGGAGAGAGTGGGGGAGGAAAGATGCAAAGAAGTGATTTGGGGTGATGTCCAGCTTTGGTCAGATCCTGCAGGGAGTTCTAGTGCACTGTATCACAGAGTTTATCCTATCCAGAGGCCAGAGAACTGGGCTCTATACCGCCATATTAGTCAGTCGTTGGTTGCTTGCCTGCTCCCAGAAGGACCTAATTTCCCAGACACGCCTGATGAGAGGGCTCCTATCAATAGCAAGGCGATGCCCCAGAGAAGGATGCAAGATAAACTGTCAGCACCCAGCATCACAGCAGCTGGGAGATGAATGCACAGACTTTGTATTGAGGCTGGGATACCAGTAGCATCCACTGTACCTTTCTGATGCACTTTGATTTCCTCTGGAAGCCCCCTCCCCTACTCTCAGTCTTATCCCACCTCCAAGGGGAGACTTGTGACCTGAGACTTGGCCAAAGAGAGTATGAGATTTGCCTGCCCATAGTAATTGGTTCAGAGGTGATCATGTGATCTCCTGAAAGTCAATAAAACTCAAGGAAACTTTTGCTAGGAATGCTGGCAGAGAGTTAGATGGTCTTTCCCACAGATAATGCTAACAATTATGGCATCACAAGCCAGATCAGTCAGGAGCCAAACATGGGGTCTGAGAATGAAGATAGTTCAGTGGATGATAGTCAAATGACAGAGAGAAACGAGGTCCCTGGATCAAAACATGCTTGAAGTTTACTCTTCCCTTGCACTTTCACATTACATAAGCCGTTTCTCCCACTTTCACTTATTTCTCTGAGCTGGAAATTCTGGATACCTGCAATAGTGAGTCCTGACTGATATTATTGCTGTAATGGCCCCAGGAGTGCTATGTAAATGAGAAGCAGTCAATCAACTTACAGGATTATTGTTGCTATGTAAATAAAGTTCTCTTTTGACTGAGTGAGCAGAGACTTCCAAGCCAGGGCAGTTTTCCAAATTAGATTTTTCATTGTCTCAGCCAGAAGAGAGGCACATTAGGCTACTCAGAGGGCACCAAGCCTGCCCATACCTCTGAGAATGAGACTTTCCTGCCAGCTTTCCCTAATTGCTGAGGGCCAGGTGCTGGCAAAGTGACTTTCAAACAAAGTGGCCATCGTAAGGCTGACAGCTTAAACCAAGCCAGAGGAAGGCATAGATTTACTTTAGAAGGAAAGGTAGACAAAAGTAGAGTGGGGCAGGCAAATGGGTGATGTCAATGAGCATTTTTAAGAGATAAATTGAGTCATATTCAAAATGGTAAGAATTTATTTGAGCAAAAATCTATTTGAATCTGCCAGTGCCCAATAGGAAGTGGTTAGGAGTAGCCCAACACAGGAGCTTGGGGAAAGATGTTTATAGAGAAAGGCTGAAAGTAACGTGAGGGAATGGTTTGCTCAGCTATAGCTTACTTGGTTGCCTTATGGGGAGAAACCTAGTTGGCTATTTGTGGTTGGTTGTCTTTAGGTATCAACTGTTTAACCTTGAGAGATTACAGGCTTAGATATTGGTTTGCATATGCCAGCTGTGTGCTCCGTCGCTAAGTCATGCTTGACTCTTTGTGACCCCATCCATGGACCATAGCCCACCAGGTTCCTCTGTCTGTGGGATTTTCCAGGCAAGAATACTGGAGTGGGCTGTCATTTCCTTCTCCAGGGAATCTTCCTGACCCAGGGATCGAACCCGAGTCTCCTATGTCTCCTGCATTGGCAGGTGGAGTCTTTACCACTGAACCACCTGAAGCTATTAAGGCATTAAAGTCAACTTAGTCTATTGACCTTCTTGTTTGGTTAATTTAAAAACATGGACAGAAGCAGTTCGCTAACAACAACCAAAACCCCTTTACATCCACGCAGACACATACTGATAAGGCAAAATGCATTAACCTTTACTCATAGTTATTTGCATTTTTTTAAAGTTTATTATCTTTTTGTTTCCATTTCTTACTCTTTAAAAAAAAAAATCTTTTTCTATACTATTACAATGTGCCCTTGGATTGCCTGCTGACCTCATTTCATAAGATCTCAACGCTTGATGCAGTCAGAAAAAGAACTCTTAGAAAAATTTGTCGAAAAGATGTTTTAAGAGCCATCAAACCATTTCCATTAGACAGAGCTTGGTTTCTAGCCTTTCTGTATAACAAGAATGTATTTTCTATGAATCAAATTTGGAAACCATAATGTGTTTTCTTTTCATTGGAGGATTTTTCCAGCTTAAGGGTGGGGAGGGCTCTGGCAATTCTGGAGTGTTTAGAAGAATGAGCAGTCTAAAGCCACAAGGGGAAGAGTTGAGGATAGCCATCCAGAACCAGTGAAGTGACACATGAGGGCAATGACAGGAAAGAGAAGTGAACTCATGGATGAGCCAGTATAGAGAGAAAGGGAAGAAAGAAAAAAGTGTGGAAATAAGTTCCAGTAATATGTCACCTACCTGCCCAGCTGACTGTGGCTAACTGTGCTTGGCATTTAGTATTCCTGGTTGGCTTGGTGTGGCCGAGATATATTTTCCTCACACAGCATTTTTCAAAGTGCAATTTGGAGACCACCTTCACCAGCGTGTCCTGGGAGGTGTATTGAAAAGCTGATTCTTGTATTTCACCTACTGCTACTTAAACATTTCTGGGCATGGAGCTGGGTGGCTGCGTTTTTTTTTTTTTTTTTTTACAGCTTTACTGAAGTATGATTGACTTACAATAACTTCACACATTAAAGTATCCAATTTGATGAGTTTGGACATTATGATGTGTCTGTGAAGTCATCACCACAATCAAGATCATGAACATATCACCTCCTCAAGTTTTCTGGAGTCCTTTTGTAATGCATTCATCTCCGTTCCTTCCCCATCCTCCTATCTCAGATTGCCATAGATCTATGGTTTCTGTAGATCAGTTTGTAATTTTCTAGAATTTCATATAAGTGGATTCATAGATTACACACTCTTTTTGTTTGGTGACTTTCACTCATTTATTCTATCCATCTGAAGAGAGACTTCTCAGATGCTTCTATTTTTTGACTATTACATGTAAAGCTGCTTTGACCATATGTCTGCAAGTCTTTGTATGGACCTAGGTCTCAACTGGAGAAGGCTATGGCACCCCACTCCAGTACTTTTGCCTGGAAAATCCCATGCTTGGAGGAGCCTGGTGGGCTAGTCCATGGGGTTGCTAAGAGTCAGACACGACTGAGCGACTTCACTTTCACTTTTCACTTTCTTGCATTGGAGAAGGAAATGGCAACCCACTCCAGTGTTCTTGCCTGGAGAATCCCAGGGACGGGGGAGCCTGGTGGGCTGCCATCTATGGGGTCACACAGAGTCGGACACGACTGAAGCGACTTAGCAGCAGCAGCAGCAGCAGCAGGTCTCAATTGCCCCTTGGTTCATATCTAAGAACAGAATGATTGGATCATAGTTTAGTCAAATGTTTAAATTTTTTTTTTTTTAATTTGCAAGCAGGTATATGTCCCACAGGGGCTTTCCAGGCGGTGCTAGTTGTAAAGAACCCACCTGCCAATACAGGAGACATAAGAGATGCAGATTCAGTCCCTGGGTTGGGAAGATCCCCTGGAGGAGAACATGGCATCCCACTCCAATATTCTTGCCTGGAGAATCTCATTAACAGAGGAGCGTGATGGGCTACAGCCCATATGGTCACAATGAGTCAGACACAATCGAAGCAACTTAGCATGCACACACTCATATGTCCCAGAGTGCTTGTAACTTTTCCAGAGAGTTTTTGTAGAACCGGTATTATTTATTTCTTAAATGTTTGCTGAAATTGACAAATGAATTCATCTAGGCAAGGAGTTTTCTCGGTGGTAAGGTGTTTTAAACTCTAAATTTAATTTCATCAGTAGATACAGGATATCAGATATTCTATTTCTTTTCAAATGAGTTTTGACAGTTTGTGCTTTTTAAGGTGCTTGCCCATTTCATCAACAAGTTGTTGATTATAATGGCATATTGGTGTTCATAATATTCCCTTATTAGGCCTTTAATGTTTGTAAGATCAATAGTGAGTCTCTTTTCTCATTTCAGATATTGGTGATTGACATCGTTTTTCATCCTGATCAGTTTGAGTAGAAGTATATTAGTTTGATTAATCTCTTCAAAGACTTGTTTTTAGTTTTAATATGTATATTTTCTATGTCATTTATTTCTATTATTTTCTTTATTACATTTCTTCTTCTGCTTTTTTGGATTTAATTTGGTTTTCTTTTTATCAGTCAGTCAGTTCAGTCGCTCAGTCATGTCTGACTTTGTGACCCCATGGACAGCAGCACAGCAGGCTTCCCTATCCATCACCAACTCCCAGAGCCTGCTCAATTTCATGTCCATCGAGTCACTAATGCCATCCAACCATTTTATCCTCTGTCATCCCCTTCTCCTGAGTTCAATCTTTCTCAGCATTAGGGTCTTTTCCAGTGAGTCAGTTCTTCACAGGAGAAGGCAATGGCACCCTACTCCAGTACTCTTGCCTGGAAAATTCTATGGACGGAGAAGCCTGGTGGGCTGCAGTCCATGGGGTTGTTAAGAGTTGGGCACGACTGAGTGACTTCACTTTCACTTTTCACTTTCATGCATTGGAGAAGGAAATGGCAACCCACTCCAGTATTCTTGCCTAGAGAATCCCAGGGACAGAGAAGCCTGGTGGGCTGCCGTCTATGGGATCGCACAGAGTCGGACACAACTGAAGTGACTTAGCAGCAGCAGCAGCAGCAGCAGCAGCAGCAGTTCTTCACATCAGGTGAGCAAAATATTGGAGTTTCAGCTTTAGCATCAGTCCTTCCAACGAATATTCAGGACTGATTTCCTTTAGGATTGACTGGTTTGATCTCCTTGCTGTCCAAGGGACTCTCAAGAGTCTTCTCCAACACCACAGTTCAAAGGCATCAATTCTTTGGCACTTAGCTTTTTTTATGGTCCAACTCTCACATGCATACATGACAACTGGAAAAACCATAGCTTTGACTAGATGGACCTTTGTTGATAAAGTAATGTCTCTGCTTTTTACTTATAAATATTTATGCCTACTTTCCTCTCAGGGTTACAGTTACATTATCAAAGCCATCTGAAATTGTTCCACAGCATATTATCTTCTGGGTTTTTGTCATTCTTTTTTTCCCTCTTAAATTTCCATTGCTGTGTCTTCAATTCACTAATATTTTCCTCCATAGTGTCTAATCTGTTGTTAATTTCATCTAGTGTATTTTTCATCTTAGAGATTGTATTTTTCCTTTCTAGAAGTTGATTTTGATCTTCTAAAATATCTTCTCTCCTTAACATGTTCAAGCTTTTCTCTCTTCTTGATCATATCCAATATATTAATAATAGCTGTTTTGTTTTCCTTGTCTACCTAGTCTCTAGTCAGTGCCATTTCTGGGTGTCTTTCTGCTGATTAATTATTCTCCTCATTTTTCATAAGATTTTTCTACTCCCTTGCATGCCTGGAAATTTTTATTATTATCAGTCATTTTGAATTTTACCTTATTGGATGCTGAATAGTTTTGTAATCTTATAAATATTTTGGGATTTTGTTGTGGGACATAGTTAAGTTTGTTGCTTTCTAGGCTTGCTTTTTAAGTTTTGATAAGCAGATCCTTTAGTTCAGGGCTTACATTTCCAAGCTAATAAGATGACTCATTTTTCAGAATTTTCATTTTCTGTGAATTATGAGGTTTTTCTCTCCAGCTAGTAAAAACATAAGCTATTCCTGAACTTTGGTCATATTTGGGGATTGTCCTGGCTCCAGTATTTGACAAGGCTCCAGTATACTTTTAGGTACACAATGTAAGTTTTAGGATTTGAGGGTGCTAATAGAAACCAGCAGTGACTGCAATAACGGTTAGCATGAAATAGGTATTTACAAACTTGTGGCTCTTTTCCGATCTGAGGAACCTCAAGTTTTTTTTTTTTTTTTTTATTCTTTAATCAGAGGGGTGAGAAAGGAAGGGGATTATATTCCATGTTGTTTCAAATAGGCTTCTTCCGTTTTAAGCCGGATTATTGTGTAGACGTCATGAGTAAGCACAGAAGGTGGCCTAGATAAGGTTGGAGTAAGTTATTCTTGTTGTTCAAAGCCACCTATCCCTCCTATTAAGCTCTTAAACTCTGTTTAGATATTCAGGAAGTCTGGGTTTCCTGGACACTCAGATGCCAGTGGGAAGAGTAGACTCAGAAATGCCATTATTAATACATAAGATATCTAGCTGATGCACAGAAAAACTCCTAATTATCTGGTCGACAGTGAGGGCAACCTCTAGGGGAATGACTTTAGTCTGCTTAACTTAAAATTGAACCACATGTCAGTCAGACCAGCGGATCACTTCCAGTCCCTGATTTAGCCATCAAATTCTGAGATCATTCCAAATAGTCATTCTGTTTCCATTATCCTACTGTTTCTACAGGTTTTAATCTACATAAAAACAACAGCTGATACAGCATTATGTCTTGTCAACTTTGAGTATTAACATCAAAATAATTATTGGCATTTTATTTGTAATTTAGTAAAATCTGATTCTGCTAGAGGGCATTATGCCTGTTTTTCCTACTGCTATAACATCAGCAGCTAAGGTAGTGCTTGGCACATAGTAGATGATAAATTAATTTTTATTGAATGGTTTAATTTTAATGTCTGCACAATAATTCATGTTTATCATTGTAAATCAAATTACACAAAGAAACACATAGGACATTCAATGATTAACCTCCTTGTACTCCACACTCCTCTCCCCACAAATTAGATGAGCAGTATTTACTTTTGGTATTATATATATATTTTTCATTTTTCACAAGCCTCAGACAAAGCTATGAAAAATTATACACATTCATATTGCTTATTCTCTTATTTTTCTTCTTGTTGTTTTTCTTCATTTCCCCCTATCTTTCTTGCTTTTCTACTTAATATTTGATGATACGGTGATGTCCTATTAAGCTGGTGAGTCTCATTCTAATTGCACATTAAAATCACTGTTGAAAGTTTAAAACAATTCCAAAGACTAGACTCATATATCTACAGATAAAGGTACAGGTATGAATCACTTTGGCCAGTGGCATTTTTAAAAAGTTCTCTAGATGACTCTAATGTGCAGTCAGGATTGAAAGCCTCCGATCTACTTTAATATATATAAATGTAACTCATCCATTTTACTAATTACATAATATTTCATAGTAGGGGTGCATCAAAATCTGTTCATCTGCTTTTTCCATTCATGTTCATTAGGTTGTTCCTGATTTCGTTCCCTTATTCTCCATTGTTTGGTGCAGAAACTGTCAGGATTACACTATTCTCTCCATGGATTATATCTTGTAACATTTTGGCAAATTCACGCTTTTTGTCTTGAATTGTGTTCTATCTGCTGATACCAGTACCGATCATGCTTTCCACTGTTGCTTTTGCATTTGCCTGCTGTGCCTTTGTGTTGTTGTTGTTTAGTCGATAAGTTGTGTCTGATTCTTTTGCAACCCCATGGACTATAGCCTGCCAGACTCCTCTGTCCATGGTTTCCCAGGCAAGAATACTGGACTGGGCTGCCATTTCCTTCTCCAGGGGTTCTTCGTGAACCAGGGATGGAACCCGTATCTCCTGCATCGGCAGGCAGCTTCTTTACCACTGAGGCCACCGGGGAAGTCCACTGTACTTCACCTGTGGATATAGTCACAAACTTTTGTTCTCACTTGTTTTAGGCATAAACAGCATATAGCTGGAATTAAACCAAATTCTTGTGTGCAATCCTTTGCCTTTTTATAAGGATATTAGCATTTTAAATTAGAATCCAAAAAGACTGTAAAGTCTTCAGGCCTCAGATTGATGGGCATCGTAGTGGAGTTCAGACCCCCGGCCAGCCTGACGGAGGATGAGCAGGATGACTGTTCTATCCTCACCTTTCCAACCTTTTCAGTCCCTGTGTGTGCAGCAGTCACATGGGGCGCTTCTCATTGCAAATTCCACATGTAAACTGTTTCTTTCTTAATTTTATCACTCTTCCCTCTTAATTTTCAAGAGGCTTAAGTTATTAGCACTTGTCTCAACAAAGCAGGCTTGCCTGGTATCTCTGAGGACGTGTTGTTGATAACTTCCCAAATGATGTCACCCCAGAAAGCACAGCTCCAAAGCACCCGTTCCATTGTGGGCATTGTTCACAAAGTGCCTGAATAATTCAGTGACCTACAGCCTGGATGCATTTATAGAAGTGCAAATTGAAAAGTAAATCAGAAACTTCATTTCCATGTCTGGGACTCTCAAAACTCCGTGTATTCCCTGTGTACCAACACATCTTATCAGGGGGGGTGGGGACAGGCAGAAATAGTCTCCTGTCCCTCCAGGAGCTCTTTTTTCTCACATCCTCAGCAGCAAATTAAGGCATTTGGTGAGGGGATGGGGGTGGGGTGGGGGGTTCACTTGAAGAACTGATGCTGAAGCTGAAGCTCCAATACTTTGGCCACCTGATGCGAAGAGCCGATTCATTGGAAAAGACACCAATGCTGGGAAAGATTAAGGGCAGGAGGAGAAGGGGATGACAGAGGATGAGATGGTTAGATAGCATCACTGACTCAATGGAAATGAATCTGAGTAAACTCTGGGAGATAGTGAAGGATAGGGAAGCCTGGCATGCTGTAGTTCATGGAGTCACAGAGTTAGACAGTACTTAGCAACTAGACAATAACAACATGACTCCTGCCTCACCTTCAGGAGCTTTCCACAGTAACGTGTATTAAACACGTACTCAGTGCCAGGCACTGTGGTAAGCATCTGAATAGATTATTTTAGTTAACTATCCCCACTACTCGATGAGGTAAGCACTGCTAGTTTCCCATTCTTCATATGAGATAACTGAGGCTCAGAGAAGTGATGTCACTTGCTCAAGGTCAACCAGTAAGTTAGACAGGGAATATGGATTTGAGCCCCAGTCTGTATGTTGCCAGAGTTATGTATGACTTTATCCCCTATGATAACCTGATTGAGTCTAGTATGAAGGACCATCACACTAGGGGTCCTGCCAACCTCTCTGGCGTAATCCGTCTCATATGGGCCCTTGGCCTCCTCACCGCCCGTACTCCAGCCATACCTGCATGGGTAAATGCTTAGCCGATTCAGTTGTGTCCAACTCTTTGTGACCTCATGGACTGTAGCTGCCAGGATCCTCTGTGTATGAGACTCTCTGGGCAAGAATACTGGAGTGGGTTGCCATGCCTTGCTCCAGAGGATCTTCCAAACCCAGGGACTGAGCTCGTGTCTCCTGCATTGCAGGTGGATTCTTTACCACTGAGATACTGAAGAAGCCCCTATCCATACCTAAGCCATCCCCTTAATGTGCTTCTTTTTCTTCCCCCTCCATGCCTTTGCTTCCACTGCACCCCCTAAGTGGGGTTGACCCCTGGACTCCATGCACAGTTCTATCAGAGCTCTCCTATACTTTATAGCATCCCACGCCTTCTCATCTCCCTACTCCCAGCCCCTGATAGTGTGAGGTCCCCATCAGGGGACTGTGTCTCACTCACCACTGTATCTGATCACCTAGCACAGTGCCTGGCACACAGCAGATACTTAATAATAAATTGAATGTTCCTAATCCCGCCCCCAAACTTTTTTCTCCCCACTATGAAAGAAGTCAAGCCCTTTTGACCTGTTATTTCATTCCTCTTCAGGCAAGTGGGAGGCACATTTGTTTCTATCATTTTATTGGTTTCCCTTTATTGGTTGTTGGTCTTGAACACTTGGTCTAGAAGTGGAAAAGTGGAAATAGTAACAGATTTTCTTTTTTGGACTCCAAAATTACTGAGGACAGTGATTGCAGCCATGAAATTAAAAGATGCTTGCTCTTTGTAAGAAAAGCTATGACAAACCTAGACAGCACATTAAAAAGCAGAGACATCACTTTGCCAACAAAGGTCCGTATAGTCAAAGCTACTGTTTTTCCAGTAGTCATGTACAGGTGTGAGAGTTGAACCATAAAGAAGGCTGAGCACTGAAGAACTGATGCTTTTGAACTGTGGTGTTGGAGAAGACTTGAAAGTCCCTTGGACTGTAAAGACATTCAACCAGTCAATCCTAAAGGAAATCAATCCTGAATATTCAATCAGGATTGAATATTGAATATTGAATAAATCAATCCTGAAGCTGGAGCTTCAATACTTTGGCCACCTGATGCGAACAGCCAACTCTTTGTAATAGACCCTGATGCTGGGAAAGATTGAGGGCAGGAGGAGAAAGGGGTGACAGAGGATGAGATGGTTGGATGATATTATCAACTCAATGGACATAAGTTTGAGCAAACTTAGGGAGATAGTGAAGGACTGGGAAGCCTGGTGTGCTGCAGTCCATGGGGTTGCAAAGAGTCAGGCATGAATGAATGACTGAACAACAACAACAATCCTTCTAAAATGTTAAAAAAAAAAAAAAAAATTCTCCATGGTCCAGTCACAACTGTTTGGCATGATCTGGCTTGATTTTGCAGTTTTCCACCTCTGGTCTGGATTTTCAGACAGGCCTAAGCAGAGAAACCTATCTGGATTTGATTTCCCACTGTTTGAATCAGGCAGCTCTGATTGACTGGACTTGAATCACACACCCATCCTTGGTCCGGTCAGTCATCTCCAAACCATGCAAAATCAAAACCGGGGAGAGAGTGGTTCTTCCCTAGAGGAAGAAGAGAGAATAAATGCTGGTGAGCACAATGGTGTCTGCTCCAGAGGCCACATGTGGATGATTTGGGTCTTCAAATGCTCCCGCCTAATGGCTCAGATGGTGTAGAATCTGCCTGCAATGCCGGAGACCTTGATTCGATCCCTTGGTTGGGAAGATCCCCTGGAGAAGGGAATGGCTACCCACTCCAGTATTCTTGCCTGGAGAATTCCATGGACAGAGGAGCCTGGAGGGCTACAGTCCATGGGGTCGCAAAGAGTCAGACACGACTGAGTGACTTCCACTTTCACTAATCTTGCCTTAGGGAGCCCCTACATCTCTCCATTCCCAAAGACGGAGCAGGCTCAGAGGGGGAGGCACCAGCTGCATGCCTCCCACCATGCAGTAAGCCCAGGGCTGCTTTGGCCCAAGGCTAATGAGGCAGAGGGGTATTTGCAAAGCCCTCTCCAGAGAGGTTGCCAAACATAGAAGAAATTGAAGAGTATCATCAAGTAATCACACCGCACCCTGGACTCTAAAATGAGCTCCTTCTTCCCTTTGATCTTGTTCTAATGGAGAATGCCCATGGCATTTGCTGTGACCTAAATCCCTCACAAGATTGCTGGAGAGGAAAACTGCACCAGAAGAGAACCGTGGCCTGGAATATCAAGTGAAAGGGGCCAATTAGCCCTGCTCCCTGAGATCCTATCACCCGGCCTGCATATTCATGGGATTCGCATACAGACGAGCCAGCAGCTGCTGTTGAAAATGGTTCACTTTGTTGTAGGGAAGTCTGGGGCCTCCTGAAGCTGCTCATTGGTGAAATGTCCTCTTCAGGGGTTGTTCTGTTCCCACTCAATGTGGTCCTTTGGACTAATAAAAAATAATAAAAAAATCTGGATCTTCCAGCTTCACAGAGCAAATGCTTGCCTTCCAGCTGAGTTGTGTTGGGTAGGGGGTGGTTAAAAGCCTGGATATAAATTGATGACTCTTTGCAACCCCATGGACCCACAGCACGCCAAGCTTCCCTGTCCCCCACCATCTTCTGGAGCTTGCTCAAACTCATGTCCATTGAGTTGGTGATGCCATCCAACCATCTCATCCTCTGTTGTCCCCTCCTCCTTCCTTCAGTCTTTTCCAGCATTGTGTATATCCTGATGCTGAGATATAAATTGGGAGGGATAAATCCTTAGTTTACCTGGTGCAGAACTGTCCTAAATGATCCCTGTCCCGCCCTTTTAAAGGATGGGAGTAGGGGTGAGGTAGAGACAGGTGTCTGTAGAAATTTGACTTGGAAGAATGCCAGAGACTTGGTAATTCCTATCTGGGATGGTCTAGGGCAGTGCTTCTCAGACTTTATTAATAGACACACAGACACTTGCGAGTATTGCAGATCCTGCTTTTCTAGATGTAGGATGGAGTTGAGATTCTACATTACCTGCAAGTTCCTAGATGAACCATGCTTCTGGTCCATGGGCCACTCTTTAAGAGTATAAAGAGATGGCTCCCAAACTTGGTTGCATATTAGAGCTGCTTGGAGAGCTTTTAAAAATCAGGATGCCAGGCCACACCCCTGACCAGTTAGATCAGAATCTCAAAGTGATGCCTAGGAATCAGTATTTTTAAATTTTTTATAGCTGATAAGGGCTTCCTAGGTGTCGCTAGTGATCAGGAACCCGCCTGCCAAGCAGGAGACATAAGAGACACTGTTGCCATCTCCAGGGGTCAGGAAGATCCCCTGGAGGAGGTTATGGCCACCCATTTCAGTATTCTTGCCTGGAGAATCCCATGAACAGAGGAGTCTGGTGGGCTACAGTCCGTGGGGGTCATACAGAGTCGGACACGACTGAAGCGACTTAGTGTGCATACACTCACAGGCGACTCACAATGTTGTGAAAGTTTCAGGTGAACAATGAAGGGACTCAGCCTATACATACCTATACATGTGTCCATTCTCCCCCAAACTCCCCTCTACCCCCCTCTTATCCGGGCTGCCACATAATATTGAGCAGAATTACCTGTGTTATACAGTAGATTCTTGCTGGTTATCCATTTAAAATAAAGCAGTATATATGTCCATCCCAAACTCCCTAACTATCCCTTCCTCCTATCCTCCCCCCAAACCCAGGCAATCATAAGTTCATTTTCTAAGTCTCTTTCTGTTTTGTAAGTTAATGTGTATCATTTATTTTTAGATTAGGAATCAACATTTTTGTAAAGCCTCCCGGGTAATTCCTACATTCAGTTTGAGAATCAATGGTATGGTGGTTCACAACCCTGGCTACTGCACATTACAATCATCTGGGGGGTCTAAAAGGTATCCCGGCTCAGCCCCATCCCATGGTGAATCTCTTGTGAGGTGTGTACAGTAGGGATGGACCTGAGCATTCTTATGTTTTAAAAGTTTCAGAGCTGATTATTTGCAGTCAAGGTTGGTAATCAGAGATGTAGAAGGAATCAGCCTCTGTAGTTCTTTCCCATCCTGAGATCCTGTGAGTTACTTTTGCTACTATTGTCATGAGGGAGCTTATTATCACCTTTGGACTCAGATTTATATCTCTTAAGGCAACCATAGGTACATTGTTGTACAGCAGGCCCCTTATTCACCTTGCTTAACTGAAGCTTTATGCCCATTGATTTGTACCCTCCCTCTGCCCTCCCTCCAGCTCCTGGCAACCGTTAGTCTTTTTGATTCTATGAATTTGACTACATTAGATACCTCAATAAGGAGAATCATGCAGTATTTGTCCATCTGTGATGTATTTCACTTAGCAAATGTCCTCAAGTTTCATCTATCTTGTAGCATATTGCAGGGTCTCCTTTTTAGATCTGCATAGTAACCCATTGTGTGTATACAACACATGTTCTCTATTGATTCATCTGCTGATGGGCATTTAAATTATTTCCATATTTTGGCTGCTGTGACTAGTGCTGCGATGAGCATGGAAATGTTAAGATCTCTTAAAGAATCTGATTTCAATTATTTTGGATAAATACCCAATAGTGGGAGGCTAGACCTAGGATAGTTCCAATTTTTGACTTATGCTCTTCTATTCTTTTTAAAATAGTTTTATTGCATCTCTCTCCACTTTTTGTTTGTTTGTTTTGTTTTTGTTTCTTTGTTTCTTGGCCATGCTGATCAGCATCACAAGATCTTAATTCCAAGACCAGGGATCAAACCCTCACCTCTGCAGTGGAAGCATGAGGTCTTAACCACTGGACCACCAGGGGAGTCCTTCTTTTAGTCTATCTAATTTTACAAGTTTGGAGTGTTCAACACCACACTCTCCCTTGTTTTAAAATATCACTTCCCCATATTGTATCTTTTTCTATAAGACATTTCTTAATGACTGCACATTACTATCATGATTAATTTAACCATTCTTCAACTCTTGATAAATACTTAGATTGCTCCTAAGTGAAAGTGAAAGTGAAGCCATTCAGTCGTGTCCACTCTTTGCAATCCCATGGACTGTAGCCTACCAGGTTCCTCCGTCCATGGGATTTTTCAGGCAAGAATATTGGAGTAGGTTGCCATTTCCTTCTCCAGGAGATTTTCCTGACCCAGGAATTGAACCCAGGTCTCCTGCATTGTAAACAGAGGCTTTACCATCTGAGCTATCAGGGAACTAGATTGCTCCTAACATAAATATAGTTTCTTTAATAAAACGTCTTAGATATGGAAGTATAGGCCGAAAGACAGGAACATTTCTTTAGGAGAATGGATTCATACTGTCAAAGTAGGGCTTCAGATTTGTAAGTCATTGTTTAATAACCAGTGCCTTGCATGCAGTAAGCATCTAATTGTTGAATGAAAGAGTAAATAAATAAACTGAGTCCTTGCATCTCCAGCATTTAGCAGGGTGCCAGGCCCATAGGACTCATTCAACACATGTTCCTAGAATGCATGAATGAGTAAACTTTGTATAAAACTATAAAGCATTAAAAAAGATAGCTATCCATGGCTAGGATGTGTCAGAAGGCTGACTAGAATATAATTTACTTTTGTTCTTCACAAGCAGTCAAGCCCAATTACCTAGAAATGCTTCCCAAAGTGAAGGCTAACATCATAATTTGCTCTTAGTAAGGTATCAGAAAATTAATTGTTCTATTTCTCAAAGACCTTTACTGTGTGAGATATCTATCTATATATATATAGATATATATGTATATCCCTCCGCTGTAGCAATTATCTATAATTACTAATGAAAACAGGTATCTTCAAAGCCTTTTCAAATTGAGACATGAATGGTTCATTATCGTAGCAGGCAACTACCAATATCCAATTTTCAATGAGATGTTGAAATCAAACATAATGCGGAGGATCAGCAGGGCACACAAAGGGAACGGCGCTTCTTGGCTGCTGTTCATTAGAAGAAATTTGGTGGAGGAAGCAGAGGTTGACTGATGTTAAAATAAGAAGCGGAGTTTCTTGGGGACGTGGAGCACTGCATGGCTGAGAGAGGCTCAAGATAGCAACATTTTTTGTACAGGGGATAAAAGTCTCTTCTTCCAAAAGCTTTTTCATGGAGCAAAATTAGCTCAAACAAGCCATTGTCTCAAAGCTTACTTTCTGCATCTGTAGAGTGGCCACAAGAAAACCTCAGCTTATTAGGGCATAGAACCCCCTTTATAAATAAGATTTAGAAATCTTATGGGGAAGTGACTGAGAAAACGGATGACAAGGGAAGAGCAAACTGTCTGGCGTGGGCCTGGTGGTCAAGATGTGATTCTATTCTTTTTTAATCTTGTTAAAATGTGAAGTGAAGTTGCTCAGTCATATCCGACTCTTTGCTACCCCATGGATTGTAGTCCACCAGGCTCCTCTGTCCATGGGGTTTTTCAGGCAAGAATATTAGAGTGGGTTGCCATTTCCTTCTCCAGGGGATCTTCCCAACCCAGGCATCGAACCCAGGTCTCTCACATTGCAGGCAGATGCTTTCACCTCTGAGCCACTATTTATGTATTTATTTTTGGCTGTGCTGGGTCTTTGTTGCTATGCCAGCTCTTCTCTAGTTGCGACAGGTGGGGACTACTCTCTAGTTGCGGTGCGAGGGCCTCTCATTGTGGGGACTTGTTGCAGAGCACAGGCTCTAGGGCACAAGGGCTTCAGTAGTTGTGGCTCATGGGCTTAGTTGCTCTGCAGCCTGTGGGATCTTGATCAGGGATCGAACCGTGTCTCCTGCATTGGCAGGCGGATTCTTTACCACTGAGCCACTAGGGAAGCTCTTAAATTTACTTTTAATTGGAGGATAATTGCTTTACAATGTTGTGTTGGTTCCTGCCATACAACAACAACGTGAAGCACTGTGTGTGCATGCATGTTCATTCACTTCAGGCATGTCCCACTCTTTGTGACGCTATCGACTGTAGCCCTCCAGGCCCCTCTGTCCGTGGGGTTCGACTGGAGTGGGTTGCCATGTCCTGCTCCAGGGGATCTTCCCGATCCAGGGATCGGACCCAAGTCTCTTATGCCTCCTGCATTGGCAGGCGGGTTCTTTACCACTAGCGCCACCTGGGAGTGCATACATATATCCTCTCCCTCTGGAGCCTCCCTTTCCACCCCTCTAGTTTATCACAGAGCACCGCTCAGGGCTCCCTGTGCTATACAGCAGCTTCCCACTAGCTGTCAATGCTCCTCTCTCAATTTGTCCCACCCTCTCCTTCCTCCACTGTGTCCACAAGTCCTTTCTCTTTATTTCTCCATTAAAGTTTTCTTTCATTCCCAATTTCTATCAACTTGTGATAAGCGCTGTGGACCAGGTATAATACAGCATCTAATCCCTGCAGAAATTAGAACTCTGCACTCATGTCTCTACACTTCCTGTTGCATTGCATGCTGGGAGTTATCGCTCATGAGCGTATGCATAGAGCAAGGAGTTGAAAGGAGAGAAGTTGAAAAATATCAGAACTTGACCTGTGGCTCAGGACACAGTCTCCATGCATTGGAAGCATAGACATGTTTATTTTGGTGGATTTGCCTTCCTTGCATCCTAGTTTGGAGAAGGCAATGGCACCCCACTCCCGTACCCTTGCCTGGAAAATCCCATGGACAGAGGAGCCTGGTAGGCTGCAGTCCATGCTAAGAGTCAGACACGACTGAGCGACTTCACTTTCACTTTTCACTTTCATGCATTGGTGAAGGAAATGGCAACCCACTCCAGTGTTCTTGCCTGGAAAATCCCAGGGACGGGGGAGCCTGATGGGCTGCCGTCTATGGGGTCGCACAGAGTCGGACATGACTGAAGTGACTTAGCAGCATCCTAGTTTTAGTCGGAAATGGTGAAGAGGATCAGTATTTTCTCGAATTTTGTTCTTCGGGGATACTCTTGTAATCCAGAGAACCGGATTGTGGGATCTATCCCATTGACCATATAGCTAGCCAAATGCCCCTTGGACTTTGTGATTCCCATAGAATGCAGCCCCAGAGGCTGCTTGACTCTAAAAGCTTTCCCCAGCCTAAAGTGTTGGAGGAAAACTGTAGACTACCTTTCCCCTTGGGAAATCTGCAACGGAAATTGACATATTTCCACAAG
The DNA here is from genome assembly GCF_027580195.1 of Bos mutus. Taxonomy (NCBI): domain Eukaryota; kingdom Metazoa; phylum Chordata; class Mammalia; order Artiodactyla; family Bovidae; genus Bos; species Bos mutus. The sequence goes on from NC_091641.1 coordinate 29,682,512, forward strand.
GAGAGTCCTAGAGCAGAGAAACAAGATTAACTGGGTTTATCCAGTCTTTTCTAAACCTATTTGCTCACAAAACTCCTTTTATATGGAAGAACTATTAACATCCCACTCATTTTATGTCCTGGGGAGCAGATTTTAAGAAACACTGGTTTACGGTCTTTTTAATCTTTGGTTTTCCTATCAAGTTTTGAATTTTTATGTGTCTCTATGAGTCTGTTCAGGAGAAAATGAGCTGCGGAGGGCAATTTTGTTTTTGCCCATCCAACAGTCTGTTGATTTCTTCTTTCTCCCCTCTAGCTAGTTTCCAATCACAGAATCCTCCTCCTGCCTCTGGCAACCACAGGGTTGCCGGATCAAATATAAGATACCCATTGTTTATTCAGATAAACAATGAATAACTTATTAGTCCCTGCTTATCTCTTTATTTGCTGAATCTAGCAGCTCTACCATTAGGGTGGCTGTGCACCCCCAGGCTGGCCCATCTTGGACCTGCCTTCTTCCAGTTCATAATGTCTGTTCCGGGAGGTGTTATCCCATTCAAATAGGTTAATCAGAGAACATCCCCTATGATTCTTCATTCTGTGCTAGAAGAAAATGACTTTGTGATGCATGTCACAAAGCTGAAGGAAAGGTCGTTGACTGGGTCAACCATCTCCCCCTCCATGTGGAAAAAGGCTACCTGTGGAAGGTAAGGATGCAGCCACCACCTACAGAGAAACAGGCCAAGAAGGGGAGAGACATGGAGTTCTTACGACTTCAGTAATGTCCCTGGATCCACTCTGGATTGCAACTAGTCTCCTCTTCAACTTTCCAGGTACACAAGCTAATAGAGTTATCTTTTGCTTTGTTACTGTTGGTATCTTTTCTTTTCCTAAGCGAATTTGAATTGCAACCAATACAGAGTATACCTGGTACTTCTTTTCTGCTGTCACAACCCTATAAATGATTTAACATTTATTTAATGTCTTCTATACACCATTGTATAGAAGATTTCTATACACTTGCACTGGGTGATTTCCTTTGCCCATCGCCTGGCATTTAGGGCCACTTAACTGTGACAATCAGACTCACCAAGCCAGTCCTTTCTCCCAATCCCAGCTTCCCACACCTGGCTACCCCTGTGTTGTTAAATTCTGAATTTGAATGGAGTCCTGAAGAATCAGCATGCTTCAACACAAAACCCAGGCAAAAGCATCAGATACAATTTTGCTGCAAACCTGAGAGGGAATGGAAAGGAGGAGAGGTTCCTGTCCACAGTTTGCTTCTCACTTAGAATCCTAAGCAGCAGAGCAGCTGTTCAACATCAGTTTGAGAGTGAAGTCTTGGGATTAGAGATTCCCGTTAAACCTGGTGTGTCACAAGGAATGTGAGGTTGAATCCTCCTCCCTCAACTTATGTAAGGAAGGCAGTCACTGGTGGAAAGAGGCTGCCGGTTCTCTGAAAGACATTCCTTGGGATGACTCATGGTCTTCTAATATTCTAGAACTAATAGCTGCCAAAGACTTCACTTGACATTGCAAATTTCAAATCCTGGCGTACATACCATATTCAAAAAGATGTTCAAAAAATAAGTAACATGGAAGGAATTTGTTGTTGCTGTTCAAGGGCTGAGATAGCCCTGAAATTTCTCTGGCTTCGTCTCTCCTTTGTGTGTAAAGCTTGTGATCCAGCCCTTGAGAATCACCAGAAATTCTCTGGGCCCTTCATGTCCTCTCAGTGCTGTGTCTCTGCACACATTGTTCCCTCTTACTGGAATAGTTTTGCCATCCTGATTCTTACTGTGAAATCCAGCCCTCTTTGGACACCCGGCTCATTCATGATCTTTTCCTTCCAGTACTTTTAAAATCCACATGTAATGCTTCACCTGTTGGATTCCAGTATGTCTTGAAGTTAGCCTTAGTATTGAACAGATGACACTGTTCTGTAATTATTGGTACATTTCTTCACCTCAGCTCTAGGTTGTGAACTCCTTTGGGGATGGAGACTGGGAATCTTTCACCTCCTTATACCCAGAACCTAGCATGGTACCTGGAAAAATAATATTTGGGGATCAATATACATTTTTTAAAAATAGCAATTTCTAAAATCTCTGTTTTCACTTTGAGGGCCTTTGTTGACTTTTGTGTGTCAGAGTGTAGTAGAAAGCTATTGCTTTCTGGTATTCATTCCCCTCTTTCTACTAGCCTTAAATTTTGATAGATTCTTCAGGTACTGGGAAAGCTGACATTAACCTCTGGATCATGTGACCTGGCCCAGCCAATAATCACTATTCATCCTCTTGACTCTGGTGTTGGTTCAGAGGTGGACTTGTGACCTAAGCCAATCCAATCAGAGTGAATCTCAGATCTTTGGCTGGAAACTGTATTGTTGTTGTTCAGTTGCCAAGTCATGTCCAACTCTTTGTAACCCCATGAACTGCAGCACACCAGGCTCTTCCATCCTTCACTATCTCCCAGAGTTTGCTCAAACTCATATCCATTGAGTTGGTGATGCCATCCAATCATCACATCCTCTGTCACCCGCTTCTCCTCTTGCCCTCAATTTTTTAGAGCATCAGGATCTTTTCCAATGAGTCGGCTCATTGAATCAGGTGGCCAAAGTATTGGAGCTTCTGTTTCAGCATCAGTCTTTCCAATGAATATTTAGAGTTGATTTCCTTTAGCATTGACTGGTTTGATCTCCCTCTGTCCAAGGGACTCTTAAAGAGTCTTCTCCAGCACCACAATTCAAAAGCATCCATTCTTCAGCACTCAACCTTCTTTTATGGTCCAAATCTCACATCCATACATGACTACTGGAAACTCTGGGCTGACACTAACCTCTGGATCATGTGATCTGGCCCAACTAGTCGGCAGTGTCCATCCCTTTGGCTCCGGTGGTTGGTTCAGGGATAGCCACGTGACCTGAGCCAGTCCAATCAGATCTTTGGCTGGAAATGCTGGACCACGGAAGCTCTTCCCACCCCCCAACCCCCCACATTCTGCCTTGTGTAGATGCTAAGTCTTTGACTCCTGAAGATATTTTGCTACGGTGAGAGAAGCCATCCCAAGGACACAGCTAAAAGAACTGCAGAGAAGCCAAGTTGCAAAACTAAAAACCTAATGATATTTTTAATCTCTGGAGCCATCGTATTGAAATCTACCCTAACTCTGGACTTTTCTGCTGTGCAAGTCAGTAAATTCTCTGTCTTGCACATTTTAAAGCCAACATGAGTTTAGTTTTTCATTATTTGCAACACAAAGTCCAATACTTCAGTCTTAACTGGTACTCAGAGCCTCTTTCTTCCCTGTGAACTTATTCCAGTGAGGGCTATTGCTTAAGATTAAGTCGGTCATCCCAATTGGTGTGACTGACTTTAGCTGAAGATATAGGCTGTTTTTGGAGCTTCTGGGAATACCCTCCACCTTTTCTGTAATCCACTTTGTCAGTGTTTATTGAACACTGCTCTGTTGCAAGAACTGGGCCAGATGCTCTGTGACATCCCAGTAAGAGCAAAGATCCCATCTGCAAGGTGCTGGCAGTCTAGTGAACCTGAAGGCACCCTGAACCATGGCTGAAGAAATACATGCTTTAATCGAAACATATGCTTTATCATATATAAAGCAGATAGCCAGTGGGAATTTGCTGTATGATTCAGGGAGCTCATACCCAGTGCTCTGTGATAACCTAGAGGGGTGGGATGGGGTAGGGGTTGGGAGGGACATTCACAAGGGAGGGGACGTATGTATACCTATGGCTGATTCGTGTCAGTGTATAGCAGAAACCAACACAACATTGTAAAGCAATTGTCCTCCAATTAAAAATAAATTAAAAAGAGAAATACATGCTTGCTTCTCCCCCAGTTTGCTTTGTGATCTTGTGCTTATCACCATCCTTTCCCTGCACTTGAGCTTCTCATCTATAATGTGGGTGCATTGCTTGATAACTCTCTAAAATCCTCTCCAGCATTAACATGCCACTCTCTAAATACATTTGATGTTGTGTCTGCTCAAAATAGAGCTTCAGGTTTATTTACCCAGCCAATATTTGTTAAGAGTCTATTATGTTCTAGGTGCTGGAGACACAGCAGACAAAAGCACCTAATCTCTAACAGTTTATATTCTGGTGGGAGAAACAGATACTAGAGAAACACCTAAGTGAGATACAGTTGTTGTTTGGTCACTAAGTTTGTCCCACTCTTTGCAACCCCAGGGACTGTAGCCTGCCAGGCTCCACTGCCCATGGGATTTCTGAGGCAAGAATACTGGAGTGGGTTGCCACTTCCTTCTCCAGAGGATTTTTCTGACCCGGGGATCAAACCCATGTCTCCTGCTTGGCAGGAAGATTCTTTACCACTAAGCCACCTGGGAAGCCCAAGATGGAGAGTAGACCCTCATTATTCATGGAATAAGTATTTGTGAATTTGCCTGCTTGCTAAAATGTCTTTGTAACCCCCAAACCAATACTTAAGGCACTTTCGTGGTCCTTGAGTGACAAGTGGGAAGTGGTGAAAAAAGTGAGTCACTTAATATGCAATTCCCAACTGAGCTCAAACAAGGTGATGCCTTCTCCTAACAGCTCCCTTGTTGTAAACAAGCTCCTTGTGGCACAAAACTTTTAGTGCCAAGTTTTAAATTTCTGTCTTTTTGTGAGTGATTTTAAATAGCCCAGATATATAGTTCTGAAGTGCTGTCTAGTCTTCATAAGGGCAAGAAAGCTGTATGAGCCTTACAAAGAAAATATATGCTTCATTCAGGCATGAATTATAGTGTGTGTTGGTTGTGAGTTCAATATTAATGAAACCATGTATATTAAATAAGGTGCCTTTAAACAGAAACACAAAAGACAAGGTCATAAATTGATGGGTTGACAAAAACGGGATGACCAGAGCCTTGCAGGAAACTGAGTTTTATGTTACCTCCAGGAGCGAATGGCTCGGTGTTTGCTTACTCACAGTTCACATCAACTTCATGGAACATCACTTCCTGCAATAATAAGGAGCAACTGGATACCATGTGAGTTTGCAGTAAGAGCTGTGGAGGAAAGAAAAGAGTGGAAGCAGGAAAAAGGAGCCCATGTCTTTAAAGGGTGCCAAGAAAGAATGGCGAGAGTGAGAACTCTGCAGTGGAAATGTGCTTCACGTGTTGGAGGGGTAGTCTGGTGGCTGGTGTGGCTGGAGAGGATTGAGACCCGAGACAGTGGAGGGAGATGAAGATGAGAGAAGGTAGCAGAGGCCACACCATGGAGGTCTTTGGGGCTATTTCAAGGACTCTGATGCCTTCTGAACCTCATGGGATAGCATTGGCTAGTTTTGACAGAGAAAGGATATGATCTGAATTCATGTTTTGTTTTATTTTGACTGCACTGGATCTTTGTTGCAGCACTTGGGCATTACATCTCTTGTTGTGGCATGAGGGTTTAGTTGCCCCAAGGTATGTGGAATCTTAGTTCCCTGACCAGGGATCAAACCTGTGTCCCTTGCATTGGAAGGCAGATTCTTAACCTCTGGACCACCAGGGAAATCTCCATCGGAGTTCATTTTAATGGGGTCTGTCTGGCTGCGGCATTGAGAACAGACTGAAGCAGGTCAAAGCAGAGGACAGCAGGCCAGCCAGGAGGCAGTTACAGTGACCTGGGTGAGGGCGGACAGTGACTCTTTAATGACACACCTGCACAATCCCCATTAGCCTCCTAACAGAGCAAAGGTTGCCGGGAGTCTGAGAAGCTGGTTCTTATTGCAAAAGTCCTTGAACTTGAGCAGTAAATTATCCTCAAAGTTTCATTAGCTCACCTTGGCATGGTTCTCTCTTCGGACGCCCTGTGCCATGGCTCCTCTTGAGAAGTGGCTATAAATAACCTGCGATTCTGCTCTCATCAGGGAAACAGGACCTGGAGTCGCTTTCCGGACACGTTAATAACCACCCTCTCCTCACTCCCAAATTAATCTCGTTATGAGGCTGCCTTGCCCCAGGTATCTCCTAATCATCATTTAACCCCAGGACTCAGCCATCCTACAGCACCAGGCTGTGTCTCTTCTTAGTGGCCTCAGAGGAGCACTAGGTCCATTGAAGTTCAGCCAAGTATCTTTCCCAGACAAATGCATTGCATTGCAGTAGAGAAAGTGTGGTTTTGATCTAATTAACTGAATTCTTCTTTATAGCTGCTTTGTGATAACCTGTACAGAGGAGCCTGAGGGGCTGCAGTCCATGGGGTTGTAAAAGAGTCCAGCACCATTTAGGCACTAAACAGCAACAATGATAAGCCATACTTTGGGGCAAATTTGGGGCACAATTAAAGATTCAAGAAGAAGGCAAGAGATTTGAATTCAACTTTTATTAACTTGGGCTTCCCTGGTGGCTTAGATGGTAAAGAATCTGCCTGCAAGGCAGGAGATCTGGATTTAATCCCTGGGTCAAGAAGATCCCCTGGAGAACGGAATGGCTACCCACTCTCTCCTTGCCTGGAGACTCCCATGAACAGAGAAGCCTGGGGGGCTACAGTCCATGGAGTCAGAGTCGCACACTACTGAATGACTAACACTTTATTAACTCTTTAAGACCAATAGATGGGAGGAAGGAAAAGGGAGCTGACATTTGTTAAGGGTGTCCTCTATGCATTCATTTATTCCTTCATTCAATATTTATGAACACCTACTATGTGCTAGTTATTGTTCTAGGGGCTGGGGATAGAGCAGAGAGCCAAGACCCATGTTAATCAATGAAGTGAGAAGCATAACAAAATGATGCACTGATTCAGAGCATGAACTGGAGCTGGACTGTGTCCCCACCCGAACTCTGGTTGTGTGACCTCGTGTGATTTCATCTCTACCCCATAGCTCCCTTTCATCATCTGTAAACCAGGAGACAATAAAAATACCTGGATCACAGCTCATTAAATTAAGTGAATTCATATTCAGTGTATTTAGTATCAGTCTGATTAAGCGTGCTTGGTAAGTGATGTGAGAGTACACGAGTCCTGAAGGAGGAGTTTAGGGAAATCTGAGAGTGGAAACCAGGCCAGCTTCATCTCAGTAGGCTCTGTGTTCAGAGCTTTGCTAAGCTCATCTGCATCTCCATATAGTCTCAAGAAGTCAGCCATCCTTCTTTGTCACAAATGGGGAACCTGAGAACCAGGACTAGGAAGCTGTCTGCCGCTGAGGACTCAGCATCTGTGTGGCAGGGTGGAATCTAGCCTGTGTATGCTTTATTCCAGAGTCCTTCCCCAGGCTGAACTTCCTGTGGGCTGAGAGTTGAGAGCTGTTCAGTTGCTCAGTTGTGCCCGGCTCTTTGCAACCCCATAGACTGCAGCATGCCAGGTTTTCCTGTCCTTCTCCATCTCCCCAAGTTTGCTCAAACTCATGTCCGTTGAGTCAGTGATGCCATCCAACCATCTTGTCCTCCGTTGCCCCCTTCTCCTCCTGCCTTCAATCTTTCGCAGCATCAGGGTCTTTTCCAATGAGTAGGCTCTTTACATCAGGTGGACAAAGATTGGAGCTTCAGCATCAGTCCTTCCAATGAATATGCAGGGTTGACTGCTTTAGGATTGACTGCTCTGATCTACTTGCTGTCCAAAGAACTCTCAAAAGTCTTCTCCAATACCACAATTTGAAAACATCAATTCTTCAGTGCTCAGCCTTCTTCATGGTCCAACTCTCACATCCATATATGACTACTGGGAAAACCATAGCTTTGACTCTACAGACCTTTGTCAGCAAAGTATACTGTCTAGGTTTGTCATAGCTTTTCTTCCAAGGAGCAAGCATCTTTTAATTTCATGGCTTCAGTCAGCATCTGCAGTGATTTTGGAGCCCAAGAAAATAAAATTTGTCACTGTTTCCATTGTTTCCCCATCTATTTTCCATGAAGTGATGGTGGAGAGTTATTTTACCCCTAAATACAAAACACCCTGCCCCTTCCCTAGCTAAGTAGCATAGGGGACTGGGGTCTCTGGGAAGAGGACATAGATTAGTCCAACACTCCTTTTGTACTACATCACAACATATGGCCATGGTGTATTTGCTTGAACTTCTGGAAGGGGAAACTCACTACCTCCCCAAGCATCTCAATCACAGACCTCCTGGTTTGCCTGAGACACTTGTAAGAATTGATGAATTCTCTCTCTTGCTCATTTTTAAACAGTTCAATTTCTTGTACATTCTAAAATGTTTTTTTTCCCCACACAGTTCACATGTGCCTTTCCCACTCCAATCACCCATCATTTGAAGGACCTACTAAACTTTCTTGGGTTTAGAAGGAAAAAAAAAAAAAAAAACATTTTCCCCTAGCAATTTTTAGATGAATTTTGAATATGGTAACACCATCTTTGTTCACCATAAAAGAGGGCTCCATCTGAGTGACAGGACTAATGTTCTCTAAGCCCAGATTAGAATTGGGAGAGATTGAAGGGAGGAGTAAAAGGGGATGACAGAGGATGAGATGATTGGATGGCATCGATTCAATGGACAGGTTTGAATGAGCTATTCAATGAGTCTGAGCAACCTCTAGGACATGGTAAAGGCCAGGGGAGCCTGGCATGCTGCAGCCCTTGGGGTTGCAAAGAGTCGGACATGACTGGGTGACTGAGCACCACAACAAAGCTCAGATTAGGCTCTAGGGTTGGTGACACAAATTTTGTATGGGTAGAATATTCTAGAGGCATGTAATTTTATTATGACCAAGAACTATGCTAACACTGTATAGAATTGTTTGTTAATTTAATCCTCACAGTGACCCTATGAGATTTTTATTACCCCGTTCAGTAGATGTGGAAACCAAGGTTCAGAGAACTCAGTAACCGTCTGATGACTTGTCATAAATGGTCAAGTCCCTTCTTGAACAGATGTCACCTGACTCCAGGGCCCATTTTCTTGACCACAGATCACAGCCTCCCTGGTTCATGAAAGTTCTAATGATGTCATAGAAAGTATCATGTATGCTTGAAATTACTACAAGGCTTCAAGGCTAACAGTTTGTCTCTGTGCTGGGAGGTAGTCTTGGAATACAATAAGTACTCAGTAAACACCAAATGAATGAGCGTCTGAGTGAATTTAAGACTTCACGTGTAGGATTGGAACAGTCTCCGCATGGTCTTTTAAAGGCTTTGTTGTGGTTGTTCAGTCGTTAAGTCCTGCCTGACTCTTGTGACCCCATGGACTATAGCCTGTCAAATTCCTCTGTCCATGTGATTCCCCAGGCAAGAATCCTGGAGTGGGTTGCCATTACCTTCTCCAGTGGATCTTCCCGACCAAGGGACTGAACCCATTCTCCTGCATTGGCAATCAGATTCTTTACCACTGAGCCACCAGGGAACCCTAACTTGCTTTAATGTAATCCATTTTCTTTCTTTGATTGCCAAAGTTAATATTGAATAGTAAAAGTCTAATTTTTTTTTTGAATTGGAGTTTTGGAAGCATCCTAGTAACAGTAGCCTTGACTTTGGGGAATTGGAAGCAATTTTTGGACCCCAGAAACTGGCAATCTCTCCTTCCCTGCCAAGGGTGGCTTAACCTTGGTAATTCTCATCTTCTTTTTGGTCAACACTGGGGTATTAAGAAAGCAAACTCGAAAGCTTCAGTGTCAGAGAAGCTTTATGACTATTTGTTTTTTCATAAATTTATTGTATATAGGATGCTCTTTTTAAAATACTTATTTATGGCTGCATCGAGTATTAGTTGCGGCAGGCAGGATCTCAGTTGCAGCAAGTGGATCTTCTATCACAGCTCGAGGGCCTCTCTTCAGTTGTAGCACGTGGGGTCCAGAGCGTGTGGGCTTAATTGCTCCTCAGTATGTAGGATCTTAGTTTCCCGACCAAGGGTCAAACCCATGTCCCCTGCTTTGGAAGGTGGATTCTTAACCACTGAACCTCCAGGGAAGTCTCTATACATAAGATGCTTGAAGGAACCCATGAACTGTGGATCATTTGCATACTCATGTAACCCATTCATGTATTCATTAGTCTAACTATGTAATGAAATGAAAGGGATAATGTTAATTTTGATAGAAGCAACTGGAGAGTGCCTGTCACTTCATGCTCCAGACTAACGTCTCTCTAGAAGCTGGGGATTCAGAGGTGGGAGGTCTGGGGGAAGGTGCGGCTGGAATTTGGAAGTATCTGCTTATAGGAAGCAGGGTCCCTGGGGATCACATCATGGAGCCATGATAAAGTCAAGGATACAAGCTGTTTAAGAGCTGCATTCACAAGTTATCAATCACATTCAAAGAGTTTGTTTGAAATAGTTGTACTATGAGCTGTGCTGCTGCTGCTGCTAAGTTGCTTCAGTTGTGTCTGACTCTGTGGGACCCCATAGATGGCAGCCCACCAGGCTTCCCCGTCCCTGGGATTCTCCAGGCAAGAACACTGGAGTGGGTTGCCATTTCCTCCTGCAATGCATGAACGTGAAAAGTGAAAGTGAAGTCACTCAGTCGTGTCCGACTCCTAGCGACCCCATGGACTGCAGCCTACCAGGCTCCTCTGTCCATGGGATTTTCCAGGCAAGAGTACTGGAGTGGGGTGCCATTGCCTTCTCAGACTATGAGCTGTAGAAGTCCCCAAAAGCAAGCTTCCAGAAGTTGGAGGGACACAGTGTCATTTTTTTTTTTATTTGTTTTGTTTGTTTAGAGTTTTTTAGGGCAATAGAAAGTTACATTTATTTTATTTATTTGAGGTTGCTGGCTAACTTTATTTTTAACTGGTTATAGTTGGTTTACAATGTTGCATTGTTTTCTGCTGTACAGAAAAGTGGATCAGCCACTCATATACATATACCCTATCTTCCTTGGATTTCCTTCCCCTTTAGGTCACCACAGATTACTGAGTAGAGTTCCCTGTGCTATACAATAGGTTCTCAATAGTTATCTATTTTATACATAGTAGTGTATTTATCTACTGGAGAAGGCAATGGCAACCCTCTCCAGTACTCTTGCCTGGAAAACCCCATGGACGGAGGAGACTGGTAGACTGCAGTCCATGGGGTCTCTGGGAGTCAGACACGACTGAGCAACTTCACTTTCACTTTTCACGTTCATGCATTGGAGGAGGAAATGGCAACCCACTCCAGTGTTCTTGCCTAGAGAATCCCAGGGACAGGGGAGCCTGGTGGGCTGCTGTCTCTGTCACACAGAGTCGGACACGACTGAAGCGACTTAGCAGCAGCAGCAGCAGCAGCAGTGTATTTATGCCAATCCCAACCTTCTGATTCATGCCACTCCCCCGCCCCCTTTGGTACCTATACATAGGGACAGAGTGTTTTGAAGTGAGGGGTCTTAGAATCTCAGCTCTAACTACTTCTTAGTTGTGTGAATTCCTTGTCAGTGAGGAGGTCAGTCTGTGTGAAATCTCAGTGGGGCAAAGTGATTTAATAAAAATAATTAGCTTTTTAAGAAATTGATCAAACTGGGATTCAAATCTTGCATTTACCACTTACCAGCTGTGAGTCCTTAGGCCACCTCTTGACCTTCCCAAGGCTGTTTCCTTATCTGTAAAACAGCAATGAGTATATCTAACTGTTCAGGATTGTTTGAGGAATAACACAAGACTGGGTATAAATTTTTTGGCATGGGCATGAGTTTCAGTGTCAAATGTCATTCTCTTCCTATGTTCCTTCAGAGTGCTCCCAATACCTAAGTATAAGCTCTATTTTTAGCTAATACTAATTGTGTATCAGAAATCTGATGCTTGAGGTTAATGGAAAATCCAACTCAAGTCATCTTGAACAGAAAAAGGGACTTATTGACTGGGACTGATGAGCATCCCAGAGGAAGATCTGGCCTCAAGCAGGCTTTGGTGCATCTTACACAGGTATTTTCTATCTCTTCTCTCCAAATTATTCTTTTCTGCTTCATTATAAGAATGACTATCCTTATGATGCAAAGTGGCTGCCAGGAGCTTGCAAGAGCCCAATTCTTCCTCATCACTTAGCAGCAGGAACTAAGTATGCCTTCCTTGAAGCCATCTCACATAGAGGAGAAATGTTTTCTCTTCCAAGAAGTATATCTGTTATCTCATTGGCTCAAAATGTATCAGATACACTGAACCAATCAGAGTGGCTTCCTGGAGGGTGTGGACTGTTTTAAGCCAATCAAGGCTCATCCCTGGAGTGAGGGTGGGGCTGTGTGTGTAAGAGGGGAGTGATACCCAGTCAAAAATTACAGTTTTAGTACCAAGAGGAAAGGGTAGTGAATGTGAGTTGCTTTTTTACTGTTTAGTGTCCTTCAGAATAGAATAAGGGAGTTTGCCTAGAAGCCTGTAAGTTGTGGTCTTACACCATTTTAGAGGACCTCACAGGATGCTAGATTTTAATAGGATGCTATTTTTCATCTTTAACAGTCCTGACCCATATATTTTCTGTCACAAAGACAGGAAGATCATCATCTAGGTTGGACTCAAAGGTCTCTGGACCATCCCAGCCGGAATATTTTACACAGCCCCTATAACAGTGGAAAATATACTAGGTTGCAAGGGAGTTAATTGGTAGTAACTAAAGCTCAGTGGTACAATTTGGTGGTGATTCAGAGAGGAGTGATGCTTAAGGCTTATCAACAATGCCACAAGGGATTGGCTTTATAATTCAGTTGCACAATTTAGTTTTTTGTAAATCGTGACTCTGATACTCCAAATCACTATGCTAGCTCGCAAGGCAGGAACTGTTCAAATAAAAGACTGTGTTTTGGGCATATATATAGAATCTAGAAAAATGGTATTGATGAACCTATTTGCAGGGAAGAAATAGAGACACAGACGTCAAGAACAGACTTGTGGACATGGGCGGGGGGGAGGAGAGGGTGGGATTAATCGAGAGAGCATCACTGGTGCACACACACTACCATGTGTATGGTGCATAGCTAGTGCGAAGCTGCTGTGTGGCACAGGGAGCTCAGCTCAGTTCTCGAGATGACCTAGGGGGTGGGATGGGGAGTGAGAGAGAGGTTCAAAAAGGAGGGGACATATGCATACATATAGCTGATCCACTTTGTTGTACAGCAGAAACGAACACAATAATGTGAAGAAATTACGCACACATGCATGGTAAGTTTCTTCAGTCATGTCCGACTCTTTGTGACCCTATGGATTATAGCCTGCCAGGTGCCTCTGTCCATGGGATTCTCCAGGCCAGAATATTGGAGTGGGTTGCCACTCCTTCCTCCAGGGGATCTTCCTGACCCAGGGATCAAACCCACATCTCTTATGTCTTCTGCATTGGCAGGTGGGTTCTTTACCACTAGGGGCACCTGGGAAGCCCCCAAAGCAATTACACGCCAATTGAAAACCAAAAAGCCCTTGTTGTGGTCTTCATGAGATTCAACCTAATCTTTCCTATCTGCTAGAACAGTGGTACTTTAGACCTGCTGAGTGCCAAGACTACCGGTCACATGGCACAAATCAGAGCCCCACATTTTGCTAGCTGGACCTCTGTTTTCTCACCCATGCAATGGAAAAGTTTTTGATGTCTACTGCAAAGAGTTGTGGTGAATCTATATAGAGTAAACACAGTGCCTGGCACGGTGAGTGCTTAATAGAGTTGATCTTATTGGAAGTAGGGATAACAGAAAGGGATATTGGATATCATCAGTTATAATATATGCATTGTGTGATTCAGTGTCCTCACCTATTGAATGGGGATATTGATATCTTATCGGATTGCTGGGGAGATAAGTGAATTAAAACACGTCATTCAGTGTTTTGCATACAATAGGCATTCAGGAAGGATAAAGTCCAGTGGTTTTTCTCCTAGGAATGATATTGTATCCCAGGGGACAGTTGGTAATGCCAGAGGCATTTTTGGTTCTCACAGATGATGATGGCATCCGGTGTGTAGAGGCCAGGGATATAGCTAAACATCCACAAGTCACAGGACAGACTCCCCACAGCAAAAGTTATCTGGCCCAAAATATCAAAACCGCCCAAGGTTGAGAACCTCTGCTATAGTCAAAAGCCCGAACGAGGTCATCTTTTCTTCCTTTGGTGGCTTTTGTGACTTCTGCTTCCCATGGAAATTTGTTCCCAGGGGACAGAGACCAACTATCAAAAAAGAGCCAGATTGGCCTTGCGAAGTGAGCTCTGGTTATGCTCCTTTAAAAAGTATGTTTAAAAATAAAGCTTTTGTTAAAAAAAATAATAATAATGAGGTGGGTGAAACTGGAGCCTATTATACAGAGTGAAGTAAGCCAGAAAGAAAAACACCAATACAGTATACTAACGCATATATATGGAATTTAGAAAGATGGTAATGACAACCTTGTATGCGAGACAGCAAAAGAGACACAGATGTATAGAACAGTCTTTTGGACTCTGTGGGAGAGGGAGGGGGAGGATGATTTGGGAGAATGGCATTAAAACATGTATAATATCACATAAGAAATGAATCGCCAGTCCAGGTTTGATGCAGGATACAGGAAGCTTGGGGCTGGTGCACTGGGATGACCCAGAGGGATAGTATGGGGAGGGAGGTGGGAGGGGGTTCAGGATGGGGAACATGTGTATACCTGTGGCGGATGCATGTTGATGTATGGCAAAACCAATACAATATTGTAAAGTAAAAAATAATAATTAAAAAAAACACCTCATTATTCTAAAACACCCCAGCCTCAACCACCTTCTGGATCGATCTTTCCAATCCACCCTGGGTTCACAGAGCAGCCTCATCAGTTGTAACCTTGAGCAAGTTATTACCTCTCCTAGCCTCACTTTACTCAACTTCAAAATGGGAATAATAATATCAATACATTTGCCCCTCAGGGTCGTTGCTGTGAGTTAAGGTAGCAGAAGCACTTAGCACGAAGTGAGGCACCTTGTGAATATGTGAGATCGTTGTTGGGGTCTTGCTTTCTTTTTTAAAAAATATATATTTATTTATTTGGCTGCACTGGATGTTAGACGTGGCACACAGCATCTTCGGTCTTTTTTATGGCATGCGGGATTTTTAGTTGTGGCATGTGGGATCTAGTTTCCTGACCGGGGGTTGAACCCATGCCCCCTGCATTGGGAGCCCAGCATCCTAGCCAGTGGACCACCAGGGAAGACCCTGGTCCTTGTGAACTCTTACATGGCATTATGGCATCTGCCTTTCCTTTCTTTTGTTGAAGCTTCACAGTAAAAAGAGAACATAGATGTGAAATCGTTTTTCTCCCTAAAGTCAAAAGGAGTCATTAACATAAGGCTGTTGTTAATATTAATTTGAAGGATGATGAGGAATATCCTGGGAGACTCCCTCTGGTGAGGATTTCATGAATTTCCAGGGCAGAGATCCGGCTTCCCCGCAGAGCCTAACCTCCTCATCCTCCTTGTCTTGGCAGAGATGAACGCCAGATCTATGCTTCCCCAGGAGCCTGCATCTTATTTTCTTACTGCTTACCTGATTTCACTGCAATTGATTTTCCATTTCATAGCGAAGTGGGGAAATACAAAAAGCGGAAGCAAAAACACATCCTCAATCCTTTACCAATTGTATTTCTTTTCACCTGATCATTTAGGAAAACAGTGTGAAGCCCCCAGGTGCGTGTGTGCACACACAGCAGTTGTGTGTCTGCCTTCCGGAGTTGCAGGAGTAATCACATGCTTCTGATTACTTGTGTTATTGTTATTTCATCACTAAGTCGTGTCTGACTCTGCGACCCCATGGACTGTAGCCTGCCAGGCTCCTCTGTCCATGGAATTCTCCAGAAAAGAATACTGGGAATGGGTTGCCACTTCCTTCCCCAGGGGATCTTTCCAACCCAGGGATCAAACCTGCATCTCCTGCGTTGCTGGTGATTCTTTACCGCTGAGCCACCAGGGAAGCCCAAGTACTCGAGTGCATGCCTGTGTGTGCACTCACGGTTGCATAAGTGTCGGTGTGTGTGTGTCTTGTGTGCCTATGTCATTATATTTGTGTGTGAGAATTTGTATCTTAAGACTTACACGTCCCTGCATGCCTGTGCTGTGTGTGCATGTGTGAGTGTGTGAGTTCTCTGTTGCAAACACTCGTCTGTTTTGTGTTTGTGTTTGTAGGTACATAGGTTACCATTTGGGTAAACTCCAGGAATTGGTGATGGACAGGGAGGCCTGGTGTGCTGCGATTCATGGGGTTGCAGAGTTGGACACGACTGAGCGACTGAACTGAACTGAAGTGGATTTTTTATTGTTATGGGTGTCAGGTGCAGGAGAATATTCCTACCTGTAGAGACACAAGCAGATGAGTATTTGTGCATGCACTGCAGGCTGTGAATATAAATCCGTGTTTGTGCTTATGTGTATTTTCATGAATATTATTGACAACTATGCATCTGATACATTGGTGTGTGTTTATGGGTGTGTGTGTGTGTGTGTGTGTGTGCATGTGCACATGTAAAAGAGAGAAAAAGGAGCAAAGATCTTCACTGGATTTTTATCTTTGTGGACATCACCACTTGGACTGAATATTTTCCCCATTTAATCATCTCAGGGAAGAAACAGCAACCGTGTAAATGCAGGGGAAAACGTTACCAGCCAGTTAATTTCTCCCTTCCTTTTCACGGCAATTACTTACAGGTGTTTTTTATAGCACAGGGAACTCTACTCAGTGCTCTGTGGTGCCAAAGAGGGGATATTTGTATATGTGTGGCTGATTCACTTTGTTGTACAGTAGAGACTAACGCAACTAAAGCAACTAAACTCCATATAAAAGAGAGTGTATTAAAATGTAGGGGAAAAGTTACTTTAATTTTTTTTATAGGAGTATAATTGACTTACAATGTTGTATAGGTTTCAGGTGTACAGCACAATGACTCTGCTGCTGCTAAGTCGAGTCAGTCGTGTCCGACTCTGTGCGACCCCAGACATGGCAGCCCACCAGGCTCCGCTGCCCTGGGATTCTCCAGGCAAGAACACTGGAGTGGGTTGCCATTTCCTTCTCCAACATATATATATATGTATGTATATGTAATTATATATGTATATATGTATACATATGTGTGCATATATATATGTGTGTGTGTGTGTGTATCTATGTATATATATATAATGGACTTCCTTGGTAGCTCAGACAGTAAAGCGTCTGCCTACAATGAGGAAGACCCGGGTTCAATCCCTGGGTCGGGAAGATCCTCTGGAAAAGGAAATGGCACCCCACTCCAGTACTTTTGCCTGGAAAATCCCGTGGACAGAGGAGCCTGGAACGCTGCAGTCCATGGGACCACTGAGGGTCAGACACGACTGAGCGACTTCACTTTCACTTTTTCACTTTCACGCATTGGAGAAGGAAATGGCAACCCACTCCAGTGTTCTTGCCTGGAGAATCCCAGGGACGGGGGGAGCCTGGTGGGCTGCCATCTATGGGGTCGCACAGAGTCGGACACAACTGAAGTGACTTAGCAGATATGTAATTATATATGTATATATGTATACATATATATATGTATCTATGGAGATATATATATATATGTATGTATGTATGTAATGAACTTCCCTGGTAGCTCAGACGGTAAAGCGTCTGCCTACAATGCGGAAGACCTGGGTTCAATCCCTGGGTCGGGAAGATCCTCTGGAGAAGGAAATGGCAACCCACTCCAGTACTCTTGCCTGGAAAATCCCATGGATGGAGGAGCGTGGTAGGCTACAGTCCATGGGGTCACAAAGAGTCGGACACAACTGAGCAACGTCACTTTCACTTTCATATATATACATATATATATATATATATATACACACACACACACCCTCTTAGATTCTTTTCCCATATAGGTCATTACAGAGTATTGAGTAGAGTTCCCTGTACTATACAGTAGGCTCGTATTATTGATATTTATCTATTTCATATATAGTAGTATATATATGTGAATCCCAACCATTTTAAAGGTAGAAAAATAGGAGAGTATAATAACATGTCACTGGCATTAAAAATTTCTGATTAAGGAGAAGAAGCCATTTTTCAAAGCTTCACTGTGTATCTGATATTTCCAGAAGGCCTGGAGGCAGAAGGGCCAGACTCTCATCTAGCAATCTTGCCTCATTTACCTTCTGACAAACCGCCCGTCTGAGGGAACATACTGAGAATCCCTGGCTTAGCTCTGCGTTTGCTGATCCATGTTTGAGAGTTGCCGCTTCGGCGGTTTTCAAAATGATGAGGAGGATGTTTGGCTGGTGCTAAAATGGGAAGTCTGGCTTTTAGCTCTATGATTTCAGAAAGATCAAATTCTATGTACACTTGAGCTGGCGAGACACATACACATTATCTAGCTTAAGTTTGTTGTTGCAGGGCTGAGGAAACTGAGACCCAAGGTAGGAGAGTCTGTTTCTAGGTGCTGGAGAGACAGCAGTGAACATGATCAGTGAGGTCTCCATGAAGATGAAACCCTAACAAGAGAGGAAGACCCCTCACCCCTGCTCACTCAGCTCCAAGCATGTAACTTTCTTTCTGTTCCTCTGAGCTCATGCCTGCCCCAGGGCCGTTGCACTTGGGAGGGAATATTCCCTCCTTTGGGAATATTCTAGACTCCACACTCCTTGTCATTCACCTCTCAGCTCCATATACTCTGTCTAAAATCCTCCCCACCCAGTGTTGTCTTCATAGCCCTTCTCATAAATAAAATGCATCCATGTGAATGTGTATGTTACCATGATTGTCTTTGTTTTCCCCAACTAGAATGTGAACTCTAAAATAACCAGAATCATTTCTGATTTATCCACTGGCCTATACCAATTGCATTGCACATAGTAGACACTCCATAAGTGTCTGATGAATGAATGAATGACTTAAAGGAATAAATGTAGAATTTCCCAAGTCAGAAGTATTATGAAGAAGTCGCACAGAGTCGGACATGACTGAAGCGACTTAGCAGCAGCAGCAGCAAACAGCGTGATGGTCTCTTGGAGGCATTTTCAGTAAGAGCTTGGTGATGAAGTGTGAGCCCTGAGGAGAGAAGGGAAGGACATTGGCCTGGGGCTGGCAGGAGCCCTATGGATGCCAGCGTGGCTGTGGCAGGGCAGGAAAATGGGGAGTCACCTGTAAGAGCCACAAACAAGAGTCTGATGATGTCGGGCAGGGACCGGCTAACTCTTCCAGTAAAAAGCCATGTGGTAAACAGTTCAGCATTTCACACTATATGGTTTTTGTCACAATGGCTCCATTCTGCCACTTATAGAAAAAGCAGCTACAATTGATACAAAACTGAATGGGTGCAGTTGTTTTCCAAAAAAACCTGTCTTGACACATATAAATGTTAGGCTGACTTTGTTTGTCCCAAGGGCCCCAGTTTGTAGCTCTCTGATGTTGGGACCCTAGGCTATGGGAAAGTATTTTTGTTTCATCCTCAGGGCATCAGGAAATCTTATGACTGGTGCCTTTGAAAACCATCTTTCTAAGGAGAATGAAGTGGAAGGTTAGGAGAAAGCACAAGCATGCTTCATTTTTGTCTGGGCTCTGAGGAAGTGGAAAGACTCCTGTGCTGTACTCAGGCATGTCTGACTCTTTGTGACCCCACAGACTGTAGCCCCCACCCCAGGCTCCTCTATCCATGGGATTTGCCAGGCAAGAATAGTGGAGTGGGTTGCCATTTCCTACTCTAGGGGATCTTCCTGACCCAGAGATCAAAGCTGCATCTCTTGAGTTTCCTTTTTGGCAGATGGATTCTTGACCAGTCCCTACTTCTGATCAATGGTGGTTTAATTAGATGGTGGTTCAGCTCTTAACAGCCTTGTGGAGATGCTATTTGTTCCTAAAGACCCAAACTGGAAACTACCCAAATGTTCATCAACAGAGCGTGCATAAACTGTGATACATCCATACAGCGGGATGCTCCTCAGCAATGAAAAGAATCAATTACTATATGCAACAACATCAATGAATCTCAAAAGCTTTATGCTGATAGAAAGAAGACAGACACAAGAGAGTCCATACTGTATCATCATCTCATTCACAGAAAATATAGATAAAGCAAAGCCAAACTGTAGTGACAAAACTAAAAGTCATTGTTTTTGTCAGTCTCCCACCGGGGTTCAGCAGGAGAGATACTGACTCCAAAGAGTGATGAAGGAGTTTTACGGGGGTGATGGATATATTCTATAGGTTGAATGTAGTGATGGTTACTCTGATGTATGTATCCACACTCATCAAACTTTATTTAAATGATTGCATATTACTGCCTATAAATTATAACTTCAAAAAAGTTGATTAATCTTTTTAATTTATTTATTTTAATTGGAGGCTAATTACTTTACAATATTGTATTGGTTTTGCCATACATCAACATGAAGGCAATTCCACTTCTGGGCATATATCAAAAAAAAAAAAAAAGAAAACCATAGTTCAAAAAGATACATATAGCACAATGTCCATTGCAGCACTATTTACAGTAGCCAGAACATAGAAGCAATCTAAATGTCCATCAATGAAAGAATGGGTAAAGAGGATGTGGTGTAAACATACGAAGGAATATTACTCAGCTCGTAAAAAGGACAAAATATGCCATTTGCAGTGACACAGATGGATCTAGAGACTGTTGTTCTGAGTGAGGTCAGATGGATAAAGACAAATATTATATGATTCACTTTGCTGTTCATAGAAACTAACACAACATTGTCAATCAACGATGATCCAATAAATATTAATTAAAAAATAAAAATAGTGAAGGAACAATGAAGGGACGTTGAATGTCTTCTACAAGGAATTTAATGTGTGTGTGTACATGTCTGTTTGTCTATAGATATCTGGACATTGAGTTGAGGAAAAGATGTAAGCGTTGAATTAAAGGTTAGACTAAAATCCCTTAAACATCCATTCAGCTCTCTTGTTATATGATACTCCAAAATCGACAGGTTAAATTGGTTGCTGGGCATTATCCTTCACTGGTCATCTCTCTTGACCCCCAAGGTAATGTCAGAGACCCTCAGAGAGCGTGAGAACTCTAGAGCCAGCTCAGTGAGTGATCAGCTTCCAACTGTCAAAGTTCTGGCTTGGCAATTAACTCATTGAAGCCATTTGCTTTCTCAGAATGAATCAACAGCTTTTTCTTATCATTCCTGTGCACATTTTATATCCAATCGCATTTTTTTTAATCCCCAAAAGATTGTGTTATTAAAGTTTTGTGTGAAGCTGTGATTGCCATCCTTGGAACTGAAGATGCAATCAAGGGGACAGAATTGATGCCTTATAATTCAATGAATGGATGTGCTTCTGTGGTAATTTCTTCAGTAATTACTTGTGTAAACTGTGTGTTTCTGTAATTGAAACTCGAGAGTGTGGGGGTAATTCATCAAAATCTATAATTTATTACAGCTTTTCCATTTTGTCTCTTGGATTCTCTACTTGTCCTCATTAGATTGTTGTCCTCTCACCACCACTCCAGTCCATCATAACTGTTTAGGCAAAAAATGTACTGATGGGAATTTGGGAAAAAATATTCTGATGAACTTGGATGGAAGTTTAAACTGTGTTTTCTAAAGAACACAGTTGTTATTGTCGCTTGCAACATGTATTTGCTGACAGATTCTAAAATATTATTTATGAAATGGTTTTGAAGAGGTTGTCTACTTCAAAAGTCTAGATAATAACAGGTTTTTTCTTGTGCTCAGAAAGTATTCTGAGTGTGTCTCATGTTTGTTCACAAAAGTCTAGAGAGGAAGGTAGGGGCTGGGAGGTGGGTTCTGCTAGCAGAGGACATTGAATCACAGAGACTTTTGAGAGAAAAGCTGTGTCTCCTGACTTAAGGAACTGTCATAGGGCAATGTCAGAGGGAAACTGTTAGAATCCCATTCCAAGCCTGTGAGAAAGCCACCCTAAGAAATGTCCAGGAGCTGTCCATGGTGCTCGCCCATTTCTTTCCAGTAGATAACAGATAGGGACTTCCCAGCAGCAGCAGCACAGGAGAAGGCAATGGCAACCCACTCCAGTACTCTTGCCTGGAAAATCCCATGGATGGAGGAGCCTGGTAGGCTGCAGTCCATGGGGTCACAAAGAGTCTGACACAACTGAGCGACTTCATTTTCACTTTTCACTTTCATGCATTGGAGAAGGAAATGGCAACCCACTCCAGTGTTCTTGCCTGGAGAATCCCAGGGATGGGGGAGCCTGGTGGGCTGCTGTCTATGGGGTCGCACAGAGTTGGACACGACTGAAGCGACTTAGCAGCAGCAGCAGCAGAGTGGTAAAGAATTCACCTGCCAATGCAGCAGATGCAAAAATGCACATTCACTCCCTGGGTCAGGAAGAGCCCCTGGAAAAGGAAATGGCATCCTGTTCCAGTAACCTTGCCTGGGAAATTCCATGGACAAAGGAGACTGGCAAGCTACAGTCCATGGGGTCTCAAAGAGTGGGACATGACTGAGCACACACACAGATAACAGGTATCAGGCAAAGTCTTGTGTGCTGTGTGAAGGACCCTAAAGTCAAAGACAATTGAGAGAAACTTCTATAATCTAACATATGTTTAAAGCAACGTTTAGTTGTTTTATCACTAGAATGAAGCACAGAAAAGAAGAAAAATAGTAGAAAACAACATTTGCTCTCCCACCAGCAAAATCTACTGTTAGGATTTTGACATGGTTTTCTCCAGTATGTTTTTCTGTGCATGCTTTCTGTGTTGCTTGATACTGTTTCACATTGCTTGTGCATATTCTCCATGGCACTCAAAACAATAAAAAATACAGTTTTAAGCTTTATTATGATTTTTGAGGTGTAGTTTGCACATAGTAAAGTCTACCCATTTTAAGGTACAAGTCACTTGATGAAAGTAAAAGTGGAGAGTGAAAAGGCTGGCTTAAAACTCAACATTCAAAAAACTAAGATCATGGCATGTGGGCCCATCACTTCTTGGCAAATAGATGGGGAAACAATGGAAACAGTGACAGACTTTGGGCTCCAAAATCACTGCAGATGGTGACTGCAGTCATGAAATTAAAAGACGGTTGCTCTTTGGAGGAAAAGCTATGACCAACCTAGACAGCATATTAAAAACCAGAGACATTACTTTTCCAACAAAGGTCCATCTAGTCAAAGCTATGGTTTTTCCAGTAGTCATGTATGGATGTGAGAGTTGGACCATAAAGAAAGCTGAGCACCAAAGAATTGATCCTTTTGAACTGTGGTGTTGGAGAAAACTCTCGAGAGTCCTTTAGACTGCAAGGAGATAAAACCAATCAAGTCTAAAGGAAATCAGTCCTGAATATCCATTGGAAGGACTCATGCTGAAGCTGAAACTCCAATACTTTGGCCACCTGATGGGAAGAATTGGCTCATTGGAAAGACCCTGATGCTAGGAAAGATTGAAGGCAGGAGAAAAGGGGATCACAAAGGATGAGATGGTTGGATGGCATCGCCGACTCAATGGACATGACTTGGAGCAAAGTCCAGGAGTTGGTGATGTACAGGGAGGCCTGGCGTGCTGCAGTCCATGGGGTGCAAAGAGTCAGAAACGACTGAGCAACTGAGCTGAGCTGAACGTACAGTTCTCTGAATTTTGTCACTTGTGTAGAAACCCCTATAATCAAGACGTTGAACAGCCCTCTTGTCACCAACAATTTCCTCATAAACCTTTTAAATCATCCTCTCTCCCCACTTCTAAACACTGGTAATCACTGATTTTTTTTTCTGTCCTTCTAGAAAAATATTATCTTTATAACATAATTTTATAATAAGAAAGTATATCATAATCTCTTAATTTTGTCTCTGTAAAATATTTAGTTTATTATATTTTCCTCCCATTATAAATAATACTGCAATGAATATTTCTGTGCATATAGCTTTCAAGAATCTTAAGTAATTACAATACCATGGAATTCTAAGGATGAGGTTGATGCATTAGAGATGAGGAAAGTTTTGAAGCTTGACTCTGGGAGCATACACCAAATTAACACACTTGATAATGAAAACCCAAGGAACTACTTATAAAAACCTCATAGTAGAAAGGAGAGAATCAGGAATGTGCCAAAGTGCTGGAAAGCAGTAATTCCAATCATGCTACAATTCGGTTTAGTCTTCATTAATTTTTTTTTTTTTTTTTTTAGCAAGGAAGGCAAATTTATTATAAGGATATAGGGATGTCTCTCAAAACACAGGTCAGGGTACAATTCAGGTCATTTTTAGATCTTGAACCGTGTGTTGGAAAGCCATTAGGATTCTTCACAGCTTGTTCCTCAAAAGAAGATCTTCTGTTTCTCTGGTGACACATGAATTCTCTCATCTCTGCCTCCTTCTATACTTTTGCTTTTTTTTTTTTTTTTTTCTAATTTTATTTTATTTTTAAACTTTACATAATTGTATTAGTTTTGCCAAATATCAAAATGAATCCGCCACAGGTATACTTGTGTTCCCCATCCCGAACCCCCCTCCCTCCTCCCTCCCCATACCATCGCTCTGGGCCGTCCCAGTGCACCAGCCCCAAGCATCCAGCATCGTGCATCGAACCTGGACTGGCAACTCATTTCCTACATGATATTTTACATGTTTCATTGCCATTCTCCCAAATCTTCCCACCCTCTCCCTCTCCCACAGAGTCCATAAGACTGTTCTATACATCAGTGTCTCTTGCTGTCTTGTACACCGGGTTATTGTTACCATCTTTCTAAATTCCATATATATGCGTTAGTATACTATATTTATGTTTTTCCTTCTGGCTTACTTCACTCTGTATAATAGGCTCCAGTTTCATCCACCTCATTAGAACTGATTCAAATGTATTCTTTTTAATGGCTGAGTAATACTCCATTGTGTATATGTACCACAGCTTTCTTATCCATTCATCTGCTGATGGACATCTAGGTTGCTTCCATGTCTTGGCTATTATAAACAGTGCTGCGATTAATTTTTATATTTCCAAATTGTGGTGCTAGAGAAGACTCTTGAGAATCTCTTGCATGGCAAGGAGATCAAACCAGTCAATCCTAAAGAAAATCAACTCTGAATATTCATTGGAAGGACTGTTGTTGAAGCTGTAGCTCCAATACTTTAGCCACCTGATATGAAGACCTGATTGAATAGAAAAGATCCCAATGCTGGAAAAGACTGAAGGCCAAAGAAGAAGAGGGTGGCAGAGGATGGGATGAGTTTAGATAGCCTCACTGACTCAATGGACATGAATTTGAGCAAACTCTGAGAGATAGGGGAGGACAAAGGAGCCTGGTGTGTTGAAATTCAAGGGGTCACAAAGAGTTGGACTTAGTGACTGAACAACATCAACAATTTCTTTTTTTTTTTTAATTTTTTATTCCTTTATTTCTCATGTGTTCCCCATCCTGAACCCTCCTCCCTCCTCCCTCCCCATACCATCCCTCTGGGTCGTCCCAGTGCACCAGTCCCAAGCATCCAGCATCGTGCATTGAACCTGGACTGGCATCTCGTTTCATACATGACATTTCACATGTTTCAATGCCATTCTCCCAAATCTTCCCACCCTCTCCCTCTCCCACAGAGTCCATAAGCCTGTTCTATACATCAGTGTCTCTTTTGCTGTCTCGTATACAGGGTTATCATTACCATCTTTCTAAATTCCATATATATGCGTTAGTATACTGTATTGGTGTTTTTCCTTCTGGCTTACTTCACTCTGTATAATAGGCTCCAGTTTCATGTAAAAGAATGTAAAAGAATGAAACTAGAACACTTTCTAACACCATATACAAAAATAAACTCAAAATGGATTAAAGATCTCAATGTAAGACCAGAAACTATAAAACTCCTAGAGGAGAACATAGGCAAAACAGTCTCTGACATACATCACAGCAGGATCCTCTATGACCCACCTCCCAGAATATTGGAAATAAAAGCAAAAATAAACAAATGGGACCTAATTAAACTTAAAAGCTTCTGCACATCAAAGGAAACTATTAGCAAGGTGAAAAGACAGCCTTCAGAATGGGAGAAAATAATAGCAAATGAAGCAACCGACAAACAACTAATCTCAAAAATATACAAGCAACTCCTACAGCTCAACTCCAGAAAAATAAATGACCCAATCAAAAAATGGGCCAAAGATCTAAATAGACATTTCTCCAAAGAAGACATACAGATGGCTAACAAACACATGAAAAGATGCTCAACATCACTCATTATCAGAGAAATGCAAATCAAAACCACTATGAGATACCATTTCACACCAGTCAGAATGGCTGCGATCCAAAAGTCTACAAATAATAAATGCTGGAGAGGGTGTGGAGAAAAGGGAACCCTCTTACACTGTTGGTGGGAATGCAAACTAGTACAGCCACTATGGAGAACAGTGTGGAGATTCCTTAAAAAACTGGAAATAGAACTGCCTTATGATCCAGCAATTCCACTGCTGGGCATACACACTGAGGAAACCAGAAGGGAAAGAGACACGTGTACCCCAATGTTCATCGCAGCACTGTTTATAATAGCCAGGACATGGAAGCAACCTAGATGTCCATGAGCAGATGAATGGATAAGAAAGCTGTGGTACATATACACAATGGAGTATTACTCAGCCATTAAAAAGAATACATTTGAATCAACAATTTCTTAATGACCTCAGACAGAGTTAAGCATCTTAGCTTGATATGCAAGGTCTTTTATCATCTGCGCTGTGTCTTTTCCACACCACCACTGCCCCCTGCATCATGATTTATATGTGTATCTACTCTATATGCACCACTACTTGTGCTCCTGGCCTTCCTAGGTGGCACAGTGTTAAAGAATCTGCCTGCCAGTGCAGGAAATGCAGGAGACACAGATTTGATCCCTGGGTTGGGAGGATCTCTTTGAATAGGAAATGACAACTTGCTCCAGTATTCTCACCTGAAAAATGCATGGACAGAGGATCCTGGCATGCTGCAGTTCAT
This sequence comes from Bos mutus, assembly GCF_027580195.1. Lineage (NCBI taxonomy): Eukaryota > Metazoa > Chordata > Mammalia > Artiodactyla > Bovidae > Bos > Bos mutus. The sequence goes on from NC_091641.1 coordinate 29,709,230, forward strand.
GTTGTCACAGAGTCTCAGCTAAACACACACTTGTGCTCTTAAGTGTGCCACCTGCTCCTATAGTTCCTGTCTTTGAACATATTTGCCCCCCACCCCCGCCACTTTCTGAAAAATCTCCTCCCCCCTCCACTGTCCCCTCTTTTTAGCCTTCTCAACCAACCACCCCTTAGTACTAGTCACCTTTGCTTTGTGTTCCCACAGTTCCTTCTGCTGAGCTCTGTGTTAGGACTCATTCATGTATACCCTCAACAATCACATATTGAGAGTCTACAATATGCAGGGCCCTGTGGACATGGCAGTGAATAAGAGACACAATGTCCCTGTCAAATGGAAAACAGCATTCTTAGCACCAAAGAGATGATATTGGAGCAGAGACATGAATAATGAAAAGAAGGAGTTGTAGGGATAGATAGGTGAAAAGTGCTTTGCGTGCATGCATGCTAAGCTGCTCAGTCGTGTCCAACTCTTTGTGACCCTATGGACTGTAGCCCATCAGGCTCCTCTGTCCATGGGATTCTCCAGGCAAGAATACTGGAGTGGGTTGCCATGCCCTCCTCCAGGGGATCTTCCCGACCCAGGGATCAAACCTGCATCTCTTGCAACTCCTACATTGCAGGCTGATTCTTTACCTCCGAGCCCCCAGGGGAAGTCTGAAAAGTGCATTAGGCAGATGGCAAAATAGGTACAAAGATCCTGAAAAGTGGAATGCTTGGCTTATCCGAGGAAAAGTAAAGAGGCTACGTGGAGTCTGGTGATTAAGAAAAAAAAGTTGTAGGAAATAGTTAGCAAAAGTAGGTCCTGATCATTTATGGCCTTGTAGGTCATGACAAGGTGGCACAGTGGCCTACCAATGCAGGAGACACCAGAGAAGCGGCTTCAATTCCTGGGTTTGGAAGATCCCCAGGAGTAGGAAATGGCAACCTGTTCCAGAATTGTTGTCTGGCAAATTTCATGGACAGAGAGCCTGATGGGCTACAGTTAATGGGCTTGTAAAGAGTCGGACATGACTGAGCACATTCATACATTTAGGTCACAGCACAGCGTATGGCTTTTATTGCAAATGTGATGGAATAATTAAAATCTTTAATTAGGAGAGCTATAAGATGTAATTAGGATTTCAAGAACATCATTCTGACTTCTGGGTGAAGAAGAGGGAAAATAATAGAAGACTACCAAGAAGGTGGCCATGGTAGTCATGTAGGTATGCAACAATGACGGCTTAGGTCAGCAGTCAGCAAACTTTTCCTGTAATGGGCCAATTAGTAAAAAATCTGGGCTTTGTGGAACAAATGGTTTCTGTCACAACCACTCAGTTCTGCCATTGTAGCATGAAAGCAGCCACAGACAATATACAAATGAATGAGGGTGGCTTTTTTCCAATAAAATGTTATTCACAAGAACAGATGGTGGGCTGGATTTGGCCCAAGGGCTGTAATTTGTTGAGCTCTCTCTTATAGTAAGAGTTATGATGAAGGTAGTGATGAATGAGTAGATTAAACATTCATTTTTGGATATGGAGTAGGTTTTCTCTGAGAAGTCCGAAGTTCTGTTTTCAACCTCAGGTTCTTAAGACACTCATTTCATGTCTACTTGAAGATTTTGCATTGGCTATTGGAGAGTTGAGTGAAGCATAGAGTACTGTGGCAGGATTGACTAGCATTATTAATTCTGGGATTATCATCATGTAGGTGATAAATAAGAAAGGATGTAGCCATCAAGGGAAAGGGCTTAGAGAAGAGCAGAGGAGAAGAGATGGGAAGGGAGGGAAGATGAGGCTAAGGGTTGAGCTTTGGATGATTTCCACATCGAGAAGTTGGCATATGAGGATGACCCAGAAAAGAAGAGGGGCTTCCTGTGAAGAAGTGGATGTCTCCAAATTCAGGAGCAGAGGATGCTTTTAATTGAAGTATTGTTGATTTATGGGGCTTCCTCGATGGCTTGGCAGGTAAAAGAATCTGCCTCCAATGCAGGAGATTCTGGAGACGTGGGTTTGATCCCTCAATCGGGAAGATCCACTGGAGAAGGGCATGGCAAACCACTTGCTAGGAATATCCCTGAGAAGCCTGGCAGGCTAAGGTCCATGGGGTTGCAAAGAGTCAGACATGACTGAAACTGTGCATGCATGGTTGATTTATAATGTTATATTCATTTCAGGTATACAACAATGATTTGATATTTTTATAGATTATACTCCATTTAAAGTTATTATAAAATATTGTTATATTCCCTGTGCTGTACATTAAGTCCTTGTGTTTTATTTTTTTTCTTCCTTGTAGTTCATATCTCTTAAATCTTTTCCCCTATCTTGCCCCTCCCGAACTGTCTTCCTACTGGTAACCTCTAGTTTGTTCTCTGTATATGTTTCCGTTTTATTACATTCATTCATTTGCTTTATATTTTTAAGAAGAAAGAGTGACCAGATGTATCAAAGATTGCTGAGAGTTCTTGTAAAAGGAGGGCTGAGGGTTGACTATTCATTTTAGCAACATAGAGGTTATTGGCATAAGTGAAATGGCATAAATAAGACTCATATGGATTCAGTTAGAATAATAAGCCTGGAATGTGGGTTAGTTTGCAATAAAGAAAGAAAAATGCAATACTGGTAGAACGAGATGTAGTATCAAGGGAAGCATTCTTAAAAAATGAGAGTTGCCGTAGCTTGTCTGTATGCTTATGGCTGCCTGTGTGCTAAGTCGCTTCAGTCATGAAAGTTTCTGACTCTTTGTGAACCAATGGACAGTAGTCTACTAAGCTCCTCTGCCCATGGGATTTTCTAGGCAAGAATACTGGAGTGGGTTGCCATTTCCTCCTCCAGGGGATCTTCCCGACCCAGGGATCAAACCCACATGTCTTTCATCTCCTGCGGTAGCAGGCAGGATCTTTACCACTAGCCTAATGGGCTGCTGCTGCTAAGTCGATTCAGTCATGTCCGACTCTGTGCGAACCCATAGACGGCAGCCCACCAGGCTCCCCTGTCCCTGGGATTCTCCAGGCAAGAACACTGGAGTGGGTTGCCATTTCCTTCTCCAATGCATGAAAGTGGAAAGTGAAAGTGAAGTCACTCAGTCGTGTCCGACTCTTTGCGACCCCATGGACTGCAGCCTACCAGGCTCCTCCATCCATGGGATTTTCCAGGCAAGAGTCCTGGAGTGGGGTGCCATCACCTTCTCCGAGCCTAATGGGAATGATCCACAAAGAGGGCAGAATTGATGCAGGACAAAAAAGACAATTGAAGCAGTAAAGTCTTTGAGGAGGAAAGAGTCATAGGGGAGGGCTTGACAGTCCATCCAGCACAACAAGGAAGTCAGAATCTGCAATGATGCTTATAAATATGGTGGGGGGAGAGGGATATTGAAGGACTGCTTCTCATTTTCCGGGAGATAGAAAAAAATCATCAATTTTCCAAGGATGGGAGAAGAGGCATTGGAGGTTGGGGAAGAAGATATTAAGTAGTCAACCTGGACAGATGGAAAGACAGACTTTCCAGGGAAACAGAGTTTAGGATTTTCTGGTAGGGCTAAGGTCATACACGTAAAGTGAGGTCAGTCAGCTGGGTTTGTGTTTCTCTTACCATGTTGAGTTCTTGGGTGTGGGCATAGAAGAGATGAAGCACTAGGTTTAACCTGGGCTTGACTGGGATGGAGAAAGAAGACACAGAACATGGGAAGTGAAAGAGTTAACAGTGTACACAGGTGACGTGGCTTAGTGTTTGGTCATGAGCAAACTGTCTGAAGCAAAAAGGAAGAGTGAGCAAGAGACGATCGTTAGTGAGGTAGTGGTGGGGGACAGTGGGTTAGAGCTCTCAATGGTGGGGAAGAATAATTGGATTAGGGCGTCCTGCAACGTATGACGTGGAAAGATAAGAGGATGGAATACTTAAGTTTGAGGTCTTAGACCTGGTGCTCTCAAAGTTCTGGAGTGTATTCATGTAAACCTGTTGAGAGATGAGATGAGACAAAAGAATAGATTTGCAGAGGCAGGGTGGTCATGGACCTGAGGGGCAGGGTCCTTGGGTGGATAATTGGATAATTCACACAGATACTCAAGTCACAAGGAAGGATGACTGGAATAATGGTTGACAGAGAAACAGTGCACTAGATGCTAGAATCTTCAGTGAATGAGAATGAGTGCCTAGGAAGTCAGCCCAAGACTCTGAAAAGAAGGAGCCATGGTTTGTGAAGGCTTGGCCTAAACTACAAAAGAGCTGAAATTTGGGAAGCAGGAAGGAAAAGAAAAGGCTGAGAAGCAGCCGTGTTGAAGTAAGAAGGGTGGTTTCTTACCTTTTCTCATGTAGGAAAAAATTTATTTCTCTCAGGGGCTGGTTGTGTTTTGGTTTGCATCTCTGTATAGGCATATCTCATTTTCCTGTGCCTCACTTTATTGCTCTTCCCGGATATTGTGCTTTTTACAAATAAGTAGAACAGAAACAGATGCATAGGTATAGAGAACAAACTACCAGTTATCAGTGGGAGGAGGGGTTGGAGAGGGGGAAAGTGAGACTAGGAGATTAAGAAGTACAAACCACTGCATATAAAATAAATAAGATACAGGATATATTGTACTGCACAGCGAATACAGCCACTATTTCATAGTAGCTTTAAATGGAATGTAATCCATTATTGAATCACTATGTTGTACACTTGAAACTAACACAATATTGTAAGTCAACAGTGTCAGTGCTGCTTTCCCAACAGTATTTGCTCACTTTGCACCTCTGTGTCACATTTTGGTAATTCTTGCAATATTTTAAATGTTTGTTAGATTTGTTACAGTGATCTGTGATCAGTGATCTTTGATATTCTACAAAATGATGGGTAGTTTTTTTTTAGAAATAAAGTTTTCTCAAGTTAAGATATGTACATTGCATTTTAAAGACATAATGTATTACACACTTCATAGCCTACAGTAAACATGGGCTTCCCTGGTACCTCAGCTGGTGAAGAATCTGCCTGCAATGCAGGAGAGACTGATTCGATTCCTGGGCTGGGAAGATCCCCTGGAGAAGAGAGAGGCTACCCACTCCAGATTCTTGGGCTTCCCTGGTGGCTAAGATGGTAAAGAATTCGCCTGCAATGCAGGAGGCATGGGTATGATCCCTGGGTTGGAAAGATCCCCTGGAGGAGGGCATGGCAATTCACTCCAGTATTCTTGCCTGAAGAACCCCATGGGGTGGAGCTTGGTGGTCTACAGTCCATGGGTTGCAAAGAGTTGGACATGACTGAGTGACTAAGCATAGCACAGGACACAGTGTGAACATAACTTTTACACGCACTGTGTGCTAAGTCACTCAGTCATGTCCAGCTCTGTGTGACCCTGTGGACTGTAGCCTGCCAGGCTCCACTGTCCATGGGATTCTCCAGACAATAATTTTGGAGTGGGTTGCCATGCCCTCCTCCAGGGATCTTCCCAACCTAAAGATCGAACCCATGTCTCCTGTGTCTCCTGCTTTGGCAAGCAGATTTTTACCTGCTGAGCCACTGGGGAAACCCTTTACATGCACTAGGAAACCAAATAATTCACATGACTCACTTTTTTTCTCTTTTTTTGCCATATTTGCTTTATTGCCATGACCTGGAACCAAACCCACAATATCTCTGATACATGCCTGTATATGTAGTATTACTTTGCTACCCAGGCAAGAAAACTGAGGTTCAGCAAGATTGGGGAGCCTGGCTAAGGTCACAGCAGCTTGGGCTCAAGCCCATGTCTGTTGATTCTGGAGCCTGTGTTCCGGTTTGATACAATTCACAAATCTGAACCCCATGCTGTATCCAGTTCTGCCACGTGTGACCTATTCTGCCCTGACCCTGCAGCTTCCTCCTTCAAAGGTCACCCCCTGAGGCTCCTCAGGAGGTTACTGGCATCTGTAGCCTCATCTGAGGCTGGCCTGGGCCACGAATCCTTGGATATTGTCCTCAGGGTTAATGACTTGCACAGGGAGTTCACCCTTGACTTCGTCTCCCTCCCAGATTCTATTCCGAGCAGGGACAGACAGCTGGTTTTCATTCTCTTGATGCTGACAGTGAGATAATGACTCAAATTGGCCTTGGTTATGAAATGAAGCCCTGGGAGGGAATTCTCATCAGACTCCTTAGGAGAGCAGAGAAAGGGATTGGAATTAAAATGGTAACTGACGACTTGGTTGGCATTCAGACTGACTTCTTAAGTCTTTCTTTCTCTTCATGTCATCATTAAATGAGATAGAGCAGGCAACTGGTAAATGGGAGAAATCTAGGCTAGTGCTCTGATGCTGTGATAGCCAGTCTTTAATAGCTCTCATTTAGGCACTGAGGGCTTCCCAGATGGCTCCTGTGGTAAAGAACCAACCTGCAAATGCAGGAGACCTAAGACACTTGGGTTCGATCCTTGTATCAGGAAGATCCCCTGGAGGAGGGCATGGCAATCCATTCCAGTATTCCTGCCTGGGGAATCCTATGGATGGAGGAGCTTTGCAGGCTACAGTCCATAAGGTTGCACAGAGTTGGACATGACGGAAGCAACTTAGCACTGGTTCTGAGCCCCACACTGAACAGGAAGCACGCTACCCCACCCCCATAGCAATCCCACAAGGTGAGCCACTTCGCTGCCTCTTTTACAGGTAGGCAATCCAGGCATAGTATTATCTTACTGGAGACCACACGTACACCCCTGCCTCCCAAATCAGCCCCTTCTCTACCTCAAGGTGGTCCTTCCCCAAGGACCCTATTCATTTTCTTTGACTTACTTAGAAGTTGGAAGGATGAAGGGAAGCCAAACCAGCAGATCAAATCAGAGTTTTCTGTGGTCTTCCTCTGCTCTGTATCATAGATTCTAGCACTTGGCTCCCTGGCTTTAAATATTGCCTGTATTACCTATCAACTGTGTGAACTCAAGAGGAATTACTTAATCTCTCTGAACTTCATTTTCCCCATCTATAAAATTGGTTTAATTATGCATCTAGTTCATAGGATTGTTTTTGTTGTTCAGTCGTGTCTGACTCTTTGCAACCCCATAGACTGCAGTATACCAGGCTTCCAAGTCCTTCACTGGCTCCCAGAGTTCAGTCAAACTCATGTCCATTGAGTTGATGATGCCATCTAACTATCTCATCCTCTATTGCCTCCTTCTCCTCCTGCCCTCAATGTTTCCCAGGATCAGGGTCTTTTCCACAGGATTATTGTAAAAATTAAATAATTTAAATATGTTAATCTCTTAGAATGGTGCCTGGCACATAGGCAGTGTTTGTTGTCATTTTTGTTTTGTTTATTTTTTAATTGAAGTATAGTTGATTTACAATGTTGTGTTAATTTCTGCTGTACTGCAAAATGATTCAGTTACATATATATCTTCATATTCTTTTTCCATTATGTTTTATCATAGGATATTGAATATAGTTCCCTTGCTATACAGTAGCAGAGAAGGCAATGGCACCCCACTCCAGTACTCTTGCCTGGAAAATCCCATGGGCGGAGGAGCCTGGTAGGCTGCAGTCCATGGGGTCGCTAGGAGTCAGACACGACTGGACTTGCTTGGTGGTGCAGTGGATAAGAATCCACCTGCCAATGGAGGGTACATGGGTTTGATCCCTGGTTGGGGAAGATTCTACATGCCATGGAGCAGCTAAACCTGTGGGCCACAGCTACTGAACCTGTACTCTGCAACAAGAGAAGCCACCACAGTGAGAAACCCATGCATCACAATGAAAAGTAACCCCATTCACCACACCTAGAGAAAGCCTGTGCAAAGCAGCAAAGACCTAGCACCACCAAAAATAAATAAATAGGTACAGCTTTAAAATTTTTGTGACCCCATGGACTGTAGCATGCCAGGCTCCTCAGTCCATGGGATTTCCCAGGCAAGAATCCTGGAGTGGGTTTCCATTTCCTTATCCAGGGGATCTTTGATCCCAACCCAGGGATCAAATCCACATCTCTGGCATTGGCAAGCAGATTGTTTACCACTGCACCATCTGGGAAGTCCCATCATATGCTTACTCCAAATCAGTCGAGAGAATAGGATTTCCTCAAGGTCAGTCAGGTCACCTAGGAGCCGAAGGTGAGATCACCCTTCCAGAAGCATATAGACACCTGGAAAATCATAGTACCTGAAAAAAAATCATACTGTGAGAGAAAGAAAGGAAAATCTAGGTGGCCAAAATCAGGGTCCACTATACGGAGGTGCTGTTATTCCTTTTTAATAGAGAAGGAAACTCAGGCTGTGAGAGTTTTCATAATTTCACACAGTCATCAAATTAAAAGTGGAACTCGAGCCTTTCTGATCCTAAGATACATGTTCTTCAGGGCCACATTAAAGCTCTGTGGGGTTTGCTATGTTCACAGCAGCACTATTGACAATAGCCATTACATGGAAACAACCCAATTGTCCATTGACAGATGACTGGATAAAGAAGCTGTGGTGCGTATATACAGTGGAATACTGCCGCTGCTGCTGCTAAGTCGCTTCAGTCGTGTCCGACTCTGTGCGACCCCAGAGACAGCAGCCCACCAGACTTCCCCACCCCTGGGATTCTCCAGGCAAGAACGCTGGAGTGGGTTGCCATTTCCTTCTCCAATGCATGAAAGTGAAAAGTGAAAGTGAAGTCGTTCAGTCGCGTCTGACTCTTAGCAACCCCATGGACTGCAGCCTTCCAGGCTCCTCTGTCCATGGATTTTCCAGGCAAGAGTACTGGAGTGGGGTGCCATTGCCTTCTCTGACAGTGGAATACTACTCAGCCATAAAAGAATAAAATAATGCTGTATGCAGCAACCTGAATGGACCTAGAGATTATCGTACTAAGCGAATTAAGTCAGAAAGAGAAAGACAAATATCATATGATATCATTTGTATGTGGAAACTGAAATACACTGACACAATGCACATGAGTTTGAGGAAACTCCAGGAGAAAGTGAAGGACAGGCATTTTGCAGTTCATGGGGTCGCAATGAGTCAGACATGACTTAGCAATTGAACACCAACAAAATACAAGTCAGCATATCTATGAAATAAAAACAGACTCACAGATATAGAGAACAGACTTGGTGTTGCCACATGGGAGAGGAGATAGAGGAGGGAAGGAATGGGAATGGAATAGAATTAATAGAGTCAAACTATCACATATAGGATGGATAAACAACAAGTTCCTACTGAATAATACATGAAACTATATTCAATATTCTGTGACATACCGTCTTAGAAAAGAATATGAACAAAATGTATTTATATATATATATATATGCATGCATACATACATACTGTCACTCTGCTGTATAGAAGAAATTATACAACATTTTAAATCAACTATACTTTAATAAACTTTTTTTAAAAAGCTTTACAGAGTTTGGAGATGTGGCAGTTTTTATTGATTGAGCACATATCATGTTTGGCCACTATGAAGACACTTTACAAGAATCTTATTTAATTCCTTTCATTAACCCCGAAAATTAGTTCCATTTAATCAGATGAGGGGGTAAACTGGGATTAAACAGCACATTTGGCTTGTTGCAGGCCACAGAGCTAAGCCAAAAAATCAAAATTGGAACCCTGGTCTCTTTGGATCAAAAGCCTAAACTTTTCCTATGACCCTAAAATAACCAAATGCCATTCTCATATTCTTCTATTATTTGAGATTCATATGAGAAAAAGTCAAACTTTTAATGAGGATCCTGACGAATTTCAATTCAATGACCCAGTTTTTTTTCCCCCTAATTTTTATTTTAGAATAAGACTTTCAAAGCACATATAGACATGGACTTTTTCTCTTTTTTTGTGCTCCAAGCTCTGTGACCTCCTCTTTCCACCTGCTTTCACTGAGAACTTTTAGGATAAAACATCTTAATTGGCTGCTCTGATGCCCTCTGGGCTGAATGGGATCAGGAGTGCTCGGGTTCCATGCTGGTTTGCCTCCTGTTCTCCATCAGCCAGGAGCCGGGGAGAGCTGAGTGTATTATGATTGCATGAACCCAGGTCATGCTCAGATCTTGCATGGAAGCCCTCAGCCGCTTCTCCCCTTTGTTCCCTAAAATCCCTTCTACTTCTAAGACAGGGGCAGGAATTCTGGTTAGTTGAGGCCCCAGACAAGTACCAGGCAGTATATTACTGTTTAATTTTCACATCCACATCAAATATCAGTATTCTTTATAAAGGTGAAGACACTGGTTCACAGAGGTGAAATAACCACCCAAGGTATCACAGCTGGTGAGTGGGGATTAGGAACTGACCTGAAGAACTCCATGAAATTGCTGAAGAAGAGCTCCATGAAAGAGCTGAAAAAATCTTTAATTTTTTATTGTGCCTCCCAGATGGTAAATTTCTGTAGTGTTAGTCACTCAGTCCTTGTGAACTCATGGACCATAGCCCTTCAGGATCCTCTTGTACATGGAATTCTCCAGGCAAGAATACTGGAGTGGGTTGCCATGCCCTCTTCCAGGGGATCCTCCTGACCCAGGGATTGAACCTGTGTCTCCTGCACTGAAGGCAGATTCTTTACCGTCTGAGTCACCAGGGAAGTCCAAATTTCTATAAGGAATCTGCCAAAGTCTTATACTTCTTTGCTGTATATCCTAGGTAAAGTCATATGAATTTACTTGCAACTAACAGAATCCTACTCAGATTAGCTTAAGCTAACCAGGACCTTGAATGCAGTGTAGACTTTCCTTCATCATATGAGTTTCTGTGTGTTTACTTCATTCTTGTTCACTTAAACTAGTTTGCTTGACTTCCCACAAATTAAAAAAAAAGACTGCTGCACCTCTAGTTTACATGACTAGATTATTCATACAGAAGAGTTTTCTTTTCCTCCTCTCCCCCCCCCCCCCACCATTTCTCAATGCATCTTAATCCTCTCTGTGTTTTAATCTACAAGGGTTCCGCCTGGCTTGGCTAAGGCCCATATGCAACACTAACTCAATCATCTATGTCTGAAGTCTGGGAGTGACACTGGACCAAAATGGTAGCTTTCCTTGGAAATTTGTGGTTGGAAGGAGGAGGAAGTGGTCTCAGAAAAATTTGAGGGGGAGATCCCAGAAGCTGTGGTTTTACTGGATAGACTGCCTAATAGTTCTCCTTTATAAAAGTATTGAAACTGTACTACCTCATTAAGACAATCTAGTGAATTACATTTTAGGAATGCAGAATGCTGTCAATTGATATAAATGCTCAATAAATGCAGAAAGTTTTTTGTTTGTTTTAAAATACACATATATTCTTTTGCAGATTATTTTTCCTTTACATGTTATTGCAAGATTTTGAATATAGTTCCTGTGCTCAACAGTAGGTCCTTGTTTATATGTAATAAACAAGTGGTGTATATATGTTAATCCCCAATTCCCAGTTTACACTTCCTCCCTTTCCCCTTTGGTAGCCATAAGTTTGTTTTCTATACCTGTGAGTCTGTTTCTATTTTGTAAATAAGTTCATTTGTATCATTTTTTTTTTGATTCCACATATTAGTGACATGTGTCCTTCTCTGTCTGGCTTATTTCACCTAGTGTGGTAATCTCAGTGTCCATCCATGTTGTTGCAAATAGTATTATTTCATTCTTTTTTATGGCCAAGTAATATTCCATTATATTTCTATACCACACTTTCTTTATCCATTCCTCTGTCAATGGACATTTGGGTTATTTCCATGTCTTCACTATTATAAATAGTACTGCTGTGAACACTGGGGTGCAGGTATCTTTTTGAATTAGAGTTTTCCTCTTTTCCAGATATATGTCCAGGAGTGGGATTGCTGGATTGTATGATAGTTCAGTTTTTAGCTTTTGAGGAACCTTGATACCACTCTCCACAGTGGCTGCAGCAAAAGTGCAGGTTTTTATCCTATCCTTTGAGTTTTGAGTTGGAAAACAGAATAAATTGCCATTTGAGAGAGGAAATCAGTGGAAGAGCTCAGGGGGGACATGGTAAAAGGCCGTGGCATTCTTCTTAGAATCCAAATTGGTGCACGCTTATCTCTAAGGCAGAGTTCCTTCATTATAGGCAGAGTCAAAATATTTGCAGAATTTTTTCTTCTTCACTTAAGACCATGTTCCTAACCATAGATCCACACATGGGTTTTTTAAGCAGACGTGTTTAAAAAATAACTGATGCTGAGGCCCAGTCCTACCTCCCTCTAGGGATTCTGATTCAATTCATCTGGGGTGGGACACATGCATTAATTTTCCAAAGAGCTTCAGAGATGAGTCTCATACACACAGAAAGGAGAGCTATTGACTTATAGTGAGAAGCAGATACCTGAGGTCCTGAACCTATTCCAAGAAGTGCTCAGACCAAAAGCCACATGATCACAGGCAGGCAGGGATGGTGTCTTTTGCTCCAGGGAGATGTGGGCCAGGCTCTGAAGTGGTGTCCTCTCCAGGAGGTGCTGTGCTGAAGCTATTCATGGGTCTATTCTAGAGTGAGACCTGTTTTGGCTAATTACAAGAGAAATACTGAAGCTCGGGTGGATCTTGTTAGTGTCAAGTATATTCCTATTGGGTCCAATTTGCTCTACTCTTTTACTTCATCATCTCTCATTTGAAATGGCGTTAGGGCATATTAGGAAGAACTCTCAGAGACTGAAGGGGATGGGAATGACAGGTTCGAGTGGCCATTCCTGACATACAGCCAAACTTTAAGAGCAGAAGGAGAGTGCACACGAGCTGCATTAGCTCACATCAGGGAGGGCCTCCTGGTCTCAACCTTTGCTCCCTTTTTAGACAATTAAAACAGCCACCCTGCCTAGGCAAAATTGATAACAACACGTTGAATCTGTACAAAAATTTACAGCTTACAAAACTCCCTCACAAATACCTCACTGTTCCCTAAAGTGTGATAACATAAACCATAGTCCCATAGGTGGTATAGAAGATGCTTTTAAGTGGTACACAGAGATTTTTAATAATTATCTTAATGCCTATTTGGGGAAACATAATTATCAAGTGGAAACTGATTTCACAGATATTATTTCTTATGATAAAGTAGATGATTAAGATTTTACCTCCCCCTTAGAGTGAGTTGATTTAAAGAGAAATGTTAATTTCAGGTTATGGTTAATACAGTGAGACAGCATGATGTGTTTTGAGGATGATCAAAGTTTGGGGGACATTGGGTTATTTTGTTGTCACCAATAATCCAGAGTAAGTTGGTTGTTATCTGGGGGTGTGGGGAGTTGTTTTATTGATTATTGAATTGGAGCTTTGAGAGTTTAAATAACTCATCCAGGCTTGTTTTTTATATATGTGTGTGTGTATTAAGCTGCTTCAGTCGTGTCCAACTCTGTGTGACCCTATGGACTGTAGCCTGCCAGGCTCTTCTGTCCATGGGATTCTCCAGTCAAAAATACTGGAGTGGGTTGCCATGCCCTACTTGAGGGGATCTTCCCAACCCAGGGATCAAACCCGTGTCTCTTATGTCTCCTGGACTGGCAACTGGATTCTTTACCTCTAGTGCCATCTGGGAAGCCCCTTTGAGCTCATACATATATATATATATATATATATATATATATATATATATGTGTGTGTGTGTGTGTGTGTGTGTGTGTGTGTATGTATATAGGCTCAAATTCATGTTTTCTGAATCTAATTCCAGGCTTCTTTCTATGAACTTACTCTTCTGTTGAGAGTTAATGTCTAAATTCAGTTCAGTTCAGTTGCTCAGTTGTATCCAACTCTTTGAGACCCCATGGACTGCAGCACACCAGGCTTCCCTGTCCATCACCAACTCCCAGACCTTGCTCAAACTCATGTCCATAGAGTCGGTGATGCCATCCAACCACCTCATCCTCTATCGTCCCCTTCTCCTCCTGCCTTCAATCTTTCCCAGCATCAGGGTTTTTTCCAATGAGTCAGTTCTCTTTGTTGTTCTATCAGGTGAGAAAGGCTTTCCAGAGTCACCCACACTCAGAATAGATGCATACATGGCCCTGGATATGTAATAGAATGGACCAGTTCAGTGGTTCTCTAAGGGTGGCTTCTGGGCCAACAGCAGAAACATCATCTGGAATCTCTGCAAATTTTTAGACCCACTAGAGGACTGCTGGGCCACAAACTCTGAAGGTGAGGCTCAGAAATCTCTGTTTTATCAAACTCAAGGTGATTCCGAGGCACACTGTAGTTTAGGGACTATCTTTGGGTTTTCAACTGGGGGTGACTTGGTTTCCTTAGGAGACATTTAACCATATCTGGAAACATGGCACAGTGGTAAAGAATCTACTTGTCAATGCAGGAGATGCAGGTCTGATCCCTGGGTCATGAAGACCCCCTGGAGAAGGGAATGGCAACCCCCTCCAGTATTCTTGCTGGAGAATCCCCATGGACAGAGGAGTCTGGGGGTCTACAGTCCATGGGGTCACAAAGAGTCAGACCTGACTGAGCAAGGAGGCACTTATAGTTGTCCCACTTGGGGCAGGGGGTGCTGCAGACCTCTGGTGAGTAGAGGCCTGGGATGCTGCTGAACATCCTATACAGGACAGCCTCCTACTACAAGGATTGATCCATCCCAAGATGTCAGTAGGGCTAAGATGAAGAAACCCTGCACCAAACCGATTTATCTTGGCCTGATGGGCATGGTGGTTTGGTCAATGGTGTATAGTTTCTTTTTTTAATTAAAAAAAAAATTGGCCTTGTCCTGTGGCATGTGGGATCTTAGTGCCCATACCAAGGGTTGAACGCATGCCCCCTGCATTGGAAGCATGGAGTCTTAACCACTGGAGTCCCAGGGAAGTCCTACAATGGTGTATACTTAAGAGACCACAAGTCATCTAAAAATTGAAGCTTCTTTTGGCCTCTGGTTGACTGAGTAGCACATTGGCCATTTGCCAGGGCTCACAGGTTCATGGTCAGTGGGCAAGGAACTTCTTCAATCCGTAGCCATAGTCATATTATCTTAAATGGATGTCAAATTGTGGTCAGAGGTGGTGGTAGAGTCTAGCCCAAGAAACCAGGGCAGCCAAGGTCAGGAAGGGCGGTGGTGAGGAGATATCCCTCGTCCAAGGTAAGGAGCAATGGCTGCGCTTTGCTGGAGCAGCCGTGAAGAGATACCCCATGCCCAAGATAAGAGAAACCCAAGTAAGACGGTAGGTGTTGCAAGAGGGCATCAGAGGGCAAACACACTGAAACCATACTCACAGAAAACTAGTCAATCTAATCACACTAGGACCACAGCCTTGTCTAACTCAATGAAACTAAGCCATGCCCATGGGGCAACCCAAGATGGGCAGGTCATGATGGAGAGATCTGACAGAACGTTGTCCACTGGAGAAGGGAATGGCAAGCCACTTCAGTATTCTTGCCTTGAGAACCCCACGAACAGTATGAAAAGGCAAAATGATAGGATACCGAAAGAGAAACTCCCCAGGTCAGTAGGTGCCCAATATGCTACTGGAGATCAGTGGAGAAATAACCCCAGAAAGAATGAAGGGACGGAGCCAAATCAAAAAGAATACCCAGCTGTGGATGTGACTGGTGATAGAAGCAAGGTCCGATGCTGTAAAGAGCAATACTGCATAGGAACCTGGAATGTCAGGTCCATGAATCAAGGCAAATTGGAAGTGGTCAAACAAGAGATGGCAAGAGTGAATGCTGACATTCTAGGAATCAGCGAACTGAAATGGACTGGAATGGGTGAATTTAACTCAGATGACCATTATATCTACTACTGTGGGCAGGAATCCCTCAGAAGAAATGGAGTAGCCATCATGGTCAACAAGAGAGTCTGAAATGCAGTACTTGCTTGGATGCAATCTCAAAAACAACAGAATGATCTCTGTTCGTTTCCAAGGCAAACCATTCAATATCACAGTAATCCAAGTCTATGCCCCAACCAGTAATGCTGAAGAAGCTGAAGTTGAACAGTTCTATGAAGACTTACAAGACCTTTTAGAACTAACACCCAAAAAAGATGTCCTTTTCATTATAGGGGACTGGAATGCAAAAGTAGGAAGTCAAGAAACACCTGGAGTAACAGGCAAATTTGGCCTTGGAATACGGAATGAAGCAGGGCAAAGACTAATAGAGTTTTGCCAAGAAAATGCACTGGTCATAACAAACACCCTCTTCCAACAACACAAGAGAAGACTCTATACATGGACATCACCAGATGGTCAACACAGAAATCAGATTGATTATATTCTTTGCAGCCAAAGATGGAGAAGCTCTATACAGTCAGCAAAAACAAGACCAGGAGCTGACTGTGGCTCAGACCATGAACTCCTTATTGCCAAATTCAGACTTAAATTGAAGAAAGTAGGGAAAACCACTACACCATTCAGGTATGACCTAAATCAAATCCCTTATGATTATACAGTGGAAGTGAGAAATAGATTTAAGGGCCTAGATCTGATAGAGTGCCTGATGAACTATGGAATGAGGTTCGTGACATTGTACAGGAGACAGGGATCAAGACCATCCCCATGGAAAAGTAATGCCAAAAATCAAAATGGCTGTCTGGGGAGGCCTTACAAATAGCTGTGGAAAGAAGAGAAGTGAAAAGCAAAGGAGAAAAGGAAAGATATAAACATCTGAATGCAGAGTTCCAAAGAATAGCAAGAAGAGATAAGAAAGCCTTCTTCAGTGATCAATGCAAAGAAATAGAGGAAAACAACAGAATGGGAAAGACTAGAGATCTCTTCTGAAGAAGGCAATGGCACCCCACTCCAGTACTCTTGCTTGGAAAGTCCCATGGATGGAGGAGCCTGGTGGGCTGCAGTCCATGAGATCGCGAAGAGTCGGACACGACTGAACGACTTCATTTTCACTTTTTACTCTCATGCATTGGAGAAGGAAATGACAACCCACTCCAGTGTTCTTGCCTGGAGAATCCCAGGGACGGTGGAGCCTGGTGGGCTGCCGTCTATGGGGTCGCACAGAGTCAGACACGACTGAAGCGACTTAGCAGCAGCAGAGATCTCTTCAAGAAAATCAGAGATACCAAAGGAAAATTTCATCCAAAGATGGGCTTGACAAAGGACAGAAATGGTATGGACCTAACAGAAGCAGAAGATATTAAGAAGAGATGGCAAGAATACACAGAAGAACTGTACAAAAAAGATCTTCACAACCCAGATAATCACGATGGTGTGATCACTGACCTAGAGCCAGACATCCTGGAATGTGAAGTCAAGTGGGCCTTAGAAAGCATCACTACGAACAAAGCTAGTGGAGGTGATGGAATTCCAGTTGAGCTATTCCAAATCCTGAAAGATGATGCTGTGAAAGTACTGCACTCAATATGCCAGCAAATTTGGAAAACTCAGCAGTGGCCACAGGACTGGAAAAGGTCAGTTTTTATTCCAATCCCAAAGAAAGGCAATGCCAAAGAATGCTCAAAGTACTGCACAACTGCACTCATCTCACATGCTAATAAAGTAATGCTCAAAAATTCTCCAAGCCAGGTTTCAGCAATACGTGAACTGTGAACTTCCTGATGTTCAAGCTGGTTTTAGAAAAGACAGAGGAACCAGAGATCAAATTGCCAACATCCACTGGATCATGGAAAAAGCAAGAGAGTTCCAGAAAAACATCTATTTCTGCTTTATTGACTATGCCAAAGCTTTTGACTGTGTGGATCACAATAAACTGTGGAAAATTCTGAAAGAGGTGGGAATACCAGACCACCTGACCTGCCTCTTGAGAAATTTGTATGCAGACCAGGAAGCAACAGTTAGAACTGGACATGGAACAATAGACTGGTTCCAAATAGGAAAAGGAATACGTCAAGGCTGTATATTGTCACCCTGCTTATTTAACTTCTATGCAGAGTACATCATGAGAAACGCTGGACTGGAAGAAACACAAGCTGGAATCAAGATTGCCAGGAGAAATATCAATAACCTCAGATATGCAGATGACACCACCCTTATGGCAGAAAGTGAAGAGGAACTAAAAAGCCTTTTGATGAAAGTGAGAGTGGAGAATGAAAAAGTTGGCTTAAAGCTCAACATTCAGAAAATGAAGATCATGGCATCTGGTCCCATCACTTCATGGGAAATAGATGGGGAAACAGTGGAGACAGTGTCAGACTTTATTTTTTGGGGCTCCAAAATCACTGCAGATGGTGACTGCAGCCATGAAATAAAAAGACACTTACTCCTTGGAAGGAAAGTTATGACCAACCAACCTAGAGAGCATATTCAAAAGCAGAGACATTACTTTGCCAACAAAGGTCTGTCTAGTCAAGGCTATGGTTTTTCCTGTGGTCATGTATGGATGTGAGAGTTGGACTGTGAAGAAGGCTGAGCGCTGAAGAATTGATGCTTTTGAACTGTGGTGTTGGAGAAGACTCTTGAGAGTCCCTTGGACTGCAAGGAGATCCAACCAGTCCATTCTGAAGGAGATCAGCCTTGGGATTTCTTTGGAAGGAATGATGCTAAAGCTGAAACTCCAGTACTTTGGCCACCTCATGCGAAGAGTTGACTCACTGGAAAAGACTCTGAGGCTGGGAGGGATTGGGGGCAAGAGGAGAAGGGGACGACAGAGGATGAGATGGCTGGATGGCATCACTGACTCGATGGACGTGAGTCTGAGTGAACTCCGGGAGTTGGTGATGGACAGGGAGGCCTGGCGTGCTGCGATTCACGGGGTCGCAAATTGTTGGACACAAATGAGCGACTGATCTGATCTGATCTGATCAGTGTCTGGTGAACTCCATTTGGCCTTCTTAGCACCTAGGACTTCAAACTGTCCTCTGAATGCTAGGACTCCACCCCCTCCAAAAAAGAATGCATATCCAGTTCCCTGATCACTAGGCCATGTATCATAAAAGTCAACAGCACCGTCTGGGGAACGAGAGTGTTTGGAATCAAATCCCGGCTTTGCTATTTCATGGCTGTGTGACTTTGGCAAACTGGTCACCTTTCTAAGCCTCGGTTTCCTCATTTGTAGAATAAGGGTGATAATTACTGGAGTTCTGGCTCAGTGGTAAAGAATCTGCCTACCAATGCAGGAGACGTAAGAAACTAGGGTTCGATTCCTGGGCCAGAAAGAGCCCCTGAAGGAGGAAATAGCAACCCACCCCAGTATTCTTGCCTGGAAAATTCCGTCGATGGAGGAGCCTGGCTGCAAATAGTCAGACATGACTGAGCGCACACACACGCACACACACACACACACACACACACACACACACACACACAAGGGCTGAATGGCACACTGCATATAAAACTCTTAGAACAATACCGGATCCATAGAAAATGCTTACCACATGCTAAGTATCAGCATTACTATCTTTTTAGGTCTTGCATTTTAAAAATGGCAAGCCTGTCCCCTTTGTGCTTGATAAGAACCCCTGATGCTCATGTGTTTGAACTCATTCCTGGTCTCCTCTCTCTTCGCCCTGCCTCAGATCTGACAGTGGATGCTCCTTGTCCAGGACCAACCTTGTCTCTCTCTACACCTCTGATATGCCAGGACACAAACTGCATCATCTGCCTCCAGCTCTTGGACTCCACGCTGGTCCTGGAAGGTTGGTGTGATTTTTTTTTTTTTTTAACACAATTAGGATAGGATGGGTGTCTGGCATTACACTAGCTGCTCTCAGTTTCAAAGAATGCATTTTGAATGATGGGTTATCAGCATCAGGGAAGGTATTTTCAGGCAAGAGATGACTTTGCCCCCCATGGGCAGGCTCTCACTGAAGCTTTCATAAGGTCAGCCTTGCCCAGGTTAATATGGCTTTCGAAATAATAAAAGGGAAGAATCAAAATCTGTCTGCTTTCATTAAGTCTAACCTTTGCCTGCATATTAGAATATGTATAACTCAGCACCATGCAGAAGGATGGCTGGCCTCCAGGTCAAGCTGGGTACAAAGGAGAAGAACAGGGCTTCTCATTAATGGCCCTGGAAGCAAGCGGGGTCAACATCATTAATATTAGAACATCCCCCAATTATCTTCAGATGATGAAACCCCTGAGGGAGGGGCCAGTGGGGGAAGCTCTGAACATGTCACTAGGATAAGAACTATTCAAGCTTCTTTTTCTTCTGTGTAACCTCCAAAGTCTGTATCTCCCAGCTCAAACCAGCATCTACTGCAAAAGCCTTTCTGTCTTTGCATCTGAGCATCACAGTGGGAACTCTCCTTCTAGTCAAAACAGAAAGAAATGGGAAAACTTTGCACAGGTGGCTATGCAACCCTCCTGATGGGAATGCTCTCATCTTATATGAAATTACTGGAAAGAAGTTGGAACCAGCTTTGGATTCTGAGGTTGGGGGAGGAGAGAAGTCAGCAGATTCAAACATGATGGGAGCTCCTATCAGATTTGTTGTTGGTATTCTGGAGTTCTGTTCCTGGGCCACAGAGCGTCTCCCAGGGTATGTGTGGGCTTCATGCAAAAATGATAAAGTCAACAGCCAACCTCCCTCCTTCAGAGGGAGTTATTTCTCGAGTGTTTTTTTTCTTTTTTCCTGAGCCACCCTAGGAGGAGAACGCTGATGGATGGAGACTTCTATTTCAAAGGTTTGTTTAGTTTTTCAGGGAGAAGTGATATTTTGGTGACTCATCCTAACAGCAGTTGTAGGGGGAAATCTGCTAAAGGTTAAGAGCATTAAACATAAGGAATGTGAAACAGTTAAATGACAGTGTAGAGTATACCAAGTCCTGTGCTGGATAAGGGCAGCGGCTCTCAACCGTGGCTGTTCATTAGAGTTCTCCTTGGCACTCAGAAACAACATAGTAAAAGAGTACAAGTGCCAACCGCCAGACTAATTAGACCAGAACCTCTGGGGATTACCCTAGGCATCTGTAGTTTTCAAAACACCCCAGGTGATTTCAATGTGAAATCAGGGTGAAGCACCTTGGACCTAAATTGACAAGAGTTTAAAAAGACGTAATTTGCTCCCTTGAGAAAGTAAACAGAGACAACCTTGTAAACAAATACATGTATTTATTCACATAAGATGCACATAAGACATTAGATGCCCTCATGGTGATGCACTCAAGGGATCAGGTTTTTGGAGAGAAGGAATAGACTTATTTTCCTTGGGAGGATCAGGGGGTCTTTCATGGAAGAGATGAGGTCAGAATAATTTTGAAGATGACAAAGGGTGTTTTCCAAGTTGGCAAGCAGGGAAGAAGACTGGAGGGGGGAAGGGAACTCACATGCTCTGTGTGGAGGTAGAGGAAAGTCAAGATGATGCTGGAGATTTTTTTTTTGACCCATAGCTGTCAGATTGGAGAGGGAAATGGCACCCCACTCCAGTACTCTTGCCTGGAAAATCCCATGGATGGCGGAGCCTGGTAGGCTGCAGTCCATGGGGTCGCGAAGAGTCGGACACGACTGAGTGACTTCACTTTCACTTTTCACTTTCATGCATTGGAGAAGGAAATGGCAACCCACTCCAGTGTTCTTGCCTGGAAAATCCCAGGGACAGGGAGCCTGGTGGGCTTCCATCTATGGGGTCACATAGAGTCGGACACGACTGGAGCGACTTAGCAGCAGCAGCAGCAGCAGCAGCTATCAGATAGGGAACAGTTTGTGTGGAGTGCTCTCGACATCCAACCTGGAAGCTGCTCTTGACTGCTGGGAAGCCAGTGGCTGGGACAGACAAAATCCCCCTTTTTCTTCAGTGGGGTCTGTAGCGTGAGAGTTGAGAGCTAGAAGGCAGTACACTGGCAGAGATGCCCTTCTTAGAATAAGGGGTGACAAAGCAGGACCCTGAATGACAGTCAGCATTTTGTACGATGAATTTTTTAAAGCATTATTTAGCATTTGGTGAAATCCATGTGGCTTCAAACCATGAAGATACCAGACTCCTCTTCCTGCTCTTAATCTTCTCCATGGTTCTTCTGCTGATGAATTTGACCTTCATGATGACAGGCAGCTTTAGGAGTTTCTCTTCTCCAGAATGTTTTAAGCGCGATCTTATCACATCCACGATGGGACTGTCACCAGTCTCGGTTTTGTTAGCATTTACCTATGTCTGCTCCAAGGCCCATGATTTATTGAGGTCGACATTTGGATAGAAGTTCTGATCCCTCTTTAAGTGGTTATGACTCATATAAACCTTGTCAAAGTAACCTAGGTAGCTTTGCCTAAGTTGATTGTTCGGTGATGCCTGCCACTAGCCTGACCCTGCTTCCCCAGTGCTTCTGGTTGTTGCTGATGTGTCTGTTGTCTTGCCTCCCACGGTCCTGAATCTCATGGTTCTTCTTTAGTTTGGATGGTATGTCAGTGACAGAGACAAATGAGATATCAATATTTTTGAAGTTGCAGCATTTTCATGAATGGATGCTATAACTAACAGAAACAAAGATAAATGTGGTTACAGAGATACAATTTACATATGATGTGGTACTTGGTGCAAGTTTTGAAGACATGGTATGCATTTTCACAATGGCATTCATGTTTGGAAATATTGCTTGAGGTCAACACCAGTCAAGCCGCATACCCATCACCAGCTGAGTTGTGACCAGCCTTATGCATCATGTGATATCTTGTCAATTGCCACAGTTAATAGTGGCATTGCCCATAAAGATGGTACAGCAAAAGCTACAACTAACAATAATTTTAAAAATATATTGAGGGCTTACAAGTGGCTCAGTGGTAAAGAATTCATCTGCCAATGCAGGAGACACAGGAGATGTGGGAGATGCAGGTTTGATCCCTTTCCTCCAGGAAGATCCCCTGGTGGAGGAATATACCCAAATATACCCACTCCAGTATATTTGTCTGGAAAATTCCATGGACAGAGGAGCCTGGCAGGCTATAGTCCATAAGGTTGCAAAGAGTCAGACACGACTGAGCATACGTGTGCACACTGAGCATACATAATACCCTAAATGTGTTAACTATTTTAAGAAATCTTTGATTACGTTTTGCCACTTACACTCCATTTATTTTACTTTTAATATCAAATATTTTACTTGCACATTTGTTTACTCATAACAAGGATAATAGTTTTTAAAGTTTTTAAAGAGATCTTTTTTCTCATTTTTGTGGTAAATCATGTTCTTCCAATAGGGTTTTTTGTTTTGTTTCAGGTGTGTGGGCTTCTCTAGTTGTGGCTCGTGGGCTTAGTTGCCCCGAGGCATGTGGGGTCTTAGTTCTCAAAATCCGGCATCAAACCCACGTCCCCTGCATTAGACAGCAGATTCTTAACTACTGGACCATCAAGGCAGTCTTCCACTACAGTTTTAATTTTTAAAATTTATTTTGTTCAAGTATATTTGATTTACAACATCGTGTTAACTTTTGCTATACAGTATAGTCATTCAGTTATACATGCATATATTCTTTTTCATATTATTTTCCATGATGGCTCATCACAGGGTATAATATAGTTCCCTGTGCTATGCAGTAGGACCTTGTCGTTACCCATTCTATACATAATAGTTTGCAACTGCGAATCTCAAACTCCCACTCTGTCCCTCCTCCATGTTCCCCTCCCCTTGGCAACCGCAAGTCTGTTCTCTGCGTCTTTGAGTCTGTTTCATTCTAATGTGGCTTTAGATTAAGAAGTAAGATGCCAACCTGGGGAAGAGAAGAGTGTAGAATAGGAAACATCACTGTGAGAGAGGTAGAAGTAGCCTAATGGCCATTCCTGCTGCTTCTGGCAATGTGGGAAGAAACAAGTTAACAGTTTGGTGAGGCAGGGGGTGAAACACATGTATCTTTATCAGCCTCTCTGGGTTGAAGTGCAGGGAGGGGGGGAACCAGCTAGATAGATTGAGAGGAAGATGAAAGCAGAAGAGGATTTTTCTTTGCTTGCTTCCTATTTAGGATCTGAGAGGAGAAGGATTTCTAAGGCATCCCCTGGGATAACATGGGGTGGCCCCTTCAGAGCCACATAGACACATGCTGTGGTTAGGGGAAGAGTTGGGCTGAGACAGGATCTTAAGCCTCCCTGGGCTCTTGTGGGGACCAGGAAAAGCAAGAATTTTTTCTGAATTATGGAAGGACCTGGATATTAGCTGAGCATGACTAGGAAGCTTGCCTTAGGGTTGCTGCTCCAGAAGTGAAGTGGTCTATGGGAGGATGCTGCATTGTGGGCCACCTAGCCTGGGGGCTCAGAGGGAGTGGTCAGCCTCAGAGGGGTGTGTGGAAGCAGGGAGGGACCCGTCAGAGGCCCCGACTGGGTTGGGAGAGCACAGATCTTTAATTTACCTGTCATCAGCTTCCCCGTGGTCCACTGCCAAGCAGGGTGTCTGGAAACTGGGCAGCAAAGGACATCACCATGGAGACCAGGGGGGCTGGATTCAGTGGATGAGCCTGAGTGAGTGGATCTGAAACCCCTACCATCCCTGCCACCACAGTGCTGTGTTCTCCAGCCTCCTGGACCCCATCCAATGCCCAGTGGAGAATAAGCATAAGGAGGGGAGAAGGCAAATAGAAGGGGAAAATGTGGAAACAGTGGCAGATTTTATTTTCTTGGGCTCCAAAGTCACTGTGGATGGTGACTGCAGCCATGAAATTAAAAGACGCTTCCTCCATGGAAGGAAGGCTATGACAAACCTAGATAGCATATTAAAAAGCAGAGACATTACTTTGCCAACAAAGGTCTGTATCAGATCAGATCAGTCGCTCAGTCGTGTCCGACTCTTTGTGACCCCATGAATCGCAGCACGCCAGGCCTCCCTGTCCATCACCAACTCCTGGAGTTCACTGAGACCCACGTCCATCAAGTCAGTGATACCATCCAGCCATCTCATCCTCTGTCGTCCCCTTCTCCTCCTGCTTCCAATCCCTCCCAGCATCAGAGTCTTTTCCAATGAGTCAGCTCTTCGCATGAGGTGGCCAAAGTACTGGAGTTTCAGCTTTAGCATCATTCCTTCCAAAGAAATCCCAGGGCTGATCTCCTTCAGAATGGACTGGTTGGATCTCCTTGAAGTCTAAGGGACTCTCAAGAGTCTTCTCCAACACCACAGTTCAAAAGCATCAATTCTTCGGTGCTCAGCCTTTTTCACAGTCCAACTCTCACATCCATACATGACCACAGGAAAAACCATGCCCTTGACTAGACGAACCTTTGTTGGCAAAGTAATGTCTCTGCTTTTGAACATGCTATCTAGGTTGGTCATAACTTTCCTTCCAAGGAGTAAGCGTCTAAGATCTGTATAGTCAAAACTATAGTTTTTCCAGTAGTCATGAACGAATGTGAGAGTTGGACCATGAAGAAGGCTGAGAACAGAACAGCTGATGCTTTCAAAATATGCTGCTGGAGAAGACTCTTGAGAGTCCCTTGGACAGCAAGGAGATTAAAGCAGTCGATCCTAAAGGAAATCAACCCTGAATATTCATTGGAAGGACTGATGCTACCTGAGGCCACCTGAGGCGAAGAGTCAACTCACTGGAAAAGACCCTGATGCTGGGAAAGATTGAGCGCAAAAGGAGAAGGCGATGACAGAGGATAATATGGTTGGATGCCATCATGGACTTGATGGACATGAGTTTGAGCAAGCTCTAGGAGATGGTGAAGGACAGGGAAGTCTGGTGTGCTGCAGTCCATGGAATCACAAAGAGTCAAACCTGACTTAGCAACTGAACATCAACACAGGGAGAAAGAAATTGGAAACACTGGGGAGAGGCTAACTCACCTTAAGAGATTGTTTGAAGTATTGCATCAGCCTGAATTAACGTGGCTAAACTATTAAAACTTAAGGTTTTGCCCACGGGCACTTGAGATGAGGGCTTGTGAGGTTAATTCAGGACATATAAATGGTGCATTTTCTTTGACATCTGTGTAAATCTGTGATCCAGCTATACTAGTTTCCAAGACTGCCACAACCAATCACCACCAACCAGGTGGCTTAAAATAACAGAAATGTGTACTCTCATGGTTCAGGAGGCCAGAAATCTGAAATCAAGGAATCAGCAGCATTTGTTTCTTCTGGAGCCTCAGAGGGAGCTCCTCATGGTTGCCAGCCATCATGGGTATTTCTTGGCGGGTAGATTCATCGCTCAGAACTCTGCATCCATCTTCATGTGGATTGTCCTCTGTGTGTCTCAGTCTCTCTTTCTCTTTTTTAAAATTAAAAAAGATCAGAGATATTTAAACAAAGATATCAGAGACTTTCCCGGTGGTCCAGTGGCTAAGACTCCAGTCTCCCAATATAGGGAGCCCAGGTTTGACCCCTGGTCAGGGAGCTAAGCCCACGTGCCAAGCAGCTAAAGATCCCACATGACTCAACTAAGACCTGATACAGCCAAATAAATAAATAAAGTAAAAAATAAAGTGCAAGATTTTTTTAAAAAATGAATTATTGGATTTAGTACCCACCCTAATCCAATATGACCTCACTTTAATTAATGACATTTGCAAAGACCTTCTTTCCAAATACTCTGAGGTTCTGGGGGACATGAGTATCTGGTGACACTATACAGCCCAGGGCTTCCCTGGTGGTGGCTCAGTGGTAAACAATCCATCTGCAATGCAGGAGACCTGAGTTCCATCCCTGGGTCGGGAAGATCCCCTGGAGAAGGGAATGCTACCCACTTCAGTATTCTTGCCTAGAGAATGCCACGGAAAGACGAGCCTGGTGGGCTACAGTCCATGGGGTCGCAAAGAGTCAGACCTGACTGAACAACTAACACTTGTACTTTTCATACAGTCCAACACACTGAATACTTACTTATTTCTCCCTCACTACCCTGTAAGCTTCCCCAGTGGGGAAGCCCTTGGGCTTCTCTGATGGCTCAGCAGGTAAAGAATCTGCCAGCAATGCAAGAGACACAGGAGACTCGGGTTCGATACCTGGGTCAGAAAGATCCCCTGGAGAAGGGCATGGCAACCCACTCAAGTATTCTTGCCTGGAGAATCCCATGGACAGAGGAGCCTGGTCGGCTCCAGTCCACAGTGTCACAAAGAATTGGACACAATTGAGTGACTCAGCATACACCCTGTAAGCTCTCAGAGGGCAGTGACCAGATGGGTTTTATTGACCCTACTGGCACCTCACACAGAGTGTGTTCCCAGAGTGTATTCATTGATCAAGTGAAAGAATGAATGCACTTCATCACTATGACTTTTGCTTCTTCCCTATAATCCTTCCACCCATCCCAGCAGTACCTCTTCAATCCATCATGAGTCAGACTAGTCTAGTGTCTCCTGACTCAGGACCTGCATCCCAACTTTTTATAGCCCCTACATGAGGTTTCTCCAACAATATGGTTTCAGTCTATGAGCACTCCCCAAGACTTGTTCCCCTTGGCTTCTAAGTAGAAAGTGATTATTGAACTTTATTCTACGTCTTTTAGCATTTGTTGAGCAAGAGAGGAGTTCTGCCTCTTTGAAAATACAGAGGACATTTATTTCTCACCTTGCAAGGCCAAGAGAGGTCCTGTCTATCCTGTCCACCCTTCCTGACCCTACATCAGCACTGCTGTTTATCTGAGTTGAAGATTAGCCTGGGCAAGATGCCTCTTCTGCAAGAGGGAATGTCTCCATGCAGAATTTTGGAAGGCTTTTGATCAGGCTGCCATGTAATTAGGAGATAAAATAGGGCATAGGCCACTGATGAAAACGGGGAAAAAATTCAGTCAGTTCCAGGTATTGTGCCTCATCTATGGTAAAATGATGATTACTTTTTGCTTATTCTGCTATATGCTTGCAACAAAAGTGATTACTTAGGCAGACATGGTCAAATATTTAGGACCTGTAGACTAAATTCAATGTAATGACTAAGTGTCAAAACTGCTTTCAAAGCCCAGGGAACTTGCATTTTCAATTCAACAATTGTATTCCAAACCCAGATCTAAGTGTGATCAAAATTAAATCCCTCTTCCATCCTCATTTCTGCCAGCCTACTCTAATCCATCTCTCTCGAAAATGCTCTTATTTTCGCTTCCTGGCAATGAAACTCAAGATGAAAACCCAAGCCA
Source organism: Bos mutus (assembly GCF_027580195.1). Taxonomy (NCBI): domain Eukaryota; kingdom Metazoa; phylum Chordata; class Mammalia; order Artiodactyla; family Bovidae; genus Bos; species Bos mutus. Next base: position 29,737,002 of record NC_091641.1, read on the forward strand.
TGGAGTCAGACACACCCAACTATATACTTACTTGTGTTTTTGATCAGTGTTTCTCAGCCCTGGCTGTGTGTTAGAATTACTTCAGGAGCTTAAAAATCCTGATATGCAAGCCCCACCCTACACCAATGAAATCACAGTCTTTGGAGGTAGGACCCAGGCATTAATATTTCCTAAAACCCCTCAGGCAATGACAAGATGCATCTATATTTCAGAACCAGGGATCTCAGATGAATCATTTGTCTTTCTAAGCCTCAGTTTGATCTTCTGTAGATGGAGGTAATTTCTTTCTCATAGAGTTTTTTCTGAGGATTAAATGACAGTGTCTGAAATATTTTTAGTATAGTGCCTGCTAGTTAATAATCTCTCAGTACTTTTATTATGTTTAGCTGCTTTTATTATGTTTATTCTTGTATTGTTCACAAATGGTTTCTTATGTCTTATTTCCAAAATAAGTTCTTCTCTAGAGACTATTATATTTTATTCTTAATTAACTAATTAAGAAGTATTTCTTATGGTACGTCTCTGTATTAAGTACTATAGGGGAGAGGACTTAAAAATAGTTAAGACAAGGCTTCTTATCTCCAAGAGCTCAACATGTAATAGGGAAAGATGACATCATGTACTTGGCTCTGATCCAACGTACACTCCACAATAAGCATGTTGGTATAAGTACCCAGGATATGCAATGGAGGAGTGCTGTTTTGTCGCTCACTTGTGTACGACTGTTTGCGACCCCATGGTCTGTAGCCTGCCAGCCTCCTCTGTCCAAGGGACTTCCCAGGCAGAAATGCTGGAATGCCCAACCCAGGGATCCAACCAGCGTCTCTTGGGTCTACTGCATTGTCAGGCAGATTCTTTGCCACTAGTGCCCCTGGGAAGCCCCAAATTGGAGAAGAGTGCAGTTTATCCTGGCTGGAGTTCTTGGAAGACTTCTTAGACAAAGTAGAACCTGCAGTAACTGGGTTTTGTAGAATGAGTTAGCCTGAGATGGACAAGTCAGTGCTGGGCAGAGAGTATAGGGAGAACTGCTTTTACAAAGACAAAGGGGAAGAAGAACATTGAATTTTTTTTCCCAGAAAGGCAAGTGGTTCATGTCTCAAGAGTGCATTTGAGAAAGAACCACAATGGTGCATTTGAGAAAGAACAACTGACAATGGTAAAGAGTTCGGACTTTTTGTCTGTTTTACTAGTTGGGAGCACAGGTTGTTGGTTGTTATGACCTTCTTGCTAGTTGGGGTTGAGTTTTGCAAATAAACGAAAGGTAGGTAGAGGCAACTGATGGAGGTCTTGGCAACTCGAGGTAAAGAGTTCGGACTTTTTGTCTGTTTTACTAGTTGGGAGCACAGGTTGTTGGTTGTTATGACCTTCTTGCTAGTTGGGGTTGAGTTTTGCAAATAAATGACAGTCCTGTTTACAGAATCCCACAAGGCCCAGTCACATCAGGCTCATTAGCATCAAGCCTGGTACAAAAGTGAATACATTTCCTAAAATGTGTGTAGGACAGACACTGGTCAAAATGTGCTGTTGCCCATTACCTGGGGGTTTGTTAGAAAAACACAATCTTGGATTTTATCCCAGAACTATTACATCTAAATCTGAATTTTAACAAGATCCCCAGTGATTGATATGCACATTAACATTTGAGAAGCATGGAGAAGGCAATGGCACCCCACTCCAGTACTCTTGCCTGGAAAACCCCATGGACGGAGGAGCCTGGTGGGCTGCAGTCCATGGGGTTGCTAAGAGTCGGACACGACTGAGTGACTTCACTTTCACTTTTCACTTTCATGCATTGGAGAAGGAAATGGCAACCCACTCCAGTGTTCTTGCCTGGAGAATCCCGGGGACAGGGGAGCCTGGTGGGCTGCTGTCTATGGGGTCGCACAGAGTCGGACACGACTGAAGTGACTTAGCAGCAGCAGGCTAGCCTCGCCTCTTTGCAACATCTTTCCCAATATCCATCCAGTTGAACACATCTCTCATCACCATAACAACTGGTGTCCCATAATAATCAATAAAGATGTTAGCAGAAAGGAGCAATTTGGCAAATATGACCTTTCCCCCCAATTTAGAAATGTTTTGTTTCCAGAAGTCTCTTGTGGTAATATCAATTTCTTCTTATGGATACCCTTCACATTTTAACATACAATCTTTACTTATGAATGCTGGAAAAGTCAACAGTAGATGTGGACTTCTTGCCACCAGTGACCTCATTCAGATGCACACATGTGTTTTCCAAAGTCAAGCAAAATTACTAAGGGTACATAAATCTTAATAATTGTATCTTCTGATTCCTTGATATTGCCAACAGAGAGTTACCTTGTTGGCAATCAAGATATGCTCTATTACCAAGAGTTGCATAAATAAGTTTCCTGGGGTAAAATGATTACAGGAAATGCCATATACTTTCTTTCCTTTCTGTGGCATGTATAATATATGCTAACCTATTTTTAAGTATGTATTTACTTATTTTTGGCTGCCTTGGGTCTTAGTCACAGCACATAGGATCTTCACTGTGGCACCCAGCTTCTGTCTAGTCATGGCACGCAGGCTTAGTTAGTTGCCCCCCTGTGTTGGGGACCTTAGTTCCTCGACCAGGGATTGAACCCGAATCCCCTTGCATTGCAAGGTGGATTCTTAACCACTGGACCACCAGAGAAGTCCCATTATAACTTATGGTAACAAATTTAAGATTCTATGGGGCCCTACAGGAAGTGTCTGGTTCATTTACTGTCCCCACTATGTTACATTTGACCACAGAACACACGCAATGCATTAATCTCTTGCAGAACACAATTAGAGAAATTCTGCTGTGTGAAAGAAAGGGATGGACAGTGTCAAGGGGTGTAAAATTAACCACTAGAAATGCACAATTCATGGAGAAAAAGGGTGGAGAGGAAAATGTGCCAAGATAAACTTGAACTCCATTAGCCTCAGACTTCTGTCCTGTAAGAAGGTACTCAATTAGTTCAGAGCCTTTCTAACTTACCAAATGCTGTTTTAAGCCTCTCCAAATATCTGAACACATTCTCAGTAAATGGAAAAAAATATTATTCAATTTCACAGTTAAAACCATATAAAACTTCTGGGAAGAGGTAACGGCTTTGGTATCAGACATACCTGGGACCTTGGGTGAGTTCTTTACCTATACGAGTCTTAGTTTTCTCATCTCTAAAATGGGAACACTGATTTACACATAACAGATTTTTTTAGTATTGTATTTGTTTTAACCAGTCAATTTAGTCTTAAATAAATTGAAAATATAATAAAAAAATCACATATATACTCATGCAATTACCATTTCTATTTCTCTTCATTCTTTCATGTGTCTCCACACTTTTATATGAAATCATTTTTCTTCTGCCTGAAGAAATTCATTAACATTTCCTCTAGTGCCAATTTTCCACTGCTGAATTATTTGGATTTTGTGTGTCTGAGAAAGTCTTTATTTCAGCTTCATTTTTGAAAGAGATTCTCCCTGGGTGTAGAATCTTGGGTTGACAGTTCCTGCCCCCTCTGTCCCCTGACTTCAGTGATATGGCTGCGCTGCTGCTTACCGTCATGCAAAACTTTGTTCCTGTGTATGTTATATGTCTTATTTCTCTAACTACTTTGATGATTTTCTCTTTATCACTGGTTGTAAGCAATTAGGTTATGATGTGTCTTGGTGCCATTTTCTTACGTTTCTTGTAATTCAGTTTGTTTGAGCTTCTTGGCTCACTGCGTTTACATTTTCCTTTCATTTATAAATTTTTATCATTATTTATTCAAGTATATTTCTTTGTTCCCCACTCTTTGGGGTCTATAACTACACATATGTTAGGCCAATAGAAGTTGATTGCAGCTTGCTGCTGCTCTATTTTATTTTTATCCTTTTATTTTTCCTTTGTGTGTCACTTTGGAAGGTTTCTATTGCTATATCTTCAAATTCACAAAACCGTTTGCAATGCCTAATTTTATGCTGATCTCCAGTGCAATTTTCACCTCTGAAAGTTCAATTTAGGTCTTCCATGTATCTTCCACATCTTTACTTAATATGCTCAATTTTTCTTCTACCTTCTTGAACACATGAGATATAGTTATAATGACTGTTTTAATATCTTTGTCTAACTGGTTCTATATATGTGTCATTTCTGGGCATGCTTTGATTATTTCTTTTTTCTCCTCACTGTGAATCATATTTTCCCACATCTTTGAATGCCTGGTAATTTTTGTCTGGATACTAGACACTGTGGTTTTAGCTTGTTGGGTGTTAGATAATTTTGTATTTCCATAAATATTCTTGAACTCTGTCCTGGGATGCAGTTAAGTTCTTGGAAACATTTTGATCCTTTTGAGGCTGGCTTTTCAGCTTTATTTGGGGGACTAGAGCAGTTCTTAGTCTGTGACTAATTTTGCCCCACTACCAAGGCAATATCTTTCTGAGTACTTTACCTAACACACTGTTCAACCTGTGAGTTTTTTCACTCTGGTTAGCAGAAATAGGAACTCGCCCTGGATTTTTGTGAGCTCTGGGAATTATTCCTTTTGCTACTTTCAGATAATTCTTTCCCTAGACTTTGCTAGTTTTATTAACCATTATCCTAACCAGTGGGTTTCCCTCATGGCTCAGTCAGTAAAGAATCCACCTGCAATGCAGGACTCTGCCTACAATGCAGGAGACCCAGGTTTGATTCCTGGGTCAGAAAGATCCCTTGGAGAAGGAAATGGCAAATTACTCCAGTATTCTTGCCTGGAAAATTCCAGGTGGGCTACAGTCCATGGAGTTGCAAGAGTCAGTCAGACATAATAACTTAGCAGCTAAACCACCACCAACAACAACCACCATGCTGACCAGTATTGAGCCTAGGACTTGAAAGGAAACTTCTTCAGACCACTCTGCTATCTCTCTCTCTCTCCCCCCACCCCCACCTCCACTCCTGTCCATTACTCTTCTCTGTGAACGCTCTGCTGCTACTGCTGCTGCTGCTAAATCGCTTCAGTCGTGTCCGACTCTGTGTGACCCCATAGACAGCAGCCCACCAGGCTCCCCCGTCCCTGGGATTCTCCAGGCAAGAACACTGGAGTGGGTTGCCATTTCCTTCTCCAATGCATGAAAGTAAAAAGTGAAAGTGAAGACGCTGAGTCGTGTCCCACTCTCAGCGACCCCATGGACTGCGGCCCACCAGGCTGCTCCGTCCATGGGATTTTCCAGGCAAGAGTACTGGAGTGGGGTGCCATTGCCTTCTCCCAGTGAACTCTCTAATCACCTTCATCTCCCTGAGTTTCTGTCTCCTTCTCAACTCGGATCACTGGAATTTGCCTGAGTTTCCTCTCCCAACACCGTGGCCTGAAAACTCTCTGCCGTAGTAACTTGGGACAATTTCTGGGACTTATATGATTTGATTCCTTCATTTCAGGGATCACTGCATTGCACTGCCTCATGTCCAATATCTGAAAACAGATATTCCATTTACTGCACCCAGTTTTTCAGGTGTGTTAAGTAGGAAGATAAATCTGTTCATTGTTACTTCACCTTGGTTGCAAGCAAAAGATTCTATATATGAAAAATTCTGAATGCAGGCTGACAATATATAAATAATATCCTTATGGCTATAATTTGTGATCTTAAATTGAGGTCTCTTTCATTTATTCTAGACGTTTCTGCTTCTTTGTTCAAAATAATGTCTTGACTGTCACAACTTTGTGTGAACTCCACACACGAGCACTAGGGTCTCATATCAGTGGCTAATTTCCCCAAAAGATTTACAGTGAAGTGCAAGGGTCAGATTTCAGATAATAAATGACTTTTATTTGGCTACAACTACAATCTGGGCTATCACTGATTGATTTATTAGTAGTTAGTCTCAACTTAAGAACAGTAGCCAAAGCTTTGTCTTTAGCCAAGACATGTTACTAATGAAGTGATGTACCCCCCAAAAATGAACCATGTGGTAACTTTTGCTTTCTCTAGGTATCCATGCCTGGTGAAAATCTAACTGACCTATGTAGGCAGAGGCATATGCCCATAGTGAATGCTGCACAAATTGCAGGCATAATTCTAATCTGTATTAATGGGACCTACCATAATACCTGGGCTTCCCTGGTGGTTCAGGTGGTAAAGAATATGCCTGCAATGCAGGAGACCGGGGTTTGATCCCTACCTAGTTCCCAGGCTTAAGTACTTAAATGACAAAGGTCCTTGACCATAGAGATGGTAACTTCTATAATGCTTCTTACTACAAAACCTCAACAGAAAATTTTCACTTTTCAATAATCAATCTACACAGAATAACTATAGTGTCATTATTATTATTGTTTCTTTGGGCTGAAATGATAAAGTATAAAAATAACAACTACTCCTTGATAAACAAATTATGTTTAAGCCATCGTTTTTAGGCCTCAAAACAACTGTGCAAAAAGAGGAGAAGTGAGAAAACTTTACTGTTCTGAATACATTGTGTTTGTCCCTCGTGAACTGGTGAGAACGTCTATTCAGTAGTTACAATTTTGTTTGACTGATAAAATTATGGGAATGAATGAATAATTACCACACCAGTGCAGTTTGTCAACATGATATGATAAAATGGTTATCATCTTTGGAGTGAGACAGGTATGGATTCATATCTCAGCTCACTAATTTGTTTTGTGATCCTCAAAAATGTACATAACTTACCTGAATGAGTTCAGATTCTTTACTGTTAGTAAATAATTAGCAAATAATAAGATTCAGCATGATTTGAGCAGTTAATATGTGACAGCCACCATAGTGAGGTGAAATCAGGATGATTATTGTCCTCATTTTACAGATGAGGGCTTCGCTGAGAGCTCAGTTGGTAAAGAATCTGCCTGCAATGCAGGAGACCCCAGTTCGATTCCTGGGTTGGGAAGATCCCCTGGAGAAGGGAAAGGCTACCCCTCCAGTATTCTTGGGCTTCCCTTGTGCATTCCTGGATTGAGAAGATCCCCTGGAAAAGGGAAAGGCTTCCCACGCCGATATTCTGGCTAGGAGAATTCCATGGACTGTATAGTCCTTGGGATCTCAAAGAATTGGACATGACTGAGTGACTTTCACTTTACAGGATGAGGGAAATGAAGCTTAAATTCGTCGCTTGGGTAGTAAATGAAGATCCAGGATTTGAACCCTGACTGATAATAGTATCATGCAAAAACAAGACAAAACAACACGTATGTTCAAAAGTCCTTGGTAAGGATTAAATGTCGTGTGGTGTGTTCCTAATACATGGTGATTCTTCAGTAAGTGGCACTTTCCTTTTCTTCACTGGAATTTCTTAAACAAGGATTCCATAGCAGGAGATCCAAATCTTTCTTTTTTTTTTTTTTTGCTGTTGTTTAGTTGCTAAGTCATGTCCAGCTCTTTCGCAACCCCATGGACTGTAGTTGGTCAAGCTCCTCTCTCCATGGGATTTCCCAGGCAAGAATACTGCAGTAGGTTGTCATTTCCTTCTCCAGGGAATCTTCTTGACCCAGGGATCGAACCTGTACCTCCTGCAATTGGCAGGCAGATTCTTTTATCACTGAGCCACCAGGGAAGCCCCAGTTTTTTAAAGAATTTATTTATTTATTCGATTGTACCATGTCTTCGTTGTGGCATGTGAGACCTAGTTCCCTGACAAGGGATTGAACCTGGGCCCCCTGCATTGGGAGCAAGTAGTTTTAGCCACTGCATCACCCAGAAAGTCCCAAGATTTAATAATTTTAAAGAGTAGTTCTTGGTGGTGAGACTACTTGAGATCAATGGGAACATTCAAATGCAGACTATGAAGAAAATTTTATGATGTTATAGGAATAATATTAGTTTATGAGACCCATGCCTGAGGATATTCTGAAATCATCTTCACACCAATAAATGAGGCAGGCACTATCGTCATCATTTCTACTGAGACTTGTGGAGGACACATCTACTTTATTCACGTTCATCCAGTAAGGTCTGGGGAACAGAGGCTGAGTCTAGACAGTCCGAATCCAGAGTTCCAGTTCTAATCACTAAAGCATCCTGCATCTTCATAGCTCTCAGACATCATTTTTAACTGGGGTTTTTGCATTAAAAAAAATTTTTTTTTCTGCACCACAGAGCATGTAGGATCTTAGTCCCCTGGCCAGGGTTTGAACTCACGCCACCCCTGTATTGGAAGTGCAGTCTTAACCACTGGACCACCAGGCAAATCCCATTTTTGCATACCTGATTGAAACAAGCTATGGGTTTGTGCCAGGATCATCCAAGAAGATTCTATCTCACACAGGGAGGTAGCATCCCATTGAAAGTTAACATGGCAAGTTCAAGACAGGTTATGCAAATATTTCTATTGTACTTTTCATTGTGTAATTAGCCTCTTGCCACAGCTTGACTTCAGATTTCCATTCATGAAAGCCAATTTGGAGCCAAGCAGGGTTGATGCCTGAAATCCTGGAAGTCGTACGAGAAATTCCTTTTCCTCCCAGGTTTACAGCAATTAAATCCTTGATAATGAATTGCTCATCAGTTCTGCAGGCGTCAGAAGTGATTGCCTTTGCAGGTAGCAATCATTCTGTGCAATTGCCGCAATTATCTATCCCCTTCAGAATGATTGGGATTTAGCAATAGGGACCAGAAGAGTGGAAGATTTTTCAAGATAGGGACTAATATTAGAAACGTGCCAATGAGAAATGACGTCTTTTCACTAATGAAGGTCTCTTAGAAAGTGAGCAGTGGCTAGAAAATGATCAGGATTTCTGAGGCTCCTCCCTTACAGACTTGAATGCAACGGTGTACACCCAGAAGACAAGATAATTTTAAAGATCTCTCATAGATTTTATTTTTCCTCTTCATGACTCCCACCAATTATTATGCTTACACATATTCATTTCTGACCTAAGTGTTAAATTCCAGGTAATTTTTAATGCTGGTGGTGGTATTAGGAGTATACACTTTCTCCACCCTGGAAAAATAATTTGGCAGCATACATGAAAAACCTTAAAATATTTATACCCTCTGTCTTTTTCATACCTTTTCTGGAAGTCTATCCTATGAAAAGCAGAGGAGTAGGAAAAGATTGAAACACGCAGTGTTATTTCTAATAGAAAAATATTAGAAAATACTTCAATGCTCCATAACAGAATAGTTAAGTAAATTATAGTTCATTAAATGATGGGGTATTATGCAGCCATTAAACATCATGTTTTTGAAGAGAGGTTAATGACACATGGAAAATACTCATTATAGAATGTCAAGTGGAAAAAATAAACACAATCAAGGTTGAATAACACTAGATATAATGTAATTTCTTAAGCATCCATTATATAACCCTGAGGGGTAGGTATTTTTATCCCCATATAACAGAAATGGAAACAAAAGTTCAAAGAGGTTATGGGAGAAAGAGAGATACGGGGAGGAAAAATGAGATATGAAAATATACAAAATTTATTGGTAGTTACCCTGGAGGGATAGGAACTGAAAACAACTGTGTTTTCAATATGCGTTGTGGTAATTTCCACCATAACCATGCATTATATTTGTAATCAGAAAATAACAAGTATCATTAAAATATGCTGGGCACCTAAGAAACAAACAACCTTGGGAAAGAACTTTTTCTTAGACCAGGAAGCAGGAGGTAAACATGAATTTTCGTCTTCAAGACCTAGACTTGACCATAGTCTTGCTTACTACTCTGGCCCCTGGTTAAGGGATTATTCAGACATGGGAATCTCCCCAGCTAGCAGTTTTCCTACTGCTGATCCTCTCATTATGGGTGGTCCTTGTCCCAGAAGGAAACATCTGGTAAACTCACCCACCCTCAGGAGTTTGACACTAAGAGTGCTATTTCTCAGAATACCTACCTGGTTCTGGTCCTGGAATGCCTGATCCAGGAATCATTCAGGCTCCTTAACAAAAATGTTGATTCCTGGACCTTTCAGACTTCCTGAATCAGGATGAGACTGGTGACTCTACATCTGCAGCAAGAGCTCCAGATGATGTTATTTTGCTATTGTTAGAGATCATTGCCCCGGAGGAACCTACTGTTAACGGGGAAAGAACTAAGAGGGAAATGTTGAATCCAGTGAAAGTGTCTACAGGGAAGATACCTGGGGGCAGAAAATCCCTTTAATCATGTCAATTCAGCAATTTCCTAGTAGGATCCTGGCTCTGTACCTTCTTGCTAGGGTGACTTTGCTTTGGGAAGTTACTTCCCCTCTCTGAGAGTCTCTTTGTTTTCATCTATGAAATGAGAATGGCCTGATGATGACTGGTGAAGACGTTGATGGTGGTGGTGGTGGTGGTAACAACGGTGATGATGGTGATGGTGGTGATGGGGATGGTGGTGGCAATGATGATGGTTTGTTGTTGATGATGATGATATGATGTAGCCTACCTGGCTCTTCTGTCTGTGGGACTTCCCAGGCAAGAATTCTTTACCACTGATCCACCAGGGAAGCCTTTAAAATGGCCTACAAGATCATATATGATCCACTCTGTAGCCCCATAACCTCTCTGATGCCACTGTATTCTCTGTTTCTGTTTAATCAAGCCAAGCACACTTCCATCATAAGACTCTCCCATTGCTATACAGATCAGCAATCTAATTCCACTGAGTCTTTTGCTCAAAGATTCTTTTTCTGTGAGACCATCCTGTTTAAAATTTCAGAATTCCTCCTCGACACCCCCAACCCCTCACTTGCTTTCCTCTTTGTTTTGCACTGCACTTACCACCTTCAAACATACTGTATAATTGGCTTATTATTATTCTTTTATTGCACCCTCTCCCTGCACATATCTGTTGAAACCCCTTTATCTTTTTATTGTTGCTAATTGATATCCCCAAGCACCTTGAACAGTGCCTGGAACACAGTAGGGTCTCAGTAGATAGTGGTTGAGTAGATGCATGAGGGAGTGAATGAATGAATGAATGAACAACAACTTGATAAATCTCTATTCTTCACCAGGGGGATTGATTCTTAAGACAGAATGGCTTTAATGTTCTAGTGTTTACTCATTTGCCTTTTGTTTTATCTGTGTTTTAGCTAAGTCTTTGAATGTCCCTGCTAATCTACCATATCTTTCTTATCAAAGTTTTTGTGCCTCTGAGTTCTGTGTACAGATGACTTGGACTGTTCAACATCTGGCTAGTGGGCAATGGTCTGGGGAGCTATTTGCCATGGGCATCATTTTTAAAAGGGTTCTGAAAAAAAGGAGTTCAATGCCTCGCTGCCACAGATGTGGGCACAAGGCTTTCTGCAACAGACACAAACGCAGACCATAGTGAATTCCATTAAGACAGGATTGTGCTATTACATTGATCTCACCAGAGGAGCCTCTTGACATGAATCTAATACAATTTTCCAAGTTACTAAAACCAGTTCTGACTCTGTCTCCTCTGAGTTTCTCTTGAGACTGCAGAAAACAAGGCTACTGGCTTAGAAATCAAAATGCATTTGGTGGGAGGTATTGCAGACTGTAAAACACAACACATTTTAGTGATGGGTATTATTATTATTGTCATTTATTATTTATTTGCCCTCCTCCATACACAGAGAAGACTTGGTAATGATCCCTGCTTCCTTGCTTTAAAAGCCTTCACATTTGCCCCCAAATTGGCCTGAGTGATATAATTAGCCTGGAAGAGCCACTCACTCATTATTATTCTAATAAAAGCAAGTTTTCCCCAGGCCAGCTTGCTTTCTCCACTACCCCAGGCCTCCATGGAGGGGATCAATAAGGATATATAAAACACCCAGAAGGGCACCATTCTGGGGAGAGGGGACCAGATGGCAGAACCACAAAGAGCTTCTCAGTGCTGCTTGAACTCCCTCTGGCCAGGCCTGTGGACTTTAATGACTGTTTTTGTCACTCTGCACAGCAAGATGTAATTTACCTTTCCTGGGATTTCAGAGCAGGATGTTCTCTAACACTTGGGTCTGTTTTGCATAATTGCACTGGAGTTCTTTAGCCATCTCTTGCAGTGGCACAAACCAGAAAGCGGAAAGAGAAACAAATGGGCATCTCATGGAGTGTTCCAATTCCATCCAAAAGCCTTGGTGTGATTATTAGCACGTGGAGCACAGATCCGGAAGAAGCCTGGGGAGCCACCTGGTGGTCCAGGGGCTTAGACTCTGTGCTCCCAATGCAGGGGGCCTGGGTTCAATCCCTGGTCAAGGAACTAGATCCCACAAGCTGCAACTAAGATCTGGCACAACCCAATTAAAAAAAAAAAAAAAAAAACCTGGCGAATAAGATTGATGTTATCTGATTATGTAAAGTGACAGCGTGATGGGATAGTCATGGGGTGGATCTCTGTTGAGGAAGACCTTGATTTCAGTCTTGGTTCTCCTCCTTTCCATCAACATGAACTTGGTAATTTATTGGAACTTTCTATGACTCTGTTTATTCATCTGTAAGACAGAAACAATAAAACCTCTTGCAGAGTTGTCGTGAGAAACAGAGGAAATAACTTAAAAATCTTGGCACGTGGTAGGTACAGAATGCATCCTGATGATTTGAAGAAATACCTCTTTGGAATCTCCCCAGGGCTGGTGGTCCATATGTTGTGAATAGTGGGTTTCATCATCCCACATCTAAAGTTCCTCTGTTTCTCAGCCCTTCTATATTCCCGGTTACTTTTCCCCCCTCAGGCAAAGATCTCCGGTGATGGCAATGATTTCCATAATCTTGTCACCTTAATTGCTGCTGTCACTATAGGTATTGAAGTTAATTTTGATTTCTTTTTGTTTCTGCTTAGTGCTTTGGAATGTGACTAATGGAATTATTTTGGGCTTTAGCTTAGAGTCATGTTCCTGGCAGCTTGAAGAGCAAGCCTGAGCTTTCTGTGTGGGGCCACTTTCTGCCCAGGGACGGAAAGCGTGCTGGAAGTCTCAGAAAAGGGATCAGCTAGTTGAGGTCATTTCAGACAAATGGCACATAAATGGTGTGTGCTTTTTTATTGTCAGTTCCCTTTTGTACACCCCAGTGAAATCTTATGTGTTGGTCTTACCACAATTTGGGTACTGTAAGGAAGGAAAGAAAATAAAGTTTATCGAGTGCCTAGGCATTATATTCAGAGAAGGCAACGGCACCCCACTCCAGTACTCTTGCCTGGAAAATCCCATGGACAGAGGAGCCTGGTGGGCTGCAGTCCATGGGGTCGCGAAGAGTCGGACATGACTGAGCGACTTCACTTTCACTTTTCACTTTCGTGCATCGGAGAAGGAAATGGCAACCCACTCCAGTGTTCTTGCCTGGAGAATCCCAGGGACAGGGGAGCCTGGTGGGCTGCCGTCTATGGGGTCGCACAGAGTCGGACACGACTGAAACGACTTAGCAGCAGCAGCAGCAGCAGGCATTGTATTGAGGCTTCCCAGGTGGCGCTATTGGTAAAGAACCTGCCTGCCAATGTAGGAGACATAAGAGACGAGGGTTCGATCCCTGGGTCAGGAAGATCCCCTGGAAGAGGACGTGGCAACCCACTCTAGTATTCTTGCCTGGAGAATCCCATGGACAGAGAAGCCTGGCGGGCTATGGTCCACCGGGTCACAGAGTCAGACACGACTGAAGTGACTTAGTACAAATGCTCACCGGCATTATATTGCTTTAAACTATGTGACTCATCATAAAAACTCCAGAAGCGATATCTAAAATATGACACAGGTGAACTTATTTGTGAAATAGAAACAGACTCACAGACATAGAAAACAAACTTATGGTTACCAAAGGGGAAAGAGGGGAGGGATAAATCAGGAGTTTGGGATTAGCAGATAAAACTACTATATATAAAACACTATATATATATAAAACTTTACATATATATAAAACTACTATATATCAAATAAACAATAAAATCCTACTGTATAGCATGAGGAACTGTATTCAATATCCTGTAATAAACCTTAATGGAGTAAACCATAATTCACACACACACACACACATATGGTCTTCCCTGGTAGCTCAGTTGGTAAAGAATCTGCCTGTAATGCAGGAGACCTGGGTTCAATCCCTGGATTGGGAAGATCCCCTGGAAAAGGGAATGGCAACCCACTCCAGTATCCTAGCCTGGAGAATTCAATGGACAGAGGAGCCTGGCAGGGTACAGTCCATGGGGTCACAAAGAGTTGGACATGACTGAGTGACTAACACACACACACACACACACACATATATATATATAGAATCACTTTGCTGTACACCAGAAACTAACAAAATTGAAAGTTGATTATACTTCAATTAAGGAAAAAAAACTTCACGAGCAAAGGGTACCTCTGTTACTTATGCTACACCCTTCAAATGCTCCCTCTCTGGAATCAAGTCTTGAGTAAAAGAGTAAATTCACCATGACTGATCCTGTTGCAGCTTCCAGAGGAGACCAGTCTAGCTTTCTGAAGATTCCTGGAGCTGCCCTTTCTCACCATAATTTTTTTAAGCTTAGTGATTCTTGAAGCCACCCTGCATTTTCCAGCAAGCTCCCTTTCTCCCTTGGTTAGTTACAGTCGGTTCCATGATGTAGGACTGAAGAACCCTAGCTCCTCCTATGCATTTTACGAATTTTAGGATACCAGTGGTGACATAACCTCACTCTGTCTTTCTCCCTCTTTCTCTCTTTTCCCATTGTTGAGCCTGAGATTCCCTGCCCACCTAGCCTCCCCACTGCTTCTTCATTCTTCAAGACCCAGGTCAAATGTTATTTCCTCTAGCGAATATCCCAGAGAGACGGATGTTGTTTCCTCCGTGTCCCCCGCAGTGTTCCTGCCTCCCACGTAGCATCCGTTATATCACACTGCTAGTTTTGTTTGCATGCCTGCCTTTCTGCCATGGAGCACTCCTCTGGGGTGACAGTCAAACTTCTGAAGGCCACACACGTGACACTGAGCAGAGTGCCACACACAGGGTCCCTGTTCATCCATCGCTCCTGGCACATGTCGGTGGATGGATGGATGCACTGACCCCACCGAGGGACAGAAGGTCTGAAGGTTGTCAGATGCCCTGACTGAGAGCAGCTGTGCTGAGTTTTCTCAGAATACACCTGTAGTGGTGTATTATATTCATCTGTTCAAAGTGCTCTGGGCCAAAATCAAAGAGTTTATTCCTCCTGATGAGCAGAGGACAGAGAGTGCAAAGTCACTCTGACCTCTAAGATCCTCTTTTATCACAAATAACATGAATTTTGTTTCTGATTATAAAAGCAGTACAAACACAGTGTCAGGAATTTATATAATACCTGAAAAACAGAAAGGAGAAAATAAGAATGCCCCATAGCCCTGGCACCCAGAGATAAATGGTGTCATTTTAAAGTACTTTATTCTAGTCTTTTTTTCCTCCAGGTATCACAATTTGTAGATATATTTATTTATGCACTATTTTTGTTATGTGCTTTCTTGCGTTTGATCTTAGATAGTGCCCATTTTCTTTTATGTATCACTTTTATTTATTTTTTATTGAAGTATGGTTGATTTACAATGTTATGTTAGTTTCAGGTATACAGCAAAATGATTTGTGTGTGTGTGTGTGTGTGTGTATCTATCCTTTTCAGACTCTTTTCCCTTATATAGTATATTATATTAGTATATATATTATAGTATATATTATATTACTATATATATAGTATATAATATATACTATAATATATATAATATATTATATTATATAATATATATTATATAATATATATATAATATATATTATATAATATATAATATAGTAATATAATATATTATATTACTATATATATAGTAATTATTGAGTATAATTCCTTGTGCTATACAGTAGATATATGTTAGTTATCTATTTTATATATGAAAAAAGTGAAAGCATCTGACTCTTTCAGACTCCATGGACTGTAGCCCACCAGGCTTCTTTGTCATGGAATTCTTCAGGCAAAAACACTGGCATGAGTAGCCATTCCCTTCTCCAGTGTATATATGTTAATCCCTAATTTGAAATTTATCCCTCCTCTCCTTCCCCCTTTGGTAACCATAAATGTGTTTTCTATGTCTGTGGGTCTAATTCTGTTTTGTATACAAGTTCATTCAAATCATATTTTTTTTAGAGTCCACATTAAAGTGGCGTCATGTGCTGTTTGTCTTTGTATGTTTGACTTCACTTTAGTATGATGATCTCTAGATCCATCCATGTTGCTGCCAATAGTATTATTTCATCCTTTTGTTTGGATGAGTAATATTCCATTCTGCACATATTATGTGCTGCTTTTAGAGTCTGTATGATAGTCCATCCTACGGAGAAACTAACATTGAGTTCATCAGTCTTCTCACTTGCTGCATCTTTGTTGTCCTCTTTTCCATGTGTGGTTGTAAATAACACTGAACTGAGGTTTGGGAGGGGGGTTAATAAGTAGTACCCTCTCAGGACTTCCCTGGTGGCCCAGTGGTTAAGAATCCACCTGGCAATGCAGGAGACGTGGGTTCAATCCTTGGTTGGAGAACTGAGATCCCACATGCCCTGGAGCAACTCAGCTGTGCATCTCAACTACTGAAGCCGCTGTGCTCCAGAGCCTGTGTGCCACAACTACTGAGCCCGGGTGCCGCAGCGCAGGTGTCCATGCACCCCATCAAAAAGATCCTGCATGACGCAACTGAGACCCAACACAGCCAAATAAATAAATAACTTAAATAAAA
This sequence comes from Bos mutus, assembly GCF_027580195.1. Taxonomy (NCBI): domain Eukaryota; kingdom Metazoa; phylum Chordata; class Mammalia; order Artiodactyla; family Bovidae; genus Bos; species Bos mutus. The sequence continues at coordinate 29,753,598 of NC_091641.1, forward strand.
AATAGTACCCTTCTGTCCCCACCCTCAGAGCCAGTTGAAGATTAGACACACAGAAGTTAGGACAGGTAAGGATCTGTCAACTTAGTTACTGATTGCATACTAATTTGGAGGATGTAGAACCACAAAGAACTCCCTGATGCCATATTCCAGAATATTGTTGCCAGCTTTGTTGAGATACAGTTGACCTATGACACTGTATATGTTTAATATGTAAAAGTCAGGGCTTGATCCATGTACATATTGCGAACTGTTTCCCACGATAATCTTAGTTAACACATCCGTTCACCTTGCACAGTTCCAGTTATTTTTGTGTGAATGGTGAGACATTTAAGAACTACCCTCTTATCAGCTCTCAAGTGTCAAATGCAGTTTTGTTAGCTCCAGTACATGAGATCCTCAACATTGATTCATCTCATAACTAGAAGTTTGGATCCTTGGGACAATACTTTCCCATTTCCCCCACCCCTCAGCCTCTGGAAACCACCAATCAGTTTTCTGTTTCTAAGAGTTCATTTTTTTTTTTAATGTTTCACTTGTAAGGGAGGTCATGCTATATTGGTCTTCCTCAGTCTGGCTTATTTCACTGAGCACGATGTTCTGAAATTTCATTCATGTTATCACAAATGGCAAGATTTCCTTCTCTTTATGGCTGAGTTATATATACATATAGTTGTTGCTGTTCAGTTGCCCAGTCATGTCCGACTCTTTGCGACCCCATGGATTGCAGCATGCCAGGCCTCCCTGTCCCTCACCATCTCCCAGAGTTTTCCCAAGTTCATGCATTGGTGATGCCATCCAGCCATCTCACCCTCTGATGCTCTCTTCTCCTTCTAGCCTTGATCTTTCCCAGAATCAGGGACTTTTCCAATGAGTCATCTGTTCAAATCAGGTAACCAAAATACTGGAACTTCAGTTTCAGCATCAGTCCTTCCAGTGAATATTCAGGGTTGATTTCCCTTAAGATTGACTGGTCCAAGAGACTTTCAGGCATCTTCTCCAGCACCACAGTTAGAAGGCATCAATTCTTTGGCATTCTGGCTTCTTTACTGTCCAGCTCTCACCATCACACATGACCACTATATACATACATATATATGTATATATTATACATTGCATTCATATATTAGAGAGAGAGACAGAGGGAGAACAGAGCAGTAGACACCTTCTTATGTGGGGAGTCAGATTCCACCCAGAGGGAGAGGGTAGAGAAGGCAGGACCCCTCAGACCCCGTGTCTTCTCCCAAATTCACCAACTGGATGGATCTTACCCTTGTCCCCCGAGTGCCCAAGAAGTAAACTTTAGTGGACATCTTTCACTTGACCAATTGTGTTGGATATTCTGAAGCACAAGTCCATAAGTATTTTCTTAAGGAAGATTTCTATAAGAGTTATTGAGAGGTTGAATATTTTTATGTCTTTTGAGACATATTTTCAATTTGTTCATTGTAAAGTTTGTTCAAATTTACCATGCCACCAGCAGTGTATACAGCTGACCATGTCCCTGAATCTTCATAAGCACTGGGCAGTGCCAGTTTAAAGCTGTTCTTCTCTATTTGATAGAGAAAAAAAAAAGCAGCTTATTTTTTCATTTGTGTTTATCTGCATAGAAAGAAAGCTGATGACTTTTTTCATCTGTTTGTCATTTGAGCTTTTGCTCTAAATAAGCCAATCATTCATGCCCTTTGACCATTTTTCTACTGAATTTTAATTTCTGAATGGGTTTTATATACTAAGTATAACAGATTTGTCTGCTATATTTTAATTTTATTTTTTTCTTTTATTTTGTTGATTCTTTAAATAAGCTATCATTACTGAATTTGTTGAGTGTTTGTGATTCTTCCATTGCTTACAAATTTCTTCCTTTTCAGATATAATTTGTCTGTACCATTTTATGGTTTTATTCATATATTTACACCTAACATTTTAATCTGGTTAGAGTTTATTTTGGTGTGTGTTGTCAGGCTGAGATTTCTCTTCTTCCATAACAAATAGATAATTCATTGTCCTGGAACTTATTGCTATTTTATATAGTATCTTATTAGAAATTTAATATCTAGCAGGACAGGGTGCCTCACATTTTACACCTCTCTTATATCCCCTCAAATCTCTTGGTTAGTCTCATCTCATATTTTCAAATGAAACTTAGAATAATTTTACTGCATTCTAAAAAAATTCCCAAAAAAGGGCAATGCCAAAGAATGTTCAAACTACCGCACAATTGTGTTCAATTCACGTGTTAGCAAGGTAATGCTCAAAATCCTTCAAGCTAGTCTTCAATAGTATGTAAACTGAGAACTTCCAGATGTTCAAGCTGGATTTAGAAAAGGCAGAGGAACCAGAGGTCAAATTGCCAACATCTGTTTGGATCATAGAAAAAACAAGGGAATTCCAGAAAAACATTTACTGCTGCTTTACTGACTACACTAAAGCCTTTGACTGTGGGGATCACAGCAAACTGGAAAATTCCTAAAGAGATGGGAATATCAGACCACCTTACCTGTCTCCTGAGAAACCTGTTTGCAGGTCAAGAAGCAACTGTTAGAGCTGGACATGGAACAAAGGACTGGTTCCAAATTGGGAAATGAGCACATCAAGGCTGTCTATTGTCACCCTGATTATTTAATTTATATGCAGATTGCATCATGTGAAATGCCAAGCTGGATGAATCACAAGCTGGAATCAAGATTGCTGGGAGAAATACCAATACCTCAGATATGTAGATGACACCATTCTAATGGCAGAAAGCAAAGAGGAACTAAAGAGCCTCCTGATGAAGGTGAAAGAGGAGAATGAAAAAGCTGGCTTAAAATTCAACATTCAAAAAATGAAGTGATGGCATCCAGTCCCATCAGTTCATGGCAATTAGATGGGGAAAAGAAACAGTGACAGATTTTCTTTTCTTGGGCTCCAAAATCACTACAGACAGTGAGCGTGGCCATGAAATTAAAACACGTTTGCTCCTTGGAAGAAAAGCTATGACAAACCTAGACAGCCTATTAAAAAGCAGAGACATCACTTTACCAACAAAGGTCCATCTAGTCAAAGCTACGGTTTTTCCAGTAGTCATGTATGGATGTGAGAGTTGGACCATAAAGAAGGCTAAGTGCCAAAGAACTGATGCTTTCAAACTGTGGTGCTGCAGATGACTCTTGAGAGTGCCTTGCACAGCACGGAAATCAAACCAGTCAGTCCTAAAGGGAATCAACCCCGAATATTCACTGGAAGGACTGATGAAGCTGAAGCTCCAATACTCTGGCCACCTGATGCAAAGAGCCAACTCATTGGAAAAGACCCTGATGCTGGGAAAGATTGAAGGCAGGAGGAGAGGCAGGCAAGAGAGAATGAGATGGTTAGATGACATCATTAAGTCAATAGACATGAGTTTGAGCAAACTCCAGGTGATAGTGAGGGACAGGGAAGCCTGGCATGCTGCAGTCCATGGGATCACAAAGAGTCGGACATGACTCAGCAACTGAACAAGAACAACAAAAACAAATTTCTTTTATTTATTTATTGGAGTATAATTGCTTTACGATGTTGTGTTAGTTTTTGCTGTCAATGAAGTGAATCAGCTGTATGCATACATATATCCCCTCTCTCATGAACCTCCTGCGCTTCCCACCCCACCCTTCTAGGTCATCACAAAGTCAGTATAGAGCATCAAAAAAACCTTCATATCATATATGTTGTGTGTGTGTTTTGCCTATGAGTTCTGGGGATTTTGTTGTTGTTGTTATTGCTGCTGGAAATCAACTGTTTTGTATTTTCTAATTCCTTTGTTTTAAACATATTAGGGAGATGTAAATGTATTAATTTTGCAACTGATTACCTTCAAAACATTTTTATTATTTCCATTTTCCCAGCTCATATTTTTTTCTAAGTAGGTTATCGTATCTTGTGGAAAGAGTAGTGAATTTCCCTACTTCTTTATTTGGATAGATTAGAATATCCAGCACATTAACAAACAACAGTGAGCTTCCTTGTCTTATTGTTAATGTTAATGGAACTATCTCCTTAACCATTGACCTAAGACAATTAAAAAAAATTGTGTTGAGGCACTTTCATTTTATTTTAGCTGCATTAAGTTTTTGTTAGTAATGCGGTGAGTGTGGACTTCCTCAGAAGCCTCCTCTTGTTCTTTTCTGAGGATGATTTTATCACTGCTTCAGGAGATCTGGTAATGATTCTTGGGTTATAAGGGCTTCCCTGGTAGCTCAGTCAGTAAAGAATCAACTGCCATGCAGGAGACCCCAGTTTGATTCCTGGGTCAGGAAGATCCCCTGGAGGAGGGCATGACAACCCACTCCAGTATTCTGGCCTGGAGAATCCCCATGGACAAAGGTGCCTGGCAGGCTACTGTCCACGGGGTCACAAAGAATGGGACGCGACTGAGCAACCAAGCGCAGCACAACACTTGAGTCACAATCTTTGCTCCTCAAGTATTGGCAATATGGAAGAAAAGTTTGAGACCCGTATCATGTTTTCATCTTCCCAGGTAAACCATTTTTCAGTTATGTTTCATTTTCTGCCTGGCTGCATGTAGGATTTTAAACACTTTTCCTTGAAACTCTAAAACTTGATCAGATTGTATCTAGATGGTGTCATTCAGTGTATCTACTAGAATTACAAATTCAGATCATCCATAAACCTGGAAGGTGTGTTGCTATGTTATCTCTCTGATGATTGCTTTTGTCTTTTCTTATGATTGTGTTTTTATAAACATCAGTGGTACCCTGAATCTCCATGTTTGGTCCTATGATCTGATATATCTCTTACCATTTCACATCTTTATTCTTTTATACGGGATTCCCTAATAACTCAGTTGGTAAAGAATCCACCTGCATTGTGGGAGACCTGGGTTCAATCCCTGGCTTGGGAAGATCCCCTGGAGAAGGGAAAGGCTACCCACTCCAGTATTCTAGAAAGGCTTCCCATTCCAGTATTCTTTTATACTGCATTCTGGATGAGATTTGTGTGTGCACACATCAGTGCTTAGTTTCTGTAGTATTCTGCATGTTTATAATGTAGGGTTTAATTTTGCTACTACATTTTGTATATCTTTGCACTGTTTCTATATCTTGTCAGGACATTCTCTTCTCAGTCCTTCTTTCTCCTGATTCCCTTTTGTAACACTATCATATGTATTTTACCTGAAATATTATGCATTGATCAAACATTTTATTTCAATCGCTAAACTTTGAATCAATAAGTTCTTTTCAGAATCTAAAAATAACATATATTTACTGCAAAAAACTTAAGAAACACATAAAAGTATTTAGAAGAATACAAAATGATCATTATGCCAATATGCAAGCAAATTTGGAAAACTCAGCAGTGGCCACAGGACTGGAAAAGTCAGTTTTCATTCCAATCCCAAAGAAAGACAATGCCAAAGAATGCTCAAACTACTGCACGCTAGTAAAGTAATGCTCAAAATTCTCCAAGCCAGGCTTCAGCAATACGTGAACTGTGAACTTCCAGATATTCAACCTGGTTTTAGAAAAGGCAGAGGAACCAGAGATCAAATTGCCAACATCTGCTGGATCATGGAAAAAGCAAGAGAGTTCCAGAAAAAAACATCTATTTCTGCTTTATTGACTATGCCAAAGCCTTTGACTGTGTGGATCACAATAAACTGTGGAAAATTCTGAAAGAGATGGGAATACCAGACCACCTGACCTGCCTCTTGAGAAATTTGTATGCAGGTCAGGAAGCAACAGTTAGAACTGGACATGGAACAACAGACTGGTTCCAAATAGGAAAAGGAGTACGTCAAGGCTGTATATTGTCACCCTGCTTATTTAACTCATATGCAGAGTACATCATGAGAAACGTTGGGCTGGAAGAAGCACAAGCTGGAATCAAGATTGCCAGGAGAAATATCAATAACCTCAGATATGCAGATGACACCACCCTTATGGCAGAAAGTGAAGAGGAACTAAAAAGCCTCTTGATGAAAGTGAAAGAAGAGAGTAAAAAAGTTGGCTTAAAGCTCAACATTCAGAAAACAAAGATCACGGCATCTGGTCCCATCACTTCATGGCAAATAGATGGGGAAACAGTGGAAACAGTGTCAGACTTTATTTTTCTGGGCTCCAAAAATCACTGCAGATGATGACTGCAGCCATGAAATTAAAAGACGCTTACTCCTAGGAAGGAAAGTTATGACCAACCTAGATAGCATATTCAAAAGCAGAGACATTGCTTTGCCAACAAAAGTCCATTTAGTCAAGGCTATGGTTTTTCCAGTGGTCATGTATGGATGTGAGAGTTGGACTGTGAAGAAAGCTGAGTGCTGGAGAATTGATGCTTTTGAACTGTGGTGTTGGAGAAGACTCTTGAGAGTCCCTTGGACTGCAAGAAGATCCAACCAGTTCATTCTAAAGGAGATCAATCCTGGGTATTCATTGGAAGGACTGATGCTGAAGCTGAAGCTCTAATACTTTGGCCACCAGATGCAAGAGCCAACTCATTTGAAAAGACCCTGATGCTGGGAAAGATTGAGGGCAGGAGGAGAAGGGGACGACAGAGGATAAGATGGTTGGAGCCATCACCAACTTAATGGACATGGGTTTGGGTGGATTCTGGGAGTTGGTGATGGACAGGGAGACCTGCCATGCTGCAATTCGTGGGGTAGCAAAGAGTCGGACATGACTGAGTGACTGAACTGAACTGAAAATGACCATTATCCCATTAAAAACTCACTGCCAGGATAATGGAGTAATTTTTTTTTTTTTTTGGATTGGAAAACTTAATATTCTTTTTTAAATTTATTATTAATTGGAGGATAATTGCTTTATAATGCTGTTTGTTTCTGCCACACAACGATGTGAATCAGCCATGAGTGTACAGATATCTCCTCCCACCCCATCCCACCCCTCTGGGTCGTCACAGAGCACCAGGCTGAGCTCCCTGGGTTATATAGGAGCTTCCCACTAGCTTTCTGTTTTACACGTGGTAGTGTGTATATGTCACTGCTACTTTCCCAATTTATCTCATCCTCTTTTAGTCAAAATTTTTATTTCCTTGGTATACATTTTTCTTTCATTTTGCAGTCATTATAGACCTACAGGACGTTGTGAATATAGCATATAGGGTCCCATAAGCCCTCTATTCTGGTTCCCTCAGCAGTGCCATCTCATAGACTTTAGCATAGCATGAATCTAAGAAGTTGAAATCGGTAAAATACTGTTTCCTAGACACAGATTTTACCAAGTTTTTAGCATTTTTAACATGCATTTATTTGCGTGTGTACGTGTATATGTCTATGCAATTTCAGGCCCTGGATAGGTTATGGAACCACTAGTATAATTGGAATACAGAGCTATTCCATCAGTTCCAAGGAACTCCCTGCTACTACCTTCTTATATTCACACCTCCATCCTTGTATCTTGGCAACCACTAACTAATCTGTTTTCATCTCTTTAGTTCTGTCATATCAAAATTGCTATATAAATGGAATCATGCAGTATACAACCTTTTGGGATTGACTTATTTTACAATGCATAATGCCTTTGAGATACATTCAGGATGTTGTATGTACCAATACATGGGTGGATCAGAGTTTATATAAACATTCACCTACTGAAGAACATTTGAGTTACTTCCAGTTTTTTTTTTTTTTTCCTATTATGAAGAAAGCTGCTGTGAACATTCAAGCAGAGACTGGGATTTTTGGCATTCATTGTTTTTAAATTCTACTTTTAAGATATAACATTCTATTGTAAGTGTTTCTCCATTTCGTTCTTTCGTCTTTGAAGACATGGTGTTTAATGCCTGCATAATATTTTACCATATGGCTGTACCTCCATTTATTTAACCATTTCCCTATAAGTTCATGTTTCTTTGAATTTTACCAAGAGCTCACCAGATGCTCTTTAAAATTTTCTTCTTTTTCTCGGTAAATCTTTTAAAAATGTGTGTGCTTTTGTGCATTTTGAGTGCAATGTTTCATGTTTAGTATGATAAGAAGTTGTTCCATAGACTCCAGGTTGTTGGTTTTATAAATTTCTTCGTTCAAACTTTTTTGGGGGCTGCATTGTGCAGCACAGGGGACCCTGGCTCCCAGACCAGGGATGGAACCTGTGCCCCTTGCAGTGGAAGCATGAAACCTTAACCACCGGACAACCAGTTGTGGTTCAGTAGCTCAGTTGTGTCTGACTCTTTGCGACCACATGGACTGCAGCACACCAGGCTTCCCTGCCCTTCACCATCTCCCGGAGTTTGCTCAAACTCATGTCCACTGAGTCAACGATACCATCCAACCATCTCATCCTCTGTCATCCCCTTCTCCTCCTGCCCTCAATCTTTCCCAGCATCAGGGTCTTTTCCAATGAGTCGGCTCTTGCATCTGGTGGCCAAAGTATTAGAGCTTCAGCTTCAGCATCTGTCCTTCCAGTGAATATTCAGGTTTGATTTCCTTTAGGATTGAAATCCCTAAAGTCTTCTTCTGTCTTCTCAAAAATGAAGAGAAGCTTGGTATTTGCTGATAGGTTGGGTGGATTTTTCTCTGTATTCCTAATTGTCCTCCTGGGTACAATTAGACCTCCCTCTCTCAGGCCTTTTGAAGGATGTTTGATTAATGTATTCTGCCAGCCATATTTCTGAAGCTAGTGGCTATATAGTGAGTGTGAGTGTAAGAGACAACTTTACTCCACTGATGATGCAGTGGGAATCTATTCATGGATTATTTAACAGGGTGTGTGGTCCTTCCCTTGTCTGGAGCAGCACGTTAAATCCTACACAGAGTACACCACTCTGGGACTTTTCTGGTGGCCCAGTGGTTAAGACTCTGCACTCCCAATGCAGGGGACCTGGGTTCTATCAGGGAACTAGACCCCACATGCTGCAACTAAAGTTCCTGCATTCTGCAACTAAGACTCAGTGCAGCCAAATAATTAAATTTTAAAATAAATAAGTTTTATTTATTTATTTATAAAGCCAAATAAATAAATTTTTTAAAGTACACTGTCCCCACTGCTCCCTATCTCTCCCTAACTCCTCCTGCTTTGGGTGTCATATCTTCCATCCCAGGTTTTATAAGCAACTGCTGTTCACTCTTTCTCTGCATCCTTCACAACATCACAGTTCCAGCTACTGCAGTCCCTACGTGACTATAATTTAAAAAGATGCAGTGTTGGAGGGATGGGGACCAGTGAAGGAATCATGACCTCATCAGAACGTGTCTCCTACATAGCAGAAACTCACGTGTCTCAGATACCAGAGCTCAGGGAATATCTATTACCTTTTCCCTTCCTGATCTCGCTGTTCTGCCTCAGGTGGCCAAGAGTGACTTCTTCATGGATATGTCTCCTAGAGTCTGGCTTGTGCTATTCCAACCATGCATCTTGATGTGGCTTGAAATTATTTTCACAGAAAAGAGGTGCTGTGAAAATCAGGTGTCTCTAGGGTTCCACCCTCATGATCCAGAAGTCTGTAATAGCTTTGTGATCTAAGACAATGGTACTGGCGCAGGGTCTTATTCTTCTCCAGATGATGATGAGTGTCAATTCTGAAACACTTCCTTGTTTAAAACACTTAATATGCATTATCTCAGCTCATTCACCTAGTTTCTGAGCACCTGTTATATGCCAAGCACTGGGGACACCAAGTGAATGACACTTTTTTTTTTTTTTTTTTTTGCTTTTTGCTTAAAATCCTTCAATGCTGACACATAATACATAGAATAAAATTTTGATTCCATCACTACAGGGGCTGGCCCTTTCTGTCCTTCCAATCTCATCTTCTCTCTCTTATATACATATTCCATTTCTCTTGAGCCATAGAGGTCTCTGGTTTTTTTCTCTTTCCCACCTCCAAAATCTATTTCTTTTGCTTGAAATTCTCTTTCTGTATTAACTCACTGCTTCTTGTCATTCAAATCTCAGCTTAAATGTCACCTCCTGGAGAGGTTAAAAGGTTCTGCTTCAAATGATCAAATATTGGAAGCAAAAGCATTCTGCCCCAGTCAAATCATTGCTTGTGTTATCTGCAATCAATTACCTAATTGATCAATAGCTAGTAAGTACCCACTCTGAGTCAGGCATTGTTTGGCATGTATATACAGTTCATGCCAGTCACTCTGTCGTGTCTGACACTTTGTGACCCTCGCTGGTAGACTGCAGCCCACCAGGCTCCTCTGTTCATAGAATTTTCTAGGCAGGCATAGTGGAGTGGGTTGCCATTTCCTACTCCAGGAGTTCTTCCCAACCCAGGGATTGAACCTCCATCTCCTGTGTCTGCTGCATTGGCAGGCAGATTCTTTAGCACTGAGCGACCTATGAAGTGCCGTGTATACAGTAAAAGAGAGCTTAACTTGACCCCTGACTTTTTGGAGTCTACATTCTCTTGGGATTTGACAGTCTTCGAATAGATTACTAATAAGAACCTGCTGTAAAGCATAAGGGACTCTACTCAGTATTCTGTGAAAGTGAAAGTGTTAGTCACTCTTTGTGGCCCTGTGAACTGTAGCCTGTCAGGCTCCTCTGTCCATGGGATTCTCCAGGCAGTAATACTGGAGTGGGTTGCCATCCCCTTCTCCAGGGGATCTTCCTGACTCTGTAATCAAACTCAGGTCTCCTGCATTGCAGGTGGATTCTTTACCATCTAAGCCACCAGGGAGGACCTGGAGATAGATAGATAGATAGATAGATAGATAGATATATAGATAGATAGATATAAACAGATTCACTTTACTGTATGCCTGAAACTGACACAACATTATAAATCAACTATACTAAAAAAATAAAAATTAAAAAATTAAAAAAAACAAAACAAAGCAAAACAGACTAGACCTTGGCTGAGGATGGGCAGGAGAGGTGAAACAAGATGATGTCATCCTAGGAAGAAAGCTGGGTTGCCCTAAAACCTCTTGCCAGGAATCCTCATTGGTTTCTCCCCTTTGATTTCTAATCTGCTCATTTATGAGCTCAGATTCTTAAGGAAAAAGGATTAATTTTCAAAGCGACCTGAAGGCTGTCCAAGAGCACCATTACCCTTGCCTATTTAGGAACCTGGCCCAGCTCCCAGCTCCAATCCCAGGAGTGATTCACCTGGGACTGAGTGAGGACATGGGGCTCCAAGCACACTGGCCATGGTGTTTGCCCACAGAATGTTCTCATGGAGGCTCTGTTTGACTTTTGCTTTTCCCCTCCTTGTGAAGAAATTGACTAGGACCTGTTGTCATGGTGATGCAGGATGCTGAGAACCTTGCTCTGAGAGAACATTTTCTTTGTTCTTCCTTCCTAGTGGAGGAGAGGTGAGATGGGTAGGGCTAGGAATGGAGTCTGGAATCTGAAACTGGCAAATACTTCAATTTCAGAAGCCACTGGCTCTGGTTTACAAACCCAACCATGCCACAAATAAGCTACTTAATCCCAGCAGGTAGCTTAACCCTGCTTAACTATTAGCTTCAGTTTCCTCATCAGAAGTTGGGGATAAGAAAAAGCTTTACTTTACAGAGTTTCTGAAAAACCAATGAAATTATTCCTTTAAGTATTTAGGTTAGTACCTGGCACACAGTAAGGCAATTATTACTTTCAGAAATATTGCAATTGCAGCTACCATCATCACCACTTCATCATCATCAACTTTATCCTTGTCATCCTCACCAATAGTTTCCCAGTGCTATCTTTGTAGAGAAAAGTGAAAGTGAAAGTCGTTCAGTCGTGGCTGATTCTTTGCAACCCCATGGACTGTATAGTCCATGAAATTCTCCAGGCCAGTATACTGGAGTGGGTTCCCTTCTGCAGGGGATCTTCCCAAACCAGGGATTGAACCCAGGTCTTCTGCATTGCATGTGGATTCTTTACCAGCTGAGCCACCAGGGAAGCCTTTGTAGAGGAAAAATTCATAGCAAAGAACAAAGAGACCCAAGTTCAAACCCTGATTTCACTACTTATGAGCAAGTCTATTGATGTAACTGTCTTAGAAAATGGAGACAATGAAATTTATCTTTTCAGGGTTATTTTAAAGAGTCAGTGAACTTAAGTGAAGTGAAAGTGTCCAGCACAAAACAAGTGATTAACAGAGATTAGTTGAACTTGAATTTGAATCACATTCCTGCAGCAAAATAGCCTTTGGTTTTAGGATATGTCTTGCACTGCTAAAACTTGAAAGGAACTTAATAATTAAAGAAAAAATTACAACCAAGATTCCCCTCCCCCAGCAAGCAAAACCAAAGAACATCTTGCACGTAGTGATATAGTGTTGGGACAGTCAACTGGCTGATGAACAGATGTCTGCTGAGCACCTTCTGCATGTTGAGTGTTGTTCCTGGCACTCTTTGGAAAGAAAGAAGACACAGAAGGGCCCCAAAGGGCCTGTGTAAGTCGCACAGATATGGCTCCAAGAAGATAATCGGGCAAGGCATTGGAGACCCTGTAGTTCCCAGATAGAAAGCTCAGACTCAGTTTACTCTAAGGACCTGCAGATTCTGGCCTCTCTGTCTTCCTGTAGCCTTTTTTCCTACCATTCTTCACAAACACTCCAGCTCATTAGTATGATTGTGTAATGCTCCTTCATGCCCCAGTAATTTTGTTCCTGCTATGACTTCTGCCTAGATCACTCTGTCCAAAACTTTTTATGCTCTTCATCTCTGAAAACTCAGTGATGGCCAACGTCCCCCAGGGGTGCCCTTGTATTGTGTGTTTACTATCTGTTGGTTAGTCGCTCCATCGTGTCCGACTCTTTGTGACCCCATGGGTGGTAGCCCACCAGACTCCTCTGTCCATGGAACTTTCCAGGCAAGAATACTGGAGTAGGTTGCTATTTGCTTCTCCAGGGGATCTTCCCAACCTAGGGATCAAACCTGGGTCTTCTGCATCACAGACAGATTCTTTACCATCTGAGCCATGAAGGAAGCCCATGTCTACTATTTAAATACGGTGGTGGTTTAGTTGCTAAGTCATGTCCAACTCTTGTGAACCCATGGACTGTAGCCTGCCAGACTCCTCTATCCATGAGATTCTCCAGGCAAGAATACTAGAGTGGGTTGCCATTTCCTTCTCCAGGGGATCTTCCCAATCCTGGAATCAAACCTGGGTCTTCTGCATTGCAGGCAGATTCTTTACCAATTGAGCTATGAAAGAAGCCCCATTTAAATATAGTATCTACTCTATTTCTATCTGTTTTCTGATCAGTTGAACCATATGAAATTGCCATTTTGGATATTAAAAGTGGTTGAATACTGTCAATTTCATTTGGTTAGAACAAATCCCCTAGTGTCCTATGTATGACTCTGTGCACTGCTTCCAAACCCCACCCTTACCCCACACCATCCAAACCCCTCCCCCCCCACTTGTGACTATGGGAAAGTCATTTAACTGTTGTATGTCTCAGTTATCACCCTGTTCTCAGTTCTATGTCTCAGTTGTCACCCTGCTTATTTAACTTCTATGCAGAGTACATCATGAGAAACGCTGGGCTGGAAGAAGAACAAGCTGGAATCAAGATTGCCAGGAGAAATATCAATAACCTCAGATATGCAGATGACACCACCCTTATGGCAGAAAGTGAAGAGGAACTCAAAAGCCTCTTGATGAAAGTGAAAGTGGAGAGTGAAAAAGTTGGCTTAAAGCTCAACATTCAGAAAACGAAGATCATGGCATCTGGTCCCATCACGTCATGGGAAATAGATGGGGAAACAGTGGAAACAGTGTCAGACTTCATTGTTTTGGGCCCCAAAATCACTGCAGATGGTGTGATTAATTTCATGACTGCAGCCATGAAATTAAAAGACGCTTACTCCTTGGAAGGCAAGTTATGACCAACCTAGATAGCATATTCAAAAGCAGAGACATTACTTTGCCAACAAAGGTCCATCTAGTCAAGGCTATGGTTTTTCCAGTGGCCGTGTATGGATGTGAGAGTTGGACTGTGAAGAAAGCTGAGCACCGAAGAATTGATGCTTTTGAACTGTGGTATTGGAGAAGACTTTTGAGGGTCCCTTGGACTGCAGGGAGATCCAAACAGACCATCCTAAAGGAGATCAGTCCTGGTTGTTCATTGGAAGGACTGATGCTGAAGCTGAAACTCCAATACTTTGGCCACCTGATGCAAAGAACTGACTCATTTGAAAAGACCCTGATGCTGGGAAAGATCGAGGGCAGGAGGAGAAGGGGACAACAGAGGATGAGATGGCTGGATGGCATCACTGACTTGATGGACATGAGTTTGAGTGAACTCCGGGAGTTGGTGATAGACAGGGAGGCCTGGCGTGCTGCAATTCATGGAGTCGCAAAGAGTCGGACAAGACTGAGCGACTGAACTGAACTGATATCTCAGTTTCCCTATTTGTAAAGTAGAAATAATTTATCCTATCTCATAATATTCATGGGGAGATTATATATAAAATTTAACAGAATCTCAGGCATATGAAAAATGAAAGTCACTCAGTCGTGTCTGACTCTTTGTCCATGAAATATATAGTCCATGGAATTCTCCAGGCCAGAATACTGGAGGGGTAGCCTTTTCCTTCTCCAGGGTTTCTTCCCAACCCAGGGATTGAACCTAGGTCTCCCCATATTGCAGATGGATTCTTTACCAGCTGAACCACAAGGGAAGCCCTTGCATATAATTAATGATAAATAGCAGTAAGTGTTAACTTATAGTCACTGGTTTATTTTACTGGACTCCTCATTTACACTATAAGGTCATTGAGGGCATATACCGAATATTATTTGAGTTTATTACCCCATAGCCAAGAAAAGCAACAAAGATAGGTGACTAATAGATGTTTATTGAATAAATGAAGACCTAGGTATGAGTTCCCATGCAGATATACACCAGCTATATGATCTTGGGCAAGCCAGTCAGCCCTCTGAACCTCTTTATTTTAATCTGTAAAATGAGTAAAATAATTTTAAAATGCCATTTCTACAGGACTTCCTGGTGGTCCAGTGGTTAAGACTTCACCTTCCAATGCAAGGGGTGAGGGTTTTATCCCTGGTTGGGGAGCCAAGAAACACACATGCCTCATGGCCAAATAAATAAATAAAACGAAAGCAATATTGTAACATATTCAGTGAAGACTTTTAGAATGATCCACATCAAAAGAATATTTTAAAAAACAAAATGCCTTTTCTATCTCCTAACATTTTTGTAGCTATTGAACAGCATTCATCAATTCTACAAATATTTTTAGTGTCTGCTATATACGTGCTTGGGAGTATACATAGTGCCACAATATTTTGGCAGTGAAGAAGCGTTGTCATCTGTAAAACTTTGATCATATGCAAGAGGTTACTTATAGAAAGAATCAACCACTGGGCATGAGGAAAAAAAAAGATATCTTCATATGAAAGGTTCCCAGAAGATAGAGAAAAATGAAGCGTTTACACTGATTCAGAGACCCGAGGTCTGATAGCAGGGCAATAACAGTCCATAATAAGAGTTTTTAAAATTGTCCTATAATACACATTTCACAGTCTTTGACATAAAGTTAAAAATAATTCCTTCTTCTACAGCTTGAGGATGTTGAATATCCTTAAAGTGAAAGTGAAAGTCTCTCAGTCGTGTCTGACTCTTTGCGAACCCATGGATTATACAGTCCATGGAATTCTCCAGGCCAGAATTCTGGAGTGGGTAGCCTTTCCTTTCTCCGGGGGATTTTCCCAACCCAGGGATCGAACCCAGGTCTCCCGCATTGAAGGCAGATTCTTTACCAGCTGAGACACATGGGAAGCCCTGAATATCCTTAGACTGTGTATATTTAATGCAGAGGGAAGAAGGCTAGAGTGATAAAGCCATGAGGGACCTTACATGGGAAGGGAAGGGGTGATGGCTGTTTGGGGTCAAGTTTATTAGCTAACAGGTCTCTCTGGTGGCCCATCATCTTTCTAAAAACATCAGAGGAAAGAGTTGAAAGGGTTGAAATTGACACTATGGTTTGCTACTTGAGATATGAACCAAGTTCACGGACTGGTCTATAAGAAACTCTCTTTGGCCTCACCGAGTTTCACTGATTGCTTAAAAGGGATCCCCCCTCCCCAATTCCAGACTAGCCCTACCATCCCACACTCCCAAGAACATTTCCATCGTCCCAACACCAACTGTCCCAGCCCAAATGAATACACAAGCAATGGGGAGGGAGGGAGGAGTCGTTCATTCGGGACCAGGAAGATGAACAAACAACACTTCGACTTGGTGCAGAGCCAAGAAGCAAAGATCCTCAAGGGAAAGGGTTAGGAGAGGATTACCACGAGTGCCCCCTGAGCATCGACCATGTGCACGACTCTGGAGTAGAGGATTTACACACATCCTGCTAAAAAAAAAAAAAAAAAAAAAAGGATTATTCCAGGAAAACATTCTTCTCATTTGATAAATGGACAGAGTCAAAGCAGACATGATGTGGAGTAAAAATGAGTTGGTAGGAAGTCTAAAATTTTTTTCAAAATAAAAAATTTTAAAAAGCTAGATTGATAGATACTAATCTGTTACCCAGTGTTGACTCTTGGTTGCAAGTGACAGAAATCCAATGATACTCAGAAAAGTGGAATATTGGGGCGACCCATGGAAGCCATGAGGGCAATTCCACTGGACCTCAGGTATAATGGAAATCAAAGACTTGGACACTCCCCAGATAACCTCGTCTCTTAAGCCACCTCCTCTCTGAGTGTTTATTCCGTTTTCTTGCTATCTCCCACACTGGCTTTCTCCAATTCTGACCAACACCTCTCAAGCTTTGCCTCTTTACAGTCCTGAAGATAGATAGAGTGTCTTTCCCAGTTCCAGGTCCCCAATTCTCAGGAAAGGAATCTGATCATATTAGATGCCCATCTATGGACCATCTGGAGTCAACTCTGCACAGGAATGGCTTAACACTTTTCTAACAAGTCAGGGTCTAGAGTAAACTTCTGGATGGAGTGAGAGGGGAGACCAAGGATATCTGGGCAGATACTCAGCGTGGGGGTGAAGGGATATAATGGTGTAAGAAAAAGGGCTTGAATGTTGTTCCTGCAGGATAGAAATACCTACCATTCAGAAGCTTTCTGTATAACCAAAGAGGTAACATTTACCAATGATCAGTGCTAGTGTCTGAAGCCTGGCTATAGGCATGCTGGGCATTTGGACTTGGTTGTGGGCTGAAACAGTGTGAAAAGGGGAAGGAGTGTGATCAGCAGTTAGTCATGCATGTGTTATCCATGTCTTGTACTGGTGCTTTGTGTATATATGTCTCGTGCAACTTTTATTCCCATCTTGTTGGCATGGAAACCAAGACCCCAGGAGGTAAGGTGACTTCCTCAAAGTCACAATTGTAATTAATAGTAAAAACAGATTCTAAGTCATGGAGCAGAGGGAGCGAGGTCCAAGAGGAAGGGAATATATGTATTCATAGAGCTGATTTCAGCTTTCCAGGTGGCACTAGTGATGAAGAACCTGCCTGCCAATCAGGAGACTTAAGAGATGAGTGTTTGGTCCCCAGGTGGGGAAGATCTCCTGGAGGTGGGCATAGCAACCCACTCCAGTATTCTTGCCTGGAGAATCCCGTAGACAGAGGAGCTGGGGGGACTGCAGTCCATAGGGTTGCAAAGAGTCAGATACCACTGAAGTGACTCAGCATGCACGCATAGCTGATTCACTTCAGTGTACAGCAGAAACAAACACAATATTGTAAAGCAATTGTACTCTGATAAAAAAAACAAAGAACAATTCTAAAAGTGGTGCCATTTCTAAAACCTCTGTTACTCTGAAATCAAGCTCATCCCTGTTATTTTTTGAACTTCAAAAAAGTTTGAACTTTAAAGCATAAAGTTAGGTGGCAAAATTTGGTTTCCTTCTGATTTCTGTAAAGCTTTGGGTTCCACTCTGGCCTCAGGGAGCTGCTTGCCAACATCTCTGAATCAGTCAAACCATCCCTTTAAGAAATGAAAAAGTGCAACCAACTGAGCCGCGAGTGATTCATGGTGCCCAATATACATATTTATAGGCTGCATGCAAGGGTGAAATCCACTCGAGGCTCTCTTGTTCACACCCCCACGCATCTGTTTCGCCTGCATCAGGCACTTAGAGGGACTGAAGCCCCTGCCACTTATTCACCCACACGTGTCTGTGATGGGGTCTGAACTCTCCATGAACCACCACCAACTCGCATAGCCAAACTCTAAGTGCCCATCTGTGGAAGCAGAGTTCCAAGAGAATTCTGCTCTTGGTCCCTAGAAACATTCTTCTAGTTGGTTTTTTTTTTTTTTTTTTTCTTTCTCATTTCTCTTCCGTTGGAGATCTGGGGTGATTGGCAAGTGGTTTGGACTGATCTGGGTTTGATGGTCTGCTCCTACTGACTGACCTTGAACTTGTCTCTTAAGCCTTTTGAGATTTAATGCCTTCTCTTTAAAAAGGAGCTATTAAAAACCATGGGACTGCTGTCATGAGTGAAGTGTGGGACAGGATTTTAGGAAAACTGCAAGACATAGCAAATGCCTCTGGGGTAGTAATGGATGGCAGCTGATACAACTGCAAAGCTGGAAAGGGCAACAGGAGGAGGTGGTTACTGGTACCCAGAGATGGCAGCCATGTGGAAAAGGCTACATGAATGAAACTAGAGTCTAGAGCAGGATGGTGCAGCCGGCTTATCTGTTGTCATCTGGGAGGGAGGGAGCCAGGGAACTGAATACCTTGACCATATTCTGCTCCTTCCCTCCAACATCTGCTGGCGCCTCCTTTGGTTAAATCTATGTAGAAGCTGGAGGAATAAAGGACCCATGTGGTCCATACAGGTTCGCATCCTCGTACCCAGAGCAGGGTGGAGAGGGGTGGAGGGTGAACCTGGAGGGGCCCACGGAAGACATCCAGCTCAAGTATCGAACAGAGAGAGAGAGATGCAAGTAGAGTGCTTCATCACAGAGGTTGGCATGGGATACATGTTTAATAAATAGTGACCTTAATTACATAATCAAAGTGTGAAGAATTACAGTGCTACCACTTGGGGATTCTTTTCAACTTCAATCTTGATGTGCAAGTTTATGGAAAAATTAGGGAAAGATGCCAGGAGCCAGCGTGAGGAACTCCGCCCGTGGTAAAGGTCATGAGGAAGGAGGCTCAGCATACCCAAAGGCGGGATTGAGCCTCAGGAGTCTCCCTGGAAATTCTCGAGCATCTACCCCCCAAACCAGAGTCTGCCTACCTTACTGCTTTGTGCTCTCACCTATACTTCTGACTTAACGGGGGTCTGTCCCCCACCACCATGTTTCTCTCTGAAAAAGAGTTAACTTACAGCTCCAGTTAATAAAGTTCCTGGGCGTGAAAAGAGTGTTTTAGCTCACAACCGTGAGAGGCATGAGATGTTCTAAACTGTCTAAATACAGATTCCTTTGAGCAGTTAAAAGATTGATTAGAAAT
Source organism: Bos mutus (assembly GCF_027580195.1). NCBI lineage: Eukaryota > Metazoa > Chordata > Mammalia > Artiodactyla > Bovidae > Bos > Bos mutus. The sequence goes on from NC_091641.1 coordinate 29,772,933, forward strand.
TGTATTGGTGAAGGGTTTTTCACTTATTGGGCCAATGTTTGCTGCTAAGTTTCCATATCCCTTACCTACTGTGTCCCTGGCAGTGTATTGATGAATATAATTGGTGTATAGGAGTGTAAGTAGTAGCTTTAATGTTTGTAACCTTGGACCCTTGAGTTAATTCTTTTCTTGTTGTAGCCCACCACACCTTTGCCCTATAGAAATGCAACTTTATCTAATGCTTTCGGAGGGTGGCGCCTGACTTTAGAATAATCACCTTTAGAGAAAAATAAGTTTTCTGGAGAAAGGATCTTAAAATGTTGACAGACCCCACTCCCTGGCCAGAAGATGATGTAAATCACCTAAACTTTTGCATATGATAAGTTTGAAAGCCTGGCTTCGATTAGGATCAAGGACTGCTGTCCTTGCATGACTCTACCCCTTCCCCCATTATCCTCTATGCACAACTTAAGGTATAAAAACTGTTTTGGAAAATAAAGTGCGGGCCTTGTTTACCGAAGCTTGGTCTCCCCATGTTGTTCTTTCTCTCACCTTCCAGCTGAATTTCCATCTAGAGTGTGGAGGCTCATCAAGCCTACTAATTATGCCTGGGCTTCTAAGATCTGACCGGGGAGGCCTTAGTGTCTCCTCTCCTTCGGGAGAACAGGAGGATGCCTGCGGCCTACATAGGTGACGTAAATTCCTTGCTTTGGAATTTTATTAGCTTTCCACGTAAACCAAGTTATTCAGCCTCTTTTCTCCACTGAATTTTCCTGCTGAGCTATCCTTATTCCATTACTCTTTATATCTCTAATTAATATTTAATTAAAGCTATTGTATCCAGTTCGCCGACACCGTCCCTGCTTCGAATTCCCTGGATCCACCGGGGCTGGACCCGGCAGAAAGATAATTCCCATTTTCCATGTTCTTTGTTTTGAAGATTTGCTGATCCTCTCCACCCAGCAGTGCCCTCTGGCACTTTCTACATTTCTTCTTTGTTGTTGTTCAGTCGCTAATCATGTTCAACTCTTTGTGACCCCATGGGCTGCAGCACTCCAGGCTTCCCTGTCCTTCACTATCTCCCAGAGTTTAATTCAAGCTTAAATTGAAGAAAGTAGGGAAAGCCACTGGACCATTCAGGTATGACCTAAATCAAATCCCTTATGATTATACAGTGGAGCTGGGGAATAGATACGAGGGATTAAATCTGGTAGACAGAGTGCCTGAAGAATTATGGGTGGAGGTTCATAACATAGTATAGGAGGCGATGATCAAAACCACTCTCAAGAAAAAGAAACAGAAGGCAACGTGGTTGTCTGAGAAGGCCTTACAAATAGCCGAGAAAAGAAGAGAAGCAAAAGGGAAAGAGATACCCAACTGAATATAAAGTTCCAAAGAATAGCAAGGAGAGATAAGAAAGCTTCTTAAGTGAACAATGCAAAGAAATAGAGGAAAACAATAGAATGGGAAAGACTAAAGATCTCTTTCAAGAAAATTGAAGATATCAAGGGAACATTTCATGCAGAGATGGGAACAATAAAGGCAAGGATCTAACAAGCAGAAGAGATTAGGAAGAGGTGGCAAGAATGCACAGAAGAACTGTACAAAAAAGGTCTTAATGATCCGGATAACCACGATGATGTGGTCACTCACCTAGAGCCAGACATCCTGAAGTGTCAAGTCAAGTGGGCATTAGCATGCATTGAAGTGAAGTGAAGTGAAGTCGCTCAGTCGTGTTTGACTCTTTGAGACCCCATGGACTGTAGCCCTCCAGGCTCCTCCGTCCATGGGATTTTCCAGGCAAGAATACTGGAGTGGGTTGCCATTTCCTTCTCCAGCAGATCTTCCCAACCCAGGGATCGAACCCAGGTCTCCCGCATTGTAGGCAGATGCTTTTACTGCCTGAGCCACCAGGGAAGTCCTTAGCAAGCATTACTACTAAAGTTTCTTCTTAGGGAAGACATTCATTCATTCATTCATGGTTTACTCAACAATGATTGACTCAGCACCATCTCTGTGCCAGGCATGGTACAGGGCACTGAACCCACAGTGATGGACACACATCTAGTCTCTGTGTTTGCAGGCTATCAGAGGGCAGGAACACTAAGCTCCTTCAGTAAGTCTGAACAAGTTCTGTTCAGAGAGTGCATTCGTTAAGTCCAATTTGTTCATAAGTCCAACAAAGTAAGCCTAAACCCCCAACTATAACAATCAGCTACATAGTACTGTACTGTAATAGATTTACAATACTTTTCACACAAACAATATATAAAAAGAAACAAAGAAAACATTTAAAATCTTACAGTATAGCACCTTGAAAATACAGTAGTACAGTACAACAGGGCTTCCCAGATGACTCAGTGGTAAAGAATCTGCCTGCCAGTGAAGGAGATGCCAGAGATGTGGGTTTGATCCCTGGGTCAGGAAGATCCCCTGAAGAAGGAAATGGCAACCCACTCCAGTGTTCTTGCCTGGGAAATCCCATGGACAAAGGAGTCTGGCGGGCTACAGTCTATGGGGTCACAGAGAGTTGGACACAACTGAGCAACTGAGCATGCATGCACAGTACAACAGCTGCCATTCAAGGGCTGGCATTGAGTGAACAGGCAAGAAGAGTTACTGGAGGAAGGAGAGGAGATGGGAGATGGTCGAGCTGAAGGACCACCAGCAATAGAAGATTGAGAGCGTTCTGCTGAAAGTGAAAACTTTCATCTCAGGTTCAAAGGATGTGTTAACAAAATAAGTCACTCGTTATACACAAATAAATAATACAACTATTTATTAGATAATGATCTAGCTTACTTTCAATATACTAACATTAAAAGAAAACAGAAACAGAAAGAGCACAGAATACATCACCAAATTGGGTTTTGGCCAGCATCCAGACTTAAACAGCGCTGGGAAGTCCTGTGTCACAGCACATCTGGAGTCCCAGTTGGGAAAAGGTCCCAGGCAGCATGTCTGCTCTCTGGGTGAGACTTCAAAGATTGCAGTTCAGGGTTCCTGTTTATAATCCCAGGATGGAGGCAAACTGATTTCACCATCAATCTGTGACCAAATTGCAACCCTTTTAATGTGAATGCTGTTTGTTTTGTATTGGAAAACTTGGAATGTAGCTAAACCCAGGGCTTGGTTGGCCAGACCCCTCCAGGATCCCAACAATCTCAAGATTCCTCCCCATCTTATCTAAGGCGCTGCAAGTCTTGCACTCACAGCAGGCAGTCACTCCCAGTCACTCCCAGTCAGGGCAGTGTCCAGGCAGGTTAGAAGCAAGGTCAGAGGTCTGCTCTGCTTTGTCTCTGAAGCCTAAATAAGACTATTTTTTAAATTTCCCTAACAGAGGGCAAGATGCAATTTCATTCATGCCTGATATTGATGGGGTGCACATTCGCCCCTTTTTTTTTGGCTGCACTGGGTCTTCATTGCTTTGTGTGGGCTTTCTCTAGTTGTGGCAAGCGGGGGCTACTCTTCATGGCAGTGCTCAGGCTTCTCATTGCCGTGGCTTCTCATTGCCGTGGCTTCTCTTGTGAAGCAGAGGCTCTAAGCATGCGAACTTCAGCAGTTGTGGTCCACAGACTCAGTAGCTGTGGCTCGTGGGCCCTCGAGTGTGGGCTTCAGTAGCTGCAGAAGCAGGTTCGGTAGTTGTGGCACATGGGCATATTGGTTTCTTTGGAAGTTAGCAACTTGAAGGTTCCTATGTAGGGAACTTACTGTAGTGATGAAGCAGCATGTGAGATGTGAGATGGAGGTAGGTGTGGGTGAGCAAGCACCTCCACAGCTTGATTGGAGCTCCAGCCTGATGCTGTTTGAAAATGAACCATCAAGGATTAGCAAAGAGAAGAAGCTCTCCACAAAGGAAGACATCGTTAAATGCAAAGGTTTGAGGATTAGCCAAAGTCGTTGCCAGCCCCAACTTTGGTGTCTTTCCAATTCTTTGGTCTTTCCAACTTTGTGGTGGGGTGTGTATTTAAAGGAATAAGCGTAGGGTCGTTAATTGCTTATAGAAAAAAAAGAGTCTTGTTTATGTGCTGAGCGCATTCTCTTCCAACTAATTAGCTCAACAAAGCTGAACACAGAGTCATTTCTGACCCTCCTTAGGCAATTAAACATAAGTGTTTTCTACTATCTATAAGCCTTCCACCGCCTTCTGAATTGCTGCTGCCAAGGAGGGGTGTGCAAGGGATGTGCATGCATATAGCTCCCTTTCTAGCAAAGAAATCACGGTGGCATCCGGGGTCCTAGTTGTGACGCCTGCCTTGGTCCATTCTCAGCCTCTTATCTCTGTCTGTCTGCAAAGGAAAATTGCAAAAAAGAAAAAGAAATTGAAAAGGTCTGACTTGGTTGCCCCAGCAGATGCCCAGCATACTGGGGGAGAAAGAGCATAGCCCCCAAAATGGCAGGACCCTAGAACAGGGGTCCCCAAACTCCAGGATCTAATGCCTGATGATCTATGGTGGAGTTTATGTAATGAAATAGAAATAAGGTGTACAATGAATGTAAAGTGCTTGAATCATCCTGAAACCACTCCCACTTCCATGAAACTGGCCCTTGGTGCCAAAAAGGTTGGGGACCACTGCCTAGATGACTCCCTCCCCTGCCATCTGGGAGCAGCAGAGGATAAATGCTAATGCTAATGCTAATAAGTCACTTCAGTCGTGTCCAACTCTGTGCGACCCCATAGACAGCAGCCCACCAGGTTCCCCATCCCTGGGATTCTCCAGGCAAGAACACTGGAGTGGGTTGCCATTTCCTTCTCCAATGCAGGAAAGTAAAAAGTGAAACTGAAGTCGCTCAGTTGTGTCCGACTCTTTGCGACCCCATGGACTGCAGCCTACCAGGCTCCTCCGTCCATGGGATTTTCAAGGCAAGAGTACTGGAGTGGGGTGCCATTGCCTTCTCCAAGAGGATAAATGGAGGTGGCCAATTGTCCTGAAATAGATGTGCTGATATTCCCAAGGTTCTGAATGATGCACTTAGTGCAGAGACAGCAGGGCGATGCTGACAGGGCAAAGAGCGCCTTGGGCATCTCCCTGCTTCCCATGCCCCAAGAAAGGGTGACCAAACGCTCCTGTGTTCAAGAGAGGCCGAGCGTGATTGAAGACAGGAGTGACCATGGCTTTTACCAGGAGGGATGGAGTGGTTCTCAAGGCATGCTAGCACAGACTGATAATGACAGAAAAATAGAACACTTCCTCCCTTAGCATGGTGTGACTCAAGAAGCCTCAGAGTTAACACTTCCTCCCTCAGCATTATGTGACTCAAGAAGCCTCAGAGTTAAGCCACAACATGTTGAGAAAGAAGAAGAGAGAAACCCTAAATAGTCCAAGATTTCCTTTTCTCTGCTTGGTGGAACTGAGACTCAAAACAAAAATTAAGATGTTTTATAAAAAAGAAAGTTTCCTATCTTGCCATTGTCCCCTTTCTGCCACACATACACCAAGTAAAGCACAGGTCCAAGTGTCAGAATCTCTGGGTGTGAGGCTCTAGTCTAACTGGCTGTTAATAGCTGTGAAAACCCATTTTGCAGATGAGGAAACTGAGGGATAGAAAGGTTAAGAAACATGTGGCTGGTAACTGACCGAGGCAGAATGCTAATTCATGTCAGTTTGTCCCCTAAACCTTCATGTTTAATAGCTACAACTATCCTCTGAGAAATCTGTGTGCAGGTCAGGAAGCAACACTTAGAAATGGACATGGAACAACAGACTGGTTCCAAATTGGGAAAGGAGTACGTCAAGGCTGTATATTGTCACCCTGCTTATTTAACTTATATGCAGAGTACATCATGAGAAATGCTAAAGCACAAGCCGGAATCAAGATTGCCAGGAGAAATATCAATAACCTCAGATATGCAGATGACACCACCCTTATGGCAGAAAGCAAAGAAGAACTAAAGAGCCTCTTGGTGAAAGTGAAAGAGGAGAGTGAAAAGGTTGGCTTAAAGTTCAACATTCAGAAAATGAAGATCATGGCATCTGGTCCCATCACTTCATGGTAAATGGATGGGGAAACAGTGACGGAATTTATTTTGGGGGGCTCCAAAATCACTGTAGATGGTGACTGCAGCCATGACATTAAAAGACACTCCTTGGAAGAAAAGTTATGACTAACCTAGACAGTATATTAAAAAGTAGAGACATTACTTTGCCAACAAAGGTCCATCTAGTCAAAGATATGGTTTTTCCAGGAGTCATGTGAGAGTTGGACTATAAAGAAAGCTGACCGCAGAAGAATTGATGCTTTTGAACTGTGGTGTTGGAGAAGACTCTTAAGAGTCCCTTGGACTGCAAGGAGATCCAACCAGTCCATCCTAAAGGAGATCAGTCCTGGGTGTTCTTTGGAAGGAATGATGCTGAAGCTGAAGCTCCAATACTTTGGCCACCTGATGCAAAGAACTGCCTCATTTGAAAAGACCCTGATGCTGGGAAAGATTAAAGGTGGGAGGAGAAGGGGACTACAGAGGATGAGATGGTTGGTTAGCGTCACCAACTCAGTGGACGTGAGTCTGGGTAAACTCCGGGAGTTGGCGATGGACAGGGAGGCTTGCTGTATTGCAGTCCATGGGATTGCAAAGAGTCAGACATGACTGAGCGACTGAACTGAACGGAACTGAACTGCTCCTCTGAGAACAATATATTTACATTCATGAAATGGAGGGTTCTAGGTGACATGATGCAGGCAATTGCTGATTACCTAATCAGATATGGATAATTATTTTTTTAATAGAATCATTCATTCTCAAGACTTGTTTTTTGGGGAGGTATTTCAGCTTTTATCTTATTTTTAATTAATTTTTATTAGAGTATAGTCTGGGCTCCAAAATCACTACAGATGGTGACTGCAGCCATGAGATTAAAAGATGCTTACTCCTGGGAAGGAAAGTGATGACCAACTTAGATAGCATATTCAAAAGCAGAGACATTACTTTGCCAACACAGGTTCATCTAGTCAAGGCTATGGTTTTTCCTGTGGTCATGTATGGATGTGAGAATTGGACTGTGAAGAAGGCTGAGCACTGAAGAATTGATGTTTTTGAACTGTGGTGTTGGAGAAGACTCTTGAGAGTCCCTTGGACTGCAAGGAGATCCAACCAGTCCATTCTGAAGGAGATCAGCCCTGGGATTTCTTTGGAAGGAATGATGCTAAAGCTGAAACTCCAGTACTTTGGCCACCTCATGCGAAGAGCTGACTCTTTGGAAAAGACTCTGAGGCTGGGAGGGATTGCGGGCAGGAGGAGAAGGGGACGACAGAGGATAAGATGGCTGGATGGCATCACTGACTCGATGGACGTGAGTCTGAGTGAACTCTGGGAGTTGGTGATGGACAGGGAGGCCTGGCGTGCTGCGATTCATGGGGTCGCAAAGAGTCGGACACGACTGAGCAACTGATCTTATCTGATCTGATCTGATAGTTGCTTTACAATGCTGTGTTAGTTTTTACTGTACAGTAAATTGAATCAATATGTGTGCATATACCTCCTCTTTTTTTGGACTTCCTTCCCATTTCGGTCACCACAGAGCACAGAGTAAAGTTCCCTGTGCTATACTGTAGGATCTCATTATCAATAGTGTATATATGTCAATCCCAATCTCCCGATTCATCCCACCCCTCTCCCCCTTCTGCTTTGCTAATAAGATCATCTATACCATTTTTCTAGATTCCACATATATGAATTAATATAGATATGGATTATTATTAGCAAGAGTCTCAAGGGCATCTTCTGGAGTCAGTTTACTAGCTTGTACAAGAGAAAACTTGCAGCAACAAATTCTGAGACCCTTCTGTCAGCCCCAGCAAAACCAAGGAGACAGGTGATTAGATGAACAGCATGTGTGCATTCCCTCCTCCAGTGGATCTTCCCAACCTTTTCATAGCAGCAATAAGAAACTAATACAAACTGTTACATATAGAAAATATCAGATGGCCTGGTAGTGCATCACAATCACTTCCGCAGTTTGTTAGAAGCATTTCCCCCAAGAACCACCCCAGGCATAAAGATTCATTAGATCTGAGAGAATGGAATGGCTACCCACTCCAGTATTCTTGTCTGGAGAATTCCATGGACAGAAGAGGCTGGCAGGCTTTAGTGCATGGGGTCGCAAAGAGTCAGACAAACTGAGTGATTAAAACTTTCTTTTCCAGCCAGTGAATGCATTTTTAACATCCTTCCCTCCCCACATCCCCAGGTGGTTCCGATTCAGGGGGATTGAGAAATATTCTACTGGGGTAACGGAGACTATGAGGACCTAGAAGTTCACTATTCAGAAAACAAGCGATGATTTTTGTAGTATGTTTGGCAGAATCACTAAGCTCTGAGCAAGTTACTCATTAAATCCTACATTGTTCACACTGGAAAGGACCTTGGAGGGACGGTCCAAATGCTTAAATTTTTCAGACCTAGGAATGGAGTCAACAGGAGGGCCAGGGTTTCTAGGGAGTAAACTATCAATTTTGAGTCTGGATCAGAATTTAGTGTTGCAGAATAATTCCATTAGACCAAAGCAAAAGGGCAACATGAGTTCTTTCTAGGGTGCCATCTTTTATTTGGGGAAGACAATATTGATTTGAAAGCGAGTTTTTTCTAAACAGCTCAAACAAAATTAAAAACCCAACTCTCATGCTCATGTGTAATTATGGGGTTGCATACTTTCACATTATATTTTCCTTCTATCTCTTCTACCACTATGGATGTATCTATCATGTACGTCCCTGGATTTTAAAAAGGTTTTCTATTAGTGGAATTTTATGAATTTTTACAGTTTACCTGGGGTTGCTAGTGAAATGAAAAAGATGATGCATTTTTTAAAACTTTCTGAGAACTTTCTCCCAAAAAAATGGAGATAAAAAATGCACTGGGATGACCCAGAGGGATGGTACGGGGAGGGAGGTGGGAGGGGAGATCAGGATGGGGAACACGTGTACATCCATGGCGGATTCATGTTGACGTATGGCAAAACCAATACAATATTATAAAGTAATTAACCTCCAATTAAAATAAATAAATTTAAATTTAAAAAAAACTTTAGAAAATAAACTGTAATAAAAAATGCTAAGGTGTATCCCCTGAAAACACAGAGTGTCCTATGTCAGGCCCAACACCTGTTGCCTTGTGACGGATCCCTAAAAGGCTCTGTCAGAGGGTCAGGAGCACAGAATCCTCCTACAGGTTACAGCACAAATCCTGGTCAACTAGAACCCTGAAATGAGGCACTGTTCTTAGAGACTCCTATTGGACTTTACATTTCTGTGTCTCCATTCAGTTATGAATGTGTACAAAATGGCAATCCACTCCAGTATTCTTTCCTGGAAAATCCCATGGACAGAGGAGCCTGGCGGGCTACAGTCCATGGGGCCGCAAGAGTCGGACACGACTGAGTGACCATGTGCACCTGTGTGTCATACATGTGTGCTTGTGTGTGCCTGTGTGTCCTGGTGAGCCAAAACGGTAATGAGAGATTATCCTACTAAGTGAAGTAGGTCAGACAGAGAAAGACAAATACCATTTGATATGGCTTATGTGTGGAATCTGAAAAAAGTGTTACAAATGAACTTGTTTATAAAACAGAAATAGACTCACCAACATAGAAAACAAACATATGGCTCCCAAAGGGTAAAGATGGGGTCAGGGATAAATTAGAGGGTTGGAAATAACATATACACAGTACTGTATATAAAATAGGCAACTAACAAGGACCTGCAGTTCCAAATAGTGCAGTGCAGGGAGCTAGTCAATATCTTGTAATAACCTATAAAGCAAAAAAATCTGAAAAAGAATACACACACACACACACACACGCACAAGTATATAAGTGAATCACTTTGCTGTCACCTGAAACTAACATGACATTGTAAATCAACTGTACTTCAATAAACTTTTTAAAAAGAAAAGATAATGAGAGCATTTGGGTTAAGAATGAAATATATCTGTTTCTACCAGGTAAAATTTTTCAAGGTCCTGACCCAGGAGAGTCCCCTAAACATGACCCTCTAACTCCATGAAGAAACCCTAAAACTCTCAGTATTGTGAAGTGAACTTTGGTGACAGTCCCTGGAGCAGAAATACAAGGAACAGGGGACTGTCCCTGGGTGACTCAGAATCTCTTTTAAGTGTGTGTGTTTTAAATACACAGTAGATTTTGTCAAGATCCTGACATATTTCCCCTGGCAGGCTCCCCTTTTAGTTAAAGAAATCGCAGGATGAAAGAATGACAGGAAGAATTCCAGATGAAAACATGGAGATGATCCCCAAATAAAAAAGGATCCATGATCAGAACTGATGCTTTTGAACTGGGGTGTTGAAGAAAACTCTTGAATGTCCCTTGGACTGCAAGGAGATCCAACCAGTCCATCCTAAAGGAGACCAGTCCTGGGTGTTCGATGTAAGGACTGATGTTGAAGCTGAAACTCCAATACTTTGGCCACCTGATGCAAAGAGCTGACTCATTTGAAAAGACTCCGATGCTGGGAAAGATTGAGGGCAGGAGGAGAAGGGGATGACAGAGGATGAGATGGTTGGATGGCATCACCAACTCAATGGACATGAGTTTGGGTAAACTCTGGGAGTTGGTGATGGACAGGGAGGCCTGGTGTGCTGCAGTTCATGGCGTTGCAAAGAGTCGGACACGACTGAGTGACTGAACTGAACTGAACTGATGATCAGAACACAACAGGTCCAAGTAAATTGTTGTTCAGTCACTAAGCCTGTCTGACTCCTTGTGACTCCATGGACTCTAGCCTGCCAGGCTTCTCTGTCTATGGGATTCTTCAGGCAAGAATAGTGAAGTGGCTTGCCATTTCCTCCTCCAGGGGATCTTCCCTACACAGGGTTCGAACCCAGGTCTCCTTCATTGCAGGCGAATTCTTTACCACTGAGCCACTATTGAACTCTTCCCCACCCCACCCCAGAAAATAAGGTGGGTAGAAAACCAACAGAATCTAGTCTTTTATATGCAGATTCCAGATTCCAGTTTGCGTTAGGAAGCACATTGAAAAGGCTTTGAATGAATTCATGTGGCACAAGCTGGGAGCCTTTTCTCCAACCTCATCTCTCCCCAGCCTCTTTTTGCTTTGTGGTCTCAGCACCTCATAACCCCGAGAACTTACGTGGTATTTTAGACCTCTGTAATTTTATGTGGACTGTTCTGTCTGCTTTAGCATTCTTTTTTTCTCCTTTATGTATGACAAAGTCCTTCTCCTCCATCAGGTCCTCTAAGACAGCCTAGTTACTTTTTTCCCAGTCTGTATAAGGTACCCTCCCCTGTGATCCAGTGGGTCCCATGCTAATGTATACCATGACACCTGTTATACTGGATCAGAATAATCATTTCTCGTTCCATTTTCCAATTAGACTATGGATGTCTTGAGGACAGGTGTGTCTCTTATTCTTTTTTTTTTGATTTTCTAGTGACTGAGCAGTCAGAGCTCGGGCTGAAAAAGAATTTCCAGACATGGAGTGTTGCAGAAAGGCGTGAGTTTATTAAGAACAAAGAGCAGAGATCATGTGGGTGCTTCAAGCACCACAGCCAGCTTCCTGACAGGCCAAGGAGAGTCAACGATGTTCATGCGTTAGTAACCAATTTTTCTAGCCTCAGGACAAAGAAAATTCCTGCTAGAAGTGTGGCATTAGGTGATTGGTTAAGGCACAATAGCGTGTGTACTGGGGTGGGTATTTTTGTTAATATGGGTTCAGGGACTTTGCCAGGAAGGATTGAGATGGGGAGGTTGTCAATGGTTACCATAGGGCTCAGTCAGTTCCAGCGATGATTTTGGTCCTGTGCTCTGCATGTATGGCCTTGATGAAAGGCTTGCACCCATGACCTTGGTGTTAGGGGAAGCACACTGACTGAAACCACCCACCCTAGCCAGGCACCATAGTAATCATTTGCATGAGCTGTTTTACAACAGGAGGTCCTGGTAAGGAAGAGTTCAGGAAAGGTCAAAAGGAGACACCACATGTCCGACCACCTCCCAGAATCCTTCTCTCTGGCATCCATCTTGGCTGAACAAGGCGTGCACCACCGAGAAGGAATCTGAGTCAGAATGATTGGCTAAAGACAACCCGGAAACTAATCCCATCACCATAAAACCGGAGACTGAAGCCACGTGGCAGAGCAGTTCTCCCGAGTTCCCTTACCCTTCTGCTCTCCGCCCGGGCGCCCTTTCCCAATAAAACCTCTTGCTTTGTCAGCACATGTGTCTCCTTGGACAGTTCATTTCCAAGTGTCAGACAAGAGCCCAGTTTTGGGCCCTGGAAGGGGTCCCCCTTCCTGCAACATTGGTATGAGACTCCACAGTGAGCAGCCCAGTGCCTGCCACATGGCGTGTATTCAGTAAATCTTTGTCAACACTCCTGTGGTGATCACTTGTGGAGCATGTGTGGAGAAAGAGTGAAAGAATACTGGTGGTCGCGTGACACAAACAAAGAACGAAGTGGGTTATGTGGGATGGCAGAAAGGGTCTATACAGTCCGGTCGCCCTGAGTTGCCCCCCTCAAACCCTGGAAAATTCAATCCATCATAACATGAGTTATATAGCATGAGCTTTTGGTTATAAAGACTGAGTTTGAATGTCAGCTTTGTTTAAGGACTTTAATAGTAAGGTTAAATATTCTCTGTGCATCTGGGTATGTATGTAATTACTTATATCTTCTCTTCTCTACAACTGTGAATTCCGTGGGGGACTGTGACTGTCTTGATTACCCATATTTCTGCTGTACTTCACACATATTTGTTGAATGAATAAGGGTATTATAAATGAATGTCATGGCCTAGCTGTGTAACTTTTGACAAGTTACATAATCTCACATAAAATCTCTCAATAGACAGATGGCATATAGATAGTAGTTAAATAGATGATTGGTAGACAGCCATGGCATATAGATAGGTAGTATAGCAGATAGACAGATGGCGTATAGATAGTAGCTATATAGATTGTGTTGTTGTTTATTCACTGAGTTGTGTCTGACTCTTTTCCAACCCCATGGATTCTAACCCACCAGGCTCCTCTGTCCCTAGGATTTCCCAGACAAGGATACTGGAGTGGGTTGCCCATTTCCTCCTCCAGAGGAGCTTCCCAACCCAGGGTTTGAACCCACATTTTCTGCATTGCAGGCAGATTCTTTACCACTGAGCTACTGGGGAAGCAAAGATAGATATGTAAATGGTACATAGGTAGGTATGTACGTAGATAGACAATAGAAAGATATAGAGACAGATGGCATATCAATAGATAAATAGATATTCTCATATATAAAATCAGGGTGAAAATTTCTTAGCCAAACTCCTAAGAATGCTTCCTGACTCTCCTCTCATAGCTCTCAGTCAATCCATGAGTAAGTTCTGAAAATTCTACTCAGAAACATAATTTCATCTCCATTCCTCCAACTTGACTATAACCATATCCAAGCTGACAGCTGCAAAGCTTCCTAATTCATTTCCTTCTTCCATCCCAGCCTCTCATAATCTATTCACTGAAGAGCAGCCAGATTGATTTTATAAAATACAAATCAAATCACAACACTACCTTGCTTAAAATCCCCCAGTGATCTACCATTTTGCTTGGAATGGCATCAAAACTCCTGACCTTGGTTTTCTAAATCTTTCAAGACTGTCATGTCCTATCTCTTCTAACTCTCCAGCTACACTGTGTTTGTTTGTTATTCTTTGAATCCATCATGCTCATTCTCAACTGAAGACTTTTGCCCTGGCTGTAATCTGTGCCTGGAAATGACTTGATTTTCGCATAGTTAGTTGTCTCACTCTTTGTCATTCAGATTTCACCTTCACTGGCAACTCAGAGATGTCTTTCACAATGACCTGATCTAAACTAACGTATGTTCTATATTTATCTTGTGTTTTAATGATCTTCAGAGATCTCTGCAGGCTTGTAGTTTTATTTGATTTATTTATTTGATGTTGTCTGTCTCCCTTAGGGCTTCCTAGGTGGTGCTAGTGGTAAAGAATCCATCTGTCAATGCAGGAGACCTTAGAGATGGGGGTTCGATCCCTGGGTGGGGAAGATCCCCTGGAGAAGGGCATGGCAGTCCTCTTCATTATTCTTGCCTGGAGAATCCCATGGACAGAGGAGTCTGGGGGGTGAGTCCATAGGGTCACAAAGAGTCAGACACGACTGAAGTGACTCAGCACACATGCATGCAGGTCTCCCTTACCAGAAGGTAACTCCATGGATGGGAAGTACGTTGAATTCATGGAAATATCCACAGTACCTAGAATAATGCTAGTAACTCAGAAATATTTGTGAAATAAATATATAAACCCCTACATCTTAGCGTAGTTTTGAAGGTTAAATGAGATAATTTACATAAAGCACTTAGCTCTGTGTTTGACAGATAAATAACATGCAGTAAATATAGTTATTCTAGTCATTTGTTACATTGCTTTAAACAAACAACAACAAAAAAAATCCCATTTCTAAGTTTCTGTTTCTGCATCAATTCTATCCAATCCTTTGGGAACTGGAGTGCAGGAGGTCATCCAAACAGAACTGACTTGTTTCTGTTTACCAGGTCTGGGTGATGATACCGACCAGATATGTTACTTATAGAGGAAAGGAACGGAGAGTATAGGGAGGTTCAAGATGGAGTGGACATATGTACAACTATGGCTGATTCATGTTGATGTTTGACAAAAAATAACAAAATTCTGTAAAGCAATTATCTTTCAATTAAACAATAAATAATTTTTTAAAAAAGATTATACTTGGCTGCAAGTAATAACAAGAAATTTAAAGCCACTGATTTAAGCAGATCAAGGGTTTTCCCCCTCATGTAGTAATATCTGAAGAGCACCTCTTGAATATTTGGCTGAATTCTGATTAGCACATAGATGTGAGAAAACTCCCTAATGTGAAAGAAAGAAGCACCCAATGAGATTAGAGGACTCAGTGCTTAGTGCTCACACAGGGCTGGGAATCGTGCCTCTTCTACCAGCCAAACTAGAAAGCCTCTGATTTTAGAGGCACTGGCGTGAGGACACAGAAGAATCTTGCCTCATAATGGGGAATGATTAGTCCCAGACCAATTTCTTCTCTGGTCCTGCCTAGAAAACATTAAAAGCAAGATCTGAAGGAGTCTTCCAAGGAATTTAACTGTTTCCCATTACCAAGGGCAAGAATTGTTATAGGAATACAAATGATTTCCAAGGTGACTCAGTAGTAAAGAATCCATCTGCCAATGCAGGAGATGCAAGAGACATGGATTCAATCCCTGGGTCTGGAAGATCCCCTGGAGAAGGAAATGGCAATCCACTCCAGTATTCTTGCCTGGGAAATCCCATGGACAAAGTCTGGTGGGCTATAGTCCATGGGGTCGAAAAGAGTCAGACACAACTAAACACACACACAGACACACACAGACATACACACACACAAAGATATTCAGCACCCAAAGAGGCACAGTTCACATCTGTCATCAAAGAGGACCCATAATGAAGGGACTAATTAATCAAAATTATTCCAGAACTGACACAGTTATTAGAATTAGCATGCAAGAACATTAAAATAGTTATAATAGCTATATTTAAAATATTCAGAATAAAAGTAGATGTATGGAAGATTAAAAAAAAACCTCACATTGACATTGTTGAGATAAAAACTACAATGTATGAGGTTAGAAATACTAGATGGTATTAACAGGAGAAGGCAATGGTACCCCACTCCAGTACCCTTGCCTGGAAAATTCCATGGATGGAGGAGCTTGGTAGGCTGCAGTCCATGGGGTCGCAAAGAGTCGGACACGACTGAGCGACTTCACTTTCACTTTTCACTTTCATGCATTGGAGAAGGAAATGGCAACCCACTCCAGTGTTCTTGCCTGGAGAATCCAAGGGACGGGGGAGCCTGGTGGGCTGCCGTCTGCGGGGTTGCACAGAGTCAGACACGACTGAAGTGACTTAGCAGCAGCAGCAGCAGCAGCAGATGTAGCAGAAGAAGATAATAGTGGACTTGAAGATGTAACTATAGAAACTATCCAAAGTTTTCACCTTTTTTCATGGAAGATTTTTTTAAAAACTCACCTTGACATTGTTGAGATGAAAACTACAATGTGTGAGATTAAAAATACTGGATGGTATTAACGGGAGATTAGATGTAGTGGAAGAAAATAATAGTGGACTTGAAGACATAGCCATAGAAACTATCAAAAGTTAAAGACAAAAAAGAGAATTTAAAAATATTAACAGAGCATCAATAAGCTGTGAGATGGATTCAAACAGTCAAATATACATATAATTAGATTTTCTAAAGGAGGGGAATACTTGAGTAGGGGTTACAGCGTCAGGGTCTTTTCCAGTGAGTTGGCTCTTCAAAAAGGAAAAGAGGGTGAAAGAGGATGATATAGTTAGATAGCATCACTGACTCAATGGACATGAATTTGAGCAAACTCCAGGAGATAGTGAAGGACAGCAGAGCCTGCATGCTGCAGTCCATGGGGTCACAAAGAGTCAGATATGACTTAGTGATTGAACAACAACAACAGGGGTTACAGAGCCTAGATTTCAGAATGAATTTAAAATATTTAATAGTAAAATATAGGAACTTGGGATAAACAAGAGTAGGAGACATTGATTCCATCATTCATATCTATAGGCCAGCAAGTGTGTGGTTTTTAGACGAGTGAGCCTATTTTAAGAGTCAAGAGCAGGGCACAGAAGCACAGCGCTCAGATCCCTCTCACTTCTCAGCAAGAGTTTGATCCATATCTGCTCCCAGTGAATCGAACACATCCTTCTTGAGCAAGTCATCCTGCAGAAACAGAACATTTCCTTGCGGTGCTTGGGCCACTCCTCTGATCCTTTGTTTACTGTCTTTATGGTTCTCTGTTAGTAACACTAGGAAGCACAAACAGCAGTTCAGTCTCATCCTTTCCTTGTTTTTTCAGACAGAAGGTTTCTTTGTTTGTTTTGCTACACTATCAGCTGACCCACATCAGATATCTGTGTAAGGAATATTCTAGAAATTACAATGAACTTTTGCTTCTCTGTGGCTGTACTCTCTAAGACTGTGGCATTTTGGGGGTAGGCTTAGGCTCTTCTGTGATAAAACAAAGTTTTAAATTCCAAAGGATTCACACATAAAAGCTGATTTGTTGTTCACTCAAAATCCACTTCAGGTCACTCAATTTAGTCCCTTCCAAGGTCACTCAGGGATCTGGTCTGCTTCCTTCTGTGGCCATCACACAAGATGCATTCAGAGTTGCCACTGCAGGATACGAGAGGGATGGAGAATTGGACAGGAGTAGAGAAAATAGAGCATTGTCATATACGTAGAACACAAGTGTGTTGAATGTTAATAACCTAAAATTCTAAAATTTTAAATATTATATGGTATTAATATAACAAGTGCTCATGATGACCAAGCCACACACTTTTAACCCTCCTGAGTTCAGCACTGCAGTGGCGGACAGTTCCAAGCCCACTGTCAGTGTCCTTAAGAGCCACAGGGTCTCTACAGTCAACTTTTCGTAAAGCTGGCAAAGGATTATCTATTGATCAACTCAGAAGTACAGGAAGGTTAAAGTCCTTTAGGGTAACTCCCAAATAATGAGGGCCGTGAGTCAATGGGTAAATGTCTAGGCTTTCCTATCCTTTGGCAGGACAATTCTTTTTTTTTTTTAATTAAAATTTGTTTGTTTCTTTTATTTATTTATTTTTATTTTTTAAGCTGCACCTTGCAGCATGTGGGATCTTAGCCCCCTGACTAGGGATTGAACCCATGCCCCCTGCAGTAGAAATGCAAAGTCTTAACCACTGGACCACCAGGGAAGTTCTCCCATAGGAAAATTCTGTGATAAATTCTCCATGAGTCTTTAGGGGGTTCCTCAGCAAGACCAAACTCTGTCTATAGTTCTAGCTAATTTTTTAATGCACTCTTGATTGGCTTTTTTCCCTACCTTGCCTCATTCTTCTCATCCCTTCTCTTTTGTTTTCTGAAATCTCCTCTCAGTAAATGAACTGTGCTCAAGTCCTTATCTTAGGGTCATCTTTGGGGGAAAAACAAAACTAAAATATATGGGAAAATAAATTTAGAAAATATTGAGTTACTTGTAGTTAAACATGCCTTCTTTTATAGAAGTTCTAGAGCTTTAATATGCTAATGTTTATTCTGACTCTTCATGAGGGGAATTCAGAAATTTAAGCTTCTCAAAGTTGGATTATAAGTTTTTATCCCCAAGGCAACCTGGAGAATTAGCACTCCATGAAACACATATCAGGGATGCTTGATTTAAAGTTTCTACAGTTTTTTCTATTTTGAATAAAGAAAAATATTTAAAAATTTAAATGGTATAGAAGAGTAAGAGAGGAAAAAAAAAGGATTTTCAAACATATCAAAACATGAGTACCTTATTTTTCTACCACTGACAAGAACAAAATTGACTACCAGGCTGGTACCTAGCCCCATGAAGAAAGAGTTCTGTGGCAGGTCCCAAGGGTGGGCATTAAGTAGCCAGATATTCTCTGGAAAGCTTCTTGCAACTTCCACTGGAGAATGGAGCCATGTGGTCGTTAGTGAAAAAGAGCAAATTCTTCCTCTCCATGCTAAGTTGCTTCATCATGTCGGACTCTTTGCAACCCCTTGCAACTCTAGCCTGCCAGGACTCCTTTGTCCATGGAATTCTCCGGGCCAGAATACTGGACTGGGTTGCCATTCCTTTCTCCAGGGGGTCCTCCCAAGCCAGAAATGGAACCCGCATCTCTTCCCTCTCCTGCATTGGCAGGTGGGTTCTTTACCACTAATGCCAACTAAGCTCCATCTTCCTCTCCCCTCATCTTTTAATTACTGTGCGGGATGGTGAAGTTAAACCCAGCAAGTAACAACTCCTGTACAGATTTCTGAAGCTACCTCATGCGCTGGTTAATTGTATCTGCCTGCAGAGGCTAATTAGCATAATTAATCTTACCCTGTGATTACCCTGAGGAGGAAGAAGTTCTGAATGCACAGGTGGGATCTGGTGAATGAGCAGCTGTGCCTGTCTCCCAGGGACAAAGAAACATGGGCTGGAGAAGGTTTGAGGACCACAGCCAGAGTCATTTCCATGAATGTGGTGCAGGGCTTCACGCACATGCACATGCTCAGTCGCTCAGTCATGACTCTGACTCTTTGTGACCCTTCGGACTGTAGCCCACTAGGCTCCTCTGTCCATGGGATTTTTCAGGCAAGAATACTCGAGTGGGTTGCTGATTCCTTCTCTAGAGGCTCTTCCTGACTCAGGGATTGAACCTGTGTCTCCAGCATCTCTTGCATTGCAGGTGGATTCTTTACTGCTGAGCCACTGGGGAAGGCAGGGCTTCGTGGCATAGGAGAAAAGAGGAGCGGAAAGGCAATTTGTACAAGTCAAGCCCACGGGCTGGGATGTGCCCACCTATCTTTGTACAGGTGTAGAATTCCAGGTCTCCTTTGTCTTCTGAGAGCTCCCTGAGGACCAGGGTTTTGTCTTCTACATTTTCCAGAGTTCTTTGATCACTTGGTACAGGGATGGGCCTCTTATTAACTTTGGAAAGAGTAAGATATTTGGGATAAGATGGGAGAACAAAAGAATAGATGGAATTAGAGGAAGAAATAAAAATACTATGTTAGGAGAGATAGAGGGAGGTAAGTGGTTAGGTAGATGGATACTAAGTAGATGGAAAGATAGACTGTTGTGAAGCACTGACCATGCACCAGGATCATGCAATAAAGCAGCTTCCATACTGATCTCTGTAAGGTATCTTTTTAAATTATCACAACAGCCCACTGCACACATTGGTTCTCAACTTAAAGATGCCTAACTATCACCAATAAACTTTGTTAAAATGCATATTAACGAGTTGCCCCTAGAGAGATTTGAGTCCTATAATCTTAAATACGATCTAGGAATCTGCATCCATTAGTGGTCTAGGAGATCCCCATGTGGTTGGGCCTAGGACCTACTTTGAGAAATGCTCTTTCTCTAATGAACGAGTGAATGAATGAAGTGTCCTTTGAGGCAATTATTTTAGTGATCAATTTCAGAAAGGCAGAGACTGGGAGGCAGAGCAAGTGAGTAGCTTGTGCAAGCTCCCACAGAGAGTAATGGAGCTCCTATTTGCCCTTTCTACTGTAGGAGACAGGTAGCAAAGATTATGAAAGAGATCCTTGGTTATCTTTTCCTTAAAGCATAAATAGAGGAAGAAGCGCAAGGAAGGATATATCAAATTTGAATCATTTCTTCCTTCATTCATTCAACCAATATCTTAAGCATGTACTCTGTGCCAGATATTGAGATTGTAATAATGAACAAAAAGGCATGATGCAAGCCTTTTTGGAGTTTACAGTCTAGAGTAAATATATATAAATGAGAATCATCGCATAAATACAACCTTATAAATTGCTCCAAATATTTTTTTTCCAAACACAGTGTTTATGGTGTTAAGAAAAGATTTAACAGGGGCCCTGACCTGGCCTTGAGGATCAGGGAAGGACTTCTATTTGAGTTAGTGTCTTTAAGTAGGAGTCTGAGTTAACCAAATGACTAAGGTAGAAAGAAGCACACCCAAGACAGTGGGAAAAGCTTGCATAAAACTTTGGGAGGGGGCTAGGGAGCAGAGGGCTTGAAAAATGGAGAGGATGTGAATTAGGCTGAATCCTTCAAGCTGCATTTCTTGGGAACCAGAGTATGGTCTGGGCAATTGAGTAAGGTACATCTTCAGTTAAGAAAGATGGAGTCCCAATCATTGGTTTGGGAATGAGAGAAAGCAAAATTAACTGAAGACAGGCTTATATGTTGGAGAAATTAAATCCGAAGGAGAACCTGAGTAGTCAGAAGCTAATCTGGAGGGTCCAGAAGAAGAGGTTCTGGAATCAGTTTTTGAACACATTAATGCCATTGGAAAAACCTGCTCTTATTTGATGCTACCTGCAAAATCCAGGAGTCCAATGGAATTAAACAAGCCTTTTGAAAGGCACATTATAAAGGCAGGATGAAGGTAAATTCCCATCAGTCCCATTGTCCATTATAAGGAAAGCATCTGCTTTTTTCCTCTGGCCCGGAGCCCGAAGGCCATATTAGCTAGTTAGTATATAAATACTGAGCATGTGTGTCAGGCTGGATGCTAGATATTTGTTATATGGCAGTGAACAGAGGGGCTTCCCTAATAGCCCAGTTGATAAAGGATCTGCTTGCAATGCAGAAGACCCTGGTTCGATTCCTGGATTGGGAAGATCCACTGGAGAAGGGATAGGCTACCCACTCCAGTATTCTTACCCACTTCAGTATTCTTGGGCTTCCCTTGTGGCTCAGCTGGTAAAGAATCTGACTGTAATGCGGAAGACCTGGGTTCAATCCCTGGGTTGGGAGGATCCCCTGGAGAAGGGAAAGGCTATCCACTCCAGTATTCTGGCCTGGAGAATTCCATGGGCTGTACAGTCCACGGGGTCGCAGAGAGTTGGATACGACTGAGCGACTTTCACTTTCAGTGAACAGAACAACTAACTCAATTCCCACCTTCTTGAAGTTTACAGAGAAATGGAAGTGACTTTCATTAAGTACATAACTACAATTCTGATCAGTGTGATGAATAATTAATCCAAGAAAGGGAGAATTTCTTTGGGAACCTCACCTAGTCTGAGAAGGCAGTGGCTGAGGTGGAGATGGGTGCTCTGAGGACATGACATTTAAACTAAGACCTAAAGAACAAGGTTAGGGACATCCCTGGTGGCCCAGTGGTTAAGACTTCACCTTCTGCTTCAAGGGGTGCAGGTTTGATCCCTGGTCAGGGCTTCCCTCATAGCTCAGTTGGTAAAGAATCTGCCTGCAGTACAGGAGACCTGGGTTCGATTCCTGGTTTGGAAAGATCCCCTGGAGAAGGAAAGGGCAACCCACTTCAGTATGCTTGCCTGGAGAATCCCACGGACAGAGGAGCCTGGCAGGCTACAGTCCATGGGGTCACAAGAGTCGGGCACAACATAGTGACTAAAGCAAGCAGGGAGATAAGAGCCTGCCTGTCTCGGGGCCAAAAACCCCAAACACAAAACAGAAGCAGTACTATAACAAATTCAAGAAAGACTTTTATTTTATTTTATTTTTTTTTTGGGGGGGGCGGGGGTTGCACTTTTTGGAAAGCATGTGTAGTGTGTCAGTTTACAAAGCGTTTGGAGACTTTTAATCCCTGGACTATTTTGGAGAAATGGCTCCTTTCTCCCGAGCAGGCCAGATCCCGGCTCTCTAACTCCGGTTGGAAAGGCCCTGCTTCCTCCCAGTGGGTACTGGGGTTGGCCTGTGCCTTGCTGGCTTCTGTCCAGTGGGGTTAGGGTTTCTGCCTTCCCCCATCCCCCACTCCCAACCCGTGAGAAAGACTTTTAAAAAATGGTCCACATTAAAAAAAAAAAAAAGTCTTGAAAAAAAAGAAAAAACAAAATTCATGAAGTGACTGGTGGGATGGAGAATGCACACATGTGTAAACCCGGTGCTGGTAGGTTCTGCAAAGAGTCTAAGCAACTGGCAGAGGGGGTGTGCGTCTACAGAAAAGAAATTTGTTGAAACGATAAAGCAAAAATTTGTGAATGCTTACACCACATGGGAGCTTACCACTGTGGTCCAGTGAGTGACTTTGTTCTGAAAGAAATGGGTGACTATTGAGAGATTTACCCCAGAGAATGGCAAGAGCTGGTTCATCTTCAGTCTCTAGGGTGCTTCATCTCAGCAGAGCACAGGACAGGAATTCTTATTCCAACCAGGCTCTGTGCCCACACTCAAGGGAATAGAAAGGATCCAACAGTGATAAGAAGGAAGAAGATGCCTCCTGACTCTGAGCAAGTCACATCCCCATCCTGAACCTCAGCTCCTCCTCCAACCACTAAGAATTTGGGCCCAACACTCAGTAAGTACTTATTGAATCATTGGAGATAAATATACTTGTTTTCTGGCCTTAGCTTTCTCTAGAGTGGAGCTATTTTTCTCCCTTCTAAAAGGTCTCTTGAAATACAAGAACATCATTTAGAAATGAGATCCTGCAGTAGATTGATCTGTTCCGATATGAGATGAGAAAGGGAATAAAACCACATCCATTTAAAATCTGACTGAGGAACAGGAGAGTAAAACCCACTCAGTCTAACAACGAGACTGAGCTGAATTTTGTTGTGATTTTTTGTTGGCTGTTAAGTTTCTCAGTTCTTCTGAAGGGAGATAAAACACCCTCAAGAATAACAATGTGTTGAACTGGCAAATTTCAGGAGCGTTCACACATGCAATTTGTGTTGCAAGTCTTTCCTCCCTGAATTGTTTTCACTTTTCAGTTGAGGGATTTTTCTAGTGGAGACAAATGAACCCAGTGTGAGACGAATAGAGGAGAAAGCAAGAAACATGGCTGGTGGCCCAAGACTCCACGTGGCAGAGGAAGAAGGAGGTCAGTGACCAAACCCAACATCTGGCTGTCCCCTTGGCTCCATCCTGCAGGGCGCCCACTGGAAAACATCAATACATATATTATTCTCTGAATAAAAGGGTGATGAAGTTTTTCAGTAAGGGATCAAACTGTAAATCATTTGGGGTTTTCAGGTCATGCAGACTGTTTCTATTAGTCAGCTCTTTGGTTGTAGCAGGAAAGCACATACCATGTATGTGAATGGGTATGTCTGTACTTCTGTAAAGAGGCAGTGAGCACATTTGACTCGTGGGCTGCAGTAGGCAAAGGAGGGGGGCACTTCCCTGGTGGTCCAGTGGTTAAGAATCTGCCTGCCAGTGCAGGGGACATGGGCTCAATCTCTGGTCTGGGAAATAAGATCCCGCACGCCGCAGGGCACCTAAGCTCATGCGCCACACTCTGGAGCCCCAAGTCACAACTGCTGAGCCTGCACATCCTAGAGCCTGGGCTCCGCAACGAGAGAAGCCACTACAGTGAAAAACCCACACGCAGCAACTAGAGAGTAGCCCTCCTTTGGGGCGACTAGAGAAAAGCCCACACAGCACTGAAGACCCAGTGCAGCCAAATATAAATGAATAAAGGGCTGTGGAGTCCAGGTGTGTGGGCTTGAAACTGACTCTGTCTTTACAGGCTCATGACCTTGAGATAAATGACTCTACCTTTCTGAGGCTCTGTGGTGGGCATTTGTTGCATTTGCTTCCCTGCATCCTACTTCTTGAGAGAACAAGATGATGGATTTTGAGGGGGTTTTATCTGAGGGGAGGGCGTCTTACCTCTTCAGCACTCACAACCTAGGCGGTTCTCATGATGAGGACTGAAGTTGGTGGCTTTTCACCTTCCTGCACCATGTTCTACCAGAGATCCTATCCTTGCTGGACAAAATCTTCTGCTCTGGACTTTTCCTATGACCTCCAGACTTTCCAAAGTCAAACCTGCCCCACGTCCAACTCTATTTGAGAGATGATTCCTGGGACTCTTCTGTGCTTTAGAGCAGCTGTCTGAGGAGTGGGTGATTGTGACCCTCACCCCCCAGAAGACATTTGACAACATCTGGTGACATTTTTGTTTGTCACATCTTGGGGGGAAGGAGGATGTGCTCCTGGCATTGGTGGGTGGAGGCCAGAGAGGCTGTTAAACACCCCATGATGGACTAGACAGCCCTTCACAACAGATAATTAATTACCTGTCCCCAAGTGTTAAGAGTGCTAAGGTAGAGGATTTCCCTGGTGGTCCAGTGGCTAAGATTCTGCACTCTTGATCCCTGGTCAGGAAACTGGATCCCACAGACCACAACTAAAGATCTTGTGTGCTGCAACTAACACCTAGCACAGCCAAATGAATTTTTCTAAGTGTTAAGGCAAAGAAACCCTACTTTGAAGTTAACAGCTAATAGCAATATTTTCTTTGATAAATTGTTATGTTTTCAAATAGGGCCTCTCAGATCAGATCAGATCAGATCAGTCGCTCAGTCGTGTCCGACTCTTTGCGACCCCATGAATTGCAGCACACCAGGCCTCCCTGTCCCTCACCAACTCCCGGAGTTCACTCATCTTTGATTACCCTGGATCCCTAAATATCAGCGTTAGAAGGAGGCTATTTGAGCATTTGTGGAAACGTTTTTCTAAATGTAGGACTTCATGAATTTCTCAGGTTCTTGTTTTTCTCTGCTGTAAAGTGGGGATGAAGATGGAAACTGTCTCAGGAATTTGGGGTTTCCCCAGTGGCTCAGCAGTAAAGAATCTGCCTGCAATGCAGGAGACACAGGGAAACATGGGTTTGACTTCTGGATTGGGAAGATCTCCTGAAGGAAGGCATGGCAACCCATTCCAGTATTCTTGTCTGGAGAATCCCCATGGACAGAGAAGCCTGTTTGGCTATAGTCCATAGGGTCGCAAAGAGTCAGACACTACTGAGCGACTGAGCACATATGCTTTGGAAGCATCTCCCTGCAAAATGGGGTGATTATTATTTTTAACTACCCATTATTGAACCCTCATGAAGTACCAGGCAGTACACTCAGCTGAAAAGCTTCCCCTATTCCTCACAATTACTCTATAAAGGAAGTAGCAGACTTCATAGAATTATGCCCATTTTAGAGATAAAATAACTGAGGCATGGAACGTTTAACTGATGAAACTGCTATGTAATTCTCACAACACACAAGTCATGGGGTAAGGAGAAAGGAAGATAGACTTTGAACCTGGGATATCCTGGACCTTTTTATTAATTAGCATTCCCTTAGGGCATAAGGTAACCAGGGAAATAAAAATAAAAAAGAACAACCCTGTCAACTAAATAGTGAACCAATTAGATGGAAGTCAATATTAACAAGATTCAGCAATTCCAGGGGCCCAAAGACAAGGATTCAGAAACCTCTGCCACTTAGCAATCTTGTAGACTTGTGACCTAAAGGGAAGGGATGTAACACAGGAATCAATTCTTTGCCAGCTGATTAGTAGCTGACTGTGTCCCAAGTAGCCCATAGTCCCATCCTATCCAGAACCAGAAAGATGCTGCAGACAGTAACCAGTTAAATACAGAAACTGCTAAGGAAGCTCTTTCTTTTAGGAAGTAGAGCTCCCTGCCCTACACAGACACACAGTTTGCAAAGGGTGTTTTTCCTACTTCTTGACCTTAGCTACCCAAAGCACCAAGCGAAGAACAGAATCATCAACAGAGTTGACACTGGATTCCCTCACTTCTGCAACTGGAGAAGGTAATGAAGCTCAAGGGCAGTTTTTCAGAGAGTAGGTCAAACCCTCCAGTCTAAGAATCTTCCTAGACTCTTCTCTCTGTTTCACGACCTTTAGGCAGTCTGTCTCAAGTACTGATGGCATTACCTCTGCATTCCTTCCCCTGCCTAGCCAGCCCTTTCCCTCCCCTTGCCAACAGCATAAACACCCATCCACAATTTCCTAGAACTACTGCAGCAGCTTCTTAACTGGTCACACAACCTCACACTCATTCCTTCCAATCTACTTATACTATTTATACATGAACTCCACAGTGAACTTTCTATACTGCAGGTTTGATTATGCCATCACTCTATTTAGATGGTCCCAATACAATAGGATAAAACTAAACTTCCAGCATGAGATAATATCCTCTGAAATCTAGCCTCATCTCTCACCTCAACTCCCTCTAGTCCCTATCATATTGAATGATATTCAGTTCCAGAAGCTTGAGATAATGAGATAATATCCTCTGAAATCTAGCCTCATCTCTCACCCCAGCTTCCTCTAGTCCCTATCATAATGAATGATATTCAGTTCCAGAAGCTTTACTTTTACAGATGCTAGTTCTTTTATCTGAATTACTTTTCCATCCTTCTTCATGTTTAATTGTATTAAACAAGTGGTTTAATTTTATTCATTTTTTGAAGACAGAAATTAAGGGTTAAAAACCCTCTGAATTGAGTCAGGCACTTGTCTCTCTGCATTTCTGTGGCCTTGTCTTCTTATCTCTTGTGGTGGCTTAGAGCTATGTTCACAGATTCTTTGACACGCCTCTTCTTCAGAATGTGCTGTCTAATTCCCTACACCTTGAATGCAGACCAAATTTGGTGACTTGCTTCCAGAAAATAGCATGCCACAAGACTAATGGAATATGACTTATGAGGCTAGATCTTTGCTGCCCCTACCTGCCTTGCTTCCTTCTTGACTCACCCACTCTGGAGGAAGCCAGCTGCCATCTTGTGAGGATACTCAAGCAGCCTGAGGATGACAGCCAACAAGAGCAAGATCTAATAATTGGATACTGCAGTGCCAGTCAAGTTTTCAGAAAGTTGCGGTCCCAACCAACATCTTGACTACATGTGCATCAAAGACCCTGAGCTTAGCCACACCTGAATCTCTGACTCACAGAATTTATAAGTATAAAACATTGTGGAGTTTTTTTGTTTCTTCTTCTTTTTAAGAATTGTTTGTTTCTTTATTTTTGGCTGTGCTGAGTCTTTGTTGCTGCATGGGCTTTTCTCTAGTTGTGGAGACTACAGGGCTATTCTTTAGTTGTGGTGCACAGGTTTCTCATTGCAGTGGCATCTCTTGTTGTGTAGCAAGAGCTCTAGGGTGCACAGACCTTAGCAGTTGCAGCTCCTGGGCTCTAGAGCACAGGCTCAGTAGTTGTGCATAGGCTTAGTTGCTCTGCAACATGTGGGATTCTCCCAAACCAGGAATCAGCCACCAGGGAAATCCAAAACATTGTGGGTTTAAGTCACTAAACTTTGGGGTCATTCATCATACCTCAGTAGATGACTAATAAACCTCCAGAGCCCAACTGTCTGGGTTCAATCCTGGCACTGTCCCTAATTAACTCTATGACTTTCAACTAGTTACTTCATTTCTTTAAAAAAATTTTTTTAATTTTTTGACCTTGTGACATAGCATATGGGATTTTAGTTTCCCAATCAGGGGTCAAACCTGAGCCCCCTGCATTCGCTGATGCCATCCAACCATCTCCTCCTCTGTTGCCCCCTTCTCCACCTGCCCTCAATATTTCCCAGTATCAGGGGCTTTTCCAAAGAGTCAGCTCTTCATATCCAGTTGCCAAAGTATTGGAGCTTCAGCTTCAGCATCAGTCCTTCAGATAAATATATTCAGGGTTGATTTCCTTTATGGTTGACTGGTTTGATCTCCTTGCAGTCAGGGCTATACTTATAGGGTTACCACTTGTAGTTTTGTGATCTTAGGTAAGTTTACATAACTTTGCTAAGGTTCTTTTGTGTGTATGTGTGCTCAGTCATGTCCAGCTCTTTGTGACCCCATGGACTACAGCCGGTCAGGTGTTTCTCATCTGGAAAATGGGGATTAAAGTTAACAGTCATCTCAGCATTTGTTCTGGTTATCAATTGCTGCATGACAGACTATGCCAATACAGAGAGGTGTCCTTCAGCTTTCTCCAGATAAACAGAACCAATCAGATATACATACATGGAGACAGAGAGGTATCTTGTGGGAGACTGACTCATGCAGTTACAGAAGCCAAGAAGTCCTGGGAGCTGGAGCCCAGGAAAGCTAATGGTATAATTCAGTCTGAGTCCATAGGCCCGGGAACCAGGAACACCAGAGTCCAGGGGTGGGAGAAGATGGATGTCACAGATCAAGCAGAAAGAACAAATTCATCTTTTGTCTGTCTTTTCATTCTATTTGAGCCCTCGACAAATTGAATGATACCCACTTTCACAGATGAGAGTGATCATGTTTATTCAGTCTGTCAATTCAGTGTTAATCTCTTCCAGAAACACAGACATGCCCAGACATGTTTTACCAGCTATTTGGAAATCCCTTAGCCCAGTCAAGTTGACACATACAATTAACCAATCATAAGAGGCTTAAAACAAAACGCATTTTGCTGTGTGTTTACAGTCTGCGCCAAGCTCAGTAGGGAAATCTCTCTGTTCTACTCAGCCTGAGCTGTGGCTACTCCCCTGTGAGCTGAGAATCTGCCTCCAAGATGGGCCACCATCACAGTTTTCCAGTCAGGGCAGGCTTCTGTCAGGAAGGTCACCTGAGGACTCTGGGGACCTCAGTCTGTCCCTGTGGAGGCATCTTCATGTGTCCTGGGTTTCTTCACAGCATGGTGGTTGGGTTCAAGAGTGACTCTCTCAATAGAGATAGCCAGAGAGAGATGCTTCTCTCATTGTGCAGCCTTGGAGGTCACATAGACTCCATTGCTCTGACAGTCACAAAAGCCACTCAGCTGCAAGGGGAAGAGACACAGACTTCATTTCTTAATAGGAGTGGCAAGCTTTTATAGGATAAGTGGAACAGGAAAATCCAGTCTAGTTATTGTATCTTATTGTAAATAAGGTAGCAAATATAAAGTCCTTAGCTTGGTTTCTGGCATGGAATATGTATTTTATAAAAATTTGTTAGATGAATGATAAATTTACTTACATAACTTTTAAACTTGAGTTTTCTCATCTGTATTATGGGACATACATGAACTGGGCTTCCCTGGTAGCTCAGCTGGCAAAGAATCCACCTGCAATGCAGGAGACCCTGGTTCAATTCCTTGGTTGGGAAGATCCCCTGCAGAAGGGATAGGCTACCCATTCCAGTATTCTTGTGCTTCTCTGGTGGCTCAGATGGTAAAGAGTCTGCCTGCAGTGAGGGAGACCTAGGTTCAATGCCTGAGTTGGGAAGATTCCCTGGAGGAGGGCATGTCAACCTACTCCAGTATTCTTGCCTGGAGGATCCCCATGGACAGAGGAGCCTGGTGGGCTACAGTCCATGGGGTCACAAAGAGTTAGACAAGACTTAGCGACTAAGTACACAGCACATGATAGAATTAGGGAGACTTGTTGTGAGGTTTACAAACACACATAAACCATCAACACATGCTAAGTCTTTGTATTATTATTACTGTGACCCTAATGATTCCATCGGAGAAGGCAATGGCAACCCACTCCAGTACTCTTGCCTGGAAAATCCCATGGGTGGAGGAGCCTGGTAGGCTGCAGTCCATGGGGTCGCTAAGAGTCAGACACGACTGAGCGGCTTCACTTTCACTTTTCACTTTCATGCATTGGAGAAGGAAATGGCAACCCACTCCAGTGTTCTTGCCTGGAGAATCCCAGGGACAGCAGAGCCTGGTGGGCTGCCATCTATGGGGTCACACAGAGTTGGACACGACTGAGGCGACTTAGCAGCAGCAGCAGCAGCAATGATTCCATTCCTTTCCTCGAGGCACACATACAGCTGACTCATTTTGAGGCTGTTTATGTGTGTTATGTTTAAGGACCAATAGACTCCACCTCCAAGAGGGTAGGGCTATGTCGCTCCCTTGGCATTTTGTATTAATCCAGTTTTGCCGAGTATGCATTGGACACTCAATTACTGCCATGACTATTCAAATGTGTATTTTAGGGGTCATATTAATACACACAGAGATTGATAGTGACTATAAGGTTATCTGGGCTTCCCAGGTGGCGTTAGTGGTAAAGATCATGCCTGCCAATGCAGGAAACATAAGAGAAGTTCAATACCTGGGTCAGGAAGATCTCCTGGAGGAGGGCATGGCAACCCACTCCTATTCTTGCCTGGAAAATCCTATGGACAGAGGAGCCTGGTGTGCTGTGATCCATATGGTCACAGAGAGTTGGACATGATTGAAGCAACTTAGCACACACACATAAGGATATCTAAGTTCAGTTCAGTCGCTCAGTCGTATCCAACTCTTCGTGACCCCATGGACTGCAGGATTCATGCAAACTTGTTTCTTTCTCCATACCCATTATTTTAAGATAGAGTAGCTTCTAATGGCTGTGTATCAGCACAATGTCTATTTTGCCCTTTTTTCCTGATTAAATTATGTTAGAACATCTTCATTAAGGTCTCCAGACATGATATGTGGGGATCAATAACAGCCTAATATTAGCAAATGCCAGGCTGGAAAAGCTGAAGAGGAAAACACACTTCCTTCTCCTCTGAGATGTAAACTTTCCTCATCTGTTATATGAACTCCAGTGGTTTCAAATTTTGATGTATGATCTGAGACACCGAATAGTCTGGTTATGATTTATTTGCAAAAACCAAGGAGATGAGTGAAGTGAAAATCATTCAGTCATGTCCGACTTTTAGAGACCCCCATGGACTATACAGTCCATGGAATTCTCCAGGCCATAATACTGGAGTGGGTAGCCTTTCCCTTCTCCAGGGGATCTTCCCAACCCAGGGATCGAAGCCAGGTCTCCTGCATTGCAGGCGGATTCTTTATCAGCTGAGCCACCAGGGAAGCCCTGAAAAAAAAAAAAAAACAGAATAAAAAAACTATAGGCTAGAACATCTCCAGGCATAGGTAAAGGTTATAAAATAATTCATCTGGTTTCCCTAGATTATGCTGTCTTTGTACCCTGCTCACCTTGTCATCTGTGTGGTAACATGGGAGAAGAGGAGTGGAAATGAGGGAGGGAGAGTAACATTTGCTGTATAAAGTCTGTAAAATCATTTCTCCCTGAAGCATGCCAAGACCAGAACTGTGCTTGACTGATAAAGCATGGGCACATGCTAAGAATGTCTAAGATCCTTCCAGTCAAAGAGACTCCATCATTTTTATGATATCTCATGATCCCCAAGCAGCCACAGTTGGTGGAAGGAGAAGATGAACCGTAACAAAATAAGTGTCCCCATGAGGTTATTCTTATTATTCTCTGAGTTTCCTTCAGAGTCCCCCTGTTCAGTGAGTTCACTGGTAGAATAAGTGCATCAAAGTTGGAACACTTGTGATCTGTCCCTAAATTTAATATATTCTTAGTCCCCTAGAAATGGACAGTTTTTTTGTTTCCCTCTTGAGATGATTCTAATATATGGGTTTTTTAAAAGATACATTATAACCTCAAAGCAAACAAAAACAATCATCACTTGGTTCTTTTAAAGTTAAAAGAGCATTACCCAAATCTTTGAATATTACCCAAAACTTCACAAATAATAATAATATCTAAAACTTGAGTAGCAATTTAAATTTTATGAAGTGATTGCTAGCAATATTAATATTATCCCCACTTT
The DNA here is from genome assembly GCF_027580195.1 of Bos mutus. Taxonomy (NCBI): domain Eukaryota; kingdom Metazoa; phylum Chordata; class Mammalia; order Artiodactyla; family Bovidae; genus Bos; species Bos mutus. The sequence goes on from NC_091641.1 coordinate 29,804,809, forward strand.
ATAGAAGAGACAGAGGGTCAATGATTTGTACCTTATCCAAAGCCATAGTCAGACAGTAATAGTGAAATGACAACATATATATGCTATAAACTAGTTTTGAGCTTTAGAGATGATACATGAAAAGTATCTAGCACTTGAACACTCCCCCCAGAAATGTTGGAACATGTCTATACCCTCCATCAGAGTATCCCCAGTGCCCAGCGTAGTGTAAGAATGTGGGACATACTCAGAGTAGGTTAGTTCATCCATGCATTGAACAAATATTGCAAATATTGGTTGTGCTTCCAGTGACATGTCAGACACTGTCCTTGACATAAAGGAAGGAAGAAAGATGACAAGTGAGGAATTCCTCCTAAAGTCTTGCCTAGAGAGGCCCTACTCATATTTCATAACAATAGAACTATCACTTCTTTCAATTTTTTTTTTATTTCTCAGGTAGATTTCCTGGGTCTTCAGTTCCTGTTTGGGGACTGTCCTAAGCATAAAGGGCAACAACAGAATGTTTGGGGGACTGTGTTTATTGGTAGCTGAATAGCCCAGGTAGTGCAGTGGTAAAGAATCTGCCTGCCAATGCAGGAAACACAAAAGACACAGGTTTAATCCCTGGGTCAGGAAGATTCCCTGGAGTAGGAAATGGCAACTCACTCCAGTATTCTTGCCAAGAAAACTCCATGGATAGAGAAGCCTGGTGGGACTACAGTCCATGGGGTTGCAAAGAGTTGGACATGACTGAGCACACACTGCATGGTTAACACAGTGAGTAGCCAATACAAAGAATCTTGTTCAAGAGGCTTTCATATTATAGATGGTAAATGGTCCTAGGTCAAATACAAAGGACAAAATGAACAAGGCGGGTGGAATGATGAAAGACGATACAGAGCTGGTACTTGTATAGAGAACCAGCCAAACAGAGGCATTCAGAACTTAGGCTATGAACTGTAAGTATGTACAGGATCTTTCTTTTTATGTGGCAACATGCAGTGTGAGACAACCGTATAAACAAAATCCACCAAAAGACACCCTCACTTCTGACTCCAATCGTAGATTCAGAGGATCCCCCAAAGCACTTTTAGTTCTGGTAATTTGCTGGAAGGATTCGTGGAACTCACAGAAAGCTGTTATACTTGTGGTTACAGTTTATTGCACAAAAAGGACACAGATTAAAAGGGAGCTCATGGGCAGAGTCCAGGAGAGGTTGCAAATTTGGAGCTTGGATTGTCCTTTCTCCATGAAGTTCTGGATAGTGTGACTTTCCCAGCATAAACGGGTGACTGTATGTACAAAGTATCACCAACCAGGGAAACTCACCTGAAATTCTAGGGCTTTTATTGGGGCTCGATTATATACTGCTTTGGCGAGAACCCATCTGGTGTTAGAACTGATAACATAATGCTAACTGTTAGTCTTCAGCTCCTTCACAGGTAGAACTGATATTATATGACCCAAAGCCTCACTTATAAATCACATTGCTAGACTGTCTGATGGCCAGGGATACAGGGCAAACAAGGACACTTTTATCAGGCATGACATTCCAAAGGTCAAGGGATTGCACACCATTAGCCAAAAGCAAAATTCAGACCCCTGTTTGGGTAGGGTTAATTCTTCACTTGCACAGTGCCCTTAAAAGGAAATTCAGATGGCCAACAGGCACTTGAAAATATGCTCAATATCACTAAACATCAGAGAAAGGCCAATCAAAACCACAGTGGGCTATCACCTTTGATGAATGGCTATCAGCAAAAATAACAAAGTTTGGCCAGGATGTGGGAAACAGGGAACCCTTGTACATTGATCATGGGAATATAAACTGGTACAGCCACTGTGGAAAATGGTATAAGGTTTCTCAAAAAACTACAAATAGAATTACCATATGACCCAGCAATTCCACTCTTGGATTGAAAAAAACAACAACAATAATTGGAAAGGATAGATGTACCCTAAGGTTCATTGCAGCATCAATTACAGTTGACAAGATATGGAAGCAATCTAAGTGTCCCTCAACAGATGAATGGCTAAGGGAGATGGGGGTCTCTGTATGTATATATATGTATGTGTACACACACACACACACACACACACACAATGGAACACTACTTAGCCATTAAAAAGAATGAAAATTTGCCATTTTCAGCAATATGGATGCACTTGGAGAATTTATTGTTAAGTGAAGCGTCAGGTGGAAAGAGACAAATATTGTATAATACCCCTTATATGTGAAATATAACAAGCTAGTGAATATAACAAAAAAGAAGCAGACTCGCATATATAGAGAACAAGCTAGTGATTACCAGTGGGGAGAAGGAAGGGGGAAGGCCGTTTTAGGGATATGGAAGTAAGAGGTAAAAACTACTAGATACAAAATAAACCATAAAGATATATTGTAGAACATGGGGGATATAGCCAATATTTTATAATAACTAAATGGAGTATTACCTTTAAAACTGTGAATCACTCTATTATACACCTGTAACTTAGCAGCAGCAGCAACTTATATAATATTGTACATCAACTATATTTCAATCACAAAAAAGAATAGACCTTGGCATTTCAGAATTGCCCCAGTGAATCATTCATTTATTCATTTCTCTGTGCAAATAATGTGCTGGGCACTGTGAGGGAAACAGCGGTAAAGAAGACGTGATTCTGGAGCTGACTCAGATGTCAGCAATTAATTGGAGACATGGAGAAGGTGGAGGATGGAAAAGTGATCTAACTAGCTAGTGGGGATAGCACTAAAGATGAAAACAGGAACGTTCAAGGGCACAACCTAAGGGGAACTGGGACTCCGAGGTCGTCTTCCAGAAGAGAAAATGGGAAAGGCCAACCATAAGTCATTAAGATCCATAGGAAACAGATGAAGAGGAGTCACCAGCCAGATCTTTATCCCATTTTATTTTCTTTTTAGAACTTAAAATGTCTGAAATTACTGGTTTTCTTATTCACTTCTTTAGTGTCTAGCTCTGCCAATAGGATAAGGGATGATGCTTGCCTTTCTTACCCATCTATTCCCAGTTCCCAGAATAGTGCCTAGCACAAGGTGGACACTCATTATTCATTAATTAAATGAATTTTTTCCCAATACCAAGCCTTAAGAAGGATCTCTGAACTTTCCATCTACAGGGCTTAGGTTTCTCCAGCTTAAACCAGAGAAACACATAGCCACCAACAGATTGTCTAGCTTGAAGTCAACTCTTGTTCTTCTTCTTTTTTTTTTTTTTTCCCAGCAGAAGAGTGAAGCGTTTTGTTGTGGGAATAGGAGGCTGTGTTTCATTTGTCCATTTAGATCCACTTAAAAGCTGAGGGGGTAATTGTAGATGCAACACTGCTGCCTTTAACTGGAAAAACTCCACTCTGAGTTAATAAAGAATTGGGCACTTAGCTATATGTTTTCACATCTTAACACATGAAGGCATTTTCCCAAGGGTTGAATGAACATAATTATCAATTTCCACACGTTTATTACGACTCCCCTGGGATTGGGCAAATGCTTCCTAAACACAGGCTGTTGACAATGACAATGAGCACCGCTCCTCACTGTTCTCATCCACCAGGTGCAAGTTTGTGTCACTTTCTTTTGACTCTGTTTTATTGATTTTCACATAAATCTGTGGTGAATGCAAAACACTGAAGCTGCTCTTGAAATCAGTCCAACGGGGGACAAAATGGACTTTGACTTTGCTGTCTGTGTAGGAAATGAGAGATCCATCCTTATGGGGGGTGTATAAATTGGCAGAGAATGACTTGGAGTCAGTGCAGAGATGGACTTCTCATATTTACTGGCAGATAAGAAATTTAGACAGATAGGGGTGGAGGAGAATGACTAGAAGGGGAAACTTTTGTTTTGAAGAGGATCGTGTACTAAATTATGTATCTAAAATGAACTTAAATAAATGGTTTATAAAGCTATAATTATGTGGTTATATGCATTTGGAGATATTCTGTACAGAAACTGAATGGATTAAAATAGTAGAGTTAGAATACAACTCGGGCAATAAGATAAAAAAGTGGTGGTTGGTTATATCTCTGATAGTAATAGTGATGTGGGCCAAGAACATACCTGGAATTCAACCAAGTGGAGGGGAGTGTCCTACTTAGGGTGAAAAAAAAAAAGGAAAAATTCCAAATTGCCTGGTTCTTAGACTCCTTTCCTTCATGCAAATGCCTTTGTAATAAAGAGAACCATGTGCCTGGAAGTATATATTATAGTAACCAGGGACAGACTAATACAGATGATAACAGGCACATGAAAAGATACTCAGCATCCCTAATTGCTGGAGAAATGCAGATCAGAACTACAGATACAATGAGGTATCACCTCACACCAGTCAGAATGGCCATCACTAAAACATCCACAAATAACAAATGCTGTTGATGGGAATGTTAATTTGTGCAGTCACTATAGAAAACAGCATTGAGGTTCCTCAAAAAACTAAAACTAGAGTTGCCGTATGATCCAGCAACCTCACTCCTAGGCATTATACAGACATAACTGTAATTCAAAAAGATACACGCAGTCCTATGTTCATAGCAGCACTGTTCACAATAGCCGACACATGGAAACGATCTAAATGTCCAGTGACAGATGAACGGATAAAGAAGATGTGGTGCATGTACACAGTGGAAAACTACTCAGCCATAAGAAAAGAATGAAATATTCCCATTTGCAGCAACATGGATGAACCTAGAGATTATTATACTAAGTGAAGTAAGTCAGAAAGAGAAAGACAAATACCATGTGATATCGCTTATATGTGGAACCTAAAATACGACACAAATGAACTTAACTACAAAACAGAAACAGACACAGAACAGACTGGTTGCCAAGGGGTTGGGAGGGTGGGAGATGAATGGACTGCAAGTTAGGGGTTAGCAGATGGAAACCATTGTATATAAAAGGGATAAACAACAAGGTCCCACTGTATCGCCCAGGGAACTATATTCAGTATCCAGTGATAAATCATAATGGAAAAGAATATATATATGTACATGTATAACTGAATCACTTTTCTGTACAGGAGAAATTATCACAATGTTGTAAACCAACTATACATCAATAAGATAAATTTAACAAACAAAATATCCATGCGTGTAGCAGCCCCAAATTGGAAGAAGGTCCAAAGTAGGATACAGAAGAAGCACTTCTTCCTTCCGATCATCCCTACTGATCCACATCCAAGGTCTAATGCTACATCTTGGGTTACAAGGTGCAGTGTGGCTTCTTTCTTCAAGACTGTGCATACATGCAGACATTGGAGCAAGTCTGCCTGGATTTGAATCCCAATTCCATCCTTACCACCTGTGTGACTTTGGGTAAATCTGATTCTTTACTTCTTCCTCTGTAAAACGAGGATGACAACCCACATCTAGAGCTACTGTGAGAGTTAACTGAGTTTGTAAAATGCCTGGCATGCAAGAATCAATCATCAAACATTTTCTATGATGATATTTAATACTTTATTATTTTTCAGATCACTGAATTTTTATTAAAAAAAATAATCTTTTCTTAGAAGACCAAAATAGTCAAGGTTTAATACAAGGCCCTATTTATTTATTTTTAGTTTTATTTATTTATTTTACTTTACAATAGTGTATTGGTTTTGCCATACATTGACATGAATCCGCCACGTGTGTACATGTGTTCCCCATCCTGAACCCCCCTCCCACCTCCGTCCCCATCCCATCCCTCTGAGTCCTCCCAGTGCACCAGCCCCGAGCACCCTGTATCATGCATCGAACCTGGACTGACGATTCATTTCACATATGATAATTTACATGTTTCAATGCCATTCTCCCATATCATCCGGCCCTCGCCCTCTCCCACAGAGTCCAAGAGACTGTTCTATACATCTGTGTCTCTTTTGCTGTCTTGCATACAGGGTTATCATTACCATCTTTCTAAATTCCATATATATACATTAGTATACTGTATTGGTGTTTTCCTTTCTGACTTACATCACTCTGTATAATAGGCTCCAGTTTCATCCACCTCATTAGAACTGATTCAAATGTATTCTTTTTAATAGCTGAGTAATACTCCATTGTGTATATGTACCACAGCTTTCTTATCCATTCATCTGCTGATGGACATCTAGGTTGCTTCCATGTCCTGGCTATTATAAACAGTGCTGCGATGAACATTGGGTACACGTGTCTCTTTCATTTCTGGTTTCCTCAGTGTGTATGCCCAGCAGTGGGATTGCTGGGTTGTATGGCAGTTCTGTTTCCAGTTTTTTAAGGAATCTCCACACTGTTTTCCATAGTGGCTGTACTAGTTTGCATTCCCACCAACAGTGTAGGAGGGTTCCCTTTTCTCCACACGCTCTCCAGCACTTATTGCTTGTAGACTTTTGGATAGCAGCCATTATGACTGGCGTGAAATGGTACCTCATTGTGGTTTTGATTTGCATTTCTCTGATAATGAGTGATGTTGAGCATCTTTTCATGCGTTTGTTAGCCATCTGTATGTCTTCTTTGGAGAAATGTCTATTTCATTCTTTGGCCCACTTTTTGATTGGGTGGTTTATTTTTCTGGAATTGAGCTACAGGAGTTGCTTGTATATTTTTGAGATTAATTCTTTGTCTGTTGCTTCGTTTGCTATTATTTTCTCCCATCCTGAAGGCTGTCTTTTCACCTTGCTTATAGTTTCCTTTGTTGTGCAGAAGCTTTTAATTTTAATTAGGTCCCATTTGTTTATTTTTGCTTTTATTTCCAATATTCTGGGAGGTGGGTCATAGAGGATCCTGCTGTGGTTTATGTCGGAGAGTGTTTTGCCTATGTTTTCCTCTAGGAGTTTAATAATTTCTGGTCTTACATCTAGATCTTTAATCCATTTTGAGTTTATTTTTGAGTATGGTGTTAGAAAGTGTTCTAGTTTCATTCTTTTACAAGTGGTTGACCAGTTTTCCCAGCATCTCTTGTTAAAGAGATTGTCTTTTCTCCATTGTATATTCTTGCCTTCTTTGTCAAAGATAAGGTGTCCATAGGTGTATGGATTTATCTCTGGGCTTTCTATTTTGTTCCATTGATCTATATTTCTGTCTTTGTGCCAGTACCATACTGTCTTGATGACTGTGGCTTTGTAGTAGAGCCTGAAGTCAGGCAGGTTGATTCCTCCAGTTCCATTCTTCTTTCTCAAGATTGCTTTGGCTATTTGAGTTTTTTTGTATTTCCATACAAATTGTGAAATTATTTGTTCTAGTTCTCTGAAAAATACCATTGGTAGCTTGATAGGGATTGCATTGAATCTATAGATTGCTTTGGGTAGTATACTCATTTTCACTATATTGATTCTTCCAGTCCATGAACATGTATATTTCTCCATCTATTTGTGTCCTCTGATTTCTTTCACCAGTGTTTTATAGTTTTCTATATATAGAAATAGACCTATATATAGGTCTTTTGTTTCTTTAGGTATATATATTCCTAAGTATTTTATTCTTTTCATTGCAATGGTGAATGGAATTGTTTCCTTAATTTCTCTTTCTGTTTTCTCATTGTTAGTGTGTAGGAAAGCAAGGGATTTCTGTGTGTTAATTTTATATCCTGCAACTTTACTATATTCATTGATTAGCTCTAGTAATTTTCTGGTGGAGTCTTTAGGGTTTTCTATGTAGAGGATCATGTCATCTGCAAACAGTGAGAGTTTTACTTCTTCTTTTTCAATCTGGATTCCTTTTATTTCTTTTTCTGCTCTGATTGCTGTGGCCAAAACTTCCAAAACTATGTTGAATAGTAATGGTGAAAGTGGGCACCCTTGTCTTGTTCTTGACTTTAGGGGAAATGCTTTCAATTTTTCACCATTGAGGATAATGTTTGCTGTGGGTTTATCATATATAGCTTTTATTATGTTGAGGTATGTTCCTTCTATTTCTGCTTTCTGGAGGGTTTTTATCATAAATGGATGTTGAATTTTCTCAAAGGCTTTCTCTACATCTATTGAGTTAATCATATGGTTTTCATCTTTCAATTTGTTAATTTGGTGTATTACATTGATTGATTTGTGGATATTGAAGAACCCTTGCATCCCTGGGATAAAGCCCACTTGGTCATGATGTATGATCTTTTTACTATGTTGTTGGATTCTGTTTGCTAGAATTTTGTTAAGGATTTTTGCATCTATGTTAATGAGTGATATTAGCCTGTAGTTTTCTTTTTTTGTGGGATCTTTGTCAGGTTTTGGTATTAGGGTGATGGTGGCCTCATAGAATGAGTTTGGAAGTTTACCTTCCTCTGCAATTTTCTGGAAGAGTTTGAGTAGGATAGGTGTTAGCTCTTCTCTAAATTTTTGGTAGAATTCAGCTGTGAAGCCGTCTGGTCGTAGGCTTTTGTTTGTTGGAAGATTACTTATTACAGTTTCAATTTCCATGCTTGTGATGGGTCTGTTAAGATTTTCTATTTCTTCCTGGTTCAGTTTTGGAAAGTTGTACTTTTCTAAGAATTTGTCCATTTCTTCCAAATTGTCCGTTTTATTTGCATATAGCTGCTGATAATAGTCTCTTATGATCCTTTGTATTTCTGTGTTGTCTGTTGGGATCTCTCCATTATCATTTCTAATTTTGTTGATTTGATGTTTCTCCCTTTTTTTCTTGATGAGTCTGGTTAATGGTTTGTCAATTTTATTTATCTTCTCAAAGAACCAGCTTTTGGCTTTGTTGATTTTTGCTATGGTCTCTTTTGTTTCTTTTACATTTACTTCTGCCCTAATTTTTAAGATTTCTTTCCTTGTACTAACCCTGGGGCTCTTCATTTATTCCTTTTCAAATTGCTTTAGGTGTAGAGTTAGGTTATTTGTTTGCCTTTTTTCTTGTTTCTTGAGGTAAGCCTGTATTGCTATGAACCTTCCCCTTAGCACTGCTTTTACAGTGTCCCATAGGTTTTGGGTTGTTGTGTTTTCATTTTCATTCATTTCTATGCATATTTTGATTTAGAGGATGCATGAGTGTGAGTCTGGGTAGGAAAATGAAACGGTGTCGGTGAAGACAAAATCCCTTCCAAAGATACCTTGATTAATGCAAGTTCAGGTACTCAATGCCCAGTGAGGCCAAACAGACTGAAATGATGGAATCTGAAACATAGAACAGCTTATTGCAGGGTCATGCCAAAAGACAGGTTGCTCATGCCTTAAAAAATCCCTGAGTTCCCGGAAGGGTTTCAGCAAAGCATTTTTAAAAGCCAGGTGAGGATGACGGGGTCTGTGATCAGCTTTTGCACAAGCCTCTGATTGGCTGATGGTGAGGTAGCAGGGTGATGTCACAGGGTTAACATTATCAATCCCTGGGCTCCAGGAGGCCTGGGGCTCTGTGCTCACGGTTGTCAAACAGTTAAACATATTTCATTTGTTGAAAAGGGGGAGGAATTTTACAACTGCAAAACAACTCAGGAAACGTGCATTAAATACTGTTACGTAGGTACTTCAGACAGGAGCAGAGGACATGGGAGATGGTTTGGCCCGGGAAGACCCCATAGGGTGCTGTTCAGTTACCCCTCTCAGATTCTGCCAGCCTCTCCAAGTCTTTTTTTCCTTCTGCCTGAATCTCTCCCCTCCATTCTCTTCTTAGAGGTTTAATTGACATAGTTTCTCCTTCAATTCCAAAAGGAAGCAAGCAAACACAGTGAAAGAGGGTGTGCAGTGGTTCTGAAAACTTTAACCTTTTACAGCTGTGCATGGTTGGTCAAGTATGTCCTGCAGGGGGAGCCGTTCCCTTTCCCTCTTAGTTTCTTACAACAAGTCCAAAGAAGACAAAAGAAGACGTTTGATCCTCTCAAAAAGATCAAATGGTACAGACATCATCTCATTACCTCACTAGTGCCCCTTGAAGAGTGGAGATCTTTATTTCATTTATGAGATGAGGGGATTATAACATAAACTGGGCAAACCTTCTCTGTTGGAAAGAGTTATTGTGCTAACGGCAGTGGACTCCTCTTTTTCTTGCCTCTTTTCTCTTGATAAGAGTGAGGTAAGCTTTGGTTTTTCACAAAGCTGGACCACCAACCAGACCAAAATCTTCCCCTTCATGGGCCCTTGTATTATGTAGCAACTGGCATAAAATGCAGTGGCTTAACCATTTGTTGGGGTTTTCCTGGTGGCTCAACTGTAAAGAATCTGCCTGCCAATGCAGGAGATGGAGGAAACTCAAGTTCAATCCCTGGGTCAGGAAGATCCCCAGAGGAGGGCATAACAACCCACTCCAGTATTCTTGCCTGGAAAATCCCATGGACAGAGGAGCCTGGTAGGCTATGGTCCATGCAGAGTCAGACATGACTTATAAGCATGAACACAACCATTTATTGGGTTGACCAAGAAGTTTATTTGCATTTTTCCATAAGGTGGCATGGAAAAGTTGGAATGAACTTTTTGGCCAATGTGATATTATTGTTTACAAATCTATGGGGAATCTAGTTAGTTTTGCCAGTTTTAGGGTGGGGAGTGGGCAGGACCTTTAATGCATCTTCAGGCAACTGGAGAGTTGGCCAGGGGCTGGCTGGTCTAGGATGTCTTTGCTCTGCTCCATGTGCCTCTCATCCTCCAACAGCATAGCCCAGGCTTATTCTCATGGTGACAGCAAGGATCTGAGAGTGAGTCAATTCCAGTATTCTTGCCTGGAGAATCCCATGGACAGAGGGGCCTGGCAGGCTACCATCCATGGGGTTGCAAGAGTTGGACACACACGTTCTTCCAAGCCTCTGGTGGCACGAACTTTGCTGTGATCTTGTAGACTTAAAAAACATTCACAACCTGAAAGTTGAGAGTTATGTTTTATTTGGCAGAAATTCTTAGGACTTCAAGCCCAGGAGACAGCATTTCAAGTAGCCCTGAGAGGCAAGAGGATGAGCCAGGTTATTCAGAAATTTTACAACAAAGGCCAGTAGCCTGAACATCAAGAAATTATTGTAAATTAAAGAAAACTAGATATCCCAAATTAAGAATTTATCTCTTTTTAGGTGTATGGGAAGATGCAAGAGTCTGGGTTCACTGAAAAGATTCCTTTCATATGCACCTCAACTATCCTGGGGCTAGTATCCTGAAGTCTGTTTTTGTTCTTCTTTTACATCCTGAGTTCCTCAAGGGAGGGAATGGCTGCAGGATCCCTGAAAGTATTCTCCTTCCTGAGTGCCCCAGAGGCTGAAATTGCTGATGACTCTAAGTGACATCCTTATTTATTGATATGGCAGGAAATACTCCATTTCTAAATCTCATCTTCCAAAACAAATCACACATCTGAGCCAGGGAACTACAGAACAACAAGCAAAGGGTGTGGATATAGGCAGGTCATTTACTGGGGTCATTATTACAATCCATCTACCCCAGTCCCAAACTCTGCTATGTGGGAGTTGGGGTGTACACAGCTTGCAAGGGCGAGAAAAACCATCTCACTTGGGAAGGCTTGGACAGCTTTGTGATGGAGGAGATTCCTGAGCCAAACTTCTTTTTTTATGGGATTGCAAAAATGAATCTGATAATTTATTGAAATCTTTCAAGCACAGGCTTTCTTCTTGCCCAAGAAAATCAGAAATTATTCTATGAATACATGTATTAATCTTGGATCCATTAAAAATGTCTATTATGCATTTTTAAAATTTTTTATTGGAGCATGCATTCTACCAGAAAGCTCAGAGGCTTGATTAGGGCTTGGCACTTTGGAGGAACTGGCAGTAATCATCAGGCAAAGTAAAAGATGAATCGTGAATGCTGAGGTTGAAAGGTTGTGCTGAAGTGCAAAGGGTTTCTATTGTACCCGTCTACTGGAAGCCACAGAAGGTTTTTATATTGTTGAATGTGATCTGCCTTCTTTTGGAAAGATAACCTTGTCCCTCGGTTAGGAAGAGGAGAAAGAACTGCACGCCTACCTGATCTGTAAGTTAAGAGAATTTTGTTGTCAAATAATACTCCTTTCTCCACCCACCTGCTTTGTTTAGCCCTTTTGTTCCTCTCAGGAACACAGTTAAGTGCTTCTAATTCACAGACTTGGAAGCCAGCTCTTTTTGTAGTCGTTAGACAATAGATTCCGGCCACACACACACAGAAACACCAGAAATAATGGCTGGGATGTGAAGTAAGGCCCCAGTTTGAGGCTCTTTCTTGCTTTCTCCTTCTGAAGCATCTATAATTAAACTTGAGACAAAGACTTTCTTTAATTCATGCTATTTCACATAAGATCGTTAGCAGGATTTGGCCAGAGCTTTATTACTCCTGTGCACGCTACCTCTGTAAAGTTGAGAGCAACAGTGGGGCTCTACTTATCTTCAGGAAGCCAGCCCATTCTTCTGAGTAAGGAAAAATGGCCCCAGCCCCAGGTTGCTATAGACACTGGAGAAGGCTGTCACAGAGCTGCAGTATACCTATTTCCCGGTGACGTGCAGAATTACAGGTGTTGGGGGATCAAGGGAGAGCTAGCTTGATGAAACAAAAGGTCCCTTCAGCTTCTCCTGACATACTTCTTTGCAGAAGCAGCCTCCTGGCACCCTTCTCCTTCTCCCCCACCTGCCTGAAGCCAGGTGAATGAATTTACATCCAAAGATGGAGACAGTAACCTCCACCACGTTGAGGTCAATTTCAAAGGCCTTCTTTAAACAACGTCAGTGTCTTCCCATGGTTCCAGAGTTCCTTTCGTATATATATATATAATTTTATTTATTACATATATTTTGGCTCTGGGTCTTCATTGTTGAACAGGCTTTTCTCTAGTGGCAACGAGCAGGGGCTACTCTCTAGTTGCAGTCCATGGGCTTCTCATTGAGGTGGCTTCTCTTGTTTCAGAGCATGGGCTCTAGGGCGTCTGGACTTCAGTAGTTTCAGTTCCCTGGCTCTGAAGCACAGGCTCAATAGTTGCAGCACATGAGCCGAATTGCTCCGTGGCATGTGAGATCCTCCCAGATAAGGGATCGAAGCCGTGTCTCTTGCATTGTCAGGTGGATTCTTTACCACTGAGCCTCCAGGAAAGCCTGGTTCCAAACTCCTTGATGTGATCCTAAGTCCCGATAAGTCTCTGTCACGTGCCAGCATCTCCATGTTCTTTGCTGCTGCTGCTGCTGCTGCTAAGTCGTTTCAGTCGTGTCCGACTCTGTGTGACCCCATAGACAGCAGCCCACCAGGCTCCCCCGTCCCTGGGATTCTCCAGGCAAGAACACTGGAGTGGGTAGCCATTTCCTTCTCCAATGCATGAAAGTGAAAAGTCAAAGTGAAGTCGCTCAATCGTGTCCGATTCTTCGCGAACCCATGGACTGCAGCCTACCAGGCTCCTCCATCCATGGGATTTTCTAGGCAAGAGTACCAGAGTGGGGTGCCATTGCCTTCCCCACCATGTTCTTTAGTCACTCTTATTACAGCCCAGTTGTTGTCCTTTGAGTTCATAAATATGCAACACATTCCCACCTAGGGGACCTTTGTCCCTGGTGGCCCCATCCTGCTAACTTCTCTCACTCTTGCCTCTGTGTGGCTGGTTTTTTTGTTCTCCAGGTCTCATGTGAAGGTTGCTTTCCCTGGAGATCCTGTCTGAGCGTGTGTGTGTGTGTGTGTTAATTGCTCAGTCATATCCGACTCTTTGTGACCCCATAGACTGTAGCCCACCAGTCTCCTCTGTCCTTGGGATTTCCCAGGCAAGAATACTGGAGTGGGTTGCCATTCCCTTCTCCAGGGGATCTTTTTGACCCAGGGATCGAACCTGGGTTTCCTGCATTGCAGACAGATTCTTTACCATCTGAGCCACCAGGGAAGCCTGCCTGTCTGAGCATGATTACCTCTGAAAGAGTTCCTCCATCCCAGTTATTCTCCATCATATCATCTTCGTTCTTACTCAGTAATTTTCACCATCTATAATTATCTTTTATTTACTGTTTGTTTTTATGGCTGGTTTCCCCATCTAGGGTGCAATCTGCATAAAGCCAGGTACCTGATAGATGTTTCTGCTCATCTTTGCTTGGTTTCCTCCCACAGCAGATGCTGAGGCAAGGAGTCAAGTGTGAATAGTTTTATTTATTTATTTTTGGTTATGCTGGGTCCTTGTTGCTGCACACAGGCTTTCTCTAATTGTAGCAAGTGGGGGCTCCTCTTTAGTTGCCAGTGTGTGGGTTTCTCATTGCAGTGCCTCCTCTTGTGGTGGAGCTTGGGCTCTAGGCACACGGGCTTCAGTGGTTGTGACAGATGAGCTTAGTAGCTTAGTACGGGAAATCTTCCAGGATCAGGGATCGAGTCCATGTCCCCTGCATTGGCAGGTGGATTCTTAACCTCTAGACCACCGGGGAAGTCAATGGTTTATTTGAGAGGTGAAGAAAGTGCAGTCAGAGGATGAGAGTGAGACAAGGAAAGGAAGAGAGTCAATAAAAGTCTGTGATACAAGGTACCATTCTGAGTGGATTATATACATCAGAAATTTATTTCTGAATGTTCTGGAGGCAGGAGGTCTGAGATCAGGGTGCCAGCAGGGTCAGGGTTGAGCAGGAGCTCTCTTTCAGGTTGCAGATGGCCAAATACTCCTTGTGTCTTTTCATGGAAGCAGGGGAAGTGAGCTCTCTGGGGGTCTCTGGTATAAGAACACTCATCCCATTCATAAAGGCTCCACCCACATTACCTAATCCCTTCCTAAAGTCCTAAACACCATCACATTGGATATTAAGTTTTAACATATGATACAAACTTTCCGTCTATAGTGCGTGTGTCAGAGTGAGTTACCACTGGGGTAACTGGAGTATGCTCCTTGGGACTCTAGGAGCCAGTGTAGATACACATTCAGAGTTGTCACACCTCAGGGGTGGTGGAGCTGAGGTAATTACATATTAGCTCCCATCAGTCATTGAGGGCTCTTTCCAGGGATTGGGAAGTCTTCAGCTCTGTCATCCTGCCAAGTTCCTGGGCAGAGCGGGCTCTGGTGGCCAGAGGAAATGTTTAAGTAAAGACTTGTAGATGACAGCACTAAGAGTTGTGTTGTGTATACCATATTGATAAGACCTAAGAGGGGATCCTGATAGCATCTGTTAGATGCTTCACAGACATTTGTTGACTGAATGCAAGAAAGCATGCATGCATGCATGAATTAATTAATGAATTCATGTCTTTTGCTGCAGCTAATATCAGACCTTCAAGAAATGTTCAACAACTAGTACACATTAAAGAAGAAACAGCACAGATTTTCATCTCAAGCCGAGCTGGGTTCAAATCCAGCTGGGTGACTTTAAACAAATTACATAGTCCCTCTGGGTCTCAGTTTACCCATCTGTAAAATGGTGATAATAACTCCCACCTCAGAGAATTATTTTAAAATGACTAGAGATAGTGTAAATGAAGTTCGCAACTGTGTCTGGCATATAGTAGGTGACCAATAAATCTCATCTCTCTTTGCCATGAAAGGGAAGCATGTTAAATTAGGAGATCCATGAAAGCTGGAGTGGTCATGAGTAGCTTCTAGATATGTTTTGAAGAATGGGCAGGGTTAGGGTGGATCTGGGCAAGATTCAAGATGAAGAATATTATTCACTTCTACTTCTTACTTACTTGTCTTAGACCCTGTGGGAAAGCACTTTGTATGTGTATTTACTTTTTTTTTTTTGCCATACCACATGGCATATGGATTATTAGTTCCACAACCAGGTATCGAACCTGTGCCCCTTGCAGTGGAAGCATGGAGTCTTAACCATTGGATTGCCAGGGAAGTCCCTGTATATATATTTCCTAATCTACACAGTATAACTCCATGAGGTACTACCTCCCTGCCCTCAACCCTGAAGATGAAAAAACTAAAGGATAAATTACTTACCTGAGGCCACTCAGCAAGTGAGGGGTGGAATATGGGTTAAAAGTAATTGTCTTTGGAGAACTAGCTTTGTTAGGAAAGAGTATAATGTAGTCTTCCCAGAATGTGGGAGTAGGACATGGGGTTGGGAGCGACTCAATGGGAGTGATGGGAACATGGAAATCAGGGCTGGCCAAAAATATCATGGGAGAAAAACATGTGGGGACTGCACATAAGGGGATGCAAGGGTCAATATGCAGTGTTTTCAAATTGAGGTGAAAATTCCATACAGCAGAGAACACACACATTGATTTGTTGTTGTTCAGTTGCTAAGTCATGTCTGACTCTTCACAACCCCATGGACTGCAGCACACCAGGCTTCCCCGTCCTTCACCATCTCCCGGAGCTTGCTCAAACTCATGTCTGTTGAGTCAGTGATGCCATCCAACCATCTCATCCTCTGTCACCCTCTTCTTCTTCTGCCCTCAATCTTTCCCAGCTTTAGGGTATTTTCCAATGAGTCAGTTCTTCACATCAGGTGGCCAAAGTATTGGAGCTTCAGCTTCAGCATCAGTACTTCCAATGAATATTCAGTGTTGATTTCCTTTAGCATTGACTGGTTTGATCTCCTTGTAGTCTAAGGGATTCTCAAAATTCTTCTCTTACTGTACCCCATTGATGGCACAGCCCAATGAATTTGTACCTCTATACACCTGGCGGGCTATAGTCCATGGGGTCAAAAAGAGTCAGACACGACTGAGTGACAAAGCAAACACAAGCCTATACACCCATATAACCACCAGATCAAGATACGGAACATTTCCATCACTCTAGAAATTTCCCTCATGTCCCTTTCCAACCAATAGCTCCCTCTCTGCCTACTCCACCCTCAGGAAATCACTGTTCTGCCTTTTTGTTAATCACCAAAGATTTCTGCTTTATTGACTATGCCAAAGCCTTTGACTGTGTGGATCCCAATAGACTATGGAAAATTCTGAAAGAGATGGGAATACCAGACCACCTGATCTGCCCCTTGAGAAATCTGTATGCAGGTCAGGAAGCAACAGTTAGAACTGGACATGGAACAACAGACTGGTTCCAAATAGGAAAAGGAGGACGTCAGGCTGTATATTGTCACCCTGCTTATTTAACTTATATGCAGAGTACATCATGAGAAACACTGGACTGGAAGAAGCACAAGCTGGAATCAAGATTGCCAGGAGAAATATCAATAACCTCAGATATGCAGATGACACCACCCTTATGGCAGAAAGTGAAGAGGAACTCAAAAGCCTCTTGATGAAAGTGAAAGTGGAGAGTGAAAAAGTTGGCTTAAAGCTCAACATTCAGAAAACGAAGATCATGGCATCCAGTCCCACCACTTCATGGGAAATAGATGGGCAAACAGTGGAAACAGTGTCAGACTTTATTTTTCTGGGCTCCAAAATCACTGCAGATGGTGACTGCAGCCATGAAATTAAAAGACGCTTACTCCTTGGAAGGAAAGTTATGACCAACCTAGATACCATATTCAAAAGCAGAGACATTACTTTGCCAACAAAGTTTCGTCTAGTCAAGGCTATGGTTTTTCCTGTGGTCATGTATGGATGTGAAAGTTGGACTGTGAAGAAGGCTGAGCGCCAAAGAATTGATGCTTTTGAACTGTGGTGTTGGAGAAGACTCTTGAGAGTCCCTTGGACTGCAAGGAGATCCAACCAGTCCATTCTGAAGATCAGCCCTGGGATTTCTTTGGAAGGAATGATGCTAAACCTGAAACTCCAGTACTTTGGCCACCTCATGCGAAGAGTTGACTCATTGGAAAAGACTCTGAGGCTGGGAGGGATCGGGGGCAGGAGGAGAAGGGGACGACAGAGGATGAGATGGCTGGATGGCATCACTGACTCAATGGACGTGAGTCTGGGTGAACTCCAGGAGTTGGTGATGAACAGGGAGGCCTGGCGTGCTGCAATTCATGGGGTTGCAAAGAGTCGGACACGACTGAGTGACTGAACTGAACTGAACTGAAAGATTAGATTTTTAAAGTACATATTTTTAATGCATAAAAGAAATATATGCTTGAAGGAAATTCACACAATGACAAAAAATTCAAAAAGAATAATTAAAATCACCCATCATCCTATAGCTCAGAAGTAACCACCTTGAACATTGTAGTTAATTCCTTGCTGTCTTTACATTTTTTAAAATTTAACTTGAGATCATACCATATATTCAATTTTATATGCTGGTTCTTTTTTTAATGAATCATTAGGACAGAAGCATTTTCCCAGGTGAATTATAAATTCTTTGTAAACTTAATTTTACATGACTTCAATATTCCATTGAGGAATTCAGCAAAAACACCTACCAATTCTACATATTGACTGTTTGAGTTTGCTTCCAGTGTTTCATAGTAATGAATGCCTTTTTTGATAAAGTTGTCTGGGTTTCAGACTGATTAGAATGGAAGTGGAAGTACTGGTTGAAATAGTACATATCCTTTTTTTTTTTTTTTGCTGCACTGCATGGCTCTTATGTGATCTCAGTTCCGTGACCCGGGATTGAACCCAGACCCTCAGCAGTGAAAGCTCAGAGTCCTAAGCACTGGACCATGAGGAATTCCCCAAAACCATACATATTCTTCAAACCCTTGATATATAGGCATCAAACAGCTTTCCATAACAGATAGACTTACATTCCTATCATCTGGGTCCCTGATGGGTGCCAATGAATTTCACACTCATCAGCCTTAAGCACCATAAGGTAGTGGTGTTTAGTTGCTAAATCATGTCTGACTCTTGTGACTCCATGGACTGCAGCCCACCAGGCTCCCCTGTCCAAGGGATTTCCACTCCAGCATGGAGTGGTTTGCCAATTCCTTCTCCAGGGGATCTTCCCAACCCAGGGCTTGAACCCAGCTTTCCTACACTGCAGTTGGTCTCCTGCACTGCAGGCAGATTCTTTAACGACTTAACCACCAGTTTGTTAAACCTGAAGTACCATCTGGAAAAGCTCCAAAAGGCTCTCCTACTAGAAGCTTCAGTGACCACGCTGAAGGATGATGCTAGTTTCTTTCTCTTCTCCTATTCTGTGATGCTGAGATAGTCTTAGTAGGTAACCTCAGAAGTGACTCTGGTTCAACAGCTGGAGCCTTCAAGGAGTCATGAGCAGGGAAGACAGACAAGGGACATTTGTGGGCTGCCTTGGAGCAGGGTCACAGATGGCCTCTGATTATCTAACCTCCTTCTGAAGAGTCCACTCTGTCCACCTCTCATTTCATCTTGGGCGTGGAGAAGCAAGAAGTTGACAGACGCAGTCTGTGCCTTGGGCAGCTTCAAAGGGGCCCTTTGTGAGGTTGGGAGCTGCAAGAGGGCTGATAATTACAGTGGAACGCACAGCCGAGAGGCATAATGATGGGGGCCAACCTAACATTTAGGGCAGACTCCATAACGGCCTTTTGAAGGCTGTTTAAAATTACCCTCCCATCTCCAGGAAATCTGGCCTTTTGCACTGAAATCAAAGGCCAGAGTATGTGTGCAAAGTTCTCAATAGGATACTTCCAAACTTGCTTCCAGGAAACCCACTCCAAAGAAAATTCTCCACCATGAGCAGGGAAACACACTTCTCACTGACTTTCAAAAGACCTCAAAGAGTAAAGGCAATGATGGTTATTTCTGGGAGCCAGAGGCTCCTGTGAACAGGTGGTCTCCTTCCAAACCCACCCTGGAAGCACTGCTTCCTCGTTTAAGGTTCATTACCCTTCCAGGAACTAACATAATGTTGTAGGTCAGTTATGTTTCAAAATCAAACAAATGAATTCATAGACAAAAGTGATCAGATAAGGTTTTCAGAGGCAGGAGGTGAGGGGAAGGGGAACTGGATGAAGGTAGTCAAGGTACAGACTTCTAGTTGTAAGATAAATAAGTATTAGGGATGTAATGTACAACATGATAAATATAACTAACACTGCTCTATGTTATATATGAAATCGTTATGAGAGTAAATCCTAAGAGTTCTCATCACAAGGGAAATTTTTTCCTGTTTTTTAAATACTGCATCTGTATCAGATGATGGATGTTCACTGAACTTATTGTGGTCATCATTTCCTGATGTATGTGAGTCAAATCATTATTCTGTACAGCTTAAACTTATACAGTGCTGCATGTCAATAACATCCCAATAAAACTGGAAGGGAAAAAAAGGAGGGTAGAAAGCCTTGAGCCTGTGCTTCTTGAAGCACAGAGTCATAACCACTGGACTGTCAGGAAAGTCTCATGGCTGTTTAATTTTCTGAGGGTCTTCCATACCATTTTCCACAGTGGCTGTGCCAATTTACAGTCCCACCAAGAGTGCACAAGTTTTCCTTTTTCTCCACATTCACACTAGCATTTATCACTTGTCTTTTCGATGATAGCTATCTCCTTTCAGGTGGAAGGTAATATTTCATTGTGGTTTTATGTGCCTCACTGAACTTGTAACACCAAATGAGATTTTTGGTTTTTATAGACTATGAGTGACTTGCAGACAAAGATCAAATTAGTTCTTCCATATTTGCCTCCATAGGGTTTAACTCAGTGTCAAGCACATAGTAGGTGCCCAGCAAATGTTGTTAATATATGAGTAAACCTGCACTCTAGTTTATATAGGCAATAATAATACTTACAATCAGTACTTGCTATGTGCCAGGAAATATTCTATATGTATTTTTGTACTCACTAAATCATTACTTGTTCAGGAGGTAATATTGTTATCCTTCATATCTTCCCAACCCAGGGATCGAACCCATGTCTCCCACATTGCAGGCAGATTCTTTACCAGCTGAGCTGCCAGGGAAGCCCAAGAATACTGGAGTGGGTAGCCTATCCCTTCTCCATGGGATCTTTTCAACCCAGGAATGGAACCGGGGTCTCTTGCATTGCAGGTGGATTCTTTACCAGCTAAGCTACCAGGGTAGCCCCTTTATCCTTCTGCATAATATTGTATATCATCTAAGATATACAATATTATCCTGTATAATGTCCTATATATCCTATATATATTATGTAGCCCAAAGAGGTTCAGCAACTAGCCCAAAGTCACACAGCTGATACATGGTGGAGTCAGAATTTGCATCCAAGTCACCTGGCTTAATTATTCTATATTATGCCCTGAATGATAATGAAGACCCAGGGTTCCATTATAGAAAAGGGGTAGAGGATAAAATGATTTCAAATGGACTTGAAACTA
This sequence comes from Bos mutus, assembly GCF_027580195.1. NCBI lineage: Eukaryota > Metazoa > Chordata > Mammalia > Artiodactyla > Bovidae > Bos > Bos mutus. Next base: position 29,825,758 of record NC_091641.1, read on the forward strand.
ATACTCCCTTTCCACCATCACCAATACATAAGCTAATTTGCATGCATTCCTTTCTTCCTTCCCTTGCTCCTTCTACAAGTATTTACTGACTACCGTGATCCAGGGACTGCTGTAGAAACTGGCTTTCAGTAACGAAGGGGAAAGGACATCAGCCTTTATCTCCACAAAACTCTCTCTCAACAAACATCTCCTGAGAACCTCCTTTGTGCTGAGATCATGCTAGGTTCTAGAGATACTAACATGCATCAGGAAGAGTCCAATTTCCTTGTAGATGGGACAGACACAATGGCAATAATTAAGATGGAAAGAAAAATGAAGACAATAATATGCCCTTCCTGAAAACAATTTCAAAGTAAACATAGAGAAATGGAGAGAAAGATACATAGATAAAAAGATAGATAGACAGACAAATGGAAAGGAGGTGAAAAAGAACAGAAATCTGCACGAGGGGAAAAATGAAACAAAAGTGAAAGTCTCTCAGTTGTGTCCGACTCTTTGTGACGTCATGGGCTGTAGCCCGCCAGGCTCCTATGTCCATGGGATTCTCCAGACAAGAATACTGGACTGCGTCACCATTTCTTCTCCAGGGGATCTTTCTGACCCAGAGATCGAAGCTGGGTCACCTGCATTGCAGGCTGATTCTCTACCATCTGAGCCACACTGAACCCAACTCTAGGAGTGAACCCAACTCTAAGACTTTCTGGAAGTCTTCCTGGAGAAGACACAGCTGCCCCCAAATCTTTAGGCATCCTCAGATGTCAACCAGGTCAAGAAAGTTAGCTCCAGTGAAAGCACAGAGATAAAGAAATACTTCTCTGTGTGGCTATCTACAAGTATTTTTATATGCTAGAGAAACTAATAAGGCCAGGTGGTAACACTGGAGAAATCAAGAAAATGCTTCCATAAGACGTATGAGACCTTACATTTTTTCTTTACATCCTAGTGAACAAAAATGAAAAGGAAACAGACTGGTTTTCACAGAGGAGAGAGGAGGTGATCTTCCTTCTAAGACGAGTTGCATAAAACTTAAATCTTGGCAGATAGCCATGATATGAATGACTCTTGCTTCTCCAGGCCAAGAAATACTTCAAATAAGTAGTTGGACTTCCGGGCTGGACTCCTACTTTTGTATGAGAAGGAAACTGCCCTTAAACAAGATTGATGTTCAGGTTATTTCATAAACGACAGAAAATAATGTCAAGAGGGAGAAAAATGAATAAAGACAGGTCTGAGAAGAGTAATGAAGGGGCATTAGTGGGTGGTTTATGATGCATGGCATTTTGTTAATGTTAAACTTTCCCAGGTGTGTTGTATAAGTCACAGAACAAGGCAATGGGTGGAAGTTTTATTTTCTTGTGTGAACAATGAGCACCCATGAACTACATAAAAATAAGGGGCTTGGGAACATGGGGAGTTGCTTATCAGGGCATACAATTGATCATAGGGACTATATCCTGCCATGTACCAACAAAACAACCTGCACCATTTATGTTTGTTTGCTTCTTTGAAGGAAGGTTATCAAATGCTTTCACAATGTACTTTTTTAAAAGATGCTGAGTCTCTGGCTTTATTTCATCTGTTTTTTTGTTTTTGGCCCCACCACGGGACATGTGAGATCTCAGTTCCTTGACCAGGGACTGAACCCATGCCCCCTGCACTGGCAGCACAGGGTCTGAACCATTGGACTGCCAGGGAAATCCCTATCATGCATTATTCATCTAATTTTATCTCAGCCTTGGGAAGGAGAAATTGCGTCATCTCCATTTTACAGATAATGGAGAATGAGATGGACCAGTCTTGCTCAAGATCTTTCAGCCACTAAGGAATCAAACTGGAATCCAAATTTAGGTGCACTGACTCTCCTGAGTCTGTTAATTCATTGGGTCTGTGCAACACTTCCGGAGAAGGCAATGGCACCCCACTCCAGTACTCTTGCCTGGAAAAATCCCATGGACGGAGGAGCCTGGTAGGCTGCAGTCCATGGGGTCGCTAGAGTCTGACACTACTGAGCGACTTCACTTTCACTTTTCACTTTCATGCATTGGAGAAGGAAATGGCAACCCACTCCAGTGTTCTTGCCTGGAGAATCCCAGGGACGGGGGAGCCTGGTGGGCTGCTGTCTATGGGGTCGCACAGAGTCGGACACGACTGAAGCGACTTAGCAGCGGCAGCAGCAGTGCAACGCTTCACAAACTTCTTCAGAGCAAACATTTTCTAAAGAAGGTTCATGAGAACTCTTCTGTTCCCCTAGTGTTAAAATCACATTCGACAATCAGCCTTGATTTAAAAAACCTCAACACCCACCTGAAACTATCACAACATTGTTAATTGGCTATCAGATCAGATCAGATCAGTTGCTCAGTCCCATACAAAATGTTTTTGGTGTTAACAAAAACTAAAATGAGAAAGAAAAAAATCCCAACACAGATGAAGTTTGTATATTTGGCGTAGTTGGAAGCCCAGTATCTATGTTTTCTACCTTTCTCCAGTACATGTGTGCATGGTCAGTGGCTTCAGTCGTGTCCGATTCTGTGACCCTATGCACTGTAGCCTGCCAGGCTTCTTGGTCCATGGGATTCTCCAGGCAAGAGTACTGGAGTGGGTTGCCAGGTCCTCTTCTAGGGGATCTTCCTGACCCAGGGATGGAACCCACATCTCCTGCATTGCAGGCAGATTCTTTACCCCTGAGACACCAGAGAAGCCCAGTGAACTTCCCCCCACCCCTGAAATTTTTTTTTTTTTTTTTTTGTCTCAAAAGAAACGAAATTTGATCAGAAGTCCTCCCATGGGAGATTTAGTACTATCTTCTCCAGTTATAACTCTAGAGAAGGAATGCCTCTCAGAACTGGAGGAGAGAGTAGGATAAACTGTCCAACCTAGTTTTATTTGCAGAGTATATTGTTTTGAGCCATTTTCTTTCACTTTTAAACTTTTATTTTGAAATCATTATAGATTCACTGGAAGTTACAGGAACAGTGCAGAGTCTTGTGTACCTACCCTTCACCTACCCCCCAGCTTCCTCCAATGGTAACATCTGATAAATCTATAGTACAATATCTTTGCAACCTCAGTGTCCATCAACAGAGGAATGGATAAAGAAGACGTGGTGTGTATATATGATGGAATATTACTCAGTCATAAAGAGGAACAAAATTGGGTCATTTGTAGAGACATGGATGGACCTAGAGACTGTCATAGAGGGTAGTAAGTTAGAAAGACAAATATCGTATATTAACAAATATATGTGGAATCTAGAAAAATGGTAGAGGTGATCTTCTATGCAAAGCAGAAATGAAGGCATGAGCACAAAGATCAAATCTATGGATACCAAGAGAGAAAGGGGGGTGGGATGAATTGGGAGATTGGGATTGACATGTATACACTATTGATACTCTGTATTAGATAGATAACTAATGTGAACCTACATATAGCACAGGAAGCTCTACTTGATGCTCTGTGGTGACCTAAATGGGAAGGAAATCCTAAGAGAGGATATATGTATACAGCTGATTATATATACATATATACACACACACACATATACATCAGCTTCCCAGGTGGGTAAAGAATCCATTGCCAGTGCAAGAGACACAGGACATGTGGGTTTGATCCCTGGGTTGGGAAGACCCCATGGAGAAGGAAATGGCAACCCACTCCAGTACTCTTGCCTGGAAAATCCCATAGACAGAGGAGCCTGGTGGAATATAGCCCACGAGGTCACAAAGAGTTGGACATGATTGAGCTGCTGAGCAGAGATATATATATATATATATATATATATATATATATATATAAATATAAAAAACTGATTCTAACACACATTTAAAGCAATTATACTCCCATAAAATTAAATATATATATATTTATATAAATATATATATTAATTGCAAAAGCATTTAATTTTTTTCTGAATTAGTTATCAAGATTAAATCAAAACAAGCAAGCAAATGTTAACAACAAAGCTAGGAGATCTAACAAGAAAGTTAGAGTTCTGGTCTTTTTTGAAAACCTGGAAGATCTGGCAGTGTGGTCCTGCCTGGGCAGTACAGGTGGCTAGTGATGCTGTCCCTTGTCCGCAGGCAAGCGCTCGACAGGTCCATGAGGCTTTCTTCACTGGTGTTACCTGCCTGGCCTCTGGAGGCAGCTGAGTTTTCAGTGCATTCTTCGGAAAGGGGAGTTATTATTATTACTAAGTTACAATTAGCATACAATATTGCATTAGTTTCAGATGTGAAACATAGTGATACAATATTTTTATACACTATGAAATAATCACGACAGTAAGTCCAGTTACCATCTGTCACCATACAAAATTGTTACAATATTAGTGATTATATTTCCTACTACTTACAATAGCCAAGATAAGAAAGTAACTTAAATGTCCATCAACAGATGAGTGGATAAAGAAGACATGGTATATATGAATAAGTGAAAGTTGCTCAGTTGTGTCCGACTCTTTGTGACCTATGGACTATGCAGTCCATGGAATTCTCCAGGCCAGAATACTGGAGCGGGTAGCCTTTCCCTTCTCCAGGGGATCTTCCCAATCCAGGGATAGAACCCGGGTCTCCCGCATTGCAGGCGGATTCTTTACCAGCTGAGCCACAAGGGAAGCCCATATAAATATACATAAATTTGAGCCACCTGGGAATGCATGTATTTATATGAATATATATATATAAAATAAATACATGGGTTCCCAGGTGGCTCAAGTTGTGAAAGCAAATTGACTCCTCTGCCACCCACTGTTTTTCTTCACTCCCTTCCCAATCCCCATCACTTCATCTAATTTTTGCTATTGCGAGTTGGAGTAATCCTGGGCCTTCGAACATGCCCATATCCCTTCTTAAAACAAAACATATGCAGGCTCTAAGCTAATGAGAAAGACATTTGGAAAGAAAACTGTGAAGCAGAAACAAAAGGAGACCGTTAACAGAATAACTAGGAAACACACTAAAAGATGGCCAGTGTTGACTTTTCCAAATTTGGATGTTTTGTATTTACTCTGTTTTACAGCCAGACAATAGCAAAATCTTCCTTTCTTTTTCTTCTCCAATAAAGTGACTTAAACTCCATCCCTGGTTCCCAACACAGCAGGGAATTGGACAGATCGAATCCAATGACTGCCCTGAAGCCAAAGAGAGGAGGAGAGGATAATTATTGGGGAAGCGATGGCACATTAAAAGGATGTGCTAAGTCGTTTCAGTTGTGTCCACTCTTTGTGACCCTGTGGACCACAGCCTGCCAGGTTTCTCTGTCCATGGGATTCTCCAGGCAAGAACTGGAGAAAACTGCAGTGGGTTGCCCTGCCCTCCTCCAGGGGGTCTTCCTGACCTGGGGATCAAACACACACTGCTGAGCCAGCTGAGAAACCCCGTTAAGGGGATAGGGTGCCACAAATTGGGCTTCCCAGATGGCTCAGTGGTAAAGAATCCACCTGCCAATGCAGGAGACATAGGGGATGCAGGTTCCCTCCTTGGGTCAGGAAGATCCCCTGGAGAAGGAAACGGCAACCTACTCCAGTATTCTTGCCTGGAAAATCCCATGAAGAGAGGAGCCTGGTGGGCTACAGTCCATGGGGTTGCAAAAAGTTGGACATAACTGAGCACGCACACTATCAATAGGAAATAGACAAGGTAAAAAGGGGAGAAGTTTCTGTCTAAGGAAAGAGAGCCCCAAACATCTAAAATGAATCCCTACCCATATACACAGTCACTATTAAGAAACCATCTGTGGGAATTTCCTGGCAGTCCAGTGGTTTAGATTCTCTGCTTCCAATGCAGGGAGCATGGGTTCGATCCCTGGTCAGGGAACTAAAATCCCACCTGGCATGTGGTGCAGCCAAAAAAATTTTTTTTGATTAAAAAAATGTAAAAACAAAGATTTAAAAATAAATACATACAGAAAGAAGCCATCTGCAAATTCATAATTCCTGTGGGGGCATTTGAGGGTGTCATATTAAAACTGAGGGTGTACCAGGTCTCTCCTCCTCCCATGTGTGTAGAAAGATCACAACCCCCCCAAGAACACACATCCTCCTCCTTCGTGCCTAAATTTTAACCCAGCCCTCTAATAGCATTTCATCTAATCACAGCCCCAGCTGTGACTACCAGCATTTACCATGCTAGTAAATGGCTGAGATCACTGCCACTCTAATGGAAAGTTTGGAAGGTCAAAAAGAAGCAGAGCTGGCTCCCACTGGGCTTTTGAGAGCTGACCTTTTATTTCCTCCATGGCTCTGTAGCAGAAATAAAGTTTCCTAAGACGGTCCATAATAGGGTTTAACACAATGGCATCAGCAAAGACGCTTGGAAGATGGAGAGTCAGACTCAAAGTCAAGGAATTAAAATTTTGAGAGGTGCTTCCCTGGTGGCTCAGTGGTAAAGAATCTGCCTGCCAATGCAAGAGATAAGGGTTGGATCCCGGATCCGGGAAGATCCCACATGCTGTGGAGCAACTAAGCCCATGCACCATAACTATTGAGCCTGTGCTCTAGGGCCCTGGAGCCGCAACTACTGAGCCCATGTGCTGCTACTTAAGCCTACAAGCCCTAGAGCCTGTGCTCTGAAGCAAGAGAAGTCACCACAATGAGAAGTCTGCCCACCATAACTAGAGAAAAGCCCTCACAGCAATAAAGATGCAGCACAGCCAAAAATAAATAAATAAAATTATAAAAAGTTTGAAAGCTCAAGGAACACCCAAAAGGCATGTGGTCCAGTCTCTTGCTTTTGGGCTTCCTTGGTGGCTGAGCTGGTAGAGAATACACCTGCAATGCAGGAGACATGGGTTCAATCCCTGGTTTGGGAAGATCCCCTGGAGAAGGGAACAGCTGCCCACGGCAGTATGCCAGCCTGGAGAATTCCATGGACCGTATAGTCCATGGGGTTGCAAAGAGTCGGACACGACTGAGCGACTTTCACTTGCTTTCAGTTTCAACCATTCTTCATGGAGAGGTAACAAATCTCCCTTCTTGGCCTCCATATTCCAGGTATGTCTCACCTGAAAGATAGGCTCTCCTGGACAGACATTTCTAGAATCCCTGCAGGTAACCTTTTAAGTGTGTGTGCGTACACGCTCAGTTGCTTCAGCCATGTCCGACTCTTCACGACCTTTGTACTATAGTCTGCCAGGCTCCTCTGTCTATGGGATTCTCCAGGCAAGAATATTGGAGTGGGTTGCCATGCCTTCCCCTAGGGGATCTTCCCAACCCAGAGGTCGACCTCTCATCTCTTATGTTTCCTGCATTGGCAGGCAGGTTCTTTACCACTAGCGCCACCTGAGAAGCCAACCTTTTAAGTGTACTTTATAAAATAAAAATACCCCGAGCACTGTGCCTACATATCCTTGGCATTCTTTTTAAGTTGGCTTCTTGAGTTTTCTTATTAGCAGAGATGGAGGCGATCACCTCATTTAGCGAAGGGATGAAGACAATAATTAAGTGGCTGTGTCATCTTTTCCTATCTAGGCTAACTAATTCCAATTATATTTTAACCTTTTTACATGGGCCCTTTTTTCTGACCTTCGAATGAATTTTCACTGCTTAGCTCTGGTCCTCATCTAGAGGTGCCACAGGCTTCACAGTTTGCCAAAGCTTTTCAATAGCCATAATGAAATGCTTACTATTTTCTCCCTCTTTGTAAGAGTAGACTCCCATTTTTGAGAAATATTTAACAAAAATTATATGCCTAATTTTCAGCTGTAGTTCTGCAACGGTGTTCCTACCAAACACATCAGCTAGGCTCTCTATTTTTTATTTTTTATTTTTTTGCAGCTAAATGTTTTATCTACAAAATAAAATGATTATTGGAAGTATTTTCAATGCATTATCGAGGCCCTACAAGCTATGGAAGCGTGTGCTATGTACTTCGTGTACATGCTAAGCCACTTCAGTCGTGTCTGGCTCTTTGCGATCCCATGGACTGTAGCGTGCCAGGCTCCTCTGTCCATAAACTTTTCCAAGCAAGAATGCTGGAGTGCATAGCTCCAGTTTCCCTTCTCCAGGGGATCTTCCTGACCCAGGGATTGAACCTAGGTCTCCCACACTGGGGACAGAGTCTTTACCATCTGAGCCACCAGGAAAACCCCTAATTAAGTGCTAGAAAAGTGATATAAACTCCAACTTGTCTTGACCGAAAGCCAGTCAGTGGCTTGGTGGTTTTTGCTATATTTACATTTATGACCTTGGCACTCTTATCTTACAAGTCAAGCATCACCTTAAAAACACAAAGCTGATATTGTTAGGGGAAGCACACTGAAACTGCCCACCCTTTCCAGGCACCATAGTAACCATTTGCATGAGTTTTATGACAGGAGGTCCTGGTAAGGAACACAAACCTAATAAGCCACCACCAACTGGAAGAGTTCAGGAAAGGTCAAAAGGAGACACCACATGTCTGACCACCTCCCAGAATCCTTCTCTCTGGCATTCATCTTGGCCGAACAAGGCGTGCAGCACCAGGAAGGACTCTGAGTCAGATGATTGGCTAAAGACAACCTGGAAACTAATCCCATCACCATAAAACCCGAAACTGCAAGCCATGTGACAGAGTGTTTCTCCTGGGTTCCCTTACCCTCCTGCTCTCCGCCCGGGCGCCCTTTCCCAATAAAATCTCATGCTTTGTCAACACATGTGTCTGCCTCAACAATTCATTTCAGAGTGTTAGACAAGAGCCCAGTTTTGGGCCCTGGAAGGGGTCCCTTCCTGCAACAATATTAGTAACTATTAGTGATACGATAAACATCATCTCCAAGAATCTAATGGAGAGGGACTTCCCTGGTGATCCAGTGGTTAAAACTTTGCCTTCCAATGCAGGGGGTCCAGGTCTGATCCCTCCCTGATCCAGAGCTAAGCTCCCACATGACTTGTGGCCAAAAAACTGAAACATAAAACAGAATCAATACGGTAATGAATTCAATAAAGACTTTAAAAATGGTCCACATTAAAAAAAAAAAATTCTTAAAGAAAAGAAAAAAACCAAGGGGGAGTTTACAGGAGAGAGAATTGAAACCCATCAGGACCTTCCCAATGCAGTCACCACGTCCTGTTTGTTCTTCGTGGTACTGGAGGCTGTACAGAATGGAGAATGAATGCATGGCCCCTGGGACCAAGCTGGTTTCATCCCAGCTCCCCCACTTAATGGCTGTGAAGCCTTAGGAAAAATGCTTCTCCTCTCTCTGCTTCCATTTTCCCATTTGTGCAATCAAAATATTTGTAGCATTGACCTCGCTGCACTATTGGGTGTATACATATGTTAAAAGTGGAAAGAATTGAGTCTGAAATAGATGAAGTGCTGAGTAATTAGTGACCATCACTGTCCTAGAAATGTCTTCTCCCCAGGGTGTCCCAGCTTTTAATGTCCATCTTTCTGGAGTTGTATCGCCTTTATGGTAACCATGGCAAACAGCCCCTGTAGATGTTTCCATGACATTTTTTTTTTTTCCTTAAGCAAAAACTTGAAAATCTCTTTTGAAAACCAAAGCTATCTAATTCTTCCAGGCCAAAAGGAATCTAAATTTTCATCAGAGCTGTAAAATGCTTTAAGCAAGGATATGGGGGATTAGACAGGATGTCCTAAAGCAATTAACCACACAAATGGATGAGGCAAAATTCAAGTCTATCTGAAATACAAGGTCATTGTGTTTTAAGGTGACTGTGGAAACCAGCAGGAATAGAAAATGGAAAGAATTCTAAAGCGTCCTTGCTTACCTGAGTAGTTTATTCCCTTCTGTTTTCTTAAATATAAAATTTGTAGAGTAAGTCCTCTACATATGAACAAGTTCAGTTCCAAGAGCATGTTTGTTAAGACGAATTTGTTCATAAATCCAACAAAGGCAGCCTAGGTACCCAACTAACACATTGGCTGTATCATACTGGACTGTAGTGGGTTAGTAACACTTTTCACAGAAATAATACATAAAAAAATGAACACACACAAAATAAAGAAAACACTTTAATCTTACAGTACAGTATCTAGTACAGTACAAGAGCTGGCATACAGGGCTGGCATCGAGTGAACAGGCAAGAGGAATTACAGACTGGAGGAGGGATAGGAGGTGGGAGATGGTAGAGCTGAAGGATCGTCAGCAATAGGAGATGGAGGGCGGGCTGCAATTTCGCTCATGTCTGACATTGATGGCACAGGTACTGGTTCCTTGCTGGGATCAGATGCATGTTCACATCTTTGAAAGTTTGAGACTTGAGGGTTTGTATGTAGGGGACTTACTGTATTGAAGTATAACATGTCTGTGGGCAAGGATACAAATCTTAAATGAACTTTTATAACATGAGCACTGCTGCTGCTGCTGCTAAGTCGCTTCAGTCGTGTCTGACTCTGTGCGACCCCATAGACGGCAGCCCACCAGGCTCCCCTGTCCCTGAGCACATCCAGATGTAATTGACGTTCAGATCAGGGGACAAAACATTGAATGAACCTCTCTCACCTTATTTCACTATTTTTAATCCATATTCATACACACAGCCCTAATGAGGAATGATAATATTCAAATGTTTAAAAAGAAATCATTTTGCTTGAACTAACAGAAGCTATGGGAGGAACTGATTTTTTTTTAATTTTATTTTATTTTTAAACTTTACATAATTGTATTAGTTTTGCCAAATATCAAAATGAATCCGCCACAGGTATACATGTGTTCCCCATCCTGAACCCTCCTCCCACCTCCCTCCCCATACCATCCCTCTGGGTCGTTCCAGTGCACTAGCCCCAAGCATCCAGTATCGTGCATCGATTTTTTTCCTCAGGTTTTGATCATGGTTGAGTCCACCAGAAATCATTTTTTTTAATGTCTGGATAATCTGTATATTATTGATAGCTGTTCATTGAAAACTACTTTTTCCCAGTTACAGGCCAATGAACATAAAATTGTAAAAAAAAAAAAAAAGAATTCCCTTTGGAATAGATATCATTCTTCATTGAGCTGGGCTCAATTATGCAGTTGACTGCCTTTTCTGAAGACAGTTTACCATCATTTGCCCAGTGGTTTGTTATTCAATTGTTGTGTATTTATCTTCTCTTTTCAACCACATTTCAGATTCCTGTAGAGAGAATTCTCACTAAACTTCTTTAAAGTCTTTGTACTTCTGAATACTCATGACATAGAGTTATCTCCCTATATTTCCTGAAGAAATGATTCAAAGAATGTGTGTATCTATCCTCTCCGGCAATACATATTGTTAAAGTAATAGAAGTTTCACTACACAAAACAAAAACAGAACCTTGGTACATTCTTGAAAGCTGGTGTTTTCATTAATTAGCATAATGGATCAAGTAAACAGGGAAGAAATTATGTTTGAAAAAGAACAGATTACCTACAGGGCTGAGACCTTGTCATGAGATACATTTGCAGTGTTTGTATATTTTTCGTCTTAAAGAGGGATTATTATTCATGGTATATTCAGAAAAATACCAATTTCTTCCCAGTCAAAACAGAATACAACTACTTTGTAATAGGAAGAATGGTTAATAGGTTATTGAATGTTACTGAATTACTTAGCTAAAGTTCTGCTAAAAACCTGGAACACCAGCTCCTATTACTTAATTAATTCTTCATTCCAATAAGAATCATTGAGTAGATACTGTGTACCAGGCATAGGTTGTCTATCACAGAAATGTCACCAAGCTGACAAAAGCAGACAGTAAATGATCTAGAATCAAAGCACATATAATCTGTCTATCCTAAGGATATGAGGTTAAGTCAGGTGGGCAAATCCTCCAGGCTGTGCTCAAATGGTTTCTCGTTCATGAACCCATTCGTCTATTTCCCCCCTGCATTCCTAAAGATTTTACCCAATAGCTTCATTTTCACTTATTTCCTTTTGTGTTATATTATTGTTACCTTGGATGCTGTGAAGCATGGTGGTCAGAATGTGAATTTTATGGTCAGATTGAGATTTGCATCCTAGCTTTAATCTTTCCTTGCCCTGTGTCCTTGAGCACAGGAATCAACCCCTCTGGACCTCAGTTTATTCACCTGTGAAATAGGAATAATTAAAAATTTCTACAAGCTATCATACACATGGGAATTCCCTGGAAATGCAGTGGTTCAGACTCTGAGCTTCTAGCACCAGAGGCCTGGGTTTGATCCCTGGTCAGGAAACTAAGATCTCACCAGCCATGGGGTATGGCCAAAAAAATCATAAATGCAGCATGCTTCTGCAACCCCATGGACTGCAGCCCACCAGGCTCCTCCATCCATGGGATTTTCCAGGCAAGAGTACTGGAGTGGGTGCCATTGCCTTCTCCACATGCACTCAGAGATAATAGTGATTATAATGAACACAGAACTAACTGAATTTTTATGAGTGCTTTAGGTATATTAACTCATTTAACCCTCACAATAACCCTACAGAGTAGGCACTTTGGTTATTTCAGATGAGAAACTGAGATGCAGAGAGGTTTAGGGAACTCTCCCAACGTGACACAGTGAGTTAAGTGGTGAAATGAAGTTTTGAATTGACATATGTTGCCTCTAGTCTTCACGATTGTACTACTCTATTCTACTGACTTTTCTAGAAGAACATGGTAGGCATAAAATTAATAAGTGATAGCTATTAATATGGGCTTCCTATGTGGTGCTAGTGGTAAAGAACCTGCCTGCCAATACAGGAGACATAAGACACGTGCAGTTCGATCCCTGGGTTGGGAAGATCCCTTGGAGGAGGGCATGACAACCCACTCCAGTATTCTTGCCTAGAGATCCCATGGACAAGGGGAGCCTGGCAGGCTACAGTCCATAGAATCACAAAGAGCTGGACACTGCTGAAGTGATTTGACAAAACATCTATTTCTGCTTTATTGACTATGCCAAAGCCTTTGACTGTGTGAATCACAATAGACTGTGGAAAATTCTGAAAGAGATGGGAATACCAGACCACCTGATCTGCCTCTTGAGAAATTTGTATGCAGGTCAGGAAGCAACAGTTAGAACTGGACATGGAACAACAGACTGGTTCCAAGTAGGAAAAGGAGTTCGTCAAGGCTGTATATTGTCACCCTGCTTATTTACCTTATATGCAGAGTACATCATGAGAAACGCTGGACTGGAAGAAACACAAACTGGAATCAAGATTGCCAGGAGAAATATCAATAACCTCAGATATGCAGATGACACCACCCTTATGGCAGAAAGTGAAGAGGAACTAAAAAGCCTATTGATGAAAGTGAAAGTGGAGAGTGAAAAAGTTGGCTTAAAGCTCAACATTCAGAAAACGAAGATTATGGCATCCGGTCCCACCACTTCATGGGAAATAGATGGGGAAACAGTGGAAACAGTGTCAGACTTTATTTTTCTGGGCTCCAAAATCACTGCAGATGGTGACTGCAGCCATGAAATAAAAAGATGCTTACTCCTTGGAAGGAAAGTTATGACCAACCTAGATAGCATATTCAAAAGCAGAGACATTGCTTTGCCAACAAAGGTTCATCTAGTCAAGGCTATGGTTTTTCCTGTGGTCATGTATGGATGTGAGAGTTGGACTGTGAAGAAGCCTGAGCACCAAAGAATTGATGCTTTTGAACTGTGGTGTTGGTGAAGACTCTTGAGAGTCCCTTGGACTGCAAAGAGATCCAACCAGTCCATTCTGAAGGAGATCAGCCCTGGGATTTCTTTGGAAGGAATGATGCTAAAGCTGAAACTCCAGGACTTTGGCCACCTCATGCGAAGAGTTGACTCATTGGAAAAGACTCTGATGCTGGGAGGGATTGGGGGCAGGAGGAGAAGGGGATGACAGAGGATGAGATGGCTGGATGGCATCGCTGACTCGATGGGCTGACTTGATGGATGTGAGTCTCAGTGAACTCTGGGAGTTGGTGATGGACAGGGGGGCCTGGCGTGCTGCGATTCATGGGGTCGCGAAGAGTCGGACATCAATGAGTGACTGATCTGATCTGATCTGATAATATACACAATTTTAATCATCTTTTCCCAGCACTATGTTAATAACATAGTGAAACAAAAAGCACATCATATTTATTCATCTGTCTTCCTTCTTTTGTGTTCTGCACATAGTAGGTCCACAACATTTGTTTGTTGAGTTGAAATGCTTTTCTTGAAAATGAAACAACAAAAGAAAACAAATAAAAACTAAGGGATAAACTATTTTAAACTATAATTCTATCAAGTTTTTGAATCAATGTTTCTTCATGACCCTAGAGACTAATGCAAAAATGCAAATTTTTGAGCATTTTAGAATGTCACCCTCCATTGCAATCATTTCACAGCTCATTAGCTTCCAGGTTTTTTTTTTTTTTCCCCTCTCTCAGTCCCTCACAATAAGGACTCTTAGAAAATAATTCTCACCTTCCAGTCCACATTTGCAGCTTCTGTTTTTGTTTGTTTGTTTTGTAGCCTTGCAAATAGTCACCTGCCCACTGGCACAGGGGAATGGCATCTATTCTAAGATGTTTAAAGAGATTATAGATGTCCTACATATTCTGAACTTGGAAGTACAGAAAAGAGAAATTAGGATGGATTGACCAGCTTTTTCAATTGGTTGTTCAGCTTTTCATCTTTCAGAGACTGCGGGAAAGAAATTCATGAGACTTTACAAGCCTGGGTACAACCTAAAGACATGTTATTTTAATTTTATTATTGGAATTGAGTGTGTATTTCCTTACAAGTCTGAATTCCTCAACAGGTAGGACAACAAAGTCACTGTTGGAACACAGGAAGCTGAGTGAGTCCAAAACCAGTTGTTTATGTCCATTGACTCTCAGATTGACCATGGAAGAAATCGTGCTTACTAGATAATGGACCATGGGCCTGGAGTTGGAAAACCAAACAAACAGCAGCAACAAAAAAGCTGTACCTTTTTTTTTTTTTTTTAGATTCCACAAATAAGTAACATTATATATTTGTCTTTCTCTGTCTGACTTACTTCACCCAGTATGACAATCTTGGTGCATCCATGGTGCTGCAAAAAGCATTATTTTATTCTTTTTTATGGCTGAGTAATATTCCATTGTATATATATGTGCCACATCTTCTTTATCTATTCCTCTGTGGATGGACACTTAGGTTGCTTCCATGTTCTAGCTATTGTAAATAGTCCTGCAATGAACATTGGGGTACATGTATCTTTTCCCAATTATGGTTTTCTCCATGTATATGCCCAGGAGTGAGATTGCTAGAGGAACCAAATACATTTGGTTTGTTTGTTTACCCTTTCTTGCTTCAAGCTGTTGTTTTGTTGCTGGATATACAGCCTGATAAGATCTTGGTAAAAATCAGTTGGATATTAGAAAATATAACCAAGAACACATCGCATATTCCAGTTGGATGAAAATTTATACACAACCGGTGTCAGTTTCCTCTCCTAAATCAGAAATCGCTTCTGTCCATTCAATTCTTTCTCCCCTTGACATCTGAGTTTCTACTCAGTCCCAGGCATTATGATGGGCAATGTGTCTAAAGAGCTAAACAACTGAGAACAAAAGAAGTTTATCATATAGATGCAGAAAGAGGCAGGTTAACAGGTAACCTGTAAAATCTGGGGAGGTCAAGTTCAAGACACTGAATTTAGGCTGGACCATGAAGGTGATCACAGACTTTCTCAAGTAGGGATATCTGAGATGGATCTTGACGGATGTGTAGGAGTTTTCCCCTATCCAGCGAAGGAGGTTTCCCAAGGCATTCCTCATGAGGAGAGTCTCCCTCCTTTTCTAGTCGTTAACCATGTGGGAGCAGTTGTTGGAAAACTTCTGGAACCTAAATACACCTTCCTGTAACACTTCTCTTATCTCTGGTTTTGTCTTCTGAAAAAACTCTTCTTTTTACAGAATTCCATCAGACAGTTGAAGATAGTCTTTATGTCCACTGTAACTCTCCCCCATAAAAATAAACATCTTGTAATCACTCCTCATATAACTTAATATCAATTTCCTTCATCTTTCTGATCACCATTTGCTGATAAAAATAAAATTAAATGTTCATTGAGTCCCTTTCAGGGCCTGTACTAAGCACTTTTGGCTTATCTCCACCCTCACGACAAATCCTTTGAAAGGTTCTTCTTACCCTATTCATGTATTTGGCTGTGCCAGGTCTTAGCTGCATAAAGGATCTTTAGTTGCAGCATATGAATTCTAGTTCCCTGGCCAGGGTTTGAAGCTGAGCCCCCTGCACTGGGAGCACAGAGACTTAGCCCCTGGACCACCAGGAAGCCCCTATTGTTGTTGTTGTTGTTTTGGCAAGCTTCTCAGCATGTTACATCTTAGTTCCCCAACCAGGGATCAAACCCATGCCCCCTGCACTGGAAGTGTGGAATCTTGACTACTAGACCACCAGGGAAGTCCTTTTATCCCATTTATAAATAAGAAAGTGAGGACTTAGAAAAATAACCTGCTCAAAGTAACCCACTGGAGCCCTAGCTTTCAGCAATAACTGTGCCTCCTAGATTCCCACTGATTTCATTAAAATGATCAAAGGCAAAGGCTTGCAGTACCCTTTTCTCCCTTTTAGCTGAGGAAAAGCATGAGATCCAAGAAGTAGGATGCCCTGGAACCAGTTAGGAAAACAAAGTGAAGCCCCTGTCTATAATTGTACTTGACTTGGCACTCCGTGTTCTGGGTAGGGAGGACGATGTTTTTGTTAGAAGCAATGTGTCACCATTACAAGTACACGGACTCCTCTGTCTAAATAGTGAGGGATAAGTCACAGTGGTATTCATGTCTGATAAACACAGCACATCACAAGCCAGCTCTTCCACCACACCTGTCCATCTCAGACTCTGAAACCGTGGGGTTCAGCAAGTCCCTGTCTTCCTATCTTTTTGTGTTTTTATACATTTCTCCACCTTCTGCCCTCATCCTAGAAAATCAAAGTGACTGCTTACATATCTTATGAGAAATCACACCATGGGCGATCTCTACCCCAGGGAACATTTGGCAATGTCTAGAGAATTTTTGGTTGTCGCAACTGAGAGTGTGGGTGTGGCAGTGGGTGTAAGTGACTTCTAGTGGAGTGATACTGTTGAACATCCTACAATGGGCAGGACAGCCCCGGACAGCAGAGAGTGACCCAGCCCCCAAAGTCAGTCACGCTGAAGCTGAGAAACCCTACGTTCATGCATCTGTCTCTCAATCGTCATTTCCTCTTCCTCTTCCCTCTACTTCCCTTTCCTCCCTTCTTCCATTTTGTTTTTTATTTCCCATTCTTTCTTCCTCCCTTTTCTTTCTATTCCTCTGGTCTGTTCAACTTCCTTCCTCAGTTGATGACAGATAAAGTAAAACTCTGCTTATCCTCACTGAACAAAGTTTTCATCAAAAACCCCAAATGGTGGGGCTGCCCTTGTGGTCCAATGGTTAAGACTCCATGCTTCTAATGGAGGGGGGCACAGGTTTGGTCCCTGGTCAGGGAACTAGGGGCACGACCAAAAAAAAATTTTTTTAATAAAAACCCCAATGGTAATGGTGACCAGAGGTAAAAAACATGGTGGAATCTAGGATACCAGGTCCTGTTAAGGTGGGTGCCCTATAAATGCTTCTTCCTCTAAGCTTCAGGCCTGCTGGAGTTTGCAAAAAGGCAGCATTAATCTTGTCCTTTGGCAGATTAAGAATCTGAAAGACTCAGCGCTCCCCACTTTCACATGTAATGTCCTCTACTGATCAGGCATCTTAAAGGAGCATCATTAGATTGTTAAGGACTATATCTGTCTGCTAGGGTTACCATAACAAAGTACCACAAACCAGATGACTTACACAGCAGAAATTGATTTTCTTCCAGGTCTAGATGCTGGAAGTCTAAGATCAAAGCTCCTGCGGGGTTACTTCTTTTGAGACCTGTCTCCTTGGCTTACAGATGACTGTCTTCTCCCAATATCCTCACATCGTGTTTCTTCTATGTGTTTTCTTCTCTCCTTTCTTCCTTATTTTTTCCAACCTTACTGGGTACACTTGACAAGTAAAAATTGTATGTACTTAAGGTATACAGCATGATGTTTTGATATATGGACACATTGTAAATGATTACCACGTCAAGCCAATTAACAAATTCATCATCTGTTCTTTTAAGGATGCCAGTCATTGGATAAAGGCCCATGCTAATGACCTCATCTAACCTTCATGATCTCTTTAAAAGCCCCAATATAGTTGCATTCTGAGATTATGGGGGCTTAAACATATGAATTTTGGTGAAGGGGGAATAATTCAGCCTCACACAAGAATGTTGCAACTCATGTTTACCTCTTGCTAAGTTGTATATTATATGTTAATATCTTCCTCATCTGTAAACTATCTTAATTTATAAATAAGAAAAACACACTCAATTAGTCATCAAATCAATTACAACTCCAAAAACTCCAAAATACCTTTGAAATGTGTTCTGTCATGGGTTGCGTCCGCTTGCCCCCCACATCCATATGTTGAAGTACTAACATCAGTACCTCAAAATGAGACTTTATTCGGAAACTGAGACTTCACAGATGTAATTAGTTAAGATGAGGTGATACAGGAATAGTGTGGGCCCCTATTATGATTGGTATCGTTAGAATAAAGCAAAGTTTGGACACAGAGACAACGAGCCCAGGGAAGGAGCATGTGAAGATGGAAGGAGCGATTTGGATGTTGTAACAGAAACCAAGGAATGCCAAAGGCTGCCAGCAAACCATCATGAGCCAGGAGTGAGGAGCAGAGCGGACTCTCCAGACCTCACAACCTTCAGGAAACACTCACATCTGACACCTTGATCTCGAATTTCTAGCCTCCAGAACTGTAGCACAGTTCATTCCTGTAGTTTAAGCAACCCGATTTGTTGTCCTTTGTTGCAGCAGCCCGAAAAACTAATACAGGTCATCTCCTCTATATGCTCTGTACAAAATTAATAAATAGAAATCTCAATTAAATAGAGTTAGGAGACCAGAAGGGGGCTCTCTCACACCCTGCCACGATATAATAGCACAACCCATCAGCAGAAGACAGGCTTCTTTCTTGGTGAGGACTCAGCCAGTGACTACAGCCCTCCCGACTTCCTTTTCACCTCAGTAAAAGGGTTCTTTTTCTCTGGCCATGTAGGGACTTGTGCGTGACTCCCCATGGTTGTGGACCCAAAATTGCAATTCTCTGCTGATCCCCAAAGAAATCCATCTTTGCTAAAGAAACATCAACAGTCTATTTGTTTCAGATTGACAGCCCATAACTACAGCTGAAACTGTTCACCATCTTTTCATCATTTCTCATGTAGTCTATCCCAGTTAGCTTCAGGTGCTCTTCCCTCCACAAGACTAACACTGTCTCCTTCCATTTATTCTCCACTCACATGCATGGTGACCTTTCCACCATTCAAATGTCACCTTGCACAGAATCCTCACCATTATCCTCAGGATGTGTGCCAAGATTGTCAGCCCAACATCCAGGAACACAGTCCCCCATTAATAAAATTACTCTTCTGGGAACATTGTCCAAATTTTAGATCTCGTGAATTTCTTCTAGGGGTCAGAATTCACTTGGACATGAAATGGAAAGGAGAACGCAGTCTCAGGAAATTGAATTACCTTTGGGAAGCTAGCACCAGAAACAGATAGATCTCTTTCATTGTTGTTGTTCAGTCACCAAGTCGTGTCCGACTCTTTGTGACCCCATGGACTGCAGCACGCCAGCCTTCCCTGTCCTTCGCTGTCTCCCTGAGTTTGCTCAAACTCATGTCCATTGAGTCAGTGATGTCATCCAACCATCTCATCCTCTGTCGTCCCCTTCTCCTCCTACCTTCAATCTTTACCAGCATCAGGGTCTTTACCAATGAGTCAGCTGTTCGCATCAGGTGGCCAAATATTGGAGCTTCAGCTTCAGCATCAGTCCTTCCAATGAATATTCAGTATTGATTTCCTTTAGAACTGACTGGTTTGATCTCTTTGCCATCCCAGGGACTCTCAAGAGTCTTCTCCAGCCCCATAGTTCAAAAGCATCAATTCTTTGCTACTCAGCCTTCTTTACGGTCCAACTCTCACATCTGTACAAGACTACTGGATATCTGTCTTTAGGACTGACAATCACGGAGGCCTCCCAAGGAGACCTTCTCCACTCAGGGTGTGTTTATTTGGAGATAAGGAACCCCTCATTGTTTTGAGCTCTTGGTCAGTGTACTTGACAATCCAGCCTTTGTCATCTTTTTGGTGGCCCATCCAAGAGGATCCCCAGTGATGGAATCCAACCAAGGGTGTGGCTCAGTGATAAAAGTGTTTGATGACTGCCTTTCTCTCATTTCCCCACCCCACCCCTTGCTGGTGATTCTGAGCATGAATAACCGACTTTATTATGCTGGGTTAGGAGGATGCTCTTCCACAGAAAATTACCCACAGCAAATAAAAACAATTCCATATGGCAGCCACATTCACTGCAAGACTAGCTAAACCTTGACGGCACAGTTTGTGCTCGTGTGTCATCTTTCTTGTTGCCTTGGCTATTTGCCAGCATGTGGTATTCTGTGTCCCTTGGTGACAAATTCAACCCAGAAAATGCCTTGCAGGGTTCTTTTTATCTCTAGATTTCTAGTAGTTCTTTCTGTTTTGTCCTCAGGACAGATTCTAAACCTCAAATTGACTTCTCCTGGAAATCATTCAATGTCCAGTAAATATTTATTAAACACCTCCAGTGTGATGTGCCATATATAAAACTCCAGAAATGCTATATTTCTGTAAAAGATGATGCTTTTGACTCATTATCATGTGGGTTGTATCGTCAATGATTTTTTTTTTTTCTATCTGTGAATATGAGTTGTTCTAGAATAATGCCCTGTTGGCATATCCTTACAGCTTGGAGAACAAAACCTATAGTCTGTCACCAGTCTGCCCTGTAAATACCTCATCTCTCGCTTCCTCTCTGTTTGTCTCCTCTCAAGTCCCCCTCACACTCTGTCCACACTGCTTCAAATATCCTGCCTTATCATCTACTCTTCCATCTCCACGCATTTACTTCCTTCTAGACTGTACTACCTGGAATGCAAGTTTCCATCTCTCAAGATTCCACTCAAGCCACATCTCCTTCACAAGGCTTTGTCTCTTCTTTTTTAGTTCGTCTACCTCCCAATTAGAATGATTCATCCCTTACAATTCTTCTGAGTTTGATTTTTCATGTAAACTGCAGTTGCCTCGATCTGTTTTGTATGACAGTCATCTGTTTACACTTCTTTTTTTAAACTGAAGTATAGGTGAGGTACCCTATTATATACTCACAAGTGTACTCTATAGTGATGCACACTTTTTGAAGGTTTTATCCCATGTATGCATGCGTGGGTGTTAAGTCACTTCAGTTGTGTCTGACTTCTCGAGACCCTGTGGACAGTAGCCCACCAGGCCCCTCTGTCCATGGAATTTTCCAGACAAAAATACTGAAGTGGGTTGCCATACCCTCCTCCAGGGGACCTTCCCAACCTAGGGATCAGGCCCATGTCTCCTGTAGCTCCTACATGGCAGGCAGATTCTTTATTGCTGAGCCAATCGGAAAGCCCCATATTCCATTTATAGTTTTTATAAAATATTGGCTATAATCCCCATGTTGTACAATAGATCCTTGCAGCTTATTTTATACATAATAGTTTATATCTCTTAATCCTCTCTGCCTACAGTATTCCTTCCCCCCTCCCTCTCCCTATTGGTAACCACTAGTTTGTTCTCTGTGTTCTGCTTATTTTTTGTTACATTTCTTTATCAGAGAGGAAAGAGTGACTTTATCTAGTTATATACCCTGGATAGGCTCCTTAGCTTCTCTTCCTTCCTTTATAAAAGGAAAGTTTTTAACACTTGCCTTAGAGCAAAGAATTCATTTCTTTCCTTTCTCATGCTGCTCTGGCAGGTGAGTTTGGACTAAAGGCCCATGTGGCATTTCTAGTCTTGAGCACTAAATTGGTGAAGTGAGATGCTCCCAAACTCCCCTTCTCTCTGCAAGGCCAAGCAGTGGTGTTCCTGAGAGTGCCTGCTCTTCTGCCTGATTTCCAGAGTAGCAGTCTCCAGCTGACTATTATAGATGTACAGCAAGAGTAAGAAATAAACCTCTTCTTATAACCTCTGACATTTGAGCATTGCCTGTTACTGCCGCATAGCCTAGACTATCCTGACTGGTGTGGAGGGTTATGATGAGAATTAAATACAATTAGGTAAGAATAACGCTTGGTGGTACTTGGCAGACTGGAAGTGCTCAGTCATCATTTGTAAAGCACAGAGTGAGGAAGAGAGGGTGTCGATCCAACGGGAATTTGCTGTATGGCTCAGGAAACTCAAACAGGGGCTCTGTATTAACCTAGAGGGGTGGGATGGAGCAGGAGATGGGAGGAAGCTTCAAAAGGGAGGGGATATATGTATACCTATGGCTGATTCATGTTGAGGTTTGACAGAAAACAGCAAAATTCTGTAAAGCAATTATCCTTCAATAAAAAATAGATTAATTTTTTAAAATAAAAAAAATGATCTATGTACAGCCATCCCATTTCAGTATTACATTTTGATGTGTCTGAAAGATCCCACAAATAAAGGATCTTTATTAAGTTAGCTCTGTGGCACTTGCTTCCCCCTAATATTAATTTCCTAGTATGAAATTAAGTCTTCCAGCCTGGCTTAAACTAATAGAGCATCAATATAAGTACTTTAGTAAGTCCTCTTGATCTTAAGATTGATTGACATATATGCACTACTGATACTCTGTGTAACATAGATAACTAATGAGAGCCTATGTGTAGTTCAGGGAACCCTACTCAGTGCTCTGTGGTGACCCAAATGGGAAGGAAATTGAAAAAAGAGGCAGCACACACATACATACATACATATATATATATATATATACACACATATAGCTGATTCACTTCGCTATTCAGTGGCAACTAACACAACATTGTAAAGCAACAATACTCCAATAGACATTAATTTGAATTTCAAAAAATCTCTACGGTGCCCTTAAGAAGAGGGGCAGTTTCCTTCTGGCACCTTGGGAGCAGATGGACAGAGTGTGTCACCAGGGACTCGGTCTCAGAAGTAGGGGCTCCTTGGTGTAGTGGCTGCAGGAAGTGGTTTTAGAGTCAGAGAGACCTGAGTTCAAAACTGACTCCGCTGCCTTCTGGCTCTGTGAACCTGGGGGAACTGATTAACCCCTTGTCACTCCAGTTTCCCTTGCATAAAATGGAAAGAGCAACAGTGCCTACCTCAGAGAATTGTTGTGAGAATTCAATGAGATAACATATAGAAGACACTTGGCCAAGTGCCTGGTGTGGAGTAAGCTCCCAATAAATGGTAGCTATTATTATTACAGCAAGATGCAGCTCAAACTACATTTTCTACCAAATACTTTACACAACCCAATGAACTGTGAAGTTTCTATTATAACAGGAAGGAGAAAGAAAGAAAGTTAACAGGGACCTTTGATGTTGGTGTAGCAAAGAGTAGATCAGTCTTCTGTTGTCTGCTTCCCACGCATTAGCTTCCCCTTACAGAGCGGCTATGGCGAGGTGAGCACAGGAAATTTGACCTTGAACCATGCCTATGAACTCCATCTATATCTACAGGATCAGCAAAACAACAATAATAACTCTTATTTCTAGTTTCCTGGTCTTTGAGTTGCTTAAGGATTCTCTGGGAGGAAAGAGATGAGTAAATAAACACCGATAATGACTTTCAAATTGGTCTTTCCAAAACAATGTTAATCGCGAATGGAAATCAGGACAATAGAAACCTAAACATGTTTTTCATATCTTTAAAAAAATATTTATTTATTTTTGACTGTGCTGGGTCTTCTTTGCTGCACGGGCTTTCTCTAGCTGTGGCGAGTGGGGGCTACTCTCTGGTTGCGATGGGCAGGGGGCATTCTCATTGCAGGGGGCAATCTCTGCAATTGCCAAACAAGGCTTCTCTTGTTGGGGAACACGGGCTGCAGAGCACAGGCTCAGTGGTCGCAGCACATGGGCTTAGTTGCCACTTGGCTTGTGGGATCTTCCAAACCAGGGATCGTACCCATGTCCACAGCAGCTGTCAGGCAGATTCTTAACCACTGGGCCACCAGGGAAGTTCTGTTTTTCATGTTAATGTAAATGAGCGGTTCTCTTTCAAAGAAGATTTTCTCTGAATGTTACAGTTTTCCTTTCCTCTGGTGACCTGGGACAGGAGTTTCCTTCACTCTCAAAGGAAGAAGAAGAGACTCATCATTTCTCAGGGCTTCTCTGATGGCTTAACGTTCCCTTGGAACACTCAGTTATACCCAAATCTGTGTCTTCCCAAATGGCAATTCCTAGGACCTCAAACAGTTAGAATCGGACATGAAACAACAGACTAGTTCCAAATTGGGAAAGGAGTACATCAAGACTGTATATTGTCACCCTGCTTATTTAACTTATATGCAGAGCACATCATAAGAAATGCCAGGCTGGATGAAGCACAAGCTGGAATCAAGATTGCTGGAATCAAGAAATATCAATAACCTCAGATATACAGATGGCACCACCCTAATGGCAGAAATGCTCTGATGCTGGGAGGGATTGGAGGCAGGAGGAGAAGGGGACGACAGAGGATGAGATGGCTGGATGGCGTCACTGCCTCGATGGACATGAGTTTGGGTGAACTCCGGGAGTTGGTGATGGACAGGGAGGTCTGGTGTACTGCAGTTCATGGGGTTGCAAAGAGTCGGACAATACTGAACGACTGAACTGAACTGAATAGCAGAAAGTGAAGAGGAACTACAGAGCCTCGTGATGAACGTGAAAGAGGAGAGTGAAAAAGCTGGCCTAAAACTCAACATTCAGAAAACTAAGATCATGGCATCCAGTCCCATCATTTCATGGCTAATAGATGGGGAAAAGATGGAAACAGTGATAGACTTTATTTTCTTGGGCTCCAGAATCACTGCAGATGGTGGCTGCAGCCATGAAATTAAAAGATGCTTGCTTCTTGGAAGAAAAGCTATGACCAACCTAGACAGTATATTATAAAGCAGAGACATTACTTTGCCAACAAAGGCCTGTCCAACAAAGGACCTCAAATAAAGTTTGGGCTTCTTAGGTGGCACTAGTGGTAGGGGATGCAAGAGATGAGGATTCAATCCCTGGGTTGGGAAGATCCCCTGGAGTAGGAAATGGTAACCCACTACAGTATTCTTGCATGAAAGATTCCATGGACAGAGGAGCCCTGGCAGGCTACAGTCCATGGGACCGCAGAGAGTCAAATGTGACTAAAGGCCTAAGGAGCAGCAGCAGCAAATAAAATTCTTTATTCTTTGCCTAGCAATCTTGATACTGATTATTGTTTAACAGGAGACAGACAAGGTGAGGGATACAGGCAGCCTCTTGGAGCTGAGAGCAGTCCTTGGTTGAAGACAATAGGAGGCAGGGGCATCAGCCCTACAGTTGCAAAGACCTGAATTCAGACAACAACCTGAATGACCTTGGAAGTGGCTTCATTCCCAGAGCCTCCAGAATGGAACATGACCCAGCTAATGCCTTGATTTCAGCCCCATAAAAGCTTGAGCAGGGTTCTCAACCATACTGTGCCTGGTATGGTTATCAGCTCCTAAATGTGTGATGATTTGTTATGCAGAACTAACACAGGGCAAGTGAGTTACTTTATTTGTATATTAAATGAAAAACTGGCCCCAGAAAGCCAAAGAAATTAGGGATGATTTGGGTAAATGATAGGAGCTTCCCTGGTGGCTCAGATGGTAAAGAATCTGCCTCTAATATCAGAGACATGGATTCGATCCCTGGGTCAGAAAGATCCCCTGGAGGAGGGCATGGCTACCCACTCCAGTATTCTAGCCTGGAGAATTCCATGGCCAGAGGAGCCTGGGTAAATGATGACTCTCACTTGGAAATACTGAAAAACAGGTTCACAGAATATAAAACAAAATGTAACTATGAGTATCTTTAAGGGATGGGACAGATTACAGGGTGGGTTATTTCTTATTTTTTGCTTTTCTCTGCCTTAGAACTTTTCTAAATTTCACCATAAGACAAAAATAAAGGAAACAATTTCCAGGGAAACACAAGGCAGATGTCAGATGGCCAGAGACAATAAAGTGAGTAGGCGATCCTTTCTGCCCTCCCTGGCAGCTCAAAGCCTTTCTTCTTTTCAGACACACATTTGGATACCTGACCTCTGTGAACTCCTGGATGCCCAGGGCAAGCCATTTTTATCACTGACTAATAAAACTTGGAGGTGATCAAACCTATCCCACTCTTTTTGTAGGTAAAGGAACTGGTTCTCAGGGAAACTAATTTATTCAAATCCATGCAACTGATTGGTGGTAGAACTGGGGTAGGAATCCAAGCTCCTCCCTCCCCATCCTGCCCTCTTTCCTCTTCACTCCAAAGCTGCCACGGGAACATTTCCTTTTAGAGCTGAAAGGAATCTCCACCCTCAGCTGGGGCAAGATCCTCATTAGGGAGACAAGGAAATAGAGACACAAAATTGGTGTAATGCTGTCACCAAGATCACTTGCCAGAGAGTGGAAGCCACAAGGTTAGAATTCCAATTTCACTCTCTTCCCAATGGTTTTCTATTGATCACTTCAAATGTAGTTCTCTCCAGTCTATTTGAAGGTTGGTGGCATGGAGAAACTTGTTTTTTTTCACCTGGTGCTTGTGGCAGGGAAATAAACATATTTGTCATTTGCTTTCTGCTTTAACCTGGGAGCAGAGCTATACCCCACACACATTAGCACCTCCCTGCCCCTCTGTGCTGCTTAAGGGGGCTGTTTGCAGGATGCACCTGTGTGTGACATCAAGGGCCACATGTTACTAGGGGGTGAACCTGGGTCTTTGGAGCGATGCTTCCTGTGGCCCTTTTTCTCCTGTGGCCACAGAGGGAAGGGAAACTGAGCAGGTCCGGCTCAGCTGTCTCTGCAAACTCAGTCCCACGATAGAACACATAGGAGAGTACTGGCGTACAGGGGCTTCCCTGGTGGCTCAGGTGGTAAAGACTCTGCCTGCAATGCGGGAGACCCAGGTTCCGTCCCTGGGTTGGGAAGATCCCCTGGAGAAGGAAATGGCAACCCACTTACACTTACTTATTTAAACGCCTATATGGAAAAAGATCTAAAAAAGAGTGGACCTATGTATATGCATAACCGAATCACTTTGCTGTACACTTGAAACCAACACAACATTGACTATCAACTATACTCCACTTACAAAAGAGAAAGAAAATGTATGGAGTGAAAAGCCCCACGAAGTACTCGGTTGGCCAGAAAGTTCGTTCACTATGGAGAAACCCAAACGAAATGTTTGGCCAGCCCAGTATTTAGGGCCCAATCTAGGCATTCCCTGTGCTTGTCACCAGCCATTCATCTTTTCCTCTGCTTCCTTCTGGTTAGACCTTACTTTCAGTGCTGTCACCAAACCAAGCTTGGGTCCCATTGCCCGCTCGCAAGGCAGGAAGAGAAGGGGACGACAGAGGATGCAATGGTTGGATGGCATCACCAACTCGAGGGACATGCGTTTGAGCAAGCTGCGGGAGATGGTGAAGGACAGGGAGGCCTGGAGTGCTGCAGTCTATGGGGTTGCAGAGTCGGACACGACTGAGCGATCGAACTGAACTGCCCGCTTCTAGTAAAGTTAGTCTACTGACACCTGGTGGTGGGGAAGGAAAGTGCAACATTTATTGCAAGATGCCAAGCAAGGGATTTCCCTGGTGGTCCAATGTCGAATGAACTCCCAATACAGGGTGCCTGGGTTCAATCCCTGGTCAGGGAACTAGAGCCCAAGTGCTGCAACTAATACCCAGCACATAAATAAGTATTTAGCTTCCCAAGTGGCTCAGCAGGTAAGGAATCCCCCTGCAATGCAGAAGACACAGAAGACTTGGGTTTGATCCCTGGGTCAAGAAGATCCCTTGGAGAAGGAAATTCTAACCCACTCCAAAATTAAAAATGCCATGGACAGTGGAGCCTGGTGGGCTCCAGTCCAAAGGGTCGCAAAGAATCAGACACAAATGACCAAAACACACAAAGAGTCCAGGGTAGCTAGTGCTCAGAACACCCAAATTCCCCAGGTTTCAGCAAAGCCAAATGCCATTGAGGGAGGTGGGGGGGCTACAAGGTATCTGGTCAGCTTGTGCCCAATTCCCTGATTGGTTGTTGATGTGGTAACAGAGTGGTGTCACAGGGGTTAGCATTATCAATCCTTAGGCACTAGTAGGTACTGGGGCTATGTGCTCAGTTCAGTTCAGTCACTCAGTCGTGTCTGACTCTTTGTGACCCCATAGACTGCAGCATGCCAGGCTTCCCTGTCAATCACCAACTCCTGGAGCTTGCTCAAACTCATGTGCTTTGAGTTGGTGATGCCAGTGTGCTCAGAGTCATCGAGTAGTTAACTTCATCCATTTTGTAGGGGTTTTAGCCTCTGTAAAACAACTCAGGGAATAGGCATCAGATCCTATTATCTGGATACTCTAGAGAAGAACTACAGCAGAGGATATGGGGGGTGGGGGTCCTGTCCTGGGAAGACCTGGGGTCCTGCTGGGTTACACAGTGTTATTGGACAGGATTTGCTCCAACCGGGCATTTATTTGTGCAGATGCACTCAAGGTATTAGGTGAAGTGAGGAAGGCCAGTAACAGGTTTCATGAGATTTCAGGCAAGAATTGTGTACAGTAGAATGGCCTGGAAGAAAGGGAAGAGAACAAATATCTGCTGATATCCCCTGCACCTCATGCACTGCGATAGGTCCTTTAACATACAACAGAATTGCGGCAATTAAAATGTACTGACGGTTTATTGAGTTCCACTGAATGAAGTTCATGACTGGGTTCATTAGAGCTGAAGGATGGTATATCGGAATTACGCAGAACAGAGAAAATGCCTGTTGTCGGTAAAGACAGGGATTAGAAATGGCATTGCCTCCAGGAGATCTGAATGCAGTGCAAACTCTCTTACCTGGCATGGGCCAGGGCTGGGGAGTTCCAGCCAACTGCATATTCTTGTTGATGGAAAAGGCTCACTTCCAAATGTTCTCTAGGTTTGCATTCACTGGTTCCAGTTTAATCAGTGCTGAAAATGATGTGGAAATCCACTCTCTTCTTGCCTGGTGTGTGGGAAGAGCAATTGAATCACTGCTTTCCCCTGAAGCAGATTTGAGCTGATTGGCTTGGAGTAGCCCTAACACCATCTTCTCCTGAGTGGAAGCTTGTCTGGGTGAGAGGATTTCACAGTATTTGCTGTTTGCAGAACTTAAGTTGTTTCCAAACAAGGTTGATTATAATGCATCCTGAGGCTGGAGAGGCTATGAGCTCATGCTGGGGCTGGGGAGGGGGGGTCAGGGACACTTCACCACTTGTGTATTTCTTGGGGTGACTCCAATTTCTCAACACCTCCAATTTTGTCTTTCCCCATTCCTTCCTCCCTCCCTCTCCCTCTTGCTGTCAGCCTGAACTTTTATTACTTTCTCTAATGAAACACACTCTATCTCACCTTGATGCGTTTGAAACAGCTGTTTCTTCTAGATGGAACAATTCTACCCTCCTTAACATCCTTCCTTCCACAAACCATCGGTGCTAAAACAGGACTCTTTCTGTCTCAGACTAAACCTCACTCCCTCAGGGAAGTCATTTCTGGCTCCTCCATCCTCTAAGATTAGGTGATATCCACTGCATCTTTCCTTCCCACTTCCAGGCATCTCTTCTAGATTGGACACTCTGGGAGAGAAGGGTCACACCAACCTGTTCAGCTTTGTATTCCCATTGACCAGAACAATGCTAAGCACACATTGAAGCTAGAGTAAGTATCTGCTAAGTGAACAGCTTTTTCTGGTCTTCTTTTCTTCTTTTTTAATTTTTTTATTGAAATCTAGTTGACTGACAATGTTGTGTTAGTTTCAGTTGTACAGCAAAGTGATTCATATTTTATATTTTTATATATATATATATATATATATATATATATATATATGCATGCATGCGTGTGTGTGTGTGTGTGTGTGTGTATACCCTGCCAGGCTTCTCTGTCCGTGGGATTCTCCAGACAAAAATAAAATGGAGTGGGTTCCATGCCCTCCTCTATGGGATCTTCCCAACTCAGGCATTGAACCTGTGTCTTCTGCATTGCAGGCAGATTCAATGAGCCATCAAGAAAGCCATATATATACACACACACGTATATATATACACACATATATATTTTTCAAAATTCTTTTCCATTATAGATTATTATAAGATACTGAGTATAGTTCTCTGTGCTATACAGTAGGATATTGTTATCTATTTTATATGTAGTAGTGTGTGTATTCGGAGAAGGCAATGGCACCTCACTCCAGTACTCTTGCCTGGAAAATCCCATGGATGGAGGAGCCTGGTAGGCTGTAGTCCATGGGGTCGCTAAGAGTCGACACAACTGAGTGACTTCACTTTCACTTTTCACTTTCATGCATTGGAGAAGGAAATGGCAACCCACTCCAGTGTTCTTGCCTGGAGAATCCCAGGGACGGGGGAGCCTGGTGGGCTGTTGTCTCTGGGGTCGCATAGAGTCGGACCCGACTGAAGTGACGTAGCAGTAGCAGTAGTGTGTGTATTTTAATTCCAAACTTTTATTTTATCCCTCCCCTGCCTTTTCCCGTTGGCAATCATAAATTTGTTTTCTATGACTGTGAGTCTGCTTTGTAAATAAGTTAACTTGTATCATCTTTTTAGATTCCACACGTAAGTTGTATCTTGTGACATTTGGGTTCTCTGTCTGAGTTCCTTCACTCAGTGTGATAATCTCTAGGTCTACCCCTGTTGCTTGCTGCGATTCATGGAGTCTCAAAGAGTCGGACACGACTGAGCGACTGAACTGAACTGAACTGACTCTTGTTGCTGCAAATGGCATTATTTCATTCTTTTTTATGGCTAAGTAATAGTCCTATATATATACACACACACACATATATGCATGTATCTACTTCTTTATTCATTCATCTGTCGATGGACATTTATGTTGCTTCCATATCTTGACTATTGTAAATAGTGCTGCTATGAACATAGGGGTGCATGTACCTTTTGAATTAGTTTTGTCTGGATATATACCAGGAGTGGGATCACTGAATCATATGGGAGCTCTATTTTTCGTTTTTTAAGGAGTCCCCATACTGTTCTCCCTAGCTTTTGTATCACATTGTTATCAACAATGGGAAGCTTACAATAGAGCTCAGTAAACATTCACAAGATAAAATAGAATGCCTAGAGCAAGGTTAATTGAGCTCTGGCTCATGTGCCAAATCCAGCCGGCTATGTGGTTTTACTGAAACGCAGTCATGTCTACTTGGTTATGGATCCTCTATTGCTGATTGCAGAGAAGGCAATGGCACCCCACTCCAGTACTTTTGCCTGGAAAATCCCATGGATGGAGGAGCCTGGTGGGCTGCAGTCCATGGGGTCGCTAAGAGTCGGACACTACTGTGCGACTTCACTTTCACTTTTCACTTTCATGCATCGGAGAAGGAAATGGCAACCCACTCCAGTGTTCTTGCCTGGAGAATCCCAGGGACAGGGGAGCCTGGTGGGCTGCTGTCTATGGGGTCGCACAGAGTCGGACACGACTGAGGTGACTTAGCAGCAGCAGTAGCAGTATGGCTGATGGTGTATCACAATAGCAAAGCAGAGTGATTGCAATAAAGACTGCACAGCCCACCAAGCCAAGAATAGTTTGTATAATATCTGGCCAACTACAGGTCTAGATTCTTTCCTTTCAAGCCCAAGAAGAGATATAAGTAATTAACTACTTGAAAATACCTCCTCGCCTTTTGATTTTTCATTCTCTGCTTATAGCCACATTTAAAGCTAAGCTAAGTCGCTTCAGCCGTGTCTGACTCTGTGCGACCCCATAGACGGCAGCCCACCAGGCTTCCCCGTCCCTGGGATTCTCCAGGCAAGAACACTGGAGTGGGTTGCCATTTCCTTCTCCAATGCGTGAAAGTGAAAAGTCAAAGTGAAGTCGCTCAGTCGTGTCGACCCTCAGCGACCCCATGGACTGCAGCCTTCCAGGCTCCTCCATCCATGGGATTTTCCAGGCAAGAGTACTGGAGTGGGGTGCCATTGCCTTCTCCAGCCACATTTAGTTTTCCCATTAATCTTTAAACTGCAGAGTTTCACACATTATACACTAAAAATGTCTAAGGTTTAAGAATTTAAAATGTATAGGGGAAAAAATAATTGTGTCTTGGGTCAAAAGTCATTAAAAAACATTTCTAGGTTTAAAATTTTTTCCTTTCTCTGCTGCTTCTCTGCCTAATTAAATCTTACCAACTTCCAGAGCACAGATCAAGTTTCCCGTTTTCAGGAGGCCCTGCTGTTCCGTCCAGCTCTCAGAATGTTTATTTTCCTTGGAGGTTATTCCTATAAAACTTAATGCGTGAGCCATTTCTTTGGGGCTCCCTGGTGACAGCTCTCATATTGTCTTATGGCATTATTTAATGTATATTAATTTTATTTTCCCAATTAGATGCTAACCCCCCAAGGGTGAGGTCATTAAGTACCAAACTTGAACTAAAAATGTTATCAAGTTTAATTCGCTCCTTCATAATCCAGTTTGTTTAAATGGGCTTATATAAGATCAAAAAGTCGCATTTCACTAGTTTTGCTTCAACTACTCACAAGGAACCAGCCAGTCTCTATAGAGTGTCCTTAGTTTATGTCTGGGAATCTCCCCAGGGTTGTCTCATTTGTGCTCATTAACCAGGCTGTTGACTTGACCACTGTGTGATAATGTAAAATGTTCTTTCTCTGCTGCTCTGCCCTGGGCTGTTTATTCTGCCCCTTGAGTAGGCTAATGGTATCCTAGTGTGACATGACAAGCATTGAGTCCCCTGTGTGCCCAAAGCTAGACTGTGACTTGCAGGACTTAAGATGCTCAAGCCATAGTGTATTGTTATCAAGTCAAGCATAAGGTGAATAAAATCACCCCACCCACGTGCTGCTTTGCCCAGAGAACATCTCTGCTTGGTCCCCCATCATTAGAGCTTCTGCAGCTTCTCTTCTCTCCAGGTACCCAGGCAGGAGTCTCTGGATCTGGTTGGGTGACCCAAACAGACTTCTTGCTATACACATTATTTCCCTGTGCTAATGAATCTCTGAAGGCTGGAGTCCCATCACCAAGAACCCCACTTTCTGGTATCTATGCCCTTAAGTTGTCTCATCCCACCGTGAAACAAGGCTGCTGCTGCTGCTGCTGCTGCTAAGTCGCTTCAGTCGTGTCTGATTCTATGCGACCCCATAGACGGCAGCCCACCAGGCTCCACCATCCCCCTGTGTAACTCAAAGAATGTACCAGAAGTGATGCCATATGACTTCTAAACCTAGGTTCTAAGAGGCTTTGCCGCGTCCATCTTGGTCTTGTTGAACACTTGCTCTGGGGAACGTCAGCTATTGTATATCTAGGTTGAGTATCCTGACACCATCACATTGTGAGGAAACCCAACCTGGTCACACGCAGAAGAGCAGTGCTAGTCTACCCCTGAAATATTTCAGCCGTCTCAGCCCAGACACCAGGCATGTGAGTGAGGCAGACATCTTTGACAGTCCAGCAGATGCCACAAGGTAATGAATTGAAGACTCAGAAAAACATCCCAGTTGAGGGTCCATCATCTCTAGTCATTCAAATATGCATAGGTCAACCACTGAAACAGCAAATTAGACATGCCTAGACAAGCCATATTCTCAGAGATGAATATAACAGAATTTCAGGAGAGGGCCTCCCCTCTCAAACTTGTCAGGTATCTGTTGGATGGATGAAGGAGGAAAGGAAGGGAAAAAAGGAAGGGTTCAAAGAAGGAAGGGGAAGAGGAACAAAGTAAGAGGTTCATGGTTTCAGCAAGAAAAATATAAGATGGCACATATGAAGGGTATCATTTGGCAAAAACCTTCCCAAGTGATTTTCAAAGTTCTGCCAGCTTCACCACACCAGTGCTTCAAGCATCCTCTGCTTGACTCCAGTGTTAAGTAGATAAGTCATAATGACCATGTCAATAGGGTAAACTTACCCTCCCTCCTTGCTCTGCTCTTTGGAGTTAATCTGCCCATTGTCCCCACTCAGGGAATCTGTGATGGGCTGTTCTTTGTAGATTGTCTTTGTAGGTGGTACCTAAGTTCAGTCACTCAGTCATATCTGACTCTTTGTGACCCCATGGACTGCAGCAAGCCAGGACTCCCTGTCCATCACCAACTCCTGGAGTTTACTCAAACTCATGTCCATTAAGTTGGTGATGCCATCCAACCATCTCATCCTCTGTTGTCCCCTTCTCTTCTTGCCTTCGATCTTTCCCAGAATCAGGGTCTTTTCTAATGAGTCAGTTTTTCACATCAGGTGGCCAAAGTATTGGAGTTTCAGCTTCAGCATCAGTCTTTTCAATGAATATTCAGGACTGATTTGTACCTACACAGACAGAAATCTGTGATGGTGACATCTGCCCAATGCATGTGATGCCCATGGCCGAGCCATTCAGTCAAGCTTCTTCTGGTTTAGGAACAAGTAACACAGTAGTGGTTAGCAGGTCTAAAGGGACCAACAGCATAGACTTGTAGAAAGACATGAAGACACCATGCTCAGTCGTGTCCAACTCTTTGCGACTCCAGGGACTGTAGCCCATGAGGCTCCTCTATCCATGGGATTATCCCAGCAAGAATACTGGAGTGGGTTGCCATTTCCTCCTCCAGGAAGACTCCATGACAGGAACCCAATTATTAATAAGACAGAAAGTGAATTCACCAAACAAGTAGCTATTCATTCAGTCTTAATGCTGTTTCTGCTCATTTCCAATCCAGTTCTTAGGAGCAACTCCCTTGTCCTTTTGTGTACAGTTAGTCTCTGATTTTCTCTTTTTTAACTTAAAACCTTCCAAATAACACAAGGGACAAGAAGGGAATGTAATGTTGGCTTCCATTTTCACTTTACAAGTGCTTCCATCTCTGAATTCCTTCAAGTGACAAAACATATCATAAAACATGAAACATATACCATTCTCTCCTTCAGGTGCCAACCATCCTTCAACACATTGTCATGAATCCTGCACTGATGTTAACAGTCCTCTAACATCCTGAAAATGTCTGCATCCATTTACGTCTTCTCCAGTTGCTCCAGAGTGATGCGAGCAGTGATTTATTCAAAAGGAGCCTTCAGCAAGAAAAAAGTTATAGCCTGCATGATTTTCTCTGTGGCTGCCCTAAATTTTTGATAAGCAGGCTTTCTCCATCTCAGTTACCATTGCATTTTGATTTAAACATTTCTTCTGGAGATAACTTAAAGGGACTTATCCAAATTTCTTAGGTTTCTGGGTAGTTTTCACAGGAAATAATGTGTGAATCAAAGTCCTCCTGGATGATCCAGCCTCTCAGAGGCTACATCACATGATACTTAAGATGTGGACCCTGGAGGCTGGTTGCCTTGGTTTGAGTATATGCTCTATTGTTTTTCTGCTGTATGGTCTAGGGTGAGGCACTTAAGTGTTTCAGTCTTGTTTTACTTTCTAAGGATGGAATAACAACTGCATTCACTTTGTGATGTTGAAAGAATTAAATAAATAAATGCATAAAAATTTGAGACTCTAAGTAAGCCTATGATAAAGTGCCAGGTCCTGCTGTTATTATTTACAAAGCTTTCTGACAGCTACTGTCTAGCTTGTTTCCTAACTGTGTGAAGTTTTTGTTTAACTTTTTGAGATTTTATTCATGTATATTATATGTACAAAAGAGTGCCAAGGTCATAACAGCACAGCTCAGTGGATTTTCACAAATTGATCATAGTCATGTGAGCAGCCCCAGAGCAAAAACAGACATCACTAGGACCCAAGAAGCTTCCCTGCTCCCCCATCCCCTAGTCACTACTTCCCGAAGAGAACTGCACTTCTGATTTCTATGCCATTGATTAGTTTTGCCTGTTTTTGAATTTTATGTCATCTTCCAGCACATACCCTTTGGGGTCTGGTTTATTTTGCTCAATATTGTATTTGTGAGTCACCCATACTTTTGCATGTATAATATGCTGAATGTGTACTATCCCACCATATGAATACATTAGGGTTTATTTATCTGTTCTACTGCTGATCGGAATTTGGGTAGCTTCCAGTTTGGGGAGGTTATGGAGAGTGTTACAAACATTCTTGAACATTTCTTTGGGTGGACATACATACGCATTACTGTTGGCAATGAAATGAGTGGTCATGGAGAATGGATACATGTGTAGATTTTTTAAATTTACTTCTGGCTGCGTTGCATCTTCACTGCTGTGTGCAGGCTCATAGCGGTGGCTTCTCGAGCTGTGGAGCTCTAGGGCATGTGGGCTCGTTGTGGCACATGGACTTAGTTTTTCCACAGCATGTGGGATCTTCCCAGACCAGGGATCAAACCTGTGTCCCCTGCACTGGCAGGCGGACTCTTAACCACTGGACCACCAGGGAAGTCCAATAAATGTGGTTTTAATAGACAATGCCAGCAGTTTTTCAAGCCATGGTGCCACTTTACATGCCCACCCCTTGTATATGAGAGCTGTTTGTTCTCTTCATTTCTGCCACTAGCATTTTCTGTCTTTTCCATTTTAACCATTTTGGTAGGTGTGTTGGGTTTGCTTTTGAAAATCTATCTAGCAAAGAACAGTGAGAAGAATGCTACAATAAAAAAAAAATTAAATTAAATTTGAGCCCCTAACTCGAATTTACCAAATCTACTTCCTAGATGTGTGACATGGTGAGTCATTTTACTTCTCTAAGCCTATTTCCCTGAGTTTAAAATGAGGCTAATAATATCCCCAGGGAATTCAAAGCCCTTGTTTCAAGGAATGCTGTGTGGGCATTTGTGAACACCTACTCCATCCTGTTTTCAAGTCCATTTTCTCCCTGGATGCTAGAACTTACTCATCTGCCAGTGCTATATACCAATAACACATTGTAATCATTAGGTTGAGGTAGTAATTTCTGTGGTTGAAAAGTCAGGGCTTAATGTGTCATGCTGCTCTCTCTACAGGACTTTTGCATGCAAGATTACAACACGGAGAGGTAGTGGAGGCTTTGTTTTCCTCCTAGTTACTAAATTAAGAAGTGAAAACAGAACCTGGGGATAGCTTAAAACTGTACACATATTTTAGGACACCCAACTCTATATCATGTGGTGATCAAGTGGCATATCTCAGCCATGAGAAAGTCAAATTTAACTCATGGGGGAAAAGCCACAAAAAGGACTTACCAAGATAATCCTTAAATGACAGGACTTGGAAAGAAGAGATTAATCTGGCCACAGAAATCCCCTATTGGCTCTGCAGTTGCCTTAACTTCTTAGCTGTTGCTACATTTCCAAGATGACTTCTGACAATGTAATAAAATGGCCCAGGTTTAGCTTAGGGACATCTTGCTTTCTCTTCTGCTTAATCTCCCATTAAAGATATAGATACCCAGAGTAGCAACTGGTTGATTCAGACATCGGTAGACCAATTTCTCCACAGGTGTATACATGCAGAGACCTCAAAGCAGGGGTGCATAGTTAATCAGAATCTCATCATCAAAGAGCCTTTCATTCATTC
The DNA here is from genome assembly GCF_027580195.1 of Bos mutus. Lineage (NCBI taxonomy): Eukaryota > Metazoa > Chordata > Mammalia > Artiodactyla > Bovidae > Bos > Bos mutus. The sequence goes on from NC_091641.1 coordinate 29,863,209, forward strand.
TAAAAGCCAGTGTCTTTAATATTTTCAAGAGAGAAATCCTTGTTTTGAGAGCCCGGTGAAGAGCCTCAGAAACAGTTCCATCTGCTTGTTACAAATGATAAAATCGGTGACGAGAGTGATAAATTGCTTGCTGCTGGGGCTGCTAAGTCGCTTCAGTTGTGTCCGACTCTGTGCGACCCCATAGATGGCTACACAAGGTTAATTTTAGTGACAGGTTTTATTTGTTCAAATTTCCTGATTTTCAATCATTGAATTTTCTTCAAATTCCATAAAGAAATTTGGAGGTGAGCACAGAACTCATGGTGTGGATCTTAACTGTGATTATGTGGGGCTTCTTTCTGCATCCTTCGGAGTCAGATTTTCCTTTGTGAGAACTTCCCTGAGTTTTCAGTTGATCCAGATGAAATCAATCCCTCCTTTTTCTGTGTGCCTAGGGTAATTTTGCATATTTCTCGACTATACCATTTCACTCATTCATTTATTATTTGTTTATTCATGTGTGTATGTATGATTGCATTCCCCAAGAACATCACATTTTACTAGATTTGTTATTTAATCATCCCTTGTCTTCTTGAATCTGATACCTAAAGTCAGGTACCTGACTTTAGGCAGCTATCAGATTGAATAATGGCTTGCATAATGGCTATCACAGTGAGAGAAATATACAGAGACAGAGAGAGGAAAAAGAAGAGAGGAAGGAGAAAGAGAATATAGTGTAGGGGAAAGAAGAAAAAAGAAAGAAAAGAGAGAGGAGAGAATTTAGGAGATGTTATGGACATCTGCTGATATTGCCTACTGAGCATCTCTATCCCCTTCTTCCAGCTCTAGCATCAACATTTTCATCTGGGAAACCAGACCTCTCTACTCTCACCCAGCCTGTGGACCTCATATGGGGCTGACCTCACAGTCCCCTACTCTAGGGATGCACACACAAAGCAGGGTGTCCAAGCAGCTTGGTTCATTCTTTGACCATAATCATGGGCAAATGTGACCAAGTCAGACTGGTATCACTCAATTCTGGGAATTTTATGAGAACTACTAAAAGGAGAAGCTCTCTTTTCACAAGTTTCAAGGGAATGTGTCTGGGTCTATCAGAAGCAATTTTGTCAGCATGAGGGGAAAAATCTTCCAAAGAACAAAACTTATTCAGATAGAAGCAGAGATGAAAATAGATTCCTGATGCTGTGATTTGAACCCCTGAATACAGCTGTACCTGAAGCTGGATTATTTTATGAATCTAGTCATCTGAGCCAATACATTTCCATTTTCTGGCTGAAACCAGTTTGAGTTAGATGTCTTTCATCTGTCTATAATCAATAGAACTCCAATTAACACAAGAGTTATAGAAGGAGAAAAGAGAAAAAAGTAAGGAAAAATAAGAGGACAGGCTTTGGGTACCTTTGGGTCCTCTAGGTACCTTCTAGGTCCTCTCTACTGATTGAATATTCATGGTCTAACCCAATAACAGGAAGCAACAGTTAGAACTGGACATGGAATAACAGACTGGTTCCGAATAGGAAAAAGAGTACGTCAAGGCTCTATATTGTCACCCTGCTTATTTAACTTACTTATATGCAGAGTACATCATGAGAAATGCTGGGCTGGAGGAAGCACAAGCTGGAATCAAGATTTCCAGGAGAAATATCAATAACCTCAGATATGCAGATGACACCACCCTCATGGCAGAAAGTGAAGAAGAACTAAAGAGCCTCTTGATGAAAGTGAAAGAGGAGAGTGAAAAAGTTGGCTTAAAGCTCAACATTCAGAAAACTAAGATCATGGCATCCAGTCCCATCATTTCATGGCAAATAGATGGGGAAAGAGTGGCAGCAGTGGCTGACTTTATTTTGGGGGGCTCCAAAATAACTGCAGATGATGATTGCAGCCATGAAATTAAAAGACGCTTACTCCCTGGAGGGAAAGTTAGACCAACCTGCTTCCGCTGCTGCTAAGTCGCTTCAGTCGTGTCCGACTCTGTGCGACCACATAGACTGCAGCCGACCAGGCTCCCCAGTCCCTGGGATTCTCCAGGCAAGAACACTGGAGTGGGTTGCCATTTCCTTCTCCAATGCGTGAAAGTGAAAAGTGAAAAGTGAAGTCACTCAGTCATGTCTGACTCTTTGCGACCCCATGGACTGCAGCCTACCATGGAATTTTCCAGGCAAGAGTACTGGAGTGGGTTGTCATTGCCTTCTCTGATGACCAACCTAGACAGCATATTAAAAAGCAGAGACATTACTTTGTCAACAAAGGCCCATCTAATCAAGGCTATGGTTTTTCCAGTGGTCATGTATGGATGTGAGAGTTGGACTGTGAAGAAAGCTGAGCACCAAAGAACTGATGCTTTTGAACTGTGGTGTTGGAGAAGATTCTTGAGAGTCCCTTGGACTGCAAGGAGATTCATCCTAAAGGAGATCAGTCCTGGGTGTTCTTTGGAAGGGCTGATGTTGAAGCTGAAACACCAATACTTTGGCCACCTGATGGGAAGAGCTGACTCATTTGAAAAGACCTTGATGCTGGGAAAGATTGAGAGCAGGAGGAGAAGGGGACGACAGGATGAGATGGTTGGATGGCATCACCAACTCTATGGACATGGGTTTGTGTGGACTCTGGGAGTTGGTGATAGACAGGGAGGCCTGGCATGCTGTGGTTCATGGGGTCTCAAAGAGTCGGACACACCTGAGCGACTGAACTGAACTGAACCCAATAATCAGCTTGTGAATGAACTTTCTTGTTAGGTGGGAGGGAAAGGCCACGCCTGGGCAGACCCATGTTGGAGGTGTGTTTGGACAACGGCCTCCTCAGCCTTCTGCAATTTATTCTACCTACCACTCTAGTTAGGCTTCCTAGGTAGCACTAGAGGTAAAAGATCCACCTGCCAATGCAGGCGATCCAAGGGACTGGGTTTTGATTCCTAGATTGGGAAGATCCCCCGGAGGAGGAAAGGGTAACGCACTCCAGTAGTCTTGTCTGGAGAATTCCATGGACAGAGGAGCCTAGCAGGCTACAGTCTATGGGGTCACATATAATCAGACACGACTGAGTGACTAATACACACACCTCTCCAGTTAGGAATGACATAACCACGGGTACATCATTCCTTTCCTTTTATATAGCAAGTCTAACAGAGGAGCCTGGTGGACTACAGTCCATGGGGTTGCAAAAGAGTCAGACATGACTTAGCAACTAAACTACAACAACAGACCATAAAACAAGGATTTGGCCTATATTTTCAAAGCCCTTTCTATCTCTGACACCCCAGGTGCCTCACCTGGTTCTCCTGAAGCTCCAAACCAGTCTCATCCCCAGAGGTCTCTCTGAATCCCATGATGGGGCATCTTGGGTGAACAACCATCTCAGCTTTCCCAGGACTTAGGGGGGATCAGGGGACACAGGACTTTTAGTTCTGAAACCTAGAACATCCCAGGAAATTGGGACAAGATTGGCTCCCCAGACTGACATATTCCCATTAGCTGCTGCAGCCCAAGGGTAAGGCTCCCTCTAACAGATCAGACATTGAAGAGCCTAAAATGATGGTGACCTATCTCCAAGAATTTCAGAACTTTGCAACAATGAGTTGTAAAACTCCTTGTATAAAAACATTGTTTAATTGTTAAGTCTCATAATGATAAAAGTCAAACATGTTATTTATAGAAATGTAGATAGAAATAATGGGGGATTCCCAAGTGGCTTCTATGGTAAAAAAAAAAAAAAAAATCTACCTGCCAATGCAGGAGACTCTGGAGACCTGGGTTTGATCCCTGGGTCAGGAAGATACTCTGGAGGAGGAAATGGCAACCCACTCCAGTATTCTTGCCTGGAGAATTCCACGGACAGAGGAGCCTGCCGGGCTGCAGTCCATGGGGTCACAGAGTCAGACACAACTGAGTGAGCACATGGGCACAGACAGAAATAACAGGTTAAGTAGGTTGATAGACAGACAGACAGACAGACAAGGGATATGCCCGTATTCGCCTTACTTTTCCTTCATCCATCTTGCTTTTTGGAATTCAGATCGCTGTCAAGCCATCCTTGCTGATGCAGAAACAAAAACAGCCTAGGGATGGCAGAGCAACAAGAGAGGAGGGTCCTGGATCCCTGAATGACCTTGTAGAGCAGAGAGGCCATGCTTGCCTGGATTGCTTTCCTTGCATCTCATCTTTTTTATGTTTAAGTTATTACTATTCTGGGCTGTTGATACACACAGGTAAACTAACTAATTCACACATTATCTCATCTGGCCATCGCTGGAGCTGTTTCTGAAGAGAAGTTAAGAACTTTGCCCTTGACCACATACCCGGTTAGTGGCTGAGATTCTAGTAGAGTTTAGGCCTGACTCACATACAATTTGGGCTTCTAATCTCCAGGCTTAACTGTCATTCTCACTTTTGCTTTTATGCAGTGCCTTCCAGCTTCCCAAGTGTTCCATGATTATTACTTAGATAAGGAGGCAGGAATTATTACTGTAGTTATTAGCCAAATCACTTAGGTATTTGACTAAAATCATCCAGTGAATTAGAGATGGAGCTAGGATAAAAGTCCTAGTCTTTGAAACTTTGCAACATTGCCTCTTTTACTTGACTTTATCCGTCAGGCTCTCTTGGAAGCACCAGACTCCACCAGCCTCTCCTAATATTTTTTAGTTACTCTAAGCCATTCATTCAGATATTAAATTCAAGAATACTAATGACAGCTATTTTCTTTGAATTAAGGTATATTTGACAGGGGAAAATTAATTTGTTAGACATAAATGAAGTTATGGTCAATTTCAGTCTCCCCTCCCACAGAGAGTAGTATCTTTTTCACTAGGTTTATTCAGAATTTTTATTAGTATCAATGAAATGGAGTTTAAACACTCTCTCTTTTAGCAAACAGATGATCTAATTCAGCCACAACCTGTCAGGCTTTGTTTATTGAGATTTAACAGCAGTACCTAATTCTTATCATCAATTTAGCATCCTTGAAACAGTCAGCTTCGTTCCCCAGTGCTCGACTTTCTGACAAACACTCTATTTTTCTTGCATATTTTCTGAACTGTAGGTTCTAATTCTATGTTCCAGTTAATTAGCACCGTCTGTAATTTTAGACAACCCATATCTGTTAAGGCACCCAAAATTCCATCTTTGTTTCCAAAGGTGGCTGTTTGTTGTGCCAGAAGGTACTTAGCTGCCGAAATAAATAGATGACGTATCACTTATAAAAAGTGCTGTTGCCTCATTGGGCAGATGTCTGGTGGTGATGGTACCTAAATATAGCATGCCGATTTTAGGGCAAAGATGTAATTTTAAAAAGTAATCATAAAACTATTGATCGGAACGATATCACTCATTTCCTGTTCACTGCAATTAAAGAAACCTTCATCCTTACCAGGCTTAGGAATTTTTAACCCTTGAAAACTAGAGCCCCCATGAACAGATTTCACACCAAAAAACTAAAAGGGATGGTTAGATAGCATCACAGACTCAATGGGCATGAATTTGAGCAAACTCCAGGAGATAGTGAAGGACAAGGAAGCCTGGTGTGCTTCAGTCCATAAGGTCGAAAACAGTCAGACACAACTTCAAGGCTGAAAGGCAACAACAACCCAGAGGGAGAAAAGTGTGAGTCAAAGACTTTTTTCTGCCCTTTATTCCAGCAATGAAAACACATTCAGGAGGGAAAAAAGGAGGTGCTATGGGAGGTACCATCTTAAATAATAATAAAACTCCTAAAAATATAATCCGGAGAAGGCTATGGCACCCCACTCCAGTACTCTTGCCTGGAAAATCCTATGGATGGAGGAGCCTGGTGGGCTGCAGTCCGTAGGGTTGCAAAGAGTCGGACACAACTGAGCGACTTCACTTTCCCTTTTCACTTTCATGCATTGGAGAAGGCAATGGCAACCCACTCCAGTGTTCTTGCTTGGAGAATCCCAGAGAGGAGGGAGCCTGGTGGGCTGCCATCTATGGGGTCGCACAGAGTCAGACACAACTGAAGCGACTTAGCAGCAACAGCAAAAATATAATCATTGTTACCATATTTCAGACTTCATCATGTGCCAGACATTGTGATAAGCACTTTATTTATATTGTGGGTTCATTCAGTTCTTGGCGTGCCTGTCATCAGAGCAAGATATATTCAATGTGAAGAACACAAAACTTACGTTTTAGGGTCCCCTCCCTCATATGGACCATTTCTAAGGCCCAAGCAACGTGTTTCCATCATCACATATTGCTTTGAAAATTTGTAAAAGTAAAATGTTTGCCTGGCAGTGGCTTAAGGCTGTGAATTCTTTCTCCTGGAGCTTGTCCTTTATTACATATTCCATCGTGGTTGGTGCTGGAGAGGCTGAGAGCCCTTGGGGATTTGGGATTCAGCAGCAGTAACACATCAGGGTAGGGTTTTGTGGGATATATTTATGTGTTTCTCACTCATTTCCATGAATAGTTAAGTTACTCTACCCGGGAGTGACTTATCCCTATGGTTTCCAGGAACACTCCCGCCGCCACTGCGCTGACTCATATGATATCTTGATCCAAAACTGCAGGGGCAGAGGTGGTACTTCAATGGGGCCAGAAGAAATGCAGGTACCAGAGGAGAATTTAGGTTGGAAGTTTACGGAGTCAGAAACTAGTCTGTGGGAAATTCTTCTAAAGCTTATAACTCATATATGAAACAAATTCATTAGAGCTTTCCCCAAATTTAGTGACAATACAAATTTACATGACATTACTAAAACAGTGAGTTGTGCAGCTGAAACAAAATTTTCTAAACAATCAATAGTCATATAGTATTTTATCAACCATGCTAGAAAAAGTTAAAGGGACTTCCCTGGTGATCCAGTTACTAAGACTCCGAGGTCCCAATGTAGGAGGCCTGGGTTCAATCCCTGGTCAGGGATCCCACATTCTGCAAACAAGACCTGGCACAGCCAAATAAATAGTTTTGAAAAGAGAACGTTAGAATTCTTTATTCTCTTTATAGAAAGTATCTTTATAAAATTATTGTCTTATGAAGACAGAGTAAGCAGCATGAGCATAGAGGGTGAAAATATTATAGAGATTGATTAGTCTCTTAGTAAAAACTATTATCTTTAAAAATTTGGTGATGTGGGCATTTATCATCTTTTAAAATTTGAAATCTGCCGTGGCTTCTTTTTTAATTCTAAATTAACATTTATTTCTGTACCTAATTTTCATAGTTTTGATTTTGCTTTCTTTTAAAGGGTGTATACAACACAGAATAACTTGAAGATCCCATAAAATGTAAAAATGGCTAAGCAGTAGAGAGATTTATTTCTCATATGATAAAGCATCTAGAGAAAAATGTTTCAGAGAAAGTAGATTCAGCACCTAGACACTGTCAGGGCTCTGTATCACTTTCCTGTGATTTTCTTGCTTTTCCCCTCATGACTGCAAGATGGCTGCTGTAGCACCAACCATCATAGAATCATTAATGTCTAAAACTATGAAGAAGGAAGATGGGCTCACTCTTTTCTCCATTCTCTTTCTTCTTGTTAGGGAGGGAAGTCTTTCCCCAGCATTCTCCAGCAAGTTTCCCTTTGGACTGCATGATCCAGAAATGATTGCATGGCCTAACCTGAATGGACTAGGATTATTATGATCACTCTAAAAGTCAAAATTCATCCCCTGGCACAAGATACCTTGCCTTGAGTACCTAAATGAAACAATACTCTATTTTCAACAAAGATGGGATGACTGTTGGTTAGGCAACAGCACAATAGCATCTCACAGTCTCACAATAGCATCACTGTCTCCTTTCTGTCCCCTTACATAAACAAGTTAAGGCTTAGTGATATAAAGTGTTGTGTTTCCAGAGTCACGCACTGGAAGTCGTGAAGTTAGAAAGCCCATATGTGTTTAACTCTGGGACTCAACTGATATCTTATACTATGTCATGTAGCCTTCCCAACCCACAAGGCCACTGGTACACACTACACTCTGTAGAACTTTGGGGAGCATGGGAGGAAGGAGTATAGGACAGCAGAACTTTGAGACTCAGAAAGTCTCAAAGGGTCAAAGAGGGAGAGGGGCCTCTGTTCTGAGTCCAGGGATCAAATTTCAATAGGGACCATTACAGGTACCCAAGACACATTTTGTTGTTTTTTGAGTGAAGAAGGGCATTTCAGGTAGTGGAGATGACATAAAGAAAATAATAGTGGAACATGACTGGATTAAGGGTAAAGAAAGACTGTGTTTGAATCAGAAATCTACCATTTTCAAGATCTGTTATTTCCCCTTGCAATATCTTATATTTTCAGAGGGGGATAGTTTGATGGGGGTCAAAGGAAAATCAGAGGAACCATCAGCTTCATGCCCCTTTTCCTTCACAGGGTATGAAACTGAGGCCCATAATAGTAAATTAGTGACTTGCCCCCAAATCCCAACCACTTATTACCAAAGCCTTCATCTACAAATTCGAGTTACTTGTTATTCAGTCTATCTTTTAGACCCTGAACTGGGAAGGCATCATTCTGTACTCAGTTCCTTATACAACCTACTCAGATCGTTTAATGCTAATAACATGCTTCTTTCCTTGTGGAAGTATGTCTATGATGACACTTATCAGCACCATCTAATACTGTGATTAAGTAATGCTTTTGAATTACTGTCTCCATTTCCAATAGGGTGTTTGGGAGATGTCAAACCCAATAGAGATCATGAATAATATTCCACATGAGATTAATATGATTGCTATCAACGGTGCATTCCACATGGTACCTCTCATTTCTGGTCAATTACACATCCATTCATTCATTCCACAAGATATACCACACATCAAATATGCTGCTCCAAACTCAGTTTATTATTGTTCAGTTCAGTTGCTCAGTTGTGTCCGACTCTTTGCAACCACGTGGACTGCAGCATGCCAGGCTTCCCTGTCCATCACCAACTCCCAGAGCCTACTCAAACTCATGTCCATCGTGTTGGTGATGTCATCCAAATATCTCATCCTCTGTCATCCCCTTCTCCTCCCACCTTCAATCTTTTCCAGGATCAGTGTCTTTCCCAATGAGTCCGTTCTTCGCATTGGGTGACCAAAGTATTGGAACTTCAGCTTCAGCCGCAGTCCTTCCAATGAATATTCAGGGTTGATTTCCTTTAGGATAAGTCTATTAAGAAGATTAAAGAAATGAAAGTGGGTAAAACGCTCAGAAGAATAATTGGAGCATCAGATCAGATCAGTCACTCAGTCGTGTCCAACTCTTTGCGACCCCATGGACTGTAGCCTACCAGACTCCTCCGTCCATGGGATTTTCCAGGCAAGAGTACTGGAGTGGGTTGCCATTGCCTTCTCCCTTCACACTGTTTAGTTCAGTTCAGTCACTCAGTCGTGTCCGACTCTTTGCGAACCCATGAATCGCAGCACGCCAGGCCTCCCTGTCCATCACCAACTCCCGGAGTTCACCCAGACTCACGTCCATCGAGTCAGTGATGCCATCCAGCCATCTCATCCTCTGTCATACCCTTCTCCTCCTGCCCTCAATCTTTTGCAGCATCAGGGTCTTTTCAAATGAGTCAGCTCTCTGCATCAGGTGGCCAAAGTACTGGAGTTTCAGCTTCAACATCAGTCTCTCCAATGAACACCCAGGACTGATCTCCTTTAGGATGGACTGGTTGGATCTCCTTGCAGTCCAAGGGACTCTCAAGAGTCTTCTCCAGCACCACAGTTCAAAAGCATCAATTCTTCAGCGCTCAGCCTTCTTCACAGTCCAACTCTCACATCCATACGTGACCACAGGAAAAACCATAGCCTTGACTAGACTAACCTTTGTTGGTAAAGTAATGTCTCTGCTTTTGAACATGCTATCTAGGTTGGTCATAACTTTCCTTCCAAGGAGTAAGCGTCTTTTAATTTCATGGCTGCAGTCACCATCTGCAGTGATTTTGGAGCCCAGAAAAATAAAGTCTGACACTGTTTCCACTGTTTCCCCATCTATTTCCCATGAAGTGGTGGGACCGGATGCCATGATCTTCGTTTTCTGAATGTTGAGCTTTAAGCCAACTTTTTCACTCTCCACTTTCATTTTCATCAAGAGGCTTTTGAGTTCCTCTTCACTTAGGCGCCCAATAAATTCTCTTTAAACTTTGGAAGATCCAGCAATATGGTTATTACTCTGACAACTTACAGCAGTGTTTCCCCAAGTGTGGCCAAACTCTCTAGGTCTGAACCTAGAAATATGCATTTTAGTGCACTCCCCAAGTGACATGGACATAGGCTTATGTTGGAGAATCACCAGCTTACCTGCTAAGAGATGTTGGGTAAATTTATTTGGTTCACAGCAATTTCCTCCTTTGGTCCTCAATCAATTAAGTCCATGTCAAGAAGACAGGGTGCACATCCAGTGCCTTCTAATCTCTGTCCTTCAATAGCTGGCCATTTGGGGTCATGTGATCTGCATGAAATGGAAACAGGCAAGCTGATGTGTTTAGACATGGAGTGAGGATTTTCAGAATGAATTTTTCAGTTGTCATCCAGTTAAGTCACCATTGCGGGGACCCTGGCAGCAACTGTTCCCCTTATTGGAGAAAGACACCATTGGGAGGCCAAGGAGAGCCATGGCTGCCCTGCCCCCCCATCCCCACTGAGAGTTGGTGGGTGGTATCTGAATGTGCCTCCCATCCATGATCACACTGGGGCTTCCCAGGTGGCACCAGTGGTAAAGAGCCCACGTGCCAAAGCAGGATACATAAGAGACTCAGGTTCGATCCCTGGATCAGGAAGATCCCCTGGAGGAGGGCATGGCCATCCACTCCAGCATTCTTGCCTAGAGAATCCCATGAACAGAGGAGCCTGGGGGGCTACAGTCCATAGGGTTGCAAAGAGTCAGACATGAATGAAGTGACTTAACATGCATGATCACACTTGGTCTTTCTGAAAAAAAAAATAGTGACTTTATGTTATAATGATTTGACTCTGCCAAAAATCCAGAAATAGCAAACTTGAAGTAATCAAATCAATAAACAATGTTTAGTAAGATGTACTAAATAACAGTATTTAGTATGTTCTTACATACAAGAACAGTTTGTGAATGGGGAACTTTCAGACTTAAAAAGGATATGAAGCTCAGGGGCATGACTTTACAGGATGGCTTATAAAGTGACAATGAGGAAGTTGTTTAATCTTTAGAGTCATTGCTTATTACAATGGAGATTTCCAGGTATCAGGAGATTGGTTAAAAGTGACTATCTTATTCTCTCACCAGAGTGAAGGTGTGGTTTAACGGTAGAAACTTCCAGCTAGTAGATAAATAAGTCCTGGATATCAAAAACATAGCATAGTGTTTACACACAATAATATTGTAATATAAATATCAAAATAGCTAAGAGACTAGAATTTAATTAGGCTCAGAATGCTTATTCCTAGAAATGATAATTATGTGTTGTGATAGAGGTGTTAGCTAAATCTACAGTGATCATTATATTGTGCTATGTAAATGTATCAAATTAACGGGTAATATGCCTTAAACTTATACAATGTTATTATGTCAAATATATTTCAATAAAGAAATAAATTTAATAGACTCACAGACATAGAAAACAAACTTATGGTTACCAAAGAGGAAAGGCAAGGGGAGGGACAAACTAGGAGTTTGGGATTAATAGATACACACTCTCCTCATTTCTGTTCTGGAAAACCATGGCTACCCCCAGCTGGCCTTTTATGGAGCACGGAGGTATTGAAGAACTCCTATGGGAGGCCAGAAAGCCACACTCCTGATAGGACCCAGAAGCAACAAAGCCAGGAGTGATGTGGCAGTTTGACCAGGATGTTAGTGATGAGACCATCAGTGGGCTGGTCTTTGAGCATGTGTGAAGCATGGCTGGGTCCTCACAAATAGCCAAGGGAGATGGTGGGGAAGGAAAAGGCCATGTAGTTCTTTGCTGGAGACAAAGGGTCATGGCAATTTAAGTGTTTGTGCCAATTTGGCTCCATGTGTGGGTAAGCCAGGTGAAACCTGGATCATTTTGGATATATCTGTGCATGTTGCTGCGCTAGACTATAAACACCTAGAAGGAAGGACTCGGGTCTTGCATGATTTTTAATCCCAGCATCAGGTGCACAAAATTGGGGCTTAATCAATACTTGCTAAATGCCCTGAGGAACTCCATTTATTAATCAATTCATCCATTCATTTATTTAACAAATAATCAGTGAATATAATATTGTCCAGGCACTGTGTTAGAGCTGGGTTAACATTGGTGAATAAACCACATTGTTAGCTGCCCTTGTGAAGCCTGTAACCTAGTGAGGGACAGACAAGCACATAAAATTAATATATAATTGAAAAGATTATGAAAAATGCTAAATGTGGAATATAGGGAGAAGGATAAAGGGAGAAGGAAGATGCCTGAAGATCGAGTACCAGGAAAACCCCCTTTGAGGACTGATGTTTAAGTCAAGAATTCTTGAAGGATGGAAACATGGAAGGTGGAAGAGCCTTCTCAGCAGCCATCACAGCATGCACAAAGGCCCCGAGGCAAGAATTAATGGAGTGGCACATGATTTATGGACATGAAGTAGAGCAGACTCCAGGAGATGGTGAAAGACAGGGAAGCCTGACATGCTGCAGTTCATGGGGTCGCAAAGAGTCAGATACGACTTGGTTACTGAACAAAAACGACATAAGATTTATAAGAAATATAACCCACACCCTAGATTGCTGCTCACTGAATAGCCCTACCCTATTTAAGCAACAGAAATCCTGAACTAAGTGCCGGGGACCAGCCCCAGCTGATCCAGGGTATTCGAAGGAGAGACGGCCTAGGCGACTATTTATATGCTAATTAGAGATATAGCGAACAATAGAATGAGGATAGCTCAGTCGGAAAATTCAGTGGAGAAAAGAAGCTGAGTAGCTTGGTTTACGCGGGAGACCAATAAAACTTCAAGACAAGAAGTTTGCACCACTTACGTAGGCCGCAGGCGCCCTCTCGAATAGCGGAAGGTGTCTCACCCTAGACTCCTTCTCGAGTGGGTCTTAGAAGCCCAGGCATGATTAGTAAGCGTGGTGGGTTCCGCGCTCCAGATGGAGACTCAGCTGGAGGTTAGAGGGAAGAATGACATGGGGAGACCAAGCGCTGGTGAACAAGGCCCGTAGCTTTATTTTCAACAGGGGCTTTTATACCCTAAGTTACACATAGAGGATAATAGGGGATGCAAAGTCAGCAGTCTTTGATTCTTATCAAAAACCAAGGTTTCTTTCCTGCAAATGTATCGTATACAAATGGTTTAGGTGATTTACATCATCTTCTGGCCAGAAGGCCTACTAACATTTTATGACTCTTGACAAGGACTTATCAACAAAGACTTACTTTCTCTAAGAGTAATTATTTCAAGGTTTGGCACCATCTTCCAAAGATAAAATTGCATTCCTATAGGGCGGATGTGTAATGGGTTTACAACAAAGAAAGAATTTATTACCTTAAGGGTTTAAAGTTACTAACACCAAGGCCACTACTTATTTTTTCTACATACCCACTATTAATTGATACATATTCAAGGATACAATTCAGGGGATGTGAAAACTTGGCAACAAGCATTGACTCATCAATGAAATCCTTTACTAGTTTATTCTGACAGTTTTTAACTCTCTGAGAGGCTCTAAGCTATTTGAATATCTTAAGCTTCCCGTGCCTCTGGAGGCTAGGAGACTGTAAACAATCGTATGCATAGCTGCAGGAGTCAGGGTAAACTTGTCAGGAGAGTTAGAGAGCCATCTGAGGGGTTTGGATTTAAACACTCCTAATTGTCCAGGAACTTTATTAATTGGAGCTGTAAGTTAACTCTTTGACAGAGAGAGAGTGAGATGGTGGTAGGGGACAGCCCCCAGTAAAGTCAGAGGTGAGAGCACAAAGCAATAAAGTAGGCAGACTCTGGTTTTTTGGGGGAAAATGCTCGAGAATATCCGGGCGGACTCCTGAGGCTCGATCCCGCCTTTGCGTATGCCGAGCCTCCTTCCTCATGACCTTTGTCATGAGCGGAATGCCTCACCGGCTCCCTGCAACTAAGAGTCAAGTCTGTCTGAGACAAACCAAGTTCTGTTGTGAGCCCTCGGGATTGCTTTGGTTTGTGCCCCTTTACAAAAGGAGAGTCATCCATTTGGAAAATCCAGGCACTGCGGGGTTGGAGTTTCTAGGAGACGTTAGCATCTCAGGGCTCAACCTAAAATCTCATCTTATAGGTTTCTAATTTGTTACTCTTCACCCCACCCCCCACCCCCCCCACCCCCCTGCTCTTGATCGTGGAAGATGAAAGCGTGAGTCATGCGATTTAGAATGTGTCAGTGTCACATTTCAGGGCCACGTTCCAAATAGAAAGGAATTTTTTTTTTTTTTTTTGTGAAGATAATGAAAAAGTTCTAGCTCTGCTGTTACTATTTACGTGACCCTGAACCTCTTACCTCAACTTCCCACACCCGGTTGCTTCCTTGCCAAAACAGTCTTTGTGAGCCCCGTGATGTTTATGAGAACTGGCTCAGTTTTGTGCAGTAGGAAGGCATTTCTTGAGCACCTAACAGTCAGTCACTCATTTGACAAATGCATTGATTTCCTCTCTGTATGTTTTAAGCACTGAGTGAAACTCTGGAGATACAACAGAGTAAAACAGGAGCATCCCAGCTGCCAAGAGCTCACGGTCTACCAGGAAAGACAGGCTTAAAGAACAGCAGATGTGAATTTCAGCCCAAAATGTTAGCACTATATATAAAACAGGTAAACAACAAGGATTACTGTATACCACAAACATCTTGAAATACAGAAAATAATGGAAAAGAATCTAAAGAATTTTTTGAAAAAAAAATACACACACACACACATACACACGTATATATTGTTGCTGGTTTTTTGTTGCTAAGTTGTGTCTTTTGCAACTCCATGGGCTGTAGCCTGCCAGGCTTCTCTGTCCAGGGGATTTCCCAGGCAAAGATAGTGGAGTGGCTTGCCATTTCCTTCTCCAGGAGATCTTCCCTACCCAGGGACTGAGCTCGCATCTTCTGCTTGGCAGGCAGATTCTTTAGCACTGAGCCACTAGGGAAGCCCTATATATATAATCACTTTGCTGTACACTTGAAACTAACACAATAATGCAAATCAACTATACTCCAGTCAAATTATTTTTTTATAGTGAGGTTGCAAGAAATAGCAAAGATATTTATTGTCTGTAAACCAAGTGAAGGCTCATTTCAAGCCCCAATTGTGTCTGGTTGGCAGGTAATTCAGTCTTGGACATCACCAGGCTCAGTCTCTTAACGTGGGACTTTGCAGAGAACCTTGATTTCATCCTGTGAGACTTCTAGCAGACTACTTATGCTCAGCCCAGATTCCTGATCCCAGGAAATGGTGAGACGATAAATTTGTATTGTTTTAAGCCCTTGGATTAGTGGTGGTTTTGCAGCAGTAGAACAAAAATACAGAGGGTCTCCCATCCTTCCCTACATCTCTCCCGGTTTCTGTGAGTGTCCTTGTGTGTGAGCCTTCACGGTTCCTGCTGTGGTTTCCATGACACCTGAGACCAGTCTTACAGACCAGCAACCCAGATATTGTGATCCAATGTCTTTGGTGCACCAGACCTCCAAGTCCTTGTGCCAAGCATCCATGCCCACTGTCCATCCTCACTCTGGGGGACTCTCTTGTCTCAAAGCTAGACCCCAAAGTCAAGCTCTTCTCTTCCTGTTCCCCTGCTGGGATGATGCCAGAAATGGCTTAGAATTTCATAAGATGCAGGGGGAAAAATAAAACAAACCCAGGTTCTTACTTTGCTTTAAAATGACATGGAGAATCATCACAGAACACTGAGTTAGAGGGGTGGGATGGGGGAGGGAGGCCCAAGGGGGAGGGGATATGTGTATACATACAGCTGATTCACTTTGTTGTGCAGCAGAAACTAACACAACCTTGTAAAGCAGTTATGTGCTCAGTCGCTCAGTTGTGGCCGGCTCTTTGTGACCCCATGGACTGTAGCCCACCAGCCTCCTCAGCCCATGGAATTCTCCGGGTAAGAATACTGGAGTGGGTAGCCATTTCCTTCTCCAGTAAAGCAATTATATTCCAATAATAAAATAAATTCACAAACAAAAAATTGACACGGAAGAAGGGGTCCCATAGACAACTTGGGATTAGTGTGGGGAACTGGGGGGAGTTTGGAAAGCAAGGCATGGCTATTTCTCCTCTGTTCTTGTTGTTCTGCAGAAGTGGCAATGGAACACCAATGTCTTCATATATTTTCCCATCAAACTAATGATGATATTATACCGTTTCAAGTGCTGTAATAGGAGAAGAACATGGGGCAACAGGAGCATATACCAGGGGCCGTTGGCATTTTCTAGCAAGTCTAATGGAAGATTGTTGGGTTGCACCCAGCAGTCTGCAAGCCCTGTACTTAGCTAGCTTCAGGACGGAAGAAAGAGCTCGGAGTCAGTGACAGAGACATCAATGGTTTAATGAATGGGGGGATCTTACAAGCAAGTTCCTGGAGCGACACCCCACCATGGGTGGCAGATGGTAGGTGGGACATGGCAGGAGGTTACCGGTTATAGAGGGAATTGACGTCAGATTGGCTCATCCGTTACTAGGGAAACAAGCAGAGGGGCACACTGCTCACCACCCCTTTGATAAACTATCATGGTTGAGATGTTCTAATCTGAAGATTGGAACAATCACTAGCTGGGGCAGAGGCACTGTATGTAGGAAGGTCAGTTATGTGAGTAGGGTGTAGATGAAGCAGGCATTGGTCAAGCAGGGGATGTACAGAGAGCAAGAAAACAGCCATCTTAGGGGCCTGATCATACAGAAACTTACTGGTGGAAATGGAATTTAGTGTGAGAGCCAAAGAATGAGGAATTAACCAAGTGAAAGGGTAGTGGGATTCGGAGGGGGGAAGGGGGTGGAAGGAGACAATATGTTATTAACTCAAAGCCAATCAAGACATGGCACAGTTAAAGAATTAAAGAGCAGAGCATGTGCTGGAGAGAAGGGGATGACGCTGGGGGATAAGTCTGGGTAGATAAGAAAGGCTCAGCCAGGGAAAGCCGTACAAACCCAGTTAACAACTTTTCTGTATCAGTCAGCTTTTGCTGTTGTAATTCTGCCTAACAAAAACCTCCCAAACTACGTGGGCTATTGAAAAAAAAAAAAAGCATTTCAGTTTTGCTTATGGGTCTCTGGAGAGGCAGTTGTGTTTCTGGGCTTGACTAGAATCAGCTAGGTTTGAATCTAGGTTGGGCAGTGGGTTGACTCCACCTGCTTCCTCCTTCTCTTTGGACCAGTGGCTAAGTGAGGCATGTTTTTCTCATGGTAGATGGCAGATATGCAACAAGGTGAGAGGAAGCATGTAATGTTTCTTAGGGTCTCAGCTGGGAACTGGCACAATGGGAGTTCCATTCAAGTTCCATTGGCCGGTCACCTGGCCAGGGCAGGAAAGGTCACTTTGCCCGCAGAGGAAGAGACACACTTCAGACGCCCATGGGAAAGGGCAGGGAGGTGCGATTTCTAATTCAGGGAGGGAAGAGAGAAGTGGGAACAGTAGCCCAACTTGTAATCCTAGGGGTAATAGAAACCCATGCCAGGGTTTCAAGGAGAGCTATGAATAAAATGATCAGATGAGCAAAATGTTATGCCAATGTGAACAGCCACCACTCTCAAGAGTCCTGAGGGGTGCAGCACTTCCTCCATGGATCTTGATCCTACTTGGTCACCTGAGCCTCAAAGCTGGCCTATCTGTTCTCAGAGATTCACACAACCTTTAATGAACTGTTGCCCCTTCCCTCAGCTGTGGTCCTTAATAGGACTAACCCAGGATTTGAACCCAGGTCTCCTGCATTGCAAGTGCATTCTTTACCATCTGAGCCACCAGGGAAGCCCCAACAATACACCAGAGTGGATGTCCAACACAGTCCCCTTCTGCCGTCTTCTGTCCCAAATCCCTGGAAATGGCCAAAATAATATGACTAAAAGGGAAAACAAATGATCAATGGAAAACATCAGTTCAGTTCAGTTCAGTCGCTCAGTCATGTCCGACTCTTTGCAACCCCATGAACTGCAGCACGCCAGGCCTCCCTGTCCATCACCAACTCCTGGAGTTCACTCAGACTCATGTCCATCGAGTCAGTGAACATAACATCAATGAAAAACAACAAGAGAGGGACATTAGTGGACCAGAAACAATGAGAAATCACTACAAGCAAGTAAACAGGATGTGACTGAAGGAAGGAAAATTGGTGAGAACCTTGGGGATGGGACTGGTTACAGGCTTTGCAGGGCCCAGTGCAAAGTGAAGATGCTGGGCCCAGGTTAAGAAATGATTCAGGATTTCTATATGGCGACACCAGAGAACTCAAATAAGCCCAGAGCCCTTCTACGTGTACAGCCCATTGAGAAGAAGAAAGATCCCATCAAGGTGACTAGTCAGTTGACCTTAATACAGAGAGGATCCTAAGTTATTCAACTGGGCCCAGTGTAATCACGTGAGCCTCATGAGATTCTAAGTAGAGAAACCACCAAGCTAAGCTGCACGTAACCTTCTGAAAGATGGAAGGTATGAGATAATAAATCTATATTGTTTTAAAAAAAAGAAGAAGAAGAAGATCCCTTTTCTTTCCTGGCAAGGGCTCAGCCAATGAAAAGCCATGGACACTGCACAGGCCACATGCCCATGAAGCTGGCCGGCTAAAGGCAGCAGGTACCATGTGCAGGAAGGGGCCAAGAGCAACAATCATGGGGATTGGTTTGAAATCAGATTTATAACCAGGGCAGGATTCCCACATGGTGCCATGGTAAACAATCTGCCTGCCAGTGCAGGAGATGCAGGAGATGTAGGTTCGATCCCTGGGTTGGGAAGATCCCCTGGATGAGGAAATGGCCACCTACTGCAGTGTTCTTGCCAGGATAATCCCATGGACAAAGGAGCCTGGCAGGCTATGGGGTGGTAAAGAGTTGGACACAACTGAGCAACTGAGCACACATTACAACCAGAGCAGTTGATGAGTTTAGCACGTGTCTTCTGCCAGGCCTGAAACCCTCCACTTGTTCCCATCAGGTGAAGGATTGGTTCTTCCGACCTGGACTGCTGTCATAGTAACCACTCACTAGGTGGCTTAGACAACAGAGACACATTGTCTCCTAACTCCGGAAGCCAGAAATCAGGAACTGTGGTGTCTGCAGGGCTGGTTCCTCCTGGAGGTGGTGAAAGAAGTCAGTCCCATGCCTCTTCCCTAGCTTCTGGAGGTCTGGTGGCAATCTTTGGTGTTCCTTGGCTTGTGTCGAGGCATTGCCCTGATCTCTGCCTTCAGCTTCACTTGATGTGCTGCCCAGGTACATGTCCGCGTCCAAAGTCCCACTTTTCATAAGACACTACTCATACTGGATTAAGGGGAGGGTCCATCCTTCTCCAATAGGACCTAATTTTAAATAATTACATCTGCCATGACCCTATTTCTAAACATCATATTCTGCTCAATATTTTGTAATAATCTATAAAAGACTCTGAAAAAGAGTATATATAGATACATAGATAAAACTGAGCTATATTGCAGTACACGTGAAACTAACACAACATAGTGAATCAACTATAGTTCCATTAAAAAAAATAAAGTCACATTCTAAAGCACTGGGGATTAGCTATATGTCTAATGACAAATGAATGGAAAATGAAGATGTAATACATATATACAATGGAATACTACTTAGTCATAATCAGTAACAAAACTGGGTCCATGTGGATGGACCTAGAGTCTCTCATACAGAGTGAAGTAAGTTAGAAAGAGAAAAAACAAATACTACATACTAATGCAAATATATGGAATCTAGAAAAATAGTGCTGGTGCTGCTGCTGCTAAGTCGATTCAGTCGTGTCCGACTCTGTGCGACCCCATAGACGGCAGCCCACCAGGCTCCTCTGTCCCTGGGAGTCTCCAGGCAAGAACACTGGAGTGGGTTGCCATTTCCTTCTCCAATGCATGAAAGTGAAAAGTGAAAGTGAAGTCACTCAGTCGTGTCTGACTCTTAGCGACCCCATGGACTGCAGCCCACCAGGCTCCTCCGTCCATGGGATTTTCCAGGCAAGAGTGCTGGAGTGGGGTGCCATTGCCTGCGCAGATGAACCTATTTCCAGGGCAGTAATAAAGACACAGGTATACAGAACAAACATATGGACCCAGGGGGAAGGAGAGGGTGGAACGAATTGGGAGAGTATGACTGACATATACACACTACCATGTGTAAAAAGGTAGTGTAAAAGGGCTCTTGTGGGAGCTCAGCTGTGTAAGCTCCTGTATAAAAGGTAGTGTAAGAGGGCTTCCTGTGGAAGCTCCTGTATAGAAGGGCTTCCCTGGTGGCTCAGCTGGTAAAGAATCTGCCTGCCATGCGGGAGATCTGGGTTCGATCCCTGGGTTGGGAAGATCCCCTGGAGAAGGGAAAGGCTACCCACTCCAGTATTCTGGCCTGGAGAATCCCATGGACTATACAGTTACAAAGGGTCAGACACGACTGAGCGACTTTCACTTTCACTTCATGTGTGAAAAAGATAGCTAGTGGGAAGCTGCTGTATAGTACCAGGGATTCAGCTGAGTGCTCTGTGGTGACCTAGACAGATGGGGGGAGGGGTGGGAAGGAGGTCCAAGAGGCAAGGGATATATGTATACAGAGAGCTGATTCACTTCACTGTACGGTAGAAACTAACACGACATTGTAAAGCAATTATACTCTAATGATAAAATAAAAAATAAAATTTTAAAGCACTAGGGGCTAGGAATTCAACACATGAATCTGACCAGAGACACAATTCAACCCACAACCGGGGTGTGGTGGGAGCTTGAGGCCGAGGTGCAGGGCCATGCCCCGACACAGACTTCTTCACTCCCAGGACACGGGCAGGCAGGGAAGCTCCCCCACCCCCCGCCTCACCTGGCTGCGTTCTGCTCCTCTCTCCACAATCACAGGCAGCAGATGGCCCTAAACAGACAGAGAAAACCAGGACCATCAAACACCAGGGCAAACCAAATGTCAGGGAATGAGAAAGTTTCTCATGAAGAATATCATTTGATTAGACTGCATTACTTATACAAAACAGATGGACTTTTCATAGTCCCCTGACCGTTCTGAATTTGTACTGCAATTACCCAACAGGTGCGGCTGTCTCTTGCACTACCTTACCTGCTGCAGTCAGGTTACAGAGTTTGGAAACACTGTGGCTTGACTCATCCAAGGTCAGAGGTTGTGAACCTCGGCTACACACTGGAATCCTCTGGGGGGCTTTGAAAATGCTGCCTGGGCCCCACCATTGAACTAGTCTGGGGGGTGCAACCTGGACACTGGACTGTTTTTCTTTTGAAAGCTCCCAGGGATGGCGGAGCCTGGTGGGCTGCCGTCTATAGGGTTGCACAGAGTCGGACACGACTGTAGTGACTTAGCAGGAGCAGCAGCAGGTGATCAGAGTGCATAGCGGAGGCTGAGAACCGCTGGCTTGGAACCCTCCCACAACCTAGCCATCTGCGTAGCTGTAATGATGCATATTGATTGCAGATGGCATGGAATAGGTTTGTCGGAGGTTGTCTTTTGTTCATTGCTTTTGAATGAAATGCATCAATATCTCTATTCTTTAACTCTGCAGGGCCACATGCTCTATTTTCTTTAACTTCTGTCGGCTGCTAAGGAGCCAAATCTTTGCCGTATGAAGTTCGACTTTGGCTTACACAAGCAGCACCTCAGCTGGAAACCGAGGCAGCACAGTGAATTGTAGTAAAATGGAATAGAACAGAAAATAGGTTTGCATTCAGTACAATGTATGATCAGGAGTAATCGTGTGGACCATAGCATCTTTTTTTCCCCAAGGATGCAGTTTGGTCCTGCTTACTCTATTCAGCAGAAAACACTGGTCTGAGGCCACAGTGCATTGCTCCCTCTGCCTCCTGGGTTCTTTTCCTTTTACTCTCTCTCTCTGATTCTCTTTCCATCTTCTCATTTATTCTCATTCCCTTTCTCTTCTCTTATGTTCCTTCCCACGTTGTCTCTCTCTTTCCCTTTCTATCCTCAAAACTGTTACTCTCACCACTTTCACAGGTTGGGGTTGGGGCAGTGTAGGTTCAATAGCTAAAATGCTCTGACAATCAAGACGTTATACATGCAAACCCTACGATCTTCTGGGACATCTTCTATTGCTTCTTGTAAAAGATGTGAGGAGAAACCACGCAGCCAAGAGAACTAAGTAGGTCTCTCTTTCCCTCAACCCATGAAGTCTTTCTCTCCTACAGTCTTCTCTTTCCAAATCTGCTATGTCACCCTGTTTGCTGGTCCCAGAAACTATACCTAGGGAAGTTGGCTCTACAAACCTGGGAAATAATAATAGTGATTGACTAGAGCATGCTTCTTACGTGCCAGGCACCCTTCTTAGCACCTCTGACAGATAAGGAGACATAGCCAGAGATGGGAGTAGATTTCAAGCCCAGGCTTTGTGCTCCAGGGTCTTTATATTATGAGCATTTCAGAAGGGGAAGTGAGAAAGAAAGATTACAGCGAAGGAGAGAGACAGAAAGTAGAAAGCAGAAAGATGAAAGACAGAGACACAGGGGGGATGAAGAGAGACAGCCACTAAGACATAAAGAAGAAGAAACAGAATGGGACCATAAAAACCTCAGCAGCAACAATCACAGAGCCAGAGAGAGCCCTGGTGAACACACTTTGTATTGGCTGTGAATTGGGTAAAAGCAAGTCCATGTCTGGGGCCAGTTTAGCTGAGAATCTCCAACTGTATGAAGTACAAGTTTGACTCAGGTATGGCTTGAAAGAAAATTCTGATGTCATGGTTCACTGGTTTTGGAAAATGTGTGTTTGTTTCTGGTTCACCTGGTGTCTTTTGAAAAGGGAGGAAAAAAATCCCCTTTACTTCTAGTTTCAAGCCAGAAGAGAAAAAAAAAAAGTAAAACATTGTATTTAAGTCTTGTTTAATTCAGCCTTCAGAAAACCAAGGCAAAAAATTCTGATTTTTTTTCCAAGTCTCATCATTGGCACTTGCCAATTGAAATCTTCAGAGACCTTGTTAAATCCAATGCCTAACCTACTGCAGCCATGAAATTAAAAGATGCTTACTCCTTGGAAGGAAAGTTATGACCAACCTAGATAGCATATTCAAAACCAGAGACATTACTTTGCCAACTAAGGTCTGTCTAGTTAAGGCTATGCTTTTTCCAGTGGTCATGTATGGATGTGAGGGTTGGACTGTGAAGAAGGCTGAGCACTGAAGAATTGATGCTTTTGAACTGTGGTGTTGGAGAAGACTCTTGAGAGTCCCTTGGACTGCAAGAAGATCCAACCAGTCCATTCTGAAGGAGATCAGCCCTGGGGTTTCTTTGGAAGGAATGATGCTAAAGCTGAAACTCCAATACTTTGGCCACCTCATGTGAAGAGTTGACTCATTGGAAAAGACTCTGATGCTGGGAGGGATTGGGGGCAGGAGGAGAAGGGGACGACAAAGGATGAGATGGCTGGATGACATCACTGACTCGATGGACGTGAGTCTGAGTGAACTCCAGGAGTTGGTGATGGACAGGGAGGCCTGCTGTGCTGCGATTCATGGGGTCGCAAAGAGTCAGACATGACTGAGCGACTGAACTGAACTGAAGGGATAATACTGATCAATTTTTGCTTATCATTTCTCTTGGTGGAAGAATATCTGTGCAGTAAATCAGTTGATAAACAGAAAACAGGAAGAAGGAAGGCAAATAAAGGGTCTATCCAGCCATTAAGGTTCCACTAGGCAGAGGATGAGATGGCTGGATGGCATCGCTGACTCGATGGACGTGAATCTGAGTGAACTCCGGGAGTTGGTGATGGACAGGGAGGCCTGGCGTGCTGCGATTCATGGGGTCGCAAAGAGTCGGACACGACTGAGCGACTGAACTGAACTGAACTGAACCTAGTAGTTTCATTAGAAGTAAGTGGGGATAACAAGGCAGGATGGGGCTGCATTTCCTGGATCTGAAGTTCCAAGAGCACCCATCGTAGGGAAGTAGGGGTGGATGGAACCTGTTGGTGGTTATAATTGGTAGAGGTATTGTATTGTGATTTTCAGGCCAGTTCCAGTAGCCTCAGCTAATCAATTTTATTTCTTTAATTTCTTAGTGTGGTAGGTGTTAGGATGCTAGTGACCTAAGACCTATCTTTTGTGGTATGTTGGTGGGACCCTGAATCATTAAGAGGAATTATTTCCCTTCCAAATGGTCTTGGAACATTGCTATCTGCTCATTCCATTCTGTGGTCACTTGAGTGTAAGATGGAGACCTAATTTAATTCAATAAAAGTTGCATGTTCTTCAATAGGTGAGTGGATATGTGAACTATGGTATATTCAGACAGTGGAATATTATTCACTGTTAAAAAGAAACAACCCATTGAGCCATAAAAAGACATGCTGCTGCTGCTAAGTCGCTTCAGTTGTGTCTGACTCTGTGCGACCCCATAGACGGCAGCCCACCAGGCTCCCCCATCCCTGGAATTCTCCAGGCAAGAACACTGGAGTGGGTTGCCATTTCCTTCTCCAATGCATCAAAGTGGAAAGTGAAAGTGAAGTGGCTCAGTCGTGTCGGACTCTTAGCGACCCCATGGACTGCAGCCTACCAGACTCCTCCATCCATGGGATTTTCCAGGCAAGAGTACTGGAGTGGGGTGCCATTGCCTTCTCCGATAAAAAGACATGAAGGAACCTTAAATGCTTATGACTGACTAAGTGGAAGAAGCCAATCTAAAAATGCTACATACTGTACAGCATTCTTTCAGTTTTGAGGTGAACCTAAAACTGCTCTAAAAAATAAGGCCTTTACTTTCAAATTGTGGTGTGGAGAAGACTCTTGAGAGTCCCTTGGATGGCAAGGAGATCAAACCAGTCAATCCTAAAGGAAATTAACCCTGAATATTTATTGGAAGGACTGATGCTGAAGCTGGAAGCTCCCTTACTTTGGCCACCTGATGAGAAGAGCCAACTCACTGGAAAAGACCCTGATGCTGGGAAAGATTGAGGGCGGGAGGAGAATGGGACAACAGAGGATGAGATGGTTGGATGGCATCACCAACTCGATGGGCATAAGTTTGAACAAGCTGCAGGAGATAGTGAAGACAGGAAAGCCTGGTGTGCTGCAGTCCATGGGGTCACAAAGAGCTGGACATGACTTAGCAACTATACAATAACACAAACATTTTAAAAGAGATTATGTATTAAAGACTTGATAATCTCACTTGTTAGGATGCTATTAAACATGAAAATTCCCTTTCCTCTTTGATTTTTCCATCTCCTCCTCAAATTGATTTTTGATAGAACAACTACTATGAGCCAAGTTTCTCTCTTTTACAAAGGAGACTTAGGCTCAGAAAGGCTATCAATATTTCCAAAGGACACAGCACATAAAAGAACCAGGATTTTTCAAACACAAGATTTTCCAAATTCTGAGCTTTCCCACTGCTTCTCCATCCTGAGAATCTGCTAGAGGTTTGGCAGTCATTTCCATGCAGCTTTCTGTAGCTTCCTACTTAATTCCTGGGATTGAAAACTCCTCAGTCTCCTGTTTCATATTGCAATTCACAAAGACTGTCCCAGAACTGATACGTGGGAGCCACCTGGACCCAGATTTCAACGAATAGAAATTGCTCCACAGGGCAGAGAGCTCCCCAGGGTAGAATGGACTGCCTCAGTAGTAATGACTTCCCCATCACCACAGATATTCAAGCAGATGATAGAAAAACAAGGATTCTTCAATTGGGATTCACAAATGAACTGTGGACCATCTAAAACTGCCAAATTTTGAGTGTGGAGTATACACATATATGGAGAAGAGTTACACTAGGTTTTCAAATTTTAGTTTGACCCAAAAGTTGAGAACTTTTAAGACCAAAGGTGGAGGAGAGGGTGGAATGAAATTATATCCCGAAGTTGATCATCCAAGCGTCTCCCTACTGAGTCATTTTCATGAGTGAAAATGAGTCCTCAGGGATAATATCAAGCCAGGCATCAGCTGAAAGACTTGAGTCTCCTGTGCTCCAGTAGGAGTCAGTGCTTTCCTAGGGTCAGGGTGAAAATGAACTGTAAATTGCATAAAGAATAAGGGATCTTACTAAGGTGATGGAAGTGCTCTAAATGTGTACCATGTATTTTTACTGAAAAAAAAAAAAAAAACAGCTATATTTGAAAGCACTAAAAACTAATATATACACTTAAAGGACAGACTTGTGGTTGTCAAGAAGAAGAGGTGAGAAGGAGGAATGGATTGGGAGTCTGGAGTTAGCAGAGGCAAACTATTATGTATAGAATGGATAAACAACAAGGCCCTACTGTATAGCGCAGGAACAACATTTAATATCCTGTGATAAACCATAGTGGAAATGAAAAGAAAAATGTATGTATGTGTATAACTGAATCTGCTCTCCAGCAGAAGTTAACACATTGGAAATCAACTGAACTCCAGTAAAAAAAAATTTTTAAACGAATGTGTCTTAGCTTCTTAGAGCTTTTGTAACAAAGTACCACCAACTTGGTACCTTAAAACAAGACAAAGTCACATTGAACTAAATTATACCTACAACAATCCTATTTTCAAATAAGGTCATAATCTGAGCTACTGGGGGTCGAGATTTCAATATATCTTATTTGATGTACACAATTCAATACACAGCAAAGTAAAATCATAGTTTTGCTTGCAAATGTATGTAAGTTTACAGGGATAGGTATATTTTATAATATGTAAGTTAAACTTTGTGAAACATGAATAAACAGAAACCTCAATAAAGTAGAGTTGGGAAACCAGAAGGGGGAGCTCTCATGCCCTCTGATGATAGCACAGCCCAAAGGAAAGAAGGACTCCTTTTCTTTGCCGGCAAGGACTCAGCCAGTGAAAAGCCATGGAACCTTTGTTTACTATTACCCCCACCCCCACCCAACTTGCTTTTCCTCTTTTAAAAGCCTTCTCCTTCTCTTGCTCCTTGGGGACTTGCAGTGACTCAATATGGTTGCAGACCCCAAAGTTAACATTCTCTGCTGATTCCGAATAAACCCATCTTTCATGGAGAAAAAATACCAGCAGTCTATTTGTTTCAGGTCAACATTTTAAATCAAGTAATTTTTGAAGAGTGGCAAGGAGATTTTTCAAACCATTGCTGGGACTCTGAAGTTCATATAGTCAGCCAGCACTATATCTTAACACACCATCTGAAAGTTTCAAGTCATATTTAGTGAACCAGCTATTCCATTTCTCATGTATAGCTCAGAGACACACTCGCGTTGAGTTTAGATAGCACAAAATTAGGAACAATCTAAATCTCTTGGTAAATAAATTGAGATATAGCCAATCATGGAATACTATGCAGCAATAACAAAGAATGAGATAATGTGACATTTCGTGACATGGAAAGAAATCTGAGATAGCTTGTTGTGAGGAGAAAAAAAGCACACAACAGACTGACACAGGAAACATACCATTTGAATAAAACACAAAAAGTCAACATCAAAAAAAAAGTATATTACATGTTGTCTGAGGATACAAACATAAAAAATAATATTGAGCATTTACTATATTTCAGGCTGTGTTCCAACAGACTGACATATAATAACTTATTAACTTCTCAGAACTAATTAACTGCTATATTATTATAGCCCGTTTACTGAAGATGAAGCTAAGGCACAAACAGGTTAAGTTACTTCTCCAAAGATATTACCTGGTGGAATCAGAATTTGAATTCAGGCTTGTCTGAATTCAAAGAACTCTTTCCACTCCGGGCTGTTTTATGTATTCCAGAAGAATGCACATTAAAATAATGAACGTGCTTATACTCACTGGGAATATACTACATACCATCTTATAAGTTGCTTTTTTCATTTACAAGTCTATTATGAACACTACCCCCATTACATTAAGTATTTCTCTAAAAAATGTATTTTGGCTTTTTCCCTTAATTACTCTTAGTCATCATGATAAACCTACTATGTTCAGGGAACTTGCAGGAGAGCTGGAGGTAATGTTAGAGACCACCTTGCTCACCTTCCTTGCTTATGAATGTAGCGTATTCTCAGTGAGTATAAGCACACACACACACATACATACACACACACATGTGTGCGTGTACATGTCTGTGTGGGTATGTGCATAGAAAGATTTCACACATATAAAAAATTATCTAAGACTAAGCAGATTATTACCAGTGGTGGCATTGAAATTACTGATATTTTATTCTTGGTATATTTTTGCATTTTATAATTTTTCTGTAAGGTACAGGTTTTACTTTATTAGCTGGAGAAAAATAAGTTTTGTGAATGTTTTCTTCTGATCATTAAGTTAGTATGTGTGCCTTCTAATAGAGCTAACATTTTGTAACTATGTAATTGGAATTAAAATGATAGTTGACCAAAAGAAAAAAAAACAAAAGTCCTGAGCATTCATCTTCAGAAATGAGTAGAGGGGAATCCATGACTCCAGTTAGTAATCAATAGGATTTTAACTTTTTGACTATTGTAGGAAATAATGCAGAGAGATTTGTGTATCATTTACTCAGTTTCCCCTGATAATATGATCTTGCATAATTGTAGTAAAATATCATTATCAGGACACTGACATTGGTATATCCACTGATAAATGCACCTATTTTTACTCATTCATATGTGTGTATTTGGCTGTATGTACTTTTAAAATTTTATCTATTTATTTTTGGCTGTGTTGGGTCTTCGATGCTGTGCACAGGCTTTTTTCAGTTTTGGTGAACGAGGGCTATTCTCTAGTTGTGATGCACAGGCTTCTCATTTCGGTGGCTTCTCTGGTTGCAGAGCACGGGCTTTAGGACTTCCGGGCTTCAGGACTTCCGGGCTTCAGGACTTCCGGGCTTCAGTAGTTGGGGCTCATGGGACTTAGTTGCCCTGCAGCACATGGAATTTTCCTGCATGAAGAATCAAAAGTTCCATACATCCCATATGAATTTTAGAATCATTTTTACTATCTCTGAAAAACTCTGTTGGAATTTTGATAAGATTTGCATTGAGTCTCTAAATTTGGGGAGGCAACATGGACACTTAAAAAATACTTTTCCAGTCTACAAACACGGGGTATCTTTCCCTTTATTTTTATGTTATTCAATTTCTTTCATCAATGTTTTGTAATTTCCAGTATCATGTCTTTCACCTCCTTGGTTAAATGTATTCCAGGTCTTTTGATGCCATAGTTTACTCATAGCATGTAAAAATATAACTGATTTTTTCCATGTTGAATTTATATCCTGCAAATTTAATGAGTTCCTTTACTAGTTCTAACAGTTTTTCTGGTGGCATCTTTAGGATTTTCTATATATAAAATCATGTCATCTGCAAACGGAGGCAATTTCACTTCTTCCTTTCCTACTTGGGTGCCATTTGTCTCTTCCTCTTGCCTAATTACTTCTGGCTAAGACTTCCAATAGTATGTTAAATAGAAGTGTTGAGAGTGATACCTTTGTCTTGTTTCTGATCATAGAGCAAAAGGCTTCAGTTTTTCACCATTACAGTATGATGTGAGCTGTGGGTTTGTCCTTTATTGGACATTTGGCCTTTATTATGTTGACATTCATCTCCTCCACACCTAATCTGCTGAGATTTTTTTTTATCATGAGCAGATATTGAGTTTTGGCAAATGCTTGTTCAGCATCTATTGAAATGATCATATGATTTCTATCCTTCATTCTGTCAATGTGGTGTATCATGTATATTGATTTGTATGTGTTGAATCATTCTTACATTCTGGCAATAAATCCCATTTGATGGTACTGTATGACCCTTTAAATGTGCTGTTGGAATTTGTTTGCTAGTATTGTGTTGAGGTTTTCTGCATTCATACTTATCAGGAATATTGTCCTGGAATTTTCTTTTCCTGGAGATCCTCATCTGACTTTGATATCAGGGTTCTGTTGGCCTCATTAGGAGCAATTCGTTTCCTCTTCAAATATTTGTAAGAGTTTGAGGAGGATTGACATTAATTATTCTTTAAATGTTTGGTAGAATTTACCCATGAAGCCGTCTGGTCCTGGGCTTTTCTTTGTTAGGGCTTTTTTGATTACTGATTTAATCTACTTATTAATAATTTATCTGTTCAGATTCCCTATTTCTTCATGATTAAGACTTGGTAGTTCACAGGTTTTAAGGAATTTATCTATTCCTTCCAGGTTGTCCAATTTATTGGTATGTAATTGTTCACAGTAGTCTCTTATTATCCTTTGTGTTTCTGTGGCATCAATTGTAATATATCCTCTTTCATTTTTATTTATTTTAATCTCTTTTTGTCTTAGTCTTGCTAAAGACTTCTCAATTTCATTTATCTTCACAAAAACTCAACTGTTAGTATCATTGACCTTCCTATTTTTTTTCTAGTCTCTATTTACATTTATCCAATATAACTATGTGTTCAATGATCATGAATCTAACTAGGTCATGGCCTAGTTAGGACATATAAGTTTACTGCTGAGCTAAGCTGTATACATGGATTATCTTTTCTCAGTAATGTAACTTTATATTTTCTTGGAGTTGATAATTGCTTCAGTTTTTCATTTGCTTAGCTTTCACACTCCACAGAACTCTAGAGATCATTTTTACTGTTTTCCTCACAGTCAAGTGAGACAGTTATAATTCATCTTTCTCAAGTGCCTCTGTGTTCCTGTTCTGATCTGTTGTGGCTGTTCGCTGGGCCTACTTCCCAACGTCATCTAGAGACATCCCCTCAAAACCATTCTTAAAATGGCCTCTGCCTCTGCTTTCTGCTGGATGCCTCCCCTAGAAATCTTATTTTTCTGTCTTTTGGCTACTTCTTTTTAGAGGAACACTTTGTCCAATAGCTTTCTGAGAACTTACAAATACTAAGAAAAAAAAAGCTTTCCCTTAATACTTGGTCGCTCGTTTGAATGGCGTAGAATTCTTATTCAGAAATCATTATTAGTCAGAGAATTGAAATCATTGCTCTATTGTCTCCTAGTTTCCAACATCATTGCTAAGAAAACTAATACCATACTCATTTCCAGTTCTTTGTATATTGTCTCCTTTTTGTCTCTTTTGAAGCATTTCAGTTTTTCTTTATTCCTCTTGTTTTAAAATTAAATAATGATGTGTCTTAGTTTTATTATTATTATTGCTTTGTTCTGGTCATTGGGTTAGAAAGAGAGTGTTTTTCAAAACTGGAAAATATTTCTTGTATTTTTTCTTTAATAGGTTTTTCCTTTCTCTGTAATTCCTGTTCTATTTTTTTTTAAACTCTCTTTAGTAAAATATTGAATCTCTTGGATTCATGGTCAAATTTAAAGTATGTATATATGTGTTTCTGTGTTTTTATCTTTTGGTACTACTTCCTCTGAGATGTCTTTGATTTTATCTTTCAACTCTTATGTTTATTTTGTTCTTTAAAAAGTTTGGTTATGATATTTTAATTTAAAAGATCTCTTTCATACATCTGATAGTTTATCTATGATTTCCTGTTTCGTGGCTATTTCATGAATTGTAAAAGTAGCTATAATGATAGCTAATATTAGTTGAACCATGGAGTATTTTAAGAACTTTGTGAAATTAGCTCCTTTAATCCCCAGAACCATGGACTGAGCAAAGGGAGTAGTTCTTTAAAACAAACAAACAAACAAAAAGGCATTGATAATAGAAGAAAATGAAAGGAATGTGGAATGCCAAAAAAGGACAGATAGCCATGAAAGAATGATTCAAAGTTATATATACCTACCAGGAGAAGGGGACACCAGAGGATGAGATGGTTGGATGGCATCATTGACTCAATGGACGTGAGTTTGAACAAACTCCGAGAGATAGTGAAGGACAGGGAAGACTGGTGCCCTGTGGTCCATGGGGTTGCAAAGAAGTCTGACAAGACTTAGCAACTGAACAGCAACAACCAGTGCCCAGGCACTATTGTAGGCCCAGGGGCTGGGACCTTGGAGAGGGCGATAAGGTACCATTCCTGCTGTATTCACATCCTTTAGTATAGTTGAAAGCTAATGGCATTTGCCACTTGTCAGCCCCTGATGAATTCCTCCCCCAGTGCCTTGAAGCAGCCAGGAGCTCTGCAGGAAAGGCCTCCTGGAACAGGAGGAGGAAAGGGAGGGGACCTTGGAGTTGCTCCTTCTTTGTGAAAAACTTTGATGGGAAAATTGTCAGCTGTACTCCCACTCTCTCTGAAAGTCAGTGTGATGCTGCATCCATCTTAATCACCATCGGAGAGAGCAGGCATTTTAATAAGCAGCATTATTCATGAAAACTGTGTTCTCCTTTCCCACTTCCTTCCAAAATAAGATAGACATGAACTTGGAATGAACTCCTCATTTGTCTTCTTGCCTCTTCTTTATATTGAAACCTGTTACCTTCCCATCATGGTCTCCATCCTCTGGACATCTCTGGGGAATAACTGAGGAGCAGCTGTCCACCTGGGGGTGGGGGGGAGGGAGAGTGTGGCTGGAGGTGTCTGGACCCTAAGAGTGTAGGGACCTGTCACTACAAATTGAGAGGCCAAAGAGATGGGATCCCTGCTGTGGTGGAACCTAGAAGTCATTCACTGAACCAACGACTTATTTAACAAGTATTAATTGGTCACTTAATGTGTGCTTTGCTGAGAACACAGTGAATCAGATATGATTTCTATGTCTGGCATGCATACATGGTAAGTTGCTTCAGTAATGCCTGACTCTTCATGACCCTATGAACTGCAGTCTGCCAGTCTCCTCTGTCAATGGGATTTTCCAGGCAAGAATATTGGAGTGGGTTGCCACACCCTTCTCCAGGGGATCTTCCCAACCTAGGGATCTAACCCATGTCTCTTATGTCTCCTGCATTGGCAGGCAGGTTTTTTACCACTAGTGCCACCTAGGAAGCCTTCTATCTCCAGAGGAACTATCAGTTCATTCAAGAAATAGTTTTGAGCTGTGGAACAGACCCCAGACAAGATTCTTAGTATGCATATGCATTATGCATTGTAGTTCATTGCATTATAGGGACACCTACATATTTTAGGTACTGTACTAGACACTGGGCTTATAGAAACATAGAAAGTCCAAGCCTTTGTTCTACTCAGGGTCTAGAAGAAAAGGTTAGGAAAAGAAAAGAAATCTATAAAACATATTATATATTGTGGGGGATGACTTAGGTAACAGCTCACAACTTCTCCCTTCTAGAGATTTCTCTGTGTGTTTCAGAGGCACTATTGCACCTTCCTGAACACAGTGCTTGTTTCAGAGATGGAGCAGGACTCAGACTGAATAATGCAACACTTTGTGGGGACACTGCTGGGACCATTGGAGTAAGGCATGTGTTTATATTAGGGTTTCTCAGGGTGTTCCTGCTACCATATGCAGAGAGAGTTGTTGTTGAGTCTCTCAGTCATGTCCAACTCTTTGAGACCCCGTGGACTGCAGCACACCAGGCTTCCCTGTCCTTCACTATCTCCCGGAGTTCACTCAGACTCATGCCCATCGAGTCAGTGATGCCATCCAACCATCTCATCCTCTGTCATCCCTTTCGCCTCTTGCCCTCAATCTTTCCCAGCATCAGGGTATTTTCCAGTGAGTCTATTCTATACACCGGGTGGCCAAAGTATTGGAGTTTCAGCTTCAGCACCAGTCCTTCCAGTGAATATTCAGGAGAGAGCCTGCCTGAGAATAAAACCAATGAGGAGCAAAATAGAGCAGAGATGAAAAGAAATCAAACCCTTTTGACACTGGAGTGCCTGGAACCAGTCATACCTAAAGTAGTCATATAAGAGTAATCCCTAAACTCTTGGGGATTTTAGGGAGGCCTCAATTTTTGGGCTTAACTTAATAGTGCATTGTAGATACATTTTTTTTTTTAACAAATTGAAGATTTATGCAAATCCTACATGGAGCAAGTCTATCATCATCATTTTTCTGACATTTGTTGATTTTATGTTTCTGTGCCACATTTTGGTAATTCTCACAATATTTAAATTTTTTCCACATTATATTTGTTATGATGATCAGTGATCATCATGTTATCAGTGATCTTGGACTTTACTACTTTGGCTCACTGAAGGCTCAGATGACAGCATATTTTTTAGCAATACAGTATTTTTTTAAAATAATTATTTCTTTATTTGGCTGTGCCAGATCTTAGTTTTGGCATGTAAGATCTTCAGTTGCAGTATGTGGGATCTAGTTCCCTGACCAGGAATGGAACCCTTGCATTAGGAGCACATGGAGTCTTGGCCACTGGACCACCAGGGAAGTCCCCAGCAGTGAAGTATTTTTAAATTAAGATATACACATTGCTTTCTAAGACATAATGCTTTTGCATACACAACAGACTACAGTAGAGTATAAACATAACATTTATATGCACTGCTGCTGCTGCTAAGTCACTAAAGTCGTGTCCGACTCTGTGTGACCCCATAGACGGCAGCCCACCAGGCTCCACCGTCCCTGGGATTCTCCAGGCAAGAACACTGGAGTGGGTTGCCATTTCCTTCTCCAATGCGTGAAAGTGAAGTCGCTCAGTCGTGTTCCGACCCTCAGCGACCCCATGGACTGCAGCCTGCCAGGCTCCTCCATCCATGGGATTTTCCAGGCAGGAGTACTGGAGTGGGGTGCCATTGCCTTCTCCTAGGAAACCAAAAAATTTGTGTGACTTGCTTTATTGTGATACTTTACCATTGTTGTTCAGTAACTAAGTTGTGTCTGTCTCTGCAGCTCCATAGACTGCAGCACACCAGGCTTCCCTGTCCTTCACTATCTCTCAGAGTTTGTCTGTTGAGAAGGTGATGCCATCCAACCATCTCATCCTGTCATCCTCTCCTCCTGCCTTCAATCTTTCCCAGCATCAGGGTCCTTTCCAATGAGTCAGTTCTTCACATCAGGTGGCCAAAGTATTAGCGTTTCAGCTTTAGGATCAGTCCTTCCAATGAATGTTCAGGTCTGATTTCCTTTAGGATTGACTGGTTTAATCTCCTTGCAGTCCAAGGGGCTCCCAAGAGTCTTCTGCAGCACCACAGTTTGAAAGCATCAATTCTTGGGTGCTCAGCCTTCTTTCCCGTTCAACTCTCACATCTGAACATGACTACTAGAAAAATTACAGTTTTCGCTATACAGATCTTTACTGGCAAAGTGATATATCTGCTATTTAATACACTGCTTAGGTTTGTTATAACTTTTCTTACAAAGAGCAATTGTCTTTTAAATTTTGTGGCTGCAGTCACCATCCTCAGTGATTTTGGACCCCAAGAAAATAAAATCAGTCACTATTTCTACTTTTTACCCATCTATTTGCCATGAAGTGATGGGACAGGATGTCATGGTCTTAGTTTTTTGAATGCCAAATCTTAAGCTAGCTTTTTTACTCTCCTCTTTAACTCTCATCAAGAGGCTCTTTAGTTCCTCTTCACTTTCTACCCTTAGAGTATTATCATCTGCATATCTGAGGTTGTTGATGTTTCTCCTGGCAATCTTGACTCCAGCTTGTGATTCATCCAGCCTGGCATTTCAAAAGATGTACTCTGCATATAAGTTAAATAAGCAGGGTGACAGGATACAGCCTTGGTGTGCTTCTTTCCCAATTTTGAACCAGTCTATTGTTCCATGTCAGGTGCTAACTGTTGCTTCTTGACCTGCATACAGGTTTCTCAGGAGGCAGGTAAGGTGGTCTGGTATTCCCATCTCTTAAAGAATTTTCCACAGTTTGTTGTGATCCATACAGTCAAAGGTTTTAGCATAGTCAGTGAAGCAGAAGAAGATGTTTTCTTAGAATTCCCTTGCTTTTTTGGTGATCCAAAGAATGTTGACAATTTGATCTCTGGTTCCTCTGCCTTTTCTAAATTCAGCTTGTACATGTGGAAGTTCTCAGTTCGTATACTGTTGAATCTAGCTTGAAGAATTATGCTCATTCCTTTGCTAGCCTGTGAAATCACTGCAATTGTACAGTAGTTTGAGCATTCTTTGGCACTGTCTTTGGGACTGGAATGAAAACTGATCTTTTTCAGTCCTATGGCCACTGCTGAGTTTTCCAAATTTGCTAGCATATTAAATGTAGCACTTTAACAGCATCATTCCTTTCCTGTGATGTTCGCTTTATTGCAGTGGTCTAGAACTGAGCCCTCAGTATCTCCCAGGGATGCCTTGACGTGGATCATTAAATCTCCCCTTTGATCTAAGCCAGTTTGAGCTCTGTTCCTAACTAATATAGAATCTGATACATATTAATATTTCCCAACTCTTCAGCCTTTGTAGAATCAAAGAGGGCCATGTGTCAGGTGTCTGCAATTCCTAAAATGAGATTTTATTTTTTATACAGAAAAAAAAAATAAGAAAAATGAGATCCAGCGAAGTTAATTATTTTCCTAAGATCACATGATCACATCTCTGCCACATAGCAGAGTTGAGATTTGGATTTAAGTTAGTCTGATTCCAAAGAAAAAGCTCTTCATCATCATGATGGAGGCCCCATATAACTTATACTCAGAAAATGTACTGTTGAATCCTAGAGGGCTGGGGTGGGGGCATGGCAGAAAGCTCAAGAAGCAGGGGATATACATATATTTATGACTGTTTCTAGTTGTTGTATGGCAGAAATCAGCACAACATTGTAAAGCAATTATCCCCCAATTACATTTTAAAAATAAATAAAATGTACTCTTAACTATCAATCGCCAGAATTTTAAGGGGGTTTCCCAGTGGCTCAGTCAGTAAAAAATCCACCTTCAGTGTAGGAGATGCAGGAGAGCCGGGTTCAATCCTTGGGTTGGAAAGATTTTCTGGAGAAGAAAATGGAAACCGACTCCAGTAGTCTTGCCTGGGAAATCCCATGGACAGAGGGGCCTGGTGGGCGACCATCCATGGGGTCTCAAAGAGTTGGACATGACTTAATAGAAATTGTGCACACATGCATGTGTGTGTGTATTATTTAATAATAACAAAATATCTATGAATTGGATACTTTTATGCTCACTTTGCAAATGAGAAAACTGAGGTTCAGAGAGTTAACTTGGGCAAGATCACTTACTATTAAGAGGCAAATCATGGATTGGAACTGGAACTGCTCTTGTTCCAAAGGTCCTTTCATGTTCTTTCCAGAAAATCAGTTTTCCAAACTTATTCAGTGGTATCTACAGGGGATCTGATTTTATCTCCAAGAATGCCTTCGCTGTGGTGCACAGCTACAGTCCATCTTGCTTGCTGCTGTTCCAAAACTCTTCACCCTGTGTACTTTCCAAACCAAGGGAAGAGAAAGTACTGAGCTTTTTGGGTAAAAATGGCATTTAAAAAAAATGCTCTTGGAGAACAAGATGGTGGAGGAGTAGGCGGATATGAAGTACATCTCTCTCCATGGATACATGAGGAATATACCTTCAGACACAGAAGTGTATGCAGAACACCAGCTAAGAGCAGACAGGAGTATCTGACCAGCGGAAAAGAATATATCAGATCACATCATATCAGATCAGTTGCTCAGTCATGTCCGACTCCTTGCGACCCCATGAATCGCAGCACAGCAGGCCTCCCTGTCCATCACCAACTCCCGGAGTTCACCCAGACTCACGTCCATCGAGTCACTGATGCCATCCAGCCATCTCATCCTCTGTTGTCCCCTTCTCCTCCTGCCCCCAATCCCTCCCAGCATCAGAGTCTTTTCCAATGAGTCAACTCTTCGAATGAGGTGGCCAAAGTACCGGAGTTTCAGCTTTAGCATCATTCCTTCCAAAGAAATCCCAGGGCTGATCTCCTTCAGAATGGACTGGTTGGATCTCCTTGCAGTCCAAGGGACTCTCAAGAGTCTTCTCCAACAGTTCAAAAGCATCAATTCTTTGGCACTCAGCCTTCTTCACAGTCCAACTCTCACATCCATACATGACCACAGGAAAAACCATAGCCTTGACTAGACAAACCTTTGTTGGCAAAGTAATGTCTCTGCTTTTGAATATGCTATCTAGGTTGGTCATAACTTTCCTTCCAAGGAGTTAGCGTCTTTTAATTTCATGGCTGCAGTCACCATCTGTAGTGATTTTGGAGCCCAGAAAAATAACGTCAAGATCAAGCCCTGAGCCCTTGGAGTGGGAGCACTGACTCCAAAACCCTAGACTACCAGATAACTAACCCTAGGGATTATCAAATAGTGAGAACTCCCACAAAGGAAACCACTTGAATATAAGACCTGGCATCACCCATTCACCAGTAGCACCCTGTGCAGGAGGCCTCATCCAAATAAGAAACAAAACAAAAATACAAACCTAATCATCAGCAGACAGGATTGCCACCTCACTCAGCCTTGCTCATCAGAGGAAAAACCAACAAACAAAAAACTCAGCACAAATCTCACCCTATACAAAGCTTACACAAACCACTGCATCAAACTTAGGAGGGCAGAAACCAAAAGGAAGAAGGAATTCAACCTTGAAGCCCGGGAAAAGGAGACCTCACACCCAGTAAGTTAAAAAAAAAAGAAAAGGCAGAGAAATACTGCACAAATGAAGGAACAAAGTAGAAACACAGAAGTCCAAATAAATGAAGAGAAAATAGCCAAACTACCTGAAAAAGAATTCAGAATAATGAGAGTAAAGATGATCAAAAATCTTGAAAACAGAATGGAGAAAATGTAAGAATCAATTAACAAAGACCTAGAAGAATTAAAGAATAAACATAGAGTCAAACAAAACAATTACTGAAATTAAAAATACTCTAGAGGGAATCAATAGCAGAATATCTGAAGTGGAAGAACAAATCAGTGAACTGGAAGATAAAATGGTAGAAATAACTTCTGAAGAGCAGAATAAAGTAAAAAGAATGAAAAGAACTGAGGATAGTCTCAGAGACCTCTGGGACAATATCAATTTCACCAACACTTGAATTATAGGGGTCCCAGAAGAAGAAAAGAAAAAGGAAAATGAGAAAAATTTTGAAGAGTATAGTTGAAAATTTCTCCAACATGGAAAAGGAAATAGTCAATCAAGCCCAAGAGGTGCAGAGTCCCCTACAGGATAAACCCATGGAGAAACAAGCCAAGACACATATTAATCAAACTAACAAAGATTAAACACAAAGAAAGAATATTAAAAGCAGCAAGGGAAAAGAAACAAGTAACATACAAGGAAAACCCCATACGTTTAACAGCTGATCTTTCAGCAGAAACTCTGCAGGCCAGAAGGGAATGGCAGGATATATTTAAAGTACTGAAAGGGAAAAATCTACAACCAAGATTACTGTACCCATCAAGGATCTCTTTCAAAATTGATGGAGAAATAAAAAGCTTTTCAGACAAGCAAAAATTAAGAGAATTCAGTACCACCAAACCAGGTTTACAACAAATGTTAAAGGGTCTTATATAGTCAATAAATACAAAAGAAGTAAAAGATCTATAAAATCAAGCCCCAAACAATTAAGAATATGGCACTAGGAACAAATATATCAATAATTACTTTAAATGTAAATGATTTAAATGCTCCAACCAAAAGACACAGACTGACTGAATGGATACAAAACCAAGACCAGCATATATGCTGTCTACAAGAAACCCACTTCAGACCTAAAGACACAGATAGACTGAAAGTGAGAGAATGGAAAAATATATTCCATGCAACTGGAGAGCAAAAGAAGGCTAGAGTAGCAATTCTCATATCAGACAAAATAGACCTTAGAATAAAGAAGTTTACAAGAGATAAGGAAGGACAATACATAATGATCAAGGGATCAATCCAAGAGGAAGACATAACAATTGTAAATATCTATGCACCCAATATAGGAGCACCTCAATATATAAGACAAACACTAACAGGCATAAAAGGAGAAACTGACAGTAACACAATAATAGTAGGAGACTTTGACACCCCACTTACACCAATGGATAGATCATCAAAATAGAAAACAAATAAGGAAACACAAGTCTTAAATGATACATTAGATGAGAGGGATCTCATCGATATCTTCAGGACATTCCATCCAAATGCAGAAGAATACACCTTCTTCTCAAGTACACATGGAACATTCTCCAGGATAGACCACATCATGGGTCACAAATCAAACCTCAGTAAATTTAAGAAAATTGAAATCGTATGAAGCATCTTTTCCGACCACAACAGTATGAGACTAGATAGCAATTATAAGAAAAACCTGTAAAAAAACACAAATACGTGGAGATTAAACAATAAGTTTTTAAACAACGAACAGGTTACCAAAGAAATCAAAAGGGAAATCAAATAATTTCTAGAAACAAATTACAATGAAAATAAAACAACTCAAAACCTATGAGATCAGCAAAAACAATTCTAAGAGGGAAGTTTACAGCAGTACAATCCTACCTCAAGAAATAAGAAAAACATCAGATAGACAATTTCTAACTTTACACCTAAAACAACTGAAAAAAGAACAAAAAAACTCCAAAATTAACATAAGGAAAGAAGTCATTAAGATCAGAGCAGAAATGAATGAAAAAAAAAAAAAAAAAGAAATGAAAGAAGAAATAGTAAAGATTAATAAAACTAAAAGCTTGTTCTTTGAGAAGATAAACAAAACTGACAAACCTTTAGCCAGACTCATCAAGAAAAAAAGAGAGAAGAATCAAGTCAACAAAATTAGAAATGAAAAAGGAGAGGTTACAACAGACAATGCAGAAATACCAAGGATTATAAGAGACTATTATGAACCACTATATGACAATAAAATGGATAACCTAGAAGAAATGGACAGATTTTTAGAAAAGTTCAATCTTCCAAGAATGAACCAGGAAGAAATAGAAATTATGAACAACCCAATTACAAGCACTGAAATTGAAGCTGTGATCAAAAATCTCCCCCCAAACCAAAGCCCAGGACCAGATGGCTTTATAGGAGAATTCTATCAAACATTTAGAGAAGAGCTAATACGTATCCTTCTAAAACTCTTTCAAAAAATTGCAGAGGAAGAGACACTTCCAAACTCATTCTATGAGGCCACCATCATCCTGATACCAAAACCAGACAAAGACAACATAAAACAAGAAAACCACAGGCCAGTATCATTGATGAACATAGATGCCAAAACCCTCAACACAATTTAGCAAACAGAATTCAACAACACATTAAAAAACTCATATACCATGATCAAGTTGGGCTTAGTCCAGGGATGCAAGGATTCTTCAATATATGCAAATCAATTAATGTGATGCATCATATTAACAAATTGAAAGATAAAAACCATATGATAGTTTCAATAGATGCAGAAAAAGCCTTTGACAAAATTAAGCACCCATTTATGATTCAATTCAGTTCGATTCAGTTCAGTCACTCAGTCGTCTCTGACTCTCTGTGACCCCATGAATCGCAGCACGCCAGGCCTCCCTGTCCATCACCAACTCCCGGAGTTCACTCAGACTCACGTCCATTGAGTCAGTGATGCCATCCAGCCATCTCATCCTCTGTCGTCCCCTTCTCATCCTGCCCCTAATCCCTCCCAGCATCAGAGTCTTTTCCAATGAGTCAACTCCAAAGTACTGGAGTTTCAGCTTCAGCATCATTCCTTCCAAAGAAATCCCAGGGCTGATCTTCTTCAGAATGGACTGGTTGGATCTCCTTGCAGTCCAAGGGACTCTCAAGAGTCTTCTCCAACACCACAGTTCAAAAGCATCAATTCTTTAGCTCTCAGTTTTTTTCACAGTCCAACTCTCCAAAAAAATGGGCATAGAAGTAACATATCTCAACATCAGTTCAGTTGCTCGGTTGTGTTTGATGTTTTGCCACCACGTGGACTGCAGCACACCAGGCTTCTCTGTCCATCATCAACTCTTGGAGCTTACTCAGACTCATGTCCATAGAGTCAGTGATGCCATCCAACCATCTCATCCTCTGTAGTCCCCTAATCTTCATGCCTTCAATCTTTCCCAGCATCAGGATCCTTTCCAATGTGTCAGTTCTTCACATAAGGTGGCCAAAGTATTGGAGCTTCAGCTTCAGCATCAGTCCTTCCAATGAATATTTAGGACCGATTTCATTTAGGATGGACTGGTTGGATCTCCTTGTAGTCCAAGGGACTCTCAAGAGTCTTCTCCAACACCAAGTTCAAAACCATCAATTCTTAGGTGCTCAGCTTTCTTTATAGTCCAATTCTCACATCCATTCATGACTACTGGAAGACCTATAGCTTTCATTAGATGGACCTTTGTTGGCAAGTAATGTCTCTGCTTTTTAATATGCTGTCTAGGTTTGTCATAACTTTTCTTCTAAGGAGCAAGCACCTTTTAATTTCATGGCTGCAGTCACCATCTGCAGTGATTTTGGAGCCCAAGAAAATAAAGTCTCTCACTGTTTCAATTGTTTCTCCATCTATTTGCCATGAAGTGATGGGACCAGAAGACATGATCTTAGTTTTAAATGTTGAATTTTAAGCCAACTTTTTCACTGTCCTCTTTCACTTTCATCAAGAGGCTCTTTAGTTTTTCTTTGCTTTCTGCCATAATGGTGGTATCATCTGCATACCTGAGGTTATTGATATTTCTCCCTGCAATCTTGATTCCAGCTTGTGCTTCATCCAGCCAGGTATTTCACATGATGTACTCTGCATTTAAGTTAAATAACCAGGGTGACAATATACAACCTTATATATAAAGGAAAGTACTCCTTTCCTGATTTGGAACCAGTCTGTTGTTCCATGTCCACTTCTAACTGTTGCTTCTTGACCTGAATACAGGTTTCTCAGGATACAGGTCAGGTGGTCTGGTATTCCCATCTCTTTAAGAATTTCCCACAGTTTGTTGTGATCCACACAGTCAAAGGGTTTGGTGTAGTCAATAAAACAGAGGTAGATGTTTTTCTGGAACTCTCTTGCTTTTTTGATAATCCAACAGATGTTGGCAATTTGATTTCTGGTTCCTCTGCCTTTTCTAATTCCAGTTTGAACATCTGGAAGGTCACAGTTCATATACTGTTAAAGCCTGGCTTGGAGAATTTTGAGCATTACTTTGTTAGTGTGTGAGATGAGTGCAATTGTGTGGTAGTTTGAGCATTCTTTGGCATTGCCTTTCTTTGGGATTGGAATGCAAACAGACATTTTCCAGTCCTGTGGCCACTGCTGAGCTTTCCAAATTTACTGGCATATTGAATGCAGCACTTGCACAGCATCATCATTTAGGATTTGAAATAGCTCACCAGGAATTCCATCACCTCCACTAATTTTGTACGTAGTGATGCTTCCTAAGGGCCACTTGACTTTGCATTACAGGATGTCTGGCTCTAGGTGAGTGATCACACCATTGTGGTTATCTGGGTCATGAAGATAGTAACATAGTAAAGGCCATATATGATAAGCCTACAGCAAATATTATTATCAATGGTGAAAAACTGAAAGCATTCTGCCTAAGATCAGGAACAAGACAAGGGTGTCCACTTTCACCATTATTATTCAACATAGTTTTGGAAGCAATCAATCAGAGAAGAAAAAGTAATAAAAGGAATCCAGATTGGTAAAGAAGAAGTAAAGCTCTCACTGTTTGCAGATGACATGATACTGTGCATAGAAAACCCTGAAGATATTTTCAGAATATTACTAGAGCTGATCAGTGAATTTAGCAAAGTTGCAGGATATAAAATCAATACACAGAAATCACTTGCATTTCTATACACTAACAATGAAAAATCAGAAAGAGAAAATAAGAAATCAATCCCATTCACCATTGCAACAAAAATAATTAAATATCTAGGAATTAACTTACCTAAGGAGACAAAGGGAGAAGGCAATAGCAACCCACTCCAGTACTCTTGCCTGGAAAATCCCATGGACGGAGGAGCCTGGTAGGCTGCAGTCCATGGGGTCGTGAAGAGTCGGACACAACTGAGCGACTTCACCTTCACTTTTCATTTTCATGCCTTGGAGAAGGAAATGGCAACCCACTCCAATGTTCTTGCCTGGAGAATCTCAGGGACTGGGGAGCCTCGTGGGCTGCCATCTCTGGGGTCGAACAGAGTCAGACACAACTGAAGTGACTTGGCAGCAGCAGCAGCAAGGAGACAAAAAGAACTGTACACAGAAAATTATAAGATACTGATGAAAGAAATCAAAGATGACATAAACAGACGGAAAGATATTCCATGTTCCTGGGTTGGAAGAATCAATATAGTGAAAATGACTATACTACCAAACACATTCTACAGATTCAATGCATTCCCTATCAAATTACCAATGACGTTTTTCACAGAACTACAACAAAAAATGACACCACCCTTATGGCAGAAAGTGAAGAGGAACTCAAAAGCCTCTTGATGAAAGTGAAAGTAGAGAGTGAAAAAGTTGGCTTAAAGCTCAACATTCAGAAAACGAAGATCATGGCATCCGGTCCCACCACTTCATGGGAAATAGATGGGGAAACAGTGGAAACAGTGTCAGACTTTATTTTTCTGGGCTCCAAAATCACTGCGGATGGTGACTGCAGCCATGAAATTAAAAGACACTTACTCCTTGGAAGGAAAGTTATGACCAACCTAGATAGCATATTCAAAAGCAGAGACATTACTTTGCCAACAAAGGTTTGTCTAGTCAAGGCTATGGTTTTTCCAGTGGTCATGTATGGATGTGAGAGTTGGACTGTGAAGAAGGCTGA
The DNA here is from genome assembly GCF_027580195.1 of Bos mutus. Classification (NCBI taxonomy): domain Eukaryota; kingdom Metazoa; phylum Chordata; class Mammalia; order Artiodactyla; family Bovidae; genus Bos; species Bos mutus. Next base: position 29,907,749 of record NC_091641.1, read on the forward strand.
GCACCGAAGAATTGATGCTTTTGAAGTGTGGTGTTGGAGAAGACTCTTGAGAGTCCCTTGGACTGCAAGGAGATCCAACCAGTCCATTCTGAAGGAGATCAGCCCTGGGATTTCTTTGGAAGGAATGATGCTAAAGCTGAAACTCCAATACTTTGGCCACCTCATGCGAAGAGTTGACTCATTGGAAAAGACTCTGATGCTGGGAGGGATTGGGGGCAGGAGGAGAAGGGGACTCCAGAGGATGAGATGGCTGGATGGCATCAGTGACTCGATGGACGTGAGTCTGAGTGAACTCTGGGAGTTGGTGATGGACAGGGAGGCCTGGTGTGCTGCGATTCATGGGGTCGCAAAGAGTCAGACACGACTGAGTGACTGATCTGATCTGATCTGACAACAAAAAATTTCACAATTCATATGGAAACACAAAAGACCCCAATGGCCAAAGCAGTCTTGAGAAAGAAGAATGGAGCTGGAGGAATCAACTTTCCTGACTTCAAATTATAGTTCAAAGCTACTGTCATCAAGACAGTATGGTACTGGCACAAAAACAGAAATACAGACCAATGGAACAAGATAGAAAGTCCAGAAATAAACCCATGCACCTATGGGTACCTTATTTTTGACAAAGGAGGCAAGAATATACAAAGGGGCAAAGACACCCTCTTCAATAAATGATGCTGGGAAAACTGGCCAGCTACATGCAATAGAATGAAATTAGAACACTTTCTAATGCCATACACAAAGATAAACTCAAAATGGATTAAAGACCTAAGTGTAAAACCAGAAACTATAAAACTCTTAGAGGAAAACATAGGCAGAACACTCGATGACATAAATCAAAGTGAGATCCTCTATGACCCACCTCCTAGAGTAATGGAAATAAAAACAAAAATAAATAAGTGGGACCTGATTAAACTTAAAAGCTTTTGCACAGCAAAGGAAACTATAAGCAAGGTGAAAAGACAACTCTCAGAATGGGAGAAAATAATAACAAATGAAACAACTGATAAAGGATTAATTTCTAAAATATACTAGCAGCTCATACAACTCAAACAAACAACCCAATGAAAAAGTGGGAAAAAGACCTAAACAGACATTTCTCCAAAGAAGACATGCAGATGGATAACAAACACATGAAAAGATGCTCAACATTGCTCATTATTAGAGAAATGCAAATCAAAACTACAATGAACTATGACCTCACACCAGTCAGAATGGCCATCATCAAAACATCTACAAACAATAAATGCTGGAGAAGGTATGGAGAAAAGGGAATGCTCTTGCACTGATACAGCCACTATGGAAGACAGTATGGAGATTCCTTTAAAAACTAGCAATAAAACCACCATATGACCCAGCAATCCCACTCCTAGCCATAGGCTCTGAGGAAACCAAAATTGAAAAAGACACATGTATTCCATTGTTCACTGCAGCACTATTTACAACAGCTAGAACACAGAAGCATCCTAGATATCCATCTTCAGATGAATGGATAAAGAAGTTGTGGTGCATGTACACAATGGAATATTACTCAGCCATAAAAGGAATGCATATGAGTCGGTTCTAATGAGGTGGATGAATCTATAACCTATTATACAGAGTGGAGTAAGTCAGAAAGAGAAAGATAAATATCATATACTAACGCATATATATGGAATCTAGAAAAATGGTACTGAAGAATTTATTTGCAGGGCAGCAATGGAGAAATAGACATAGAGAATAGACTTATGGACAGGGGAAGTGGGGAAGAGAGGGTGAGAAGAATGGAGAGAGTAACATGGAACGTTACATTACTATATGTAAAATAGATAGCCAATGGGAATTTGCTGTATGTCTCAGGAAACTCAAATAGGGACTCTATCAATCTAGATGGGTGGGATGGGGAGGGAGATTGGAGGGAGGTTCAAAAGGGAGGGGATATATATAAATATGACTGATTCATGTTGAGATTTGACAGAAAACAACAAAATTCTGTAAAATAAAATTTTTAAAAATGCTCTTTCTACCTTTCCCTTCAACAGTCATGGAAATATCACTGTATAGTTTACTTTTAATCTGGTTTTCTTCTCTTATTTATTTTTTTATTTTTAATTGGAGGATAATTGCCTTATAATGTTATGTTGGTTTCTGCCTACAATAACATGAATCAACCATAAGTATGCTACATATATGGTAGAATATGTATGTCAGTGCTACTTTCTCAATTCATCACACCCTCTTCTTCCCCTGCTCTGTCCACCAGTCCATTTTCTACATCTGTCTCTCTATTCCTGGTCTGCAAATATTAATAGGTTCATCAGTATCACTTTTATAGGTCCCATATATATGGGATATAATATATGATATTTGTTAATATATGGTATTTGTTTTTCTCTTTCTGACTCACTTCACTCTGTATAAAATCTTATTTTTTAAATAGCACACATGCTAAAATTCAAACAGTACAAAAGTATTTACAATGAAGACTAGGTCTCTCTCCCACCTACAATCCTAGCCCCAGCTGTAACAGGGACAGCTGCCACTGATGAGTCACATGGTTATTCTAAAGATGATCTGTGCACACGCAAACACTCATAGCCCTTAAGTTCCATGCATCTATGGCCATCATTCTTAACCAGCAGTGCTTTAGCATTGCTTTCCCCAGGGAACATCTAGTAATGTCTGGAGATACTATACAGAGTGAAGTAAGTCAAAAGAGAAACACCAATACAGTATATTAACACACATTTATGGAATTTAGAAAGACAATAACAACGACCCTATATCCAAGACAGCAAAAGAGACACAGATGTAAAGAACAGACTTTTGGACTATGTGGGAGAAGGCGAGGGTGGGACGATATGAGAGAATAGCATTGAAACATGTATATCACCATATGTAAAATAGAAGATCAGTGCAAGTTTGATGCATGAAGCAGGACACTCAAAGCTGGTGCTCTGGGACAACTCAGAGGGATGGGGTGGGGAGGGAGGTGGGAGGGTGTTCAGAATGGGGGGACACATGTACGCCCGTGGCTGATTCATGTTGATGTATGGCAAAAACCACCACAATATTGTAAAGTAATTAGCCACCAATTAAAATTAATTAGTTTTTAAAAATTTATTTATTTATTTATATGTTTGGTCACACTGGGTCTTCTTTTGCTGTACATGGGCTTTCTCTAATTGCCGTGAGCAGGGACTATTCTCTAATTATGGTGTATGGAATTCTCCTTGCGGTGGCTTCTCTGGTTGCACAGCACAGGTTCTAGGGCACATGGGCTCAGTAGCTGGAGCTCCCAGGGTCTAGAGCAGAGGCTCAGTAGTTGTGGAGCATGGGCTTAGTTTCTCCGCAGCTCATGTGGGATCTTCCCAGACCAGGGGTCAAACTCTTGTCCTTTGCACTGGAAGGCAGATTCTTAACCATTAGACCACCAGGGAAGTCCTGGAGACATTTCTTACTGTCACGGCTTGAGAGTGGTAGGGATTGCCTCTGGCATCTGGTTGGTAGATGCTGCAGATCATCCAACAATGTGCAGCACAGCCCCTCCACAACAGAGAATTATCTGGTCCAAATTGTCAATAGTGCTGAAGTTGAAAATCTCTCCTTTAAAGGAATCTGTTTTCAACACTTAGCCGTGTGTTGTCTCTTTCCATATCAGCTTACACTGATATTTTTCAGTGTTTTAAATAGCTTCATGATACTCAGTTATGTAGATAGGTCTTAGTTCATTTAATTAGCCTGCTATTGAAAAACATTTAGGTTATTTACTGTATAAGACAAGTACAGTACAATACCATGCAGCAAAGAGTCTGAACATGTCTTTGGGCCCAGAATTCATGTATCTGTAAGATATATTCACAGAGGGTCAATCACTAAGTCAAAGGGAAAGTATTTTCTCTTTGCTTTGAGAGTTATTTCCAAGTTGCTCTTCAAAGAAGCCCTACTGGATTACACAGCCACATCCATGAATAAGAATATCCGATTCCTCACATTCACTCATCCTGTGTTTTACCAAGCATTTTAACTTTAGTCCATTTGATAGATAAATAATTGGTGTGTGCTCAATCATGTCCAACTCTTTGTGACCTCATGGACTCTAGCCCACAAGGCTCCTCTGTCCATAGGATTTCCCAGGCAAGAATACTGGAGTGGGTTGCCATTTCCTACTCCAGAGGATCTTCCCAACTCAGGGATCAAACTCGGGTCTCTTGCATCTCTTGCACTGGCAGATGGATTCTTTACCACTGTCCAACCTGGGAAGCCCCAAATAACTGGATCTAGCTGCTATTCAGAATACCATTTCATTACTAATGAGCATGACTGAACATCTTCAGTGTGCCTAAATTCTGAAGTTCCTAGAAATGGCCCCTTGTTGCTACAGGACCAGGAAACTCACCCTTTCAGAAAGAGGTTTTACTTTAACACCTCTTTGCCCTGCTCCTAGAGCCTGACTGATTCTCTGGCAGAGCCCTCAGAAAGTGTGAGATGATGTCAATGCACCCATGACTGTATGCTTCTTGTGAAAATGAAAGCATTAGTCTCTCAGTTGTGTCTGACTTTTTGTGAACCCATGGACTGTAGCCCACCAGGCTCCTCTGTCCATGGGATTCTCCAGGCAAGAATACTGGAGTGGGTTGCCATTTCCTACTCCAGGGGATGTTCCTGACCCAGAAATCAAATCCGGGTCTCTGGCATTGCAGGCAGATTCTTTACTATCTGAGCCACTTAGAAGCCTACATATTAGTTAGAAACAGATGGGGACTCCCTAATGTATCTGAAGTCATTCCAGTTCTTATCTTCATGACCAGAGGTGTTTTGGTTTGTTTGTTTTTTTTCTGTGTGGTGATTCCAAGAGAGATTAAAGTTGCAGAAAACCAGAAGGAGGACTATGCCTCTGAATAAGCAAATTAATTTATTTTAGGCTGATTAAAAACTACATTTCTCTATTTCCTAGAGTTGAGAGAATATTTCTTATTCTATAAATGATGAGATCTTATATGAAGAAGGCATTTACCCAAAGGGAATGTAAAACAAAAGAAGCTTTAATGACACCTCCCTCCTTTCAGGAGACAGGAGAAAGGCAAGGGTTACAGCATCTCACCAGCCAGCGAGGGTGCCATGCTCACCAGTGATAGAGAACAGGGTGAACCCCCATGAGCCAGACTGTGTCTCAAATGGATAAGGGATAAAGAGCTCTTCTACCAATATGGATGGCAATTGCCATAACAGTCTATACGTACATGAATGGCCTATATGTACCATTGCTCAAGCTGCTCAGGAACAGAAAACTATGGATTGACTTTGTTATGGGGCAATCTGAGTATTGAAAGGAACTAGGCACTAAGGGAATATGCTGCCCAGTTTCTGGCAATCCATCAGTTCTTTTGCCTTGTGTTGCCAACTATTAATCATTCATTTATATTTTGAATGTCACATTTATTCTAAATTTTAATGCCTCATAAATTTGCAGGGAAGAGAAGACAGAGGATTGTCCCAATGTACTCTCCCATTGTGACTTTGTTGTTGTTCAACTGCTAAGTCGTGTCCGACTCTGCAACCTCACGGACTGCAGCATGCCAGGCTCCCCTGTCCTTCACTGTCTCCTGGAGTTTGCTCAAATTCATGTCCATTGAGTCAGTGATGCTATCTAACCGTCTCATCCTCTGCTGCCCACTTCTCCTTTTGCCTTCAATCTTTCCCAGCATCAGGGTTTTTTCCAGCGAGTTGACTCTTTGCATCAGGTGGCCCAAGTATTGGAGCTTCAGCTTCAGCATCAATCTTTCCAGTGGATATTCAGGGTTGATTTCCTTTAGGATTGACTGGTTTGATCTCCCTGCAGTCCAAGGGACTCTCAAGAGTTTTCTCCAGCACCACAATTCTAAAGCATCAATTATTTGGTGCTTAGTCTTCTTTATGGTCCAAATCTTGTATTTGTAAAAGCCATAGTTGGATATGATTGGAAAAACCATAGCTTTGACTATTCATATTAGTATGCCATCAGTCTAATTGAAATATTGTCCATGGTATGTTATATCGCTGCTGAAAATATTCACTGCTTTTCTCTAAGGGAAGACTGTACATTTTTCCCACTGATATCAGGCTTGACCGTATGACTTGTTTTGGCAAGTAGAATGTGAACCAAAGTGACATCAACCGATCATGAACAGAGTCATCATCTAGTAGTCCACTTCCTCTCCTTTTTCTCTGCAACACTATCAGTGACATTCCAGGGTGGACTTCTTCTAGCATCTTGGATACTTAGGTTGGTTGCTGTAACTTGAAATCAAGAAATGTGAGTACTCCAGATTTTCTGTTTTTCAAGACTGTATTGGCTGTTTAGGATCCCTTGCATTTTCATATAATTTTTAGTATCAGCTTGTCAACTGCTGCAAAAATGGGAAAAGAATTTTAATAGACACTGTGTTGAATCTGTAGATCAATTTGGGGAGTGTTGTCATCTTAACAGTATGAAGTCTTCTGATTCATGAATACATTCTATCTCCCCCCCACCTTTTTTTTTACTTCTTTAGTTGTCTGCAAGGATTTTTTCAGTTTTCAGTGCACTAGCCTTACATTTCTTTTATTAAATTTCCTGAGCATTGTATTGTTTTTAAGGCTACTGTTAGTGGAATTGTTTTTTCATTTCCTTTTTGAATTGTTCATTACTGGTGTATAAAAATACAACTGATTTTTGCATGTTGATGTTATATCCTATATCTTGTGGAAGTAATCTGTTAGCTTCAGTCTTTTTTTATTCCCTTGGATATTCTGTGTAAAAGATTTTGTCATTTGCAAAAATATGCCAAGATGCCAGTTTTACTTCTTTTATTGCAGGATGGACAATTTTATTTCTTTTTCATATCTAATTGCCCTAGTTAGAAACTTTAGTACAATGTTGAATAAAAGTTGCAAAAGTTGACATCCTTGTCTTGTTCCTGATCTTAAGGGGAAAGCTTTCATTCCTTCACCATTAAGTATGATGTTAGATATGAATTTTTCATAGATATCCTTTATCAAGTTGAGGAAGTTCCTTTCTAGTCCTAGTTTATTGAATATTTTTACTCAGGAAAGAGGATTAGATTTTCTCAAATGCCTTTTCTGCATTTATTGAAATTACCATGTAGTTTTGTCCTTAACTCTATTAGTGTGACATATCACATTGATTGATTTTTCATATATCTAACCAACATTATATTCCTGGAATAAATTCCACTCTGTTGTGGTGTGCAATCCTTTTTATATTTTGCTGAACATACTTTCTTAGCGTTGTGTTGAAGATTTTTGTGACTACATAATACAAGGGATATTAGCTTGTAGTTTTCTTTTCTTGTGATGCCTTTTTCTGGTTTCAGTATCAGAGTGCTATTATCCCAATAGAATGAGTTGGAATGTATTCCCTCCTTTTCTATTTTTTAAGATTTTTTTTTAAAACGTTTGGTAGAATTTGCCAGTGAAGCCATCTGAGTCTGGGATTTGTTTTGTGTATGTTTCTTTCTTAACTTGATATTCAGACCTTCTTGAGTCAGTGTTGGTAATCTTTGTTTTTCTAGGAACGTGCCCATTTCTTCTAGATTTTCTATTTGTTGGCATACAGTTGTACATAATATTCTCTTATAGTTCTTATTTCTATGAGATTGGTATTAATGACCCCACTTTCATTTTTAACTTTAGTAATTTGAGTCTTCTCTTTTTTTTCTTGATCAATCTGGATAAAGTTTGGTACTTTTGTTTATATTTTCCAAGAACCAAGGTTTGGTTTCATTAATAGTTTTCTCCGTTATTTTTCTTTTCTCTAATTTCTGAGTTGCTCAGACAGTTCCCTTTTCTCCATGTATGCATGCTAAATCGCTTCAGTCATGTCCAACTCTTTATGACCCTATGGACTATAGCCAACCAGGCTCCTCTGTCCATGGAATTCTCCAGGCAAGAATACTGGAGTGGTATGTCATGCCTTTCTCCAAGGGATCTTCCCAACTGAGGGACTGAACCCTTGTCTCCTGCAGCTCCTGCACTACAGGCAGATTCTTTACCACTGAGCCGCCAGAGAAGTCCCCCTTTTCTCCACATCTTCCCAATTGTTGTTGTTGTTCAGTCACTCAGTAGTGTCTGATTCTTTGTGACACTATGGACTGCAGCATGCCAGGCTTCCCTGTCCTTCCCTATCTTCGAGGGTTTGCTCAAACTCATGTCAATTGAGTCAGTGATGCCATTCTTCCAATATGTGGTGTCTTTTTGAAGCTAGACATTCTGACAGCTGTGCAGTGGTACCCACTTGTGTTTCTGATTGGCATTTTCCTGATGATTAGTGATGTTGAGCACCTTTCCATGTGCCTGTTGGCCAGTTGTATTTTTCCTTCGGGAAAAAAATGTCTATTTAGGTCTTTTGCTGATTATTCAATTGAGTTGTTTGGTTTTTTGATACTGAGTTATATGAGTTCTTTATATATTTTGCACCCCTTATCAGACATCATACTATGAAAAGCAGTATGGAGGTTCCTCAAAAAACTAAAAATAGAACTACCATATGATCCAGCAATTCCACTCCTGAGTATATGCACAAAGAGAATGAAAACACTAACTTGAAAATATATATACACCCCAATGTTCATCAGTATAGTTCAGCCACTCAGTCGTGTCCAACTCTTTGAGACCCCATGGACTGCAGCACACCAGGCTTCTCTGTCCATCACCAACTCCCAGAGATGTTCAAACTCATGTCCATCAAGTCGGTGATGCCATCCAACCATCTCATCCTCTGTCATCCCTTTCTCCTCCCACTGTCAATCTTTCCCAGCATCAGGGTCTTTTCCAGTGAGTCAGTTCTTCACATCAAGTGGGCAAAGTGTTGGAGCTTCAGCTTCAGCATCAGTCCTTCCAATGAATATTCAGGTCTGATTTCCTTTAAGATTGACTGGTTTGATCTCCTTGCAGTTCAAGGGACTCTCCGGAGTCTTCTCCAACACCATAGTTCAAAAGCATCAATTTTTCGGTGCTCAGCCTTCATTATAGTCCAACTCTCACATCCATAGTTGACTACTAGAAAAAAAGATAGCTTTGGCGAGACAGACCTTTGTTGGCAAAGTAATGACTCTACTTTTTAATAAGCTGTCTAGGTTGTCATAGCTTTTCTTCCAAGGAGCAAGCGTCTTTTAATTTCATGACTGCAGTCACCATCTGCAGTGATTTTGGAGCCCAAGAAACTAAACCTGTCACTGTTTCCATTGCTTCCTCATCTATCTGCCATGAAGTGATGAGACTGGATGCCATGATCTCAGTTTTTTGAATGCTGAGTTTTAAGCTGACTTTTTCACTCTCTTTCACTTTCATCAAGAGGCTCTTTAGTTTCTTTTCACCTTCTGCCATAAGGATGGTGTTGTCAGGTGAGGGTATGTTCCTCAGTTCTGCCTCATCACAACAAAGATTTGGAGTGACGGACATTAAAGCCCTCATTGCATCACACTCTTGGGTCTTAGATTATGTTATAGCTCTCAGGTCTTGAACAGACCATGTTATAGCTCTTAGACAAATCAGTGTTTCACCTCTGTGTTACAGCTCTATTTTATTTAGAAAATAGCACGAAAATCCATCCTCGAGGCGTGAGGGCATGTTGACCCAAAGATGCGAAGAGAAGAGCACCCCAGCGAGTGAGGGAGAGAGAGAGACCCCTGGCCTTTTGGCTCCTCCTTTTATATGTTTTTTTCTCCCCCTGGACCTGCCCTATATAAACTGGGCTAGCTGGGAGTGTTATTTGTTCTACCTGAGGTCCTCACTCTGGTCCTTGGACCTTCCTTTGTTCTATTTTTGCAGGCTTTTCCCTTCCTTATCTTTTAGCCACCACCATTCTGGACTCCTGTTTCCTATTCTACCTACTTAACAGCGTTATCTGCATATCTGAGGTTATTTATATTTCTCCTGGCAAATTTGATTCCAGCTTGTGCTTCATCTAGCCTGGCATTTCACATGATGTACGCTACATATAAGTTAAATAAGCAGGGTGACAATATATAGCCCTGATGTACTCCTTTCCTGATTTGGAACCAGTCCATCATTCCAGGTCCAGTTCTAACTGTTGCTTCTTGACCTGCATACAGATTTCTCAAGAGGCAGGTAAGATGGTCTGATATTCCCATCTCTTTCAGAATTTTCCACAGTTTGTTGTGATCTACACAGTCAAAGGCTTTGTTATAGTCAGTAAAGCAGAAATAAATGTTTTTCTGGAGCTCTCTTGCCTTTTCTATGATCCAGTGGATGTTGGCAATTTGATCTCTGGTTCCTCTGCCTTTTCTAAATCCAGCTTGAACATCTGGCAGTTCTGGGTTCACATACTGTTGAAGCCTGGCTTGGAGAATTTTGAGCATTACTTTGTTAGTGTGTGAGATGAGTGCAATTGTGCTGTAGTTTGAACATTCTTTGGCATTTCCTTTCTTTGGGATTGGAATGAAAACCAACCTTTTCCAGTCCTCAGGCCACTGCTGAATTTTCCAAATTTGCTTGCATATTGAGTGCAGCACTTTCACAGCATCATCTTTAGGATTTGAAATAGCTCACCAGGATTTCCATCACCTCCACTGGCTTTGTTTGTAGTGATGCTTCCTAGGCCCACTTAACTTCAATGTTCATAGAAGTCCCATTTTCATAGGAGCATTATTTACAATAGCCAAGATATGGTAACAACCTAAGAAAGATATGGTACATATGTATACAATGGGACATTATTCAGCTTTAAAAAAAAGAATGACTTTTCCCATTTGCAACAACATGAATGGACCTGGAGTTTAGTGAAATAAGTCAAACAGAGACAAATACTCAATGTTTCCACTTACATATGGAATCTAAAAAAAAAAAAAAAAAAACAAAATGGAAACAGATTCACAGGTATGGGAACAAACTAGTGGTTACCAGAGGGAAGAGAGGTGGAAGGAGAGGCAATATAAGGGTATGGGATTGAGAAGTGAAAGTGAAGTCACTCAGTCATGTCCTACTCTTTGTGACCCCATGGACTGTAGCCTACCAGGCTTCTCAGTCCATGGGATTTTCCAGGCAAGAGTACTGGAGTGGGTTGCCATTTCCTTCTCCAGGGGATCTTCCTGACCCAGGGATCGAACCCAGGTCTCCCACATTGTAGGCAAACGCTTTACCCTCTGAGCCACCAGGGAAGCTGTGAGATTGAGAAATGGACTGCCATATCAGCAAACAAAGATGTCACAGTCATCAGGGATTTCAGCTTTCCAATGTGAAGTCCTGAGCCCTAAGGGCAATCAAGAAGGAGAATACCGGCAGTCTCAAAGCCATCCTATTCCAGTTACTCCCTCTGGGTGAGCCCAAGTGAGCTCAGAATGTGAAAAACACAGGATACTGGCCACAAGGTAGCTGAGATTCATATGAAAGGAATGAATTCAGGGAGCCCAGACTCTTGTATCTTCCGATACATAGAAAAGTGCTCTAAATTCCTTAACTTGGGAAATCTGGCTTTCTTTAATTCCCAATAATCTTTTGATGTTCAGACTACCTGCTCTTTGTTGCAAAACATCTATAAAACCTGACTCGAACCCTCACCTCCAGAGCAGTTCTCTCAGGGTTACTTGAGATGCTGTCTCCTGGGCTTAAAGTCCTAAAAATTCCCACCAAATAAAACATAACTTTCAACTTTTAGGTTGTGGCTAATTTTTAAATCGACAAGATTCAGAGATACAAACTACTATGTGCAAAATAAACAAGCTACAAGGATATAAGGTACAACATGGGGAACATAATTAATATTTTACAATAACATCAAATGCAGTATAACCTATGAATCTATTGAATTACTATGTGGTACATCTGAAATGAATAGGTCATTGTAAATCAACTTTATACCCCCCAAAATCAATTATCTTACTGCAGTTAACTGTACTTCATGATTCTCATCCCTGGCTGCATATTAGAATCACCTGGGAAGGTTGTGACTCATGGGGCTTGGGGTGGAGCCCACTGGCTGATTCCACAGTGGGAGCCAAGGTTGAGAAGCAGTGCTTCAGGGCCTCCCAGCTCTACTTCAATTCAATGGTGTGTTTGTAGTGTCTCAAACTTCAGGTTTCTTGGCTTTAACTGGAGAGCTTGTTTAAAAAACCCAGATGCCAAGAATCCACCCCTGCGCCCATTTTCTCAAAATCCATGGAGGTGAGGAGAGCCATCTGGAATTTAGCAAATCCCTCCGTTGAAAACCAGTGATCTGCCTTCATCCTTTTGCTTCACACAGGAAGAAGCAGACGCCCAGAGAGGAAGGAGACTTTCCAAGTCTGTCTCTCCCAGGTTTTAGTTCCTCTCACCAGACACAGAGCTTAACCACAGCAGACACACAGTAAAAGTTTGATGACTGAATAATTGTTGAATGGCTTTCACCTTTTGAATTTAGAGAGGCAGTGCATAAAGTAACAGGCTCTGGAGCTAGACTTCCTTCATCCAAATCCCAACTCTGCCACATACTAGCTTTGCCATTTTGGGTGAGTTAACCTAACCCTCTGCCTTTGTTTTTTCAACTGTGTCATGGGACTTAGAATCTCCCTTACAGGGTTGTAAGGAATAAATGGGTCTAATTCACTTAGTAAACTGACAGAATCAGCAAAGAAAAATACAGAAACTTACAATACTAAAGAAGCACTCACTGTTTATCTAAAATCCAAGTTTAACTGGATTTCTTGTGTTTTTATTTGCTAAATCTGGCAACTATCATTTAGCATACCCAGCAAGTGCTAATAGATGTTTTCTATGTTTTTTTTTTTTTTTTAATTTTTATTATTGAGCCCACTCTGGTCTAAGCCTTTTGCTCAGAGTAAGGAGTAAAGAGCCCTTCAGAACCTTACTAATTTGGCTTCTAATAATATTAATGCATAACCTAACAGAGGTAGATGGGAGCTTTTCATTACTAAGTAAACACTCCCTCAAAAATAAAATAAATTTGTGCTAAAGATAATAAGATCATGGTGGGAACACTTAAAATAGTTAACTGAACATGATGTTTTAATGAAACTTCTGATGTTTTAGAAACTCTCATTTCCATACAATTAGGATAATTATAAATTATTTTGTGCTTGAACGAAAGCCCACTCAAAGGCATCTTCTCAAGCCAGTTCAGGGCTTGAGCTATCACCTCCGGAAAATAAATCCTTATTAACAGAATTTCCTTTAACTTTATTTTCAAGATGGTGTCAGAAAATCAGTATTTGGCAGAAATGGAGACAAGACATAGATAACAAATATGTGGATTACGAGGGGGAAGAGGGTGGGTGGAATGAATTGGGAGATTGGGATCGATATATATACACTATTGATACTATGTGTGAAATAGATAACTAATGAGGACCTACAGTATAGCTCAGGGGACTCTACTCAAAGCTCTGTAGTAACCTAAACGGGAATGAAATCCCCCAAAGAGGGGCTCTATGTAAACATAGAGCTGATTCACTTTGCTGTACAGTGGAAGCTAACACAACATTGTAAAGCAGCCGTGTGTGTGTGTGTGTGTGTGTGTGTGTGTGTATCAGTCACTCCGTCACATCCTACTCTTTGAGACCCCATGGACTGTAGGCCACCAGGCTCCTCTGTCCATGGATTCTCCAGGCAAAAATACTGGAGTGGGTGCCATTCCCTTCTCCAGGAGATCTTCCCAACCCAGGGATCAAACCCAGGTCTCCTGCATCGCAGGCAGATTCTTTACCATCTGAGCCGCCAGGGAAGCCCTATACTCCAATAAAAATTAATTAAAAAAAAAAAAAGAAAATCATCATTTGAATTCTGGATCTGCTACAAATTCATTGTGTGTCTTTGGGTAAAGGTATTTTTGTGTTTCAGGACCTTTATGTCCTCATTTTGAAAATGTTGCTATTGTATCATACAGTCTCAGAGATCCCTTTCAAGGCCAATGACTCTACCCTTTATTTCCCACTGAGGTCTGTGTCTGAGCAGAAAAGGCACCCAGCAAGGCGCAAGGTGATTTGTATTTATAAACACTATTTACACTGATTGTTACCAGCCCATAAGGAGGAAAAACAGACAGAACCCATGATTGTGGAGTTTTGGAACACACGTAGCCCAAGGTTCTCAGTCTAGGCTGCATGCTGAAATAAGCGAAGGGACTTTAAATTAAATGCCCACACCAGGTCTCCACTCCCAGGGATGCTGATCCAGTTGGTCTGGATAGGGAGCAGGCACACTGGAGCTGCCCAGGTATTAATGACACAGAGCCAGGGCAGAGAACCATTGACTTAACTGGCCTCCATGATCCCAGTTTTTATCTTTCTCTCATATCCCTCTCAAATTCACCCCAAATCCTTCAAGATGAGGCTCATAGGTGATCACAGATCACATTGCTCCAGATCACTTGATTTTCATTTGCACGTGGCTAACTAGGATGCTATAAGCATGAAGGAAAAAGCCCCATGCAGGATCGACCTGGAAGTGCAACAGCACAGCTTAGTCTTGGCCACACCCTCTGCTTCTCTCTCACTTTTAGAATTTTTTTGTCAGAGGATAACTGCTTTACAATGTGGTGTTGGTTTCTGCCATACAACAATGTGAATCAGCCAGGTGCCTCGGTCCACGGAATTCTCCAGGCAAGAATACTGGAGTGAGTAAGCCATTCCCTGCTCCATGAGATCTTCCTGACCTAGGGATTGAACCTAGGTCTCCTGCACTGCAGGCAAATTCTTTACCATCTGAACCAGGGAAGCCCAAATCAGCCATAATTAAATACACACACACACACACACACACACACACACACACACACACTCCTCCCCTCTGGCGCCTCCCTCCCCTCTTCCATCCTACCCCTCTTAGGTCATCAGAGCACTCAGCTGGCCTCCTGGTGTTGTGCAGCAGCTTCCCCCTAGCTACCTATGTTACACATGCTAGTGTACACGTGTCAGTGCTACTAGGTATCACCTCACAGCAGTCAGAGTGGCATTTGCACCCTTCTTTTGGCTAAACTCCCTGTTCATCTCATTTCGACTCACCTCACTCTTGGGGTCCCAAGAAAGTCGTCTCTGCAGCCTCCCCACACCGTGACTTACAAATCTCACTGTCCAGGATATAGTCTCCTCAATCCACCAGTGTAGCACATTTCCTTTCCTTGATCATTATGAACTATCTGGAATATATGGAAGAGGATAGATTCATTTAATAAGCTAGCAAGCCGCCACACCTGTCTGCCAGGGTGAACAAATGTTAATGCTTTGTTCATACTTCCTTTATGGTCTTTTCTAATCTTGTGCTCTTAATTTTTTCCCAGGTGTTACCATCACTCTCAGATTAGTGAGCATCCCTCTCATTTTGGGGATGTTAAAGCCTTTCTATATACAAATGTTAATAAGTAACAAAGGATATTGTTTGGTGTGTTTATAAAACTATATATGAATGGAATCACACTGGATGTTTATTCTGCAGCTTACTTTTTTCATACAGCATTTTGAGATTTATCTAAATTCAGTGTATTCATTTTAACACCTCTGTAACATTCCATTGTGTAACTGTCTAACACTTTATTCATTCTAGTGCATTATCTTTCTACCAACAGAACATTTAAAATCTTTCCAAACACACCTATTCACACAAAAATGATCTTACTGGCTAAAGAGTTTCTTCTTTTCCAGAAAAAAATGTTGGATTATGAACCCCAATGTGTGCATATTCATTTCTACATTGTGCACTTACCCACTGTCAATCACATGTTAAATATCCATAAAGCTTAATTTCCTTCTTTTTAAAAAAACCGTTTTATGTATTTATTTATTTTATTTTTGGCTGTGCTGGGTCTTCATTGCTGCACAGGCTTTTCTCCAGTTGCAGCGAGTGGGACTACTCTCTAGTTGCGGTGCTTGGGCTTTTCACTGCAGTGGCTTCTCTTGGGTGAAGCATGGGCTCTAGGGTGCATGGGCTTCAGTAACTGCAGCACATGGGCTCAGTACTTGTGGCTCACGGGCTTAGTTGCTTCACAGCATGTGAGGTCTTCCTGGATCAAGGATTGAACCTACGTCTCCTGCGTTGGCAGGTGGGTTCTTTACCACTGAGCCACCAGAGAAGCCCCTTAATTTCGTTCTTCATTGTGAGCAAACATAAATATTGTTAAAAGTTCTATTAATAATATTTTCTCCCCATATCCCAATGTGACTTTTTATGCACCTTGTCTTGCTTCAGAGGCCATTGCTCTAACAAATGCATCTTTAACTTAACTGAATGGTTTTCTATCTCCTAAAAGAATTCATTTTCCCCCTATAAATTTCTTTCTTTTTTTATTGGAGGATGATCGCTTTACAATGTTGTGTTTTACACATGGTAGTGTATATATCGGAGAAGGCGATGGCACCCTACTCCAGTACTCTTGCCTGGAGAATCCCATGGATGGAGGAGCCTGGTAGGCTGCAGTCCACGGGGTCGAGAAGAGTTGGGCACCACTGAGTGACTTCATATGTCACTGCTACTCTCTCAATTTGTCTCACCCTATTTTGATCAACACAACCCTCCATTTTCTCACCAGTTGCATGTGTCTTTTAATAGGAGAGAGGTCGAGAGGGATAAATTAGGAGTTTGGGATTAAAATATACACACTACTATATATAAAATGGCCTTCCCTGGTGGCTCAGACAGTCAAGAATCCGCCTGCAATGCGGGAAACTTGGGTTTGATCCCTGGGTTGGGAAGATCCCCTGGAGGAGGGCATGGCAATCCATTCCAGTATTCTTGCTTGGAGAATCCCCATGGACAGACCTGGCAGGCTGTGGTCCATGGGATCTCAAAGAGTCAGACATGACTGAGCGACTAAGCACAGCACAGCATATACAAAATAGATAACCAAAAAGGATTTAGTGTATAGCACAGGGAACTATACTCAATATCTTCTACTAGCCTATAATGGAAGAGAATATAAAAAAAGAATATATATATATATATGTATATAACTGTATCACTTTACTGTATACCTGAATCTAATGCAGCATTGAAAATCAGCTATATTTCAATAAAAAAATTTTAAGTCTTTTCTCAGTGTTAAAACAAGCCCATACTGCATCACACACTTTCTTTCTCCTCATCCATATAGCTTCTCCCTCTCCCATTCACATTTAAAACCTTCAAATACAAACAGGTTCTGAGCTCCCAGGGGTCTTTCCTCTGATAGTCCTAAGTCATGTTCCTTCGAATGATCATGTCTCTGTATACAGTTGATACTGATTTAGTGTGAGTTTGGTCTGTTACAACTCCTCGGATAGCAGTTACAAGGAAGAGCCTACCTACGGTACGAAAATTCCTTGAAGCTCCCCTCTTCCCATCTCACTGTGGAAGAACCAACCTCTGACTCCCCAGGAGGCTAGACACATGGCTGCAAAATCATTGTCATGATTACACCTACTAGTGCCCATGGCTCAGATATGGCTGATTAGAAACGCCTTTGCAGGTGATTTCAGCCCAATTTTAAGGACTTGTTGATTAACTTGGTTGATTAATCACTTGAAGCACAGTAGGGAATTGCCAGTCTGTGGGTACTTGGGAGAAGCCTTTTCTGAATTATAGATGATTACAGCCATTGACAACATGGATTTGAATTGCAACTATGAGGCTAATGGCCTGGAAGACTGTGGAATGCCCAGGGATAAGTAAGGGCTCGTTAGCAGATCTTTCTTCTCCATCCAGATTTTAGGAAAGGAGACCGAGACCAGCTCAGTTGTGTCTGTCTGTCTGTCTGTCTGCCACCTATTTTGGGAGTGATCTTCATTTTCTCAGCCTGTTCATCTTGTTTTAGGATAAGGAGCAGCATTTTCGTTCCAAATGATGCAAAATGCTGTAGAAGCTGAATAATGAATCAAGAGACCCATGGTTCAATTCTTAGTTTCCCACCCAAGGATGAAGCAAATTTGAGCACACTGCTTGACTTCTCTACCTCTTGGCTTCCTGTTCTGAAAAATGGGGACAATGATAATATTCTCCTCTTACCATTGTGAGGATTAAGTGGGAGAATGTCTATAAAGTGCCTGGCACAGCATAAGAGCTTACTAAGTGAGACCCATCTCTCCTTCCTCTGTTTTATGTATCCATTTTGCCCAAATTCAGATCTCAGCATGATTGGGTACCACAGAGTATAGTCTGCATGGTGTCTGGCATTCAATAAGCATTCCACACACAGCAGTGGATAACGTTTGATTTCTGAATGGTTGTTGGCACATATTGTTGGACATTTATTTAGAAGTTCGCCCTGGTAGTTTGTTTAATTCTTAGAGTTTAAATTTTGTTGATTGGAACTGCTTGCTGTACTGGTTTTACAGATGATTCTTGAGGTTACTAAGATCTTTGAGAGAGGAGAGAATCGTTGACACACACTAAGTCAGGTATTTACAAGTCTAGATCCTTGATGCTCATAGGATGCCCTGGAAACCATCAACGCTGGCATCACCTGGGAGCTTGTGTACAAATGGAGAATCTCAGCATCCCCAGACCTACTGAGTCAGAATCTGGATTTTAACAGAATCCTTGGTGATGTGCTTGCACAATAAAGTTTGAAATGTCTTTACCTAAATATTTATACCACATGTGAAAACACACTTCCACTCTCCTTAGATAGATGTCACCTCTATTTACACAGGTTAACTATCTAGAGCTGGCACTACAGAAAGTGAATGGACGAGACTCAGTGTTGCATTAAAGCACTACCTGTTGAGTTATCAGCAATATCTTTTCAAATGATGTGAGCCATGGAAACAAGATATTGGATATTTTGTCATAAGGTGAACTGATGGCAGTTTTGTATATACCTTCTTCACATGGCCCTTGAATGATCCTTATTTTCTGGACCAGTGGCAAGACAAAATTACCAATATTATACCATGTGATGATAACACCAAAATAAGGGCTCCATGCATCTCAACTCAAGGCAATCTAGAAGACTTAAGGGGAGTTTTAACTTTCTAGGAGATAAAACTTTCCTGGTGGAAATGTCTTTCTTTAATATTTATTTATTTATTTGGCTGCACAGTGTCTTAACTGAAGCACGCCGGATCGTTCAGCTGTGGCATGTGGGATCTAGTTCCCTGACTGAGGAGCAAACCCAGGCCCCCTGCATAAAGGAGCAGAGTCTTAGCCACTGGACCACCAGGGAAGTCCCCATCCTTGGGGGAAATTTCTTGCTGTCCTCATTTTTTTCAGTGGTTCACGCCTGGGTTGTCCCTGGAGTCCCATAGACAGATACAAACCTGGGAGTCATTCCTGATCTTCACCATCATCATCCTTTTTGGAACACAAAGATGAAGTCCCAAGGTCCTTGTACGTTATGATCCTCTCTGCCCTCCTCATTGTTCCATACCCCAAATGGCTCATTTCCTCATTCTTATTGACCACAGAAGAACTGAGCCCCTAACTCTGACATTGCCCAGCATCATGGTCAATGAACGTGATTCTCCAACCAAAGAAATTCACCAGATACAGAAGTTTTTATTATCACTGTCATTTGCATTATTCAAAAAGTAATTAATGTCCATGGAAGGAATCCATTCAGAGAGCGCAATTCCTCAGACATCGGGAATCAAGTCTCTTTCAGAGGTTGATCAGAGAATAAGTGAAATATGAAACGATATCTCAAGAAACTCTTATCATTAAATTGTCTATTTAATAAAAATATTCCCTGGTGTTCATTATAATTGGGTATTGTCTATTTAATATTGTCTATATGGCATATTGTCTGTTGAATAAAAATACTCAATGGTGTTAATTATATTTGGGTGAAAAGAATCATCTTGCATATTCATTGAAAGACATAAACCACCCAAATTCTGCAAGTTGAGTGAATGCTGAATGGGGAAATATCTCTTGTTGCTGGTTCTAAATTTGCTTCTCTTTATTTTCTCAGGGCGTCTCTTGTCTTTGTGTGATTCAGTGTCTTTGGCAGAGACACAATTGCTTTTCCCTGTTCCTTGGAGCATGCCAACACCAGAGACTAGCCTTATTCCTCCCTCCCTAGATTCTGGTCTGTTTCATATTGTTTTTAAGAACCTAGTGGACACGGGTCTTTCTGAAGAAGTCCAAGCTAGTTCTAAAAGGCAAAGTAAATCTGTTAGCAGATTTACTAAGCCAATGGGAGTGAAGATAAGGAAACTGTCTAGAGGTGTTATAGTTCCTCAAACTGAGCAGATCATCAAAGATAAGTTTTTATTTTGTTTTTATTATAGACTTTTAGCCACACGTCTTAGATCAGGGGGCTTCACACTTAAGCATGCACCAGAAATCATATGGAGGGACTTCGCTAGTGGTCTGGTGGTTCAGAATCCGCCTGCCAATGTAGGGGATACAAGTTCGATCCCTGGTCCGGGAGGATCCCACATGATTTGGGGCAACAAAGCTCGTGTGCCACAGCTACTGAGCCCACACTCTAGAGCCAGCAAGCTGAAATTACTGAGCCTGTGTGCCACGGCTACTGAATCCTGCTCACCTAGGACTCATGCTCTGTGACAAGAGAAGCCACTGTAATGAGAAAGCCATACACCTCAATGAAGAGTAGCCCTGCTCACAGCACCTAGAGAAAGCTGGTGTACGGCAACAAAGACCCCGTGCAGCCAAACATAACAGAATACATACATAAATTTTTAAAAGGAAAATGCTATTTAAAACCAGAAATCCCATGGAATGCTTATTAAAATACAGATTGCCGGGCCCTACCAGCTGAGTGTCTGACTCAGAAGGTCCGGGAGGGCCTGAGAGTGTGCATTTCTAACGAGTTCTCAGGAGATGCTGATGTGGCTCCTCTGCCCCCGAAGTCCTGCATCAGAGTATTCTGGGACTTGAGAATACACGTATGTGTCTCACATTCTATGGACAGTGCACCCCAATGGCTAAGACCATCAGTGCCATGCAAGCCTATTCTGAAGCCAGCACTGTGCTAGGTTCAGCATCAAGGCTGCAGGAAAGGCTGGGCCCTGCTGGCCTCGGGAACTCTAGCCTCTGTCACCCCCAAGCCCTGTCCTATGTCTCAGTTTTACCAAGTCACTTGTGCCGTGTGTGTGTGTGTGCGCGCTCAGTTGCTAAGCCATGTCTGACTCTTTTTGCAACCTCAAAGACTGTAGCCCACCAGGCTCCTCTGTCCATGGGATTTCCCAGGCAAGAATGCTGAAGTGGGTTGTCCTTTCTTCCTCCAGGGCATCTCTCCCACCTATGGTTGGAACCTGTGTCTCCTGCCTTGCAGGCGAATTCTCTACTGTTGAGTCACTGGGGAAGCTCACCAAGCCACTTGCAGGCTTCCAGATTCAAAAGCATGTCTGCACCTTAGCATCTTTGCACACACGTTTTTGATCTGTTCTGAATACTCTCCCCCACTTCTCTGTTTCATGCTTCAGAGCTCAGTTCAGGTGCCATTTTCCTCAGGACCACCCTCCCTTAAGGAAACTTGGTTCTTCTTCAAGGAAAAATCTCAAACAAATGACCATCTGGAGGGAGAATTAAAATCCCCAATTGTGACACTGCCTTTGTATTTTGCTCTACACATATTTCAATGTAGGGCTAATTTTCCAACATTGAAATGGTTGTTTTCTATGGCTGCTTCTCCCCCTAGACTACGGCCTCTTGGAAGGCCAAATCCACATCTTTTCATTCCTCTGTACTTAGTTGGTCGTGTGGCTGAATCTTTTCCAAAGGCTTTCGCAGTTCAGCACAACAACCTTATACTGACATGAGTGCAGCAGATGTGGATACCTTAATTATTTTATTAGTTGGCCTCAGAATCCTTTTTATATGTGCTTGCCTGTTTTGGTTAAGAAGAATCCCTTGAGAAGCCACTTGAGGCTTGAATAAAAGCTCAGGGCATCTGAACTTCGGGGGGAAAATTCAAGGTGGTGAAAGAAAAGGGTACTTGGCTCTGTGTGAGAAGATGAAAGGAAGGTGGCTTTGCTCCTGGGGTAGGGAGAGAAGGAATATGATAGTAGAAGAAAGGGAAATGGAATAGGACAAGTGATGAATGAAAGAGATTGGGAAAGAGGGGCATCTGTCACCAGTGAGATGGGCTGGGACTAAGGCATGAGATGGGATGAAGCAGCCAGGGAAAGTTCTCTGGTTCCAGGGTGACCAAAGCATTTCAGCAACAGATGAAGTTTTTATATCACTTTGATTAGGAATCTCTTCTATGTGTGTCCTGTGTAGCCCATAATTTTCAATAAAATCCACCAACTCACAAATGCCTTTTACAAGTGCTTTCTGTTAATGTTTGTTTTTGGCAAATAAAGGAAGAGTCTGAGTTTTGTGTCTGGGTCAGCACACTGAGGACTGGAGCCAGGATTCCTGGGACGATGGTAAGATGATCTTAGAGATAAAGTGATACAGAATGCCAGTCAAGACATACTCACTGAGCATGATTGGGTGCTGGTCATGCTTGTAGAACTGGGGATACTGCAGTGAACACAGTGGGGGAGGAAAGTCCCTGATCCCACAGAGTTCACATGCACGTGGAGGAGACATTTAACACAACTGGAGTGCTGAGCGCTAAGCAGGAGAATGAAATAGGGCACGATGATGGTGTGATGATGGTCCAGGGTGATTGAGGAAAGCCTCTTTGAGGAGGAAGTGATGCAGCAGCTGTGCTGGGCTTAGTCACTCAATCATACCCAACTCTTTGTGACCCCATGGACTGTCGCCCGCCAGGCACCTCTCTCCATGGCAGTTCTCCAGCAAGAATACTGGAGTGGGCGGCCGTGCCCTCCTCCAGGGGATCTTCCCAATGGAGGGGTCGAACACAGGTCTCCGCATTGCAAGCGGATTCTTTACTGTCTGAGCCACCAGGGAAGCCCTGATGGAGCAGAGACCTGACCGAAATAAAGAGCCATAGGCAATCTGTGTGAGAGACCACTGGGCAGAGGAAAAAGCGAACCAGTCCTGAGATCGGGAATGGTCCAGTTGAGAACAGCAAGGCTGCCAGCACTTCTGGAGCAGAGTGAATGCTGGGAGGAAAAGAGAGGAGGTCGCTAGACAACAGGGAGAAGATCACTTGGGGTGCTGATTGGCAAAGACTCTGGATTTTACCCTGAGTGGAGGGGGGTGTGGGATGGGGAACCATTGAAGGGTTTAGAGCAGAGAAGTGACATGATCTGATTTGAGTTTTAAAGGCTTTTTCTGGCTTCTGTGTGTAAAATAGACAATAAGTGGTGAGAGTGAGAAGAAGGAGCCCAAATGATCTTCAGAATTAATGGAAATCTTGAGCAAGACTTTGGACTTCCCCTGGTCATGGAATTGAGATTTATATCCCTCTCTTATAGATTGCATACAGTTGGGAGGCCCTCTTAACATCTGGATTTAGTGCTACTGCTACTTCTACTATTACTTATTATTACTACAATTGCAGTAAATAATAATTACTAATAGTGAGGGTGGTAATATTACTACTACTATTACTACTGTGACTGGTATAGTTACTGCTGCTTAGTACTTTATTACTAGGAAAGTACTTTGTGATTACTATGCTGCTTTATTACAATAGAGTAATAAGCATTATGTGGCAGAAACATTGAGTGATTTGCATATTAAAGAAAGCTCATCCAGCTCTCTCAACAAACCTATGGGAGAGGAGCTATTTTTAAAATTCATATTTTGCAGATGAGAAAACTAACCCTGGGACATGTTCAGTAAATTACCTAAGGTCACTTAACTGTTAAGTGATGGCAACAGGACATGACCTTAGGCCTTTCTGACTCTAAAGCCTGAAATTCTTTACTTTCCTTCTGTAATGACAAGTGACAATGAATATTTCAGTGTTAATGCAAACAAGAGGTACAGGGGAACTAGTCAGTTAAATAAAGCCCCTTCATTCCATACACCATTTATGTGAAACTATTGTATTGAAATATGAAACAGAGGAGGCATCAGCTTAGGTGAAGATGGAAGGGAAGCAGCCCTTTGAGAAGGACAGGGTGGAGCTGCTAGGATGGGAAGGTAGGGGCGTGATGCTCATAAGATGTACAGGTAAGAACATAGATGGTTAAAAGCAGGAGTTCTGAAATTGGGAAGTAGATTAACACCCCAGGTCCCACTCACTCACTCAAACATCCTTGGGCAAGTTCCTGGACCTCTCTGTGCCTCAATTTCATCATTGCTAAATGGGAGAAAAAATAGTATCGTCCCTATAGGGATGTCAATGAAATTAAGCATGAAAAGTTCATAAGATGCTTTCAATTTAGCAAATATTCAAAAAAAAAAAAAAAAAAAAAAAAGGTCAGGGACTTCCCTGGTGGTCCAGTGGCTAAGACTGTTCTCACAATGCAGGGAGCCTGGGTTCAATTCTTGGTCAAGGAGCTAGATCCCACATGCCACAACTAAGAATTCACATGCTGCCGTTCAGATCCCATGTGTTGCAATGACGACTGAAGCTCCCACAAGCCACAACTAAGACCTGGTACAGCCAAATAAATAGTTAAAAAATAAAAGGTTAGCCTTTATTAATTTAGAGCTGCTGCTAAGTCGCGTCAGTTGTGTCTGACTCTGTGCGACCCCATAGACGGCAGCCCACCAGGTTCCACCATCCCTGGGATTCTCCAGGCAAGAACACTGGAGTGGGTTGCCATTTCCTTGTCCAAGGCATAAAATGAAAAGTGAAAGTGAAGTCGCTCAGTCGTGTCTGACTCTTCGCAACCCCATGGACCGTAGCCCACCAGGCTCCTCCGTCCATGGGGTTCTCTGGGCAGGAGTACTGGAGTGAGTTGCCATTGCCTTCTCCTTAATTTAGAGGGATGTGGACAAAAGAGAGAAATGATTGCTATTTGGTGATTGATTCAAGAATGAGAAGAGAATGACTCCCCCCACCTTGCCCTGGCCAGTTTTCTGGGTTAAGTTGCTGAGGGCATCACAGTACCATGAATTGAAACATATGGTCCTGGTGGAGAATCAGGCTTTTTCAAGAAAACATATCTTGTAGTCCTATTTCCCTAAGAATGGAAGAAAGAGAAAGGTGGGCAAAGAGATACAGAAGAAAAGATGATGGTGGATTTTCTCAGCCTTTAAGGTAGAAATTGAATCATCTATGAGTGTGGGAAATGAAGGATGCAGTAGGAGTGTTAGAAAAGAGGAAGAATGAGGTGAGGTGTTAGTTTATATCTCCCCAAGCAGAACCGGAGACAAGTTCTCAGGTAGTGTATTGGAGAGGTTATCTTCAAAAGTCGGAAGAGGGGGCAGTACAAATCAGACGAGAAAGGAAGAAAAGCTGATAACAAGGGCATTATTATTATGGCCACACCATGCAGCACCTGGACCTTAGTTCCCTGACCGGGGATGGAACCCATGCCTCCTGTATTAGGAGCGCCAAGTTTTAGCTACTGAATCACCAAGGAAGTTCCATGGCGGAGGGTGGGGTGCATTATTGAGTTATTAGCACTGTGGGCAACCAGAAAGCTCCCTGCTGGAGCTCCTTGGAGAAGCTGTGTAGAAGGCATTTCAGAAAGCCTCCTCTAATGACTAGGAGTTTGGGCATTTATCCCCTGACTCTTTGTCTCCCATTGGCTGAGGGTCACCATGCTGGCATTAACTCCACCATGTTTCCATGTGTGATCGGAGTGAGCTGCCACCATTAAAAAAAAAAAAAAAAATCCCTAAGACAGCAAAGTGGGGAGACACTGTGGGGACCTGAAGTCAGACACTGGCAGTGACCATTCAGCTCAGCTAAAATCAGACCCTGATGCTGAGAAAGACTGAAGGCAGAAGAAGCAGGTGACACAGGATGAGACAGTTGGAAAGCATCACCGGCTCAATGGACATGAGTTTGAGCAAACTCTGGGAGATGGTGAAGGTCAAGGAAGACTGGTGTGCTGCAATCCATGGGGTCACAAAGAACTGGACACGACTGAGTGACTGAACAACTACAAAAATCAGAGACGGGCTAAGGGAAAGTGACACATGGGTAAGAGTGGCATCTGCTAGGTGGTAGATTGGGGTTTAAACCCACATGGGATGGAATTCAAAACTCTCGTCTGAGCTACCATGCTGCCAGTCTTCAGCAAAGGATTCTATTAAATTGAACATGGCAACAGCATCAATGGGCCAATTCTTCCCAGGACTAATTATTGGAATTTTGCTGACTGTTTTCCAGACCAGGACCTAAAAATACCCATTTCTTGAGAGACCAGACACATAACAGACTCTAAACAGGAAAATGAGAGCCACAATGAATTCAACATTGGAAATTCTTCTCCAGTTTAAATTTGAGGGATGGGAACTGAATTTCTTAGCCCAATCAAGACATCCTTTACCTCCAGAAATATGTAGTCCTTAAAGTTCCAGGCTTTTGTCCTTGGAGGAGGAATTCCAAAAATTCCACGTATAATCTGCTTAGCTCAGCATTGTACCCAGTGGATTAAGGTACTTTTCCATTTTCCTCATTCTAACAGACCTTTTAACACTGGTCCTAAAAATACTTTAAGAAATCCTAAAGGAAATCAGTCCTGAATATTCATTGGAAGGACTGATGCTGATGCTGAAGCTCCAAATCTTGGGCCACCTGATGCAAAGAACTGACTCATTGGAAAAGACCCTGATGCTTGGAAAGATTGAAGGCAGGAGGAGAAGGGGACGACAAAGGATGAGATGGTTGGATGGCATCATTGACTCAATGGACATGCGTTTCAGCATGTTCTGGGAGTTGGTGAGGAACAGGGAGGCCTGGTGTGCTGCAGTCCATGCAATTGCAGAGTTGGACACAACTGAGCAACTGAACTGAACTGAAAAACTCTGTCTTCTAGGCCTATCAACCATATCGTGTTTATCTTCTCTAACCTTCAGAATTTCCACTAGATGATTGAACTATTTAGAATTGTGCTGAATCTGAGAGCCCTGATAATAGAATAAAATTTTCTTATGATTTTCGTGTTCTGAAGGATGGAGAGGAAAGTAGAGAGAAATTTACTGAGCATTTATTTATGCCCAATACATCTTATAGATTGCATAAATGCATGCGAAGTCACTTCAGTCGTGTCCAGCTCTTTGCAACTCTGTGGACCATAGCTCCCCAGGCTCCACTGTCCATGGGATTCTTCAGGCCAGAGTACTGGAGTGGTTGCTATGCCCTCCTCCAGGGGATCTTTCCCAACCCAGGGATTGAACGTGAGTCTCAATCTCCTGTGTTGGCAGGCGGGTTCTTTACCACTAGTGCCACCTGGGAAGCTCAATTCTTCATAATTTCATCTAATTCTGACAAGTTGATGACTTTTTAAGGTTCAAAAACTCATGCTCATCTTTCTCCATTCATCTTCCATTGGATACTTCGGTTGTTTTCATGCAGTTATGAATGGTGCTGCAATGAACATTGGTGTACATGTATCCTTTTGAATAATGGTTTCTCACGGTATATGACCAGTAGTGGAATTACTGGGTCATATGATATTTCTATTTTTAGTTTTTTAAGGAATCTGTATACTGTTCTCCACAGTGGCTATGTCAATTTACATTCCCACCAACAGTGTAAGAGGATTCCCTTTTCTCCACTCTCTCCAGCATTTATTGTTTGTACATTTTTCTGATGATGGCCAAGCTAGGGGGAACCTGCTATAAAGCACAGGAAGCTCAGCTCGGTGCTTTGTGATGACCTAGATGGGTGTGGGAGAGAGATCCAAGAGGGAGGGGATATATGTATACATATAGCAGATTCACTTCATTGTACAGCAGAAACTAACACAACATTGTAAAGCAATTATATTCCAATTAAAAACAAACAAACAAACAAAAAACCCTCATGCTCAAAGCCAATATTTGGACTCAGTTGCTGTCTGGACAGCAACTATAGCACCTCATACTGCAAATTCCTCTCCTACCCCCGGATAGACGTCACTAATCAATCAGGATCTTCGAAATCCTTCTGTATCCCAAGTAATCACTATCAATTAAGTAAGAGCCAACTAATACACTTCCCTCTGTTAACCTAAAGCGATAGAACGACTAGTCGTTTTACAAGCAAAACAGGTTTATTTAGGAACTGCAGAGAATTTCAGTTCTGAACATTCAACAGTGGGGAACCGTGTACCAGCCTGGTAAAACAAAAGAGGAAACTCTCATAGAGAAGGGGACGTTAGTTGGGAGGGGCTGTTATAAACTGAAGTCCATTGGAGAAAACTGGGAGTTTGACTTACAGTGGCTTTTCGTTGGTTGAAGATGACAGGCTCTCATTGGCTAAGCTGTTGCTAGGTCAGGAGAAAAAACATTTTTTCTTCTCTGGCTGGCCACAGTAGCGTCGCTTCTGCTGAAGATGCAAAGTACTCTCTTCCCTTTAGGACTTGTATTGACACCTTGTTATGTGTGTGAGAGCGCCCCCTTCTGGCTTCCAGATTCCCGAGTTCAATAAGATTTCCCTTTATTAATTTTCACATGACTTACCAAAGATTTGAGGCCTCCCTGGCTTCCCCTGTGGCTCAGCTGGTAAAGAATCCGCCCGCAGTGTGGGAGACCTGGGTTTGATACCTGGCTTGGGAAGATCCCCTGGAGAAGGGAAAGGCTACCCACTCCAGTATTCTGGTCTGAAGAATTCCATGGACTGTATAGTCCATGGGATCACAAAGAGTCGGACACGACTGAGTGACTTTCACTTCACTTTGGTGGTTCAGAAGGTAAAGAGTCTGCATGCAGTGCAGATTCAATCCCTGGGTTGGGAAGATCCCCTGGAATAGGAAATGGCAACCCACTCCAGTATTCTTGCCTGGAAAATTCCATGGACAGAGGAGCCTGGCAGGCTACAGTCCATGGGGTCACAAAGAGTCAGACACAACTGAGTGACTGACACCAAAGATTTGCTAGCAGAAAGATGGTTCTCCTTCCACGGGAGGCCATGCCCATCACAGAGCCACACCTTTGCTGTCCAGACCAATCTGAAAGGTCATCCCAAGACAACACAGGGTACCCTAGATTCTACCAGGATCACACTTTCATGGCAACAGACAGTGTTGGCATATAACACTTCTCCCATCCCCAGCAGCAACCACTGAAAACATATTCATACATTTCTTTTCAGTCTATTCTCACTGCAGAAATTTTGCTGTGGACTTGAACTTAATTGTGATCACACCACAGCTGCATTTCAAATGCTGCCTTTTTCATGTATCATCATAACAAAAGCATTAAACAGACTCTCCATTAAACAGACTCTCCTATCATAATGCTCTCCATTGGTTCATTTTTTATTTCTGCCCCAGTTACAGGAAAACAAAGAAATCAGACCATGCACTCCTCTCTCCCTCTCTTCTGCACTCTGTGGGTAGAATAGATAGCTAGTGGGGAGCTGCTGTATAGCACAGGGAGTTCAGCTTGGTGATCTGTGATGACCTAGAGGGGTGGGATGAAGGGAGGGTGGTCCAACTGGGAGGGGATATGTGTATACATATCGCTGATTCACTTCCTTGTACAGCAGAAACTGACACGACATTGTAAAGCAATTATACTCCAGTAAAAACAATAAACAGTCATTTAAAAAAAAGGAGATCTAAGAAGTGAGCATTGCTACTTAGTTTGGGCAAAGTGAAAGTTTTTTTGGGCGGAGGGTGTCTTTGCTAGAAGTTGGAGAAGCTTCTTTCAGCCGTCACTTCTTTCAGCTCTCATTGATACTCATCTCTCCAGCCTGCTTTGATGTCAGCAAAAGCATTTTATTTGCGCACGAGTGGGCACCATGGCTGATTCCCCACCTGTTGTCATCCCCTCCCCTGCCCCCTCCGAACTTCTTCCAGCAGAGAATTTAGAAAAACTCTTCACAGGGTAGCTGTGCGTTTGCTATGGTGCCGCCATTCCCCATGTTTGATCTTATGTTTCTTGCCTGGAGCTTGTATTTCAGACTAGAGTAAATTATTTACCAGTGCTAGCAACCAAGTCTTGTGTTATTCAAAATATAAACCTGAAATATCGGAGCAATCAGACCTTGCCAGCTGACACTATTTATGCTTTGCAGACAAAGAGACAGATCAAAGGATGAACCATAATTATTCCAACACATCAGTTTTTCCAAGTGAAAGAGGGGGAGATGCAGTCCTCTCTGGTGACCATGAACTTCAGGAAATAAACACTGATTTGCTCGTCTCCTCCCCAGACTCATCCCAGCCAGGAAAGAGGATTGTGGGTGTGGGCGGGCGACCAGAACCTGGGCTGACTCTCAAACTGTTCTGGCTTCCTTTCTTTGCTCTCTCAACCTCCTTTGCACATCAAGAGTCCTTGGTTGGTAGTTCTGCTCATCACAGTGTTTTCTGTCTCCTTTCTCGTCTCTGCCACCCACCAGTCTATGAGTTCCTGAAAGGGCAGAAAACCAAGTTATACAGAAAAGTGTGTTTATGTGGAAGCAGCTGTCATTTGCTTTCCTTGTTAGCTTTAACACTGGCTGGCTAGAAGCCTATTTTATCTACCTGCTGGGCAGACTCCCTTGTGATAGAGAAAAATAAGAGCAGCCTGTGGCAGGCAGTGCCAGTAATTGACTAAGAGACTGGACTTTAGAGTGATGTACACTCCAGTGTTCTTGCCTTCCAGAATCCCAGAGACAGCGGAGCCTGGTGGGCTGCCGTCTATGGGGTCGCACAGAGTCGGACACGACTGAAGCAACTTAGCAGCAGCAGCAGCAGATCTGGGTTTGAGTCGTATTCTGATACTTTTTGCTGTGTGACCTTGAGAAAATTACTTAATCTCTCTGATCCCCAATGTCCTCATCAGTATAACGGGGGTTGTTAGGGAAATTGATTGAGACAACTCATATATAAGAATTGACTCTAAAGACTTCCCTAGCAGTCCAGTGGTTAAGATTCCGTGCTCTCAGTATAGGGGACACAGGTTTGATCCTTGGTTGGAAAACTAAGATCCTGCCCAACAGGGTATTGCCAAAAAAAAGAGAATTGACTCCTATGAAGAATTTACCACAGGGACTTCCCTGGTGGTCCAATGGATAAGACTCCATGTTCCCAATGCAGGAAGCCTGAGTTCAATACTGGTGAGGGAACTAGATTCCACATATGGCAACTAAAGATCGTGAATGCCACAACTAAGATCCAGAGCAGCCAAATAAATAAAGAATTTTGCTAATAAAAATTTTTAAAAAAGAATTTAGCAGAGTACCTGCACATGCATGCTACATCACTTCAGTCATGCCTCTTTGTGAACCAATGCTGTAGCCCGCCAGGCTCCTCTGTCCATGGGGATTCTCCAGGCAAGAATACTGGAGTGGGCTGCCATGCCCTCTTCCAAGGGATCTTCCCGACCCAGGGATTGAACCCAGGTCTCCTGCATTGGTAGGTGGGTTCTTTACCTGGGAAATCCTAATCCCTGCATATCAGGACTTAATAAATGATAGTGATTATTACTGTTGGGAAGACCTGCAATGCAAGCCTTTCATGGATCAGTGAAGCAGTGTTGCTGGAAGATGTGAGGACATCATGTTCTCTGGAACAGCTGGATTCCAGGTGAGATGAGATCTTCCTTACTCCAACTGTGCCAAAGCCTCTTTTGGAAAATGAAGAGGGCTTCTGTGCTATAAGGAGCAACATCTTAAAACTCAATGAGCCATTCAGAGTTAATACTCCAGTGCTCGCCCTTTATCCTCACTGCCTCTCTCTCTGCAAAGAGGAGCTGAGGTAAGTCTCGGAATGACTCGTGCCTCTGGAGCCCAAATGCATTTCTGGAGAGGATTCACTTCTCTAAATTCATCTCTGCATTTTGGATGCAGAGGCACAGACCTGAAGCTCCCAAGGATGGCTCTCAGAGGACTGAGCCCTGAGGCTGGTTCCAGGCTCATCTTAGTGGACCGAACATGTACATTTATCAGTTCTGGAGCCTTTCAGAAAAGTCTAGTGAAAGTAATGGATGTTCTAACTTCTGCACTTCTGAGGAATCAGGTCTGTCTTTATATCTGACCTAATCCCTCCCTTTCAGACCAGATAAACACCAGAGCC
Source organism: Bos mutus (assembly GCF_027580195.1). NCBI lineage: Eukaryota > Metazoa > Chordata > Mammalia > Artiodactyla > Bovidae > Bos > Bos mutus. The sequence continues at coordinate 29,939,623 of NC_091641.1, forward strand.
CTTAATCTGCTTCCCTAAACAACAGTAACCATTCCTGCATGAGATTTATTACCACTTTTTCAAGAGTCTAAGATGCCCTGTTTGTAAGACATGTCATTGATTTTATAGCACCTTTCTAGAAGAAAAACACAAAAATAAATGTACACATCAATTGTCAGTTATAACGGGCTTTCAGAAAATAAAATGTAGAAAGAAGTGCTACTTGGAAGAAAAAAGAATCCTAGCCATCTTAACTAAGGGGCACTTGTTGCAACAGAAATGCTCTGTCAATGGATTAGAGAGCAAACAAGGTTCCCAGGCCCCCAGGCCTTTCCCTATCTCTATTCCATGGTCCTCAGGAACCGTGTGCTTGGGCTCCAGAAGGATAAGTGAAGGTTGCTCAGTCATGTTCAACTCTTTGCGACCCCATGGACTATACAGTCCATGGAATTCTCCAGGCCAGAATACTGGAGTGGGTAGCCTTTCCCTTCTCCGGGGGATCTTCCCAACCCAGGGATCAAACCCAGGTCTCCCGCATTGCAGGCAGATTCTTTACCAGTTGAGCCACCAGGGAAGCCCGCTTGGCCTCCAGAGACCTGGTACTAAACCAGGGAAGTCACATCTGTAGTATCTGTCCCTTGTGACTCCGGCCTCTCTCCTTATCTAGGCAAATTTGATATTTTCTAAAGAAAATCAGACTGCCACTATAAAAGATCTCTTTTCCTTTAACTCACCATGTGTTCATGTTGTGGGTGATTAAGACAAACAGTATCAGGCAATAGGAAAGTCGAAACTGATGGCGGCTTTGCAAACCTCATTGGCATTTTGTAGGTAGAAACTAGGAGGACAAAGGGGGTTGATATTTACTACACAATAGGATTTTCCCCTTTATTTTTAGTAACTGCTGCTCATTTTCTTACTAGATTTTCTCCACCAAGCAACACCCAATGACATTTTGTGGAACATGGTTTAAATTCTCTACTTGATGGATTGTCCAGAGCATGGAAGATGGGAGCTGGTGACTTAATACTTTAGTTCTGAGATGACTAGCATTTTACTTTATGGTACAAGACAGAAAATGGGAAAATGTAAATGTCTTTGAAAAGCAAAACTCTGCGAGATATAGATCACATGTTGAGGGACTGACTTTGGGAAATGAGATGAGCAGAACTATTGGAGGTCTGGAGATTTGATGACAGGAAGTTTAGGGAATTCTCTTCAGTTTTCTTAACCATGAAGATCATCAGGCAAGAGGAAGGTGGGTTAATGACAATAACAATCATAACAACAGTAATAATATTAACATTCATTGAGTGATTCCCATATGCCAGTTGATATTTTAATCATTTTGCATATATTAACTCAGTTATCACAACAATCTTATGCATTTGGATTAGATCCTGAAGAGCGGGAAAGTAAGCTCAGTGGAAATAAAGACTATATAAAAAAAGGATGTTTATATATGCGTGTATGTTAGTTGCTCAGTTGTGTCCAATTCTTTAGGATGCCATGGACTGTAGCCCACCAGGCTCCTTTGTCCTTGGGATTCCCAGGCAAGAATATTGGAGTGGGTTGCCCTTTCCTCCTCCAGGGGATCTTCCCGATCCAGGGATCAAAGCTGGGTCTCTTGCATTGGCAGGCAGGTTCTTTACTGTCTGAGCCACCAGGGAAGCCTAAGGTTATTATATGTATGTGTATATGTGTGTGTATATATATATATATATACACACATACACACATATGCATACACATGCACACACACACGTGTGTGTGTGTGTGCGCGCGCATGTGTGTGTATATATGTATATGCACATGTGTGTGTGTGTGTGTGTGTGTATATCCCCAACCTAGGACTGATGCTGAAGCTGAAACTCCAATACTTTGGCCACCTGATATGAAGAGCTGACTAATTTGAAAAGACCTTGATTCTGGGAAAGATTGAGGGCAGAAAGAGAAGGGGATGACAGAGAATGAGATGGTTGGATGGCATCACTGATGCCATGGACATGAGTTTGGGTAAACTCCAGGGGTTGATCATGGACAGGGAGGCCTGGCGTGCCACGGTTCATGGAGTCACAGAGAGTTGGACACAACTGAGCGACTGAACTGAACTGAATTGATTCCCAACCTTGGCTGGGTATACATAAACTATGAAAATATATGTACATTAACTACTACTTCCCTGCTGGCTCAGACATTAAAGAACCTGCCTGCAATGCAGAAGACCCAGGTTCGATCCCTGGATCGAGAAGATCTCCTACAAACTGAAATTGAAACCCACTCCAGTATTCTTGCCTGGGAAGTACCATGGACAGAGGAGGCTAGTGGGCTACAGTCCATGGGACCACAAAAGAGTCAGACACAACTCAATGACTAAACAATAATAACAGTGCATATGTGTGTGTGTGTGTGTGTGTATCTGAATCACTTTGTGTACAGTAAAAATTAACACAACATTGTAAATCAGCTATATTTAAACCAAAAAAAAAAAAAAAAGGGGTAAAAAGAAATACATTATAGAATGTAAAACCAGTATCCTGGTTTTCTTATTGCTTTTAGTCACCCAGGGGGAGCTACAGCAAAGACAGAAGGCTTATTGCCTATAGGCTTGGGTTTTACCAGGCAAATGCAGTATATAGAGAGAAAAGGAGTCAAGTATATCCAAGATAGTGGGCCTTTGGGAGCAGATAATTGCAAGTGATGGGCCATGAAATCAGGATAAGAATGGGAATGAAGAGAGGCTTAGGAATATGGGGAACTTGGTGTCAATGGCTTAGGGTCATCATGAAGTTAAAGAATGATCCTATGAGAGTTAGCTGCCTTCAGGCTGGAAGAAGAGGAGTTTGCACTCACAAAGAAGGGAGATGGTGTTTGCGATGCCTGTAAACGGGGCAGTGTTCAGTGATCATGAGTCCTAAGATGTGACCCTGATGTGGCAACTGAGGTATACAGGAGGTGAAATAATAGATTGATTATTACACCTGATTAGATTGATGTTTAGGAAGATGAACATTATGGAAGGGATGAGATCTTTCTGCTATGATAGACAGGATCCTTCTTCATTACTTTTAGTATTTCATCTCCTGGAAGGAGTTTTTGCACTTGACGAGGTTACTAATGAACTCAAATTAAGACCTGTGGTGGGAAAGAGTGTTGCCAGTGGAAATGTGGATACAGAAGTTAGGAAGGGCATTTTAAGGACTGAAGGTAGGATCCCACCAGTACTAGACATAACCAAAGTGCTGCTCTCCGGTTAGGCTGGGTCACCTGCTGAGCCAGAATATAAATAGCAGCCAATAATGACAACCATGGTCTGTTGATGACAAGCCTGTGCTGTGTAGCCTCTTTTATAAAATCAAAAATTTTATTGGAGTATGGTTGACATGCAGAGTTGTGTTAATTTCCACTGCACAGCAAAGTGATTCGGGTATACACATATAAACATTCTTTTTTGTATATTCTTTTCCATTATGGTTTATCAAGGATATTGATTATAGTTTTCTGTGCTATACAGTGGGACCTTGCTGTTTACCCATTCTATATATAAAAACTTCTATTTGTTAACCTTAACCTCTCACTTCATCCCTCATGTGTATCCTCCTTTTGAATCACCCTGGAAGAGGAAATCTCTTGGGAGTTTCTCAATTTCCATCTCCTTATGGCAGCATAAAGGGTCTTATTGGGTTGTAGATAAAAGAACTTCACTCACCTAAGATTGAACAAAGCATAGGCATTCAATGAAAGGATGGTTAGGGCCTCTCACCGAATCTTTAAAAATGTGAAGAAAAGAACACTTCAAGGAGAGTGGTGGTGAGAACCAGGACAAATCTCAAATCTCAGCAGCTGCAGTATATAGACTTTCTCCCTGTAGCTCTATTCATTCCTGGCAAGGAGATCAAACCAGTCAGTCCTAAAGGAAATCAATCCTCAATATTCATTGGAAGGACTGATGCTGAAGCTGAAGTTCCAATACTTTGGTGATCTGATGTTAAGATCTGACTCACTGGAAAAGACCCTGATGCTGGGAAAGATTGAAGGCAGGAGGAGAAGAGGATGAGATGGTTGGATGGCACCACCGACTCGATGTACATGAGTTTAAGCAAGCTCTGAGAGTTGGTGAAGGACAGGGAAGTCTGGCTTGCTGCAGTCCATGGGGTCACAAAGAGTTGGATGCGACTGAGCAACTGAACTGAACTTATTCATTCATTCAGCAAGCATTTATTGAGCATCTGTTATGGACAAGGCATTGTGCCAGACACTAAGGATACAGCAGAGAGCAAAAGTGAAGATGACTCATCCTAATGGAGCCTGGATTCTGCTGGAAGAGACTGTCATCAATCAGACAATCATGCATATACATGTGTAACCACAACTGCGGCTTGTATTAGGATGAAAAGGCATGCAGGGCAATGAAAGCCCACAGGACATAAGCCTGATCCAGTTGGGGAGGTGAGGGAAGATTTCCTTGTGAAAGTAACTACAGAAATGATATAGGAAAGATGAGGAGAGCAGAAGGACTGGTGTTCCAGGCAGAGGGAACAGCATCAGCAAAGACCCTTTAGGAAGAGGACCCATGGTAAGCACAGGGCCAGTGCACTTACAAGAAAGGTGACATGCTGTGAGGTGAGGCCCTGGAGGTCCATGGTGTCTCAGGTCAGACTAAACAGGTCCTTGTTCCAAGAGCAAAGGGGAGCTACAGATGTGTTCGAAGCAGGAAGGAGGTGATTGATTTTCAGAAAAATCACTCTTGCTGAATTGTGATATCAGGTTTGGAGGAACTCATCTTCCAGTTCCCACCTCTGCAGAGAGTGAATCTGATTGGATCAGGGTCCAACTCCAGTCCAGTCATGTAACAGAAGGAGAGGGTCACATGGCTGGCAAGGACCCACTTGCAGGGAAGTTTTCAGAAAAAATGTACTAGACATGCATGTGGGCTTCGCTGGTGGCTCAGACATTAAAGAATCTGCCTGCAATGTGGGAGACCCGGGTTCGATCCCTGGGTTGGGAAGATCCCCTGCGGTAGGGAATGGCTACCCACTCCAGTATCCTTGTCTGAAAAAATCCCATGGACAGAGGAGCCTGAAGAGCTACAGTCCATGGGGTTGCAAAGAGTTGGACCCAACTGAGCAATTAACACTTTCACTTTCAGACGTGCCTGTGTGTTCAGTTGCTGAGTCATGTCTAACTTTTTGCAACCCCATGGAGTGTAGCCCACCAGGCTCCTCTGTCTATGGGAGTTTTCAGGCAAGAATACTGGTGTGGTTTGCCATTCCTTTCTGCAGGAGATCTTCCCATCCCAGGGATCCAACCTGTGTCTCCTGCATTGGCAAGCGGATTCTTTACTGCTGAGCCACCAGGGAAGCCCCAGAATCCCCCAGATAACTGTGACATCCATTCACATGACACCATCACTTTCCATGAATGAAGACCCCATGATTAACACTTCCCCCTAAATGTTTCCAGTCTCCTTCAGAGCAGGCAGCTTATGGGGAGGGATGAGGGCAAGAGATTTAGGGAAAGACATTTGGCCAAAACATTTGTGTGTCTGTACACAAATGGCTGAATCACTCCTACTTCCTCCTCTGCAAAGTCAGAGATCATCACAAGAGCCAATGCTTCCTAAGCTGGTACACCATGATCTCATTATAGTGTCATTTTAATCCCAAGGGGCAGAAATTACAATCTCTATTCTATAAAAGTAGAAATGAAGGTTGAGTGTATTTTAAAGCAGGAATAACTTCAAAGTCTATATACTCTTCATCATTTTCCTCCCTAAATCTCCTAACCCTCTACATCAAATGAGAAATTATTATCATTGTTTTTCTTAATAGCAATAATAGCAGGGTTCAATTAATAGTACCGTTACTATGAATGGTTTAGATGTATAGTACATCATGTTACAGGCATGGTTCTAAGCACTGCTGTGTTTGGAATTATTCATTTAACCCTCATAACAATCTATGGGATAAAATAGTATTATTACCGTTACTTTGCATGTGTGTGTGCTAAGTCACTTTAGTCATGTCTGACTGTGAGACCCTGTGGACTGTAGCCCTCCAGGCTCCTCTGTCCATGGGATTCTCTAGGCAAGAATACTGGAGTGGGTTGCCATGCTCTCCTCCAAGGGATCTTCCCGACCCAGGGATTGGACCCACGTCTCTTATGTCTCCTGCATTGGCAGGTAGGTTCTTTAACACTAGCGCTACTTAGAAATCCACCTTCACTTCAGACACTCAGTCGTGTCTGACTCTTTGTGACCCCATGGACTGCAGCACCCCAGGCCTCCCTGTCCATCACCAACTCTGGGAGTTTACTCAAACTCATGTCCATTGAGTCAGTGGTGCAAAAATAGCAGAGTCATGGGGGTGGGGTGGGATGGATGGGGTTATGTGGTGAGTAGATGCAAACTAGTATATACAGGATGGATAAACAACAAGGCCCTACTGTATAGGACAGTGAACTAAATCCAATATCCTAGGATAATCCATAAGGGAAAATACACTAAAGAATGTATATATATATATGATTGAGTCACTTTTCTGTACAGCAGCAATTAACATAACACTGTAAGTCAACTATACTTCAATTTAAAAAGTTGAGCAACTTAAGAAAAAAAATTTTTTTTACTTCAACCATCCTGTGTGCCCACTAGGATATTTTGTTTTTAAAATTTAAAACAGTGAAGCATTGCAAGTTGTGATATATAAAAACAAATAAATAAATAGCAGAGACATAGTTTGAACCCCAGCTGTTTGGCCTCAGAGTCCAGGTGGTCATTCTGTTCTGTTATTCATTTTCTCTCTGTCTCCCTCCCTGCCACCCCCTTCTCTCTAGCTCTCTCATGCTCTCTCTCTCTCAACACACACACACACACACCCCAAACAGGAAAAAAAAACCAACCAGGACTATTATTATTCATGAATTATTATCTCAATACTTTTTAAAGAGGAGGCACAAGAGAATATATACTTTGTACAACCACTGTCTTTATACTATTATCATTGCCTCCATTTTACTGATAAGAAAACTGAGGCTCAAAGAGATGGACTTCCCCAATAGCTCAAGTGGTAAAGAATCTGCCTGCCAGTGAAGGAGACACATGAGACATCGGTTCAATCCTGGGTTGGAAAGATCCTCTGGAGAAGGGAATGGCTATCCACTCCAGTATTCTTGCTTGGAAAATTCCATGGTCCAAACAGTTGGACACGACTGAGCTCACATGCCATTTTACTGATAAGGAAACTGAGGCTCATTCAAGATAACACAGATTGTAGCTGACAGCATCAAGATTCAAATTCAGGTCTATTTTACTCCAAAGTTCTATTGACATGAGAACAGGAAAACCATTTTCCTATCATTCTCTCTCCACTGCTTCCACTGAAGCCCTTCTTGAATGAATTTTGGGACCCTTGTGAGAAAATAAAGACCAAAATGATAAAGTGCCTGCTGCTGCTGCTGCTAAGTCGCTTCAGTTGTGTCCGACTCTGTGTGACCCCATAGACGGCAGCCCACCAGGCTCCCCCGTCCCTGGGATTCTCCAGGCAAGAACACTGGAGTGGGTTGCCATTTCCTTCTCCAATTCATGAAAGTGAAAAGTAAAAGGGAATTCGCTCAGTCATGTCCAACTCTTCGTGACCCCATGGACTGCAGCCTACCAGCCTCCTCCGTCCATGGGATTTTCCAGGCAAGAGTACTGGAGTGGGGTGCCATCGCCTTCTCTGGATAAAGTGCCTATTAGCCCTTAAATTTTGCCAGTTCCCACTCCACCCATGACTCCCATATACCCAGACCAACATGTGTCTGCATTTTCACACAAAAAAAGTCACAACACAGGATTAATCTCCAGTATTTTCTGCTTCAGTTATGATTTCTGGCATAGAAGTGAGTTATTTAGATTGTTAGTAGCTGACAGTGCCCATAAATTGCTAGAGGAGGTTCAGCAGGGTAAAAGCTGACTCTGTTTTGCTCTCTGCCTTGCAGTATATCTCACTCTCTTTCTCTTTCTCTCTCTCTGGTTACAATCTCTCCTTGCAGTTCCATGTACCGAGTGGCGATGAATTATACATGTACTTTCTGAAGTTAAATGAAAGTTCCCCCACCTATTAAATTGCCAGCTTCCCGAATCTAACATAAATCTAATCCAAGTACACTTAGGAAAATATTGTACTGTTTGTTCTTCTATTATTGGGTCTTTTTCTTTATTGTATCATGTATTCAAAGTGCCAAGAGCTTCTGCTTACTATATTTTCACCAGGGGATTACAGATGGGTCGAATGAGTGTGCAGAGTGGCTCAGAGATGTTAGAAATCCACAAAACACAGGCTGAATCATTCCACTCCATCAAGCAGGAGAAAGCTAGTCCACTGCCTTGGAAGTAACAGGTAGAAAGAGATAGGACTGCAGGAGAGGAGTCAAACTTCCAAATAACAATCCTAAGGCAGAGAAAGCCAGAGCTACTTTCTAAGCCTTTCACTGGCTTACTATTGTCTATGAGTGATGAGATTAACTTTAAGGGAAGCATCCTAGGTTCTTTGTGATGTAGTTTCTTTCCATCTGTGCGTCTTTCTCTGGTCACACTTTTTCTCCCTACCATTTCAAACTACAGCAGATTCTTGACATGTCATGTTGAACAATCCCATTATCAATTATTTATGCATGACCCTGAGGTCTTTGAATGGATTAAGGTTTTGTTGTTGTTGTTGTTGTTGTTGTTTTAGTTGCAAGCGTCTGCCTGCAATGCAGGAGACCTGGGTTCGATCCCTGGGTCGGGAAGATCCCCTGGAGAAGGAAATGGCAACCCACTCCAGTATTCCTGCCTGGAGAATCCCACGGACAGAGGAGCCTGGTAGGCTACAGTCCACAGGGTCGCAAACAGTCAGACACGACTGAGTGACTTCACTCAAAAGAAGAATAGAAAGTGAAAGTGAAATCGCTCAGTCGTGTCCGACTTTTTGTGACCCCATGGACTGTAGCCTCCCAGGCTCCTCCATCCATGGGATTTTCCAGGCAAGAGTACTGGAGTGGGTTGCCGTTTCCTTCTCCAGGGGATCTTCCCGACTCAGGGATTGAACCCGGGTCTCCCGCATTGCAGGTGGATGCTTTACCCTCTAAGCCACCAGGGAACTAAAAGAAGAATAGAAAGAATAACTCAGATTTAAATAAAAGGAAGAAATTGTTAGGCTATGCGACTAGAAGGAGCTTCCTAGGTGGTGCTAGTGGTAAAGAATCTACCTGCAATGCAGGAGATGCAAGAGATGTGGGTTCAGTCCCTGTGTCTGGAAGATCCTCTTTAGTAGGAAATGGCAACCCACTTTGGTATTCTGGAAACTTCCATGGCCAGAGGGGCCTGGCAGGCTACAGTCCCTAGGGTCACAGAGAGTCAGACATGACTAAATGCACACACGTACATGTAACTAGAAGCTCAATGCTGTCGGAAGTTTCAGGTGCGGTTCGATCCAGGAGTTCAAATGCCATCATCCGGACTCAGCTTCCCACCATCTCTCAGTCCTGCTCTCCTTCTCTAAACTGTTGCTGTCATTTTAGATAAGCTTGCTCCCCAAGTCAACGAGAAGGCCCCTGAGAATACTTGACTCACAACCTATCCCTTCAACAAAAAGAAAACAAAGACTGTGCTTATTTTTTTTTCCATACTAGCAGAATATCTTCAAATATTTGCTAAAAATTTGAGTCAAGAAAAAAATCAGACTATTACTTATGGCTATCCTAGTTGAGAGTATCTATGGAAAAGCCAGATGATCTAGCAATACTGGGCCTTGGTTCACAAATGGTAACTATAGTCTGGCTCCTTAGAAGTGCACCCTTGACACAGAGCACATACTCTTCAGTTGATTACCATCCCTCCCACACTCTACTGTCTCTGAAACTCCAGAGCCAGGCATCAATGGTCAGTCATCACCATACTCTCATTGTTTTTGTTTTAGAAGAAAAATATTTCTCTGTGGCCATGTCTTTAAGAAAAGTGGGTCAATTAATGAACAACTGAGAGACCCTTGTGAGTTTTCTTAGACCTGTCCCACTTCAATTATATAGATTGCCTACCTGGCTTTGGAGGGCATGGAAGTGTGAGCCTCCATGGGAAAGACATGCTGCTTGGATGGCATGATGAGGAGGAGCGTAACAGTACTCAGAGAGCCAGGGTCCAGGAGTGGACAGAATGGTACAAATAGAATGGATCCATTGGTGAAAATTCACCCACAGTTTGAATATTTCACTTCCTTCTCACCCCAAACCAAATTCCCTGCCCAACATTTGGTCCACAGCTAAACTGATAGCTCTTGGTGATGGTTCAGGGGCACATACATAGGAAATGCATTCCTCACCTTTCAAGTTGGTCATCCTCTTGGTATGGAGAGAAAGAACTCTCCAACTATTTTAAGAAGGCAATGCTGTGGATTGCTACATGCTTTCACCAAGGAAGCTTCCTTTCTGGGATTAGAATGATTCACTGCCTGCTTTTTGTCTGGGACCAGCAAAAAAAAAAAAAAATTAACATCTTTTATATGAATCTGGGTCCTGGTATACCTAAACAGAGACTTGGGTTCATAATAGGAATCCTCAAGTGTGCATTTATTAAATTATTGATTATTTACTTGGCTCCCTTCGTGATCTGGGATCTTCATTGGCTCTTTATTTGGCATAAAGGCCACTACCATTGACCCCTTTTTAAAATAAGGGACATTATCAATATTATCCCTCTGTGTTTAAGTTGGAGAAAGTTGATTCTGGGAAGATGGGATGGCATGCCTGAACATGCCTGGGTGAGTCTGAGCAAAGTAACCTCACAACCTTTCTACTAAGCTCCTGGGAAAGGGGTTCTGATCTGATGAGGCTCCGTGCTGGAAGCCCTCCCTTCAGTATTTAACTATAATTAGCGAGAACCATCCATATGGCGACTCTTCTCAGGCCAGATGGGTGGTTGTCAGGTGGCACATGATCTTTGCTTCACTTTGAAAGAGACGTGAGTAATCCTGGGGATATTAATCCAGCAAGGGCTATATTTATCTCCGTTTCTTTGGTGGATAACGCATCTCTGTTTCTTCTCTAGGCATCTGGGGGCGGCGGGGGGAGAGTGGGACACAGGGCACAAGCACCAAGATGATCCTGCCCAGAGCTGATGCCTCCACTCTGGGGTTCCCACCTGATTCCATGGCCCCATCCTCCAGTGACCCCAGACACCCTCGAAGGCTCAGAGCATCAGAACCTGGAGGGATGTCAGAGCCTCAAAGTTTGTCCAGGGAGCTTGACAGACGAGAAGACTGGGGCTCAGAGAGGGCGTGGGATGGTCCACAGCAAGTCAAGGATAGGACTGGTTTAACAGTCGCATGACCTCTCCCTAGCTTCATGTGGGAGTGACAACCTATTTTGCATGTGTTGAAGCAAAGCATGAAAAACTATATGGTTGCCATATTTTAAAAGACTACTGCTGCTGCTGCTGCTAAGTTGCTTCAGTAATGTCCAACTCTGTGTGACCCCAGAGATGACAGCCCACCAGGCTCCCCCATCCCTGGGATTCTCCAGGCAAGAACACTGGAGTGGGTTGCCATTTCCTTCTCCATAAAAACTACAGTTCCTTTGAAAGGGAACCAGAGCAGGTAGACATTTTCAGCATATATATGGTATAAACGGAACCAGAAAAGCTATCACACTTTAAGGTAGTTCCCAAGCAACCTATTCCATCCATTTCCCTCTTTCTCCCTAATGATGGCTCTGCATCTCATCTCAACTCCGTCATCCTCTCCCTCCCACCTAACTGGTCCTCATTCCCCAGGAGGCTGGGCCACATTCCCCAGGAGGCTGGTCTGATTGGCTCTGCTGATAGTCATCAACTCCTCTGGCCATTCTACTTTGCCTTCTTGGTCACTGGCCAGTCAATGGACAAACTACAGACACCAGATTCAATGCCCCATGGAGTCAGCAGCCTAGCTGAGTAAGGACTGAGGCAGGGGCCATTTTAGCTAGAAGAGGGTGTTGTGCATGGTGAACTTTGGGTTGTAAAAGGTAGGGTCCTTCTTAGGATTTTGTTAATGACTTTATCACTAATATTCTTTACTAAAATCATAGGTACCTAGAATAGTCATAGAGTCAGAATGTACACTGGTAGATGCCAGGGGCTGGGGGTGAGGGGTACTTAGTGTTTTAATGGGAACAGAGTTTCAGTTTGAGAAGGTGAAAAATTCAGGAGATGGCTGATAGTGAGAGTTGCACAACAATGTGAATGTCCTTAGTGCCACTGAAATGTGCAGTTAAATATGGTTAAAATAGTATCTTTTATATTATATGAATTTTACCACAAAAACATTAAAAAATTATAACATACTTTTGAATGCTTCCTGGGAGTTGGTGATGGACAGGGAGGCCTGGTGTGCTGCGATTCATGGGGTCGCAAAGAGTCAGACACGACTGAGCGACTGAACTGAACTGAACTGAACTGACACCAGTTTAAGATTATTTTCTTAATCTTCACACAATCCTATAGGGTATATATATTCTCATGTTATAGATAAGGAAATGGGGTCCAGAAATTCCATAATTTGCTGAAGGTAATGCTAATGCATCTTTTAAAATCCTGTCTTGACCCAGTTTTGAGGCCCTGGCTAGAGGTTAATTAGTTCTTTTTGAGTGGAAACGTCCACACCCATGCACCTCCGTAATGGGCTCACATTCCAGGCAGATCTGTCCACCCCAAGGACTCTAGACAAGGTAATCTGGGAAAGCAACTATGCCCCAAGGCTGAAATTATTCAATGAGCCAATCTTACACCTGCTTACTCTGCTTCTCCTTTTCCTTCCTGAAGAAACCACAATAAAGGAGCCTGACTATCGTCTCCCTCTCCCCCTGCCTCATGGTGGACCAGGTGCCTCCCAGAGTGGCCCTACATAGCATGCTCTTTCTCCCCAGGGAGCTGTGAGTGTGACAAATCACAAAAGTCTACCAGTTTCTCTCTCTTGATCTGCATCTGGTCACACCATACCTCACCCAAAGTAATATGGTTAAAGGTGACATAACTGGGAAGAAGTGAAGCTGCGGGTTGAACCCAAGCAGCCTGGCATGATGAGCCACACACACGATTATGCTGCCTTTTCTCTTATTCACTGCCAAGCACACCCTCCAGGGATGGGGTACCACCAACTTGTTAATCTGTGTTGACTCTGACCTTGGCATAGACAGAGTGGCTACAAACAGCTTCAGCCCCGCCTTCCAAGAGTATCTTTTACCTCTATTTCCAGTCTGGGTATTATTAGTTCCTCCCTTGAAGGTCCTTGATAGCAAGTAAAAATTTCAGTCAACATGACCTGGCAAAGTTTGTGGAATCTTTCCTATTTCTTACAGTTGTTAGTTGCTCTTGTTATTATGCATTTTGTTCATCTTATTATTTTGTATTTTCTGATTGTTGTTGTTATTTTGCAATTTATTGGTAGCCTGGAAAGCCTTTAAGATCTAATATTACAAACTTTAACTGTAATAGAAAAGAAAAAGGAAGAGACTCAAAATGCAGGTAGCACGTATCTGATTTTTGACAAGTTACCTTTCTGAGTCTCAGTGTCTTCATCTGTAAAATGAGAACAATACTTCCTACCTTACAGAGTTATTGTGAGGGATGAATGAGAAAAGGCCCATGGAAGTGCCTAGGAGAGTCTCTGGAACCTAGTACTTGTTCAGCAAGTATTTCTCTCCTGGCTTGAGTAAGACCTTAGGCAGCACCAATGTGTCATCTATGTGGGTCTCCGATGTGAGGCATCATTATCCTTCTTTGTCCAACACTTCCCTCTAAGTTCTTTCTCTCTCCAGGGTATCTGAATTAATTATTCCTGGGTCTGATTTCTTTCCCTACTTATGTTTTCTCCCATTTCTGATCTCAACTAGCCCTTCACACCTAAAGCCCTACTCTTCCTCCCCACTATGGCCATCAGATTTTGGGATAAATGACTTGCTACCTCTTTGCTCAAAAAAAGAGAAGACAGTTAAGGTCTTCTGTTTTCTCCTGAGCTATAGATAGCAAATATCTTTCATATAAGCTGGAATCAAGATTGCTGGGAGAAATATCAATAACATAAGATATGCAGATGATATCATCCTTATGGTAGAAAGCAAAGAAGAACTAAAGAGCCTCTTGATGAAAGTGAAAGAGGAGAGTGAAAAAGGTGGGTTAAAACTCAACATTCAGAAAACTACGTTCATGGCATCTGGTCCCATCAGTTCAGTTCAGTTCAGTTACTCAGTTGTGTCCTACTCTTTGTGACCCCATGAACCCCAGCATGCCAGGCCTCACTGTCCATCACCAACTGCCAGAGTCTACCCAAACCCATGTCCATCGAGTCGGTGATGCCATCCAACCATCTCATCCTCTGTCGTCCCCTTCTCCTCCTGCCCTCAATCTTTCCCAGCATCAGGGTCTTTTCAAATGAGTCAGCTCTTCGCATCAGGTGGCCAATGTTTTGGTCCCATCACTTCATGGCAAATAGATGGGGAAACAGTGGAAACAGTGAGAGACTTTATTTTGGGGGGCTCCAAAATCACTGTAGGTGGTGACTGCAGCCATGAAATTAAAAGACGCTTACTCCCTGGGAGAAAAGTTACGAACAACCTAGACAGCATATTACAAAGCAGAGATATTACTTTGCTGACAAAGGTCCATCTAGTCAAGGCTATGGTTTTTCCAGTAGTCATGAATGGATGTGAGAGTTGGACTATAAAGAAAGCTGAGCTCCAAAGAATTGATGCTTTTAAACTGTGGTGTTGGAGAAGACTCTTGAGAGTCCCTTGGACTGCAAGGAGATCAAACCAGTCCATCCTAAAGAAAATCAGTCCTAAATATTCACTGGAAGGACTGATGTTGAAGCTAAAACTTCAATACTTTGGCCACCTGATGCGAAGAACTGACTCATTGGAGAAGACCCTGATGCTGGGAAAGGTTGAAGGTGGGAGGAGAAGGGGACGACAGAATGGACATGAGTTTGAGTAAACTCCAGGAGTTGGTGAAGGACAGGGAGGCCTGGTGTGCTGCAGCCCACGGGAGTCACAAAGAGTCGGACACGACTGAGTGACTGAAATGAACTGAACTGATCGTTCATACTGAAGTCTGACTGTGATTATATGAGAGTGGCTGAGTTCTTAAGAGGCTAAGTCCATGAACACATTCTGTGGGAAGGAGTTCCATGATCGATTGGCCATGTCTGCCTGGGCACAGAGTGGAGAGTGACAACCCATGTTCCATTTTTCCCCTGTGCTTGTGACACTGATTTATTCCTAGAATTGTTGTCACATCATGCTCTTGGTCAGGATGAAGGTGATGTTATGGGCAAGCACCAAATGCAAAAGCCTCCACCACCACTAAACAAACCATTCAAATGCTTTCACTCCTGGTTTATAGAAAGTCCATCTTCATATGCAAAAATGCACATTGTGCAGATGAAGGAAAGACTCATTGAACCATCTTTCATGAGTAGTTGAGGGATTTAGGCCAATTGGTTCTCTTTCTTTTTCAAATGGTTTTAATGAGCCATGCAATTAGGAAAGAAAATCTGGGGAAACAAGGTGTGATTGTTTCATTCTTTAGGACACAGTAGCAATTGCATTATTAATAACTACTTTTTAAGGGATCCCACAGCTATCTAGCTAGCACTGTAATCAAAACAATTGGTGGTCCAGGGCTTAGGAATCCACTTTGCAGTGCAGGGGACACAGATTCAATCCCTGGTCAGGGAACTAAGATCCCACGTGTCACAGAGCAACTGAGTCTGTGCACCACAATTCAAGAGTCCATGCACTATGACGAAAGATTCTGCATGATGCAATGACAATCCCACATGCCTCAACTAAGACCTAAGGCCCATGGAAGTGCCTAGGAGAGTCTCTGGAACCTAGTACTTGCTCAGCAAGTATTTCTCTCCTGGCTTGAATAAGTCTTTAGGCAGCACCAATGTGCTATCTATGTGGGTCTCCATGCTATGGCTTCTCATTCAACATTACAACAACACTATTTGGTCAATACTATTAGTATATCATTTTATGGGTGAGGAACTTGTCCACGTTCACACTGCAGTGGAGCAGTAGAGCTGGATTTTACCCTGGCTACTGCCAGTAACCAAAATATGAGCTCTTCCCAAAATACCAGGTTTCTGAGCAAGGGTCTGGAAGATGTTGTCTTGTCAGGTCAGCCCTCCTGACCTGACTATCCCCTTTCCTCATTTGCTGGTTAATTGACATCTGAGATAGATTCTCTGTGTGTGTGTGTGTGTGTCTGTCTGCTTCTGCGCCCAGCTTGGCTTTCTGCAAAAGATTGAATTTAGAAGATTTGGGCTGAAGAGGCCAAGCAATGAAGCATGCATTAGCTGGGTCATAGCACAGAGGCCATGAAAGAATTATAAATTGAACCACACCCCTGAACCAGAAAGACCCAGGTGAGCTGATATCCAACTTCTGGTGTGTTTGCTTCCCAGGGCCACCATGATAAAGTAGCATGAATTAGGCCACTTAAAACATCACAAATGCATTATGCCACAGTTCTAGAGGCCAAACGTCCAAAATCAAGGTGTAAGCAGAACTATGATCTCTCTGAAAACACTGGGGAAGGAACTGCTCCAGGCCCTTCTTCTAGCTTCTGGTGGCCTCGGGGGCCCCCTTCACTGACAGATGCGTCACTCCTGTCTTATGGCCATCTTCTCCCTTTGTGTCTGCTCATTACCTTCCTTCTGTGTGTCAGTTTCTGTGTCCAAATTTCCTCTTTTTTACAAGGACACCAGTCATAGGCCACGGTAGTTTAGGGATCCCCTTTATGAGATCTCCCTGGCGGCTCAGCAGAAAAGAACCTGCCTGACAATGCAGGAGACACAGGTTCGATCCCTGGGTCAGGAAGATCCTATGGAAAAGGAAATGGCAACACACTCCAGTATTCTTGACTGGAAAAATCCCATGGACAGAGGAGCTTGGCGGGCTACTGTCCATGGAGTCTCAAGAGTTGGACATGATTGAAGTGACTAAATAGCAGCAATACCCTTAATGATTTCATTTCACCTTGATTACCTCTGTGAAGATCTTACCTCCAGGTAAGGCCACATTCTCAGGTACTGAGAGTTAGGACTTCAGTGTATAATAAGGGGTTGGGGGACAAGATGTGGCCCATAACTCTTGGGTCCTCTGTATGGGAATGAGAATTCAGGAATTGTTCTTCCCATGGAAAGAACTAATCCCATGGACAGGGGAGCTTGGTGGGCTATAGCCCATGGAGTTGCAAAGAGTCAGACACAACTGAGCAACTAAGCACAGCACATGGAAAGAACCAAGAGAAGCAGGAAACATTGATCAAATCAAGGATGGGATTCACATAGCCTCTTAGAATACTTAGGACCATAGTATACAGAAGGAGTAGAATATCCACCTCTAGGAAGGGTGGGCAGGTAACATTTGCTGAGCACCTAATATGTGCCAGGAAACTTTACAATCTGTACCCTATTTAGCTCAGTGAGTAATGGGTAAATAAATATTCATATCCATTCATTGATCTTTCAGAACAAAATCTTGGGCAGGGGATCCTACTGTCTCCATTTTATGGAAAAGAAACACGAAATTCAGAGAAGGGAGAATGCCTCAGTTGGCAGGATTAGATTTCCAGATCAGGAGCAGTGAAATGCTTCTCCCCATGGCCATCAGTCTTGAGGGCTGGTAGTGACCAACACCAGCTCAGACCTCAGACAACCGGGCCAATGACCACCAAGAAGCAGACTCTTCCTCTTAGGAATGGTAAAAACATGAAAAACCCAAGAAAGGGAAAACCAAGCACAGAGTTCATTGATGAGTGCCAACTGTATCCCCAATGAGGAGAGAAAAGGAATTGAATTTCTCTTCTTGATGTTCAACTTTGATATTATAAATTTTGAAACTTGGCCTGAAAATCCAAAGATCAACAAACCCTAGTTTTCTCATCCTGAAAACTGGAGACGTGAACTTGGTTGGGGAAATCAAATGGACTGAGATGAGTGTAAAACACAGAAGCAAAAAGCAAGGGAGAAAGGAAAAGATATACCCAACCGAATCCAGGATTCCAAAGAATAGGAAGGAGAGATAAGAAATCCTTCTTAAATGAACAATGTAAAGATATAAAAGAAAACAATAGAATGGGAAAGACCAGAAATCTCTTCAAGAAAATTGGAGCTATCAAAGGAACATTTCATGCAAGGATGGGCATGATAAAGTACAGAATCAGTAAGAAACTAACAGAAGCAAAAGAGATTAAGAAGAGGTGGCAAGAATAAACAGAAGAACTATACAAAAAAAGGAATTAATGATCCAGATAACCACGATGGTACAGTCACTCACCTAGAGTGAGACATCCTGGAGTATAAAGTCAAGTGGGCCTCAGGAAGCATTAATATGAACTAAGTTAGTGGAGGTGATGGAATTCCCGCTGAGCTATTTAAAATCCTCAAAAATGATGCTGTTAATGTGTTGTACTCAATATGTCAGCAAATTTGGAGATTTTAGGAGTGGCCACAGGACTGGAAAAATCAGTTTTCATTTCAGTCCTAAACAAAGGCAATGCCAAAGAATGTTCAAACTACCATATACAGTCACAGTCATTTCATTTGCTAGCAAGGTAATGCTCAAAATCCTTCAAGCTAGGCTTCAGCAGTACATGAACTGAGAACTTCTAGATGTACAAGCTGGAGTTGGAAAAGGCAAAAGAAGCAGAGATCAAATTGTCAACATCTGTTGGATCAGAGAGAAAGCAAGGGAATTCCAAAAAAGCATCTCCTTCTGCTTCATTGACTATGTTAAAGCCTTTGACTGTGTGGATCACAACAAACTGTGGAAAATTCTTAAAGAGATGGGGACACCAGACCACCTTACTTGCCTCCTGAGAAACTGGTATTCAGGCCAAGAGGCAACAGTTAGAACGGGACATGGAACAAAACACTGGTTCAAAACTGGGAAGGGAGTATGTCAAGGTTGTATATTGTCATCCTGCTTGTTTAACTTATATGCAGAGTATATCATGTGTAATGCTGGGCTGGATGAATCACAAGTTGGAACCAAGATTGCCGGGAGAAATATCAACAACTTCAGATATGCAGATGACACCACTTTAATGGCAGAAAGTGAAGAAGAACTAAAGAACCTCTTGATGAGGGTGAAAGAGGAGAGTGAAAAAGCTTCCTTTAAACTCAACAGTCAAAAAACTAATCATGCCATCTGGTCCCATCACTTCATGGCAAATAGAAGGAGAAATAGTGGAGACAGTGACAGATTTTATTTTCTTGGGCTCCAAAATCACTGTGGATGGTGACTGCAGCCATGAAATTAAAAGACACTTGCTCCTTTGAAGGAAAGCTATGACAAATCTAGACAATGTATTAAAAAGCAGAAACATCATTTTGGCAACAAAGGTCTGTCTAGTCAAAGCTATGGTTTTTCCAGTAATCATATACAAATATGAGAGTTGGACCATAAAGAAGGCTGAGCACTGAAGAATTGATGTTTTCAAATTACGGTGCCAGAGAAGACTCTTGAGACTCCCTTGGACAGTAAGGAGATCAAACCTATCAATCCTAAAAGAAGTCAACCCTGAATATTCATTGGAAGAACTGATGCTGAAGTTGAAACTCCAATACTTTGGCCACCTGCTGCAAACAGCTGACTCATTGGAAAAGACCTTGATGCTGGGAAAGAGAAAATGCAGGAGGAGAAGGGGACAACAGAGGATGAAATGGTTGGATAGCATCACCAACTCAATGGACATAAATTTAAGCAAACTCAGGGAGACAATGAAGGACAGGGAACCCTGGGATTACAAAGAGTTGGACAAGACTTAGCAACTGAATATCAACAAAAACAGAAAAATGTAATGAAAAGGAGTTGATCTTTTTAATCTCCACGGTTGGAGTTAGAGCAGAAGTGGTTTGGAGCTAGATAAGATGATCGTTTCCGAGAGATGAGGCCTTTGTTATTCTATGTAACAAGGTTATGGAGTTCTCGGTCTATTATTTTTTTTTTTTTGATTGGAGTATAATTGCTTTACTGTGTTGTGTTAGTTTCTGCTGTACAACGGCATGGATCAGCCATGTGTACGCATGTGTTTCCTCTCTTGAGTCTCCCTCCCACCCCCCATCCCACCCTCTAGGTCGTCACAGAGCACTGAGCTGAGCTTCCTGTACTCTATAGCAGCTTCCTGCTAGTTGTCTGTTTGCAGCACATGGTAGCATGTATATGTCAATGCTACTGTCTCAATTTGTCCCATTCTCTTTTCCCCTCCATGTCCAAAAGTCCATTCTATACATCTGCGTCTCCACTCATGCCCTGCACATAGGTTCATCAGTATCATTTTTCCAGATTCCATATATATATATATGTGAATATACAATATTTGTTTTTCTCTTTCCAGCTCACTTCATTTTGTGTGATAATCTCTAGGTCTATCCATGTGGCTGCAAATGGCATTATTTCATTCTTTTTATGGCTGACTAATACTCCATTGCATATACGTACCACATCTTCTTTATACATTCTTCTGTCTATGGGCAACTAGTTGCTTACATGTCCTGACTATTGTATACAGTGCTGCTGTGAAATAGGGGTGCATGTATCTTTTTTAATTATAGTTTTGTTTTCAACAAAGCAGCAGAAATTATGTCAGAGCAGGGGCACTAGAAAACTCCTCCACCTCCGTGTGTTTTTTGCTACAGTTTTTTGATGCTGAAAAAACTGGATGGTTACCTTATGACCAGGAAGTTTAGGTACCAGATATTTACACCATGATTTTCATTCTGTTTACATTTTGGGACATCCTTGCTAATCTCTCTCTTCCATCTTTCCCAAATGTTTTAGTGAATAAATGGGTTATTATCTCTCAAAGTTAGACAACTTGTTCCTGCAAATGCAGGACGTGACTCTTGGCTCTGAGTGTGAGATTGTTGGAAGATGTCTAGAAGCTCCATTCACCCTGGACGCCATGAAATATACATGACACCAAAATAGGCTTGACAACTCCCCCCACGCATGTCAGGAGGGTAATGTTTGTGATCTATATGCATCTTGGTCAAGTGGACATCTGGGGGTCAGCTTGAAATTTATCGATAATTTCATCAGGTTGATAACATTTCACACATTACCCAAACCAGCTTCCTCTTTTCCAGATGATCTGAAGAACCAGGTGAAACTTGGATTGCAGCTGAAAAAGCTTTAGAATCAAAGTGGCCCTGCCTGCCCCTGGCTATGGTTTCACTTCCCTTCCCTTGAAAGAGAGAAGTCAGCCTGTTTGATGTTTGGATGGATGTTCCAACCAATCATACATGTGCACTGATGGTCCCTAATCTACAAGGTCCAAGAGCTGGACCAGAGAACATCCTCCTTCCTGCACTGAAGAATGTTTTCTTTTCTGCACTGAAGGGTAGCTCTTCCTGGCCTCTGACTTCTGAAGACAGACACTGCAGAGGACCTCTTGCCAAGAAAAGAAGCAGGATGAAGAGCTGGATATCTTTTTTTGAAAGCTTTTTTAAAAAAATTGTTTGTTTATGTATTAATTTATGACTGCACTGAGTCTTCATTGCTGGACATGGGCTTTCTCTAGTTGCGGTGAGTGGGGGGTGCCTACTCTCTAGTTATGATACACAGGCTTCTCATTGCAGTGGCTTCTTTTGCCACTAAGCATGGGCTCTAGGCATGTGGGCTTCAGTAGTTGCAGCTTGCAGGTTCTAGAGTGGGGTTCGCTAGTCGTGGTACATGGGCTTAGTTGCCCTGTGCCTGTGGGATCTTCCAGGACCAGGGATCGAACCCATGCCCCCTGCATGTCCGACTCTGTGACCCCAGGGACTGTAGCCCACCAGGCTCCTCTGTCCATGGGGTTTCCCAGGCAAGAATACTGGAGTGGGTTGTTGTGCCCTCCTCCAGGGGATCTACCCAAGGATCAAACCCCAGTCTCCTGCATCTCCTGCATTGGCAGTGGGGTTCTTTACCGCTAGCGCCACTTGGGAAGCCCCAATATAACTGCAGTGTATGTGTGATAGTCACTCAGTCGTGTCTGACTCTTTGCGACCCCATGGACTGTAGCCTGCCAGGTTCCTCTATCCATGGAATTCTCTAGGCAAGAATACTGGAGTGGGTTGCCATTTGGATTTCTCATTTTTTTCTGGTGGCACCGCTTTGCTTCAGATCTACCTCCAGTCATTTCTCTAGACTCCAGCCATCCCCCTCTTTCTTTTTCTAAATATCACTATCTAATTTATACCCCCAACTAGATTAGCAAGAAGGAAAATCAGCCCAAGATCATGGGGAGTGTTTTCTGAAGGATGTTAGGGAATAGAGATAGAACATGAAGCCAATCGAATGCACATCAAGAACTGTACCAGCTATTTAATGCATACCAGGTTATCATGGCAACCTGGGGTAGTATTATAGTTACAATAATAGCATTACTGTTTCCATTCTCCAGACAGGAAAATAAAGATCAGGAAGGTTCAATGACCTGTTGGAAGTTATACTGCAAACATATAGTGGAACTGGAATCAGAACCCAGGACTGGTCTGGAGAAGAGACAAGGTCATTTTGGAAGGGAAGCTTGAGATTACAGCCACAAAATATCCCAAAATGTTGAAGCCAGGGAGGAAAAAAAAAAACCCACTGTGATGGAGGAGAGCAGATGAAGTAGAAATGTGGGAAAACTGAAATATATGCATTTCTTTTTTTTTTTTATTTAACACTCTTTATGGAACTTAAGTCATTTTGTAAGCTTTGAAACATAAAAATGTATTATGTATAATGTGCTTTGCTCATAAAATTATCATGTTTGGTGTATTTAAAGACGTGAGAACATGGGAAGAAGGAAAGGAGTTTGAGGGGAATAGCTTTTTTTCTTTTTTTTTTGAAAAAAGTTAAAAGGTTTTGATGGGGAAAAAATGTTAAATAAAAATTTTCTATTTTTTTCACCAGATGTTCATGATTCTATTTACAGCCATTAACTTTTCCCTTTTTCTGTTAACTTTCAGGAACCCTCAAACTGACCCTCAGGGGTTCCTCCATCTGCCTCAGGCCCAAAGCTCATCATCACTATCCCCACCCCTCTGGGGATATCCCCTCCTTCTCTTTAGTTGTGGACACTTCACAACTCTGGCACCCTTGATTTTTCTGGCTCTTTCTCAAGTACCAGCCTTCCATCCAGCTTTCTGTTAGTAGCTGTTACTTGGTTCTGCCTCTTCATGATAAACTACTCCTTCTGAGTGGTTAGTGTCTGTATAGCTCACAGTGGCTTCTAGTCATCTCACTGAGATGACTTATGATCCTTGGGATTGGCTGGGTACTAGGTAAAGAGGACTGCTTCTCTAAGACTTTTACAGGGGTCAGGCCAGGGAACTCCCCTTTACTACACCTGTATACCTGGGGGACACAGTCCTACTCTAGGGTTCCTGGTCTGATGAATGGAGTGTGGGCTTGAATGTCACTCCCAGTTGGCCTCTTGGTCAAGTGCTCATCCCCTCTGTCTCAGATCAAGCCAAGGTTTTCAAAAGAATTTTGCTAAAGACTGGAAATAACCTTAAAAGCTAAAATAGGATTGTTTAAATTATGACGTGTCCACAAAGGGGGATGTGTGTTGCTCAGTCGCTTCAGTCATGTCCGACTCTTTGCAACCCTATGGACTGTAGCCCACCAGGCTCGTCTGTCCATGAGGTTTTCCGGGCAAGAATACTGGAGTGGGTGGCCATACCTTTCTCCAGGGGATCTTCCTGACCCAGGGATCGAACCTGCATCTCCTGTGTCACCTCCTAAAATGGGAGGATATACAGCTATCAAAATATTAAGACAGAGCTATGTCTACCAAGTATGGTACCATCCTTAAGGAAATTTAACTGATACAGGTAAAATACAAAGTTATATGGAACTATTTCCTATTTACATAAGAAAGATTAGAAATGGACTGATGGACTGTGCACTTCTATGTCCATAAGATATCTTACAATCTTTACAAGCCCCAGGAAACTATGACAGAGAGGTGACCTAGGGGATGGAAGATAAGGAGCAGGAGAGATTTAATTTTGACTAAATATTATTTACAGTGCTTGCTTTCTATCACTTACATGTATTACCTTTTGATAGCTGGCTAACCAGATAGCTAGGTAAACGAATAAATAAATGAAAATGTAAAGGTAGTTTGATACATTGTATGCATTGAGTAAATTTGCTATAAATTTATTAAATGAAAAATTTGCTAATTGATCAAGTCACCACTGCATAAGGGATAGCAGGCATGTACTCTAGTAAATCTGAAAATTCTGTTTGTCTCTGTGGAAGGAAGGCAACTGAACTTGCCTCTAGATGGTCTCTCAGCTATTTCGTTATTTCTACAACAAACATAAACTGAGAGCTCACATGTTCCAGCACTGATGTGCACACTTGCGCTGCAAAGGTGAGTAAGACACAGCTGATTCTGGACCACACAGTGAACAGGAGAGGTAAACACCTCAATAAATCACTAGCTCGATGTAATAAAAGCTCAACCCAAAGATCCTGGGGGATAATCCACTAATGGGATTATGGGAGGTTTGGAGAAGACACTGAATAACTTCAGAGATGAAAAGATCCTTAGGAATCTTCTAGTTCAATCTCTTGTTGAAAAAGTAGAAGAAACAGACACGGCCAAAGTCAAGCGGGAACAAAACGACAGAACTGGATTAAGCCAAACTGTGCTTGTGCTCAATTGCTCAGTTGTGTCTAACTCCGTGTGATCCCATGGACTGTAGGCCACCAGGCTCCTCTGTCTATGGGATTTTCCCAGAATGAATACTGGAGTGGGTTGCCATTTCCTCCTTCAGAAGATCTTCCCAAGCCAGAGATCGAATCAGTGTCTGCTGCATTGGCAGGCAGATTCTTTACCACTGAGCTACCTAGAAAGCCCATGAGCCAAATATAAATGTTCAATTCTGCTGCGTGACAAGTATCCTCAATATCTCAACAACATGCAATAATAAGCATCTATGTAGCTCCAGTTCTGAGGGTTGGCTGGGAGTGGGCACGGTGGCTCAGTTCTGCTCTGTGTGCCTTTCATCTATTGCACTACCTGGGAATGTTCTTCTCCTGACATGGCAGAGATGCAAAAAAGCAAAGAGAAGCATGCAAAGCCTCAGAAGGTATAATTTCAGAACTGGTACCACGTCATTACTGCTTCATTCTTGACTAAAGGAAGTTTCTTGGCTGAACCTAAATTAGAGGAATGGGAAATTATTTTCCACTCCTTTGGTGGAAGAACATAAAAGTCATAAGGCAAGGGGCATGGTTAGAGAGAAGGGTGAAGAAGGGTCAACAATAAAATCCAGCACACGAATTTTAACTCACATCTTTTGGTCCCAAGCCCAATGCAGTAGGCTACATTTTAGGAAAAAATAGTTGCTAATATAGGGCAGTCCTGTAGACTAGGTACTTGTAATCACATTGGTATAGTTAAGGAGGAAAATAGATCCTTTCTAGCAAGCTGGCATCTGGAAATTGATCTTTTTCTCTTTCAAAGCTGTTGCAACCTGTCCAAGGTTTTGCAGATGTGTGCAGGGGCTAGAGAGGTTGGTGGTGAGGGGCACCCACTCCAGGCCAGTTTGAAACGGAGAGTAGAGGGAAGGGGGGCCAGGAAAGACAATACTCTTCTTTTTGCATAATTGTTAAAAGTAGAATCTTTTCAGGTATTTGTTCAGATAATATATGAATATATGGACATGTAAGAATGATGAATCATTTCAGATGAGTCAAGTGTCAAAGTACAGCCTTGGGGCTGGAAGAAACTCAAGATCTAGTGCCCTTAAGTGAGCCGGCTGATATGCCAACCAGAAAGCTCTGGTTCCACCCCAACAGGCCCCACCCCTAACAGGCCCCACTTCCAAGAGGCCGCAACTCTAACAGACTTCAACCAATCAGGCTCCACCCTCAGCAGGCCCCGCCCCCAGGCTCTCCTTCCTCCCTGGTTAGGACTTGGCTGTGCCTCCAGTGGGTTGGGCAGGAAGAAGGGTTACTAGGGCTCGATTAGTTCTATTAGGAAGCATAACCTGGAGCATTACTTCCACAGAGTGATAATGTCTAGTGTTGCCTGCAGGCAAGACTTCTAAAAATTGGTAACCACTGTGGCAAGAACTGAAATAACTGTTATCACACTGTTTTAACACCTAAATTGTGTATATTGTTGCTGGGGAAGAAGCAAATTTGGCTGGTGGGTGTTGAGATTGTTTTCAGAATAATCAGGTTGCAAAGACATTCTATGATGAGTCACTGAGTTACTGATAATAAGGCACAGAGAGGAGAGAGACAAAAATAATAACAATAGCTACCAAACAGGGAACACCTATGATGTGCTGGATATTGCTGCCAGATTATTTTTCTCACTACCCCAATACAGTAGGGACAGGCACATGACCTAATATCAACCAATTCGATTCTTTCCTGGGACTCTGACTCTTAAGTGAAATGGTGCAAGGACCATGGAAACCACTAAGGTTTGTTTATTCCAGTGTTATCATCTGGGTGAGACCACTGTGCTGGTTAATTTTATGTGTCAACTTGATTGGATCACTGGCTGATCTGAATAAAGTGGATTGCTACTCTCAATGTGGATGGGCCTCAGTCAATCAGTTGGAGACCTGAATAGAAAAATAGAGTCTTCCTTGGCGACTGAGATGGTAAAGAATCTGCCTGCAGTGCAGGAGACCTGAGTTCAATCCCTGGGCTGGGAAGATCCCCTGGAGAAAGGAATGGCAACCTACTCTAGTATTCTTGCCTGGGGAATTCCATGTACAGAGGAACCTGGTGGGGTACACTCAATGCAATTGCAAAGAGTCAGACATGACTGAGCAACTAACACTTTCCCTTTTCATAAAGGAAAATGTGCTCTCTCTTCCTGTTTTCAAGCTGGAACATTGGCCTTTTACATCAGACTGGAACTTAGTCAACTCCCTTGGTTCCCAGGCCTTCGAACTTGGAGTGGAATTACACTGCCAGCTTTTATGAGTCTACAGTAGAAAGTGGAACTTCTCAAACTCTATAATTACGTGAGCCAATTCCATATAATAAATTTCTTTGATAGCTAGGTGATAGGTAGATAGATGAACGACAGACACATAGATAGATAGATAGTTGTTGTTTTTCAGTCTCTAAGTCATGTTCAACTCTTTGTGACCCCATGGACTGCAGCATGCCAGGCACTCCTGTCCTTCAGTATCTCCCAGAGTTTGGTCAAATTCATGTCCATTGAGTCAGTGATGATACCTAGCCACCTCATCCTTTGCTGCCCTCTTCTCCTTTTGCCTTCAATCTTTCCAAGCATCTATTGACTCTTTCTCTGGAAAATCCTGGCTGATATAACCATCAAGAGATTTGTGCTACCAAGACCTTTTGGAGAGGCCCAGACACTTTTTATTGTCTGCTTTGTTCTATACTGGAAGCTACTCCATGTATTTTTAATTAATTTTTAAATTAATTTCTAATTAATTCCTTTTGGCTTAAGCAATTTAGAGCCAGATTCTGTTGCTTGTGACCAAAGAATCATAGCTTCTGATGTAACCTTAGTAGATTGGTAAATACTCCTCCTCTCTAAAGATAAAAATAAACAAAAGCAAAACAAAACAGAAACCCCACAAAATCTATTGCAAGTCATAGAGGTGAAGCTATGTCACACAGTTAATGAGGAGTGGGCTTGTGATTTGAAATCAAGATTCTGAGCTCTTTTCCCTTTGTCCTTTGGGGTTGCCAATCATAACGTGACTGGAAACTGGTCTGGAATTCTGGAGGAGGCTCCTCACCAACTCTGAGCTACAGAAACTTCCAGAGGCAGATGACCTGGCTCATTCTCCAGCAAGGAAGATACTCACAGGTCAAAGGTTCACAGAATAAAGGGTGTCAAACCTGATTCAGTGCCAAGTGCTAAACCTGGGGTCTGCCACTAAGTTGCTAGAGGTTCTGTTACTAAACAAATCTTGGGTTTCCTTGCCTGCATGCAGTAAAGCCAGTCTACTGACACCAAGTTATGGTGAAGGAAAGTGCAATGCTTGTTGCAAGCACTAAACAAGGAGTCCAGGATAGCTAATGGTCAAAAAGCCCAATCTCCTCAATGGGTGTTAGCAAAGCATATTTAAAGGCTAAGGAATGGAGGAGCATCCCAGGGGCTGTGATCAGTTTATGCACAGTTCTCTGATTGGCTGATGATGAGGTCACAGGGGTTAACATGATCAGTCCTTAGGCTCCACTAGGCCTGGGGGCTATGTGCTCATGGTCATCAAGTCACTATATGTTATCAAGTCACTAATGTCTTCCATCTGGTGAGTGTTTTAGCACCTGTAAAGCAACTCAGGAAATGTATGTTAGACACTGTTATCTAGGTCCTTCAGAGAGGAGCTAAAGTAGTGAAAATGGAGGAAGGGACTGTCCAGGAAAGGCCCCATTGGGTCCCACTCCATTATAGAACCTGAATTGGAACCTGAGTCTCTTAACCCCAGAGCCCATTGCTGTTTTGTTCCACGCTAACCTACCATTTCACATGAGAGTTTCATTTTAACAGGATAAGAAGTAATTATAATTGCAGATTTTCCTTTTTCCTGGCCTTGCTTCAAATTCAAATATCAAAACAAATGTAAAACCAAAGTTTAAACAAGAACCATCCCCACTGGAAAAGCCATACGTGTTCTGTTCTTCCCCCTGTTTTTATCAGCTCTGTGCACATCTCTGTGCTCAAGTCCCTAGAAAAACCTTTGTTGGGACCTAGATGGACCGCAGAAGAGCCTGAGCTGAGAGCCCAGTCCTCCTCCTATCAGCTCAGGGCTGCACCTAGTGGGCAGATGGTTATTGTTTAGTCACTCAGTCATGTCCAACTCATTTGCAACCCCATGGACTGTAGCCCGCCAGGCTCCTCTATTCATGGGATTTCCTAGGCAAAAATACTGGAGTGGGTTGCCATTTCTGTGGAGCCTTGTACTAAGGTTACTGGATAAAAATCTTTGGAACTGACCAAGCCTCATAGCAACTGTTGCCATGAGCCTACAGATACAGTTCCCTGACCTCGTATCAGGTAAAATACCCACCCTATAGTATCCTAGCCTTCCCTGGTGGTTCAGTCAGTAAAGGGTCTGCAAAGTGCAGGAGACCTGGGTTCAATCCCTGGGTTGGAAAGATCCCCTGAAGAAGAAAATGGCAACCCACCCTAATATTCTTGCCTGGGAAATCCCATGGACAGAGGAGCATGGCGGGTTCATGGGGTTCAAGAGTTGGACATGACTGAGTGACTAAACCTACCTACCTATAGCATCTTAACCAATCACCTAACGCCACCATTTCAGTAGGGATTTTCTCTGTCTTGAGGCTAGAAAAATTGGCTACTAGCCTGTAAAACTGTTTAGCTCTCCCTTGAGCTGGTCTACTGTTCTAACAACATCTCCCACTCTAATAAACTTTATTCTCCCCTCATTCTGCCTCATGTCTGGAAATTCTTTCCCAACCTGCGTAGACGATGACAATTTTCTTCTCCAAGGGATCTTCCTGACCCAGGGGTTGAACGCATATCTCCTGCAATGGCAGGCAGATTCTCTACCACTGAACCACCTGAGAAGCCCAGTGGACAGATATCAAAAGGCTTAAAATTCAGACCTGGAGAACCACACCCTCACACACATATATACGCACATGCTCATCCCCATTCCCAAGGTCAGGGAGCCAGAAACAAGTTAAGGAAGGCTTTCTTGAACTTGGGCTCTTTCCAACTAGAGTCTTTGCTGTACCATTTCAAATATGTGTCAAGCAAGGAGGAGAGTCAGCTTTATTCTTGTGTGATAAATCCTTATCATTGCTTATTCATGTAGAGTTTACCTCTTAGTGTCACATTGGCGACTGAGATATTTGTTTGAGAGTTCTCCAAACAGATCTCTTAGGGCAGGAAAAATGCAGCTGGCTGGAGAGCTTTCTTGCCAAACAGTTGGGTTTGTTTTGCAAAAAAATAAATATGGTGAAATTAGTCCATGAGGACTGCCTTAGTCTTCATTGGTGCACGAGACTGAGAATATAGGCTGGACCTATATCTTGCAGGGCTTTGGATGTCTGCTGAGGAGTCTGCTCTTGACTTACAAAGTGATAGGGGGTGGTGGAGGTGGGGTTTTGTTGGTTTGTTATATTTCTAGTGGAAGATGGCTGTGATTCAGGTTTATTTGATCATTTTGCAAATATTAGACATCTACTACATTCCAGCTACTCTTTCAGGGCCTGGAAATTTTATAGAGGATAAACCAGACAGACATAAGTAGGTTATTATGCAACTTTGATTCATCTACAATAGTGGTTTTCAACCAGGGGCAATATTGCCTTCCCAGGGGCCATTTGGAAATGTCAGGCATTTTTGGTTTTCATAACTAGGGAGAGGGAGGCAAATTTGCTACTGGCAGATAGGAATGAAGACCATGGATCCTATAGAACACAGGGCAGGCCCCAGAACCAAGAACGGACAAAATAACCAATGATGCAAAGGTTGGAAATCCCTGACCTAATAAGTCATAAGCT
Organism: Bos mutus; assembly: GCF_027580195.1. Taxonomy (NCBI): domain Eukaryota; kingdom Metazoa; phylum Chordata; class Mammalia; order Artiodactyla; family Bovidae; genus Bos; species Bos mutus. The sequence continues at coordinate 29,970,124 of NC_091641.1, forward strand.
CATGAACGATAAAGATATTTTCTCCTGGCACATAAATCATAGACACTACTGAAGTGCTGGACACAGAGGATAAACGGTGGAGAAAATTAAATAAGGCATCACACAGAGTTGGACACGACTGAAGCGCGTTAGCAGCAGCAGCAGCAGGCTTTAGCAAAACCAATACAATATTGTAAAGTAAAAAAAAAAAATAATAATAATAAATAAAATAAATAAAAACCAAAAATGAAAAAAAAAGAAATTAGTCATTTATATATCATTTATATAGTCATTTATATACCAATAAATTAGTCATTTATTAGACATTATATATATAGTCATTTATATATATATGTATATATAGTCATTATGTACAGTCAAATATTGGGTATTTCAGGTAGAAACTCTAAGCACCTAGTGAGAGCTCCAGAAAGTCAAACATGAGGTGTTTCCAACCTTAGGGTCTCAGGGTACTTTTGAAAAAAAAAATAATGCATGAAACTCTGGATATCAGGAAGATTCTACAACAAAAAGCCATTGCCTTTGATGTTTGCTGTGTGAGTAGACAATCGTAATTATCACTTATTAAGCAATTAGTATATGCAAGTGTGTGACAAGTCCTGCTTTGGTCATGTCTGACTGTGTGACCCTATGGACTGTAGCCTGCCAGTCTCTGTCCATGGCATTCTCCAGGCAAGAATACTGGAGTGGGTTGCCATGCCCTCCTCCAGGAGATCTTTCTGATTCAGGGACTGAACTTGTGTCTCTTAGATCTACCTGCATTGGCAGGTATGTTCTTTGCTGCTAGTGCCACCTGGGAAGCCCAATATATGCAGAATGTGATGCATTATCCCTTCCATTCCACTGCCCCCCGCAACAACAACCCTGTGGGTTCATGCTGTAATGATCTCCATGTTACAGATAAAAGAACAGAGGTACAGAGGGATTAGGGAGCTTGTCCAAGATCACCCCATTTGCAGGCAGAGCTGGTCTTGCAGGCGAGAAGCCAGCTGGACCCCAGAGTTTGCACTCTTCACCCAAATTTCCTCTTGAGGGAACTCCCACTGTGCTTGATATTGGGGAGCCACCAGCGAGCATCCCCTGCCATAACTCACATCAGGCCAACTGGACTTTCTGGCCTGGAAGTTTCTCTCTTAAACTTTGTGACAATGAAACAGAAATGGTTGATCGATTTCCCTTCAAGCAGTTGTAACCAGATTCCTTGTGTTGCCCTGGGTCCCACTTTCCTGTCCATTCTGCCAACTGCCTCTTTTCTCACCAATAAACTCCACCTTCTGCTAATGTAGGTCATTGTTCATTTCTTTTGTTTGCAACCAGAGATTTCCGGTACAGAAAAAGATCCAGGAAAGGAATTATGGATGTCCTGGGCCCTACTGGGCTCTTAAAGCAGCTAGAAAGTCAGTCTGTGGAGCAGGGAAAGCTGGAAGCTGTGAAGACAGGCCCAAGGCTCAGCTGAGGAAGGAGAGGAAGGAGATTAAAGAAGCCAGAGAGCATTCTGCCTCAAGTACCTGGAGAGCAGGTGACCTGCAGCTTCCTGGAAATGCATGCATGGGCTTGCACCAAGCTGCCGAGATTTAAACTGTGGCTCTCTTTTACTGACTTCCCTGGGTGACTCAGTCAGTAAAGAGTCTGTCTGCAGTGCAAGAGACCTGGGTTCAATCCCTGGGTTGGGAAGATCCCCTGGAGAAGGAAATGGTAACCCACTCCAGTATTCTTGCCTGGGAAATCCCATGGACAGAGGAGCCTGGCAGGCAACAACCAATGGGGTCACGAGTCAGACACGACTGAGTGACTAAACCTACCTACTTACCTGTCTCTTACTAGCTGTGAAACTTTGACAAGCTGTTTAATGTTTTGGAACCAGTTTCCTCTTCTTGAAGGGGGTGTATATTAATATCTGTTTTGTAGAGTTGACAGACAGACCGAATGAGCTAACAGTGCATTCATCACTTCTATGGGATACATTTGCCACATTTTATCATCTTTCAAAATTGGAAGGTGGCTTACAATGGATAATACAATACAGATCACTAGATGGGGTGTTCTTCCCCTTAGTAGTACATGAAATAAAAGTAAGTTATTGCTGTCATCTTAGATTCAGTGATACAGCCTGAGTTTACAGCTTAAAATATTAGCAATTATTATTTCTATTTATACCACCAGTTCCTAGCATATCATAAGCACCCAGTGACTGTGAGATTAAAAAAGATCCCTCTTGAGCTTGAGCTTTACCTGAAGTTGTATTTGAACACTTACACCCATTGAAGGTCAGGGAGCGGTTACACTTGGGCTCCCTTTATGGGGAGAGAGGTCGACACGAATGTACAAACAGAAGCCCCTAGCCAGGAAGAAATGAAGAAACTCTGGTTGCAATAAATCACTTTGGACAGGTTTATCTGTGTTTTCAGGGAACTTTTGCAATCATATTTCTCTTTTGTTCCATAATTTGCAATACAAAACTGCTGACCCCTCCACCTCTGCTTCCTGGCACACTGACAAGTCATCCAGACTCTAGGTAGCAACCAGGAAGTCGAAGTAAGTGATTGCTTCATATCCAGGCTTTGCAGGACCAGTGATAAGCCCTTTCTAAATGCCATTACTCATCTTCAGCTTGGCCACAAAATTAGGCATTTGCAACTCTCTGGTTGTCATTGATGTAATTGTTACAGATCACAACACTTCTTATCAGATTTTATTTCCTCTGACCTAAATATGCAATTCTACAGGAGCATACAGCTCATCTGGGCATTGTTATCAGTATTCACTCAATAGTTATCTAGGGAGATGGAAAATACAGCATGATGATTAAGAAACAAGTGCTGGTATGTCACTGTCCAGGGTCACAGCTTCACTCCTAAATATGTGACCAAATAGGAAAATACCCAACTGCTGTTAGCCTCAGTGGCCTCAGCTATAAGACAAGAATAATAATAGCTGATAGTATTATGGACTAGACACTGCTCCATGTGGTTAACACACAACTGTTTATTTGCTCCTCACAACCATCTCTGAGGTAGCCATTCTATTAACATCCCCATTTAACAGATGTAAAAAGGGATGTTTCAAGAGGTTCTGGAAGTTGCCCAGTGAATGACAATGGCAGGCTGGCAGTCTCCGGGTTATGTGCTCTTAACCGTAACTTTATGTTGTGTCCTAAACCCAACAGAAATGCCTCCCCAATGGCAAGAGTGTGGTAAGATTCAACAAGATAATGAATGCAAATATATAGCTTAATGCCAGGTTTTATAAACACAAGAAAGTTTAACACTGTCATGACAGCTTTCATTTATCAAGCACTGATCATATGCCACACGCTGGGCTATGGCCTTGACCATGCAATCTCTCTCATCCTCACAATGACCCTAGGAAATAAGAATTTTTATTACCTCCTCTTAAAGATGAGAAGCTAAGTTCAGAGGGGTTTTGTCCTTACAATTACTATGGACCAGTCACCACTGCACATGTTGTGCAAGAGTGGAGTGCAGGGCACACCACTACTGACGAGCCAGATCTACTGGACTCTGAGACCCATTCTCTCTCCATTTACCCCATGACTCCAACAGTAGGCTTTATCTATCTGATAAGGATGCTGAGATCATTTCAAGGGGACCAAGCAAGGCTTATGGACCATGATGATCAAAGAATAGGAGTTATTCTCAGTATATATTAAGTTACCTGGGCTTCCCAGATAAAGAATTTGCCTGCCAATGCAGGAGACACAAGAGACACGAGTTCAATCCCTGGGTTGGGAAGATCCCCTAGAGTAGGAAATGGCAACCTACTCCAGTATTCTTGCTTGGAAAATTCCACGGCCAGAAGAGCCTGGTGGGCTGTAGTCCACGGGGTCACAAAGAGTTGAACACGACTGAGCACACACATAAGTTGCCCTGGAATTGATTCCAAGATGCCAGAATAAGAAGCAAGCTTTGGCAATCATTTAGTTCCAACCTTCTTTTTGCAGCAGAAGAAGGGAGCCTGGAGACCTGCCTGAAGGACAGAGCTCTTTAGCAGAACCAGGGCAAAACCCCATGGCTTTCAAGAACCATCCATTTTGCCAACTGCTCAATGCAAGGGGCTTCCCTGGTGGCTCAGATGGTAAAGAATCTCCCTGGAATGAAGGAGACCTGGGTTTGATCCCTAGGTCAGGAAGATCCCCTGAAGAAGGGAATGGCTACCCAATCCAGTATTCTTGCCTGGAGAATTCCATGGACAGAGAAGCCTGGTGACTAACACTTTCACTTTCAACACAAAGAGAATGCAAACTGCACTGAAGGGCTTCCACTGAAGTCTTTTAATATATAGTTTATTTTGGAATTATAAAAGCTGTGCATGTTTGCCATAGAAAATTGGGAAAATACAGAAACAAAGAAAGTTGTGACAAAAATAAAATGATCCTGTTTCCCACCACCCAGAGAGCTGTAGATAACTTGGCATGTTTCCTTCTAGGACTCTTCCTATGCATAGCTTTTTGTTTGTTTTCTTTTTAGTATTTAGATACTTGTGAAGGCACTGTGTATGCAATTTGTTACCAGCCTTCCCACTTAAATTATAAATATTTTCCCATGTTATTACAGTCTCTTTGTAAACAATTTTCTTTTTCAATATTCAAGTGCAATAGTCTCCTGCTCTATGCCTACACCCTACCCTGCTCACACATGCATCTATTGCGATCCCCTTGGGAACTGGCTTCAACCATCTGTGTTTAAAATTTTTCTGTTACCTCCATATAGCTTAAAATGTGACTTCTAGATTTTTCTACTTCATAATTACCTGTTGATTTCCTGCTGTGATAGATGGGAATTGAGTTTATTTCTACCACCAACTCTAGATATATCTTTTCTCCTTATTCTTCTCCCAATAATTATAATAATTATGCCATTATTTTTCTTATTTCCTCCTTGGCCACCATGATAATTGTAGATAACTTGCCTAACCCTCACTTTCAAGATCTTTGTCTTGTTTTCCTCCCTACACTTCTGAACTTCTATTGACTCTAGTTTTTATTTTTAAAATTTTTATTTTATTTTATTTTTGACTGCACCACACAGCATGTGAGATCTTAGTTTCCGCACCAGAGATTTAACCTGTGACCCCTGCAGAAGAAGTGTAGAGTCTTAACCACTGGACTGCCAGGGAAAATCCTGACTAGTTTTCCTTTTAATTTGTCGGTTTTGATAATACTTATATTCTCTCCTCACTCCATAATTAAAACATTAATGCTTTCTTTATAGGTTGATTCTGAAACTTGAAAACAAATAAACAACATTTACACTAGTAGGAAAAATGGGCATCTGTTATGACTGCATAATATTCCATTGGATGTTTTTGTTTCTCAATTTCCCTAACCATCAAATGCTTGCTGCTGCTGCTGCTGCTAAGTTGCTTGAGTTGTGTCCGACTCTCTGTGACCACATAGATGGCAGCCCACCAGGCTCCACCGTCCCTGGGATTCTTCAGGCAAGAACACCAGAGTGGGTTGCCATTTCCTTCTCCAATACATGAAAGTGAAAAGTGAAAGTGAAGTTGCTCAGTCGTGTCCGACTTTTAGCAACCCATGGACTGCAGCCTACCAGGCTCCTCTGTCCATGGGATTCTCCAGGCAAGAGTACTGGAGTGGGGTGCCATTGCTTAAGTCGGATTAAAAGAGGATTTTTTCCCTGTAATTATTCATTATTCTAAATTACACTGTGATAAAAGGCTTTGATTTTTGTGTTTGTCTGAATATCCTTCTCTGATGGTTTCTTTAGAAGAGATACCAAATAGTAGCCAGTAGGGTACCTGACATACTGTGAATTTATAATATTTGTCACAGCAATGAATAAAGTGTGGTAGATGTGAACAGTTTTAAGACTCTCAATAAATAACTAACGAGAACTTACTGTATAGCACAGGAAACTCTACTCAATGTTCTGTGGCGACCTTACTTAGGCTCCAAAAAAGAAGGGATATATGTACATGTATAGCTGATTCACTTTGCTATACAGTAGAGAGAAACTAACACAACGTTGTAAAGCAACTATACCAATAAAAACCAATAAAAATTATTTTTTAAAAAAGATTACAAAACGGCTTTCCTGGAATTATTCTAAATATTCACCACTGAATGTCCCTGAAATCCATGATAGAGATTGGGGATAAGAGAAATAATTAATACAAGCTCATTTGAAAAAAAAAAAAGAAAAAGTGGGTGATTGTGATGCTGGAAGGGCTAGAGCAGGGGTCAGCAAATTATGGTCTACGCCAAATCTAGGCCACCACCTGCTTTCATAAATAAAGTTTTATTGGAACACAACCATGACCATATGTTTATAAATTCAGTGGCTGCTACAGCAGCTCTGTTGAGTCACTGTAACAAAAATCCAATAACCAATGAAGTCTAAAATATTTACAACTTGGGCCTTTAAAGAAATATTCATAGACTTCTGGACTTCAAGATTTGGAAGAATAAAGCTGAAGGTTGGGTTACGGTGGTTTTAGTAAATGAAACTAGTTCTCTATCCCTCTTCCTAGACATCCTTCCTGAAAAACCACTGTTATGTCAGGAGAAGAATAACACACAGTTGTAAAATTTTACTATTTTTCAAGCAGGGTACTAAGGACTTCACATATCATCCACTCACTTAATTTTCACCACAGTCTATGAAATAGTTACTATTATCATAACTTTTTTGTTGATAAGGAAACTGACATCAAATAACTTGCACGGGATGATAGCACTGGTGGGTGGGGGAGGGAGAAACCGTGGCTGGGAGGCAGACTCCAGAGCCTGCGCTCCTAACTACCACATTATAACACATTGTCCTAGAGAAATGAAAGCAGAAGGGACCAAAGAGAGCAATCTCCACTAGCCTGTAAACACAGATTTTTTAGTAGTGCAAATTTTGTATCTTCCTACCTCACAGTCACCTTCCATATTTGCTCCCCTTACCCCCCAGATGGTCTTCTAGAAGCCCTGCTTAAACAACATGACTCAGCCCAGAGCTGATTTTTTTTTTTTTTTTTACATCCTCCAAGTCATTGTCCAAGTGAGCTGGACCAATCAGAGTCCTTTCCCTCCCAGGAACTGAGAGGGAGGGAAAGCCCGTCTCTTCATGGGGTTGGGCTTAAAATATGTATTGTAGAACCTACTTAGAATGGCCAGATAAAATAGAGGATTCCCACTGAAGTTTAGATTTTTGACAAAAAATACAGAATTTTTTTATTTAAGTATGTCCAAATATTGGAAAGAAAACACACTAAAAAAAAAAAAAAACTTTCTTTTTAAATCTGAAATTCAAATTTAACTGAGTGTCATAATACACATATATATACATACAACATGCTAAATAAAAGATATAATATGTAATATATAAAATACAGTATATATGAATATGTATATATACAGGTATACATGTATATGGGGCTTCCCTGGTGGCTCAGTGGTAAAGAATCTGCCTGCCTGTGCAGGAGATGCAGGTTTGATCCCTAAGTCAAGAAGATCCCCTGGAGAAGAAAATGGCAACCCACTTCCAGAATTGCCTGGGAAATCCCATGGACAGAGGAGACTGGCGGGCTACAGGACATGGCATTGCAAAGTCAGACACGACTTAGCAACTAAACCAACACCACCATACATGCATACACACACACACACACACACACACACATATATACACACACATACATTATATAGATACACGCACACACGCTTTATATAGACACACACACACACACACACACACATATATATGTTGTTGTTGTTCAGTTGCTAAGTCATGTCCGACTCTTTGTGACCCCATGGACTGCAGCACGTCAGGCTTCCCTGTCCTTCATTATCTCCCAGAGTTTGCTCAAATTCATGTCCATTGAGTTGGTGATGTTATCTAACCATCTTATCCTCTGCTACCCTCTTCTCCTTTTGCCTTCAATATTTCCCAACATGAGGTCTTCTACAATGAGACGACTCTTTTTGCATCAGGTGGCCAAAGTTTTGGAGCTTCAGCTTCTAGGAGCCCTGTGAATACCCTTGTTTTGGAGAAAGTCTGCATGCTGAGCAGGAAAGATCTAACAGACACATAGAGAGAAGCAGAGATGTGAGAGAGGAAGTATCTCCCAGACCTTGACTCAGTTCCTTCATACATTCTCAGCCTTGGATCCCACCTAGGCTCCCCCATCTTTTACAGCCAAAGCACCCTTAGAAGGTAACCCTTCAGTAGAAAATGTGAATGTTCAAGTGTGAAATTAATGCCATTCACTATAGCACAGTGGAGAATTGATATCCAACATTCAAACCATCTCTCAACTGTCTTTTTTTTTTTTTTTTTTAGAATTCTTCAAAAGAGGGTGGTTCTAAGAGTCAGACACGACTGAGCGACTTCATTTTCACTTTTCTCTTTCCTGCATTGGAGAAGGAAATGGCAACCCACTCCAGTACTCTTGCTTGGAAAATCCTATGGATGGAGGAGCCTGGAAGGCTGCAGTCCATTGGGTCGCTGAGGGTTGGACACGACTGAATGACTTCACTTTCACTTTTCACTTTCATGCATTGGGAGAAGGAAATGGCAACCCACTCCAGTGTTCTTGCCTGGAGAATCCCAGGGACGGGGGAGCCTGATGGGCTGCCGTCTATGGGGTCGCACAGAGTCAGACATGACTGAAGTGACTTAGCAGCAGCAGCAGCAAATGGACACACAATTGCACAAAAATACTCTTTCTTTCATCCCTATCTTAATGAGTTAGAATTCCTCTATTAAACAAACATGCCTCTAGAAATGATAACATAAAAATCAAGATAGCAATTCTGTGTGTCGACAGGGCAAAATGAGGCTGAGGAAGTGTCTCAAAGGATCTCAGTTAAATTTATGTTGTTTTATTTCTTAAACCATGTAGTAAAGACCTGAAAGCTCACTAAAATATTCTTTACACTTGTTTTGCATCCTAAATATTTCACAGTAAAAAACAAAAAAAAAGGTTTTTTAAGCCTGATCACAGTTCTTGAACTTAGTTAAAACTGTCTTAAGTATGGGTTGGGTAGAAAAGATTTAAAAATATCTTTGCAGTTTATTTAATATTTAAAATACAATAGCTTGCATTTTTTTTAAAGATTTGGTCTGTAGGTCCCAGGAGCATTATCGTGACCCATTTGGAATTTTAGCTTTCTCAATAAAAAGGTTTCAGCATCTGGAACAATGCCTGGCAAATGGTAAGTATCCTGTGTATAATGATTGGGTTTCCCTGGTGGCTCAGATGGTAAAGAATCTGAGATGGTATAATGATTAAATGGATGGCAAAACACTAAAATCATCACTGTACACCCTCTTTTATGTTAAAGTTTTCTCCATCTCTTCCCATATGCCTTGTCTCCTAAGGTATGGCTATGTGTGTTCTAAGTCACTTCAGTCGTGTCTGACCCTGCATGGCCCTATAGACTGTAACCTGCCAGTCTCCTCCATCCATGGGATTCTCCAGGCAAGAATACTGGAGTGGGTTGCCATAACCTCCTCCAAGGAATCTACCCGACTCAGGGATCAAACCTGTGTCTCCTATGTCTTCTGCATTGGCAGCTAGGTTCTTTACCACTAGTACCAACTGGGAAGTCCAAGGCATGGCTCTGTTAGGGGTTATACTGGAAATGGAACAGGGTTGGCAGGAGAGAATTTGAAGGAGCTGCATTTTTGTGATATCCAAAATGTTTGCCTGAGACCCATGCTGAAGATACACTATGTGGTTGACATCATCTCCACCTGTTTTCCTGCCTAAATGGTCTAATTTGAATAATGTTACCTCGGGCCCCTCAGCATGCTGGTTAGAGGATATGGAGAAAGACGAGGTCAGGACAGCAGGGGCAAGTCTTTTGTCTTGCCATTTCACCTCCTCAAACAATGACAGCTGAAATACATCTGATGCTTTTCCTCACATCCTCACTTATGAGCATCGGAACAAGATACTCCCCTAAGAGGATGATCCTGGAACAAAGACTACTTTGATGAATATAATAGAGCAGTTCATACGCTCTGCTGCTTTGGGGGGTAAAAAGTCCCAGAACATTCTATTCCTTTTTTTCCCACAGTCCTATTATTCATGTGATGCCTCAAAATAATTATTTTCTAAGAGGATTTTAGCATCCCAGATGCACTTTGAATGTCATGAAAGAGCAGAGGAAACATAAGCATGAGATGAAGCACAAGGCAGGAACAGAAAACAAACTGCCCGGGTCTGTGATGTATGGCGCCCAGAATAAACACAAGGAGCTCTGTGAGAGCCAGTTCATTTTATGTACAAGGCGATCCAACTTCAGTTGCTGGCAAGACCATTAGTCGTCCTCACCTAATCATGGAGACAGTGAAGTGAAAGTGTTAGGTACTCAGTTGTGTCCAACTCTTTGTGACCCATGGACTTTAGCCCGCCAGGCTCCTCTATCCATGGGATTCTCCAGGCAAGAACACTGGAGTAGGTTGCCATTCCCTTCTCCAGGGGATCTTCTTGACCCAGGGATTGAACCCTGGTCTCCTGCATTGCAGGAAGATTTCTTACCATCTGAGCCACCAGGGAAGCCCATCATGGAAAAGAGCCCATCTAAATTTTCCTGAAAATTCCAACTCATTGAGCGGATTAAAAGGATGGTCTTTTTATTTTAGAGGTAAGACTTTCATAAAGTGGCAAAACCTAATTTTGTTCTTTTCCTCTCTATTAAATGTGTCTAAACAACTTATCGATTCCTGTAAAAGGAAGCACAGGGGGAAAAAATCATGTACAAATTGAATGAAGACTTAGGGGTTTATTACACTAGAGTTATAATTCAAGCAGTCTTTGAAAAGAACGTTTGTCTAATTAGTCATTGTAATCAGGTATCTATGGGAATAAGTGTTAATGCTGGAATAGACAACCAATTAATCATGTCTACAGTCAGCATAATAACTGGCATCAGGTTCTGTGATTTTTAGACTTTTTATACAGCAAGTACAAAACAGGCAGCTATCCTGTGCTTTTCCTGGAACAGAAAGCAAACCCCCTTTCTGCACTGGGAGGTCCCTGGGATAGCTCATCCCTGGATGTCTGAATGCTTACAGCCTCAACCATAAGCCAAGGGAAAACAACAGCAGGGAAAGTGCACGAGAGGCCCATCCATTCAGGATATATGGCCCCTCTAGCATGGAATATGCTTTACCGTTTTTGTGGGTCAGGAATCTCGTGTGATTTTGTTCAGTCATTTAATTCAAGGTGCCTCACAAAGCTGTAGTCTTCATCTCAAGGATCAACTGGAGAACAGTCCATGTCCAGGTTCACTCATGTGGCTGTTAGAAGCCACAGGTCCTGACTGCCACTTGGACTGCTCCCTGGGGCCGCTTACAACACAGCAGGTGGATTCCATCCAAGAGAGAGCAGGGGAAAGAGAGAATGAGCGAGAGAGGGTAAATGAAGTGGAACCAGAGTCTTTGTAACCTAATCTCAGGAGTACAGCTCATCACTTTGGCCACATATTTATTAGAAGCCAACTAACCAGGTCAGCCTGAAGAATTGATGCTTTCAAATTGTGCTGCTGGAGAAGACTCTTGGGAGTCCCTTGGACTGCAAGGAGATCAAACCAGTCAATCCTAAAGGAAATCAACCCTGAATATTCATTGGAAGGACTGGTGCTGAAGCTGAAGCTCCAATATTTTGGCCACCTGAAGCAAACAGCCAACTTGTTTGAAAAGACCCTGATGCTGGGAAAGACTGAAGGCAGGAGGAGAAGGGGATCACAGAGGATGAGGTGGTTGGATGGCATCACCGACTCAATGGACATGAGTTTGAGCAAACTCCAGGAGATAGTGAAGGACAGGGATGCCTGGAGTGCTGCAGTTCATGGGGTCGAAGAGTTGGACATATTACTTAGAGACTGAACAAAAATAAAAACCAGGCCATCCTAGAGAGATGACTAAATGACAGCCTAAATACCTGGTGACGGGGATCACTGGGAGATACCTTAGGAGCCTCTGCCTGGAATATCTTGACCTTGTCTCTCAGAACAGGTCCAGACTAGGGTGTCCATCACTTGCTTTCGCGTGCTTCCTCTAAGAACCATCTTGAACTCCTGCCCTGCACCCCTCCCAGAAAACAGGAGCCAACCCCTCTACTCCTGGGTATTCGGTGGATGGCAGTCCATCTCTAAACTCGGTTCATCCATTCATTAGTTCTGTGTTTCAGCCTTGGCCATGTTGCTTGACCTCACTCATGTTCTAACTCTCCATCTGTAAAATGGGGTTAAAAGTAGAACTCATTTTGTAAGGTTTTTGTGAGGACTAAAAATGCACATAAAAACTCTTAGAGTGGTTCCCAAAGCAATGTAACTCCTCAGTAAACAAAAGCAACCTTTACTTGTTTTTAAAATTTATTTTTATTTTGTTTTTATTTTTCGGCTGTACTGTGCAGCATGTGGGATCTTAGTTCCCCACCCAGGGATGGAACTCGCGTCCCCTGCATTGGAAGCATGGAGTCTTAGCCAGGGGGCCACCAGGGAAATTCAGCAACCTTTACCATTGTTGTTGTTGTTATAATTATTACCATTTTATCCATGAAGGTCAAGATATCTGAAACAAGGCTTCTGCATGGTGGAAGACACTGCTATACAAATCTTCCCAGAACTAGAAATTGAAAATTACAAGGAAGGAACTGTAAGACCCCATTGGTCCTCCAAGAGTGTGGATGCCCCAAGATAGAGATTGGAAGTGGACTAAGAATCAGATCCCACAAAACTGTAGTATAGACAGAAATCAGGGTGGAGAGGGTTTTTTTGTGTACATTTCCTTCTTTAAAAGAATCTCATTTGGTTTCCCTAAGCAATTAATGGGTGGTGGTGGTTTAGTTGCTAAGTCGTGTACAGTAAGTTTGGGGCCCAAAGGGTCATAGCCCTCCAGGCTCCTCTGTCCATGGGATTTCCCAGGCAAGAATACTGGAGTGGGTTGCCATTTCCTTCTCCAGGGGATCTTACTGATCCAGGGATCAAACCTGTGTCTTTTACATTGCAGGTGGATTTTTACTGCAGAGCACCAGGGAAGTCCCTATGCAATTAATACAGTTCTTTTAAACTTAAGGATAACCCAGCTATGCTAAGAGAACCCAGGGATGTGATCTGTACAGTCTGAAAAAAGATTAAGTCTGGGAAGAGAATGGGAAACAGCATTTATTGAGTGACAATTGTTAAGCCACAGAGTGCATTTGCATTTCACTGTCACCCAACCACTTTAGGGGGTAGTTTTTCTGATCCTCCCATTTTGAAAACAATGTCAAATAATGAAATTATTTCACCATAATAAAATTAACCATTTTAAAGTGAACAACTCAGTGACATTTAGTACACTCAGAATATTGTGTAGCCACCATTTCTACATAGATGCAAATAATTCTCATCACCCTTAAAGGGAAACTTGTTCCCATTATGCACTTTTTGTCCATTTCCTTCCCACCCCACACTCAGCCCCGGGCAACCACCGACCTGCAGTCTGTCTTTATGGATTTACCTCTTCTAGATATTTCACATTAATGGAATCACACATAGGTGACTTTTTGTGTCTGGTTTCTTTCACATAATGTTTCTGACGTTCATCCACACTGTAGCATGTACTGGTACCGCATTCCATTTTATAGCTGAATAATATTCCCTTGCATGGATACAGCACAATTTGTTTATCCATTCATCTTTGATGGATATTTGGGCTGTTTCCATCTTTTAGGAACTGTGAATAATGCTACTGTTAACAGGATTTTTTTATTGGAGTATAATTGCTTTATAAAGTTGTGTGAGTTTCTGCTATACAACATTGTGAATCAGCTATAGTACACATATATCCCCTCTCTCTTGAGCCTCCCTCCCAACCCGCCCCATCCTACCCCTATAGGTCATCACAGAGCACTGAGCTACGCTCCCTGTGTTATACAACAGCTTCCCACTAGCTAGCTATTTTTGTGTGTACAGGAATTTTTATATCTGCTTTTTGGTTCTTTGGTATATATTCCTAGGAGCAAAATTGTCATGTGAAGTGCCAACTCATTGGGAAATTCCCTGATGCAGGGAAAGACCGAAGGCAGAAGGAGAAGAGGCGACGGAGGATGAGATGGTTGGATGGCATCACCGACTCAGTGGACATGAGTTTGAGCAAACTCCAGGAGATAGCGAAGGACAGATAAGCCTGGCATGCTGCAGTCCATGGGGTGGCAACAAGTTGAACACAACTGTGCTGTTGAACAACAACAATAGTGATTCTGTTTAGTGTTTTGAGGAACTGCTTCATCTCACTTTTTTACAGGTGGAGAAAAAAACATGAATGCTTTCAGTTTAGAGTTATCAGGACTCTGAGGCATAAAAGTCATTGCCATTTTCACTGATTACTGAAAGCTGCATGGAGGAAGGCTTCCTGGAGGAGGCGAGACTATCTCAGGGAAGCAAGTTGCTCCTGTGGGATAGAACAGGGCAGAAGGGGTGCTGATGCTAGGATGATATGAACAGAGGCAGAGGCAGGCAGCTTAGTCTGGTTGCAGCCAAGGTCCTGCCTGGAAAGAACTCAGGCCACAGGGCTCCATTCACTCCATTCACTCCTCCCTGGGTATCTGCCTGCTCATATCTTTATTTACCTTTCAGAGTCAGAGGAACTAATCTCTGTCAGGTTAAGTAAGACCTATGTATCCCAGGATAGGCTTTGGGCTCTGTCCAGCTCACACAGGGACACAAGCTATGGACTTTGATTTCTTTTTTAAAAAGAAAGCAGTGGGGGCAGGTTAATTTCCGCCTGCACATCTCAGTTCTTTAGGGGCAGAAACAAGAGATTACACAGTCAGATAGCTGGCTCTCCTGGTTTCCCATTAACAATCATGACTCAGCTGGACCAAGAGACAAAAGTCTAGGTCCTCCAGCACCACGAGGAAGGAAATGAGCAGCCTAGATCCAACCACCCCATGCTCTAACAAAACCTTCTCCCCCTGCCCAACATCTTTAAACATCAGTGTATTCTCTTCACCCCAGACACTGCAATTCCTCTGCAACAGCAAAATTGCACCATTATCCCCATCAGTTCAGTCTCTACTTTGCGTCAGGCTCATTCTACACACTATCTTCTTTAGCCTTCACAATAACTCTGCAAGGTACACAAGATTACCCTCATTTGACAAGGAGAACGGTGAGGTTCAAAGAAAATAAATTGGGTGGAATCGGGTTCCGAGCCAATGTCTTGGCCGAACTTTCAAAACCCGTGTTTCTTCTGCTGCCCTGTGCGTCCAGGTTCACTCAACCTGCTGCATGAAAAGTGAAAAGGTCCATCGCTCAGTCGTGTCTGACTTTGTGTGACCCCATGGACTGTAGCCCACCAGGCTCCTCTGTCCATCAAATTCTCCAGGCAAGAATACTGGAGTGGGTTGCCATTTCCTCCTCCAGGGGATCTTCCTGACCCAGGGATCGAACCCATGTCTCTTACGTCTCCTGCACTGGCATTCTTTACCATCTGAGCCACCAGGGAAGCCCACCCTGCACTATATTTTGTCTCCATAATTTATTTGCCTTGAGTACTAAACTTTGCAAACTTTGACCAATTTCTCCCTCCAGCCCCTAGTAACCACCATTCTACCCTCTGCTTCTAGGAATTTGGCTATTTTAATAGCATGTTTTTTAAAAAGAAGAGAAGCAATGATTCCATAAGCTTTAGCGGATTTGTTTGTTTTGCTTGGCTGTGCCACGCAGAATCTTAGTTCCCTGACCAGGGATGGAACCCATGCCCTGCAGTGGAAGCACAGAGCCTTAAGTGTGAAAGTCTTAACTGGAACAGTTAACTGCTAACTGGGAAGTCCCCTAATGGCATTTTTGAAAGAAGCAAAGGAAGAAGTAGAGAGAGGAGAGGGAGGAGCCAGAGTGAATATGGACAAAGAAAGGGAGGTGCTCCATGAATGGAGCGGGCGGAGGGTACGGGGAGCAGGAAAGAGAGCGATCCTCTCACAGGGCTGAGAAGAGCCCCCAGTTTGTGCGGTTGGCAGAACCCCATTTCTCCGAAAGGAAACCTGGTCCCTCTGCACGACTTCCCCTCAGGCTGGGAGCGTGCAGCCAGGAGGCAATGACACAGGCGCACTCACTGATGCTAAATAGACTCTGCTGGGAGCACATCAGAATGATTTTTGGGATTCAATTGAATCGACTCGTTCTTTAAATTAAATTCTTTCATTGCAGCTCGGCTCCTCCACAATCGCCCAGTTCTCTCCTAAAGGGGCTCCGATTCCCAATTAGTAAATGAGATCTCCAGTAATGCCAGTGTGCGTTTTGCCGATGGGGGTGGACTAGATGGCGGAGGGGAAATGCAAGGAACACTGCACCTCTCTGCTTTTCCTCCTGGAGGGCGCATGTGGATGAGCTAGTCTGGGGGAAGGGCGGGGAAGGAACAGGGTTACATTTGCAGAGAAGCTCCAAAACCAGGTCCTTGTTCTAGGGAAGCTGGCTTGTCTTCCCAGTCTGTTACATCATGGGGTCCCACTCAGAAATGGGATCGGGGGTGGATCGAGTCTGGGAAGTCAGCACCTCATGAAATTCAGGATTGTTAGAGGGAAAGGTGGGCAAGAGCCCACTACTTCTCGACTCTTGTTCCCCTTCCCTCCATCACCTTGAATGCTTTCTTTTGCTTGAATCAAGGTAAAGTTTCACATCCTGGAGGATAGAAACAGCTGGACTGCTTTTTTGTTGTTGCTGTTTTTTGTTTTGTTTTATTTTGTTTTAAATTTTTTGGCTGCACCGCACTGCATGTGGGATCTTAGTTCCCCAACCAGGGATTGAACCCATCCCCTTGCAGTGAGATATCTCCAGGAGACAGTGAAGGACAGGGAAGCCTGGTGTGCTGCAGTCCTTGGGGTAGCAAAGTGTTGGACATGACTTAGCAACTGAACAGCCCTTCAGTGAAAGTACAGTCTTAACTACTGGGCCAACAGGGGTGTTCCTACACGGCTTTGAAATAGGGGCATGGAGATGGGAATGGAGGCTGAACAGAAAACTTGGGGGGGAGTCCTTTTGGGAAACCACACTCCTTCCTGGAGCTTCATGTCTGCCATTTCACTGAATCCTCACAGTAATCTGATGGTGTAGGTAGAACTAGCACCTGCATTTCACTGATGGGGAAACTGAGGCACAGAAGTCTTCAAGACTGTGCCCACAAAGGCAGAGGGGGATGAGGTAAAGCCAGGATGGGGACCTGGATCTGCTCATCTCAGTTCTACAGAGCAGTTAAGAGTATGAGGCTACAAGTCCATTCTTTACATCTGTATCTGGGAACTGAGAGAGCTGGATTGACATATATACACTGTTGCTAAGTCGCTTCAGTCATGTCCGACTCTGTGCGACCCCATAGACGGAAGCCCACCAGGCTCCCCTGTCCCTGGGATTCTCCAGACAAGAGTACTGGAGTGGGTTGCATTTCCTTCTCCAATGTGTGAAAGTGAAAAGTGAAAGGGAAGTCGCTCAGTCATGTCCCACTCCCAGTGACCCCTTGGACTGCAGTCTACCAGGCTCCTCCATCCATGGGATTTTCCAGGCAAGAGTACTGGAGTGGGGTGCCATTGCCTTCTCCGATATATACACTGTCATGCGTGAAATAGATAGCTAGAGGGAGGCTGGTGTATAACACAGGGAGCTCAGCTTGGTGCTCTGTGATGACCTAGAGGGGTGAGATGGGGGGAAGGACTGGGAGGGGGGCTCAAGGGGGAGGGGATATACATATATATATACTTACTTATGGTTGAGTCACACTGATGTACAGTGGAAACTAGCACAGCACTGTAAAGCACATATACTCCAATTTAAAAAAATAGTAGATAAATAAAATATGATTCTGGAGCCACTCATTCTATATTTGAATCTGAGCTCTTGACCCTACTGCTGTGTGACCCTGAGAAAATTACATAATATCTCTGTGCCTGATGAGTGAAAAAAATGTGAGACACTCAGTTGCGTCTGACTCTGTGACCCCACGAACTGTAACCCACCAGGGAATTCTCCAGGCAAGATTACTGGAGTGGGTAGCCATTCCCTTCTCCAGGGGATCTTCCCAACCCAGGGGTCAAACCCAGGTCTCTTGAATTGCAGGCAGAGTCTTTACCATCTGAGTCACCAGGGAAGTCCGAAAAGTGTTAGTCGCTAAGCCATGTCCGACTCTTTGCAACGCCATGGACTGTCACCCACCAGGCTCCTCTGTCCATGAAATTCTCCAGGCAAGGTTACTGGAGTGGGTTGCCATTCCCTTCTCCAGGGGGTCTTCCCAATCCAGGATCGAAATGAGGTTTCCTCCACTGCAGGCAGATTCTTTACCATCTGAGCCACCAGAGAAGCCTTCCCTGATGAGTATCTAAGTGATTAGAGCAGTGATTGCCTTATGAGGCAAGTGCTAATGAGAGTGTGGTAAATGAATTTTTACATTCTTAGCCACCAGTGACATTCAGTACAATAAAGGAGTGAGCGATTGTCTTTGGAGGGTGTGGTTTAGAAGAAGGGGGAGGAATATCTCAGCTGGACTTTATCATGTGAGCAGGAAGTCTTCTGGCTGCCCTTCTGAGCGTCCTTCTGCGGGTTCCCTCTGAGGCAGTCTTTGCCTAACTCTTGCAGCTCCAGGGGGAGCCAAGGAGACTGCTCATTTGAGCCAAGTGGATTTGGGGACAGGCCTCTAGGCACCTTGCCCAGGGAGCTTCCCACTCCATCAGTGACCAGAACTCAGTGGCAGGCAGCAGGGGGTGTATGTGCCCTTCTGACACACTGAGCCTTCCCCAGGCTCTGAGAGCCATAATGAGGCCAGATCTCAGCATGGCGGCCAGGCTGCGTTAGACGGGAATTTCCAGCTCTCCTTCCCCAGCACCTAGTTAACTGGATAAACTCTTCCAAAAGGCCACACATTAGCAATTCGCTAGATAAACTGTGGCTTGGACAGAGCTCCCTCTGTGAAGCAAATCGAAAGGCAGAGTTCATCAGACAGAAGTGGGTTCAAATCCCAGCTCCATTAACGTCCAGTTCTGTGTTCCTGGAGAAATTGCTGAACCACTCTAGACCCTGGTTTCCTCTTTCTCTGTAACATTAAGATAGTAATCCTACTGACTTCTTTTTTAAAAATATTTTTTTGTTTATTTTTTTTATTTTTATTTTTTGGCTTTACCTGTGGTTTATGGGATCCCACTTCCCTGATGAGGGATTGAACTTGGGCCAAGGCAGTGAAAACCCAGAATCCTAACCAGTAGGCCACCAGGAAACTCCCATTACTGACTTCTTAAGCTTGTCATAATGATGAAAATGAGATAATCCATGTAAAGCTTTTAGCAAAATGCCTGGGAGATCATTGCTTAGTATTTGTGTGTTATTATTTTCATTATTGATAATATATTGATGTCAATCATTAGTAAAGGTAATAAATTAATGGAAACTAGAGTTTTCAGAGGAGGACTTTTTCCAGCAAGAATTTCATCATCAGTTCCTTTTGACTTAGTGGGGTCCCTCAAAATCTACAACCTCTGTGAACTTCTGAACCATCAGAAGGACAGGGTTGTGCCCAGGAAGCCTGTGGAGAGCTTCCATGAGGAAGGGAGCATCTTTATATAGTAAGTCCCCTGCTGGAGTGGTGCTGGTGGTAAAGAACATACCTGCCAGCACAGGAGAAATGAGACTTGGTTTCGATCCCTGGGTCAGGAAGATCCCCTGGAGGAGGGCGTGGCAACTCACTCCAAGTATTCTTGCCTGGAGAATTCCATGGACAGAGGAGCCTGGAGGGTTACAGTCCATGGGGTTGCAAAGAGTCGGACACGACTGAAGCAAGTGAGCAGGCACGCTGCGTAAGAATGAGTTCCATTCCAAGAGCACATTTGTAAGTCCACCAAAGTTGGCCTAGTACCCAGCTAACACAATCAGCTATCTAGTAATGTACCATAATAGCTTTATAATACTTTTCATGCAAATAATATATTTTTTAAAAGCACAAAAAATAAAGAAAACATTTTTAATCTTACAGTGCAGCACCTTGAAAAGTACCAGCTATGTCACTGATGCTTTCACACTCTCTTCTAGACATGCTGGGCTTGAAATACAGAGAACTGTGCTACTGTATTCTATACAGGGCAGTAAAGTATATAAAGGCTCAACAACATGTAGGGGATGTGTGCACAGGATGATGTTCGCCAGACGGCCGTGGGAATGCATGTTCGCATCTTTGAAAAGATCACAACTTGAAGGTTCACACGTATGGGGACTTACTGTATTTGAATGAAAATCTCCTTTTTTTTCAGTTGAGTGGCAGGCATCCATGATTCGGATCAGACACCTGAGTATATTTCCCTACCTTCCAGCAAGTGCTTCGAAGGTAAGTGTCTCAGAAAACCCTGAGAACTGTGCCAGCAGGGAGCACCTGAGGTTAACTTCCCCTTCTTGCTCTCTCGGGAAGCATGAAGCCGATAGTCAGACCACCTTCCTTTGCTAAATCAAACCTTTGTTGCCTGGGAAACTTTGTATCTGCTCTATCCTTGGGGGGACTTCTTCCTTTAGATGGGTGGATGGCTCTTTCTCACCTCATTCAGCTGTCTGTCATTGTCCTGGTCAGTATGGGCTGCTATAACAGAGCATCATAGACCCAGTGGCTTATACATAACATACATGTGTTTCTCACGGTTCCAGAGGCTGGAAGTCTGGGAGCAGGGTGCCAGCACAGTCTGGTTCTTTTCTTCTTTTTTATTGGAGTGGAGTCAGTTTACAATGTTGTGTTAGTTTCTGCTGTGCAGCAAAGTGAATCAGCTACACATACATATTGTGGCTGTTGTTGTTCAGTCACTAAGTCATGTCCAACTCTTTGCAACCCCTTGGACTGCAGCACGCCAGGCCTCCCTGTCCCTCAGCATCTCCCAGAGTTCACCCAAGTTCGTGTCCATTGAATCAGTGATGCCATCCAACCATTTCATGTACACATATATCCCCTCTTTTTTAGATTTCCTTCCCATGTAGGTCACCACAGAGCACTGAGAAGAGCTCCCTGTTCTATATAGTAGGTTCTCATTAGTGATCTATTTTATGCATAGTAGTCCCTTGGACTGCAAGGAGATCCAACCAGTCCATTCTGAAGGAGATCAGCCCTGGGATTTCTTTGGAAGGAATGATGCTAAAGCTGAAACTCCAGTACTTTGGCCACCTCATGCAAAGAGTTGACTCATTGGAAAAGACTCTGATGCTGGGAGGGATTGGGGGCAGGAGGAGAAGGGGACGACAGAGGATGAGATGGCATCACTGACTCAATGGACGTGAGTCTGGGTGAACTCCGGGAGTTGGTGATGGACAGGGAAGCCTGGCGTGCTGCGATTCATGGGGTCGCAGAGAGTCGGACACGACTGAGCAACTGAACTGAACTGAGTGTATATACATCAATCCCAATCTTCAAATTCACACTACCCTTCTTTCCCTATTTGGTCTGGATCTGATGAGAGCTCTCTTCTGCCATGCGCCAAGCTGACTTCTTGCTGTATACCCACGTGGTAGGGAGCAGGGAGAGAAAGCACTGTCCCTCCCTTGTGACCCTTATAAGGGCACTAATTCTACTTATGAGGGCTCCACCCTCATAATTTCATCTGATCCTTATTACTTCTTAAAGGCCCTACCTCCTAATACCATTCAATTGCAAGGTAAGGTTTCAAGATATGAATCTGGGGGGATACAGACATTCAGTCCATAACAGTCACATAGGAACACTATTCCTGACTATGCTATTATAAATCCAAACCCCGCCACAGCATTCTCTATTTCTCAAAATGTTTTCTCCCCTCAGGACAAAGGGAAGCCCCTAATATAGACTGATATAGACCCAGTCTCAGAAGACCTCACAGTATAAATTTGTACCACTTTCTTACAAAATCATCAGTAGACTTAAAAAAATAAATATTGTATATTAATGCACATGTATGGAATCTAGGAAAATGGTACTGATGAACATATTTTCAGGGAAGGAATAGAGACACAGAGATAGAAAACAGACTTGTGAACACAGAAGAGGGAGGAGAGAGTGGGAAGAACTGAGAGAGTAGCTTTGAAACATATACATCACATATGTAAAACAGCTAGCTGGGAGGAGGTTACTGTATACACAAGAAGTTCAATCTAGTGCTCTGGGACAACCTAGAAAGGTGGAATGGGGTTGGACTGGGGGGAGAGAGGTTCAGAATGGAGGGGACATATGTATACTTAAGGCTGATTTACGTTGTTGTATGGCAGAAACCAACACAACATTGTAAAGCAATTATTTTCCAAGTAAGATAAGAAGAAAAGAAAAAAATCTGTTCCATCTGACTCATTCAAATAACCTAAGGTAATAACATGAGATCCAAAGAATGATGAGCAGGAATATTTATCCAAGTAGCATTTATGGAAGCAAAACATTGGAAATCACCTAAATATCGAACCACAAGGGGATGGATTAAAATGTTATTGCACATCAGTGTGTCGGAACACCATGCAGACATTTTAAGTCTTTAATACTGTAGGGATGCTATTAGAGTAAAAAATAAGTCTGGATATTAATATTTACTTACAGTGTTATTCTGAAGAGATGCAAGGGAGACTATATTTCAAAGTGCTAAATGTCTCACTGATGGAAAGAAACAGGAGCGAATATTCTCTTCATCTCTTTTATAGTTTCTAAGATAGGTTTACAACGAACACTCATTACACCTATAAGGAAATAATTTTATAAGCTATGTGAGTTTTTTAATTTATTTATTTTTAAATGAAGGATAATTGCTTTACAATATTGCTTTGGTTTCTGCCATACACCATCACGAATTGGCCATGGGTGTACATATGTCCCCTCCCCCTTGAATCTCCCTCCCACCTTCCACCCTTTCCCACCCTTCCAGGTTATTACAGAGCCTGGGTTTGAGTTCCCCGAGTCATACAGCGAATTTCCATTGACTGTCTATTCTTCTAACATGTAGCAGTGTATATGCTTCCATCTACCCTCTCCATTCATCTCACCTCTCCTTCCTGTGGTACATAAATAATTGAGTTTTTTTTTTTTTCATATATCCCATCATATATTTTGTTGCCATGAATATGATCATCAGTCCCACCAACAGAATGGGGTCCCCCTAAAAGAATATTATCAGCCACATTCCCAGAGTTTCTGGACACGGTGAGGCAGGAACATGCTCCCCCCAACCCCCCGCCATGCTGTTCAAAATACAGCAGGCATAGCAAATCACAACCATCCAAATAACACAGGTGGGTAAATATTGATAGGATTTGTTACATGAAATGCTAAAAAAAATATAACTTGAGGATGTAACCACTTATTTTCCCACCTTTAGAAATCCCAGTATCTGTTTCTGCCAAAAAGATGGAGGGTGGGGAATTTTGCAGAGAAAAAAAAATTCAAAATCTCTTCTTTCAAACTGACAGAGGAAGAGGTGGGGTTGATAATGAAGGAAATGCACTAAATCAGAGATTTGGCTGTTATCATTCCTGAAAGCACAGGTGAGCTGGATTTTGCAGCATGAGAGTGACAGGTGAGACTGACGGAAGGACTGAGGATTAAGAGACACTTTTCAGATTTGGAAGGAAGGCAGGGAAAATCCTTCCTCTTCTCTAACTGATAGACACACAGAGTCTGACACAGGCTTAAGAGACATGGCCTGATTCCACCAGGACTTGTCGTGTTATTTGGGGCAATTCAAGGAAAGGCTCAAAGAAAAGGAGGGGAAAAGTTCTCTGAATCAACGTTCCTTCCTCTGCATTTTCAAACGTTCTCTCTGGCACACCCTGGGCACTGTTCATCTCTGTGCATTGTGTGATCAATTTTTCATCATCCTTGGGACTTCCTTGGGGTTTTCCCTCTTCTAATCCCTCTCTCCACCCTGCCAATTCTTGACAACAAAGTTAAGCCACACCTGCTTGGCACCTGAGACATCTCTTACGTGCTCAGGTCCCTGAAGGAAGGTAAAAAACCCAAGGTGAAAAGGCTGTCAGCAAGTTCCAAGATTGATCTGCAAACCAAGGCCAGTCTCTGCCTTGGGCTCAATTTCCAACACCCTCTCAAGGATGGGCCAATGTCAAGCAGTGACTACCTGATACCCTGGACCAATCAATGCCAGAGCAGGAGATTCAGCCAGAGTTTCATGGAGACACTGCTGGGATCTTGCGGACTGACTTTTGAAGTTTTGATTGCATTCAGGACTTTTCCAGAAGAATAGGAGACCTGGAGTGTCTGGGCAGCTGCCCTGGATTCAAGATGATAGAATTGTCCTGAACAGACCAACACTCTAGAAAAATGATCTTAAACTAGAGGTCCACAGCCCAATTCTGTCCGTAAGTATATTTTTCCTGGTCTGCACAGCTGATTTTTGTTTATTTAAATGCCTTGTCAAGATGTAAATCGTGAATGATTGCATGTGAAAATCCACATTTCTGACTTTTTTATATAAAAAGATTTGATTGTAGCTGTGCTGCGCTGTGCTTAGTCACTGAGTGTCATGTCCAACTCTTTGGGACCCCGTAGACTGTAGCCCCCCAGGCCTCTCTGTCCCTAGGGATTCTCCAGGCAAGACTACTGGAGCCACGCCCTCCTCCAGGGAATCTTCCCAACCCAGAGATCGCCAGGTCTCCTGCATCACAGGCTAATTCTTTACCATCTGAGCCACCAGGGAAGCCCAAGAATACTGAAGTAGGTAGTCTATCCCTTCTCCAGGGGATCTTTCTGATCCAAGGATTGAACTGGGATCTCTTGTGTTGCAGGCAGATTTTTTACCAGCTAAGCTACCAGGAAAGCCCTTTGGTTGTAGAGTACAATGTTTGAGAATGTGAATTCTGGAGCCAGGTTTCCTGATTTAGAATCCTAGCTCTGTGATTGAGAGTAAAGTATCAAACCTCTCTGTGCCTGAATTTTCTCGTCCAAAAAATGGGAATAATAATAATACCTGTCTTGTTATTGTTGTAGCAATTAAATAAACTAATGTAAACAATTTAAAAATGTAATTATTTCTTAGCTTCCCAACCAGGGATTGAGTTCCCGACTCTGGGTAGTGAGTGTGGAGTCTAACCTCTGGACCACCAGAGACTTCCCTAAGCAACTTTTAAAAAACAGCGTCTAGCATATAAAAGTATTAGAACAATTACTACACTGTGTTGCTGGGTTGGGAAGATCCCCTGGAGAAAGAACTGGCAACCCACTCCATATTCTTGCCTGGGAAATCCCATGGACGGGGGAACCTGTTGGGCTACAGTCCACTGAGTTGCCAAGAGCTGGACACTACTGAGGGGCTCACACACACGCACTCATGCACACACACACACACACAGACATGTTGCTATTAACAAGGGTGGGGCATTCAGCAATTACCTCCCTCACTCAAGGTAGGACATAACCTCCCCTTTTCATTATGCTTATCACCCACTCAATTCACTCATTACTTTGTATTGTATTAGCTTTATGACCTCTGGATCAGTAGTAAAGAATCCACACACCATTGCAGGAGACACAAGAAATGCAAGTTCCATCGCTGGGTTGGGAAGATTCCCTGGAGGAGGAAATGGCAACCATTCTCCCACTCCAGTATTCTTGCCTGGGAAATCCCACGGACAGAGGAGCCTGGTGGGCTACAGTCCATGGGGTCACAAAGAGTCACACGACTGAGCACACACACACATACACACATTGTGTTGTATTACCTTCCTGACCTCTGTAAGTACTTGAGTTTGAGACTCGTGGTTTCAAATGATGATATAGGATTTGCCAATGTGGGACCGTTGTAAATCCATGAGGGTAGCGCCACCTTGGGCAATAACCAGGTGCAAATTTCCTCACACCAAGAAATCTAGGAGCATAATAGGTGAACATCACTTCCTGCTCATGATTTGGCCATTATTTAAGGAACAATCTTATGAATTAGGTACTGTTGCTCCCTCACTTTTATAGCTGATGATGTTGAGGTCCAAGTGATGCAGCCTACAAATGGTAGACTGAAGCCCAGGAAGTCTAGATCAGTGTCTGGGCTCCTAACTACTGCATGACTCTGCTCCTGCATTACATAAGAGTTTTGCAAATGGTAGAATAAGCAGAACTTAGTGGTTGATCAGCCATAGAGGTAAAGAACAGGGAGTTCAAAACTGTTCAAAAATAACCTGACCTTCTCATTTGTTTTAGGGAAGAATGTGTGTCCTGCGTGTGCAGGTGCCAATTTACAGTGACAAACAAGAAAAAGCCCACTAAGAAGAGAAGATCCATGGGAGAATGATTACTGTCAACAAAGATTTGGTGGATTGTCACATATTCGGTTCTGACTTGTTCTCTGGGGATCAAGGAATCAGGACAGAGGCAAAGAGGTGGGAGGAGTTTTGAAAGGAGGAGGAGTTTGATTTGAATGTTTGGAATAATTTTCATTGGTCAAAACTTTACATGGATAGGATGAGCTGCTTTGAAGATACACAGATGCCTGGCATTGCAGTTGTCTAAGCAGGGAATTGACATCACTTGGCAGGAATAATGAATAGGAGAATCTAGCAGTGGGGTTTGTGCAAGTGTGTGTGTGTGAGAGTGAGAGAGAGAGAGAGAAAAGAAAGAGTGATAGACAAATTGTTTTTGTTGTTCAGTCTCTAAGTCGTATCCAGCTCTTTGTGACTCCATGGACTGCAGCTCACCAGCTTTCCCTGTCCTTCACCATTTCCCAGAGTTTCCTCAAACTCATGTCCATTGAGTCAATGATGCCATCCAACCATCTCATCCTCTGTTGCCTCTTTCTCCTCCTGCCCTCAAAATTTCCCAGCATCAGGGAAATTTTTCCAATGAATTGGCTTTATGCATCAGGTGGCCAAAATATTGGAGTTTCAGCTTCAGCATCAGTCCTTCCAGTGAATTTTCAGG
Source organism: Bos mutus (assembly GCF_027580195.1). Classification (NCBI taxonomy): domain Eukaryota; kingdom Metazoa; phylum Chordata; class Mammalia; order Artiodactyla; family Bovidae; genus Bos; species Bos mutus. The sequence goes on from NC_091641.1 coordinate 29,996,973, forward strand.
ACTGATTTCTTTTAGGATTGACTAGTCTGATCTCCTTGATGTCCAAGGGACATTCAGAAATCTCTTCCAAAGTATCAGTTCTTCAGTGCTCAGCCTTCTTTATGGTCCAACTCTCACATCCATACATAAACAAATAAATTTCTTAAAACAATCACAGGGTCATTATGTGACAACTTCTAAGTTGTCTACTGCAGCTGAGAACTTGTTTCAATCTTTTGGAGGCTATTTAAAATCTGTTTGCTGCTTCAATTTTTCTAGTTAATACAGTAGCCAAGACTCAGCAAGATAAACAACTATTTGGAAGGGGAAAGCCTGGATATTCTTGGCTTTGTCCGGTTCTTTTAAAAAAAATTCTTGTTTGATGCAGAGCAGCATTCTTTCTCTTTAGAGCAGAGATCAATAATGACTTTTCTGCTAAAGGTAGCATGTATATTTTCTTTAATTCCAAGGGATGAATTCTGGCAGCAAGGAGACAGAGAATCCTCATTCAACTTGACTCCCTAAAACTTTTGCTCCTTGACAAGAGTTTTGGAAGAGGTCAGTTTTGAGACAGGCTTTCAGTCTCAGAGTCTTTTGCTTTCTCCCTGACCTTGTCTTGAAGTTAAGCTTTCTTTCTCTATAACCACCCCCCACCCCTTGGCCGAGTGACTTGTGCTATCTGGTAGGAATCAGATGGCCAATTACAGGACTAGGAGGGCATCTCTCAGACTTCCTCCTCATTACATGATGGAGGCTACCAGTAATATGGAGATCAGTGGATATTTGAGATGGAATTCAAAAGGTGGGGGAATAGAACTCAGAAAATCTGTCACGTGGTTTGGTGTGAGCACAGAGCTGGGTAACAGAGTTTGAATAGAAAGATCAGAGAAATGAAAAGATGGGGCCAATATAGAGAAACCCAAGCCTTTCTTGATGAACTGAATGGGGATACCTAACTCCTCTGTTGTAGGGTTCCAACTATCTGATATGAAAAAAAGTGTGTTAGAAGTGGCCTGGGTTTATTATTATTATTACTAATTGTATTGGATATAATTGCTTTACAATGTTATGTTAGTTTCTACTGTATAGCAAAGTGAGTCAGCTATACATAAACATATATTCCCTCTTTTTTGGATTTCCTTCCCATTTAGGTCACCACAGAGCACAGAGTACAGTTCCTGAGCTATCCAGTAAGTTCTCATTAGTTATCTACATTATATATAGTATCAGTAGTGTATATATGTCAATCCTAATCTCCCAATTCATCCCATTACCTCTTTTCCCCCTTGGTGTCCATACATTTGTTCTCTATGTCTGTGTCTCTATTTCAGTGTTGCAGATAAGAGCATCTATGCCATTTTCCTAGATTCCATGTGTGTGTCTGTGTGTGTGTATTAGTCATTCAGTCTCGTCCAACTCTTTGTGACCCCATGGACTGCAGCGCACAAGGCTCCTCTGTCTTGCCTGGAATTCTCCAGGCAAGAATACTGGAGTGGGTTGCCATTCCCTTCTGTAGGGAATTTTCCTGACCCAGGGATCGAATCTGAGTTTCTGCATTGTAGGCAGATTCTTCACAATTTGAGCCACTAGGGAATCCCAGATTTCACATATATGCCTTAATATATGATATTTGTTTTTCTCTTTCTGACTTCCTTCCTCCTGTATGACATCCTCTTCCCTACAAATGATCCAATTCCATTCCTTTTTATGACTAATAGTTCCATCATGTATCTTCTTTATCCATTCCTCTCATGTCCTGACTATTGTAAATAGTGCTGCCTGGTTTAGAAGCAGCAGTCAGGACAAACACACACATATTCTGAGTCGTACCTGGCCCCTGTCAGTCACACCCTGGAGGCTCTTAGAAATCAGGGGCTCAGTCCACCTTTGGCCTTTCCCTAGTTCAGCACCAAGGACAGAACACAGAGGCCATGGTGGCTCCACAGTTGGTCTCTGCTTTTCATTAAAGTCACATTTTAAAACAAAACTGAAATTGATCATAGGGAAGCTCCACTCAAGCTATGAAGGGAAAAAGCAGCGAAACTTACATGGGTAGGTCATGAAATCTAATGGAGGGAATGCAGCCTTGACCGGAGACTCTATGACCACGAAATGAAAACTCACTACTTTGTCCATCCCCCTCTAGAGCAGTCCTGTGTTGTGCTCTTCATAGGGTCTCCTGGGAAGCCTAGATTCAAATTTGTAGTTTGTCTATCAATTGTGAGTAAGGATAGGGACTTCCCTGGTGGTCCAATGGCTAAGACTCTGTGTTCCCAATGCCGCGGGCCCAGGTTCCATTCCTGGTCAGGGAACTAGATCCCACATGCCACAACTAAGAGTTCACATGCTGAAACTAAGCAACTAAACATCCCACATGGTACAACTGAAGACCCACATGCTGCAACTAAGACCTAGCACAGACTAAGTATTTTTTAAAGTGGCTAAGGACATAAGGGTACACTTTTTAAGTCATTTCTGACTCCATTTTATTGCTCTTCTGTTTTTAAAAAGATCTTCCATCTATTTTGAATTTGGGCTTTCTCTTTTGATATTAGATATTCTTTTGTGTCATATGATATCTTTTCTGAACAGTATCAAATATCAAATGACACATACACTTGGACATAAACTGACACCCACACTTATATGTGATTGCATGATCTACATACATGTGCTTTTATTTCCTCTCAGTACCACCCCCTTTACACCACCACCACCACCACAAAATAATTAGGAGCACTTTATAAGCCACTGGTAAAGAATCCGCCTGCAATGCAGGAGACCTGGGTTCAGTCCCTGGGTTGGGAAGATCTCCCAGAGAAGGGAAAGGCTACCCACTCCAGTATTCTGGCCTGGAGACAATCCATGGGGTCACAAAGAGTCAAACATGACTGAGTAACTTTCACTTATAAGAAACATGATCCAGAGAAAATGCATAAAGTGTATTTGGATAATGGAGTTAGTGGGTTATGTGGCTGTTTTGTGGGAATTTCGATTTCCTAAACGGCCAGAGACAAAAGATGTGATTTGCAAAGGTTAGTGAAAAAAATAAGTGATATCCCATATGATCCCGGGTGATGTGAATTTGCCTACTCCTCTCAGCAAGAGCTGGAGTCTGTCTCCCCACACCTCAGGTTTGGGTTGGCACAGTAAATTTCTTAGATCCACAGAAAGCGGTAGAAAATTTTTTTTTGGTTGCCCTGGGTCTTAGTTGCAGCACTCTGGATCTTCAATCTTCATTGCTGCATGTGGGATCTTAGTTCCTGGACCAGGGATCAAACCCATGCCCCTTGCACTGGGAATGTGGAGTCTTAACCACTGGACCACCAGGAAAGTTCCTAGAAAGTGGTGGAAATGATATTGTACAAGTTTTGGAGTCTAGGTATCAAGAGTTCTTGCAGTCTTATGGAATGCCTCTCTGAAACCTCACGGAAGGAAGTGGATCTGGCCTACTGAAGAATGAGCAGCCACGTGGAAGACAACCTAGGTGCCCCACTGGCCGTCAGCTTCTGCTTTTACTGCTGCTTTACAGAGTAAACTGATGCCAGAGACTGGGCCAGAACTTAGATCTGCAGGCCTCTACTCCCGTATCCTTTCAGAGTGTGTTCAACATTATACCTCGTCTCTGTGCATGTGTGCTCAGTCGCTTCAGTTCTGTCTGACTCTTTGTGACTCCATGGACTATAGCCCAGGCTCCTCTGTCCATGGGATTCTCCAGGCAAGAACACAGGAGTGGGTTGCCTTGCCTTCAGGAGATCTTCCCAATCCAGGGATCAAACCCACATCTTCTGTGTCTCCTGCACTGCAGGCAGATTCTTTACCACTGAGCCACTGGGGAAGCCCACATACCACTCCTCTGTAGAAGAAATGCTGTGAAAGTAGAATTCTGTGTTACAGCAGGAAGGGGACAACCCTGAGGGTCAAAAGACAAGAGCTTTATCCCCAGCTCAGTCAACAACTTGCTGGGTTGTTGCTGTTCAGTCGCTCAGTCATGTCTGACTCTTTGCGACTCCATGGACTGCAGCATGAGAGGCTTCCCTGTTCTTCACTATCTTCCAGAGTTTGCTCAGACTTATGTCCATGGAGCTGGTGATGCCATCCAACCACCTCATCCACTGTTATCCCCTACTCCTCCTGCCTTCAATCTTTCCCAGCATCAAGGTCTTTTCCAATGAGTTGGCTGTTTGCATCAGGTGGCCAAAGGATTGGAGCTTCAGCTTCAGCATCAGTCCTTCCAATGAATATTCAGGACTGATTTCCTTTAGGATTGACTGGTTTGATCTCCTTGCAAGGGACTCTCAAGAGTCTTCTCCAGCAGCACAGTTCAAAAGCATCGGTTCTTCGGTGCTCAGCCTTCTTTTATGGTCCAACTCTCACATCCATACATGACTACTGGAAAAACCATAGCTTTGACTAGATGGACATTTGTCAGCAAAATAATATTTCTGCTTTTTAATATGCTGTCTTGATTTGTCACAGCTTTTCTTCCAAGGAGCAAGCATTTTTTAGTTTCATGGCTGCAATCACCATCCGCAGTGATTTTGGAGCCCAAGAAAATAAAGTCTGTCACTGTTTCCTTTTTTCCCCCATCTATTTTCCATGAAGCTCCTCTTCACTTTTTGCCATTAGGGTGGTGTCATCTTCATATCTAATGTTATTGATATTTCTTCCAACAATCTTAATTCCAACTTGTGCTTTATCCAGCCTGGCATCTCGCATAATGTACTCTGCATATAAATTAAATAAGGAGCCTGACAACATACAGCCTTGATCTGTAAGCAAATGAAGTGAACTTTCTGGATCTCCACCCCTGCATGTGTGGGCTGAGCAGGTTGGAGAAGCGAGTCCCCAGTAATACTTATTTATCTGTGGCTGTACTGGGGCTTTGTCGCTGGGAGCCTTCTCTAGTTGTGATGAGCAGGGGCTGCTCTAGTTGTGGTGCATTGACTTCTCATTGTGGTGGCTTCTCTCGTGGCAGAGCATGTGTTCCAGAGCACTCGGGCTTTCATAGTTGCAGCACGCAGGCTCAGTAGTTGTGGCCCATGGACTTATTTGCCCTGTGGCATGTGGAATCTTCCCGGACCAGGAATGGAGCCCATGTCCCCTGCAGTGGCAGATAGATTCTTATTCACTGTACCACCAAGATGTCCCAAAGCCCCTTTAAGCTCTCATAGTCCCTATTTGTCTGACTCTAAAGCATCCTTCCCAACCCCTTAGTCACGGCAGGAGCTCAGGGATTTTATCCTGACAGGCAGGAAGCCAGTGAGGGGGAGGGAGGGGGTTGCATTTCATTCTGTCAGCTCCCCTTCTTCTAAAGGGTAACATTGTCACTCACAGCTTATCTTGCTGTGAACTTTCCTTAATGGTTTAGTTGGATTCAGGCTCAGATTAATCATCCTGGGCAACAGGCAACACGACAAACTCATCACTAATTAATTGGCAGCAACACAAGATACCACGTTCCCTGTTGCAGAAGGTCTGTTTCTATATCAGCCTCCCTCCTCCCAGGTTCTAACAATGGTGTGCCTTTTCATCCTCTGTGCGCTCATCTTGGCTAAAAGCATAAGTGAACGCTCACCATGGGGAAGAATGACAAGGAGAAGATTCAAGTCGGGAACGTGTGTTTCTGTTTACATCTTCATTCCCCAAACCACTGTTGTAGTTCAGGGAGAAGTTCTGCTTTGGCCATCTTCCACAAATGAAAATGTTTGCTCTTGCAATGTTAAGCAAAAATTCAATATTATTGCTTCACATGCAATACTGTAGATGTGAAGATTAGGTCGTTCCATAAATAGGCTCTAAATTTTGATGTTCAGCAGAACTTTTTATCAAAGAGGTTTATTCACACTCAGATATAGACATGTATCACCTGTGTGTGCATACATTCATGAGTCATGTCTGACTCATTGCGACCCCCAGGGACTGTAGCCCATCAGGCTCCTCTCTCCATGGGATTCTCCAGGCAAGAATACTGGAGTGGGTTGCCATTTCCTTCTCTAGGGGATCTTCCCAACTCAGGGATTGAATGCATATCTCCTGTGTGTCCTGCATTGGATCTGTCATCTCTGGTCAATGCTAAATCGCCCAGTGCACAGGAGCGTAAATGTTTCTTGTAGAAAAGAAGGAAACTCTCTTACAAAACAACCACACTTTACTTTCTCATCTTTTATTGATTCCTCAGATTACAGTGTTCTTGCTTCATCTCTACCCCGACAATCTCAGTATTGGTCAGGAGTCTTCAAACATTTTAGGAGCATAAACACAACTCAAACTCTATTTAAAGAAAAGAGGGAATTTTTGGATTGTGTGGCTGGAAAGAAAACTGGGCAGCTTACGGTGATCAAAGGAAAAGATTTGGGAAACATCCTGAAATTCTGTGCTGCCAGAAAGCAATCCAGCAACAAACCAACTCCGCCACCCCCAACCTCTCTGCCTCCACCATGTACAGACAAGCAAGAAGGTGGTTGTATGTCAACCGTGAAGCAGGAGGTGAGTTCTCACCAGAAACCCAACCATTTGGGCACCCTGATTTTGGACTTCCAGTCTTCAGAATTGTGAGAAAAATTTTTGTCATTTAAGCCACCCAGCCTGTGGCATTTTATATGGTAGCCTGTGCTAACACACCAGTCTAATCTAGTTTTCTTCTTATCTCTTTGAAATTTTTTCTCTTTATGCTCTCTTTGGGGTTGAATTTTACCTCATCCCATGTTTTCAATGGACTGATGCTTTTGAATTGTGGTGTTGGAAAAGACTCTTGAGAGTTCCCTGGACTGCAAAGAGATAAAACCAGTCAATTTTCAAGGAAATCAATCCTGAATTTTCATCAGAAGGACTGATGCTGAAGCTGAAGCTCCAGTACTTTGGCCACCTGATGCGAAGAACTGACTCCTTGGAAAAGACCCTGATGCTGGGAAAGATTGAAGGCAGCAGGAGAAGGGGGCGACAGAGGATGAGATGGTTGGATGGCATCACTGACTCGATGGATATGAATTTGAGCAGGCTCTGGGAGTTGGTGATGGACAGGGGAGCCTGGCGTGCTGCAGTCCATGGGGTCCCAAAGAGTCAGACACAACTGAGCGACTAAACTGATGTTTTCAATTGCCACTACAATTTAGGTCTCCCAGATGTAATGTGCAGCTCATATTTCCCACAGGAGCTACATATGAACATATCTTGCTACTCACTGCATACGCCACTGGTGCCTCCTGCCCCAAACTGAGTATTATCTTCTCCCAAAGCCATCATTGTTCCCAGCCACACTCATCATCTCTGTGGATGAGTATCACAGTGAAAGAATATCCACACTGATGCAATCTTTTACCCCACTGTCAAATGCAAACACCAGCTTCTTATTATAACTACTAAGTAGTTCTAGAACTCTTTGGTTTGCCTGCACTTAACATTGACAATGCCTTAGTGAAAAGGAACCACCACTGCTCACCTGGATTTTTACAACACTCTTCTAAGAGGTCTCCATGACTTCAGACCTGCTCTCTGTAATCCATTCTACATTCTGCAGTCTAACTTGACCATACTATCCCTCTGCCAGAAACTCAGCACAAATCAAAGTGTTGGACTTACGTTTCTAACATTATTTCTTGCTCTTTTCCTCTCACACTCTTTATTTCAGTCATGTGGCATGCATGGATGTTAAGTCGTGTCCGATTCTTTGCCACCCCATGGACTGTACCCCACCAGGAGTCTCTGCCCATAGGATTCTCCAGGCAAGAAAACTGGAGTAGGTTTCCAAGCCCTCCTCCAGCGGATCTTCCCGACCAAAGGATCAAACCCACGTCTCATGTCTCCTGCAATGGCAGGCGGGTTCTTTACCACTAGCAGCACCTAGGAAGCCCTGAGTCATGTGGATCTACTTACAATTCTGTTGGACCGTATAATTCTCACTAATGCCTCGGAATGTTTGAACATCTATTCTGTCTAAAAAATTTTTTCCTTTGCTCTTTACCTGATTACTTCCTACTGGTCCTGCTGACTTCCGTTGGTCTTCCTTTGAGAAGCCATCTCTTTCCCCCAGTTTAACTAGGTTCTTATGGGATCTCATAGACCACACTATTAATCTTACTGTAGGATCAATTTATAGTATCCTAAATGATGTGCTTACTTTTCTTCTCTTCTGTTAGACTGTGAATTCCTTCACTGTAGGAGTAGTGTTTGGTGTCCATTCTGAATACTTAATTTGTATTTGTTTAATTGGTACATCAACAAAATAATGAGTGAAAAAAGATACAAACCTATCCCCACCTCCTAATTGTTTGATGACCATAATTCCTTTAGCTCAGTTCTTACAAAAATATAAACAAAAACCAAACAAATTCCACAGCTTCACCTTTTTAATAGGGAAACATAGCAAGTATCATTTTATGGCTTTATAAAGAAGATCAAGAAGTTTATGTGTCTTATATGCTAATTCCATTACTACCTTCTTGAAAATCTATTCTGTCCATCAATTTCTGCTGTTCTAAGCAGAAGGAAGATATGTTTCATCAACAGTTGTCCCCTACGGATACATAAAAACACATTAAATGCCTCAGATGGACTTTGTGAATGACATGTTCCTTCTTGTTACTCTTTTTCCTAATATTGGTTTAATTGTTTCATCATCATTGTGGAAGAACCAAAAACCGGCTGTTACATTTTGCTCAGACAAGTGGCTCACTCAGAGCTGTTTGCTTGTTTCATTTGGGCTTCTTGAGTCTGATTTTTACATGGGTGGAAAATCCCATGGACGGAGGAGCCTGGTAGGCTGCAGTCCATGGGGTCGCTAAGAGTTGGACACAACTGAGCGACTTCACTTTCACTTTTCACTTTCATGCACTGGAGAAGGCAATGGCAACCCACTCCAGTGTTCTTGCCTGGAGAATCCCAGGGATGGGGGAGCCTGGTGGGCTGCCGTCTATGGGGTCAAACAGAGTCGGACACGACTGAAGAGACTGAGCAGCAGCAGCAGCAGAATACATTTAGTGACAAAGAAAATGCTTGGGGACAGGTGGTAACTGAAAATAAGATATAAAATTGTCCATAGAGATTTGTTGGTTGAGTATGCAGCAGTGAAATGGCAGAAGAGAATTACACACGTTTTTAAAAATCCATAGTAGACCTGGAAAGATGGGAAGGGTACCACAAAAGCAACCTGATGGAAGAGAAAAGGGGCTGGAAAGGACTGACCAAGGGAGAAGAGGGGATAAAGGACAAACGGCCATGGGCTCTTAGTAGAGTGAGTAGTTATAAGGTAGAGAAATTAAGGCAAGCTCTGCATAGCAGAAGGTCTTTATCTGACATTTGGCCCCAGGACAATGTTTTACATATCATCTTTGACCCTGAAATTCTGACAAAGGCTCCCAGAGAGAGATGTTTGGCCAGTGAGATGAGACTGTGCCTCAGATAAATTACAGCTTCAAGGAAAGACAAAGAGGTCACATATTCAAAGTGAAAAACTCATTCTCCACTTACACATCTTAAAGGAAATTCCACTTGGTCTCCCATCCCTTCCTCCATTCCCTTCTCTTACAAAAACACTGACATTAAGGTACTTATGATCTAAATCTGCCTTCATTACCAAGAGGAAGAGAAATTTCAATTGGGCTGAGGAATTACTTCCTGGGGCCAACATTGCTCAATTTAGATTTCATCAATGATTATGAACAGCAGCTAATAAATACCATACATTTGAAGAAACCTAACAGTATGAATATAATCAATCTGATTTCGGTGTTGACCATCTGGTGGTGTCCATGTGTAGAGTCTTCTCTTGTGTTGTTGGAAGAGAGTGTTTGCTATGACCAGTGCATTCTCTTGGCAAAACTCTATTAGCCTTTGCCCTGCTTCATTCTGTATCCCAAGGCCAAATTTGTCTGTTACTCCAGGTGTTTCTTGACTTCCTACTTTTGCATTTCAGTCCCCTATAATGAAACGGACATCTTTTTTGGGTGTTAGTTCTAAAAGGTCTTGTAGGTCTTCATAGAACCATTCAACTTCAGCTTCTTCAGCGTTACTGGTTGGGGCATAGACTTGGATTACTGTGATACTTAATGGTTTGCCTTGGAAACGAACAGAGATCATTCTGTCGTTTTTGAGATTGCATCCAAGTACTGCATTTTGGACTCTTTTGTTGACCATGATGGCTACTCCATTTCTTCTAAGGGATTCCTGTCTGCAGTAGTAGATATAATGGTCATCTGAGTTAAATTCACCCATTCCAGTCCATTTTAGTTCACTGATTCCTAGAATGTTGACGTTCACTCTTGCCATCTCCTGTTTGACCACTTCCAATTTGCCTTGATTCATGGACCTAAGATTCCAGGTTCCTATGCAACATTGCTCTTTACAGCATTGGACCTTCCTTCTATCACCAGTCACATCCACAGTTGGGTATTGTTTTTTCTTTGGCTCCATCCCTTCATTCTTTCTGGAGTCACTGCAGATGGTGCCTGCAGCCATGAAATTAAAAGATGCTTACTCCTTGGAAGGAAAATTATGACCAACCTAGATAGCATATTGAAAAGCAGAGACATTACTTTGCCAACAAAGGTCTGTCTAGTCAAGGCTATGGTTTTTCCAGTGTGGATGTGAGAGTTGGACTGTGAAGAAAGCTGAGCACCAAAGAATTGATGCTTTTGAACTGTGGTTTTTGGACTCTTGAGAGTCCCTTGGACTGCAAGGAGATCCAACCAGTCCATTCTAAAGGAGATGAGCCCTGGCATTTCTTTGGAAGGAATGATGCTAAAGCTGAAACTCCAATACTTTGGCCATCTCATGCAAAGAGTTGACTCATTGGAAAAGACTCTGATGCTGGGAGGGATTGGGGGCAGGAGGAGAAGGGGATGACAGAGGATGAGATGGCTGGATGGCATCACTGACTCGATGGACGTGAGTTTGAGTGAACTCCGGAAGTTGGTGATGGACAGGGAGGCCTGGCGTGCTGCGATTCATGGGGTCGCAAAGAGTCGGACATGACTGAGTGACTGAACTGAACTAAACAGTGTGAAGGGAGAAGGCAATGGCAACCCACTCCAGTACTCTTGCCTGGAAAATCCCATGGACGGAGGAGTCTGGTAGGCTACAGTCCATGGGGTCATTAGGAGTTGGACATGACTGAGCGGCTTCACTTTCACTTTTCACTTTCATGCATTGGAGAAGGAAATGGCAACCCACTCCAGTGTTCTTGCCTGGAGAATCCCAGGAACGCAGGAGTCTGGTGGGCTGCTGTCTCTGGGGTCGCACAGAGTTGAACACGACTTAAACGACTTAGCAGCAGCAGCAGCAGCAGCAACAGTGTGAAGAGGAATTTCAAAATACAATAAATAACAAATTAATGTGGGAGGAAACAGTTAACACAATAAGCTGAAGGAAATTTATCAAGCTATTTCACATCAGCAAGAAAGAACAGGCTGCAAAGGAAAGGAAACATCAGAACTCTCAAAAACAAAATCCCACCCCTGGACATATATTTAGAGAAAACTCTAACTCAGAAAGATACATGCATCCCAGTGTTCATAGGAGCACTATTTACAGCTAAGCCAGGACATAGAAGCAACCTAAATGTTCATCAATGGATGAATGGATAAAGAAGCCATGAGATGGTTGGATGGCATCACTGACTCGATGGACATGGGTTTGGGTGGACTCTAGGAGTTGGTGATGGACAGGGAGGCCTGGCGTGCTGGGGTTCATGGGGTCGCAAAGAGTTGGACACGACTGAGCGGCTGAAGTGAAAACTGAAAAATGGTAGCCCAGTACTTATCGCCAAAGCAGAAGCTGACCCACAGACATAAAAAACAGACTTGTGGTTGCCAAGGGGGTACTGGGTTGGGGAGGGATGGATTGGGAGTTTGGGGTTAGCAGAAATTATTATATATAGAATGGATAAGCAACAAGGTCTTGCTGTATAGCACAGAGAACTATATTTAATATCTTGTAGTAAACCATAATGTAAAAGAATATAAAAACAAATACATACGTATATATGTATAACTGAATCACTTTGCTGTACAGAAGAAATTAATACCACATTGTAAATCAACTCTACTTCAATGAAATAAATTTTAAAAATATAGTGGCATATAGAAAATGCTAAAATAGTGAAGAAAAAAGAAAACATTTATATAAAAAGAAATCAGAACTATACTGACATCATCTTTTAGAGCAATAGAGCCAATTCTTGAGTTCTTATAGAATATGATGTTGAATTCTTATTTCTATATCAGACAAAATTGTATATGCAGTGCCATCTCAATTATGTAAAAATATGCATAGGAAATATTGAAAAGAAACGTGTGTTGAACACCTAACCAGTTCCAGTATTAAGGGTTTTAGACATATCACGCTTGATCCTCTCAGGGTAGGGATTATTTTTCTTGTTATTGGTCAATCTCATAGGGCTGATAGAGAACAGAGCTAAACTCAGACCATGCCTTCTGTAGAGGAGGAAGTTAGACTGCCCTCCTTGTCATCAGATTTTAGAAATTTACACTTGATATTGAATGACAGATACTCCTGCAGCATCAAATGACCAATGCTTCCACTACAAATGGACCCAATGCCCAGCACACTGGGCCAGATGTCCAATGGAACTTGGGAATTTGTGCTTGACCAGAGGACAACTGGGCTTCTGAGGCAGCGCTAGTGGTAAAGAATCCACCTGCCAATGGAGGAGACACAAGAGATGCAGGTTCCATCCCTGGGTCGGGAAGATTCTCTGGAGTAGGAAATGGCAACCCACTCCAGTATTCTTGCCTGGAAAATTCCATGATGGTCAGAGATGCCCAGGAGGGTAATACAGTCCATGGGGTCCCAAAGAGTGGGACACAGCTGAGCAATTGAGCACACACACAAGAGGGTGATGACTAGGTTCACAGCATGGGCTGTCTTTCTGCTGTTGGGAATTGGCAAGTTCTCCCTGAAATCGGTTTAATTCTACTAGGTTTCCTCCAAAGGGATGGCTATCATTGCTAAGTGGTTTTTCCAGCTTCCAGGCAGCGTGAATGGCTTTTTCAGGCATTCTGATTCCGCACAGACTCGGCATGGAATTTGAGCCACTTGACATAATCGAGGGCCTTCTCCTTCCTCCGCCTTTCACAGTCAGCCAGCAGTACTGTGGCTCCCTTCCGTCTGCCCACATTGTCTCTACCAGGGGGAATTAACAACCACTTCACTAGCACAGCTCCTAGAGGCTGGAATAATTCATTAAAATTTAAAATAAAACCATTTACAAGCCTTTGCATCTGAAACCATAGGAGTGGGTAACCTCTTGAAGGCATTGCAACTGATTTGCAAGGAAAGAAAAGTTTGTTTTCCAGAGGATATTAGCAGTATAAGTTATTTCTTAAGCATATATATAAATAATCAAACCACAAAAGCTGACATTAAAGCCGAACAATCTTGGTGTGTATAACAATTAGAGATTTATCCAGAGGATCAAGATGGATTCATGGCCAGCAAGTACGGGCTAGGCTACTAAGTGAAAAATGTAGATGAATAAAAGTGACAAAATGATAACTGGCCCAGCTTTACCGTTTATGAGGTGCTCCCCAAATCCTTGGAATAGTCCAGTAGCTGATGGACAGAATACCGTTTTATGTTTTGATTTTATGAAGCTTCAAATGAGAAGGAAGCAAGCTAATGACATGTGTTATAGACACTTGTCTAGCCAAATTTGTTACTTTTGCCTAGATGAGGAAACTAAGATATCTTTCTTTGGTCACTGGAGTGACCTTCTCAAGGTCGTTACAACAAATGATTCATTCCTAGAAACACTCTCGTTGCAAGAGGCCAGATTCACTTTTAACATCTGTATTTTCAGTTCCAGCTCACTCAGAATGATGCTTGATTGATGACCCAGATATGCCAGTTATGCAAATGCTTTCTGATCTCAGAGACATGGATAGCCATGAACTTATCGACAGTTGATGACAATATTGCTCTTTCGTAAAGGTTCATCTAGTCAAGGCTATGGTTTTTCCTGTGGTCATATATGGATGTGAGAGTTGGACTGTGAAGAAGGCTGAGAGCCGAAAAATTGATGCTTTTGAACTGGTGTTGTTCAAAAGCATCAATTGGTGTTGGAGAAGTTGTGTTGGAGAAGTGGTGTTGGAGAAGACTCTTGAGAGTCCCTTGGACTGCAAGGAGATCCAACCAGTCCATTCTAAAGGAGATGAGCCCTGGCATTTCTTTGGAAGAAAATGATACTAAAGCTGAAACTCCAGTACTTTGGCCACCTCATGTGAAGAGTTGACTTATTGGAAAAGACTCTGATGCTGGGAGGGATCGGGGGCAAGAGGAGAAGGGGACGACAGAGGATGAGATGGCTGGATGGCATCACTGACTCGATGGACGTGAGTCTGAGTGAACTCCGGGAGTTGGTGATGGACAGGGAGGCCTGGCGTGCTGAGATTCATGGGGTCGCAAAGAGTCGGACACGACTGAGCGACTGATCTGATCTGATCTGATCTGAATTTTTCTGAGGCTTGGGGAAGAGGATTGAGTGTTCACTGTGCTTGGACTTTTTGTATATGATGATCTCATTGAATTTCATTTTTTAAAAATGTTTATTTATTTTATTATCACAAAAATATTTATTTTATTCAATAGTAAATTAAATTGAACGAATGCATATGTCCATAGTAGTTACTCTATGTTTCACTATTTTAACAAGTTGAATAATCTATTTAAAAAATTTTTATGTTTATTTATTTATGGCTGGGCCATGCAGCATGCAGGCTTCTAGTTCCCTGATCAGGGATTGAACCAGAACTCCCTGCAGTGGAAGTGCAGGGTCTCAGCCACTGTATAACTGCCTTGTGCAATAGGCATTCCATATTTCAGACCGTAAAAAAGTTTGGAGTCAAGCAACTTGCCCACAGTCATTCTTTTGCCATCTCATGGACTGTAGCCTGCCAGGCTCCTCTATTCATGGGATTTGCCAGGCAGGAATACTGGAGTGGGGTGCCATTTCTTTCTCCAGGGGATCTTCCTGACCCAGGGATCAAACCTGGGTCTCCTGCATTGGCAGGCAGTTTCTTTACCACTGAGCCAGCAGGAGTAAACTCTGGGAGATAGTGGAGGACAGAAGAGCCTGGCAGGCGACAGCCCATGGGGTCGCAGAGTCGGACACGACCTAGGAACTGAACAACAGCCATCACAGTCACACAGCTGCTCAACTGAAGCCTGAGATTTCTAAACGCCTCTGTTAGGTCACACCATCAATACGTCTCTGGGAGATCTCTGCTTGCACCAGTGTGACCAGGTGCATAGGCAGAAATTGGGTCTTCAGAAGTACTTCTGCAGACTGTTCACAGCTGATGGGCTGAATCAATGTAATGCAGTGCAAACTACCAATTCTGGTGGTAATCAACTAAGGGCTTGGCCAAATCACCATCACTGCGCTGATCCCCTGGCGTTCCCAGTTTAGAAAATGAGAGAAAGCAGTAGCTTTAGTTCTCCCGAGAGTTTAAATATCCCGAATTAAAACAGAGGGAGAGAGAGATTATCAGCAAGTCTAACAGAAAAGTTAGACACATAGACTCACATAGGTGATTCTAAAGGCTGTGGGGGAAAAAAAATCCCATTTGATAACATGGATAGTTCTGATGGTAAACAATGGGGTGGGAGTAGGCGGTAAAGAGAAAGACAATGGGTTTTGCCTGAGACAGAGGAAAAGGAGACTCTGTTGTACATCTTCCTCCTGTCTAGGCGCTCTACCCTTATCATTTCAACATGTGTCATTTCATTAATCCTCACAAAACTAGTGTAAGCTGTTCTTAAACTTACTATGAAAATATGGTGATAATTATTTTATTTTTCCGAAGAATCAGAGAGTCCTCACCTACTAGATTGGCAAAAAATAAAAATAAAAACCTGATTGCCTTCTCATGGATTTCCCTATCAATTTCACAAACACCAGGAAGAACTGGGGTTTATGTTTACATGTGGTGGAGGTAGGGGAGGGAGTGGGTGGTTGTCCAACTTCCACACTCAAGCAGAAACATTCACAGCTTTCAAACAGCCCACCATCACCATTGCTTCTTGCTGTCTCATTGCACTGCTTTTATAAACAACTTTATTAAGGTATAGTTTCTGATGAGGAAATCCATCCATCTCAATTAGACACTTTGATGATTTTAGTAACTTTACTAAGTGGACTAACCATCATCATCAATCAGTTTGAGAACATTTACACACTCACAGCACACACACACACATACACACACAGGCACACCCTGTAAGGTCCCTAAAATGCCCATTAAGAGATAATCATTATTCCCACTCCCAGCTCCAGGCAACCACTAAGCTACTTTCTCTTTTATATTCTTACTGGACATTTTGTATAAATAACGTCTTTTAATCTGTGGTCTCTGTATGTCTTCTTTTTCACTTCAAACCTTGTGTTTGAGACTCATCATTGATGGAGTATGTGTCTGTAGCTTGTTCCTTTTTACTGTTGAAAAGCATCCCATCGTACAGATAGACCACACTTTTCCACTGATCAGTGTCCACAAACTTGCTCATAGATGTTCTTAGCAGCATTACTCGTTGTTGCTATTCAGTTGCTAAATCATTTCTGACTCTTTGTGACTCCATGAACTGCAGCATGTCAGGCTCCCCTGTCCTTCGCTATCTCCCTGAGTTTGCTTAAACTCTTGTCAGTGAGTCAGTGATGCCATCCAACCATCTCATCTTCTCTCACCCCCTTCTCTTCCTGCCCTCAATCTTTCCTAGCATCAGGTCTTTTCCAGTGAGTCAGCTCTTCACATTAGGAGGCCAAAGTATTGGAGCTTCAGCCCAGTCCTTCCAGTGAATATTCAGAGTTGATCTCTGTTAGGAATGACTGGTTTGATCTCCTTGTGGTGTCCACAGTTTGAAAGCATTAATTCTCTAGAGCTCAGCCTTCTTTATGGTCCAACTCTCACATCCATACATGACTACTGGAAAAATCATAGCTTTGACTATATGAACCTCTGTTAGCAAATGGATATCTCTCCTTTTGAATACACTGTCTAGATTGGTCACCGGAGAAGGCAATGGCACCCCACTCCAGTACTCTTGCCTGGAAAATCCCATGGATGGAGGATCCTGGTAGGCTGCAGTCCATGGGGTCGCTAAGAGTCAGACACAACTGAGCGACTTCCCTTTCACTTTTCACTTTCACGCATTGGAGAAGGAAATGGCAACCCACTCCAGTGTTCTTGCCTGGAGAATCCCAGGGACAGGGGAGCCTGGTGGGCTTCCGTCTTTGGGGTTGCACAGAGTTGGACATGACTGAAGTGACTTAGCAGCAGTAGCAGTAGCAGCAGATTTGTCACAGCTATTCTTTCAAGGAACAAACATCTTTTAATTTCATGGTTTCAGTCACCATCCACATTGATTTTGAAGCCCAGGAAAATGAAATCTGACATTGTTGCCACATTTTTCCCCATCTGTTTGTCATGAAGTGATAGGACCTGACACCATGATCTTTGTTTATTGAATATCGAGTTTTAAGCCAGCCTTTTCACTCTCCCCTTTCACTTTCATCAAAAGGCTCTTTAGCTCCTCTTCACTTTCTGCCATTAAAGTAGTATCACCTGCATATTTGAGGTTGTTGTTGATATTTCTTCCAGCAATCTTGATTCCAGCTTGTGATTCATCCTGCCCTGCATTTTGCACGATGTACTCTGCATATAAGTTAAATAAGCAGGGTGACAAAATACAGCCTTGAGTTACAAAAGCTACAAATTGAAAACAACCTAATGCTTTTTAAAACTGGTCTACACCTGTGGTTTTCAAGCCTGGATCTGCATGGTGATTTTGATTTAATAGACCTGGGGTAGAGATGCATATTGGTTTTCAGAGCTTTCCAGATGAGTCTGTGGACCACGAGAATTCTACAGAGTCTAACAGAAGATGTTTGCCCTCTCTCTCTCTCCATTGATGTTACAGTTCCTGAATCACCAATATGGTTGCTTGATCTCACTCCTTCTGAATTGAGCTTGGCCAAAGATGCCCAAAGGTGAGCTCTATATTACAGAATTTCATTTGTGTAGTATTTGGGACATCACCCTGCTCTCCACAGAACTCCAAAGTCCCATCCATTTCTCCTCCCCAGACCTGAGATCAGTGGCTTTCTCTTAAACCCTTATAATCCAAATATCTTACATATGTCCCCTTTCCTGCGGAATGGGAGCACCTGTCTACTTCCCAAGTGAAGCTCCAGGCCCTACTCCTTTCTCTAGAGATACCACTTTTAATGGATCACAAGCCAATTCTCTCTCAGGGAAACTCCAGTTGATTCCAAGTTGCCACCTACTCTACTGCTAATTAGAGGCTACTTTTATGACTCCAAGATACTCTGCATCTCCTGTTTCCTGTTGATTGTACATGTTTCTTGGTTAATAAAGCAGAAAAAAAAATACATTCGGTGACTGCTGTGTCACAACCTGCATAATCACACCATTGTGTAAGTATATTATTATCCTTATTTTCAGACATTGATTCCCAGCTAGGTTAATTGGCTGGGGTTATACAGCTGATAATTGCAGATCAACACTTTAACTCAAGTCTTCTTGCCTCTGAAGCCTGCGTCACTTTCTAACTTCCTACCACAATCTGCTGGCTTCTCTCCACCAGGCTTCTTTGCAGAGTAAGGATTTCCACATTCCCTTTAAAATGCAATTTAATTGTAAATACATTCTGGCAACGGCTCATTCTATCTCCCTTGTTTTCTTTTCTCATTCCTCAGTCTCCTAAGAGAGAGTCATTAGGAAGGTACATTCTGTTTCTAAGGCACAAAAGGTCTTCTTTCAAAAACTCGGTGGGGGTGCATTGGAGAGTCAACAATGGTGTCCTGACACACTCCCCGTTAGGTCTGCAGAATCTCAGAGCCTTGAGGATACATCAGCCCAATATTACAAAGTCCTACTCCCATCCCAGCCAGGCTGCAGCCTGCAGACCCTCACCATTGGGGGGGAAATGTCAGTTAAAGGCAAATTGTATTTTTCATCAAATAAACAGTTGGATTTTGATGGAGTCTACTGAGCAAGGCAGGGCATTGCTCTATTGAAGCCTTTATCAGAGCCCAGCAAACACTTCCTCCCCATGTAGCTGGCTTTAAATGTTCCATAATAGGGAGAGTGATGATAATTAAGTCAGCCTGTCAGGGTCTTATGCCAATATTCTTGCATCCAACCAGTTTTTGGCAAATGCCCACCTTGCTGCTCAGGT
This sequence comes from Bos mutus, assembly GCF_027580195.1. Lineage (NCBI taxonomy): Eukaryota > Metazoa > Chordata > Mammalia > Artiodactyla > Bovidae > Bos > Bos mutus. The sequence continues at coordinate 30,016,164 of NC_091641.1, forward strand.
GGGGTGAGGGAAGCTTTCTGGAGGTCAAGTCTCATTCACCTATAGTTGATTGCAGGGACACAGATTTTGGTAACTTTGTTATTGTTGTTCAGTGGCTAAATTCCATCTAACTCTTTGCAACCCAATGGACTGCAGCATGCCAGGCTTCCCTGTCCTTCACTATCTCCCTGAGTTTGCTCAAATTGAGTCAGTGATATTATCCAACCACCTCATCTTCTGTTGCTCCCTTCTCCTTTTGCCCTCAGTCTTTCCCAGCATCAGGGTTTTTTCCAATAAATCAGCACTTTGCATCAGGTGGCCAAAATATTGGCGCTTCAACTTCAACATCAGTCCTTCCAATGAATATTCAAGGTTGATTTCCTTTAGGATGGACTGGTTTGATCTCCTTGTAGTCCAAGGGACTCTCAAAAGTCTTTTATAGCACCACAGTTTGAAAGCATCAGTTCTTCAGTGCTCAGTCTTCTATATGATCCAGCTGATAGTAGCTTGGAGCTGGGATCAAATCTCATCCCCTATTTACAAGGTATGTGGCCTTGTATGTGTGTGTGTGTGTGAGTGTTAGTTGCTCAGTTGTGTCCCACTCTTTGCAACCCCATGGATACTACCCTGCCTGGCTCCTCTGTCCATGGAATTCTCCAGGCAAGAATACCAGAGTGGGTTGCCAGTTCCTTTCCCACAGGATCTTCCTGACCCAGGGATCAAACCTGGGTCTCCCACATTGCAGGCAGATTCTTTACCATCTGAACCACCAGGAAAGCCTGCGCAACTCTACTGAGTCACAGATTCCTCCATACTTCTACAGATTTAGTTCAGTCAGTGCCTCCTTTATTCTTTCTCTTCACCCATTTGCCTCAAATATATCACCCCAGGACCTCTGCACATACTGTTTTCTCTTTCTGAAACATGAATAGAACATTATAACTGGCAGAGGCCGTTGTGTCTACCACCTTCCTATTGTAGATGAGGAAACTGAAGTTTTGAGAAGGGAAGTGGTTTTTCCAAGACCACACAGTGAATCAGTAACAGGAGAATATAATTGGCAGAGTCCCATTGTTAAAAGGACAGACAGAGAGGGGCAGGCATGGGAGACAGTCTGGAACCTGGGACGCTTTGCTGCAGTGTTTGCAACCTGGACAAATCTCTCTCTGAGCAACAAAATACAAGGAAACTATAAGGGATTATAAATATCTACATGCCTGTGCAGATGAGGCAAATTATGGGCCAAAAACAAAAAGACCAAACACCCTACTGCCCCTTCTGAGGAGTTCAAAACAAAAGTAGGGTATTGGGAGCAAAAGCCGAGTACTGTGCATGTACCCTGCACACAGCATCACCAAGGATGTGGGCAGACCACCTAAGCCACTCCTCCAGCCCAACCCACCCTCATCCCATATAAGGACCTCCAGACCTGCTCCCACCCTCATCCCATATAAGGACCCAGATTGCTCCATCATCACCACCACCCCCAGGGAGGGAGCCAAGGAACCTGGTACTTGTTTTCTATTCCTCATACTGCAGCAGGAGTCCCAATAAAACCTTGCCTGAATTTCCTGTTTGGCTTCTTATCAATTTCTACTGATTAAGAAATCCAAGAACCCTGATGGGTAACACAGGGAGCTGGCTGAGCATAAAAGTCTTCAGCTTATGAAAAGTACTTTCTATTTATAATCACCAGAAATCTGAGCATTCCTGGACACATAGAAGAGAAAGATCTCGTGCTATATATGCCCCATAGCATAAGTATTGGTTTTCCCATCTTACATATGAGAAAAGTGAGAGTGGTTAGCATTTTCAGTAGACACAGCTGGTAGCTGACTGAGCTAGGATTTATCCAGGCTCTCTGCCTTCAAAGCCCTCCTTATATGCCCTAGAAGATACAGCATCCCCTACCTTGCTTTGCTTTCAAACATTCACAGACTTACTCCCCTCTCAAAGATCAGCTCAAATTCACCACCTCTTGAAACATCTTGGTGCTTTTTCCTGAACAGTCTTCTCTTGCACTTTGATGTGGCTCTCCTAACATCTGTCATAATTATTTCTTGACCTGGATGTTTTCACCTCTCAATCATTTCTTGTGGAGGACCAAGAATATGTATTAACTTCTACATCTGCCCATTACAGACACATAATAGCTATACTCAGAGCCGATAATAGATATATAGGTATAACTGGTATTATGTGTCTAGGTGGGCACATAATAGGTATTCATCAAATACCTGCTGAATGTGTCACAAAGCTAGTGATGGTGATTTTCTCCAAGAACTGTGATTTATTCCAGCTGCAAGATGACTTTCTTTTATTAAAAGATTTACAGGATTGATATGAAGACATGTTATCTCATTAAGAAAAAATATCACAGGAAACTGTGCCTACCATAGGAAAAAAGAAAACATGCTGACATTGAAGATGGAAATAAGACAATGAACCTACAGAGAGAGGTTCACTCTTTCTCCCGAACATGGAGAACATTATGTGCTGATAAGCATGCTCAAAGAGAAAAGTTTTCATTGAACATAAGGAATGGCTTATTCATCTCCATGTTCTAAACATGTCCACAACCCTTACCCCTGCCCTCAATGCTGACCACAAAACACCTGTCGCAATTGAATTGGGAAAGTTTCAATAGAAAAATGAGGGAGGGAGGGAGGGAGGGAAGTATGTGGGGTCCTTGAGCACCCTCCCCCATAGATTCATGTAGCAGCTGCATCTCCTCTGGCCCCCAAGTATTGTAATTCCTTCTCTCTATGCATGGCTTCCTGGTGTCTACTTAAAAAAAAAAAAAAAAAAGCACAATGTGAGAGTTGTGAGTTATTTGTGGCAAAATGAGGACTGCAGCCTGGGAGACAGCACCTCAGATAGCTCTGAGAAACTGCTTCAGAGAGGTGGGGGGTGGACAGGGCAATAAATGTGATTTTGGTGAAGGGGGACTTCATGCACTTGCCTTTGCAAAATGTTTTCTACTAGTCACGAGGAGCTGATGTCACCATGAAGGGATTTGGTGCTTTTCTAGATATGGGGAGATGCAAGGATTGGGCTCATAAGATCAGCTCCTGAAAGTGTCTAGCTGTCTGAAGACCTGGAGCACAGAGTGCCTCGTTCCTGTTCTCCACCCTGAACTCCCTTCAGGGTGTGTCGAAGTTCAACAGTGGCAGCAACACATGATTCAGTCCTTGTATTAATAGAAGCAGATGGCAAGTGCCCATGGCAAGGGCCAGTTTGTAGTTGACCCTGGTGAAATCCTCTGGACACAGGGATCCTTTGAGTCACAGGAATATCTATCCTAACACTTGGAAGTAGAGTGCTAGCTGCTAAGTCATAAAAGGCTGAGAAACAAGAAAAGCATGGAAGCTAAAATTCTCACCACCACCCTCTAGGGTGCCCATTTTAGAGATGATAAGGAAGCATGATCAGAAATGTAAACAGCATTACCTGGGACACAGGGAAGTTAAGCAAGGAACAGATGCAGGTTCGTTGGACTCATTACTAACAGCTGGAATAATCCAGCAAGTGGATTCCAACATTTATGTAAGTATTCCCCCTTCTGTTATACATTTAGCTTTACTGTTGTTCAGTTACTAAGTCATGTCCAACTCTGCGACCTCATGGACTGCAGCACGCCAGGCTCCCCTGTCTTTCACCGTCTCCCACAGTTTGCTCAAATTCATGTCCATTGAGTCGGTGAGGCCATCCAACCATCTCTTCCTCTGTCATCCCCTTCTCCTCCTGCCTTCAGTCTTTCTCAGCATCAGGGCCTTTTCCAATGAGTCAGTTCTTCGCACCAGGTGGCCTAAGTATTGGAGTTTCGGCATCAGTCCTTCCAGCGAATATTCAGGACTGAGTTCCTTTGGGACTGACTGGTTTGATCTCCATGTTGTCCATTGCCTTCTCCTTTTCACCACTGCAAACAACACTGTGAGGAAGTTTTTTAATACAAGAAGCTTTGGCTGCATTTAGGATTGCTGCCTTGGAGGTAGAATCGTTGAATTAAGAAGCATGGGTGTTCTTAAGGATCTTGATATGCATTGCCAAATTGCTTTCCAAAAGGACTGCATGAACTCACATTGCCTCCAGCAGTGCATGCGAGTATCAGTTTTACCACACCCCCATCAGTTTGGGTATTCTGGTTTTTTGGAAAGGTTACATACACATTTGCTAGCTGAAAATAGTATCTCCATTTTAATTTGCATTTCTTTGATTACTAGCAAGGTTGAACATTTTCCCATATGTTTTTCAAGCCATTTTGTTTCCTCTTTGTGATTTTTATTTTCCTGTCTATTTTAGCTTGCAGCATTTTGATGATTTTCATAATAATTTTATAAGCCCTTTTATGTTAAGAATATCAGGACTGGGTTTGTCAGCTTCACTTAGAATATTGTCCCATTTTGCTTCCTTTTAACAATTTTTAAACCAGAGATTTTCAAAATCTATAATTAAATACATCAGTCTTTTATTTTGTGACTTTATCCACCCATATCCTCTCTGTCTCCACAACTCGATAAATGTTCCATTTTACTTTGTTCTGGTGCTTGTTTTTACTAAAAATGTTAAGGCTTTGACTCTATCTGAAAGGCTTTTTCTTTTTTTTTCCAGTGTTAAATCTGACGTGAGGGATCAACCTGAGTTTGTGCCAAAATGCTAACCAACATTTCTCCCAGCAGTGTGTACTAAATAATCCCTCAGCTTCCCCATGGCTTGTTATCATACATTAAGGTCTTATTCCTGAGAGTGACTGTTTTTCATCCTTGTCTTCACTGAGTTATCCTGAGTTAGGCTGCCCTGAGATCCTTTGCTGCTTTGCTTGTACCTGGACAAGCACCTCCTCCATCAACAAAATACAAAGAAACTATGGGGACTGAAAATACCTGCATGCCTGTGCCCGTGGGGCAAATTATGGACAACAGGATACAAAAAGACCAAAAGCGCAACTGCCACTTTTGAAGAACTGGGAGCAAAAGCAGGGTATTATGCATGCCCCCTGCACATGATGCCCCCAAAGGGGTGTGCAAACCACCTAAGCCACCTCTCCAGGCTGCCCTCTGGACTGGCCCCTGAAAGTGAAGTGTTAGTCGCTCAGTCCTGTCCGGCTCTTTGCGACCCCATGGACTGTAAAGCCCCCAGGCTCCTCTGTCTATCGAATTCTTCAGGCAAGTATACTGGAGTGAGTAGCCATTCCCTTCTTTAGGGGATCTTCCTAACCCAGGGATCGAACCTGGGTCTCCTGCACTGCAGGCAGATTCTTTACCGAGTCAGCCATCAGGGAAGCCCTGGACTGGCCCCTACCCTCACTCCCTATAAGGAACCAGTTTGCCCTTCCTCAGCAAGTGAGCATGGGAGCCTGTTACTTGTTTCTTGTTCCCACCCTTGCTACAGAAGTGGCCCCAATAAAACATTGCCTCAATTTCTTATCTGGCCTCTTATTAATTTCTATTGATGAAGGAGGGCCAAGAACCCTGGTTGGCAATAATAACAGGGGCCATACAGATGTCCTTGCTCATCTGTGCTCCACCCACCACCACCTACTCAGTCCCCACTCCTACAGGGTCCTCAGAGCTGTCCTTGGATGTCCAGCCAAATAGTTTTCCATCCCCAAAGTTCTTTGGAAAGCATTTGCAAGGCTGGCCTGTCTTCCTGGAGGCCAAGACCTCCCGGAGAAATTCCAACTGGGAAACAGCAATAGTTAGTGCCTATAGGAAGGCAAGTTGAGTCTTTTCGTTAATATATATTTATTTATCATTATGAACATTAAAGCACATTAATATTAATACAAGACAAATGTTTCATGTCAGTAATAGGCAGATTGTATCTTTGAGTCTGGCAACACTGCTCCCATCAAAGCTCTCTCTCTCTCTCTCTAGCCTGGACAAGCCTCAAGGTAGGAAGAGACTGTATGGGATTCTGAGAAGCACTATAGGCTCTGAGAATCACAGAATCCTCATCTTAGTCTAAGATTAAGAGAAGAACTCACTCCAGTACAAGAGAACTAAACCCTTATCTTCCCAAAGAAAGAAATCAATAAATAATACCTGGGGGAAATTAATCAAGAAATAGCAACCCATGCATATTTAGAAATATAGAGTTAACCATTAAAAACCTTTGCCTTTGAGAAGGTACCCAAGAAGGGAGAACAGGACACATAGGGAAAGAGGACCTCTGATTTTCCTTATAAAACTGATTGATATTTTTAACTCCATGCATGAAATTGCTTTAATATAAAATTAACACATCTTAAAAAGCATCCTCTGAACATGACAATGCAAAAAAACAAAACAAAAAAGGGATTTACTTTCTTGTCTGATGTCTGGTGAGCAGAATTGAATCTTTCTTTTCTGATCCCATGTCTTAAGAACAGAAATTCTCACCACCCAGGCCTGCAGCTGGAGATGAATTAGAGTTTAGAAGATTGATTACAGTGTGAATTGGTGGCCAAAACACTCTGGATGTTGGCAGCGATTCTTTTAAAAGAAAAAAAATCCTCTAAATTTGCTTGCTTTTGTTTGATTGTCTTCTGCCTAGAAAGGAATAGTTCCTGTCTCCCACACCAAACTCTGCACTTTTGGAGAAAAGGGACCAGATATCTTTAGTTTACGTATCCTCTGCATATGCTTGATGAATATTTGTTGAATGAATTGATGGAGAGGATAGGATGGAATAGAACAGGAGAATTCTCTTGGGCCTCAGGAAGTCAATGTGTCCACTCCCTTTCCTCTACATGGAAATACATTAAAAACTCCTACGACAGAGACTATCTTACTTCCGCTTTGGGTCTAATATAGACAGAGTGCTGTGAGAGCTAAAGGAAACTAGTGTTTTCAGGGAAGGAGGGAGCTGAGACATGAGGCTGAAATTCACCAAAAGGTTGTGGATTCCAGAGTCAGGAATTTGGACTTCTAATGATATTTCATGAAAACCAACACATTCTGGCTGTGAACACCTGTGTAGGAGCTCAAGCCACATCACATCAATCTACAGCCAGTATCAATTCCATTTTTTTCTTATGGCTCTGAGCACATTCGGACCAGTTTTCCTCCCTGGATGATTGACAGCCTGTTGTTTTGCCAGATTGTCTGAGGGCATTTGAGGGTGGTGGGGGTGTTGGTTTCCTTTCACCCTGAACCTCAGTGGGAACTCATGGCTCTTTTTACGCTTTCTGAGTCACTGTAGAGGGATCTTACCTGAGAAGGTTGATTTAATTAATGTCTCTGTTATCTACCTGCCACCTTTGAAGCTGCTGTCATGTTGCTGGAGTTCAAGCTGCACAGTGACACCCCTGGGGGCTACACCTGTCAGCAAACTCCCATCTACTGTCATCCTTAGCTGTGGAACCTAGAGGCAAGGCAAGGGATGCTTTGATTTTGAGGATGTTCATATCTCATCCTGAAAGAGTTGACCACAGATAGGTCCAAATCTCACTAACTTCCATCTTAAGGCTTTCCAGATGGTTCATCAGTAAAGAATCCACCTGCAATGCAAGAGACACAGGAGATGAGGGTCTGATCTGTGGGTGGGTAAGAACCCCTGGAGGAAGAAATGGCAGCCCACTCCAGTATTCTTGCCTGAAAATCCCATGGACAGAGGACCCTGGTGGGTTACAGCCCAAAGAGTCACAATGAGTCAGACATGACTGAGCATGCATGCAACTTCCATCTCACAATTTTCTTTGTCAGTCATCCCAAACTCATGAAAGCCATGGTCACCAGCCCATCTCCATGTCAGGTGACAGAAAGAATTCATGATCATGTGACCTTAGCACATGGCACTGAGTAGACAGATGACACCATGAACCCACCAGCTTCTTCCTATATGAATTTATAAAAATGTTGAAAACAGTACATTTGGATAATAAGAAAGCATATGGTAGACATCATCAAAGTGCATGACTTGGAAACCCAAATTTCATCCTTGTTCCATTTCAGAGTATATCCTCAATCTCTGTTAGCTTAGAGAAATCTGGTGAGAGTCTTGGCCTCTGAAATTAGGAAGAACCTCAGTTTTGAATGAACTCTGACTCTTAACAGCTATGTGGCCTTGGTCAAGTCGGTTAACGCCAGTGCTCAGTATAAAATGTGAATGCTGCCCTTATCATCATCATCAAAGTTGTGATCATCAGTATCATCATTAGAATTCCATCTGTACTCTATAAACGGATCCAGGCTGGGTCAGATTCCCTTCCTGGGGTGGCGCCTGTAGTGAAGAACCCGCCCGCCAATGCAGGAGACAGAAGAGATGTGGGTTTGATCCCTGGGTTGGGACAATGCCCTGGAAGGGCACAGCAGCCTGGAAAGAATACTGGAGGAACGCGGTGGGCTATAGTCCATTGGGTCACAAAGAGTCAGACATGACCGTAGAGACTTAGCATGGACTCCCCAAGCACCTGAAACTTCCCCATCTTAGAACATTTCACATGTTACCACTAGCCTTCTGAAAAGCATGGAAAATGCAGTTTTGCTTGCAAAAAAGTAGAAAGGAGGGAACCAACTCTTATTGAGACTCTATTATATGCCATATGCTCTGTAAATTTATTTCTAATCCTCAAATTAATCTTTCAATATTTCCATTTCTATTCGCATTTCTTGGCTGGAGGAATGAAGACCCTGGAAAGTTAACTTGACCAAAGATGCACAGTTAATATTAATAAGTGGCAGTGACAGTACTGAGAAATAGCCTGCCCAATAATCTTTTTCTACTAGATGATTCCCTAATGAGCCAGAAAATTTATTTATTCAGAATCTTTTTTACTCTGACTCTTCTAGGTAATCAAAGTTTTACTGTTTCCCTGTGGGGTCATAGGGGAGGAGCACTCAGGTTGGGGAAGAGGGTGGCAGATGGTGTCAGGAAGACTAAATTACATGACCTCAGGGCTGCTAAAATTTTCTAGTCAAATTCCAACCACTTAGAATTAAGAAATTGCACATTTTCCCCCCATTTGCAAAGCTATCCATGGACACAGGGTGTGCTGAGCAGTCTGGTCATGATGTTTTTATTTGCAGAGGGCTGCTTTCAAAATCTGAGTTCTTTGCAAAGAAAATGGCAAACACAGGTTTAAATCACCAATAAAATTAAGTGTTTAAACTAGATTTTCTACAAATAGCACATAATGGACAGATTTCAGATTTCATCAGCTTCAAGTAGCACAGAAGGGAGCCTAAAACATTAAGGCAAGAGCAAGCAGTCCGACTGTAAAGGTCAAGGTAAGGGCTTTTACAAGCAATGCTTGATTTCAGGTGAACACGCATACAGAGGTGGTAACATCTGCCAAGACATCTGGGTTGTTCCTCAGAAGCACAATATTTAAATTGGTGGAAATGACACCTGGAGGGAACGACATATTCCAGCAACCTTCTTGCTTTACAAAAAGGAATGATCAAAATAAGATAATATTGTAAAGATAAAATATCACACAGTCAGATCAAGAGATCTGAATCCTACATATAATAATGATGGGTGGTGGTGATGACATGATTTTTTACCATGTATCACAACTAGATATTGTCCGAGTCACCATCCTTGAGTGTTATCTATTTAACACCTTGTGAGTCTGTTATTATTAACCCACTCTTAGTGATGAGGAAAGAGAGTTCCAGAAGATAAGTAACTGGTCACATAATTAATAACAGGTAGACTAGACGTAACTTAGACCAACCTGCCTCAGTTCAGTTCAGTTCAGTCGCTCAGTCGTGTCCGACTCTTTGAGAACCCATGAATCGCAGCACGCCAGGCCTCCCTGTCCATCACCAACTCCCGGAGTTCACTCAGACTCACATCCATCCAGTCAGTGATGCCATCCAGCCATCTCATCCTCTGTCGTCCCCTTCTCCTCCTGCCCCCAATCCCTCCCAGCATCAGAGTCTTTTCCAATGAGTCAACTCTTCGCAAGAAGTGGCCAAAGTACTGGAATTTCAGCTTTAGCATCAGTCCGTCCAAAGAAATCCCAGGGCTGATCTCCTTTAGAATGGACTGGTTGGATCTCCTTGCAGTCCAAGGGACTCTCAAGAGTCTTATCCAACACCACAGTTCAAAAGCATCAATTCTTCAGCACTCAGCCTTCTTCACAGTCCAACTCTCACATCCATACATGACCACTGGAAAAACCATAGCCTTGACTAGACAGATCTTTGTTGGCAAAGTGATGTCTCTGCTTTTGAATATGCTATCTAGGTTGGTCATAACTTTCCTTCCAAGGAGTAAGCATCTTTTAATTTCATGGCTGCAATCACCATCTGCAGTGATCTTGGAGCCCCAGAAAATAAAGTCTGACACTGTTTCCGCTGTTTCCCCATCTATTTCCCATGAAGTGATGGGACCAAATGCCATGATCTTCATTTTCTGAATGTTGAGCTTTAAGCCAACTTTTTCACTCTCCTCTTTCACTTACATCAATCAGCCTAATTACATTCAATTACCCTATGCAATATCTCTAAGAATTAACCAAGTCACTCTCTAGGGTGATAACAAAGCATGTTATATCAGCAGCAACACAGAAAGAAAACATTTTTAGAAAGGTTCCCACATCAAGGACCAAAGTCTTCATCTAAGAGAGAATGTGATGTCCCAGGGAAAACAGAAACACAGAGTTCTCATTCAATTTCCACTCCTACAAAATGTTCTAAATGGACAGCGATTCTCTGATAGAGCATTTGTTTCCTGATGCCATTTCTAGAGATAGAGTTCTTACTAACAAGTTTAAGAGATCCAGACATTTAAAATTATTTTCAATAAAAAAGAATCCATGGATTCCCTATAGCTATATCAGATATATTGTGTGTGTGTTTTTGGGGGGAAATGGTTGCATCAGATGCTCAGAGGGACCTAAAATCCCTGTTGCCCTCAAAGGAAGGTTTTCTGTCCCTAGGTCTTTCAAACCACAAACTGTCCCCTGTCTTCAATGAGTCCTGGACTACTCAATGATCAGAAAGGCAACAAGGTGTAGTAAAAGTAGCATTTTTTCATTTACTCATTCATTTGGGTATTTATCCATCACCTTGCTTAATACCCTGTCCAAGGCAATGTGAATTCAGAGACAAAATCATTTTTAAGGAGCTCCTGGTCTAACAGAAAGAAAGATACCTAAGTAGATGATTATAAGGCAGTGTTATAATTTCAGTAATACATATTTACAGGCCACAAGAAGGAGCATCTAATCCAGGCTGAGAGGGTTGGAAAGATTCTGATCTGAGTGTTAAGTAATTAGCACAGTTAACCAGACGTAGAAAGAAAGGCATTCCAGGCAGAGGAAAGAACCAGGCCAGGTAGGAGGAAATAGGATGGTGGATTCATGGGGGAACTTCCAACAGCCTAATCTTCCTAGAACATGAAAAGGTAGAGAATGAGAAAAGAAGAGTCTGGGGAGATTTCAGGGCAGGCAATGGAGGTTGTCACATGACTCATATTTATCCTATAAGGAGACCCTGTGAAAGGGTTTAAGCAAAACTGCAGGTAATGTAGCTGCAGTATGGAGAGCAGATTTAGAAAAAATTTGACTGATTAGCCCAGTGATGAAGTCATAGAAAACTTATACAAAGATAGTGGTGTGCCATTCCAAGTAGACTTGGATCACATCTTATTCATCATTTTTGTTACTTGTCCCAGACCTACTATAGATATCAACAAGCACTCAAGTAGCACAGGGTGAATGAATTAATTTATAGGAAGGATGGAGAGGTGGAGATCATGCTTGAGAAATATTTCAAGTATTAGGTTGGCAGGAACTGGAAATTAACTAGACACGATAAGTGAAGAAGAGTGAGACTGAGGCAGCTTTTAACAGCACAAGCTTTGGAGTCTGCCAAACATGGACGTAACTTCCATCCTTTGAACTTGAATGGTGCTTGTTTGGGACAACACAAGCAGGAATGGGAGATGGTGCTGCTGCTGCTAAGTTGCTTCAGTCGTGTCCGACTCTGTGCAACCCCATAGACGGCAGCCCACAAGGCTCCGCCGTCCCTGGGATTCTTCAGGCAAGAACACTGGAGTGGGTTGCCATTTCCTTCTCCAATGCATGAAAGTGAAAAGTGAAAGTGAAGTCGCTGAGTCTTGTCAGACTCTTAGCAACCTCATGGACTGTGGCCCACCAGGCTCCTTCGTCCATGAGATTTTCCAGGCAAGAGTGCTGGAGTGGGGTGCCATTGCCTTCTCCAGTGGAAGATGGTAGTGATGGTTTAATGTGGATTGTTCTTGAGATAGAATGAATCCTTTGTATGTGAAAAAGAGAATGAAACAGAGAGACAGAGGAGAGTCCCAAAGACAGAGAGCCAGAGAAGAGAAACAGAAAGAGACTAGACAGAGAGAGAATTTTAAAGAAAGATAGGAAGGGAAGGGGAGGAAGGAAGAGAGGGAGGAAGGAAAGGAGGGAGGGAGGGAAGAAAGAAAAGAAGGAAGGAAAGATGCAAAATCAAGTTAAAGGAAAGGAACAGCAGTGATAAACAGTATGGGGGAGAATGATACAGGAAGGAGCAGAAGCACAACAGAAGAGAGAAAGGGAAAGGATGAGGAAGCAGTGGGAGGGCCAGGCGTTTCAACAGGTGTCAATAATGCTCATGGCCTGGTACAGTCAGGTATACAGGTGTGTGGACACTGAGAGGGTGAGTAGAGACAGAAAGAGAAGAGAAAAAGCAGACTCCCATGGTGGTCCAGTGGTTAAGAATCTGCCTGCCAACGCAGGCAACATGGGATCGATCCCTGGTCTGGGAAGATCCCACATACTGCAAAGCAGCTAATTCCATGAGCCGCAATTACTGAAGCCCAGGAGACGAGAGCCTGTGCCCTGCAACAAGAGAAGCCACTGCAATGAGAAGCCTGCGCATCGCAACTAGAGAGGAGCCCCCACTCACCGCAACTAGAGAAAGCCCAGTGCAAAAATAAATAAATAAATAAAATGTTTTAAAAAGAAGAGAAAAAGCAAAATGACAGAGACTCAGGCTGGGAGGAGAGGGAGCAGACCACATCCTCTTTCATTATGCAGACAACAGCTCACACCCAATCCTCTGTTACCCAGTATTAGTCTGCTGATCTGTCACAGGACCATGTTGCCTCTGGGCACACCTGTGCAACAAGATGACTGGCACTTAACAAACCCGGAAGGGACTGTTCCTCCCTTTGCAAGAGTTGGGTTCTCTCACTTTGCCCCCAAGGTGTCCACTGAGGATTCTCAGGCAAGCCCCAGAAACAGCTGAAGTCTAAAGTCACATCAGTAGGATTTGCTCCAAAATTCTGTTCCATTCTGGGTGAGGTGATTAGCCAGACCAAGAGGTCCCTTTCTGGAAAGAACCCGGTGGTAATTGCTGACAGTCCCCGGATCCATAGATGGAAAAGTTCAGGAATAAGAGAATAATGAATAAGCAATCAGTCTATTCTTGGATCTGCTATTACTGTCCTTCTAATTGGGTGTCTCAGAGTCTCCTGGGATTCCCTAAACCATAGCACTGTTCCCAGTGAGACTGAGAATCCGAGGCTAAAGACATAATAACTCATAACCACAATTCTGATCGGAAGTGGTGATGAGTTGTCTCATTGTCTTGTTGTCTGTCCCCAAGACCCCCTGTGAGGGCTGGACAGAAAAAATTCCTGACCAGAGAATTCAGCCAAAGTGAGTCCTCGGTCTGCCCGTCTCCAGCTGTGTGGCTCCAAGCCAATCACTTCACCAGCCTGAGCCTCACTTTCCTCCTCTAAAATTAGGGTGACTAGTTCCCACCTCATATGACTTTTGTGAAGACTGGTGCTAATGCATGCAAATTGCCTGGCACGAAGTACACTTTCAATAAATGATAGCTATTAGGATTATTATGATAGAGGGCATCTTTGGCAATGACGCAAGGACTGGCTGCCTGACAAATAAGAAGCCAGAGCCACATTTTGAAAGCTGCCACCAAATTGTGCAGTAGCCCTAATTAAAATTCTCATTAAGTCCTGATAATGAAAAATATGCGAGGAGACACTTTTCAATCTCCCAAGAGAAAACAGGAAGTGGGAGGATTTTTGAAAAAAAGTGACGAAAAGTAACTTTCAATGGCATCTCATTTTCGTCTTCTTAATCTTAGAGAGTGTTAGGAGAAATTAAATGAAATCTCTCTTCTGTGCTCACCTTTTTGACCTAATGGGGGTGTTTCATAATACTCTTGGTCCAAGGATAACGAATGCCCAAGTGGATATAGTTCCTTGCCAGTTTAAGTACTGATGGGTCCTGGAAATAACTGAATAAGTTATAGGAGGAAGCATGATGTGAGCTCGACCCCTGGGTTGGAAGGTCACCTGGAGAAGAAAATGGCAACCCACTCCAGTCTTCTTGCCTGGGAAATCCCACGGACAGAGGAGCCTGACAGGGTACAGTCCATGGCATCGCAAGAGTCAGACACAACTTAGCAGCTAAATAACAAAATGGTGTGAGCAGCTGGGTTTGAGCTGTAATTTTTTTTTTTTTTTGGTAGTGTCTTTGACTAGTTTTGGTACCAGAGTGATGATGGCTTCATAGAATGATTTTGGGAGTGTTTCCTCTTCTTCAGTCCTTGAAAGAGTTTGAGAAAGATTGGCATAAGTTCTTTGTCTATTTGGGAGAATTCCCCAGTGAAGCCACCCAGTCCTGGACTTTCATTTGCAGGGAGTTCTTTTTTTTTTTTTTTTAAGTGAAGTGTTGCTAATTTATAGTGTTGTGTTAATTACTGCTATACAGCAAAGTGATTCAGTTATGCTTATATATACATTCTTTTTTATATTCTTTTCCATTGTAGTTTATCACAGGATATTGAATATAGTTCCAACGGGGAGTTTTTTAAATTACAAATTCTATTTCACTCCTAGTGATTAGTCTGTTCAAATGCTTTGTTTTTCTTGATTCAGTTTTGGCAGGCTGTATGTGTCTAAAAGTTTGTCCATTTCTTCTAGGTTGTCCAGGTGGGTTTGCATAAGAGGTTCAGGATTAAGGTTGTAATTGGCAGAATAGCTCAAGAGAACCCTTTTATATGAGGTTTGCCATATGACATGTGGGCGCCCCTGGTAGCTCAGTGTAAAGAATCCACCTGCCAAACAGGAGTTGTAGGTCCCATCCCTGGGTCGGGAACATCCCCTGGGGAAGGGAATGGCAACCCATTCCAGTACTCTTGCCTGAGAAATCCCATGGACAGAGGAGCCTGGTGGGGCTACAGTCGAACATGACTTAGTGACTAAACACCAACAATATGACATTGGTACAAAGTAGAAGCTTCAAGGTACTTCTTTCAGGAAGTGATCCTAAGGAAAAGGAGGAGGGACTGGGCAGAAGAAACAGGGAAGGAAGAAAAGCCAACCACAGAGGGCTTCCTGGACCTGAAAACCACTGAGTGCCTGGGCTTCAGCCCACTGGGACCTCCAGGGAGCTGATAGAATGTCCTCAGAATTGTCTGCCCAAGAGACAGAAGGGCATAATACATATCACTGACGTGCCTCCCATTGGTCATGCTTTGGATCATGGGGTGTGAATTCCTCACACTTGCAGAATCACACATGCTTCTGAATGGCTGGACTGGTTCTGGCCTTGTCTTACCCGATGAAGGCAGGAAGGCATGGAGACAGAAAATATGAGCTTGCAGGATATTCGTGCTCTCTGGGTAGACCTGCCACCTGGTTGCCACAGCCATAGCTCAAGGAAAACCAAATGACCAAGAGGAAGTGAGGTGGGGCTTAAGAGGCATCTGTTGTAGCAAGTACAGCAAGGGGTTGAAGTATTTACGTGAATATATGTTGCCTGAAGTTCCCTGGTGTCTGAGAATAGACAGGTGGGAACTTGGGGCTGGTGCAACCTCACACACGAAGACCATCACCTTTGATTCTTAGAATTTTCCCATCTGCCATTTCAATGGTTCCTGACAGAAATCTTGCAGAATACAGGGCAGGGATGAAGAGCCCCGTTGTGCAGACAAGGAAAGATGCTCAGAGGCCTTCCACAACTAAGCTGGAGCTTTGGGAGCAGACCCAAGCCCAGGTGTCTAGAAGTGATTCTCAAACTGTGGTCCATCAATTACCCACCTAAGAATTCTTGGTATGCTTCTTAAAACACTGATTCCAGGGTCAGCACCCCACTCCAGTACTCTTGCCTGGAAAATCCCATGGATGGAGGAGCCTGGTAGGCTGCAGTCCATGGGGGAGTCGCTAAGAGTCAGACACGACTGAGTGACTTCACTTTCACTTTTCACTTTCATGCATTGGAGAAGGAAATGGCAACCCACTCCAGTGTTCTTGCCTGGAGAATCCCAAGGACGGGGAGCCTGATGGGCTGCTGTCTAAGGAATCGCACAGAGTCGGACACGACTGAAGCGACTTAGCAGCAGCAGCAGCAGACCAACTGAATTTTTTTAAACTTCCTCAGGCTAAATTTTTTCAACTTTTTAATTCACATTAGAGTATTAGAGTTGATCAACAATGTTGTGATAGTTTCAGGTGGACAGCAAAGGGACTCAGCCATACATACACATGTATCCATTCTCCTCCAAACTCCCCTCCCATGCAGGCTGTCATGTAACACTGGGCAGAGTTCCCTGTGTTCTACAGTAGGACCTTGTTGGTTATCTGTTTTAAGTATAGCAGTGTGTACATGTCTATCCCAAACTCCCTAACTATTTGAGTCTGAATACTGTCTTATACAAGTCATCAAAGTTTTCCTCTCCACCCAGAGCAGCTGCCCTAAACGTTACAAGAAAATGGTACCTGGATTCCAGCCAAGAGTCTGTTTCCATGAGACCTTTCTCAAGCCCAAAACTACTCATCCTCCAGAATCCAAGGGAAAAAAAAAAAAAGCTGGTTATTATTTTGGGAGTACCTCATGGGTGCCTTTCCAGGACTGAGACCCAATGTAGGGAGGAATTGGAGATTTTTGACAGTGGAATTCCTGGCCAAGAGGACTGGAGCAGTCCTTAAAGATCACAGCCTCTCTATCATGTGGATGAGGAAAAACAACAAGATCAATTTCAGTGCTAGAATCAAAACTACAAATGGCCCGATCCCTACCCCAGGGCACTTGCGAGGCCACCCATCTGCAAAACAGTGGGAAAAATCACCTCTTGTCCAGACCTTCTCCCCACCCCTAGCCCCCATCCTCCCAAAGTAATGAGCCATATATTCTATCTGTCAGTCCTCATGGCTGCCTACTTGGGGTGCTAATTTCATTCACTGCACCTCCCATCCTCCCCATGCCCAAGCTTTAACTGACACTCTGGATGGTTTTCTGTTGTCTTTAAGAAACCCTCTGTCACACCTGTGGGTTTGGCTTGAATTGAATCTCCCAGAACTTCACAGATTCTGCAACCTTCAAAGGGGCCTTGGAAAATAACAGTGGGAGGCAGGAACTTCACAGGGCGGTAGGTTGGATATCGTCCAGTTGAAAGAAAGAACTAGGTCTGTGTGGTAGGAGGATGCAAGACAGAACCGTAGAGAGGAAGTGAAGGAGGAAGGAAGTGGGGCGGAAGGAAGGCGAGAAGGGACAGCATCAAAAATAAAACATTAATGCATATATATGGAATCTAGAAAAATGGTACAGATAAACCCATTTGCAAAGCAGAAATAGAGACACAGATGTACAGAAGAAACGTATGGATATCAAGGGGGGAAGTGGGGGGCTAGATGAGTTGGGAGATTGGGATTGACCTATATACACTATTTTTAAAAATTTTTAATTGGAGGATAATTGGTTTACAATGTTGTGTTCGCTTCTTCGGTACACCACGTGAATTAGCTGTGAAGTATATATATATTTATATATCTCCCTCCTTCACGAGCCTCCCTCCCACCCCCTCCCCACCCCAGCCCTCACAGAGTGCCAAGCTGAGCTCCTGTGTAACACAGCATCTTCCCACTAGCTATCTGTTTTACACATGGTAATGCATACGTGTCAATGCTGCTGTCTAGATTCTTCTCACCCTCTGCTTTCCCTGTCCGTTCTCTACATCCGCATCTCTGTTCCTGCCCTGCAAATAGGTTCATCGCTACCCATTTTTCTAGTTCCCATATACATGCATTAACATACCATATTTGTTTTTCTGACTTACTTCACTCTGTACAGTATATGCATTATTGATGCTATGTATAAAATTGATAACTAATGAGAACTACCATACAATACAGGGAACTCTACTCGATGAGAGGGAGATGGAGAGAGAGAGTGAGAGCGTACAGGAAGGACAGAATCTGTGATGTATATGTCTGCCTCCTCCACTCAGTGGCAAGGTCTCGGGAGGCAGTACCTATGTCAGATTCATTTCAGGATACCAGTGCTTAGCCCTAAGCCTGCATGTAGCAACTGCTCAGTAGATATACTGCCAAAGAAATCAGTAAACATAAAGCAGCTCAGCCCAGAATAAAGTTACACCAAGTATATCATTATTCTGTTTACAAGTGAGAAACTTTAAGTCAGAGAGGCTAAATCAGTTCCCCACAAGCTGCAAAAAGATAGGCCGAGATTTTCTCTTGAATCAGGCTGACCCCAAAGCTATGCCTCAATTCCTCCCATTAGCCAAATTTGGACAGATAAATCTTTCAAACTTCCTGTTGGGTCAGGGTTAATGTCCTCCAGAGGTCAGAAAAGGGAAGTATGACCAAAAAAGTTGGTGTTTCACCCAGATTTCCTAATGTGTGATCGTCACTCAGTCATGTCTGGCTCTTTGCGACCCTATGGACTGTAGCCTGCCAGGCTACTCTGTCCATGGGATTTTTCCAAACAAGCATACTGGAGTGGGTTGCCATTTCCTTCTCCAGTGGATCTTCCCAACCCCAGGATCAAATCTGTGTTTCTTTCATCTTGGGCATTGGCAGGCGGGTTCTTTACCACTAGCACCGCCTGGGGCTACTGGTACCACTTCCCTTCACATGCAGTGAGTCAGCGTTCTTGAGGTTGCCACCCCTTTGGCTAATGATTGCCAAGTGTAAGAATGGGAGAAGGAAAAGCCCAGCTTCTGTGCTAGGGGTAGATGCAAATTCTGAAGAGCGGTACACATTGGGGTATCCTGCATGGGACATTACCTGAAATTGCATCCTTGTTTGACTTCTTCCCCTTATGTCTAACTTCTACCATTCCCTCCCACTTCCTCCCAGGATCCCCTTGAAGCTTGAACACGAATCCTTGTCTTGAAATCTGTCTCTGGGGATCCTAACTTAAACAAAAGGCAAAAACCAAGCTGATCTCCAATGAGTAGGAATGAATGATAAACAAATGTTTCATATTAATATCACCTCCAATTTCTGGAGCATCCACCATCACTGAATGTTTCACACACCTTATCTCAGATGCCCAAACAATATTGCAAGGTAGGTATGATTGTGTCCATTCTCGGGATGAGAAAACCTAGCTCTGAAAAAGCTCAGTCATTTCCCCCAGGTCACATGGCTTGAAGTGCTAGGGAGGAAATTTGAACCCAAGGCTATCTGACATCAAGGATTTCCTCTACCCATGACGTCTCTCTATACGGTACTTGCTTTTCCATTTATCCATCTTCCATCTTCCCTTGTTTTTGAAGGGATGGGATGGTGGCAGAGGGTCCTTGTATCCTCAGGACTAGTATAACACTTGGCACATAGTAGATGTTTTGCATTTTGTTGGATGAGTATGAGGTGTTTTGAGAGGAACCAAATTCTTCCCGGGCTTCCCAGGTAGCTCAGTGGTAAAGAATCTGCCTGCCAGTGCAGGAGATCAGGAGATGCAGGTTTGATTCCTGGGTCAGGAAGATCCCCTGGAGAAGGAAATGGCAACCCAGTCCCATATTCTTGCCTGGGAGATCCCAGGGACAGAGGAGCCTGATGGATTGCAATCCATGAGGTCAGAAAGAGTCAGCCACGACTGAGCACTGAACACTTTGGGGGAAATTCTCAGAAGTCTCTGTATTTTCACTCAAATTTTGTTGAATCAAGTTGAGAAAACATTGAGTAACCATGAAACAGATACCCACAGCAAATAAAGAGACCCAGGGGGAAGGCTTTAAGATCCACATGGTGTTAACTTTTGGCACCCTGAATGTGGGGACTCCAGTGACACCCAACCTATAGAATTCTTGTACATTCAGCTCAACTGACTTTGATAAGTGGACAATGAGACACAAAAATGAAATTAGAGCATCAAAAACAGCTTCCAATTACCAGAAAATAAGGGACCTGCACATCACAAATTGCCTCTCTAAAATCTCACTTTGTCCCTTTTAAGATGAAGACAATGAATCGTTCCATTTGGACGCTGAGATTTTTTAAAATGAGCTGTGCTTTTATAACGTTTTAAAGACAGGCATTATAAGATTTGCATCTAACTGAAACCTCTGAACTTGCAAAGAGGAAAATTTCAAGAGGGTGTGACAAAATTATTTCTAGCAACCATGACATTTCTTGATGTGAAATGCTTTCTTTGAACTGCACAACACAGCACAAGTTCGGATTGGAAATCTGACAAGAAAATAAGTGAGATGCCAAGCTGACAACGTAGATAACTCTCCTACAAAGGTTTTACCTCCATAACTGGGTCCAGATCATACCAGAAACTTTGAGAGGGCTAAGTGGGATGCTAGAAATGGTGGAACCAGAGAACATAAACGAGACTTCAAGTAGCACACCAGCACTTGCTCTGTGACCTCAAATAAGTTATTTAACTTCTCAGTTTCCTTATCTATGAAATGGAGCTACTAATACTGGTTGCCAGGCAGATTAGAGAGGTGTGTAAATTTCTTAGCACAGAGTAGAAGTTTCGTTAATTAAGATGATGATGATGGGGGCCACCCTGGTGGTCCAGTGGCTGGGACTCCACACTCGCAATGTGGGGGACCCTGATTCAATCTCTGGAGGAAAGGACTGGATCCCACATGCCACAGCTGAAGGATCCAACATGCCACAGCTAAGACCTGGTGCAAGTGGAAGTGCTAGTCGTTCAGTCGTGTCTGACTCTTAGTGATCTTGTGGACGATAGCTCACCAGGCTCCTCTGTCCATGGGATTCTCCAGGCAAGAATACTGGAGTGGGTTGCCATGCCCTTCTCCAGGGGATCTTCCCAACCCAGACATCGAATCTGGGTCTTCCATATTTCAGGCAGATTCTTTACCATGGTGTTGCCAAGTAAATAAACACATAAAAGTAAATGATAAAAAAAAAAGATGATGGTGGTGGTTGTGGTGACGGTAACAGGGGACATTTATTGACCAGAGCCCTCAGTCCAACAATCTTAGAGGAACTGAGCTTACAAGCAGATCATTCCCCTCATGAGCCTTCAGATGAGACTTTAAACTTGGCTGAAACGTTAACTGCAGACTCATAGGATGTCACTAGGCCGTGCTCAGATTCTTGACTCTTGACAATAAATGTGTGCTGTTTTTAAAGCTAAATTTTGGAGTAATTGCATAGTTGTTCTGCAACTGATGGGTTCGATCCCTGAGTTGGGAAGATTCCCTGGAGAAGGAAATGGCAACCCACTCCAGTATTCCCTCCTGGAAAATTCCATGGACAGAGGAGACTGGTGGGCCCCAGTCCATGGGGTCCCAAAGAGTTGTACACGACTGAGCAACTGAGCTGCAATTGATAGTGACTCTAAAGCCAGGAGTTCACAACCATATTTACTACCATGGTTCTCTTTAATTATGACTTATCCCCTGTAGACCTCTAGATCTCAAAAATTCCTCCTACCAAAAAAACCACATTGAGCAAAAATTTATTTTCTTTCCCATTTTTTAAATTCATCATAATTATATCTAATTGGATCTGCAGTAAAATTAGCTCCTTGCCATGCTCATGGCATCACCAACAGCCAAAGAATTGGAGGAAAAAGCACCAGTGAGGTTCAGATATGTCTCACCCAAAGTAAAGAAGTGTGATATTTCTTCTAATCCCTTCTGCAGAGCCTGGGTATATGATAATTTCTGAATGAGGTTTTAAAATACTGAAAATGTTACCTGTGAGCTGTGCTCAGAGCTTTATCTAAATTGCCTCATTTCATTCTCATAATAACTCTCCGACAGATGCTATTATTATGCCCACTTGGATTCAGACATGGATCCTTGAACTTCAGAGGTCCTACTCTTATCCAAAAGATTGCTCCTAGAGAGGGGAAGTGACTTTTGCAAGGTCATTCAAAATGAAGGCATACTAAGTTAAAATTCCTAGTTTCTGATCTGCTTGCCCCTTCTGGCCCTGTTTTCTTTCCACCTCACAGACCCTAAAGCGTTCTGAAGATCAAGTCTGTTTTGTCAGAGAACAGATTTGAGGACGTGAAGGACAGAGTCATCAACCGAGGCGGCATCAGGCCAAGTTCAACGCCTCTAGCTCAGTGACAACTCATAGGATGAATATTGACCAGTGAATACTGCCTGAGCCAGAGGAGTCTGTTTTCCCCAGACTTAACTGTATCTCCTTGGAACAATTTTAGTTTGCATTAGAGTTCCCAATTATTTATCCCAAAGGTAGCAAGCACAAATATGGATCATGCAAGAATGTGGATTGTTGTGATAACGTCGGCTTTGGAATCATAAAAATCTAGGTTTTGATTTCAACCCTGCCAATC
Source organism: Bos mutus (assembly GCF_027580195.1). Lineage (NCBI taxonomy): Eukaryota > Metazoa > Chordata > Mammalia > Artiodactyla > Bovidae > Bos > Bos mutus. The sequence goes on from NC_091641.1 coordinate 30,038,650, forward strand.
ATGTAAGATCTTGGATGAGTCATTCCACCTCTCTGAGCCTCAGTTTTCTTCATCTCAAAAAGGGGATTGATGCCTCTTCCTCAGAGGACTGTAGAAAGGAGGAAACAAGGCAATGCATGCGTAGTGCCTAAACCAGAAGGAATTGTTACCAGAATTGATACCAGAAGGAATTGTTGCTATTATTATCATTATGATGATTATTATATCTTTCAAGACTGAGAATGTCTGAATTGATAAGACATACTTATTTCAGTTTTAGGTGATAAATATATTTCTAAAGGGATTGAGTTTTTAAATCAAAGAACCTTAAAATTTCCAGGACAGTGAGGTGCCTGTAATTGGAATCTGCTAAGCACTGGGGCTCGGGAGAGCTTATTTTGAATGGGAGGACATTATTAGAAACTGTCTCCAATATGCCTTTAAATAAATGGTCCTCACATAAATCTGACAAGAGCTTCCTGAATTTCTGAAACCTGCCATTTTCCTTGGGGAGGGGAGAAACACTGGAAACTTTACTGGGAGACACCCCAGGGTCTGACTGGCCTCATTCCAGGGAGTCGTGAGGACATTTAATTGCAAAAAAAAAAAAAAAAAAATATACCCTGTGGTATGTGGTCAAGAACTTGAGTTTCCATCACAAGGATCTGGATTTTCTTCAGCCCTGGCACTGACTTGTTGTGCGACTTTGTGCAAATGTAATCTCTCTGTGGGGCTTCCCAGGGCTTGCTAGTGAATTCGCCTGCCAATGCAGGAGACTCAAGAGATACAGGTTTGATCCTGGGTTGGAAAGATCCCCTGGAGTAGGAAATGACAACCCACTCCAGTATTCTTTCCTGGAGAATTCCATGGATAGAGGAGCCTGGTGGGCTACAGTCCATGGGGGTGCAGAGTCAGACATGACTGAGCAACTGAGCACACAGCATGAAATCTCTCTGAGCCTGTTTCCTCTGGGAGTGGTGAATAATAAAATGCTATTTCCTAGGGTTGTCATGAGGATTCACTGAAATAATAATCATGATAAGAGAAGCCAACTCAAGTGTTTACTGAGTTAATCAATGCTTTTTAATCTATTGTTTTATTTCTCATAACAGCCATTAATAAATATATTCTAATTGTTCTTATTTTTAAAAGATGAGAAAACAGAAGTATGGAGAAAATAGGTAAGTAGCTCCAAGTCCCATGAATCCATGAGAGCTTAACCCAGACCTGAAGACCATGGAGGGGATCTATAGATAGAATTTAGTGGGTCTGGGAACTTGGATGGTACAAAATGACATCTTTACGTTCAGTTCACTAGCCTATCATTGAAATGTAGTATGTCCCTCAATTGGTGATGATGTCACCAACAGAAGAACAGATATTGTCAAATTGCAGGGGTAGCAGAGAGCTCAAAGGATTGTTTGTGCTTAGTGCATATTGAAACTTGTCATTAGGTCTTGTTATTGAATTCATGAGTTAAAAATTGAATATATTACTATATGACATGTGGATTTTAAAATATTTTCATCAGTGTTATTTCCACATGATAGGTTTATTTTGTAATCCTATGCATTTTGTTCTATGCATTTAAAAACCGTTGTTTTAAGAAAGGATTGTAGGTGTCACCAGACCATCAAAGGGGTCCATGACTCATAAAAAGTTAAGAACCTCCACCATAGCACATAGATGATGTGTATGTGTGTGTGTGTGTGCGTGCACATTCAGTCATGTCTGACTCTTTGCAACCCCATGGACTGTAGCCCGTCAGGCTCCTCTGTCCATAGTATTTTCCAGGCAAGAAAACTGGAGTGGGTTGCCATTTCCTATTCCAGAATCTTCCCAACCCAGGGATCAAACCCACATCTCTAGCGTCTCCTGCACTGGTGGGCAGATTCTTTTATCACTGCGCCACCTGGGAAGGCCCACATAACTGTTAGAGCAATGAAAACATCTTAGCATAGGGCTAAGGTACAGAGCAAGTGCTCAGTGCACAAATGTCACCACCATAGTGATTGTTATTACACCCAGCAAAATCTTGTTTATCTAGGAGCAAACTTTGGAACTAAGAAGGGAGTCAATGCTACTAATGATACCAAATGACACAGTGATGGGGAGGAAGACCATTCAGTCGAGTGAGACAGCAGAATTGGAGATTATCCATCCCAGCTTCTTCCTTCTTGGGATGAAGAAATAGAGTCCCAAGTGGGCTATTTTCAGGGCTCAGAGCACATGGCAAATTAGTACTGGAATCAATACCAGCAACCAGCTCTTCAAGAGTCAGTCCTCTGTCCATTAGAGAACACGACCTTCCAACATTGGACATGAAACTGAAGGGTGAAGGTCCCTCTCTTTGGAAGCACACATCTTCATTCCATTTCCTCCTGCATCCCAAAGTCCACAGGATGAGCCCACAGATATTGGATGATCAGGAAACTGGCATCATACAAATGCATCTTGGGGGTGGTCCAGTTGTCACTACACTATGAAGAGGCAGTGTCTCTTACAAACACTGAATCCAGGGCCCCATTCAGACTGACAGCTTGGAAATCATTATCTTTATCAAGTTTCCCCGCTGACTCACAGCCTCATGCAAATGAGCACTACTGTGTAGGAGTTAAAGCATGAAGTCTGGAGTTCAAATCCCAGTTCTACTACTTAATAATTGAGTGGCTTTCACAAAATTACTCAAGTTTTGGGTTTCCCTGGTGGCTCAGTGGCAAAGAATCAGCCTGCCAATGCAGAAGACGTGGGTTTGATCCCTGGGCTGGGAAGATCCCCTGGAGAAAGAAATGGCAATCCACTTCAGTGTTCCTGCCTGGAAAATCCCATGGACTGAGGACTAGTGGGTTGCAGTCCATGGAGTCAAAGAGTTGGACTCCACTTAGCGACTAAACAACAACTCAAGTTTTAGATAAATCTCTCACCTCCAAAGCTAATAGTGCCTACCTTATGCAGTTGTGAGGGTCCAGTATGACAGTCCCATCTAGTCTTCAGCAGTGGCTCATCCTGCTGCTGCTGCTGCAGCTAAGTCACTTCAGTCGTGTCTGACTGACGGAAGCCCACCAGGCTCCCCGGTCCCTGGGATTCTCCAGGCAAGAACACTGGAGTGGGGTGCCATTTCCTTCTCCAGTGCATAAAAGTGAAAAGTGAAAGTGAAGTCGCTCAGTTGTGCCTGACTCTTAGCGACTCCATGGACTGCAGCCTACCAGGCTCCTCTGTCTGTGGGATTTTCCAGGCAAGAGTACTGGAGTGGGGTGCCATTGCCTTCTCTGGCTCATCCTGAGAGCTCTACAAACATAATTTATAAGGCGGGTGGTTGTTATCGTCTGTGTTTTGTAACCAAGACTCACTGATGGAAGAGTCTGCCACGGCCTCCCACCGCCCACAGAAGTATGAGTCTCTGTCCTAGGACAGCATCTGTGGGGAAGGGGTGTGCTGCTCAGTGCCTCCACAGATCTGAACAGTTCCGGAGTACTGGAAAAGCATCCTCTGCCACCCAGGCTTCTCTGATGACCACAGCTATGTCCCAGAGAGAAAGCCACAACATCTGCTCTGAGAGATACCAAGTGACCCATGACCAGTGAAGGATCCCAGATCCCAGAACTGAGGACCCTCACTCTGACTGCAGTTTGGGGTCCACAATCCTTATGGACAACTTCTCCAAGTATCCAGAGGGTGGAAGCTTCATTCCCAGGAGATTCTAGATATGTGGGTATGAACAGCTCCTGTGAGCCCCCGCCCCCATCCCTGTGTCTTTAAGACTTCCCATTAGCGTCAGGACGTGGGTGGGGAAGGGCTTTCCAGGTGGCTCATTGGTAATGAAATCCACCTGCCCATGCAGGAGCCACAGGAGATCCAGGTTCGATTCCTGGGTTGGGAAGATCTGCTGGAGGAGGAAATGGCAACACACTCCAGTATTCTTTCAGGGGAAATCCCATGGGCAGAGGAGCCTGGTGGGCTATGGTCCATGGGGCCACAAAGAGTGGGACATGACTGAGCGACTGAGCATGCACACATGCATGAGTGGAGAAAAGACAGCCCCCCCTGCCTTGTTCTGTTCTCTCTTCCAAGCCTTCTCACCCTACCATCCCTATGTATGGGGCTTTCTCTGTCCTTGCACATGATGGCCTGGGACTGTGCGAGCATAAACACCCCTTGAAAGCAATGCTCAAATGATGTCTGATGGGAGTTGGTGTGTGAGCACCCCAGCTCCATGCCCACTTGGGTGGGATAATTCTCCCAGTTTCCCTGAAGCATTAAACTCTAGTCACTCAGAGTGGTAGCTGACATGATCGAGCATCTTTTATGGGCTGGTTTCCTTCCTATGTTTCTTTCACCTTCTCACCCCTTACCAGTGTTCCCTTCACATCCCAAACTCCTCACACCAAATCCTTTTCTCAGAATCCCTCCCTTGTAGAACGACATTAAGGCAGATTTCTACCTGAGCATTCAAACTTAATGCTATTGGAAGCCAGACAGGAAATGAAATTCAGTATATAGTAGAAGAATCCAGTCCCCCATACTTTTTCAATATTTGTGTCTTTTACAAACCTAGTCACTGGTAACAACAAATGTGCAAACCTCAGCAAGATTCCTGACCATGAAGAATAGATTTAGTGATGATAATAGAAATTGATCTGTGTTATACATTTCAAGGCAGGACATGAACTAAGAGATAGGATAGACTCTTCCCCAAACCTTTCAAACTCTCCCAGAAAATTTGTCACAGTTAATTAAAATTATCCTTTACCTGTAATGATTTCCCATATATTTAGAGTATTAAACATTTAGCTCTCAATACTGCTGTTCATTGGTAAAAACTCAGGTTAGGATGTAGGGCCCTAGAAAGATACATGGTAAACCCAACAGCATCACATATAATCAATTTTATTGCCAGGTAAGAAATTCATATTAATATAGTGAATACATATGTTTACAAATAAACATTCTTAGAAAACAAACAAATGTTTTTTTCATCATTGTAGGAAGTATTATTGGTATCATAAACTCTGCAGTTGTTGACAAGTATTAACACAGGTTTACTTGCAGAACATACGGTTACTAAAATATTTGCACATAAAATATGCTCCATTTACACACACACAAAAAAAAAAACCTGGGGAGAGTTAGATGGGGATGCCAGGTGGAGCCCAAGGCAGATGAAGGATGAGATATTCTGGGAGGGCAAAGAGAAGTCAGATTCTTGTCCCATTGGGTTGGAAGTGGGGGAGTAGCTAAGAGTATGTAGAGGAAGTGCCAGGGCATGGGATGAGACGGTAGTCTCCCTGCTTTGTTCTGGTTTCTGTCTTCTAAGTTTCCCCACTCTAGCTAGAGGATCCTTGCTGATACATGGCCATCATAGTTCTACAGGTCATCCTTCAGGGTAATCTTTCAGTATCAAAAGGTCTGTCCACTGTCCCTAGAAGAAGCCAAAAAACAAACTTCCCTGTTGAAACTTCCTCACTCCCCCCACAAGTTCAGCTCCCAAAGCCAAGAGGAAGGTAACAAGGCTAAGTATTGGGCTTGCCACAAAGTTCGTAACACCTCACGGAAAAACCCAAAGGAAAATTTTGGCCAACCCAATACTGTTCTTGGATTCTCACCACTGCTGCTTCTTATGGACCATGCTGCAATTTCACTGCCAAAACTATAACTGCAGACTCCCGACTAACAATTCACTGGAGGCAGTTTACTCGGAAGAGAAGGAACATGACAAATACATCCTGTAGATTCAGAGACCAAGAAAGGTCCTTAATCAGGGCTGGGGTAAAGGTCACACGAAAGGGATTGAGGGCAGAGAGCAGAAACCAGCTAAGTGGGAGACTAGAAAGGAGAGAACTTCTGAGCTGAAGGAAACCTCACCAAATGAGCCAATCCTGTATTTCCTGAAGTATGTGCTGTATACCACTAGCAAATGCAAGACAAATTTAAGTAGTACATGCATAGGGCACTAATTAACATTGTCACGTGGGAAATGATTCCCTTTTCACTTTCGTCAGTCCATTTGATGACTTCAAAGAGAAAGTCTCCACTGGGGGCTAGAATATCTTCAGCAACTCTTGAATGTCTGTTAATCTGTTTTTAATAAATAAAAGGGCCTCCCTGATGGCTCAGTGGTAAAGAGTCCGCTTGCTAGCAGGAAACATGGGTTTGATCCCTGGATCAGGAAGATCCCTTGGAGAAGGAAATAGCAACCCACTTCAGTATGCTTGCCTGGGAAATCCCACAGACAGAGGAGCCTGGCGGGCTACAGTCCATGGGGTCGCAGAGTCAGACATGACTAAGCGACTGAAAAACAACACTAGCAATAAAGAAAAGGGGAGAGGAAGAGAGGAGGGAAAGAAGGAAGAAAAGGGGGTAGCAAAGGCCAGGCTCAAACCCTTCCACGGGCAAGTCTGTAATTAGAACTTAATAGTTTTACACTTACTTCCTGTTTAGGATGGCTGCCACTGAGGAATACTGGTTTTCTATTTATGATACTGGCAGGAAGTTTTCCTTTCAAAAGGTAAATGTAGTAAAAATGCACCGATTTATCACTAAAATTAAGCAGGTCTCTGGGGTAATGTTAGCAAATAACACTTCCTGCTCCACTGATTCTAACACCAGCACTTTTTATACATTCTTAATTCAAAGCCACTAGACTCAGGACACATAGAGCCATATACTAAACAAATGTCACTGAGGATTACAAGGGAAGGTCTAATATTCTCTAAATCTGACTTTAAACAACTTATTTATTGAAGTTAGAACACTAATAATGAAAACCCATAAGACACAGAAAATACTATATGCATGAAAAATGGCCCTCATATTATAAATAACTATGCATTTCCCTCCATTCCCACTTGGAAAGAAATGAGTCTGAGACCTTCCTTTGACAGAAATGTCTTGGAGTTTTGTGTATTTAATGCTAGATGGTTGTTGTGTATATGTTTAACAAATGTTGATCTCTTCTCATCTTAAGTATCAGTGCTGTTTTCTGGCTGATTCTTTTTTAAGTGCATGAGAATGCTGTTTATGTGGTCATTTAAATGTTACAAAAAATGCATCAATTTAGGAACAAGTATTGTGACAGGGACACACAGACATGCCAAAAGTGTGTTGCAAGTACACAGATAACATCAAGGAGACACTGACCAAGCCCCGTGGTGTTTACTCTACAGTGGGGAGCACTGGGATTTCAGCCAAGAGGCTGAGAAAACAAGCACTGAAACCCCCATCCCTGCTTCGTCTAGCACAGAGCCTCGGTCTGCACAGGGATCCAACAGGAGGTCTTCTGGGCACGATTTCATTTTTTCATTTTCAGAAAGCTTGAAAATCTTGATCTCTCCCCAGTTCCCCACGTAGCAAATGGAAGACTAAAGCCCAGAGGGATAAAATGCATGGTGCACATCCCCAGATCAGCCAGGACTAAGGAATAAACAGCTGGTTTCCCTGATCCCATGACGTCAGAGTGCAGAGATGGGGAGGCAGAATACTGAAATCCAGCATTCCAGGAAGGGTCTTGTTGGACCAGACCACATTTAGTTTCTGACAAAGAAAGACCTAGGGGTCTATCCGAGGCTCCTGTTAATTAGCCAAGCCCTTGAGGGATAGATTGAAAACTTCTCACCTTGAATGCAAATCTCTTCTGTGTCAGTTCCCCTCTTTGGACTTCCACTAAACAAATCAGCTTCCTTCATGGTTCAGTGGTAAAGAATCTGCCTGCCAATGCAGGAAATGCAAGTTTGATCCCTGGGTGGGGAAGATCTCCTGGAGAAGGAAATGGCAACCCACTCCATATTCTTGCCTGGGAAAACCCATGGATGGAGTAACCTGGCAGGCTACAGTCCATGGGGTAGCAAGAGTCGGATGTGACTTAATGACTAAACCACCACCACCAAATAAATCAAACTAGTAGGAAAACTGTCTTTGTTGGGACATCCTTTAGCTATGAGAACCAATCTGAACACCCACCTTGGGGGATCATGAGTCGGGGATGAATGTACCACAGTATCTGGGGAGGCGGTTTGGAGGGACAGTGGGAATGATGGGACCCAGAAATGCTTGGGGAGCTAAAAGATCATGGGACTCATGGAGTTTTGAGGGTGTGGGTGGTAAGGAGGTCTTGGTCTTTGCAAGTTGCAACAGCCCCCTCAGAGTGTGTGATGGGGTGGGCTCACCAACAAAAGGAAGATGGAAACAACTTCTACTACTGCAGAAAGACAGGAGGGAGGAAGGTAAAAGAACACAGGTTGCACTTGAGAAACAAGACTGTCATTCAACAGTGACACATTGAAGGCACCACCCACGCTTATGACATTTTCAGTCCAAAGCAGTTGAAATTTGGCAGCGGCGGCGGCAGCAACAGGCTGAAAGGGAAGGGAGTCAGGGATAGACAGTTAACAGAGGACTGGATTTTGTGTCTGTTTCTTGTCTCAGAGGCAAGGGGGCAATGCCAGAAATCACAGGCTCTGTGTCCCCTTCTCGCCTCTCGTTGACATCTCAACTGTGAATTTTGTTTGTTCTTGATGACGTTGTTGATTTCCTAGGTCTTGAAAATGTTGGACAAAAATTACTTTGCTGTTCTTGTCTGTTTGGTAGTGGGATTCTATTGTATTTTTCTTTTTTAAAAAATAGTTATTGAAGACCCTCTGGACCCTCTTCCTTCCACACAAGCCTACCCCTCCCATTTCCATGGTCTTTATGGGAGTTGTCTAAAAATGTCCTCTCTTTCCCATCACTGTAGGTGGGTTCAGGGTCTGTTCATTTTTTGTGAGTTTGAGTGTATGTTGTTTTTGCTTCCAACCTTGATATGAAAAGTACTAAAAGCATGGTGGTGGTGGTGGGGTCCAGTTACTCCTCATGCTTAGCAAAGTTCTGTGTCCATATCACTACTTTCTGGGATTAGGAAATGCTTATCACAGGCACACACGACCCCTTTTCTCTACCCCACCCTTTTCTCACTTTTTCACCCAGAAACAGACAACATGTGGTAAATGGTATATGTGCTCAACTGGACAATTTCTCTAAATTGTGCTACCTTTTTTTCATCATGGATTTCAGTTTCAAGTTAGGAGGAAAAGAAAAAAATCAGCCCCATGGTTTGGGCGTGTGAGTCATCCACCTCAGCCCTGAAGTTCAAAGAGGGTGTCTCAGTTACCCCTTGGCTGTACCGTGGACCGTCCACGCTCCAGTCTTGCTCAGCTGCCCGCCGACACACATTAGGCAGGACGCAGGAAAAGCATGATTCCATGTCACCAGTAGGTTTATCATCAGTTGGTGTGGAGGGTGAGTGTGTAGGTGGGTGTGCTGGCGGGGGACAGGGAAGACGTGGGCTGGGGTATTTTTTGCCTCTCTCAGTTGAGTGTGGTCTCCAGGATGTCCCCTGTGGCGACACCTCAGACAGTCACTTCCGTTTTGCTGTTGGTGATGAAGTATGGCTGTGGGGGTGGGTAGTGTGGGGTGCGAGTCCCCAAGGGGTCGCTGGAGCCTGACTCAGCCGTGCCAAGCTTGCCCTTGTTCCCATAAGCCTGTTGCCGCCGGAGAGACTGATCCTTGGGGTCCCAGCTCTTAAAGTTGGCAGTGGAGTTGTAGGCCAGGGGGTGGGGGGGCGTCTTGTTGGTGCGGGACTTCTGTCCATTCTGCTTGGCGGGGCCGTGCTCAGGGCTGAAAGCCCGTGGCTCATCCTCCACTCTTACAGGGTGCAGAGGTAAGTTCCCCTTGGCAGCCAGCTCAGCCAGGTGCCGTCGCTGGAGTAGAAGTCATCGTTTACCTTGTCGGCTGTACAATGGGACAGGTAGGTGGACGAAGGAGGGGAAGAGAGAGCAGAGAGAGGGAGAGAGAGGAGAGAGAGAGAAAGACAGTTAGGGATCGGCCAGGTCAACCCAAGAACAGCATCTCAGTGGGCCAACAGTCCAACGAGACACACACTAGAAACACCAGCTGGAGCAGACAGAAGGAAGGAAGACAGGGCCATGTGTTTTTCACAAACAAGACCACAACCAAGAAGGTGAGGGCGTCCCCAGTGGAATCTCTAGCTTCCCCCACCTTGATCCTTCTTCCCCCACCATCACACCTAGCACTCTGCCCTCCTTGCCTTTCTCATAAAATACCAGTGTTGTTTCATCATTATGAAAATGATACCTCCTCATTAGAGAAAATACTGAACACACTGAGAAATATTCATATCTACCAGCTACTGCACAAAACAATCGATATCAATACTTGTATATATTTTCTCTTGGTTTTCTCAACAGCTTCATTTGGAATTTGTATTAGTGCGTTAGTTTTTGCTTTCAGCAGTTAAGCAGACCAGTGTTCAAATCCCACTTCTGACACATACTAGCAGTGTAACTTTGATATAAATAACTTTTATTACCATCAGCATCTGCATCAGGAAACTGGCTTCAATAAAAAGGCTACTTTATAGGTTTGTTTAGTGGGTTAAGTGATATGACATGCAATGTGCTTAGATGTTGGTCACCATTATCATCATCATTGTTATGAATAATTATAATTTCCCATGTAACTTTCTAACAAGCATTTCTTCATATTTTTATGAATCATTAACAAAGAGCATTCTAATACCTATTTAGACTGAGGTATTTCAGTGAGCAGAACTACAAAAATCAATCAGTTGTCCTATTGATGAACATTCGAGTGGTGCGAACATTTTGCTAATATAAATGAGGCTGAAATGAGAATTTTCTAGACCAAAGCTCTCTTTGTATTTAGAATTTTGAAAGGAAAATCATTCTTAAAATATCTTTCAATCTATATCAGATGATGGAAAACTATAGCCCATAGATCAATCTAGCTACCACCAGTTTTTGTAAATAGTTTTACTGGAATCATCCCCAGACCCATTCTGTTACCTACTGTCTGTGGTCGCTTTTGCTCTGCAGTAGTAGATTTGAGTACTTGTGACAGAGACTGCATAGGTTACATAGCCTGAAATAGTTACTATCCAGCCCTGAGATGACTTATCTGAAGTAGAATTACTTGGCCAAAGGGCACAAACATTATTAAGGCCCTTCATACATATTGACATCTATGCTACAAAAGAAGTATACCAATGTCCACTTCATTCATTACACTTTAGAGCACTAAATGACTGTTTATTTTTTGGTTGTTTCTTCCTTCCTTCCCTTCTCCCTTCTTTCCTTTCCTTCTCTTTTAATTTATTTAATAAATTTCTGAGACTTTTACATTTTATTTTCTCTCACAATTCTTTTATTAGGAGAGCCTCTATACCTTTAAAATTACTGTGTTAGCAATAAACTTTTGAACTTACATCTCCCAGGAGCCCAGAAAAATGTGCTGCTCTTTTATTCACACTTCTAACATCTCATACTGTTCCATGTATGACTGTATGTAAATTCATGGAGCTCATTGCCCTTCTACGTTTATTTTCTCATTTGATCCTTTCAACAAGTACAAGAGGTGGTAGAGATGGGGATTATGACGTCTGCTTGACAGACTAGGAAACTTTCAAGCTAAGGCATGTGAAATTATTTAACTGAGGTTACTCACAACTAGTGACTGTGCCAAAATAGAACCTAATTCCAATAGATGCTATTTGATGCTTTTGGAAGGCTGCAGAGGGAAAGGTTTGCTTTCAGGACTGAACAGACAAACATGCCCCCCTGCCCCCCTCTGCATCTGTAGCAGAAAGCACTCATTGAGCTCTTTCCTAGTAGGTGCAGCCTGTACTTAAATTCCTCAGCACAATGCCCCAAGAAGCCACATGTTAATTTCTAGGCTCAATACAGTTTAGGTTGGGTTTCTGTCCATGTTTAATACAAACATCCCTGCATAATGCAATCTTTCAAGAGAATGCTCCCCTCCTCCTTGAATTCTAGAGCTGCATACAGACACAGAATATCAATGCCAAAAGGAACCATGGGATAGCTACTGACATGGGAATGAGTTATTTAAGTTAATAGTAAAACTGCTGTCTTCTAGAGGAAAGTTCTGGGTTTCCGGTGCCATAATGTCCCAACAGAAGGCTGCTCTGACACCATCTCCTTGGACTTCAAAATTCATGTATCCAGTTATCTTCAGGACAGAGTCACTGGCATCTCCCACTCGAGGTGGCCAAGCCTGAATACACCAACACCACTCAGTCTGTTCTTCAGGTTCTTCCATCTGTCAAGAGTGGGAACACCAACTCTTTGGTTACTCAAGCCAGGAACACAGGAGCAGGTGCTGATGTCATCTTCCTCTTCTCCCCAGCACAACTGCTAACCCACAGGTCCTTCCAGCTGTATCTACCAAATGTTCCTCTAGCCTATGCAGCCAAAGGCATATTTCTAAATGTAAAATTGACCATCTACCAAAACCTCTCCAAGCAACTTTGTTTAGTCACTCATCAAATAGGCATGGGCCAGGTGACAGACACTGGAAGTATAAGGGAGAATCAGAAAAAGACAAAGTCCCTGACCTCATGGAGTGGATATTCTGCTAGGGAGGATGGAAAGTAACCAAACAATCCCACAAATTACGTCAAAGTAGAAATATGATAAGTGTTGTGAACTGTCAAGTCTTTTGAGTATTTATAATAAGGTCTCTGAGCTGGTCAGAGAACCAGAAGTTGGAGTTGACATGCTTCACCCTTCATTTACACCAGATGCTCTGATATTCATCTTTCAAGACTAAGCTAAGGTGCCCTTTCCTGATTCCCCCAGCTCCCTCAGCAACCCCTGCTCTCTCTATCATAGCACTGACTGTGCTGTTTTATAATTTTCCATTTTCACATCTATTTGCTCTCACTAGACTGTGAGTGCTTTGAGAGCAGAAACCTTATCTTTCCATCAATGTGGCTCAGTGGTTCTCCATGCTGGCAGTGCATGGGAATCACATGGGAGAACTTTTAGAGCATTCACTTCTTCTTTTCCAATTTCAGATCAGATCAGATCAGTCGCTGAGTCGTGTCTGACTCTTTGTGACCCCATGAATCGCAGCATGCCAGGCCTCCCTGTCCATCACCAACTCCCGGAGTTCACCCAGACTCACGTCCATCGAGTCAGTGATGCCATCCAGCCATCTCATCCTCTGTCGTCCCCTTCTCCTCCTGCCCCCAATCCCTCCCAGCATCAGAGTCTTTTCCAATGAGTCAACTCCTCGCATGAGGTGGCCAAAGTACTGGACTTTCAGCTTTAGCATCATTCCTTCCAAAGAAATCCCAAAGCTGATCTCCTTCAGAATGGACTGGTTGGATCTCCTTGCAGTCCAAGGGACTCTCAAGAGTCTTCTCCAACACCACAGTTCAAAAGCATCAGGTTCCTTTTAATTCTTTTTCTTGTCTGATTGCTGTGGCTAGGACTCACAATATTATGTTGAATAAAAGTGGCAAGAGTGGGCATCCTTGTCCTGTTCCTGATTTTAGCAGAAATGCTTTCAGCTTTTCACCACTGAATATGACGTTAGCTGTGGTTTGTCATTTATGGTTTTTATTATGTTGAGATATGTTCCCTCTATGCCCACTTTCTGGAGAGTTTTTGTCATAAATGGATGTTGAGTTTTATCAAAAGCTTTTTTTTTTTTTTTTTTCCATCACTGACTCAATGGACATGAGTTTGAGCAAACTCCGGGAATTGGTGATGGACAGGGAAGCCTCACGTGCTGCAGTCCATGGGGTCGCAAAGAGTCAGACACAACTGAGCAACTGACCTGAACTGATTTAGATGACCTTGTGGATTTTATTCTTCAGTTTGTTAATGTGATGTATCACATTGATTGATTTGCAGATACTGAAAAATCTTTGCATCCCTGAGATAAATCCCACTTGATCATGGTGTATGATTTTTATGGAATTACAGATTCCTGGATCCCTCCCCCAAACAATTTCATCAGAATCTCTGAAGGCGTGGTCCAGGCATTTTTTTTTCAAGCCTCCCTGGATGATTCTAATATACAGCCCAAGTTGAGAACCACAGATACAGCCCTGGTATCTAGCATGCTGTCTGTACAAATGTTTGTTTTTTTTTTTTTTATTAAAAAAGAAGTGATTACCCACTTTATTTTTCTTATCTCCAGCTGCCTCCCAGCTCAAGCACCCCTCCTTCATACAAAGTTTGACAAAGTCATATCCCTCCATGATAGGTCATTCTCCAGGGCATGTGTCACAGCTGCCTTTCTACATTTATTTATTCAGTTCATTCATTATTGTCTAATTCTTCCACTAGAGTTTCAAGAAAAAGAGCCCGGGTCTGATTTTTGCCCACCATTGTATAAGCAATGTCCAACCTAGTTCTTAACAGACATTAGATACGCAATAAATATTCAGTGAATAAATTATGATCAAAATGCAAAGCACAGGTAATATCAGGACAACAGTAGGAGTGGAAGTTCTTTTCCCTCTTCTAGTCTCTTGCTAAAAGTCTCACCCACCATTGTTCTGCACCCCCAGCATCATTCAGAACCATTTATCCCCATATTCCTCTTTCCAACCAATGGACTAGTCTAAGGTCAGCTCAGATCAAGGGATGCATTTAAGGCTTCCTATTTCTGACAAACCCAGGAAACTGATTATGAAGCAGGTGTGCCAATAAATTGGCAAGTTGATATCCTCTCAAAAAGTTCTAGATAAAAAAAGAAAGAAGGCTGAGCACCAAAGAATTGATGCCTTCAAACTGTGGGGCTAAAGAAGACTCCTGAGAGTCCCCTTGGATTGCAAGGAAATCAAAGTAGTCAGTCCTGAAGGAAATCAACCCTGGATATTCGTTGAAAGGACTGATGCTAAAGCTGAAGCTCCAATATTTGGCCACCTGCTGTGAAGAGCTGACCCACTGGAAAAGACCCTGATGCTGGGAGGGATTGGGGGCAGGAGGAGAACCATACATCAGAGGATGAAATGGTTGGATGGCATCACTGACTCAATAGACATGAGTTTGAGCAAACTCTGGGAGATAGTGAAGGACAGTGAAGCCTGGCATGCTGTGGTTCATGGTGTTGCAAAGAGTCAGACACAACTTAATAACTGAACAACAAAAATAGTCGTAGAGGCAACTCTTGCCATATTAGTGCTGGTGTGAGAAGTAGCCCCGACTAAGAAATCATGGAGTCCCACATGGAGAACCTACATCCTTCTCCACACTCAGCCCTGAATAGGTTTCTTGGGGAACTTGGCATTGGGAAGCCCCTGAGCTCTGAAAATGTTTGGTATATGGTGCAAAAGTGGGACAGAAAAGTCTGTAGGCTTTGGAATCAGAACCTGAGTATATGAGATGTTGGTAATTTCAACCTCTTATATTGCCATTTCTTTTGGTGTAAAATGAGGATAAAATAAGTAATCTGAGGTTTATTGTTAGGAATAAATTATATGAGACATAGAAGCTATATAGCATAATTCTGAAAGAGAGTAACTATTCAAGACATCTATTTTGTCTGTCTTCTGGTTTATGAAGGAGGCACTGGATTACATCCAACATTTACTGAGCACTCTGTGCCAGACATCCTGCTAAGCACAAAGGAACCAGTCATCCCAACCAACCATCATTCCTTCCTTCCTTCTTTCCCTCTTTGCTTCCTTTCACCGGCCGTGTGTGATGGGTGCCTAGTTCTCATTATGAGATGACGTAAGAAGGGGCCTTTTCCACTTGGGATGAAGGGCTGGCTAGGGAATGCATCCTTGTGGATGCTCTATTAGGTGGCATCTGAAGGTAAAAAGTAGCAGAAACAGCACCCAGGAGAAGGCACATAGGGTGTATTGCAAAAGTAGCTGTAATACTTTGCAATTTCTTCCAGTAGGAAGTAGAGTCTATTTCCCCACCTTTGGAATATGACCTGACCTTGTGATTGGCTTTAATCAGTAGACTGTAGCAGAAATGATGTCACACACATCCCAAATCTGTGCTTTTAGAAGTTCTACTGCTTCTGCTATCAGGCTCTTGGAACCCTGCCTCCAAGTGCAAAAAGAACCCAGGTTAGCCTCCTGAAAGATGATAAACCTGCATTCCAGTTGCCCACGTTCACCCAGCCAACAGCAGCCTGGTTGGTACCTGCCAGATACCAAGTGAGGCCATCCTAGACCATTAGCCCACCTGCCATTAGCCATACAGATACCAAACAGCCATTAGCCCACCTGCCAGTTGATCACAGATACCAAGAAGGCCTGGACAAGAACAGCCAAGCCAGCCTAAACCAGAATAATTGCCCAGCTAACCCAGGACCACAAACTGTATAAACAGTTTTTACGTTAAGCCACTAAGTTTGGGGGTAATTTGTTATACAGCAGTAGATAACTGATACAGAACAACATTTACAAAAGCCCTGAGGTGGGAAGTAGTATGGTAGTTTCAAAAACTGAAAGGATATCTATGTAATAAAGTGAAGAAAACAAGGGGTTAGCAGATCATCTAATGTTCTATAGGGAGGATTCTACTACTCACATCTATTGTCTGATACCCTTCCTTCACAAGACTCAGAGGTGTTTTCTACAAGTGCAGAGCAAGTACAGACTTGCTGCCTAGGGTGTGAAACTGTCCTTCAAAGAGTTATTTTCAAGATTATGTCAACAAGGATGTGGTTGGTGGTTACATGGATGAACTGTTCCCACAGTCAGAAAATGCAATTTTCGTGGAATCCTCTTTCTCATCCCCTCTGATTTAGGTATCAAGGACAGGAAAGAAATGCTTACCTGGCCACTCTCAGCTTTGTGCATTATGGTCCCTGTCTTAGTATATTAAAAAGCTACTTGTGAAAGAAATCACAGATTCATTGAGCAGCTTTGTAAGCCCCGTTAGTAAATGCATTAACCTAATCATCTCGGGTACCTCGTGGGCAGATGGCTAACAAGCCGACCAGGAAACAGATGTGTGAGGCTTTCAACAACACTGGTCCTCTCCGTTTTGATTTTTCTTCATTTAAAGAGATGAAGAAAGAATGAAAAAGGTGCTTTCCTTCCAATAAGCCTAATTGCCTTGAAGGAACCAAGGCTATAAAATTAAACTGTACCTTCCTCCATCTGTCTCTCTCTTAATTAGCAGCAGACACTGGTACAGGTGCTGGGTGGGATGGAGCTTTGCCTCCGTGGAGATGGAGAGAGTCAAGGTAATAACCAGTTTTCAAAACAAGCTACATAGCTGAGGGTCTCAGCAGGTGGCCTCCCACCTACCTTCTTTCCTTGGGACAAAGGCATCTTAAGGAGAGGTTCCCACAGCTCTTTCTCAGTTGGTGTTCATCTTGGGTCTCAGGTGATGGATTTCACCTGGTAAGCAATGTCCCAACCTAGGCTTTCACTAATTCCCCACATATCCCTATCTTTGGTCCAAGAATATAGCGAAATAAGCTTCCCATCACATTTACAAATCGAATCCAAAGGATTTGCGTGACTTGGTCTGCCTGACCTGACCCCTGGCTGTTGGTCCACCCTCATCCTTCCCACACTTGCTATGACCTCACTTAGCATACTGGTTTCCCAAGGCTGCCACAGCAAGTTGCCACAAACTAGGCAACTCCAAACAACAGAAATGGACTCTTTTCTAGTTCTGGAGGCCAGGTGTCAGTGGGTCTGTGGTCCTTTTGCAGGCTCTAGTGAAGCATCCTTCCTTGTCTCTTCCAGCTTCCAGTGTTGGTGGTAATCCTGGCATTCTCTGCCTGTAGCAGCATCTCCTGTCTTTGCCTCTGACTTCACAGGGCTCTCCTCTGTGTGTGTGTCTATGTGCCCAACTTCCAATTTGTTCTGTTTCTCGAATACATCGTCCACACTGTGGAAGGTTTTGTGACCTGGGCTTCACAGAGATAGAAAGACTGGAGCTTCCGGGGCAGGAGAACCAGGTTGCTGCCCAGCTCCAAACCCCTGGCTGGAAACTTGCAGAGGCATGAACATTTTCTATCAGCCATAGCTCAGGGGAGCTAGGATGGAGGCAGGTTCAGGAGGCAGGGATTGGCTAAAGAGACTGCCTGGAGACAGCAGCAGGCTGTGCTAATGCACCTCCCTCCCAGCTCCCCCAGCAGTAACCTGTAATCTGACTAAGAGCTCACCTTTAGGTGTATACTCTGCCCCAGGTACCCAGATAGGGAATGGACATTTGTTAACCCACTTAATACTCTCAAGGGCTTCCCTGGTAGCTCAGATGGTAAAGAATCTGCCTACAGTGCAGTATGACTCAGGTTTGATCCCTGAGTTGTGAAGATCCCTTGGAGAAGGGACTGGCTACTCACTCCAGTATTGTTGCCTGGAGAATTCCATGGACAGAGGAGCCTGGCAGGCTACAGTCCATGGGGTTGCAAAGAGTTGGACACAACTGAGCGACTAACACTTGCACTTTCACACTCTCAATATCCTAATGAGATCGGTACTATTATTGGTTTCCTTTTACAAATGGGGAAACTGAAGCAACAGAGCTTTGGCAACATGTCCAAGTGACAATGCTGGAATCTGAATCCAGGGAACCTGGCTGAATTCCAAGTATCTTGGAATTTACGAATCTGTGGCAACAACACTCACCACTATTTAGCCATCTGCCCACCTGATAGAAGAAACTCTTGTTTCCTTAACAAGTTTCTATCCACTAGAAAACATTTCCCCCAAACTCCAAAGAAGATGGAGGGCAGAGTGAAAATTACACAGAGAAAACACTTTTCTTGATTCCTCCTCTCAAAACACTAGGGATTGAGATATACATGTAAAGCTTGTTCACACAAGGCGATATCAAAATGTCACAACTGGAAACCTCATGAAGTCTCAAATTTTCCCTGAAGGCAAGATCTGTTTGCTGCTTTCTTCCTTAAAGTGGGACAGGAGAAAGGGAGCTGGGGTGTCATAAGACTGCCTGCCAGGTCGTCTGCACTCAGCCGGCTACTGCATTAAAGAGTATGGGTCTCACCTCCTCTGAGATGCACTGGCATTGGCTGGAGTGCTGGCCAGCCACCAACCACAAGTGGTTTCCTGTTGCAGAGCTGGGTCAGGTAACATGCTATATGCTTCTCATAGAACTGGGAGGAGCCTGAAGCTTCATCATTGCTCCAGCCAGGCACACCCAGGTGCTTTAGACGAATCATCTCATTTAATTGGCTCCCTGCCCCACCCCGAGCCAATGAGGTAGATGTGGTCGCCTGGGTGTTTCATGCTACATCACACTGATTCTCTCCATGACAATGTGGAGAGATCCCATTCTGAGATATTCACCAATATTCTTTTCCCTCTGCTTCCACTCTCCCCTCCCCACCACTCAGAGGGCAGAGATCACTTTTGATGGTGACAAAGGGTTCCGAGTGTTGCTTCTGAATTCTACAATGAGATTTCACAGTAGAGTCTTGGAGGGTGAGATTTCAGCAATAACATCTGAGAGGGCTGAGAAAGAAAGAAAGATTAGTGAGATTGAGGGCCTGGAGGATTCAGCGCATCAGGTTTATACAGCAGATAGCAGAGTTTGAAAGAATGTACCCTTGCTTTTTGTAACTGTAGACTCTTCTTTACAATACAGTAGAAAGAACATGAACTTGGAAAGCACACGGACCTGAGTTCAAATCTCAGTGTATAAGCTGGAGGCCTTCAGAAAGTCACCTAAGTTCCTCAAAGCTTCCCCAATAAAACTGAAAATAAAATAACAATGCTGGGTGACTTTCACTGTTATATGGCAGAAACCAACACAGCATTGTAAAGTAATTATCCTCCGATTAAAAAAATAACAATGCCTGCCTATGTGGTGGGGGGTTAGGGTATTCAAGAGCATCGTGTGAACTATACTGTATAATGTGAAGTACTAATGTCCTTGCTTCACAGTAGGTATTCATTAGACAGTAGCCACTATTGCTTCATTGTCAAAAAATAAAAAGAATATAAAATGAGGATAAGAAGACCTACTCCGCAGAGTGCCGCAGAGAAGTAAACAAGACGAGGCATGAAAACACAAACCACTATGCATGGTGCACAGGAGGACTCCTTAAATGTATACCCCACATGAGACAATATTGTAAATACTGCTACTTGTCTCCCAGAACTCTTCTGCCATTTTCTCCTGGGCACATGGCCACCCGGTCCTAGATTTCCCCAGCCTTCTTAGAAGCTAACCTTGGACATGCGGCTGATCTCTCACCAATGGAATGTTAGCAGAAGTGATGTGTTCAATTTCCACTTCACATTACTCACTTAAAAGAAAATTGGTTGTCCTATCTCCCCCTTCCCATAGGCGATGACAACAACTCACTCTAACAGTGCAGACAAGGATAATACAGTAGAGGGTCTGCAGAGCAACAATGTTGCAGGAACCTGGGTCCCTGAGTGACAGCTTGGAGTGCATAGCCCTACCAGTCTGGACCACTCCCTTTGGGGCTATGACATGAAACAGACATATTTCTTTCTTTTAAGCCACTGTATTTAGGGGGCCTTTTGGTTCACTAGGACAGTACTGACCTTTTATTTATATAGGGATGTTTTCTTGGTCTCTACATTATTTCTCTCCATCATAAGCTGAATTAGAAAATAAAAGGGGAAACAGTTCATGTTAAAAAAAAAAAAAAAACACCCAGGTATTTCTCTCTGCAGTAAAGCTACAGAGGCTTCTGGGGCTGTCTCAGCAGGCAGAAATAGAAAGGCAGGGGAAAAAAAGCCCAGCTTCCCAGGCAGAAGAGAGCCAGGAAGAAGATGGAAAGATTTGTCTTTATGGCAAATCAGCCCCATTTTACCTGGTTCTGGGCCTCGCTGCAGAGATACAAGGAGGGAAAATCACATTTGAACCAGTTTCTAATGAAACCCGGGACTCCTGGCTGTTCCTATAGGGCTGTACATCTTTCCTGAAGCCTTATCCCTCCAAGAGAGAAAACTGGAGATGGGAGAACAGGAGCCTGGCCCTTTATACTTCTGCCCTGAGAGCTCCCATGTGGAGGTCCTGCTACCTTTGTTGAGAGGGTTCTGAAATAGTTCCTGGCTTGGGCTTTGTACCAAAGTTGTCCACCTGCACCATTGGCCCCCTGGTTGTGGCTGCAGGGAGCTCTCTGTGAATGTCTTGCTGCCAACGGACCTATGAAACCTCAAGCCCTCTGTCTCTTCCCTTAGGCAGCCCTGCTGAACAGTCACTACTTTCTGAAAGGCTACTGAACAAAGATGGATGGCCTCACTGTCCATCCATGGCTGACCACAGCATCCCCTGTCTTGAAAGGTCCTAGACGGAAACTGTGAACTCATTCACTGCCTTTCATCCTGCTCCATAGATGGAGATATTTCTTTTTAGAAATTCATTACTTGGTTTGTCTTGTGAGCAACCTCCCAGCTGGGAGGAAATTTTACACATCTGGTGATTTTTTAAAGGGAGGAAATAAAGGTTAATTCTCTTTAATCCTACCTACCTCCTTCCAGTGTACTTCCAAAGGGCCATCTCAGAGTAGATGATAAGATTTGGTACCCTGTGTTAGATGAATACATGAAGGACCTCCATTCTTCCCTGTTCCCTACATCCATATTCTTTTTATGTGACCTTGAAATTCACCCCCCAAAAGAAGGATCCCGTTTCCTCACCACTGGATTCCAAGTTCATCCATGTGACTGATGAAGGTGAGCAGGCATGACACACACCGAAGCCTGAAAAGTGCTTTTTGGCATTTGGCTGCTCTCTTGCACCTTTATCCCCCAAATGAGAACATGTCTGTGCTACCCTCTCTGAGGTTGAAAGACAGGTGGAGCAGAACCAAGTCACCCCAGTCTTTCCAGCTGAAACTAGCCTACATTAGCCAACATTCAGGCAACCCCCAGGTATATGGGTGAACTCAGCTGAGATTAGAAGAACCTCCTGCATCAACATAAACATCAACATCACTGGCACTTAGACCCCAACCCCAATACGTGCTGAGCTAAATAATTTTAAGGCATGAGATTTGAGGTTGCTTGTTATGCAGCATTAGTATAACAATGGCTAACTGATACAAATACCAATCATTCACTCACCCTACTCCCAGGAAGAGCCCCAATTCCCAGATGGGGATCCATGTTGCCTCTACTCTAAATCCATGTGGTTTGGATGACACACCCCTCCACTCCTTACCCCCAACCATTCTCCAGTGACGATAAATAACCCATTTCATTGCCCTCACCATAACAATTTGTTCAGAGCTGAGTGGTCACATGAGGTAGTCAGTCAGAGTAGAGGTAGTCAGTCAGAGTAAAGCCTGGGATCTTTACTTATGGAGACAGAGGGGCCAATGAGATCAAGGATCCCTACCTTCCACTTATAGGAGAAGCAACCAGAACTGGGGGCTCCACATGACAGGCAACAGAATAGAAGCAGCGCTGGATCTAAACACAGGCTTCCTGGCTTCCACCTGGTTGATTTTTCTGCTATTTCCCACGGCCTCTTCAGAAAAGACAAGATTCCCCTCAAATGCAACGCCCAACTCCATTTAATAATTTATTAATAAAATGTATGTTGTGTGTCTACTATATGCCAGGGCCACCATGCAAGATTTGGGGGAATTTAGCATGAATGGCATCTACCCAGCTTAGCCTCAGTACGGACATGCTTCAGTCATGTCCAACTCTTTGAGACCCTATGCAGTGTAGCCAGTCAGGCTCCTCTGTCCATGGGATTCTCCAGGCAAGAATACTGGAGTGGGTTGCCATGCCCTCCTCCAGGGGACCTTCCCAACTCAGGGATCAAACTCGTGTCTCTTGTGTCTCATACACTGGCAGGCGTTTTGTTTGTTTGTTTGTTTTTACCACTAGAGCCACCTGGGAAGTCCTTGGCCTCAGAAGGACACACTCAAACTAGTACCCGGGGCTGGGTACTCGGACCTCTAGCAGTTGACCACTAGGGGGAGACTTGCTTGGAAAACGTCAGGTATTAAAAAACAAATATAGTAATGCAAGGTGGGCTACCACAGCGGCTCAGCAGTCCAAGAATCTGCCTGCAATGCAGGAGCCACAGGAGATGCGAGTTTGATTCCTGGATCAGGAAGATCCCCTGCAGCAGGGCAACCCACTCCAGTACTCTTCCCTGGGAAATCCCATGGACAGAGGAGCCTGGTGGGCTATAGAGGATAGGGTTACAAAAAGTCAGACACGACTGAAGAGACTGAGTACACACATATGCCCACAGCGCTAACTGATAAGATCTGTCTTGCCATTTCCTAGCAGATAGGATGGGAGAAGGCAATGGCACCCCACTCCAGTACAATTGCCTGGAAAATCCCATGGACGGAGGAGCCTGGAAGGCTGCAGTCCATGGGGTCACTAAGAGTCAGACACAACTGAGTGACTTCCCTTTCACTTTTCACTTTCATGCACTGGAGACGGAAATGGCAACCCACCCTAGTGTTCTTGCCTGGAGAATCCCAGGGACGGGGGAGCCTGGTGGGCTGCTGTCTATGGGGTCACACAGAGTCGGACATGACTGAAGTGACTTAGCAGCAGCAGTAGCAACAGATAGGATTCCCCTCCAAAATCAGTTAGAGTCAACGCAAGTGGAAGCAGGACACTTGGATTTTCAGGGACCTTGTCCTCTCTCCTTCTCAGCTACTACTTCTTTATCCAACCTCCCCTGGACACAGTCATCCCTCACTTGGTGTTTGTAAAGTGGGTTCACAGCAACAATCACACTCTGGATGTTAAGACATGAACTGGCTTTACTGATAGAAAAGAGATCAGATGTTAAAAGTGTTTGAGGGAGTAGTGCAGTAGTTAAGAATCTGCCTTCCAAGGCAGAGGACACAGGTTCGATTCCTGGTTAGGGAACTAAGATTCCACATGCCACAGGGCAACTACTGAGCCACACACCACAACTAAGACCCAATGCAGCCAAATAAATAAATACATTTTTTAAAGTGTTTGGGAAATGATGGATTTTACAGAGTTTAATAGTTTCTTTACCATGAGATTTTTCAGAATTTTAATTTGCTCAGCTGATAATATTAATATTAATAATACATGTTACTATGACATGTGTTTTCACTTTTAACACACCAGGCACTGTGACATGTATTGCACATGTTATCTCATCTTATCCTCACAACAACCTTAGGAGGGAGGTGATAGTGATGTGGCCACCTTGTAGATCAGAAATGAGGGGCTCAGAGAGGTTGAATGACTTGGAGAAAGTAAAAAGATAGGGCTATGAATGGAGCCCAGGTGTGTCTGAAGCTAAGCCCATTATGTCCTGCTTATACCTCCCTTTCAAGAAGCTGGCGTGCGTGCTCTGTCAGTCACTAAGTCGTGTCTGACTCTTCATGACTCCATGGACTGTAGCCTGCTGGACTCCTCTGTCCATGGCATTTCCCAGGCAAGACTACTGGAGTGGGTTACCACTTCCTTCTCCAAGGGATCTTTCTGACCCAGGAATCGAACCCACATCTCCTGCATTGGCAGGTGGGTTCTCTACCACTGAGCCACTGAGGAAATTCTCAAGAAGCTGACAGGTGTACAAACCCCACACCTTAGGCAGACTGAGGGTCTGGAGGTTGAGTAGAAAACAACAGGGGAAGACCAGTGACCCCAGAGGCCCCCTCTCTGGAACCTCTTTTCTTCTCCCCTGATAAAGAAGAATAAATAAAGGTGCATTTAGAGGGACAGGTGGATTTAGCCTGGTTGGAGTAGAAAAATAGCCTCTAAGCTCTTGCTTCTGACCCAATCTGAAATATTTTCTAAATGCATCCGACAATAACAGGCTGGTATCAGGACACGGATGCTGTCACGGGCATCGAATGGTTTTGTTTTTCACCAAGGAAGGAAAAAAATAGTTTATGCCTCAAATTAGCAGGTCTGTCATGTTCCAAATTGTTTGCATTTCTAAAAATGGACGTTGACATGTGAATAGTTATTATCTAATACAAGACCTAAAAATCTGCCTCTCTCAAGGCAACGACTGGGTGATCAAGGGATTCTCATTAGACACAAGGGTCTAAAGCTCTCTCTCTCTCCCAATTCTGGAATAAGGGGCTGCCCTCTCCATTCCCCCCTCTTTGCTGAGGCTGCTTATGAGCCTCTGGGATTCTGGTCAAACTACCGTATTCAGAACTCTCAAGCCACAGAAAGATGTTTGGAGATCCAATCAAAGCGTCTTAGGGGCTTAGTTTCCCAGCAAGATTTCTCTAGTGCAGTGGTTTTAAAAGTATGGTCCCCAGACCAGCAGCATTAGCATCACCTTGGAACCAGTTAGCAATTCAGCTCCTCAGGCCACACTCAAGGTCTAGTGAACGAGATGCTCCAGGATGGTATCCAGGAAGCAGATTTCAACATCCCTCCAGGGGATGCTGATACGTGCTCAAGGGGTTCAAAGGTGAGGACCATGGGTCAGCCCACAGCTCCCTCCCCTCCTCTCACACGCATTCTACAGTCTCTTCATTATCCCTCCACTCCATTTTCTTCTCTTCATCCTCTACCACCCCAGTTCAGGGCACTGCCCACCTGGATGACTATAAGAGCTTCCTGGTGGGTGGTCCCAACTTCAATCCACCCTCCCCTGATCCAGTCTCCAGTTGGAAACCAGAACTGTCTTTCGAGAAGGCAAAATGGCCCTACCAGTACCTTACCTACATCCCTGCAATATCTTCTAACATCTCCCAGTTCAAGGTCACTAAAAAGTTTGAGCTCCATCTGCTTGGGTCAGCTATACCTTGCCAACCACCAAATTCAACCAAGCACAAGGAATGAAGAAAGAAGAGAACTGAATTTCCGGCCTGTTCTGGAAAAGAACTACTCCCACCACACCCCAGTGGGAAATAACTAAACATTAGAGCTAGGCAGAAATGGGTTCAAAATTTCAGCTCCACCTCTTAGTAGCTAGCTGACTTTAGATAAGCGAGACTTAGACTCGATCAGACACCCAGGTCCTTATTAATAAAGAGGATTAACAGACGGGAAGGACAACACACATATGGCTGGGTCATCAGAGAATTCAATGATACAGTGATATCAAGGGCCTGGCCCTCTGTCTGGCACATAGCAGGGGGTGAATAAATTATAACTACCACCTGCCTCTGTCAGCCAGCTAGTTAACACACAGACTCAAGTGGCCTAACTCCTAAACTTTCAGCTCATCGTGATAGCCAGGAGAGTTAAAAAGAGCATCTGTTCCCCAAAAGGCTAGTCAATCCCAAGACCCAAGGCCAGCAATCTGTTTATCATTCCCTCAGAAGTTGTTTTCCCCCTGCATTAAATCACCTTATGTTTTGCCATTTGCCTGTGCAGCTTTCTGAGAGGAAAAAAAACAAAACATTTCCTGGATGTCTTACCTGGGATGGCTTCTGATAGCAACAGTTTCCTTCAGGCAATGAATATCAGGAAGTGAAGAGGAGCACACTTTTAAGCAACAGCCTGGAGACACGCCACCCCAGGTGCACGCGCACACACACACACACACACAACACCTACACACACACAACACCTACACACTGGAACTCAGACAGACTTGCAGATCCAGCCAACATGGACACACGTGTGCACTGGGTCACACACAGAGAGTGGGACGCTCTATGCCTTCATGGATCAACGCCAAATCCAACAACACCTAGACAAAAGAGCTAGAAAAAACCGTACGGTACCTTTCGGTGACTTAAGTGTCGCCACTGTCCAGTCACCCTCAGAACTTCCTAAAAAATAACAATGGAGAGATGCTGATCTGTTCACCAGCTACCCACGTGCACGGTGCCCTCACACCCAGATTCTGCTGTTGGCATCTCAGACGCAGCCTTTAAGTTTGTGTGTGTGTGGGGGGGGGCAGGTCTCAGGGGACTCAGGGAACAAGGCGGGGGAGTGAACGCACAACTGTGATTATGTGAACACTTCTCTCTGCAAGGTCCTGAAGCATGATCGAGATAACGCCCAACACAGGATCAAAAAAGGTTCCCCTTGAAAAAGCCTAGATGTATTCAGAGAGAGACAGACAATTCTTAGGTGGTGAATCTGAATCTAAATTTCCACCTTCTAAGAAAGAAGGCAAAGTTTTAGTTACAAGAAGTCACAGTGGCTAATAACAACGCTCTGTGGTCAAGAGAGAACTCTGGATCCTCTTCTACTGCAATCCCCTGCTAAAAGGGAGTCAGGGGGTGCATCGTTAGCTCCATATTCAAGATTGGGGCAGGCTAGGCTCTGCCGACTGTGACTTTAAATGCTAGGCAGCAGACCAGGTGGGGTGGAGACCACCCTACCCCAGTGCCCACCACACAATCTGTGTTTGCAAAACATTGTTGAATGAATGAATGAATTCAAGGTTCTCCACGGAGTCACTCTTCCTAAGGTAAGAAAGCTCCCCTTAATGCAAAAGGGAGCAAGCTTGTTATGTGAGAATCCCTAATGCCTGGAACTTTGATTGTAAATCAGTTTCTCCAGATTGAATTCCGTTTCGGATGTACTGGCTGAACCCTGGGGGAAATCTCACAGGATAGCAGGAGCCCACAGTGTAAACCTTTTCGTAAAGAATGGTGAGAAAGGCTCCGGCTACCCAGCCAGGTCCTCCACAGATCTTCTCTGTACTACGGGATTTTGCTCAAAGAGGGGCAAACCTGCGCGCGTGCCCGGGCCGCAGCCTCTGCCCATTGGCTGGCGGCCTGACTAATCAGTGTGCGCAACTAGCTCCCGTTTGCTTTCTTAGGAAGCTACCTGGAAAAACGAAGTCCTCAACGTTTCTGCACCATTTCCAGAGATATATCCGGCTGCCAGCTGGGAGGAGATGCAGGGAACAGTCTGTGATCTGAATGATTACAGAGCACAGATCCGGGCCCATTTAAGCATTTCTGGTTGGCCTCCCCAGGCGTGCCAAAGGACACTCAAATTGCCACGTTTCCCCTGCGGATATGAACTCTACACGCTCATCACTCACAACAGTCGGGAAATTGGAGTGACAGGCGAAGAGTGACGAAGTTAAAATTAAGCGGGATCTGCCCGGGATGCCCTGAATGTTTCTTCTCCCTCTGAACCAGGATCACTGACATCTGGAAATAGTGATGTAGCCCTAGATCTTCCGGTGTGGGTGGACACAAGCCTGACACAGTCACTGAGTCACTAACTCCAAGGAAGCCATTTGCCCCCAAGTCAAATACATCACTGCCTTGAAGGCAGGAAACACACGGTAGACATCCCTGTCTCCACTCCCCAGGACAGGGCTGCACTCTGGTGAAGCAGTAACACGTTTTGTTTATTAAATCCAGTGCTAATAAGGGAACTTAATAAGATGGTACAGAAGCTACCAAATGTATACTTTAAGTCCCCTTTTGTGTTTGGTGACACAAGCACAAAATTGATTCTCACAAAAAGTGAGAATTAGTTAAACATTTGTTGGGTGAAAAATTAAATGCCTACGTAAAGAGGATGGGCCTTAGGCATTGGGAGGAAGACAACATGAGGGAACTTTCTGAGAGAGGAAAATATTTCTTATCCTTCCTGGGATGTTGATGACTCTAGCATATGTATATTTCAATAACCACACTATTATAAAATTATGATCTGAGTCTTTTACTATACATATTAAATTATACCTCAACTATAACATACCTTAAATGTGTTATACCTCAATCATACTAGCATAATGAGAAAATTTTTACCTCCAAGCAAACAAATGAAAGAAAAATAATTAACACCTTAGTAAGTCTTCCCGGACAAAAGAGGAGAATGAACCTCTTCAATCTTCTTCTTTTTTTTTTTTTGGCCTGGTAAGATCCTTCTGGTGCCAGAAACTGCTCTGTGGGAGATAGCATCATTTCATGGGAAGAAGAAGACCTGATTCAGGCTACCCCAGATATGACTCTTGGCTCTTCAGGTGTTACTTTGGAAAAATTACTTAACTATACTGAGCCTCAGTTTCCCCATATTTTGACCTTGGCACTGATACCTCCCCCAGAGGCGTACAATTTGGGGATCCAGTGATGCTAGCTCCCTTTCTTCCATATCAACAACAACAAAAACTAGTAGAGGTTAATTCAAAGTTCAGGGGTTTATGCATCACTTAAGGTCTTTATACATGATTCCTACAGAAAGAGTGAAAAAGAATCCCTAAGTGCATTGTTGCTGTGGTTTTAAAAAGTGCTATTGGAAAACTATAACAAGCTTCTGGGAACACAGTCCACAGACTGTTAAAGAGTAACAGAGAAAATATTTTCTTATTAAATTCTGGAATTTAAAAAGAAAACACTACCTTTTATCAATAATGCTGGTACATTTTGTCTCTTTTACTCACTGGACAGCTAGGTTGCCCAAAAGCACCTAAAGGGCACGTGGTCAAGAACCATTAGTAGCTGAGGATTTCAACTCTCAAGACACTCTGAGGAAAAACAAGACCTGGGGCCACTGGTGCTAAATGCCAATGTGCAGGCAATTTTCCATTTTCCAGAGCCCCTCAGGAGTTACATAAAAAAGTGGTCTTTTCCCAGTTTTGGAGGTAGGAAACAACCAACTCAGAACCATCAGGTGACCCTTAGGGATATTTTCACAGCTGTCTTTGTAAACATTGACCAATGAAGAACCATAAAGTGGGTCCTCATATTGTCACCACCATGGCACAGGGTGGGGGCTGGGGTGCAGGCCAGATGATGTGTGTGCTTAACTGAATTGTCAAAAGGTTACTGTTTGGCTCAGTCTAGAACAACACACACTTCTTGACTTTTGGTAGAAAACACTTTGAAACTGTTTAACCTCACATTCTTGACTGAATAAGGAAAGTTAATTGAGTGAAACAGAATCTTTCTTTGACGGATTATGGGAGTCATGGGTCTGGGCACATGGACCTTCATTGTCCAGGCTATCAATGGGGAAAGTGAAGAGGTTTGGGCTTCCTCTTATCTGGCATGAACTGTGCTACGTGGTGCTAGGTCCTTGGATACACCAATGAAAGGACAGACTTGGTTCCTGACTCAGTGGGACTTACAATTGAGGGACACTAGATTAAACAATTGGAGAACGAATGAATGATTTGGACAAATAATTATTCAACTCCATCACTCCTTCTTGTACAGAGTACAGTGAGGTTTCAGTTCAGTTCAGTCACTCAGTCATATCCGACTCTTTGTGACTCCATGGACTTCAGCACACCAGTGAGGTTTAGGGCTCCCCTCATAGCTCAGTTGGTAAAGAATCCACCTGCAATGCAGGAGACCCCAGTTCAATTCCTGCATTGGGAAGATTGCCTGAAGAAGGGATAGGCTACCCACTCCAGTATTCTTGGGCTTCCCTTGTGACTCAGCTGGTAAAGAATCCACCTGCAATGTGGGAGACCTGGGTTCGATCCCTGGGTTGGGAAGATCCCCTGGAGAAGGGAAAGGCAACCCACTCCAGTATTCTGGCCTGGAGAATTCCATGGACTGTACAGTCTATGGGGTTGCAAAGAGTCAGACACAACTGAGCGACTTTCACTTCTTTCACTTCAGGGAGGTTTAGCCTCTTACATTTCCCTAGTGTGTGCTAATATTTTACAATAACTGGGCAGGGAACGCCCTGGGAGCAGAGACCATTCTGCAGCCACATGGTATACAGGACGGGATGTTACATTCCCAAATCCCTGAATCATAGAGAGAAAGGAATTCTGTTTAAACATGAATGAGTGTGATTTCAACAAGCAAACAACAATAAATAAAATATAAGATTGCTGTTTTTGTTTAGTCACTAAATAATATTTGACTCTTTGTGACCCTATGGACTGTAGCCCGCCAGGCTCCTCTATCCCTGGGATTTTCCCAGAAAGAATACTGGAGTGGGTTGCCATTTCCTCCTGCAGAGGATCTTCCTGACCCAGTGTTCTAACCCATGTCTCCTGCATTGGCAGGAGAATTCTTTACCACTAAGCCACCAGGAAAGCCCATAATATAAGGTAAAATAAAAATAAAATAAAAAATAAGGGAAGGCCTGTTTTGGAAGAATTTATCTCAGGAACTACCAACAGTTCCCATTCTGAGTTGGTAGTGAATGAATGAGACATATTTCATGGCCCACGGGTATTCTAATAACTAAAATGAGTAGAATTGTTTTGTTTTCTAATTTAAAAATCATAATGGAGTTTGGAAACTACAGAGTTAAACTTCTTCATTTTTCACACAAAGAAGCTGAGGCCAGGGGATTTCAGTGACCAAAACCCCCTTGAGGTTCTGAATATTAAGGCCTCCAAGAGAACACCGATTTTCCAGAAATATTTTTGAACTTGGCAGTTAACCCTAAAGGCTGTCCAAGCCTCTCCTTATTGACTGAATTGAATTTTGTAGGAAATGAATCTGGTTATCAGACACTGCAGAACTTTCCACAGCAAACCATTTTTTAAACAACTCTCCTGGGTGGTAATGATTTTGTTAATGAAATGCATTTCATCCTTCACACCACAGTCACATTATGCCTTAATAAAGAACCCTTGAAAGAACATTTATTATGGGATTTGCATTTCATTTGGGCAGGCAGACTCTGGACTCCTGGGTAACCCACTGGGCAGGCAGTCACTCAGTCTGCCCCACACTAGACCTCACAAGACCATCACAAGACCATCTGTGACTCAGATAAAGCCTGTGAACTCCTATAATAGAAAAGAAGGGCAGTGAAGAAGAGGGCCACATTAGTCATATCCAGGATTGAGAAGGGTTCTTTATCTGAGATCCTTCAGAGTTTTTAGAAGATATAGGGGTGCTCCCTTCCAACTAAGCTATTCTTGGGTTGGGCGTCAAAGATAAATTCATTCATTCATTCAGCAAACGTTTCAGGAGTTCCTGCTTTGTAGGAGAAAAGGTTACTCAAGGAATGTTGAATAAACTTTCAGACTGCAAATTTAATTCCAAGTGCACTGCAAACATTTGCTGTACCAAGGAGCCCTGTGTCAAGCCTGGACAGAATCAAGGAACTCTGCTGGAAGATCCGTTTATGATTTATCCAAGAGCTACAGGGTGCTGAGGGGGAAGGAAACACAGGGCCCAAGTGAAGAAATGAGTTGTCTGGGGTAATGGGACCTGTTCAAAAGGAAAAAGATGCCTGGGTGGGATTTTTTTTAATGTCAAAAGAAGAATCAAATATAACAGCAGATGCTAGTCATCACCTAAATGCAAGACTCAAGAAACGGAGGTAGACCACCGAGTAGTGCGTGAAGGCTTCTGCATGTACATTGGCACAGATGCCAAGACTTCTTCTCTCCTAGACAACAGCCCTCATCCCTCTCGTGTAATATCTGAGTCTATTTGAACATGCTTAGGATGTATGTGCTATACAAATATGCAATACGGAATAGAGAGAATCTACGGACACTGCTGGGCTTCCCTGGTGGCTCAGATGGTAAAGAACCCACCTGCAATTCAGGAGACCCAGGTTCAATCTTGAAGATCCCCTGGAGAAAGGAATGGCAACTCACTCCAGTATTCTTTCCTGGAGAATTCCATGGACAGGGGAATCTGGTGGGCTACAGTCCATGGGGTCTCAAAGGGTGGGACATGACTGAGTGATTAACACTTTCACTTCATGGTCACAGATGTAGATAAGGATTGAGTTGGGTGGAGAAATTCAACAGGAAACATGGGGTGCTGGTATGTGAGAGCTTATGAGGCTTGGGATTTAGGAAGCACAAGCTGTACCCTCAGAATTATAAGCACCCCTCAAACCCTCTTCAAAAGGTTCCATTCGGAAGTCCTAGGATATCAGGGAATATAAATTCCTATAGATAGATTTCTAAGCTCCAAGTTTGGGCCTGACTGTCTGCAGGGCACCAATATGCTTGTTTTTTGAGTCTGATGTCCGTAGACCATAGTTATGACAGCAGCCTAGCCACGTGATCGTGTCTTTGCTTTAGTTTCTGTCCTTAATGTGTATTGGAATTAGGATATTTCATACTAGAATTGATCAGCTCTATCTTATCTTCAAAGAGGAGCTTGGCAGAAGAGGGGGAAGATAGAATGAGAAGCTGATAATAAAAGAAAGCACATGGTCTGGGTGTCTTCTGTCTGCCCCAAGGCTTGACTTTGCTGTGAGTGCTGCTTCCATCCTATAGAAAGTGGCCATGAGTCATTTGTTCAGGAGTCTGGGTCATCATCAAGGTCACCGTCACACTCCCTCATGTATGAATCAGAGGAGTGGACTGAACCCCCACCCCAGGGCTGTGGGAAGGGAGTGGCAAGAACACAGGCTCTGGAGTGATAAAAACACAAGCTCAAACTGCCCACAGGCTGCTTGACTTAGGGCAAGTTAAATTAACCTCCTCAGTCTCAATTTTCCTAATCTGAAAGCTGGGGCAATATTTATGCCTTCCTCTTTGGATCATTATGAGAAAGTGAGGCAATGTTCTATAAGAACACCAATGCAATGTCCCAGACTTGATAAGAATGCAGATAACAGGAGCTCCAGGCTGTCCCTTCAACCTGGAAATATTTACACCTGGAAACCAGAAGCTGCCTGAGATAGGAATGTGCAGGCTTATCGACTTCTCCAAGGGAGGCTACATTGGGTAAATAGTGAGAGTCTTTCACTAAAGGGCAGGACGTTCAAAGACCAGTGCCCTGGATCCTATGTCCAGGTTCCCTGAGGATTCACTAGGGCAGATGTTCGATGGTGAAGGGGCTGAGGTATCCACGGGATCAAATGAGTATCCACGGGATCAAATAAGTATCCATGTTCTCCTCTTCCCCCATCCACCCTGCCCCACACAGCAAGGTAGGACTTGACCTGGAGCCGAGACAAAACAGCTAGGGGCCTCTGGTCTTTAGTAAACCATGTCCCAGGTACAGAGACCCAGAATATATTAGAGAGAGAGAATGAGACAGAGAGAAATAAAGAAAAGGGAGAAAGAGATGCTGGATGGATAGAAGATACATGGTAGATGGATAGATGATGGATAATAGAAAGATGATGGATGATAGACAGATGAGAGAGATCAGAAAGAGGAGTAGAAAAAAGTTAGAGATAAGGAAATGTAGAAGGAACGGAAAAGTACAGGATAGAGAGAAGAAACCAAATGGTGCTCACCGACTGCCTTCAAGGAGGCGTACTTGTTGAGCTCTTTGCCAGGTGGCTGCTGTTCATAAGGGTTGGAGATCTGGCCCAGGCTGGGATAGGAATGTGGGTGGCCCATCTGCTGGAGCAAAGGGGAGGTGGGCACTGCGTTGTTCATCTGGGTTGTGTCTGGAAGGGAAGAGAACAGAAGGAGATGGTCATCAACGGGGCAAGAACTTCTACCCACCCTCACCATCACCACACCCCTCGAGACCAAAACTCCTCACCCTCTAGGGACAGGAGAGTGAGGGCAGCCAAGGATGGGCAGGAATAATGGCATCAGTCAGCTTTGCAGTCGTCATTAGCGAGCAGCTGAGGATGGATGGGGAAGAGCACAGATGCACCTAGAACATTTCCGTTTTCCCCAATTAAACGTAAGTCCTATCATTGCAGGGGATACTCTTGTGATTGAAGCAATATATGTATAAACGGATGACCAACTTCAGTAACAGCCGAAGAAATGCAAGTCAGAACAATGGAAGGCCACTCCTCTGCCAAGAGATTGGCAAAAATTAAAAGGACTGAAGAACACCAATCTGGCAAAGACACTTGGACCCTGGGCAGTCTCATAAACTCATGGTAGATACACGATTTGCTGTATCTGCAGAAAGGAAGCAGATAGTGTGTGTGTACAGAAATTTAAAATGATTAGCGTGGGTATGTTCACCAGATAATGCCAATTCGAAGGATGGTGAATTCAGAAATATAAGCGTCAGAATGCGAGGGTGGCAATTCCCTAGTGGTCCAACGGCTAGGATTCCATGCTCCCAATGCAAGAGGCCCAGGTTCAATCCCTAGTCGGGGAACTAGATCCCACATGCTGCAACTAAGAATACACTAAAGATCCCACTTGCCATAACTAAGACCAGGAGAGAGCAAATAAAAAAATAAATATCTTAAAACATTTTAAAAAAAGGAAAAAAAACAAAACAAAACAACAACCAGGGCTTCCTTGGTGGCTCAGTGGTAAAGAATCTGCTTATCAATGCAAGAGACATGTGTTCAATTCCTTATCTGGGAAGATCCCACATGCCACGGAAAGCTAAGCCCACGCGCTGCAACTATGGAGTCTGAGTTCTAGAGCCCAGGAGCTGCAAGTACTGAGCCCAGGAGCCGTAAGGTCTGAGCTCCACAACAAGAAATGCTACTGCAATGAGAAGCCCTCACGCCACAGTTAGAGAGTAGCCCCCACTTGCCACAACGAGAGAAAAGCCCCTGCAGCAATGAAGACCAACACAGCCAGAAATAAAAGAATAAATGAAATTCGAAAGTGAAAGGCGCTCAGTCCTTTCCAATTCTTTGCGACCCCATGGACTGTAGCCTGCCAGGCTCCTCTGTCCATGGAATTCTCCAGGTAAGACTACTGGAGTGGGTTGCCATTCCCTTCTCCAGGGGGGTCTTCCCAAATAAGATTTTTAAGTAAGTAAATAAAATAAAAAAAAATCATATATATATATATATATATAAAAATTTTCTTTACGCTTTTTAAAATTAATTAATTTTAATTGGAGGATAATTATTTCACAATGGTGTGGTGGTTTTTGCCATACATTAACATGAATCAGCCACAGGTGCACATGTGTCCCCCCATCCTGAACCCTCCTTCCACCACCCTCCCCACCCCATCCCTCTGGGTTGTTAAAAAAGAATGTGAGGGTATTTGTTAAGAGATGTGCATTGCACCATTCTTTGTTAAGTGAAAAGTAAAAACCACACAGAAACCATTTGAACTTCTATCATTAGCAATTCTTAAATTATTGTACATCTGTATTAGGTACATAATATGTACATACATATGAGGGGATATCATTCAGCTCTTAGGAAAAAATGAGTTAAAAATCAGTTAACTATACATTCAAACTGTAGAGTGTCTTATGATTTGTATTGGTAAGGGGGAAAAAAGCAGATGTCAAAGTAATGTGAATAACAGTGTTTGGTTGAAAGAGAAGAAAGTCTGCATACTTTTGTGTGCTGCAGTTTGCAAAAATAGGTAAAGACACACAAATTGAATATTGGGTACTTAGAGGGACTGGGATTCATGGAGAGAAGAGTTCAAGACATTTTTCCAGAGGAAATACTGTTTGTGCTTTTAAAGGTTTCTGTCTTCACCCCAAGGACAGTGGGACAGATGGACTACGGATGGACTGGAGGCAAGTGGGAAGTGGGAGTCACAGAGTCCAGGTGAGGTCATTCAGGCTCAGATAAGATAGAGGAAGCGGTGATTCTCCCCATTCCCATGAAGCACATCTGCAGATACAGATCAGCACGGTGGGTAGTTGCTTCCGGTGCCTTGAGAGATGCCCTTACCCCACAAGTGAGTCCCAGCTGTTTCAGCTGCTAAGAGCTTGTAAAGAAAGATAGCGCTAAGTCGTGTCCGACTCTTGCAATCCCACAAACTGTAGCCTGCCAGGTTCCTCTATCCATGGGATTCTCCAGGCAAGAATATTGGAGTCGGTTGTCACTTCCTTCTCCAGGGGATCTTCCTGACCAAGGAATTGAACCCAAGTCTCCCGCATTGCAGGCAGATGCTTTACCTACTGAGCTACATGGCTTCTGTATATTAATACAGAAATTTGCTCTTGGCTGATGTGAGCCACCGTCTTGGGCTTAATCTGTTCGACGGACCTCACCCCCAACACCCCAAGGTGGGTGACAACAAAAGCCTAGCGGACACTAAGGTACCAAGACCAGCCCTTTCCTCAAGATAGGGATAAGTCGATGGAGCAATGGAGGCTCCAGAACTCCCACAGGTTGGGACAAGTTTTAGAGCAGGGGTCAGTAGGCTATTGCTGGAAAAAAACCAGACTATAATAGCTTAGGCTTTGCAGGGCATCCGGTCTCTGTGACAACCACTCAACTCTGCCCTTGAAGCAAGAAAGCAGACATAGCCATTATGCTAACACAGGGGCATGGTTGTGTCCCAATAAAACTTCATTTACAAATACAGGGGCAGCTGAATTTGGTCGAGGAGCCATAGTTTGACAACCCCTGGTCTAGACTCTATCTGAAACTGAGATCCCCATCCCGGTGTGTATCCTTTATTTTTCTTATATTGTTTCCCTCACAACCTTAGAAGTGTGTGTGTGTGTGTGTGCGTGTGTGTGTTTTACTCCGTCAGAGTCTCATATACCTGAAGCTGTCTCTCAAACACTGCTTTCTAGACAATTTGACCTGTGACATGTATGGAATAAGTTTGGCTTTAGAAACCAATACACTCAAATTGGGCTTCCCTGGTGGCTCAGACAGTAAAGAATTCACTTGCAATGCGGGAGACCTTCGTTTGATCCCTGGGTTGGGAAAACCCCCTGGAGGAGAGCATGGCAACCCACTCTAGTATTCTTGCCTGGAGAGTCCCCATGGACAGAGGAGCAGGCTACAGTCCATGTGGTCACAGAGTCAGACATGACTGAGCAACTAAGCACATACTTGAATGAGACGAGGCAGAGATACCACAGCTGAGACACAGAGATAAGGAGAGTATTTTATCACTGCACACGCATGGGCCAACCCACAAGCCCAACTGTCTAATGGGAATATCGCCAAACATAAGCCAAGTCGCCCAGCCGCTGGCCAGCATCTGAGGAGGCAGGCATGTCCTTCTGCCGTGATAATTTTTTGGCTGGCATTCAGCTGGGGTGGAAGAGTCCTAAGATTAATGGAGTTAGGGTGGAAATGCTGTCTCCCATAAATTACAGCTCTGCCTGTTGCCTGGCCCCCAAGATCCGCTGACATTTTCCTCTCTAGAGCAACCTGCTAGGGAGGTCTGTTGGCTTCCCCTGGGCATAGCAAGCAAGTCATGGTTTGTTTCCAAATGTTGGTGTAATAGGAAGGGATTTACCTTAAGTTCTCATTGTTTGCTCTTTTGTGGATTTCTTCCCCCTTGCCTCCCTCCACCTGCAATGCACACATATGTATTTCAGTGGACAGCTACTATTTTGTGTATTCAGAACTATAAGTTCCTTCGGCACACTGCTTCATCCCTGTTTGACTCATGTAATGAGCTGTCAATCACAATAACTCTCTTAGTTTGGGTTTTCCCATAAATCACTGAGATTAGGACTCAAGTACAAGCAGAAAAACATCTACTTCTGCTTCACTGACTATGCTAAATCCTTTGACTGTGTGGATCACAACAAACTGTGGAAAATTGTTAAAGAGATGGGAGTACCAGACCACCTTACCTGTCTCCTGAGAAACTTGTATGCGGTCAAGATGCAACAGTTAGAACCAGACATAGAACAACTGATTGGCTCAAAACTGGGAAAGGAGTACAACAAGGCTGTATATTGTCACCCTGCAGAGTACATCATGTGAAATGCCAGGCTGGATGAAGCACAAGCTGGAATCAAGATTGCCAGGAGAAATAGCAACAACCTCAGATATGCAGATGATACCACTTTTCTGGCAGAAAGTGAAGAGGAACTAAAGAAGCCCCTGAAGAGAGTGAAAAACTGGCTTAAAATTCAACATTAAAAAAAAGAAGATCATGGCATCTGGTCCCAATAGATGGGGAAAAATGGAAACAGTGAAGATTTTATTTTCTCAGGCTTCAAAATCACTGTGAACAGTGACTGCAGCCATGAAATTAAGATGTTTGCTCCTTGGAAGGAAAACTATGACAAAGCTAGACAGCACATTAAAAAGCAGAGACATCATTTTGCTGACAAAGGTCCATTATAGTCAAAACTGGTTTTTCCAGTCATCATGTATGGATGTGAGAGTTGGACGATAAAGAAGGCTGAGCATCAAAAAACTGATGCTTTTGAACTGCAGTGCTGGAGAAGACTCTCCAGAGTCCCTTGGACTGCAAGGAGATCAAACCAGTCAATTCTAAAGGAAATCAACCCTGAATATTCATTGGAAGGACTAGTGCTGAAGCTGAAGCTCCAATAGTTTGGCCACCTGATGTGAAGAGCTGACTGAATGAAAAAGACCCTGATGTGGGGAAAGACTGAAGACAAAAGAAGCTGTAGAGGATGAGATGGTGGGAGAGCCTCACTGACTCAATGGACATGAATTTGAGCAAACTCCAGGAGACAGTGAAGGATAGGGGAGCCTGGTGTGCTGCAGTCCATGGGTTGCAGAGTCCTACATGACTTAGTGATTGAACAACAACCATCAGGAAATACTACAGAAAAGGAAGTAGGGGGAGAAACAGAATAAAAAAGGCAGATAGAGAGTGCAATGTCTGCAAGGGGGCAATGGTGAAGAATGGGCATTTAATCCCACTCTAGCCTTCTGATAAGTGGTGTTGAAATTCTATCAGCCCATGGGCAAGAGTCCCTGAGTATTTATATGCCAGCTTCCATCAGTCATTTGAGGGCTGCTTCTGAGATACAGTAATTCCTCAGCACTTGGAACCTGCCACATTCATGGGCACAGAAAGCCCCAGTGGGCAGAGAAACTCTTACTCAGAGATGTAAGTGAGAGCTGGCAGTTGGAAATCAGGTCAGAAACTCACCCCTCTGGTCACACAATGAGCATGTGATCCAAATCAAACCAATCACAGCACCTTCTTCTCACAGTGATTGGCCCAGATGTGAGCATGTGATCTAGCCTGGACCAATCAGAGTTCTTCCCTCAATTTTTTCTACTGAGAAGCTTTGAAGTCAATGAACCAGGAGGCCATGAATTCAAGTGGAGAAAGTCTTCCTTCATTGTGAAAGAATAAGGACAAGAGAAGTAGCACAGGAGATAGGGAAGCTCCTTTCAAAATAAGCTAGTGTGCTTTGAGGTTACTGGCAAACGCAACATAGAGTTCTGACAAGTGCAATTGTCTGGATTCCTTCCAGAAAGCTGGAACTGATCAGAAGAGAAGCTTCCCATGGGGTCTGTGGAGTACATCAAGATGGAATGGGCATTGGCCCTAGATTTCCTTTTTCTTTCTTTCTCGTTTTTTTTTTTAACTGTCTGGGTCTTTGGTGCTGTGCGTAAGTACTTCTCTGGTTGCACATGGGCTCAGTAGTTGGGCTTAGTTGTTCCACAGCATGTGGGATCTTAGTTCCCTAACCAGGGTGGGAACCCATGCCCCCTGCTTTAGAAGGTGAATTGTTAACCACTGGGCCACGAGGAAGGTCCAGTGCTAGGTTTTCATTAAAGTTGCAGAAGAAATGTCAAGCAGCAGATTGCCTGAGTAGTGAGTAGAGAATACCCTAAGACTTCAAAAGTTAGTTATCTTAACAGCATTTGTTGTTGTTGTTGTTGTTTTTCTGAAAACAGATTCCAAACTAGTTGAAGAGCTGACACCACCTAAGCCCATCATCCAGTGGGAGCCCTTACTCCCATCTCTTTGCTCCCTCAGTCCCAGATCCCATCCACTATTGTTCAAACCCTGTAACCAGTCTTGCCAGGGGAAAGCTAAACACTTCATTAAGGGAAAAGAAATTTGTAGAGAGGTTCCTTATCATTTGGGATAGCCTTTTATATTATTAGACAGACTACTTAATACATCAGTATAAAACACTTGCTTTTGGATGA
This sequence comes from Bos mutus, assembly GCF_027580195.1. Lineage (NCBI taxonomy): Eukaryota > Metazoa > Chordata > Mammalia > Artiodactyla > Bovidae > Bos > Bos mutus. The sequence continues at coordinate 30,078,959 of NC_091641.1, forward strand.
CTTCTCTCAAGTGAAAGTGAGTTGCTCAGTCGTGTCTGACTCTTTGCAATCCCATGGACTGTAGCCCACCAGGCTCCTCTGTCCGTGGAATTCTCCAGGCAAGAATACTGGAGCAGGTTGCCATTTCCTTCTCCAGGGGATCTTCCTGACCCAAGGGTCGAACCTAGGTCCCTGGCATTACAGGCAGATTCTTTACCATCTGAGCCACCAGGGAAGCCCCAATTTCTCCCATGTCCTGAGCTAACTCAGGGGTAGCGAGTAGTTACTTAATGGAAGTGGGTAGGACCGAACTGGCCCTCCGAAGGGATTCCTCACAAAGGAGGAAGAGCCTGCTGCAGAATCACGTTCCTGCTTTCACATTCAGGACAGCAGGAGGCAAATTTCTGGCAGTTTTAGATAGCCATATTGTACTAGCTTCCAGGCTTTGATTATTCAGAAATATTGAAATCCAGGCGCAGAGCAGCAATCAAGAATTCTTAAACAGACTTTGGTGATTGGGTTTTTTTTTAATCTTATATTCATTTTACTGAACAGGAAGCTGGACTTGACCTGACCACTCAGATTGTCTGTGAGTTTTGCACAGATACATCCAGCTAAGGAGGACAAACAAAGAATACACATGGGGTAAGCTTAGCTTGGCGTCTAAGAAAAACAGAACAAGAGTGAGTGAAGAGAGAAGAGTGGGTGAGACCTGGGTCATCTACAAATCCTCTCCTTGACAATCGAGAGAAGAAACATAAAGACAGGTGGCTAAGTCAATACATATTTGAACATATGTATATAGGAGGAGAAGGGGACGACAGAGGGTGAGATGGCTGGATGGCGTCACTGACTCGATGGACGTGAGTCTGGGTGAACTCCGGGAGTTGGTGGTGGACAGGGAGGCCTGGCGTGCTGCGATTCATGGGGTCGTAAAGAGTCAGACACGACTGAGCGACTGATATGATCTGATCTGATCTGATCTAAGTAGTATGTATACATATCTATGCATGTGTATGTATATATACTTTATATATAATATAAATAATCATATATTACATAATGTAGTAATATAATATAATAAATATATAGGTATGTAAATATAAAATATAAAAATGTGGAAAATTCTGAAAGAGATGGGAATACCAGACCACCTGACCTGCCTCTTGAGAAATATGTATGCAGGTCAGGAAGCAACAGTTAGAACTGGACATGGAACAACAGACTGTTTCCAAATAGGAAAAGGAGTGCATCAAGGCTGTATATTGTCACCCTGCTTATTTAACTTATATGCAGAGTACATCATGAGAAACGCTGGACTGGAAGAAACACAAGCTGGAATCAAGATTGCTGGGAGAAATATCAATAACCTCAGACATGCAGATGACACCACCCTTATGGGAGAAAGTGAAGAGGAACTAAAAAGCCTTTTGATGAAAGTGAAAGTGGAGAGTGAAAAAGTTGGCTTAAAGCTCAACATTCAGAAAATGAAGATCATGGCATCCGGTCCCATCACTTCATGGGAAATACATGGGGAAACAGTGGAAACAGTGTCAGACTTTATTTTTCTGGGCTCCAAAATCACTGCAGATGCTGACTGCAGCCATGAAATTAAAAGGCGCTTACTCCTTGGAAGGAAAGTTATGACCAACCTAGATAGCACATTCAAAAGCAGAGACATTACTTTGCCAACAAAGGTCCGTCTAGTCAAGGCTATGGTTTTTCCTGTGGTCATGTATGGATGTGAGAGTTGGACTGTGAAGAAGGCTGAGCGCCGAAGAATTGATACTTTTGAACTGTGGTGTTGGAAGAGACTCTTGAGAGTCCCTTGGACTGCAAGGAGATCCAACCAGTCCATTCTAAAGAAGATCAGCCCTGGGATTTCTTTGGAAGGAGTGATGCTAAAGCTGAAACTCCAGTACTTTGGCCACCTCATGGGAAGAGTTGACTCATTGGAAAAGACTGATGCTGGGAGGGATTGGGGGTAGGAGGAGAAGGGGATGACAGAGGATGAGATGGCTGGATGGCATCACTGACTCGATGGACGTGAGTCTGGGTGAACTCCAGGAGTTGGTGGTGGACAGGGAGGCCTGGCATGCTGCGATTCATGGGGTCGCAAGGAGTCGGACACGACTGAGCGACTGAACTGAACTGAAATATAAAATATATTTCAGATAACTTTATAAATCATATATTTATATATTATATACTAAGTATATATAAATATTATATTTTATAATTACATATTATGATGGACTATATGGTCCATGGAGCTCTCCAGGCAAGAATACTGGAGTGGGTAGCTTTTCCCTTCTCCAGGGGATCTTCCCAACCCAGGGATTGAACTCAGGTCTCCCACATTGTAGGCGGATTCTTTATCAGCTGAGCCACAAGGGAAATCCAAGAATACTGGGGTGGGTAGCCTATCCCTTCTCCAGTGGATCTTCCCAACTCAGGAACTGAACCAGGGTTTCCTGCACTGCAGGCAGATTCTTTACCAACTAAGCTATCAGGAAAGCCCACATATTATGATAAATGCATATTTTTATATGTAGTGTATTTATGTAGTATATATATACTATGCAAAAAGAAATCATATATAGATATATGTAACTATATGTATATAATGTATATAATTTGTATATAAAATATATATAATGTATAATTTGGCTTCCCTGGTGACTCAGTGGTAAAGAATCTGCCTGCAATGCAAGAGGCCTAGGTTGGATTCCTGGGTTGGGAAGATCCCCTGGAGGAGGGCATGGCAATCCACTCTAGTATTATTCCCTGGTGAATCCCATGGACAGAGGAGCCTGGTGGGCTATGGTCCATAGGGTCACAAAGAATCAGACACGAATGAAGCAACTGAGCATGCATGCAGGCATATAATTTCTTTTGCAGAGTCATGACCACAGAGAGAATCTAGTAGGACCAGCAATGTCTTGCTGCCGGCAGTGTCGTTTCTCTTCTAGATACATCTCAGCCCCAGAGATATCTTACCCACCTCATCTCTGTAGAAAGGTACTTTCTACCCAGTGTCACAAAAAAAATTTCCCTGCTTAATCATAATTTTGCAACTCCTTCTTTTTTTAAAATTTTTATTGGAGTATAGTTGATTTATAATTTAGTGTTCATTTCTGCTATACAACAAAGTGAATCAGTTATACATATAATGTATCAACTCTTTTTTCTGATCTTTAGAAATAACTGATGAGGACTTGCTGTTCTTGGGTGCTGCATTCTGTCAAGACCCTCAGTCAGCAGACAGAGATGACATCCCATCCTCTCCTTACTAAGACAGAAAAGAGGGCCTCATACATTTAATCAGTTTCAAAGAAAGTTAAAATACACTTACTCTAACCGGAAGTAACTAAATGGTGGTTACCAAAGTAACCGCCATATAAGTACCGTTTTTATGTGGTACATCTTAGTTACTAAACAGACTAATGAGTGCAATCAAGACAGACTCACTGAAGTAAAAATGCTCAGTTACAAATACTGGGATGATGCTCTAATTTTCTCAGTGGAAAAGAAGCAGATAACAGCTATCAAAAACTAGAGTAGTCTGGCTCATCTTGGAGGGAAGGGAACAGTATTAAGCTTTTCAAGGCATGTAACAAGGAAGAATAGCACAGAAAGGAACAAAAAGGTCAAAGCATGTTGCTTTGTGGAGCATGTATCACCCATCACTTGGCAAAGAACGTTTCATGCACTATCTCCTTAAATCTTCATATTAATCCTATGGAGTAATGATATAGGGACAACATATAAATATCTTTTAAAATAAACTTTTACTGTAGAACGATTTTAGATTTACAGAAATACTGCAAAGATAGCACAGAGTTTCCATATCCCCAGACCCAGTTTCCTCTATTATTATTAAATTACATTAGTAGGGTACATTTGTTACAATTAATGAATCAATATTGATATATAACTATTAGCTAAAGTCCAAACTTTAGTCAAGCTTCCTTGTGCTCAGTTGCTCAGTCGTGTCTGACTCTTTGCAGCCCCATGGATTGTAGCCCGCCAGGCTCCACTATCCACAGAGTTTTCCAGGCAAGAATACTGGAGTGGGTTGCCATGCCCTCCTCCAGGAAATCTTCCCCATCCAGGGATTGAACCCTCATCTCTTGCATCTACTACATTGGCAGGTGGATTCTTTACTACTAGCATCACCCGGGAAGACCTCAAGCTTCCTTAGTTTTATCTAATGACCTTTTTCTGTTCTAGAATCTCATCCAGGTAGCACATTAATCACCACCTTTCTTTAGGTCTGTCTCTTGGCTGAATTTCTCAGACTTTTCTTATTTGTGATGACTTCGACAGTTTTGAAGAGTACTGGTCAGATATTTTGTAGAAATGTCCCTCAGTTGGAATTTGTCTGATGTTTTTCTCATGACTAGACTGGGGTTATGGGTTTGGGGGAGGAAAACCATACAGATAAGATGACATTCTCAACATAACATATCAAGGATACCTTTTATGACATCGCTATTGATAGTGACCTTAATCACTGCCTGAGCCAGTATTTCTCCTCTCTCCATTATAAAGTTACTGCATTTTCCTCTCTTTCCACATCATACCCTTTGGAAGAAAGTCACTATTCACAACCCACACGTAAGGAGCGAGGAATTACGCTCCACCTCCTTGAATACAGAATGTCTACATAAATTATTTGTAATTTTTTATCATAGGAGATGTGTCTCTTCTTCTGTTTAATTTGGGCTTCCCCGGTGGTTCAGCAGTAAAGAATCTGCCTGCAATGCAGGAGATGCAGGAGACATGGATTCGATCTCTGGTTTGGGAAGATCCCCTGGAGGAGGGCATGGTAACCCACTCCAGTATTCTTGCCTGGAGAATCCCATGGACAGAGGAGCCTGGTGGGCTACCGTCCATGGGGTCGCAAAGAGTCAGACACGACTGATGGTGACTGAGCACATAACCCATTTAATTATTAATTCAACTATATATATATATATGTCACACATATATGATATTATTAATGTGAACACATGGATATATATTTTATACTTTGGATTATAATCTAATACTATTTTATTTTGTTTTTTTTTACTCAAATATTCCCAGGTCTGGGGAATCTCCTTCAAGTGGCTCCTATGTCCCTCGTCTTTTTTGTTTTAATAACTTCCTTTTTTTCTAACAAGGCAACATGCCCAAGGTTCATCTAGTTTATTTCCTGCCCCATCCTAGAATCCATTTCTCCAAAGACCCTGGCTCCTTTTCTTAGAGGATGATGTTAGAAACCAAAACATGGGTGCTAAGGGTACTCGAGGCTTTCAGTCCCTCAGCTGACTAAGGAAGTCAATGTGTATATACTGACTCATATACAGATACTTGCTGCTGCTGCTGCTAAGTCGCTTCAGTCGTGTCCGACTCTGTGCGACCCCATAGACGGCAGCCCACCAGGCTCCCCCGTCCCTGGCATTCTCCAGGCAAAAACACTGGAGTGGGTTGCCATTTCCTTTTCCAATGCATGAAAGTGAAAAGTGAAAGTACAGATATTTATCTATGAATATTTACCTATGCAACCATCTGTATCTATCTTAAGCTAAACATGAATTCATCTTGATATCTCCAACTCCAATCCATTATCACGTGGAACATTCTAGCCTTCTCCCCTTGCTCATTTGTAACCTCTCACCCCAACAATGAGAAACCCGACTCCCGCCCTCCACCATCTATTTACTTAGTTGTTTAATTCCAGTATGCATGTCTAGCAATATCAGAATTGTTAACCTATGAGCCTATGGGAAAACACCTGTACCCACTAGAATACAGTCTTAAGGACAATTTTTTTCAAACTATTTATGCACTTTTCTTTTGCTTTCCTGAGTATATAAGCTCTATTCTGGATGGCCATGGCATCCACATAGCTATGTAAGGCTAGGACATCAGGATTTATTACAGAAAGAACACAAAAATGGTGATGACGATATTAATTAATGATAAAGAAGGTGAAAGCACACTTATATACCTACTAAAGAGAAAGGTGCTATTATGTGCCAGGCACCATTTCATATACAAACTAATGTACTATTTCATGGCTTCCCAGGTGGCTCAGTGGTAAAGAATCCGCCTGCCAATGCAGGAGCTACAGGAGATGTGGGTTTGATCCCTGGGTTGGGAAGATCTCCTGGAGAAGGGAATAGCTACCCACTCCCGTATTCTTGCCTGGATAATCTCATAGACAAAGGGGCCTGGTGGGCTACAGTCCATGGGGTTGCAAAGAGTCAGACATGACAGAGCAACTGAACGCAATGCATTACGCCAAGAGCCCCTATGATATACTATTATTATTAGCCACATTTTGCATACAGAGGTTTTGTGGTTTACCTGAAGTTACACCACTTGAATATGGCAGACCCAAGCTTAGAATCTGGTAGTCTGACTCTAAAATCTGTGATCCTCAGTACTCCTTACTGCCTCAAAGGGCGTTAAATGCAAATTTCTGGCATTCAGAAAATGATTGTGCAGCTAGACAATAATAAAATTTGTCACTATATTGACTTTGGAAGGTAGTTTTTACTAAATACCTTTATCTCTACTCTTCAGCATATTAAAGATCACACTTGGTTGGCCAGACCATAGAAGTCACGTCCTCTGATCTCTCCCACTTGGCTCATCCACTTATTCCCCCACACATATTTGAGTGACTCTGGTATGCCAGGCATTGTATTTGGTGGACAAATTCTAGCTCTTATACTGCTTACTGGTGGCTCAGATGGTAACAAACCCGCCTGCAATGCAGGAGACCTGGGTTCAATCCGTGGATCAGGAAGATCCCCTGCAGGAGGAAATGGCAACCCACTTCAGTATTCTTGCCTGGAGAACTCCATGGACAGAGGAGCCTGGCAGGCTACAATCCGTTGAGTTGTAAACAGTTGGACACATCTGAGCAACTAACACTTTCACTTTTCACACTGCTTACTAACCCTAACCCTAACTAGAGAAATGCATAACATTTTTCCAAAGCTTTTTTCACAAGGGAGAAACACCACATTTCTGCTTGGCCCACAGGCCATGTTGATCCTACCCAAGGCCCTTCTTCACCCCTACTCTTTAGAAAACCCCTAGTTTTTCTGTGCCCCATGCTGTAGCCTCAACAGACTTTCTGCCATGACAACATCCAGAACAACATGACGAAAGAAGCATGGATTTCTGGATCAGTCAGTTCTGGATTCAAATTCTGGCCATTCATTTCCTAACAGCATCTTTGGTGTGTTGTAAAATTTCTCAGGTCTAAAATGAAGCTGTTGTTTTTCAGTCACTTAGTCATGTCTGGCTCTTTGTGACCCCCTGGACTGCAGCATGTCAGGCCTCCCTGGCCTTCACTATCTCTCGGAGTTTGCTCAAACTCATGTCTATTGAATCGGTGATGCATTCCAACCATCTCATCCTCTGTTATCCCCTTCTCCTCCTGCCCTCCATCTTTCTCAGCATCAGGGTCTTTTCCAATGAGTCAGCTCTTTGCATCAGGTGGCCAAAATATTGGAGCTTCAGCATCAGTCCTTCCAATGAATATTCAGGGTTGATTTCCTTTAGGACTGACTGGACTATAACATAAATCCTCATAGGCTTTGCTATAAAGTTTAGAGACTGTGCATGTTCCATGCTCAGTATCACATATGAAGCATAGTAAACATCCAAAATATTGTAGCTAAAGCTTTATCGCCTCTGATTGTCAGGGAAACCAAGAAGAAGAGGGTGTCTGTTTTCCCTAAGGCCGCCTCTGGACTCAGAATTCTTGGATACATTCCAGATTATTCAATTGTCCCAGAACTGGACAAATGAGAGAGAATAAGCAGGAGATATTCCTATGGGAGCCAAATGCACTGCTAATTCTCTTAACAACAAAAAAAAGAGAGAACAGACATTCAGAAATTATAACAGGCTTTTAGCTCCATTTTCCTTTCCAATCCAAATATGTACATCCAGCATCCTTTTAAAGAGAAAACCTGAAAATTATAGTTTGAAACATCATGTAGATTTTTCTCTGACCACAAGAAAGCAAAAAAAAAAAAAATCAGATCCAACTCAAAATTACCCTGAATTTGTCAAAAGAGAACATAGAAGGCTAGGCTTTTACCAGAAAAGGTTGATGTAAAAAGAGAATTAAATTAATCTTATTGAACCCTGGTGGCAGAGAGAACAGCAGGAATTTGTGATGCAGAAAAAAGTGTACATATTCATTGGAAAACCTTTGGCAAATTGACCCTGTATGTTACCCAAGAGTTTATATCTTTAAGAACGCAAAAAAAATTCTTTTAATTTTGAGCATTTAGGATGTGAATATTTTGAAACTGGGGTTGTTAAACAAATGTCTATTTAATGTTCATTTCTGGCCATTTTGTATGCAGATTCTGAGGGACGGAGATTCACTTCAAATCTCAGTGTGTGCCCCAAGGAGATGATGTTCTAGAATAGGAAGCAGCCCAAGAGCAACACAGGTGAGACAGAGAGGAGTTAAAATCAGCATGGTTATCGCTACGATACAACAAAACAGATTCTGTGAAGGCCCAAGCGAGTGGGTACCTAACTCAGGTTTATTGTCGTTCAGTTTCGAAGTCATATCCGACTGCTTTGTGACCCCATGGACCGCAGCACACTGGGCTTCCCTGTCCTTCACCATCTCCCAGAGTTTGCTCAAACTCATGTCCATTGAGTCGGTGATGCCATCCAGCCCTCTCATCTTCTGTCACCTCCTTCTCCCCCTGGTTTAGAAGGTACATTTTGAAAAAGAGAGACTCTCAAAGGCAGTAACAAGAAGAGAAGGACCTTTTAAATTTGTAGTAGCATTGTGTGTCGAAGAAACTACAGTTTATTGGCATCACTTCTGAAACAGGACATCTCTAAAGTGGTTAAACTCACCATTGACAGCTCAGTATTATCATTAAAGGATCAAAGGGTGGTTGGTGGTTCTGTGCTTCAAGTAGCCATTTCCCCAGAAGTTAATTTCATGAGCTAGTGCATTGGAGAAGGACATGGCATCCCACCCCAGTGTTCTTGCCTGGAGAATCCCAGGGACGGGGGAGCCTGTTGGGTTGCCGTCTATGGGGTCGCAGAGTCGGACACGACTGAAGCGACTTGGCAGCAGCAGTGTAATGATGGATGTTTGTTCCTTCACTCAGTAGACAGATGAATGGATAAAGAAGATGTAGTATCCACACACACACACACACACACACACAATGGAATATTACTCAGCCATAAAAAGAATGAAACAATGCCATTTGTATAACACAGACAGACCTCGAGATTATCATACTAAGTGAAACAAGTCATTTACAGAAAGACAAATATCATATGATATCACTTACATGTAGTATCTTAAAAAAAAGAAAAGAACTTGTTTACAGGCTTACTTGGTGGTGCTAGTGGTAAAGAGCCTGCCTGCCAATGCAGGAGACATAAGAGACCAGGGTTGGACCCCTGGGTTGGGAAGATCCCCTGAAAGAGGGCATGGCAATCCACTCCAGTATTCTTGCTTGGAAAATTCCATGGATAGAGAAGCCTGGCGGGCTGTGGTCCATAAGGTCACAAGGAGTCAGACACAGCTGAAGTGGTTAGCACACATGCATGCATGAACTTGTTTACAAAATAGAAATAGACCCACAGATATAGAAAGCAAACTACAGTTACTAAAGGGGAAAGGGGAGAGATAAAGTAGGAGTTCGGGGTTAACATATACACACTATTACATACAAAATAGATAACTAACAAGGACCTGCTGTATAGCACAGGGGAGTATATTTAATATCCTATAATAACTTATATTGGAAAATAATCTGAAAAAGAATGTTCATATATTCTTAAATGTATATATCTAAAACTACCACAACATTGTAAGTCAACTATACTTCCATTTTTAAAAAGGTTTAAAAAATTTTTTAAAGATTAAATGAGGCCATATGGGTAGACCCTACTCCAGTCCTGACTGGAGTCCTTATAAGAAAAGAACATTTGGACACAGAGATGCACAGAGGAAAGACCACGTGAGGACTCGGCAAGTAGACAGCCATCTGCAGGCCAGAGACAAAGACCAGAAGAAATCACACATGCAGACACCTTCTGACCTCCAGAATGGTGATAAAATTAATTTCTATTGTTAAAAAACAGAGCCTCCTCCCCCCAAAAAAAACAGATGGAAAGGTTGTTTTATTTCTGTTCCTTCTTCTCTTCCCTTTGTGTTCTCTTCCTCCTGATTCCGCTGATTTAAGTTTACATTCCTCCACCATCATGGTCAGTCTGTTTTATCAGCCACACGGCGAGTAGCAGCCAGCTCTCTTGGACTTTGCTGTTTCTAGTCTTAATGTGTTGTGGGATTCGAAATGTGATACCCACACTTGTTAGAACAGATTGTAACCACTAGCCGCGTATCAAAATACTGTTTCTTCTGCATTGTGCTGTTCGTTGGCATGTCAGGCTTCTCATTGCGGTGGCTCCTCTTGTTGCGGACCACGGGCTCCTGGGTGCGCAGGCTTCAGCAGTTGCTCTCAGGCTCCAGAGCATAGGCTCAGGAGTTGTGGTGCACGGGCTTAGCTGCCCGGTGGCATGTGGGATCTTAGTTCCTGGAACAGGAATCAAACGTGTGTCCCCTGCCTTCATACAATGGGATGTTATTCAGCTTTAAAAAGGAAAGGAATTCTGACCCATGCTACAACACAGATGAACCCTGAGAACATTCTGCTAAGTGAAATAAGCCAGTTACCAAAAGACACATACTATAGGAGGCACCTAGTCAAATGATAGAGACAGAAAGTCGAATGATGGTTGCCAGGGGCTGAGCAGAGGAGAGAATTGGGAGTCAGTGTTTGAGAGGTATCTGAGTTTCAATTTTGTAAGATGAAAAGGTTACGGAGATGAATGGTGGGGATGGTTGTACAACACTATGAACAGGCATTACGCTACTGAGCTACACACTCAGAAATGGTGAAGGTAGCAAAGTTTATGTTATGCGTTCTTTACCACAATTTGAACAAAAAACACACATGCCAAGTACTTTACCTTCAATATACTAAACCCACAGCACTAGCTAGGCATTGTATGTGTGTGTGTGCTCAGTCGCTTCTGTCGTCTCCAGCTCTTTGTAACCCCATGGACTGTATCCTGCCAAGCTCCTCTGTCCATGGGGATTCTCCAGACAAGAATACTGGAATGGGCTGCCATTTCCTCCTCCAGGGGATCTTCCTGACCCAGGGATTGGGACCCACATCTGCTGTGTTTCCTGCACTGCAAGGCAGATTCTGTACCACCGGGGAAACCCAGTTAGATATAACGTGCTCATTTTGCAGATGAGGAAACCAAGACAAAGGGAAACTCTGAACCACTTGATCAGGGTCACAAGCAAAGAGACAAAGTCCAGTGGTATCCAAAGCCAGTGCTTATTTCTCTACATTGATTCTTTATGAAGAGTTCAGGATGGGATAAGGCAAGATACATCCTGAAAACACTGACCTTCGTGCTTGGCACACGTGAGAGCCTGTAATGTGAGATCCTTCCCCTTCCCCGCCAACATTTCTATGTTTTAAAAATTCAGGCCCCAAGGAAAAACAACCTAACCATTTTCTTCTCTGAGAACGCTCAAGGTGGTGATTGTTGAATAAACCAAATCCTTTCTAATTACAGGTTGAGCAATTTCATTCACTGAATAACCCACTTATGAAATAATCACCATGTGCCATTCCTAGGCCACACATCTTTCTAGGTACTGCAGGAAAAGAATTGGATAAATCACACCCCAGCCTTTAAGAAGCTCACAATTCAATGAGGGGAACAGACAGCAAATAACTTCACCATAACACATGGGACGTTAAAAGTAGGTTAGGAACAATAGTAAGTGAAGTAAGTCAGACAGAGAAAGACAAACGTCATATGTTACCATTTATATGTGGAATCTTTTTTTTTAATATAAATTTATTTATTTTAATTGGAGGCTAATTACTTTATAATATTGTATGGGTTTTGCCATACACTGACATAAGTCCGCCACGGGTGTTCATGTGTTCCCCATCCTGAACCCCCCTCCCACCTCCCTCTCCATCCCATCCCTCTGGGTCATCCCAGTGCACCAGCCCCGAGCACCCTGTACAATGCATCAAACCTGGACTGGTGATTCGTTTCACATATAATATACATGTGGAATCTTTAAAAATGATATAAGTGAACTTATTTACAAAACAGAAATAGGCTCATGGACAAAAACTTAGTTACCAAAGGGGAAAAGGGGGCTGTGAACTGGGAATTGGGGGTTAACAAATACACACTACTATGTATCAAAATAGATAAACAACAAAGACCTACTGTATAGCATAGGTAAGAAATTCAATATCTTATAATTACCTATAATGGAAAATAATCTGAGTAAGAATACATATATACATAAATATATAAAATGGAATCACTTTTCTGTACACCTGAAACATTGTAAATATACTTTCATTTTTTTTTTTAAGTAGGCTTGTCATGGGCTTCTTAGGTGGCATTGTGGTAAAGAACCTGCCCGCCAATGCAGGATACACAAGAGACGCAGGTTCGATCCCTGGGTAGGCAAGATCCCCTGGAGGAGGGAACAGCAACGCACTCCAGGATTCTTGCCTGGAGAATCCCATGGACAGAGGAGCCTGGCGGGGTCACAAAGAATTAAACACGACTGAAGCAACTGAGCACGCGTGCACGCACGGCATGAGTACACAATGATCTCTTAGAATTGAATTAGATAGGTTCCTGGGCAATCTAAGTTCGGAAATTAAGTGAACCAGAGGTCATGCGCCTTATAGACTCTTAGGAAATTTTCCTAGTTGCCTGATGACTCTTTCATATTACAAAGTCCTCAATATCCTGGGCCAACATTCACCCTAAGAAAGAGACCTAAACAGATATCTCGAGTCTTGTCCTATCAATTTCACCCTGCTCCCAACACATTTTAACGCCCACATTCTTCTGCCAGGGTGAAATAGCAGAGGGAGATTTTGGCTGTGACCCTTCCTCTTTACATTAAGAAGACTCTGTTCTGGGCTTCCTTGGTGGCTCAGTGGTAAAGAATCCACCCGCCAGTGCAGGAGACTTGGGTTAGATCCCTGAAAGATCCCACATGCTATAAGCAACCAAAACTAAGCCTGTGTGCTGCAACTACTGAGCCTGTGCGCTACAGCCCAGGAGCCACAACTTCTGAAGCCTGTGTATTCTACAGCCCGTGCTCTGCACCAAGAGAAGCCACACAGTGAGAAACACACGCACTGGAACTAGAGAGCGGCCCCAATTAAGAAAGCCCATGCAGCAACGAAGACCTAGCACAGCCAAAAATAAACAGATATTTTAAAATTAAAAAATAAAGAAGGCTCTGTTCCCATCCAATGGCCTGGTCTCACCCTTGAATTTTCCAACTGGACCATGGATTCTTGAATTTCTACACTGAACCTAAAAATTAATAATTCATGGAAGAAATAAGAGAGAAGAGTCTCTTTCCAGCCCCATCATCTTTCTCAGAAGATGATCATCACTGGAGCCAAGGCCAGGAGCCCTGCTTATTTAACAGAGGATTTTCCTTCAATTACTTAGAAGGAAAGGAGGAGGAAAGTGGGTTTGCTTGAATACAATCTTGGTTCTACCTTTTAAGACCTGTGCAACATTGAGTAAATTTCTTAGCATCTCTGATTCTCTGTTTCCTTGCTATAAAGTAGTGATAATCATCATATCTGTCTTATAGAGGTGTTGGAAGGGCAAAATAAGAGCTTATGAATATGTTTATGTCTAGCACATGGTCAGCTTTCCTGGTGGCTCAGATGGTAAAGAATCTGCCTGCAGTGGGAGAGACCCAGATTCAATCCCTGGTTCAGGAAGATCCCCTGGAGAAGGAAATGACAACCCACTCCAGTATTCTTGCCTAGAGAATTCCATTGACAGGGGAGCTTGGTGAGCTACAGTCCATGGGGTTGCAAAGAGTTGGACACGACTGAGCGACTAACACACATACACATAATTAGCACTCAACAGATATTAGAGAGTTGTTGTTATTGTCATGGAAATGTCTGACCACTCAAAAGTCTTCAATGTCAACAAACAAGAATAAGGTGTGTTTCAATTCTCAGACCACCTTATAATCAGTATCAGGCCTTTCTAGAAGTACTGATATTATTACTAAATAGGTCAGCCAAAGTAATCCCATTGGCTGAGAAACTGGACCTGAAAATAGATCAAGCTAGCTATTATTTGTCTGGACACCACGTCAGCATCTTCTGCTTCTAGACACTATTGCTAAGTCCAAATGGGGCTTCTCTCTAAGGCCTCGCTGACCCGTGGCTGGAAGCTGGCTTCTCTGCTCCAGGTTCCCCAGGTCCCAGGTGCAGACAGAGCATGGGGGTGGGAAGTTGTCTATGTTGCTGGGGATGGGGAGGGCTCTCCCGGCGTCTTGGAGCTAGATGACACTGTCAGATAGCCAAGTGGTTAAATGTTGAGGGCTGTAAATGAGGCTCATCTGTCAGTCGTGGGCAGGCACCGGCTCCATCTGCTGTGTCAGCAGCCTGGAGAGCGCTTGGAGGAAGCAGCTTATAAAGCATGAAGCCCAGGATGGGGGGCAGAAGCATCCTCAGAAGATATATGTGTACGTTGAAGACTCTCTCAATCTTAGCGAAGGTTAAAAGGCAGACAAACAACAGACCTAAAGAGGGCTTGGCCATGGTCACTCAGCAAATGTGCATGACGATTGCCAGGATGACATGCCAACTCCCCAGGATTCCAGAGAACTTCTCTCTCCACCCAGACACACCTGACCCAACTTACACCTAACCCATGGGTGGAAGCGATGCCCTGAGCAATGTAAGAATAACATCTCCCAGTTCTCTTTCTATGCTTGCATTTTTTCTTCAAGTATCTGTTCCTCTCTCTAGAACCTCAGAATAGACCTGATCACATACATTCATTCATTCATTCAATAGATATTTCTGGAGCACCTCTATGTATAAGGTCTCATCCCAAGCACTGAATGCATCGACAAAAAACACATACCTAGTTCCTGCCTCCAGAAGCCCATAACCTAGTGTGCAAGACAGATCTTACGCAGAAAGAAAATGAGTTTTTGTAAAGAAAAAGTACTGGGTACCAGTTGTCTCTAATTCACATGTTGCAGAATATTATGAGGAATTAACCACTATGTTTCCCCCTCACCCCACTTCTTTTTATTCAGTGACCCTTCTTCACTGCGCTGATGGCCATGGGGCACCCAGAGTCTTGGTGGAGAATTTTGCACAAAGGAATCAGACAGCAAAAGAGTCACATTCCAGATTTCTGAACTTCAAAACACAGTACTGATATGGGCAAATATTTGCTAAGTTAGCATTCTATTTCTGGCCCAGAAAATATGAGGAATTCTGGGCTACAGGAGGAGCAAAAGTTAAGTAAAAGAGCAACTGAGTCAGCTGTTGGTGTATATTTTCTGAGATGAGGTTCTGTAGGTTGCCCAAAAAAACAGGCACAAGCAAAAATACAGATCTCCCTAATTCTCACATCCTCAAGCACATCGAAGAGTTTGGCCCTGGATCAGAGATATTCCCAGCTGATGAGCTGAGCAGGGTAAAGGAAAGGCCAAGAGAAGCAGGCTTTCCCCAGTCAGCAAATGAGGAGGCTTCCCCAGCCTTGGGTCCTCCAAGGTCAAAGGCTGGCAAACAGTCTATAATTGGAGTCATATGTCCCCTAGCCTTTGGGTAACCACATGGCTGAACAACTCCAAGTCACCATCATGGCTTAGTTATTGTCTCAACAACAGATGAAATGCAGAAAGAAGAGAAGCGATGTGGGTGATCCGAGAGCTGCAGTCCTAGAAGGCCATTATCTGTCTTAAGCTTCAGCCCACCCTACCACCTACTCCTCCATGGGAGGTTATAATACAGCAATAAGTCTGCAATTATATTTTACTGGTGAAAAAAAATAGTGGTGAGTCAAAAGCCAGCTCACAGATGTAACATCTCTACTAGTTACTTAAGTGGGAGGGGCCAAGTCTTGGGCTGAAGTCAGACTCCTCACTGTGGGCCCATGTTCTTGAGGCTGACTGCTCTGGACCAAGTCTCCCAGGAGCACTTAGCCCTAGCTGGTGATGACCACCAGGCACAAGAGAGGTAGTGGTTAAGGTTCTGGAAGGAGGCTGTAGGACTTTGGACAGACCCTGGGGTCTGGCTGTTGTTGTTGAGTCACTCAGTCATGGCCGACTCTTTGCGACCCCATGGACAGCAGCACACCAGGCTTCCCTGTGCTTTACCATCTTCCAGAGCTTGCTCAAACTCAAGTCCATCGAATCAGTTATGCCATCTAACCATCTCATCCACTGCCACCCCCTTCTCTTCCTGCCTTCAATCTTTCCCAACATCAGGGTCTTTTCTAAGGAGTCAACCCTTCACATCAGGTTGCCAAAGTATTGGAACTTCAGCTTTAGCATCAATCCTTCTAATGAGTATTCAGGGTTGATTTCCTCTAGGATTGACTGGTTTGTTCTCCTTGCAGTCCAAGGGACTCTGAGTTAAGCATCAATTCTTCCGCGCTTAGCCTTCTTTATAGTCCAACTCTCACATCCATACATGACTACTGGAAAAACCACAGCTTTGACTAGATGGAGAAGACATAGCAGCATCACAGCCTGGACCATCTTACCAGAGACAGAAGAAGGAAAGGGGCAACTCTACAGATGTAAGAATGGATGCCTCAGATCAGCCAAGAACCAGACTGGGCAACATAGCCATCAGTAGAAACCGCTATAGACACATCATCACCAAAGGCCAAACGTGTACCCAAATATGCCAGGACAAGGTGTCAGCTCACTCTGAATTTAGATGCAATCATGGGGACAAGGGTGAAGGCAGAATATATTGAGTAAAGAAATCTTAATTGCCATATGTAAGTTTTTAACATCAAGCAGAATAGGGACATAAAACAGAATTAAGCTAAGTTATAAATATAAGAAAATATATGTAAATGTATGTATATATTATAAACATGTACATATAGGTATATTTTGGGTGTCCCAGGTGGTGCTAGTGGTAAAGAACCTCCCTGCCAGTGCTGGAGATTCAAGAGACACAGGCTCGATCCCTAGGTCAGGAAGATCCCCTGGAGGAGGGCATGGCAAACCACTCTAGTATTCTTGCCTGGAAAAATTCCACGGACAGAGGAGCTTGGCCGGCTACAGTCCATGGGGCTGCAAAGAGTCAGACACGACTGAGGGACTGAGCACACAAACAAACAAAAGTATATTTGTATCTTAATATGTTTATATATTTATATAAACATATATAACTAATATTAATATATATATGCAAAACATAAAATGTAATATAATTATATAATTAAATACTAATACAAATATAAATACACATTTATATATATTTATGATCTATAAATTATATATAATAAATACATTCATATTTATAAAATGTCTACTTTTCATATTATACGATTATATATACTACTTTATATTTTTTACAAATGTACTTATTTATATACATATATATTTACATAAGAGAGAGAAAATGAACCTCAGTTCAAATCCCAGTTATGTCACTTTATAGCTCTATAACTTTGAGCCCAATATGTTTCTCTCTTGATTTCCTTATATGTGACATTCTAACCAGTGATCCTACCCACCCACCCTCTCCTGTGGGAGAGGCCATTTTAAATTTTATCGGTGATAAAGAAGAGGCTTCTTTCTAGCCTTGGGGCTTACTATTCTCCAAGATCCAAGATGCTAACAACGCCTCTACTGGAAGACACTGGAACGAACCTCACATCCCTTCAAGACTACCTGGAGAATCATTGTTTGTTTTAAATTTATTTATTTAAATTGGAGGCTAATTACTTTACAATATTGTGGTGGTTTTAGCCACACATTGACATGGAGAATCACTGTTAATCCAGACTCTTCCCAAAGTCACCTTCTGCCTGGTCAGGGATGGGCATGAAACTGAGTCGATGGCCACCCCAGAACCCTGCCACAGGGCACGTCCCACCCAAATCACAGAAGCAAGCCCCCAGGCTCCAAAGAATACTTATTATCCATTCTCTCATTTACTCCTTGCAGCTTCTCTGAAACCCCTCCTCAAAGGGGGAAAGTGAAGTACATTTGATGCCAGTAGCAGAACACCCTCACCACGAGTTGTGACAACCAAAACAATCTCCAGACATTGTGAAATACTCATGCAATGGGGGTGCAGACAGAGACAGGAGCACAAAATCACCCCCAGGCAGAAACAATGTTCTTCTCATATAGGAATACAAATATTCCTATGATGCAGCTCAGGGCCTGGAATATGGTAAGCATACAATGAAATTAAATTTATGCTTATGAAAATGCATTTGTGGGGTGTGTGTGTGTGTCCGTGCAAATATGCATGCATGCATGTTTGGTGGTTTCCAAAATAAATTGTCAAGGATACGAGATTTTTTGTTTTTCTGGGATGCATTCAATACTGCTCTGTGTTTATATGGCATTGTTAAAAGTAACAAAAAAAAAATGTTGCTGTTAATTGGAACTTAACAACCCTTTGTTCTTAGATTGGTGATTGTGTGTGTGTGTGTGTTCATCTCTTTTGACTGATAACAGGTTCCTTTCAAACAATATTCACTTGGCAAAGAAAATGAATTTTCAGTGAAACAAGAAAGCCCTTTCTCCATTCCATAAAAGAGACATTATCAGATCATTAAAGCATCGTTACATGTTGAGCTCCTAATGCACTGGTCTTTACTTGGGAGCACATGGCAATCTCAAGGAAGAATTTTTATTGCCAGATGAAGAGATCAGGAAGTAAGATATTATGAAATGTGCTATTAGGCGGCAGATAAGTAGTTAGGTGACAAGCAAAATACATTATTTGGCATTTCAAAATATTTCCACTTCATCACCAGTTCATTGTGATTCTGCCTCCTCTCTCCTGGCCCACCAGGAATTTACATCAAGATTATTTACAAAAAAAAAAAAAAAAATCATCAGGCTAAGTGAATTGTAATTAAGTCATATGATTGTTTTTAACACTTTCAATGAGCCTAAAGAGACAGGCATAAACAGGTTCAAATTACCCCTGGCAGTCTGAATGACTGCTGTTCTTGCCAGCAGGAAGGTGACGGTAAAATGGTGTTTTTGTTATTATTTCACACACACACACAAAAAGGAACTGAGGAGCCACGGATGGTGCCACAAGAAGGGAGACTAATTCAAACCACAGTCAAGATGATTGTGCGTCTTTAAAGAGACTCTGCACGTTGATTTGATGCCTTGACAAAAGACTGGATGCAATAACAAATGCCCCAGGGGAAGAGCAATTAGCAAGCTACCTGGTTTCTGTACAGCCTTTGTCCCTACCACCACCTGCTTATTTCAGTAAGGACTGCTCAAGTGTTTCAGGATATTAAGATTCACAGGTGCTATAACAGGGAAACCTTCCCGTACCCTGGCCCTCTTTGAAGAACCAGGCATAAAGTTAGTGCCCATTTTATACTCATTGATCAATTTGATAACCAACTGATTTAGTAAGAATAATAGCAAAGCCCCTAGCTTTGTTGTTGTTGTTTAATAGCCTTGAGTTTTAAAAGAATTAAAATGCATTCTTCGCTTAACATGAGAATCTCTAGGTCTATACATGTTGCTGCAAATGGCATTTCTCACTCTTTGTTGTGGCTCCATAATACTCCATCTACTTACATCTTTGTTATCCATTCATCTGTTGATGGGCATTTAGGTTGCTTCCAGGTCTTAGCTATAATAAATAGCAAAGAACATTGGGGTGAATATTGGGGTGCTGGTATCTTTTCAAATTAGTTTTCATTTTTCTGGATATATGTCCAGGAGTGGGATTGCTGGATCATATGGCAACTCTATTTTTCATTTTTTAAGGAATCACCATACTGTTTTCCACATACTAAGTGAAATACCTCAAAGACACATACCATTTGATATCACTTATATGTGGAATCTTTTAAAATGATACAAATGAACTTATTCACAAAACAAATAGATGACAGACATAAAAGAGAAACATCATTACAAAGAAGAAAGGAGTTGGGGGATAAATTAGGATTTGGGGATTAACAGATACAGACTACTATATATAAAATAGATAAGCAAGGACCTACTATATAGCACAGGGAACTATATTTAATATCTTATAATAACCTATAATGGCAAACAGTCTGAAAAGGAATATATATTCATAAATTTATATGTATGTATAACTGAATCAAGTTGCTGTATACCTGAAACATTATAAGTCAATTGAAATTGTACAGGAAAAAATGTATTCTTTGGTCACTTGGGTTTTTTCTCAAAGGGGATATTAGCTTCATAAACACAGAAGAGAGAAGGGAGGGAGAGAGGGAGGGAGAGAGGGATGGAGGAAGGGAGAAGACGAGAGAGAGAGAAAGAAAAAGAAAGAAAGGAAATTTTCCTATGCAGCACACCAAATGCTAAGAGAAGCATCTGCTCTTGGCTTATTTCCTATAGTAGCTACTGCAAAACTAGAGGTAAGTCCTATTATCAGTATCACCTGATACATGTGGAAAGGATCAGAGATAGAAAGCAATTCATTCAGCATCACATTAATGTTGCATCTTTATTTTGTGTATACATGTCTGTGCATATACGTCTGTGTAACTGTGCTCATGTTACCTCCTAAAATGCTCCAGCGGTTTTCCCTTCTCTTAGGACAAAGATGACAGGGAACCCACACAGCCCCTGCACCTCTCTACCTTCCTGCCTCTCCCACCACCTCATACTTTCAGCCGCTTGCCTTCTTCCAGTTTCCCAAATGTCCTTGTCGTTTGTTCTTAATCTCCCAGGGCTAGAACTTTGCAGATAATGTTTCCTCTGCCTGAGATACCCTGATTCATCCACATAACCCCTTCCCTTCCTTCTTGTCAGCTTCAAGGGGAGCCTTCCCTGAACCTCCATGACAGTATTAACAGCATCAGTTATTGATACTCTCCTCAGCACATACCTCCCTCATTTATGATGTCCATCTCATTTGCAACTTCACACCAATCTCTGTGATTTATTGATGAATGGATAACCCCTCTATCATACTTTTTGCGACCCCATAGACTGTAGCTTGCCAGGCCCCTCTGTCCATGGAATTCTCTAGGCAAGAATACTAGAGTGGGCTGCCATTCCCTTCTCCAGGGGATCTTCCCAACCCAGGGATTGAACCTGGGTCTCCTGCATTGCAGGCAGATTCTTTACCAAAGAGTCAGACACAACTGAGTGACTAACGCTTTCACTTCACTTTCACTTTCTATTACACTGGTGGCTGAGTGGTAAAGAATTTGCCTGCCAAAGCAGGAGCCACAGGAGACTTGGGTTCAATCCCTGGGTCAGGAAGATCCCCTGGAGGAGGAAATGGCAACCCACTCCAGTGTTCTTGCCTGGGAAATCTCATGGACAGAGGAGCCTGGCAGGCTATGGTCCATGGGATCACAAAGAGTCGGACATGACTGAGCAACAGAACACACACGTACCCAGCCACTATTACGTGAGAAGTATCTAAGTTCAGGGACTGTTCCAGTCACCAATGTAGCCCCTGCACCTAGCACAGAGTGGCTCGACAGATCTTCATCCTGGGGATGAATACATGAACAAACGAATATGTATTTTAAATGCCGATATTTTTAAGCACATGAGTAACAATTCAGAACTTGACTGCCACACCAGCCAGTGAACCAGAGTGACCCCGGAAAGTCCCAAGAGAAGAGAGTGATTCAGGACTGGGACACAGAGCAGGAGTTGTTACCTAGAGTGATCATCCATCGTCATTAGTTTTGGGGGGAGCTGATGATCGTATTCCAAAGACTGTGTCAATCTCTGACTTCTGGCCCAGGCTTCTCGTAATTGTTTTAGAACTCTAAAACCATTTAGATCTAGAAATCTAAAGCCAGAGATCTGACAATTTTTTTTTATTTCCCTTAAAAATGATAGATCAGCCGTTTGGTGTTTTTCATAAATTCTTCAGCCAATGTTGCGTTTTTCCATCCACATTTTGCATTAAGGATTTGCTATGAAAATGGCTGGAAGAGAGGAATTTAATGCAATTATGATTTTTTAAAGCTCCATCTCTCTAATTAATACCCCAGAGGGGGGACTTTTTTCTAACATAATGGCCTTTCAGTGTTAAAAGGGCTTAATATTATGGTAAAATATGTTAACTTGCCCGACACTCTGACCCAAATGAAAGAATGAAGAGGGAGCGCATCTGTCTTCCCAGAGCTTCTGCCACCGCAAATGGTGTTGTTTTCGGTATTTTCATAATGAACTAATCAACTGCTTATTCACTAATTGCGTCTACATTAAAAACTTATTACCCTGGAAAAGGGCTGCTCTGCCATTGACCTTCTGACTAGCGGAGAGAGGGATGAGGATCATATGGAAACCTTAAGGCAGAGGAAATGGCCGTACCCAGGGCAAGGATATCTTTCTGTTCGTTGAAACAGGCATAATGCTTTCCGTGGGGCTGTCATACACAAGGAGCTGGAAGTCCAAAAACTGGAAGCTGCTTCTGTTTTGCTGGGTAGGGTCCATGCCTCAACAGGCTTCACAATGCTAACCAGGAGCACAAAAACAACTCTAATGATGACACTGACTCATGGGGCAAAGTGGTCATGCCAGGCGCAATGATGCCTGATATCCACTCCTACCAATAAGGAATGTGGGGCTCAGACAGGTCAAATGGCTTGCCTAAAGCCACACAGCTGGTCAATGTCAGAAGTAGACATAAATCAAACCCTTCTAACTACATCTCCTGGGTGCCAAGCCTCTCAAGGGATGCTGGAAAAATGAGAAACTAGATGCTGATGCGATTTAGAGCAAATCCAAGATCTCTAGCTGTTCCTAAGCTCTCATTGCTCCCTGGCCAGCTGTCTTCCAAGACTCCCTCCTCTCTTTCATGATGTACTATAGAGAGACAATGCTTTGCAGTTCACCAAGGCACACAGGAAGACTACATTTCCCAGCCTCCTTTGTGGATAGGCTTGGACCATGTGGTTAAATGTTAACCAATGGAGCACTGGCAAAAGTGATGGGCCCCAGGCCACCACTGTGACAGTTCTGGAGGCCATATGCTTGGAGGGCATTGCTAAAAGAGCTATACTGCTGAATATACAGCAGAGTTTGTGTAAATAAGAAATAAAGGTTTATTGTATTAAGCTACTGAGTTTCTAGGCTTTTTCAATCACTGATGCATAGCCCAGCCTCACTTAACTAGTCTACCCTCTCAAAGAATAATTCTAAGTCTCTATTCTTCATTCAATTGACAGATTTTATTAAGCACCTCTTGCATCCAGAGAGACAAAGGCGATCGAGGCTGACATGATCCTATCTCTACAATGGTTAATTCTAGGTGTCAACTTGATTGGCCCCCAAGATGCCCAGATGTTTGGTCAAACCTTCTGGGTATGTCTGAGGGTGTTTCTGGACAAGAACATTTGAAGCAACAGACTAAGTAAAGCAGATCACCCTCCCAAATGTCAGTGGTCCTCTTCTAATCAACTGAAGATCTGAACAGAACAAAAGGCTGAGTAAGAGGGACCTTCACCTTCCTGATTGTCTGGGCTGAGATATTAGTCTTTTCTTACATTCAGAATCAAACCAAAAAATCAACTCTTCTTGGGTCTCAAGTCTGCCAGATTTTGAACTGGAACTTCCAGTTATGGAAAAATAGAGGTAGTAAGAGAGACAGAATGATAAAGATAGAGACAGAGATAAAGACAGATAGTGACAGAAATAAAGATAGAGAGAGTGTGATAGAGAGATAGCAATAGAGACAGAGATAGAGAAAGATAGAGATATAAAGATACATCTCCCTATTGGTTCTGGTTCTCTGATTAATGCACTCTTAAGAAAGAAACTAAGTAGACAAATAAACACACAATTAAATAATAACAACCTAGGGTACCTTCTATGCAGGCTGGTAATTATAGGTGGTTGGGAAAAGGCTCTCCAAGGAGACAATACTGTTTTAAAATGTAGCTTTTATTATATTTCAGTATGGCAAGGCCAACAGATCAGGAGACCTGGAGATGTTTACCACTGAAAAGATAACCTGTTACATTCTTAGATTCCAAGAGGATGAGGCATGGCACACCATGTGGGGCCATGTAGGGAAGCACCAGGGCCAGGTGGGAGGCAGAGTGAGGACCCAGGAGAAAGCATGCACATTGAGATTTCTATCGTGGTTTCTGCAAGAAGAAAGAGAAGAGGCAGAGTAAGGAGGTTTAGGAATGGTTACTGTGAATAATTTTGCTTGGCTGTGAGACATAAGAGCCATCCCTAGTTGTCTAGTACCTAGACCTGGGTGATAAAGGTAGAGAATGAGTGAGTGATCTAGAGTGTAGAAATCCTGTGAGGGAGGTGGCTGGGGGGTCTGCACTATGGTTGGTTTGCATATGAAAGGCTCTCTCGAGTACCGCTGGGATGGAGAGACCCACCAGGGTCCAACAAGGTCAAAAGATGTCAAAGCATCAAACAGAGAAACTAGAAGATGTGGTTCTTAGCAGCCATGTGGGCTGAGACCGGAATAATGGGAAGCCATCAATCATGAAAAGAGCAAGAAGGCATACTCAAATCAGAGAGAATAGCATAGAAAACCAAATAAGTGAGAGAGAAAAGGAGTGGCCAGAAATACAGGCAGAAGACCAAGTCAAGGGAGGAGAGCGTTCCAAGAAGACGAGAGTGCTGCTAAGAAATGGAGTAAAATAGGAATGGAAGCATATTCTCCTAATGAAAAAATAAATCTTAGTATTCTACACACTGCTTCCTCAGCTTCCCTACTTTCTCCATGATCGTCTGGCTTCTTCGCCCAGCAGCACCCCATGAAGGTCACTGGCGGCTTCACACTGGATCACATTGAGTACTCTTTCCTTTGCCCTCATTTTGATAGCATCTCTGGAAAATTTGGACTTCTCTGGTGGCTCAGACAGTAAAGCGTCTGCCTACAGGGCGGGAGACCTGGGTTTGATCCCTGGATCAGGAAGATCCTCTGGAGAAGGAAATGGCAACTCACTCCAGTACTTTTGCCTGGAAAATCCCATGGACGGAGGAGCATGGTAAGCTATAGTCCATGGGGTCGCAAAGAGTCAGACACGACTGAGCAACTTCACTTGACCAGGTACACATCAGTAAACAGACAAAAATATCTGTCCTCATGATTGTGACATTCTAGTGGGGATGAAAGACAATGCAACAGAAAAATGTATAGTGTTAGGTAGTAGTGCCGAAATGGAGTAAAGCAAAGCAGGAAAAGACAGAGCATGAGGAGAGGAGGAGAGGACTTTGATTACAAGTGGCTAGGAAGGACCTCACCAATCTTCCTAGCCAGCCATGCCGAGAAGTGTGCACTTGATCCTCAAGAGAAAGCTGAGCACCAAAGAATTGATGCTTTTGAATTGTCGTGCTGGAGAAGACTCTTGAGAGTCCTTTGGACTGCAAGGAGATCAAGCCAGTCAATCCTAAAGGAAATCTACCCTGAATATTCATTGGAAACACTGATGCTGAAGCTGAAGCTCAAATACTTTGGCCACCGGATGCCAAGAGCCAATTCACTGGAAATGACCCTGATGCTGGGAAAGGTTGAGAGCAGGAGAAGGGAATGACAGAGGATGAGATGGTTGGATGTCATCACTGACTCAATGGACATGAGTTTGAGCAAACTCCAGGATATGGTGAAGGACAGGGAAGCCTGGTGTGCTGCAGTCCATGGGGTCATAAAGAGGCAGACACAGCTTAGTGACTGAACCACAACAAAGGAGGTATTCTAAGTCTGGGAGGCATGGGAGTCCCATGACCAAAACTGTTTTATCAAAAGAGCTGAGATGTGAAGAGGGAGTGAGAAGATGCTCCAGCAAAAGCCCAGAAGCATGAAGGAGTAACATATACCTGTGAGGACTGTTAGTGGTCTGATATGACTCCAGTGGAGAGAGGGACTGGGTGACAAACCATAATCCTGGGCAAGTCCCTTCATTTATTCAGACCTGAGTTCTCCCATTTATGAAATGGAAAATACTACAACAAACATGTGCAAGATCAAAGAGAGCAGGTATGAAATCCCAAGCACAGTCTCCTGCCAGCAGTAGGCATTAACAAATGATAGCTACTATTATGACAATGACTTCCCATTGAGAATTTTATGGCAGGAGAATCACAGGCTTCAGACACTGAGCAGCTGATAATATCTGCCGTTCTATTTTTTTAAAATTTTATTTATTTATTTATTTTTTGGTGATACTGGGTCTTCATTGCTGTGCACGAGGCTTTCTCTAGTTGTGGCAAACGGGGGCTATTCTTCTTTGCGGTGCTTGGGCTTCTCGATGCAGTGGCTTGTCTTGTTGTGGAACACAGGCTCTAGGTGCACCAGTTCAGTAGTTGTGGTGCACGGGCTTAGGTCCTCTTCAGTATATGGGATCTTCACGGCCCAAGCATTGGGGACGCCATCCCATTTTCTTAAAGGCTCTACTGAGAGTTGTACTTAAAGACTGTGTGAGAGTTGGACCATAAAGAAAGCTGAGTGCTGGAGAATTGATGCATTTGAACTGTGGTGTTGGAGAAGACTCTTGAGAGTCCCTTGGACTGCAAGGAGATCCAACCAGTCCATCCTAAAGGAAATCAATCCTGATTATTCATTGGAAGGATTGATGCTGAAGTTGAATACTTTGGCCACGTGATGCAAAGAACTGACTCATTGGAAAAGACCCTGATGCTGGGAAAGATTGAAGGCAGAAGGAGAAGGGGATGACAGAGGATAAGATGGTTGGATGGCATCACTAACTCGATAGACATGAGTTTGAGCAAGCTCTGGCAGTTGGTGATGGACAGGGAAGCCTGGTGTGCTGCAGTCCATGACATCACAAAGAGTCGGACACGACTGAGCGACTGAGCTGAGCTGAACTGAGCCCACCATATGGGGCCAGTGCTGCTTCTTGGGCCTGATTCAAAACCTCCCCACTGTTTTTATAAAGATCTGTTGACATGATTTATTGGGAATTCTGTCCATTAACATTTTTAAATGTTCAATAAATCCTCCAACCAGGCTAGTAAATTAATCTTAATAAATTCACAGCAGAAACAGCTTTGCTTGTTGATCAGCACGTGATAGTGTGTTCGCTCCCCTGTGTGTTGTAGGAAGGGATGGTGTGTGTGGAGCTGAAGCCCCTGAAGACAGAGGGGAAAGACACTGAAAAGTGTCTTCTCCACAGAGGAGGAGTCTTAGCCCACACCTCAGCCTCCGTTTCCCCATCCACCCAATGGGACAAAGATGTAACAGAAATTTGTCCAAACTTATGACACATGATACATTGAGACTAAGTGCCAACAATCTCATGAAACCAAGGTTAGTTTACCATTTGAAAGTCAATGTAATATGAACATCATAATATTAACAATCATATGATTATTTCAATGGATGCAGAAAAATCATTTGCTAAAATTCAGTACTATTACTGATAAAAACTTTCTGCAACCTAGGAATAAAGGAGAATTTTTCAACTGGTAATGGACATCATACTTAATGGTAAGATACCCAATAATTTCCTACTAAAGTCAGAAACAAGGCAAGAATACCCACTTTCACCATATTTATTCAACATTTTATTAGAAGTTCTAGTAAGCACAATAAAGCAAGGAAAGGAATCCATGTCAGAAATTGTCTTTATTATCAGGATTCCTTTCCTTTGGAATCTACAAAAAACATAAATAAAATAAACCTATCACAACTAATAAATGATTTTAGCAAGATTGTAGGATACAAGATCAATATATACAACTCAATTGTATTTCTATAGAATACCAATAGACTACTAGAAATTGAATGTGAATAAAAATACCATTTGGGATAACATAAAACTACTAAATATTTAGAGATAAATCTGACAAAAGAGGTGCAAGTCCTATACACTGAAACCACAAAACCTTACTGAGAGAAATTTATAAAGGAATAAGACACTGGGTTCTTGGTTTAGAAGATTCGGTGTTGTTAAAATGTCAATTTTCCCCAAATTGGTATATAAATTCAGTGCAATACCAATCAAAACCCAAGCAGACTTCTTTTTTTACAGAAGTGACATGCTGATTCTAAAATCCATACAGAAATTCAAAAGGTCTGTAACAACCAAAGCAATGCTAAAAAGTAGAATAAAGTTCGCTTAGAAATGTTAAATAATTTTCCCAAGGTCAAATGAAGATCATGCCTCTCTCCTTCCTTAAATGACATGCTATTGCCCTTATTGCCTCTCTCCCCAGTACCTGTCCTAGGCAGGTATTTCCAAATATATTGTTTCATGTCGTCCTTACTATGGCCCTAGAAGTTTATTAGCTTCCCTTACAGACAAAGAAACTGAGGCCCAAGTGACTTATGATGAAACTAAGCTAAGTAACTCACGGTCTTTAAGAAAAAGAATATGGGCTGACTTAGAATTTCTCTCTCTCTCATTCTGGCAAATAAAAAACACTAGATAAAATACTCACAGTAAGACTGAGGATTGAGAAGAGTCATCTTTTGACAGACTCAGGGTGACTACTACCACGTAATGAAATAGAATGTGCTCAAAACCACTTCTTCTTCCCCTTATATCGGGATTTTCTCATGTAAATGATTAACTTAATTTGCTTTCCTTTCAAAAGCACTTGCTATTGAAGTCTTTTTCGAGTGTCTGACATCTCTCACAACAATGGTCATATACCTATCTGATAATAGCTATCCACTAAGTCACATCACAACAAAATCCTGTGTGTAACACACAGTCAAGTCCCAGGAGTGGCCTACTTATTTCCAAGTCCCCTCACTCTACCCCAATTCTATCACAGAAAAAAAAAATTGGGACAAGCTTTGAATTTATCTTTATGGAATTTGACTTATCATTCCAGCAATCAGCCCCATGTATCAATATTAAAGATGCACTCCACGCCTAACACAGTGATTGATGCTAATGCAAGGTACCAAAAACAGCATCCTTACTTCTCTTAAGTGTTTTTCCTCAACAGTCCTATTAGAACCACCTGCCAGTCTGGTTTAATTTATTTCTTAATGACTCCTGTATCCACACAAGTATCTCTTGTCCCTGTTTCCCCCTCGAGAGAATTATACCATTCTATGTGCACGCATGTATGCTCAGTTGTATCCAACTCTTTGACATCCCATAGACTGTAGCCCACCAGGCCCCTCTGTCAATGCGATTTTCCAAGCAAGAATACTGGAGTGGGTTGCCATTTCCTACTCCAGGGCATCTTCCTGACAACAGGAATCAAATCCAAGTCTCCTTCATCTCCTGCATTGGTAGGCAGATTCTTTTATCACTGAGCTATACTAACTCATAAATCTCAAAAAAATTCATGTTTATTTTCCTTATTCTTCTATACCAGCTAGGTCTCCAAGGACCTGAAACTGATATGCATACTCTGTCTCTAAGAAAAAGCTCTCTCCCACGTCCTTCCAAGCATCCACCCTTCTGACTACTTTTGCTAAACCTTATATTATCTATTTGAGGATCTTGGGGACTCTATGGGCCAATTCATCTGCTGTTGACAGCCACATCTGAGGTCCCCCTGTGCCATCACGTTTCCCCCTCTCCCACGATAAAGTCTCAAAGGAAGCAAATCATTAGCAACTCTCCATTTCTAGCACCACTGGGGGAAAATAACAAGGAAGGGGTTTTTCTAGTAGGGCAGCATCAAGACTCTCCAACCCTGGCCCATCAAAACTTTATCTTGCACGTAATGGTTCACAAAGGGTGAGATGCCCATAAAAGAGACTGGTAGGTATAGGACTCAGGGAGTGAAGACAGGGAAATACAGAGACAGGAAGATAAGTTCATCACTGCCTGGGGCCTAGACTTGGGTCTGGGCCATCATAGGGGAGTCAGGATGGCTGGGTATAAAAATGCCTTTGAGTTTGTGTGGACACGGCATCTTAGCTGTAGAGGGACAGTCGAGGTTGGGATGGGAAAAGTGCCAAAAGTCAAGATCAAGATGAAAGAGACAGATTAACCGGTTCAGAAGCTGATCAGAAAAAAAAAAAAAAAATGTGGCCATGTAGGTGAAGAGTTGTTTAGAAATAAGGCAGCATAGTGAGAGCGTTAGGGTCCAGCTCTGAGGTGGGGCTACCCATGTGGGCAGCTGGGTCTGATGACACAAAGGCCTGGGCAGGTGAGAAAGATGTCCTCAGTGATGTGACAAAGAGTGACCCACTGAAGTAGCAGAGGTCCACCCTCCCCTAATTTTGAAGGCATCACAGACATCTCCCAAAAGCCATGGAATCCTGGATCCTGAAGCTCCCCACAGCCTATCATTCCCTCTGCTCACTACCTCCTAGAACCTGCCAGGACAGAGAACTCAGAATTTCCATGGCTCCTTTGAAATATAGGTCTTTGGCTCTCATCAGGGTTTGCCTTTTCCAACAAATTATTTATGAAGCTTTGGCTCGAGTGCCAACTTTTCAACTCCTCTTGCCATGGAAAATGAGACTAGGGAGAGAAACCAGGGCCATTTCGACACCATTATCTATCCTGAGGCTGAGAATTTACTTGTTTCCTTGAAGCCATCCAGTCTGAAAAGGAGAGCACTGCTTTCTTCCCAACTTGTCTCAGCCAGAGGCAGTGAAATTAGAGGACTTCAGGGAGACATCATCCCCTTCCTGTCGGAAAGTTCCCAGCAGAAGTATTCTGATAGATCTATGGACATATGTGATAAGGAGCTTGTTAAGTGCTAGGAGCTGTATCTTTCAACTGAGCCCAAGGAGGTATAAAAAAACAGTTCCCAAAGAGCACATACTAGAATTTCCTCATCAGATTTTGGTTCTCATATTTGACGCTCAGGTGTGGTCCTCCTGATTTGACTGTACTGGTGAAATGTGACCCAATGTTCATTAGCTATGCCCCCATGGGGGGGGCCTCCCTGATGGCAATAGTGGTAAAGAACCTGCCTGTCAATGCAGGAGATGGCAAGAGACATGGATTCGATCCCTGGGTTGGGAAGATCCTTTGGAGAAGGGCATGGCAACCAACTCCAGTATTCTTGCCTGAAGAATCCCATGAACAGAGGAGCCTGGCGGGCTACAGTCCATAGGGTCACAAAGAGTCAGACACGACTGAAGTAACTTGGCAGGCACGCAAACCACATGGGACCTTGTAGCCTTCTGCTTTGGGCTGCAGTATTTTGTGGAAATAATAACTTGAAGGGACCAGGACCACTTATGCTGTGTAAAATACAATGAGGGGAGGAAAAATTTCAATCAACATGTGTCAGTGAACACTCCAAGCAAAACAAATAACAGGCAGATAGGAAGCCCCTGGTGGTCTAGTGGTTGAGGATCCACCTGCCAATGCAGGGGACATGGGTTCAATCCCTGGTCCAGGAAGATCCCACATGCTGAAAGGCAACTAAGCCCCTGTGTCCCAACTGCTGAGCCCGTCTCTGGAGCCCATGCTCCACAAGAGAAGCCACTGCAAAGAGAAGCCTGAGCATCGCCACTGGAGAGCAGCCCCTGCTCACCACAACTAGAGAAAGTCCATGAGCACCAAAGATGACTGAGCACAGCCAAAAATAAGTAAATTAAAAAAAAAAACAGGCAGATATCAAGAAGTAGAA
The DNA here is from genome assembly GCF_027580195.1 of Bos mutus. Classification (NCBI taxonomy): domain Eukaryota; kingdom Metazoa; phylum Chordata; class Mammalia; order Artiodactyla; family Bovidae; genus Bos; species Bos mutus. The sequence goes on from NC_091641.1 coordinate 30,110,556, forward strand.
AACACAGACGTGACTGCTGAAAACACAACTTAATAAGCTAACACAAAAAATACCATTGTTCTTGTTCAGTTGTGTCTGACTCTTTCCGACCCCGTGGATCACAGCATGCCAGGCTTCCCTGTTCTTCACCATTTCCCAGAGCTTGCTCAAACTCATGTCCATTGAATCAGTGATGCCATCCAACCACCTCATCTTCTGTCCTCCCCTTCTCCTCCTGCCTTCAATCTTTCCCAGCACCAAGGTCTTGCCAATGAGCTCTTTGCATCAGGTAGCCAAAGTAATAGAACTTCGGCTTCAGCATCAGTCCTTCCAATGAATATTCAGGGTTGGTTTCCTTTAGAATTGACTGGTTTAATTGCCTTGCTAAACCTCTCTCCTTCCCTCACTGCTCACCAGCCATGCGAACCCTCTGTCTATGCCTGGAGTACATCAGCTCACTCTGATCTCAGGGCCTGTGGTCCGTGGTTTCCTCTACCTGGAACTCTCTTCCTTGGGTCTTCAGTCTTCCTTAGAAGGGCCCTCACTAACATCCAGGCATCAAGTCTCTCCACCTCCCCTGATGTCACTGTCTCAGAGTCTTTCCCACCACAATATAAAATTAATTTATTTCTTTACTTGTCAATTTTCTCCTTTCCCCACTAGAATAAAATTTCTCTGGGAGTAGATAGCTTGTTTGTCTTATCACCCATTTTATTTCCTGTGCCTAGAACATAGTTAGGCCCTCGGTGAAAATGGTGAAAAGAAAACCAACAGTGAATAAAAAGAGGAAACCATGTGAGCTCCAGGAGCAGGGAATGGGCACTGAATGGTCCCAGTGAGTTTCACCCATGGGACAGACTGGAATCCGGGTCTTGGAGAATGGGCAGACGATCTGACACCTCCATGAGCTATTCTCCTCCCAAGAGTGGCCACCTCTAGGTGTCGGATGCAGGGAATGCTATGATGGCATAGAAATGTCACAAAGGTTTATCTGGAAAAAAGCATATGCTCAAAGGATGCTCTGATGAGTGAACCAAGAGCTGCTCATGTCCACTTCTGTCAGACTCCTAAGTGATATTCAACTCATTCTAGGGACTTCCCTGGTGGTCCACGGGCTAAGACTCCACACTCCCAATGCAGGGAGCCCAGGATCAATCCCTGGGTTCGATCCCAGGGAACTAGGTCCCACAGGCCATAACTAAGAGTTTGTATGCTGCGACTCCAACTCCTGCATGCCACAACTAACATTCAGCACAGTCAAATAAAACAAATATTTAACTCATCCTAGGCAAGGGAACAGGTTTCCCAGCTGGCTCAGTGGTGAAGAACTGCCTGCCAAAGAAGGAGACTCGGGTTCAATTCCTTGAGAAGGAAATGGCAACACACTCCAGTATTGTTGCCTGGGAAATCCCACGGACAGAAGAGCATGGAGGGTGTGGGGAGAGACCAAATTAGCCAAGATGGCATGGTCAGGCTCTCTCGCCCCACAGCCCCTCGGTCTTGCCCTGTGTTTTGTAAATAATGTTTATATAAGAGCTGAGATCGCTTGTAGCACTGCGCATGCGCATCACAAGGCACTCACTTGGTCACAAGCTGCTTTGTGCAGTAGGCCTGTAAGAACATCACCACGAAAGCCCTGGCTGCTACGGCATATGGGCTACATTGGAGTGGCATCATGGTTGTGCTATATTAAATTATGTCATGGTTATGTTATTGCTACATTATGGTTATGTTGTGGCTGCTGCTACGGCTGCTCCTTCCAGCCTCTTAGCTCACGCCTTGCCTATCCTGGGTTCAGCAAACAGTGCAGACAGTATGAACAGTGAGACAATTGGTGTCCGGAACAGGATCAATGATACAGCAGGCTACAGTCCAAAGAGTCTGACACCACTTAGCGACTGAACAACAACAAGACGAGGGAACAAGACCTTTGCCAATCCTGAACTCCTTCTCAGAACTGAACAGTATCAGGCGCCTTCTCTCATATCTCAGGAAGTCATTCTCAGGAACTTCCATGAACCACTGGGAGTCTGAAGACAGGTCAACAATTATAAACCAAGGCAGCCTACACCACTTATGTACCTAGGAAGGAACAGCCTTCTGGGAACCATCCCCTGAAACCCAATCCCTGAAGTACTTTCTAGAAACAGGGACAGGAAAGAAGGATTTGTTGAGGGCATATAATGTGCTATGCACCATGCTCCAGCAGTTCATGAGGGCTAACAGGTAACTTCCACCACAATTCTTAGAGATGGGTCTTGTTTTCCCAATTTTACGGAGGAGGAATCAATATTGTTGCTGACAGTGCTAGCTGAGTGGAGTTTGTTGTTATTTCAATCATCTTAATCATCTCTTCCTACATTTAGAGAAGTTTGGGGAGGTGCCCATCTTAAGAGTCTTGAAGAGAGATGGAATATACCTCCCAGAAGTTGAAAAGACCAGGTGCTTTCCCAGCCTCCCTTGCTGCTCAGGAAGGCGCATGTGACTAGACACATGTGACTAGACTTGCCCAATCAGATGCGTCAGCCAGCAACACTGAGTTGGGAGCAAAACACCATGGCAACAGACAGGGTCCTGGGAGGGCAACAGAGTGTCCTCAGAGGACAGCTTCTGTGGCAGGATTTTGATGGTGGTTCTGGCTACTGTGTCTCTCTCAGTCTCTGCTTGTTTCACGAGCTAGTTTCCCAGTCCATGTGTGTGTGCTCAGCCGCTCAGTCATGTCCAACTATTTGTGACACTATGGACTATAGCCTGCCAGTCTCCTCTGTCCAGGGGATTCTCCAGGTGGGAATACTGGCATGGGTTGCCATGCCCTCCTCCAGGGGATCTTCCTGACTCAGGAATTGAACCTGCGTCTCCCGTGTCTCCTGCATTGCAGGCAGATTTTTTACTGCTGAGCCACCAGGGAAGCCCTTAGTTTCCCAGACACCCTGGAAATTCTATGAGCTTCTTCATATCCCTTCAACAAATTTGTCTCCAGTGAGAATCATTCAGAGGCAGTTCCCTTTCCCTGGCAACTAAGAACTCAGACTGATTCAACCTTGGAGAAGACAGCAAGGTCATTCAAGGATTTGGACACTGGTCAGTCTGAAGGCACGGCCCATGCTGTCTCCGCTCTATCTACACTGCTCTGGGAAGACGCTGATCCCACTTCACAGATGAGGCGTAGAGAGGAGAGGTAACCACCCAGCCTGGAATTGACTGTAAGCTCCTGCTTCTCTCTAATGTACCACAACTCACGTTCTGCTCCACCACTCTTCACCACAGCTTCTTGACATAAAAATCTTGTTTCAGACTAAGGAGCCCACAATAGAGGGAATGAGACCCCAAACATGAATAGAAGCAGGAACTTCCCAGATAGAGAGATAGGGGTTCTCTTTTCAAAACAAGATTAAAGCCTGTGATCATGGCCAGTTCCTGGGAAACTGGGAACGGGAATGAATGATTAACAGGGGTGTGGGAGTGGTCTCCTTCCTGGGAGCAAGCAGGGAAGACAGCTGAGAGGCTGTGACACGGATCTGCTCTGACCCTGTTTTCATATGTGCAAAATAGGAATAACATCACTTCCTGGACAGGTCTGCCTGAGAACATCAGTGTAGCACTTAAAATAAACCACACACTGTTTGAAGGGTTTTTCCTATATGAATTCTTTCAATCCTCACCAAAATATGAATTGGGTACTATTGTGATCTCTGCCTTCCTAAAGAGAAAATGGGGTACAGAAAGTTTAAGTGAGTTGTCTAATTACAGCAAATAACGGGACAGCTGGGATTTGAACCCAGGGATCCTAGTTCCAAAATCACAGACTGTCAGGATTGTGCTAATCAAGTTTTATCATGGATGCAATAGAGTTTTGTGACTATAAATCGCTTCACATGGATTAGCAAAAAAAAAAAAAAATGTGTACTTGATGCCAGGATAGAGTCGAGTCTCTGAGTAAGGAGACATGTATCTGTCTTGTAGCCCTGCACCCAGCACCATGGTTAGCCTTATCACAAGCATAGAAATCATGTTGGTGCAATGAATGAATGAATGAACGAATGAACAAACACATAAAATGAGGATTCAAGTGGTAGCGAGGAGATGGGAAGGAAAGAGCCACGTGGAACCAAGAAAGAGCAGAATATAGAAACGTCGCTCTAAGTGGGGATCCTCTGAGGCAGGCTTGAAAAGCCCTCAGCCAAGTTTCCAAAGGAAACTTGCAAATCGCTTCCATATATCTGTTGAATCAAAAAAAAAAAAAAAAAAAAAAGCATTCCATAAATGTTCCATTTCTTCATGCCTTCATGCTTCAGCGGGGAACACCGTATGAAGTCATGTGCAACCAGAGGTGTGCACAGGGTTCTGTGGATAAACAGCATCCCACAGGTGTGCCCAGCTTTTGGTGTGCACGGTTGTGCAAGGATGTAATTTCACACTGTATACAATCGGACCCCTCAGTGAATGTCTGCAGGATTGGGCACACACACCCACGTGCAGACAGTTAATAACGGGCTAACGCTAATTTGAACTTACTATGTGCCAGGCTCTGTCTTAAGCATGTTGCAAACATCGTCACATTTAATCCTCGCAGTGGATACAGTGGCACCCAGGGATGCACGTGGATGTGTGCATAGCTGTTTGTGAGCTGCACATACACAGATTTTTCCCCGGGGAAACACAGGTTCAGACTGGCTGTCAATTTTCAGCTGCTTAACCCAAGCTCTATGAATAACGCCAGGAAGGCACACTTTCCTGGGTTGGAAGGAGTAACAATGAATTAAAAGCTAGATCATAAAGTCCTTTCAAAATACCATCCACTTAAGAAACAGCAGACACCCAGCCTGCGTTTTCTTGCTGTGTAAACACATTCCTACCACCCCACTCACTTAAATAAGGCTCACTCCACTTTGGCAACCCCGCAAACACATTTTTTTTTTTTTTTACAGTTTCTTTTTCAAAAACAAGATTGCTCCCTCGGCAACTGTTTCCAAGCACATTCCCTCATTCTGGGAGAGGGAAGGAAAAAGCAAGAGAAAGCCTCTTGTTACTATCAGGGAACATAGAACAGGGGCAGGGAGAGAGATGTGGGGAACAGGCTGAGAAGCCAATGGGACAGGAAGATATATTTCCCCCAAATAAAATTGGCCAAATGCTCCCCTAACCCAGCGATGTATCCCCAGGACCCAGTAATTGTGAGTTCTTTTAAAGGTTATGGTCTGGGTACCCCAACTAGGATCCCCCAACTCTTCTGCACTGTATGTGCGTGTGTGTGTGTACACATGCACACGTGTGTATACACTCGCTATGAAAGGTGCATGCTATACATGCATGCTATTAAAGGTCAGAAACCATCCCAGAATCAGCCCAAACTATCTCTCTCAAAGAGGGGACATCTTTTGAACGATGACATTTTCTCCACAGTCTGTGGACTACTGACAGCAACAAAAATAGTCCCCAGGGCAGGGCTTGAGGGTAGGGCAAGGATAAGAGACCAGAAGAAAAGAACTCTGTCTGTCCCATTCTATGCCTTTCATTCAGTGACTAATTCTGTTCCACTCAATTCATTCTATTCCATCTGATCTGAATATCTTACTCTGTATCACTCCCTAGCTTCCACGCCACACTATTCCCTTTTCAGACCTTCTATCCCATTGAAATTCCCACTCCTGCCATTCTACCTCATCTCCGTCCAGTCTCTCCTAATCTACTTCCAGGTCATCTCATTCCATTGAAAGTCAAGCTCTTCCATTTCAAGCCCCAGTGTCCAAAATCATTCCATTTCATCCCATTTCATCATTGCAGCATCTTCTTAACTATTTCAATCTGTTCCAATAACTCCTGCCAGAAATATTTCAACAGGATTGGCCATGTGACCAATCCTAGGTGCCATGAGGGGTCTGGAGAGATGGGCTGAGCCCCCATCCTTGCTCTCTCTCTTTTTACAATTTTATTTAGTTTATTTATATTTTCGGTGGTGCTGGGACTTCATCGCTGTGCCACGGCTTTCTCTACTTACAGTGAGCAGGGGCTACTCTTTGCTGCGTCCCATGGGCTTCTCATTGTGGCGGCTTCCCTTGTGGAGCACAGGCTCTAGGGTGTGGGCTTTAGTAATTGTGGCTCACAGGCTTTAGTTACCCCGTGGCATGTGGAACCTTCTCAGACCAGGGACCAAACCCGAGTCCCCTGCATTGGCAGGAGAATCCTTATCCACTCTACCATCACGGAAGTTGTGCACTCCAGTACAGCATCAGAAGCCATCCTTATGAAACAAAATAAGGACCATATCACACTATGGTCTTCACAGACCCAGCTGAATCAAGAATCATGGGCAAGGGCTTCCCTGGTCGTTCAGTGGCTAAGACTCTGTGCTCCCAATGCAGGGGGCCCCGGGTTCGGTTCCTGGTTGGGGAACTAGATCTCACGTACAACAACTAAAACATAACACAGCCAAATAAATAAAAAGAATCATAGCCAAAGCATCTGAATGCCTAACTCTCTACACAAATCTCCATGCTTTGGTGCCACGTGGAATAGAGGTAAGAGCATAAATTTTGAAGCCACACTAATAAATGGTCAAATTTCAGATCTTCTTAGAAGCTGTAATAGACAAGGTTATGTACCTAACAGTCTTAAATACTGTCAGTGGCTGGACTTCCTGGGTGGTCCAATGGTTAAGAATCCGCCCACCAATGCAGCAGACATGAGTTCGATCCCTGGTCCGGGAAGATTCCACATACCTTGGGGAAACAAAGCCGATGTGCCCCAACTACTGAGCCCCTGTGCCCCAGAGCCCGTGCTCTGAAACAAGTGAGTAGCCCCCCCCCCCGCCCCCACCACCGCTCAGCACAACTAGAGCAAGCCCACGTGCGCGGCAATGAAGACCCAGCACAGCCAAAAATAATAAAGTTTAAAAAAAGTCAGTGGCTAAAAATAAAGTTTTATCTCTCACTCATGACTCACAGCTCTCACACATTGGATGGGGGCTCTGCTCCATGGTAGCCTCGCTGTCAAGACCGAGAGCAGCCTGTGTCTGGTACATTGCCCATCGCCACGGTGGGGTGCGGGGAGAGCACATGGCGGTGTATGTATTAGCACTTAAAGCTTCCGCCCAGAAGAGAAGCACTTCATTTCTGCTCACATTTCACTGTCCTAAAAAAGTCACTTGCTTCCACTCATGTTCAAACGTCAGGAAGAGAAATCACACACTGGCCGCAGGAGATGTGGGTTCGATCCTGAGTTGGGAAGATTGACTGCAGGAGGAAATGGCAACTCACTCCAGTATTCTTGCCTGGAAAGTTCCATGGACAGAGGGGCCTGGTGGGCTACAGTCCATGGGGTCACAAAGAGTCTGACAAAACTGAGCCCATACGCAAGGCACAGAGAAGGACGAAGACCACAGAAATGTTTATGTTCTTGGGAGGAGAATGGGAAATATCTGATGGGCAACACTGATGACGATCACATCGGCAGGGTTTCCATAGGCCCCTAACTTCATTTTCTCGAGCCTCAGTTTTCTCACCTGTAAAATGGGGGTAATTAGAACCTACTTCTCAGGTCTATATTAAATGATGAGATAGGAAAAGGAAGAACCCAGCACACAGCAAGTGCTTAATAAACGTGAATTCGCTTCCCCAAACCTCTTCATTTATCTCTCTGCTAACCTTCTCACAAAACAAAACAAAACATCAGAGACACAAACTAGACAGCTCTTCTCTGGGAATAGAGAGGTGCTCTTCAGTCCCACTCCCACCTCCCTTCCAGCCCTCAGATCTGTTGCCTCTCCCTGCAGCAGCTTCAACCACGTGCTCAATGATGATCCATCTGCTTCGCAAATGTAATTATATCACAACACTGATTTCTGATGGGCAGAGACCAATACCCAAAGCTGCTTTGTTCCCAAACATTGCAGGAAAAAAAATAGGTACCATACTTCCCTGGAGCAGAAGTGTAATCAAAATGAATGATCATCATGCACAATATTGTCTCACGCTCCAGAGAAGACTGACAGACATCCTGGAACAGCAGGTTTGGATCCCTCCAGAGGGCCACATCCCTCTGCCTGCTGGAGCTTGTGATGGCTGGAACTGATCCTCTGGGACACGCTTTGGCTTTTTCTAATGGCTCTGTGGGAAGCTGAGCCTGCAGACCCCCTCCTCTTGTGGGAAGTCACCCATAGGAGTTCCACCATCAGGTTCCAGAATAGTGGGCACGGGATACCTCCACAGTCCACTGAACACCACGACTGGGACGACCAGGAGCAAGAAAGTTCCATCGTCTATCAATGGATGAAGCCAACACGCATCAGCCACTTCCTTTCCTACATGAGAAGGCTGAGCACCCAAAGAATTGATGCTTTCCAACTATGGCACTGGAGAAGGCTCTTGAGAGCCCCTTGGACAGCAAGAAGATCAAACCAGTCAACCCTAAAGGAAATCAACCCTGAATGTTCATTGGAAGGGCTGATGCTGAAGCTGAAGCTCCAATACTTTGGGCACCTGATGTGAAGAACTGACTCACTGGAAGAGACCCTGATGCTGGGAAAGATTGAAGGCAAGAGGAGAAGGGGACGACAGAGGATGAGATGGTTGGATGGCATCACTGACATGAACCTGAGCAAATTCCAGGAGACAGTGGAGGACACAGGAGTCTGGTGTGTGGCAGTCCATGGAGCCACAAGGAGTCGGACATGACTTAGCAACTGAATAACAACAACAAGGTTTTTATTTATAAAAAGAGGGCATAATTAAATTATAGTCTGTGAAACCATTTTTTTTTAATTGAAATACAGCTGATTTACAATGTTGTGTTAGTTTCCAGTGTACACCAAAGTGATTCAGTTATTTTCATTGTGGTGGCTTTTTTGTGGAGCCCAGGCTCTAGGGTGCATGGGCTTCAGTAGTTGTAGCATGCCAGCTTACTTGCCCCATGGCAGGTGGGATCTTAGTTCCCATGTCCCCTGCACTGGCAGGCAGATTCTTAACACTGGAACACAAGGGAAGTCTCCTGATTCAGTTTTGATCAGTTCATTAAACTGGGTGCCATATTCTTTCCTGTTTAAGGACTACACATGTGAGGTAGGCCAGTCAGCTATCCTGTCCCTGGGATTTGAATCTTGACTCGAATGATCCCACAATGGAAAATTGTTGACGTTCAATCACCTCCATCACAGATTGTGCTGAAAGGAGCAGAATAGTTGCAGTTCTCTGAAACTTCCCTGGTCTCTTTCCTTCCTAAAGTGAGGTTCTCTAAGCATTTCTTCTGATTCTGTGAGCTGTCCCATGTTTCTTCCAGAAGATCATTTATTGGCTTAAGTCATCCAGATATAGTTTCTGTTGCTTGCAACCCATAAGCCTTGAGATATTCAGACACAGCGACACACACAGAGATAAGCAGAGAAACCCACAGAACATGAAGATAAAGCAGGCACATAGACAAACCCTCCTGACTTGTATTGAGGACAACAGACTTATTTTGAAAGAAAAAAAAAAAAGTGAGTCTGAAATAAATAGCTCGGCCAGATGCATTTATTTCTAGGGAGCGGTCGACTTGCTCTACGCATCTCTGGGTATTTTCACAGTCCCACTGTTGGAGCTAGCCCCTTCTATTTATTTACACTGAGTGATAAAAGGAGTATGATAATATGCGTGAAATAAGGTTTCTACTTGGCTTTCTTCTCTGATCTTTTTCTCACAAAATTTAATCTAAGGAGCCATACTAATTCCTACTGGCAAAGCCTGAAGAACTGACTGCCACATCTGTCCATTCATTCATTCAAAAACAAATTATAACACCTACTCTGTGCTGGGAACCTTAGAGATGTGGAGATTTAAAAAGTCAGACACCCTGGACCCAAGGGAGTTACGGAGTCATTCATTGAAAAGAATTCCCTGAGCATACCCACTAAGTGCCAGCTAATCCATCATCCTGTTCTCATGGAGATTAGAGTCTAGACATAAACTTATGAACGAGACACGTGCTGATGTAGAACGATCAGCAGGGAAATCTATTTTTTTTTTCTGAATGAGAGAAAGTGCATTTGGCTAATTAATAAGCATACAAAACATATTTAGTTCAAGATTTGTAAAGGTTTAATTATGCAGTCATGTAAATTTAGAAATATTCTTTTCATAAGAGCAGGAGAGATAGATACTGATGGAGGAGAATTGAGGGAACACATCTTGGTGGATGAGATATATAAAGAGGATAGAGCTACAGAGTATTTATATTCTTGTGACCGTAAGAGGAGGCTGAATTCTCTGCTGTTCAGCCAAATGGAGGCAGGATACAATACGCTGAAAAATCAGAGATTGGGTACCACTCTTTGTTGTTCCATATGTGGATATTCCTCCTCATGTTGATGATAATGTGAAAAAAAGTCCATATGCAAAGAAATATGCAATAATTAGAGACACAGTAACCCATAGTTTGCTGTTTCCATCTGGGAAATATGGGAACAGAGTTTGGGGGAGGTTTGAGATGAAGGCAGGAAAAAGATAATATGGAGGAAAATTAGAGGATTCAATGAAAGACCAAGACTGTATTCTTGATTGCATCGTACATACATATGATATCTACCTGGGGTTTCTTCCATGGTCATGGTAGAAATCAGACAAGTGTTCACAGATGCCCTTTATTTCACCTGTCCAGCTTATCACCATCGTTGCAAGGGGGAAGCCCTAGAAAGTGTTTCCCAAACCTCATTATTCAAATAAATCACCGCATTATTAACATTTATATTCTGATTCAGAAGCTCAGGGGTAAGGTTGAAATTCTGCATCTAAAGCAAGCCCCCAGGTGACAAGGATAACCCCAAAACACAGGTTGAGTAGCAAGGCTAGGAGTAGACTGATCTTATTTTTTTTTTCTTTTTCTTTATTATTTTTCGGTTTATCTTAGTAATGCCAGAAAAATAACAGCCATTATTTTCACTTTTTTTTTTAATTTTTAATTTAATAATTTTAAAACATGTGTTCCCCATCCTGAACCCTCCTCCCTCCTCCCTCCCCATACCATCCCTCTGGGTCATCCCAGTGCACTAGCCCCAAGCATCCAGCATCGTGCATTGAACCTGGACTGGCATCTCGTTTCATACATGACATTTCACATGTTTCAATGCCATTCTCCCAAATCTTCCCACCCTCTCCCTCTCCCACAGAGTCCATAAGCCTGTTCTATACATCTGTGTCTCTTTTGCTGTCTCATATACAGGGTTATCGTTACCATCTTTCTAAATTCCATATATATGCGTTAGTATACTGTATTGGTGTTTTTCCTTCTGGCTTACTTCACTCTGTATAATAGGCTCCAGTTTCATCCACCTCATTAGAACTGATTCAAATGTATTCTTTTTAATGGCTGAGTAATACTCCATTGTGTATATGTACCACTGCTTTCTTATCCATTCATCTGCTGATGGACATCTAGGTTGCTTCCATGTCCTGGCTATTATAAACAGTGCTGCGATGAACATTGGGGTACACGTGTCTCTTTCCCTTCTGGTTTCCTCAGTGTGTATGCCCAGCAGTGGGATTGCTGGATCATAAGGCAGTTCTATTTCCAGTTTTTTAAGGAATCTTCACACTGTTCTCCATAGTGGCTGTACTAGTTTGCATTCCCACCAACAGTGTAAGAGGGTTCCCTTTTCTCCACACCCTCTCCAGCATTTATTATTTGTAGACTTTTGGGTCGCAGCCATTCTGACTGGTGTGAAATGATATCTCATAATAGTTTTGATTTGCATTTCTCTGATAATGAGTGATGTTGAGCATCTTTTCTTGTGTTTGTTAGCCATCTGTATGTCTTCTTTGGAGAAATGTCTATTTAGATCTTTGGCCCATTTTTTGATTGGGTCATTTATTTTTCTGGAGTTGAGCTGAAGGAGTTGCTTGTATATTTTTGAGATTAGTTGTTTGTCGGTTGCTTCATTTGCTATTATTTTCTCCCATTACTGTAGACAGTGGCGAGTCCTCCTTCTTAACTACTCTCCCTGTCTCTTGCTGCTGCCAAAAAGGGCCAGGTCTGCCACACTGGTGAAGGATGAGGAGCAGGGGATCACCATGCCCAAGGATCAGTAGGAGCAGAAGAAGTCTAAGTCTGCCTTGGGGAATCCAGGATGCTATTCAGAACAAGTAACATTTGAGTCTACACTTGAAAGGTGAGTAAAGGTTTGCCAAGCCAACAAGAGAGAGGAGGGCAACACAGGGAGATAAGATGGCACAAGAAAAGACACAGAGGTATGAGCTAGTATGTTTGGGGAACTGTTGTTTTGGTCACTGAGTTGTGTTCTGCTCTTTTGCAACCCCCAGTAGTTATGTCTTACTCTTTGCTCCTACTCTTTCAGTGGGCTGTAGCCTGCCAGTCTCCTCTGTCCATGCTATTTCCCAGGCAAGAATACAGGAGTGGGTTGCCAGGGAATCTTCCCAACCGAGGGATTGAACCTGTGTCGCCTGAATTGGCAGGTGGATTCTTTACCACTGACACCTGGGAAGCCCGTTTGGGGAACAACTGAAAGGTCAGTATGCGTGAAGAGCAAAGTGCATCCTTCAAAGGTGAAACAAAAGATCAGGGTTTCCTTAGAATTCAGTCTTGGCCAGAGTCAATATAGAAAAATAAGCTTGGCTTAAAAAAAAAAATGATGACGATAATGTCTACTGAGTGGTTCCTGTGTGGTAGGCATTGAGCTGTGCTCACCTCACCATTATCTCTTTGGACATCACAATGATCCCCATTTTAGAGTTGGGAAAAGTGAGGCTTGCCCCAGATCCAGGACCTAATATACAAAGGAGATGGAATTTGATGGAAAGCTACCAGCTTCAGGCACCATGAATTTATACTATGCTCTACTACTCCCTTCCCAGGGCTTCCCAGGTGGCTCAGTGATAAAGAATCTGCCTGCCAATGCAGGAGACACAGGAGATGTGGGTTCAATCCCTGGATCAGGAAGATTCCCCTGGAGGAGAAAATGGCAACCCACTCCAGTATTCTTGCCCAGATAATCCCACAGACAGAGGAGTCTGGCGGGCTACAAGTCCGCGGGGTTGCAAAGAGTCAGACACATCTGAGTACAGCACACACACATGTTACTACCCCCAACTGGTGATACAGTGGCCACTCCATCCTTACCCATAGGTGGTTCCTGGAAACCTGTGACCCTGTGTCTGCAGAACATGAGCACCAAAACCCAAGGTACTGAACCATAGTCTCTTCACGTGAGCCCCTCATTTCCATTCCCATTTGGCCAACTGGGCCCAGAATTTAAGCCTGGTCAGTGGGTCCCCACTTTTCCAGATATTTGTCTCACATCAAGAGATCTTGGGAAGGGATATGTGCCAAGAATAGGCCATTTTTCACACATTGGTCTCAGCCTCAGCCTTCACCAAGCAGGGCTAGCTGTGGCAGGAAGCTCATCTAACTAGCTGAGAGCATCACTCTCCCCCTCCCCAAATATTCCATCCCTTCAACAGAGCAGTAAATATCCCCTTGCCTAGAACACCTGCTGCTGCTGGTGGTGGATAAAAGGAACTTGCACGCCCATCACCAACAGTAGAGCAGATGCTGACGTCAGAAGTCAGAGCTGCTGAAGTTACATAATTCCAGAGGCTGCTTGAGCATGGAATAAGGCCACGTTTAACCTTAAGGAAGATAAAAATAGGCAAATAGAATCTTATTTCCCCATAAAATTTTTAAGCTTTAAATAATATTCTTTTTAGTGATTGTAGGCAAGAATTGTGTTTGGCCCCAGGAAGTTTTTTCACTGTTGAATTATGTTCCCCAGGAAATAAATATAGGATATATACATGGCATGCTGTGCTCTTGTTTAGTTGCTCAGTTGTGTCCGACTCTTTGTGACCCTGTGGAGTGTAGCCCACCAGGCTCCTCCATCCATGGGGATTCTCCAGGCAAGAATACTGGAGTGGGTTGCCATGCCCTCCTCCAGGGGATCTTTCCAACTCAGGGATCGAACCCAGGTTTTCTGCATTGCAGGCAGATTCTTTACCATCTGAACTACCAGGAAAGCCCAAGAATACTGGAGTGGGTAGCCTATCCTTTCTCCAGGGGATCTTCTCAATCCAGGAATCGAAGCAGGGTCTCCCACATTGAGTGGATTCTTCATCAGTTGAGCTACCAGGGAAGCCCCATATACATGGCATAGGCATAGCATATTTGTGTATGTACATGTAGGAAGGAGAAGACAATGGCACCCCACTCCAGTACTGTTGCCTGGAAAATCCCATGGATGGAGGAGCCTGGTAGGCTGCAGTCCATGGGGTCGCACAGAGTCGGACACGACTGAGCAACTTCACTTTCACTTTCCACTTTCATGCATTGGAGAAGGAAATGGCAACCCACTCCAGTGTTCTTGCCTGGAGAATCCCAGGGACAGGGGAGCCTGGTGGGCTTCCATCTATGGGGTCACACAGTCGGACATGACTGAAGCAACTTAGCAGCAGCAGCAGCACATGTAGGAATGAAGGTTCGTGTGTGTATGGATAGATAGAGATATGAGTAAGGATAGGGATGTAGATATAGAGAATGTGGGCTGTGTTTTGCTGCAATAAGGTGGTCCAGAATGTGTTTCATGTGACTGGGTTGGGTAGGGAGCGTAAGGTGTGTAAATTTCATGGGTGGGACAGTTTTGATACCAGTGTGTGGTGTATTTCTGTGGCTAAAAGCATGAGCTATCTGCGTGTGTGGTGGAAACTGGGCATTCTGTGTGTAGTGTTGGTGCATCTGCAGGGATGCGTAAGATATGTGAACCCAAGGCATTGCATCTGCTCTTGCTTATGTGAGCATGTGGTGGATTATTTCACTCAGGACGGGAATGTGTGTTTGTGCGCCTTCAGACTGTGTGGGAAACATATGTTGACAATATGTGTGGGTCACAAGTATGTGGTGAGTATGCAGGTGTGTGCTGGAAGGGGTGTGTGCCTGTTTGTGTCTGTGGGTGCACGCACATGTCAAGGCTGAGGACACCAAGAAAGATGGTCCCAGGGCCTTGAACAACCCTGCCCAATGTTTACAACATCCTGGATCTTCCTCCAACTTATTTCCAGAGAACTATTTGAAGGTGTTCTCCTGAATACTGACCTCCTGCTCTCCTTTGCCCCCCTGGGACTCTAGTCCCTAATTATTCCTTGGACCTGGCAGAAAGTGTCTGTGGCAGTCGACACTTCTTGGTACATATAGGCTTGTCTCAAACTCTGGTCTAGAGGCAGAGGTGTCCCAACTTGATGGAGATGGTCAAAATCAAAAAATCAAACTGTAAAATAAAACCTGTCCTGGACAGAAATAGCCTAGAGTTAAAGCTCACTTCACATTTCCCGTAAGAATTAAGAAAACATAGTGTGGCTTAGAAGAAATTCTCCAGCTTTAGGGTTTCTAGTTTCTGCTGTTATTATTCTGCTGTCTGACCTTGGGTAAATCCCTCCTTTGTCTTAATCTTTGTCTTAACTCCCACCCATTCCAGCCATTCCATAGTTGTCTCCTTACAGTCCTCAGATAGAGTCCAATCTCCTAAATGCACCACTCAAGGCTCTTCATGACCTGATCCTACTAGTTTCTCATTTCTGGCCATCCTTCCATGCCACCATATCTTTTAGGCTCATCTATCCATTGATCCTTCCTCAAATTTAGCAAAGAAACACACGTCGCTGTCCTTTGTGCTGAATAAGCATACTTCCTCTGTCTTCCTTTCTGCAAAAAGACCAAGGACCAGGAAGGACATATCCTACCATAGTCACTCATGACTGATTCATTCATCCATTCAAAATAGTTTCTGGTAATTAGTAAGTTTCAGAAGCTCAATTACCTTCTAGAATACAGTGTGTGTGTGTGTGTGTTCAGTCGCTCAGTCATGTCTGATCCTTTGCAACCCCATGGACTGTATAGCCTGCCAGGCTCCTCTGTCCATGGGATTCTCCAGGCAAGAATACTGAAGTGGGTTGCCCTTTCCTACCCCAGGGGATCTTCCTGACACAGGGATTGAACCAGAGTTTCCTGCATCTCCTGCACTGGCAGGCAGATTTTTTACCACCAGAATACAGAAGTCAGCCAGAAAGACATGTCCCATGCCCTTGTAAAGCTAACATATTAAAATTAACTGAAATAAGTCTTTTCTCCAGAAATCTAGTGCCATAACCTGTGCCTGAGTCTGGAATGAAGGAGAATTTGAAGGAAAGACTTCATCCATCAAGTTGGTGTCTCGTTAGTACTGGCTAAGAGCATGAGTTCAGGATCAGGTACATCTGGGTTTGAAACCTGACTCCACCAATGTTAAGGTGTGTGATCATGGGCAGGTTTGCTAAACTCTCTGTGTCACAACTGCTTCATGGAACAAATCTACCTCAAAAGGTTGAATGAGATGCTGTATTATTGTAAGGGCTCAATAATTGTTGCTTTAGGAAATATACACCTAGCTTCCTCCCAGCAGACACAGATCATGCCCCTTTCACTTCCCAAATGCTGGAATTTGGGTTTCAATTAAGAGTCTTGTCCATCAGGCTGAGGCTTCCCATGTCTTCTCAACTCAGATGCTAATTTTAGCTGTGAATTATTAATAAGGTACTAGGATAGTACATCATGATGACCTCCGTAAGGTCAAGGATTTTTTTTCCCTCTGTTTTATTCACTGATACAATTCAGTGCCTAGAACAGTTTTCAGCACAGAGTAGGTTCTCAGTGAGTATTTATTAGGATAAAAAATACTGTACCCATCAGTAGGTTGCAGAAATTAATCTGTCTAATCATTGCTATTATTAACAGCTGCCACTTTCCCCATGAACTGTGAAAAGCCTTCCACAGTTCATCTCTAATTCTCTCCACAAAATCACAAGGCAGGTCTGAATATTCTTTTTTATAGGTGAGCAAGCTAAGTGACCTAAGACCCAGCGAGGTTAACAACTAGCCAATTCACATTCGGATTTTAATCCGAGGCTCATTTCCACACTCTCCTATGACACCATCCAGGAGCTCTCATGGTTTGCTAAGAAGCAGCAGAGAATCTTCTCTCCACCCCCATTCCTCTGATGGAGCCCTCAAACTAGATGGTGAGGGACACAGGAAAAGAGGCTGGCATTAAGAAAACAATAGGGCTGAAGAAACTGCATTGTCAATAACTCTCGAAAAATCATGACACTAATTAAGAACGATGCTCCTTGTTCTGCCAAAAGCTCTATCTTCTTGCAGAGATCAATAAATCAAAACTAATTGTTTACTTTGTCTAGTCTCCTTCCCTTCTGCCTGTATTTTTTTCCTTCTTTCTTTGTACAATGTGAAGGTTGATGAAGGAGTCTCATCTTCACTAATGAAAGAAACTTAATTTTGGGGGCACTATATCCCTCATTAAGAAGAGCAAAATCCATTTAGTGGTGGCTTTTTCTGCCTTCCATTTGTCCAAACAAAGACCCGGAATCAGCAGAAGGCCAGTTTTAGCATGAAATTTAAGCTTCCATGAAATTTATATCTATTGTATTAGGGAAGATATTTAATGATAGATAGAAACAGTCACTAAAAATGACCACAGCCATTTCTTCACTGCTGTTTTTTTATCTCTCCGCTCTCTCCTCAATAGTGTATGCAAGAACAACTGTGAGATGCCCTCAGAGAATTTGGGATCTAGAAACCAGGTTATCATGGAATACTACTGCTGCTGCTGCTGCTAAGTCGCTTTAGTCGTGTCCGACTCTGTGCGACCCCATAGACAGCAGCCCACCAGGCTCCCCCATCCCTGGGATTCTCCAGGCAAGAACACTGGAGTGGGTTGCCATTTCCTTCTCCAATGCATGAAAGTGAAAAGTGAAAGGGAAGTCGCTCAGTCATGTCTGACCCTCAGCAACCCCATGGACTGCAGCCTTCCAGGCTCCTCCGTCCCTGGGATTCTCCAGGCAAGAACACTGGAGTGGGTTGCCATTTCCTTCTCCAATGCATGAAAGTGAAAAGTGAAAGTGAAGTTGCTCAGTCGTGTCTGACTCTTCGCGACCCCATGGACTGCAGCCTTCCAGGCTCCTCGCCCTTGGGATTTTCCAGGCAAGAGTACTGAAATACTACATATGTGTACAATTCTCTCCCTTAGATAGACACTAGAGGAGAAATAAATAATATTACTTTAAAGAACTAGCAAGAAAAAAAAAAAAACTAGGCTAATACATAATAGTAGATTCACTCATCAGAAGGGTGCTTGCCCAGCCACACATACAACAAGGAGTGTTAGGGAAGAAGACATAGGGCATGCCCTTCCCAGGACTGTCTAGCAGATGTTTAGGGAAATCCTATCAGCTTAAATATGTCTTATAGCACATATAGTAGTTCAAGTAATGGTTTAAATGCTGGTAAATGTTTAACAACCAGATTTTGGGGGAAGGAGTTCTAATTTGTAACATTTTTAAAGTATGATAGTGTACCTATTCCCACCATGGTTCATTACAAGCAAGCAACATAAATGTTGGATTAGAAAGAGATGTGTACAATTCTCTGTATACAGATTGTACAATCCATTGACTGTGGATTTAGTAAGAGATATATACAATTGGCTCTTATGCATCAAAACCAGCAGACTCTGGCATCCCCAGTGGTAGCCTTTGCCTTAGGAATCCTTTGATTGTAACTGAGCTTCCTGTATGGTTTGGTCCTTGAGAGGAAATTCACTTATCTGCTTAATGGCTCCTTTTTCTTGGCCTCCAAAATCACTGTGGATGGTGACAGCAGCCATGAAATTAAAAGACGCGTGCTCCTTGGAAGAAAAGCTGTGACAAACCTAGACAGTGTATTAAAAAGCAGAGACATCACTTTGCCGGCAAAGGTCCATATTGTCAAAGCTATGGTTTTTCCAGTAGTAATGTACAGATGTGAGAGTTGGATCATATAGAAGGCTGAGCACCAAAGAACTGATGCTTTCAAACTGTGGTGCTGGAGGAGACTCTTGAGAGTCCCTTGGACAGCAAGGAGATCAAGCCTGTCAATCCTAAAAGAACTCAACCTTGAATATTCATTGGAATGACGGATGCTGAAGCTGAAGCTCCAATACTTTTGCTTCTTGATGTGAAGAGCTGATGGATTTGGAAAAGGCCCAAAGATTCCAGGAAAGATTGAAGGTAAAATAAGAGGGTGGCAGAGGATGAGATGGTTAGATAGCATCACCAACTCAGTGGACATGAATTTGAGCAAAGTCCGAAAAAAAGGGAAGGACAGGGAAACACAGCATGCTGCAATCCATGGGGTTGCAAAGAGTTGGACACAACTTAGTGACGGAACAACAACAGCAGCAACAACAGCATAATGGTTTATACATCAGTTCACTGTGAGTCAGTCTCTGGAACCAGTTCACATTAAGAGGAATAGCCAGCAAGGCTGGATAGCACAGCTGGAGTATGGTGAACAAATCACAGTATGACTTCCCCCTTGGACCAATGCAGTTGCCCAGGGGCCTTCCTTCACCTCCTTATCACCCTCCTTTGTAGCTGTTTGCTTCCTTCCTTACCAGTCTCTTTAGGTAGGCTATGAATTCTAGAAGGATAGGTTTGGGGACATATTCATTCTTGACACGCTGAGGTTTTAGGCTGAAAGCCTTCATTAATATAAACAAGCAGGCCAATTAGAATAAAGGAAATATCTACTGAGGACCTTCATCTATGGCTCTGGACTGCAGCCTACCAGGGTCCTCCATCCATGGGATTTTCCAGGCAAGAGTACTGGAGTGGGGTGCCATTGCCTTCTCTGTCATCTATGGCTACATGCTGCTAAGTTCATCCTCAAAACCTTGACTGTGTCTTCTCCCATAAAACACTTAAAACAGAAATTACAGGGAACTTCCCTCGAGGTCCAGTGGTTAAGAATCTGCCTTGCAATACAGGGAATGCAGTTCCCCAATCCCTGGTTGGGGAACTAAGATCCAACATGCCACAGAGCAGCTAGGCCCACGTGCTGCAATTATTGAAGCCTGCACATTCTGGAGCCCATGCACCACAACTGGAGGGTCCGTGTGCCACAGTGAAGACCCTGCATGATGCAAACAAGATCCTGCATGCCACAACTAAGACCCGACGCAGCCAAATAAAAAAAGAAAGAAAAGAAGAATTAGGAAGAGCCTTGCAACCCTTGTCACAAACACTCTAACACTCTTTAAAAACTCCTGAACAGTGTGCTCACATGCTTTAATTTGGTTCAAAGTGATGATGGAAATATCGCCCCCCCACCCCCACCATACTCCCTTGAAATTATGAGATGATAATAAAATAATGAACTTGGGGTAAACAAGAGGCAGAAATACTTTAATCCAGATGATGACCAATTAAGAGACTATTTGGTAATACATTGTCTGCAGACTTAATGGTGGGGAGAAGTTAATGATGTACAAGTCTAATATGAAGACTTGGGAGTTTGAGTATCGTAGTCTACTGGTTTCTACTTGCAAAATAGCCATTGCAGCTAGCCACAGAGGTGTACAATAAATTAGGTGCTGATAATCTGCATTTAGCCAAAGTGTGAAAATCAATGGGATCCTAGAGGAACTCAGAAGCTCCCAAGGTTTAAACTGCCTAACTCAGGCAGTATTTTTGGGGGACTCAATAACACACACACACACACACACACACACACACACACACACACACACACACATATATAGCTATGGAAGGGAACATGTGAGCTGTTACTCATCTGGAGTTAAGGAAGACCTAATAAGTAGTTATGGCTGCACCATTCAGTCTGGTCATGCTAGACACCCCATTTCTAACATAATTATAATGATTCCTGGAACCCTACTTCACCCAGTCCACACCCAGACATGAAAGACCTAGAGTCAGACCCCACAGGACCATCTCCAGCTGGCTCTGGCTCCAAGGATGACCTCAGGAATATTCCTAGAATGAGGATGCTGCAACTTTATCTCAGGTAGAATGGAAAGCTAGGTTTATTTTGGCTTGTGTGATGGGGAATCTTTCTATCATCTGAGTTAATTTCCTGCCTGAGCGAGGAAGATCCACAGACGTGTCCCTCCAGGGTCATGGATGTGAACTCTCATCCTCAGGGTCCAGCTCTACCGCTGCAGAAAACATGGGAGGCAGAGACTGCCATCATGTTTTTAGACAAAGCCCCAGGACTTGGCTATTTTTTTATCTGACTGACAACAAGTAGTGGCAATAAACTTCAGTTCATTAAAGGACGAATAAATGAGTATACAGGAGCTCTCTGTGCTATCTTTGCAACTTTTCTGTAAATCTAAACTGTTCTAAAATAAAACATTTCAAACAAACAAACAAAAATCCATTACATAATTCCTGACTCAATGGACAAGAATTTGAGCAAACTGGGAGACAGTGGAGGACAGAGGAGCCTGGAGTGATGCAGTCCATGGGATTGCAAAGAGTCGAACATGACTTAGTGACTTAACAACAATTTCTAGTTTATTGAGAAGTTGAGTAGGCTTCCATAAAGGGAGCGCTTTCCTGCTTAAAACCCTCTTTTGTTATCATCTCCACTGTATAAAAATCTATGTAGAAAAAAAAAAGGCTGAAAGAAAAAAACAAGGATAATAATAATGGTTGCCATTGGAGGGTGGTAAAAGTCATTCAGTCATGTCCAACTCTTCGACACCGTGGACTACACAGTCCATGTAATTCTCCAGGCCAGAATAGTGGAGTGGGTAGCTGTTCCCTTCTTCAGGGGATCTTCCAAACCCAGGGATCAAACCCAGATCCCCTGCACTGCAGGCAGATTCTTTACCAGCTGAGCCACCAGGGAAGCCCCAATCAAGACCATCCCCAAGAAAAACAAATGCAAAAAGGCAAAATGGTTCTCTGAGGAGGCCTTACAAATAGCTGAGAAAAGAAGAGAAATGACAGGCAAAAGAGAAAAGGAAAGGTATACTCACTTGAATGCAGAGTTCCAAAGAATAGCAAGGAAAGATAAGAAAGCTTTTCTCAGTGATCAGTGCAAAGAAATAGAAGAAAATAATAGAATGGGAAAGACTGGAGATCTCTTCAAGAAAATTAGAGACACGAAGGGGACATTTCATGCAAAGATGGACACAATAAAGGACCTAACAGAAGCAGAAGATATTAAGAAGAGGTGGCAAGAATACACAGAAGGACTATACAAAAAAGATCTTAATGACCCAGATAACCACCATGGTGTGATCACTCACCTAGAGCCAGACATCCTGGAGTCTGAAATCAAGTGGGCCTTAGGAAGTATCACTGTGAACAGAGCTAGTGGAGGTGATGGAATTCCAGTTGAGCTCTTTTAAATCCTAAAAGATGATGCACTTAAAGTGCTGCATTCAATATGCCAACAAATTTGGAAAACTCAGCAGTGGCCACAGGACTGGAAAAGGTCAGTTTTCATTCCAATCCCAAAGAAAGGCAATGCCAAAGAATGCTCAAACTACCGCACAATTGCACTCATCTCACACACTAGCAAAATAATGCTCAAAATTCTCCAAGTCAAGCTTCAATCATATCTGAACCAGGGACTTCCAGATGTTCAAGCTGGATTTAGAAAAGGCAGAGGAACCAGAGATCAAATTGCCAATATCTGTTGGATCATAGAAAAAGCAAGAGAGTTCCATAAAAACATCTACTTCTGCTTTATTGATTATATCAAAGCTTTTCACTGTGTGGATCACAAGAAACTGGAAAATTCTGAAAGAGATGGGAATACCAGACCACCTGACCTGCCTCCTGAGAAATCTGTATGCAGGTCAAGAAGGAACAGTTAGAATGGAACATGGAACAATGGACTGGTTCCAAGTAGGGAAAGGAGTACGTCAAGGCTGTATATCGTCACCCTGCTTATTTAACTTATATGCAGAGTACATCATGAGAAATGATGGGCTGGATGAAGCAAAAGTTGGAATCAAGATTGCTGGGGGAAATATCAGTAACCTCAGATATACAGATGACACCACCCTTATGGCAGAAAGTGAAGAGGAACTGAAGAGCCTTTTGATCAAAGTGAAAGAGGAGAGTGAAAAAGTTGACTTAAAGCTCAACATTCAGAAAACTAAGATCATGGCATCCAGTCCCATCACTTCATGGCAAATCGATGGGGAAACAATAGAAACAGTGACAGACTTTATTTTCTTAGACTCCAAAATCACTGCAGGTGGTGTCTGGAGCCATGAAATTAAAAGATACTTGCTCCTTGAAAGAAAAGCTATGACCTATCTAGACAGCATATTGAAAAGAAGAGAGATTACTTTGCTGACAAAGGTCTGTCTAATCAAAGCTATAGTTTTTCCAGTAGTCATCTATGGATGTGAAAGCTGGACCATAAAGAAGGCTGAGCACTGAAGAATTGATGCTTTTGAACTGTGGTGTTGGAGAAGACTCTTGAGAGTCCCTTGGATTGCAAGGAGATCCAACCAGTCAATCCTACAGGAAATCAGTCCTGAATATTCATTGGAAGGACTGATGCTGAAGCTGAAGCTCCAATACTTTGGCCACCTGATGCGAAGAACTGACTCATTGGAAAAGGCCCTGATGCTGGGAAAGATTGAAGGCAGGAGAAGAAGCGGATGACAGAGGATGAGATGGTTGGATGGCATCACTCATGTGATGGACATGAGTTTGAGCAAGCTCCAGGAGTTGGTGATGGACAGGGAAGCCTGGGATGCTGTAGTCTGTGGGGTCACAGAGTCAGACTCGACTGAGTAACTGAACTGACTGACTTGGAGGGAGGGCATCCATTCAAAAGATCAAAGAATTTTTTTTTCCTATTTCTTATGATTTTTCTTTGTCATCTAAATTTTATATCATTACTTTTTTTAGTGTCTTTAATTGTAGCTTTATTTTACATTTCCCTGATTATTTTTTACTGGAATATAATCATGTTACAAGGTTGTGTTAGTTTCTGCTGTACAGCAAAGTGAAAAGGAAGAGAGAGGAGAAGACAGAAGAGGAAATGGAGTGAAGTAAGAAGGAGGGAAGGAGAAAGTGGAGGAGGAGACCAGAAAGAAAAGCAAGTTAAAAATAGAGAAGGAAAGAAGGAAGGAAAGGGAGGTGGAGGGAGACAAGTTAAGGAAAAGGAACAAGAAGGAAGAAAACAAACTACTGATAAAACCCAAACTTGTCATGAGAAAACAGAGTCAAGAGTGAAGTGAGATTTCTGAGCTCAGAGGACAAAGAAAGGAGATGGTGTCATCGTAGTGAAAACTCTGGTCCTCTCCTTCCCAACTCAGGACTCCATGTTTCAGGACAGAGGCTCCAATAGTTCCTTCTTCCTCTCCATCACCCCACAATGCAATAGGATGCCCTCATAGCTGCTACAAGCCCAGGATGCCCCATGAAGCACAGAGCAAATGCAAAAGGGGGGATTGGTCATCTCATCTCATCTCATCTCATCTCATCTCATGGTCATCATCTCATCTCATGGTCATCAATAGGTCATCTCATGAGCCATGAATCCTGCAAAAAAATATATCGCCAAATAGAGAACCCTGATGACCTGCTCACATGAATAGAGGAAAATTATTTGTAATGAGGGCTGCAATTGTTTGCATGTAAATAAGAGCTGTATGCCTGTAAAACCTTTGTCCTCCCAAATGGCTCAAATATCCCCCACATGAGGTGTTGATAATCCTGTATCACTGAAGAAAGTTCCTACCCATTCTCCCAGATGTAGCTCATATATTCTTTACTTTATACAATTTTTCCTCATTCCCTCTCCTGAGACAGAAGTAACTCTTCCAATTTTTCTCAACAAGCTGTGTGGAAACTCTTCTGTTAATCCCTACCCAGTGCCTAGAACATAGTCAGACACTTAGCAAGGGTTCGATAATATTTGTTGGAACAAATCATAGTGTGTACTGATGTATCACTGTGTGTCAGGCACTGTATTAAGTATCCGAGGAAGATTATTTAACTTAAATGAGGGTAGGTATTACTGCTGTTCCTCATTTGACAAATGGGAAAACTGAAGCCCAGAAATGTTAAGTGACTTTGTTGGTACTTGGCATTGGCAAAACCAGGCAGTCTGGTTTTACTAGGCATTTCTTCACCACTGTGTTGTGTGTGCTTACTCGTTCAGTCATGTCCAGCTCTTTGTAACCCCATGCATTGTAGCCCACCAGACTCCGCTGTCCATGGGGTTTTCTGGGCAAGAATACTGGAGTGAGTTGCCATTTCTTCCTCCAGGGGATCTTCCCAACCCAGGGATCAAACTCAAATCTTCTGCATTGCAGGTGGATTCTTTACATTCTGAGCCATTGGGGAACCACTGTGTGATATTATAGTAATACATGGGTTCCCAGATTCCAAGCAAAATCACCGAAGCCATGAAATTAAAAAACCCTTACTCCTTGGCAGGAAAGTTATGACCAGCCTAGACAGCATATTAAAAAGCAGAGACATTACTTTGCCAACAAAGGTCCATCTAGTCAAGGCTATGGTTTTTCCAGTAGTCATGTATGGATGTGGGAGTTGAACTATAAAGAAAGCTGAGCACCAAAGAATTGATGCTTTTGAACTGTGGTGTTGGAGAAGACTCTTGAGAGTCCCTTGGACTGCAAGGAGATCAAACCAGTCCATCCTAAAGGAGATCAGTCCGGACTGTTCTTTGGAAGGACTGATGTTGAAGCTGAAACTTCAGTACTTTGGTCACCTGATGCGAAGAGCTGACTCATTGGAAAAGACCCTGATGCTGGGAAAGATTGAGGGCAGGAGGAGAAGGGGATGACAGAGGATGAGATGGTTGGATGACATCACTGACTCAATGGACATGGGTTTGGGTAGATTCCAGGAGTTGGTGATGGACAGGGAGGCCTGGCATGCTGCGGTCCATGAGATCGCAAAGAGTCGAACACGACTGAGCGACTGAACTGAACTGAACTGAGATTCAACCAAGTTTCTTAGGCATAGTGGATATTCAATAAATGATAGCAGCAATATTTCAAGCTGGGTGTTTGGAGGGGTCTGTTCGTACTGAAAACATAGAGGAAGTATGTCGATTGTAGGAAGTTTAAAAACAGTGGTAAAACCAACCAACATTTGGTCTTCTTTGTAATATCACCATGCACTAGCAATTCTAAACAATTCTAGCAATTCTAAATGTCAGTAATAAAATAGTCTTCCATGCCAAGATGGATCATTTCCACTCCCCCATTGACTGATACACTACTGAATGGTTGCTGAATGAATGAACAAACTAGTTGATAGAATTGAAGAGAATGTGAATGATGAAGAGGCAGCAGTGATATGAACAAGTCAATTACTTCCATGTCTTTGAATGAAAGCAAAGCCCATAGCCTAGTTTGACATGCTGTCTACCTTGCATAATGTGAGTAAAACTGGGCAAAACCAGACAATTCAGCTGGATGGTCCTGGTATTCTAAAAACAGGATTTTAAAAATCCATATGCAAATCCAAAGGGCCTTGCATCACCCAGTAACCTGAAGGGTGGGGACAGAGAAATATCTCACCTTGGTGTTCCCATGCTGCCTATGTCAGTGATCAGAACTGCAGAGATTCAAGTAGGATTCAGGGAAGAATCTCAACCTGAATCTGAATGGGCTCCATTAGGCAATGACCCAGGTTTCCACAGTACTCATCACACTATTATTCCATTAGGACAAAGAAATGAGAATCATGGACATTCCTTATGAGTAAGTTCTGCACCTCAGGTCTTCAATGATCATTTCTATAGGCATTTATCATAATAGAGCATGTGAGTTTCAGTATTTGCACATTTCCACATCAATACAAAATTCCCTAATATTTGGTTAAGCCAAAGTCCATCTAAGATCCCAACCAGCTCTGTAGCCCCCATCTGGGAGAATGCTCACTTATTTGTCTGCTTGTCTGTCTCTGACTAGATTGTGAGTTCCTGGAATGTGGAGAAGGTATCTCCCTTTTCATTGCTTCCTGAGCTATAGAAGTATTCCTTGGTTTGTTGAGTGACTAAATGATGACCTTCCCTCTTTCTATCATGGTCTGACCTGGTGACTTTCTCTTAAGTACACCTTCCCCAAGTAATTGACTAGGTCACTCAGAACATCTTTCCCATCCATGAAGAGAACCTAGAGAGCTGGGTTAGGGTCAGATACTAAAATGTCTGCTTTCCTTCAGAAACGTTTTCCACAAGCTGCTCACTTTTTCCCCAAAGTTTTCTCCAAAGGCCTTCAATGGATCATATCGGTGAAAGGGTCTTGACTAGGGGTTAATTGCTTTTGATACTTTTTAACACATTAGTTTTTCTCTTCAAGAGGAAGGCATGTGTCAGGATTTGCCAAAGAGCCACAAGGAAGAAGTGATGACATCAGAATAGGGGTTCTCAACTAGGGGAGAGATTTTTGCCCCCAGGACCCAATGGGACATTAGGCAATGTCTAGACACATTTTTGGTTCTCCCAACTCGGGGAGGAGATGCTACTGCAACTAGAGGGGAGAGGCCATGGATGCTGCTAACACCCTAAAATTCACAGGATGGTCCCCTATGAATTTTAGGATGTTAGCAAAGAATTATCCAGTCCCAAATGCCAATGGTGCTGAGGGTAAGATACTCTGCATTAAGGCACTGGCGCTTAGAAGCAATCAATATATTAAGTCATAAGTTCTATGTTGGGAAAAATAATGATGATGATGATAGCAGCAACAGCAATAAACACCTACTGAGTGGCAGACATGCTTCTTTTTTTTTTGTTTTTTCTTGGCAGCTTCTTTTTTTTTTTTAATTTATTTAATTGGAGGCTAATTACTTTACAATATTGTAGTGGTTTTTGCCATACATTCACATGAATCAGCCATGGGTGTACATGTGTTCCCCATCCTGAACCCCCCTCCCATCTTCCTCCCCATCCCATCCCTCTGGGTCATCCCAGTGCACCAGCCCTGAGCACCCTGTCTCATGCATCGAACCTGGACTGGAGATCTGTTTCACATACGATAATATACATGTTTCAATGCTATCCTCTCAGATCATCCCACCCTCGCCTTCTCCCACAGAGTCCAAAAGACTGTTCTATACAGCTATGGGCAGACACTCTTCTAAGCACTTTACACTTGAGCTGTTTCAACCCTCATCCAACAGCCCTCAGGCGGGGACAATTACTCTCCTTATTTTACTAATGAAAATCCTGAGGCACCCAAAGTCACCCATCTAGTAAGTATCAGAGCTGTTATTCCCCTCACCTGCCTGGCTCCAGATCTGTATTCTTAACCACTTGGGTGTGTTGGAGATCAGGGACCGTGTCTATTCTGGCTTCTAGATTCATCTCTTCAGGAAAGAGACAATGCAACCAAGCAAAGCGTCTGTACTTGTGCAGGTTTCTGAGGAAGAAAGGTATCGGGAGTGAACACTGAACAGTGACCAATGTTTGCAGTCAGAAGGAACAAATGGCAAATACACGAGCCCGAGATTGGTTTCTGTTTCCGCCATAGTGGTTAATGAGGGAGGTTGGTGTAGTGGAAAGAACATCAAGTCAGGAAGCAAGAAACACGGATTCAGGACACAGCTCTGCCACAAAGATATCCTGGGACTTTGAGCAAGTTTGTTAAATCCACCTCATCTTTCTTTTTTTTTTTTTGGCATATTCCATGTTTTTTCATTTTATTTCTGGCAGTTGTATAGAGTACAAGCTGACAAACTATGACCCATGGCCCACATATGACTGTCACCCATTTTTGACAATAAAGTTTTATTGAGACATGGCCACACCCACATTTTAAGTGTCATCGATGGCTGCCTTTGTGCTACCATGGCAGAGGTGAGACATTGTAATAGAGATGGTAGGGTCAACAAACATTTAAAATATCTACTATTTAGTACTTTACAGATAAAGTCTGTTGAGCCCTAGTGTAGAGGTAATTCTTTGTAGATTTTCTTTCTAAATCTATGAAGTAGAAAAACAAAAACTCAAACATGAGCTGACTGCTAACACTGAACTACCATGATGGTCTAATGAGATGATCCATGTGAAAACACTTTGGAAAAGAACTAAGAAATATAGGCCTCTTGCAATGTGACAGAATGAAAAGCAAGCAAGTAGCATAGGATTTGGAATCATGCACATTTGAACCCAAGTCCAACCAATGACTACTAAAGTGATTTGAGCATAGTTAGTAAATTCCGTGACCTCAATTTTCTTAACTGAGGATAATATTCCCTGGTGGCTCAGTCAGTAAAGAGTCTGCCTGCAAGGCGGGAGACCTGGGTTCAATCTCTGGGTCAGGAAGATCCTTTGGAGAAGGAAATGGCAACCCACTTCAGTATTCTTGCCTGGAGAATTCCATGGTCAGAGGAACCTGGCAGGCTACAGTCCATGGCATCACAAGAGTTGGACACAACTTAGTGACTAAACCACCACCACCATGGAGAGGGAATGATTCATAATGGGGATAGTGAAAGTGTTAGTCGTGTCTGACTATTTTCGACCCCATGGACTGTAGCCCACCAGGTTTCTCTGTCCATAGGATTCTCCAGGCAAGAATATTGGGATGGGTGCCATTCCCTTCTCCAGGGGATCTTCCCCACCCTGGGATCAAACCTCGGTCTCCTGCATTGCAGGCAGATTCTTTACCATCTGAGCCACCAGAGAAGCCCAGGGATAATTATACTCAATTCCTAAGATTGCTGGAAAGGAAGATTCAGTGAAATATATTCAATGACCTATGCATTTGTTCACTGAATATATCATAGTTTCCCCACTATGCACCAGGAGCTGTGCCAATCACTGATGGACCACTATGCTCAGACAGCATGGTCCCTGTTATCCTGGCGCCTAGGGTCTAGTGGAATAGAAAGACCCTGAGCAGGAAACTTCAGCACACGAAATTCACGGAACACTGGAAGGGCCATTCAAATTAAGTGATACCATTACTAGGACTGCTACCAACAGCTAAGACTTTTTTAAAGGTGTAATACATCTGGGTTCCCAGTTGTAAGAGGGCTTTGAGAGGTGACTGAGGGATTCACAAGAGTGGAAGAGCTTAACCCAGGGAAGAAGGAAGGAGAGAAGGCGCACAGGAGAACTCTGTGTATATCTGAGCACTGGATAAGACATAGGGTAAGAGAGGCCAGGGGCTTTCCTGGTGGTTCAGCAGTAAAGAATCCACCCACCCATGCAGGAGACATGCATTCAATCCCTGGGTCAGAAGATCCCCTAGATAAGGAAATGGCAACCCCACTCCAGCATTCTTGCCTGGAGAATTCCATGGACAGAGGGACCTGGTGGGCTATAGTCTATGGGGTCATAAAGAGTTGGACATGACTGAGTGATTAAACAACAGAGGGCAAAGAGAGAAAGAAGAGGATGTGAAAATGGCAGGGCTAGTGGTCAGATTTCCCTCCTGGACATCATGAAACCATACAGAATGCTACACATCCACCAAGGATGCCTCCTCCTCTGGAGGAGTGCAAGCCCCTGAAGCCCATGCAACGGTAAACACACAACAAGGCATTGCACAATCACACTTGTGTACACTGAAGCAGGGTATGTATGTATTTTTACTAAACTGGTTCCCTTTACTTCCTGGGAAACTATCCCATATCCACCAGCCTTTCTTGTATTTAGGTTTAGCCATAAAGCTGTTCTGTGCTTCCCCTATGGTGCTACAGGTAAAGAAGCCACCTATCAATGCAGGAGATGTAAGAGATGTGGGTTCGATCCCAGGTTCGGAAAGACCCCCTGGAGGAGGGCATGGAAACCCAGTCCAGTATTCTTGCCTGGAGAATCCTGTGGACAGAGGAGCCTCAAGGGCTACAGTCCACAGGGTCACAGAGAGTCAGACATGACTGAAGCAACTTAGCATGTATGCATACAACAGTTCTGGCCAAGAGAAGCTAGGCAGAAATTATGTTTGCCCCTCCAAGACTCCCCAAGCCCATCCAAGTAAAGCATCCCATCTAGATCTCTCCTAGTCTGCTGGTCAAACACAGACCCATGGCCCTGTGGGAATTGTGGAACCAGAAACTAGAAGGGTCCCTGGGTCCCTGAATGACTACATGGGGCAGAACTCACTAGCTGTGCACGAGGCAAAAATCATTGATTATATTAATGCACTGAGATTTGGGGGTTGTTTTTCTCCTTCATAACACTAATTAATACATATAAGTACCTTGATATGGCTGTTCAGTCACTAAGTTTTGTCCAACTCTCTGCAACCCATGGACTGCAGCACACCAGGCTTCCCTGTCCTTCACTATCTCCAGGAGTTTACTCAAGTTCACGTTCACTGAGTTGGTGATGCCATCCAACCAACTCATCCTCTGTCACTTTCTTCTACTTTTCCTTTATACTACCTTTGAAATGGAAGCTTCATGAAAACAAGAACTCTGTCCTCTTACTCGCCCTTGTGTCTAGAACAGTCTGATATAAAGAAGATGCTCAGATAACATTTGTAGACCAAAATATTAGCAAGTTGAGGACAAGATAAACAGCAATCAATGACCTAGAGTCCTTGGAAAGATGAGATAAATGCATATACAGAAAACTGCTCTTCTGTAAACAGTGAAGTTCTGTGAGGATATTAATTTTTACCATCACTGCTGAGGTGGGTTTGCAAATACACAGGTCAGAGCTTGTGTACAGACATAGCCACACAGAATTCTTACAGCATGCAGACCCGGGTACACAGACACAGCATAGGTGAATTCTTACAGCACAATGGGAACCCAGAGTGTTCATGTCCCAGACAGAACAAGAGATTTCCAGACTTCGTGTACATATGGGACTCAAGTCCATGCAGGACACTCCATTTCCCAAGGGCACATAAGCTGAGCTTACAGATTCATACATCAACTGTAGGATTTGGGTCTAGATAATCGCAGAATGAATAAGAATATTAACTCACACTTATCAGGTTCTTTGTAGCTGCTCAGCACTGTGATAAGAGCGTTATATATGTCCCCTCTTACTTGATTCTCTTATCAACCCTACCTGTATTATTGTTATCTTCACTTTCTAAGTCAGCACATTTAGGCTTAGAGACCTGAAGGGAGGTGCTTAAGGCCACCTGGCCAGTGGGGCTTCCTAGAGGCTTGACCGTGGTACGAGCCTTCAACCTTCCATCACCCTGTATCTTCATCTGAAATGTGGAAGCCACAGTGCATACCTGATCATCTACTAGGAGGATGAAATTAAATCAGACCATGGGTGCAGAATTCCTGTTGATCACCTGACACTTAGAGGTCAGAATTATGCCCCCTTCCTTCCTTTATCCTTCTCTTCCTTTGCCAAGGATTGCTGTTTTGTCCTAGGCAAGGTTCTGGCCTCCAAAAGCCAGCGGCAAGCAGAGGCTGTGTCCCCAAATGACGCCGCCACAAAGGGCCAGCCAGTGTGCACCAAATCCTTAATAGTATTTAAACTTTGTCTGGGCACCTAAT
The DNA here is from genome assembly GCF_027580195.1 of Bos mutus. NCBI lineage: Eukaryota > Metazoa > Chordata > Mammalia > Artiodactyla > Bovidae > Bos > Bos mutus. The sequence continues at coordinate 30,142,826 of NC_091641.1, forward strand.
TATCTTAATGATGCAGCACTCAAAATAGCACAGTCTGTGTGAACCCCAGGAAAGGTCCCATTCACAGACACAGGCCTATGAAGCCAGAGGAAAACATCTAATAACGGAATTTAACAATTGCAAACTTAAAACGGGGAAGGCTGACAGGTCTTCATGCAACCGAAGCTGGGCTCTCCCCAAGATCCCTACCTCCTGGCTGAGCTTCTCCGGATGCTTTGGCCTCTGAAATACCTCATCTCGGCTTCAGCCTTCCCTGCTTTGGAGATTGTGGCTTTTTTTTTTTATTGTTATTATATAATTTAATTCTAACAATCATGTGAGGTCAACATGGTTAAGCCCATTTCACAGATGAGGACTGAGCCTTAGAGAGTTTGATATGGAACAAAATTCCTAAGCTCTCCCTGCAGCTCATTTTCCACCTTAACAACTTAAGAAATTGTATCTTGGCAGAGAACAGGCTTGTGGTTGCCAATTTGTGGGGTGGAGGGACAGACAAGGAGTTTGGGATTAGCAGATGCAACTATTATAAACGGAGTGGATAAATAACCAGGTCCTACTGCAGAGCTCAGGGAAGTATATTCAATACCTTGGGATTAAACCATCATGGAAAAGAATATAAAAAAGAATGCACATATGTGCATAACTGAGTCACTTTGCTCTACAGCAGAAATTCACACAAAATTGTAAATCAGCTATGCTTCAATAAAATAAATTTTAAAATAAATAAATAAATACTAATTTTAAAAAAAATAATTTATGTCTTGGAAAAGAACCAAAGAGAAACCTTTCAAGAGCTGGCCTATATTGTGCTGGTTTCTGCCATATATCAATATTGTAAAGCACTTATCCTTCAACTAAAAATAAATTTTTTTTTTCAAAAAAGAATTAACTTCAACTTTGAAGTACTAAAAAAAACAAAAAACTGTCCTGTAGAATCTGCCCTTCCTTCCTATCTTTTCCTTTCTTCTCCTCCTTCTTCCCCCTTTCTTCCTTCCCAACTTTCTTTTTTCTTTTCTCACTTTAGTCTTCATCCCCCCTGTTTTCTGTCTTCCCCTCTTTTCTGCTTTATCTCCCTAGTCTCTCTATCTTTCCCCCCTCGATGTCTTTCCCTATTTCTCTTTGTCCCTGTCTCTATCTCTCTCTTTCTCCATCTATCTCTCTCCACCTCTGTTTCTGTCTCTCTCTGTGTCTCTGTCTCTGTCTTTGCCTCTCTTTCACTCTCCATCTCTGTCTCTCTGTCTCTGTCTCTCCCCTCCCACTTCCTCATTCTCACGCACTCTCATTCTCTTCCTGTATTGATTACCCACCTACTCTTTGCCTGGTCTCTCGCATCCCACTGGGATGTGAAGATCCATTAGACCTTGTCTCTGTCTTCCAGGAACCCACACTCTGGTAGAGCCAGGAGATAAAGAGCACACAGACAAGTGCAGCAGGAGGTAAGCACGACAGTAAGGGAGGTCAGTGGGCTGTAGGAGCGTGGAAGAGGGCCCCCGGGGAAGGCTCAGTCTGCAAGGCAGTCTCTATGCCACTGTCCAAACCATTCTCCCGGCTCAAGAGGTCACCTTCTGCATAAACAGGGCTACCAAGGCTTTGTCAGCCTCTGTAGATCACCAAGTTCTCAATTTGTGCCATGGAACACTTAAGGGCTTACTGCTACCTAGGATGTGTCAGGGAACTGGACCCTTCCTCATATCTTGTCCATTCCAAACTGGGCTGGTCATTGCTGAGAGAATCATCCTAGTAGTTAAAAAGAAAAAGAAATAGGCCTGCTGTCTGCCTGTCTCTGGGCAATGGTGAAGAGTCAGGTAAAATCAGGTATCAGCCGGCCAACGTCCACCACTGGTCTCACAGTTGATCAGTGTTCAGCATTTGTGAGAACAGATTAGTAAACAAAAAACACATAAATGTATCCTGAGTGGTAATGATAGCTTTGCACCAGACTGGGTTTTCATGGGGCTTCCCAGGTGGGACTAGTGGTAAAGAACCTGCCTACCAATGCAGAAGACACAAGAGACACAGGTTCAATCCCTGGGTTGGGAAGATCCCCTGGAGAAGGTCACGGCAACCCACTCCAGTATTCTTGCCTTGAGAATCCCATGGGCAGAGGAGCTTGGTGGGCTACAGTCCATGGGGTCGCAAAGAGTCAGACACGACTGAAGTGACGTGGCACAGAGATGAGGGAGTCATCCTTGTTGTTAAAAGAGAAAAAGAAATTGGTCTGACGTCTGCCTGTCTCTGTCCTGGGCAATGGTGAATAGTCAGGTAAAATCAGACAGAGACTGTCTCATGTTGAGGTCATCTTGTGTAGATGGGATAAACATCATATTTGGAGTCAAACAGATTTTCATTCCTAACTGTGAGGCCTTGGGTAAGAAACCTCAATTTATGCAGCTCAGTGTCACATTTCCCCAATGTGGATTATGACATCTGCATTGCAAGAGTACTGATCAAAATGGAGATGAGAACAATGGCTCCTCCATCATAAAAGAAGAATACAACTTTTTAGAAAACTTATGATTTTTAAATTTATGACTCTAATTCATCATTACGGTGCTGTGAGATAGGTATCATCATATACTCATTTCAGGAGGGAAGCGAAAACTCGAAGATACATCACTAATAAAACAGAGGGCCAGAATCTGAGGCGCAGTCCTTCCAAATGGGATACCCCACCCCATCAGAGAAGTTACTGTCAGGAAGGAAATCAGTGGTGAATTCACATGGCAAGCCCATGCAGACAGTGGAAGACACTGATCGTTTCTCAGTTATTTCACCCTGTCCAGAGGACAGGTTAGAGGAGAAGGTGTGCCTGTCCAGAATTCCCTGAAATGTTATAGGTAACCTACAAACACTGAAAGGTTCCACAGGCCTCATGCTTTAACAGGTCTGATCTCTCTTGAGCTTGGGAAACTGACACCCCACCCCACCTCCCCACCCCTCTCCCCACCTCCACAGTCCCCTCCACACTCCCCAGCTAATAACTTAGGTCATAGGTCAACCTCTCTTCAAAGCCTTTCTTTGGTCTCAGCTTGAGCAAACTCCAATTTGGTGATTGTTCATTATCCCCCCATTTAGGTAATTTTCAACACACAGTGGAGCCTTTAAACACTGAACAATGTTGCCAATCTTTTTTGGGCAGCCTCTGCTAGGCATTAAGAGGTAAACTGACTGCAGCAGGAGGAGGAATTTGGAACACAGTTTCCATTAATAGAAATAGAGGAAGCCAAGTACATCTTGAAGTTGGGTCGTGGTAGGGGTCATTAGACACCTGTGTATGGAGGGCTGAACTCAATCTGAGTCAGGACTAAATGCCCCTCAGTGAGGGCTTTCCCCATCAAGGACAGCACCCCCAAATGCAGGATACAGTGGCTTGGAGAAGGTACTCAAAAGCTGGTACTCAAGATGTCATCTTCTGCACACACAGTACTGCTAAAGCTTTGTGAGCCTGTGTAGATCACTGAGTTCTCAACCTGTGCTATAGAATGCTTAAGGTTTGTTGCTAGCTAGGATGTGGCAGGGAACTGGGCTCTTCCTCATATCCTGTCAATTTCAAAATGGAGACAAGCACAGTGACTCCTCCATCATAAAAGAACACAGTAAATGATACTTGCAGGCATGCATGCTAAGCTGCTTCAGTCATGTCCAACTCTTTGCAAACCTATAGACTATAGCCCTCCAAACTCCTCCGTCCATGGGATTATCCAGGCAAGAATACTGGAGTGGGTAGCCATTCCTTCCTCCAGGGGATCATCTCGACCCAAGGATTGAACCTGCAGCTCCTGCATTGCAGGCGGATTCTTTACTGCTGAGCCACCGGGGAAGCTCAAAATGATACTTATGGTTTCTAAATTTATAACTCCAGTCCACTGAGTACCTGCTGTATGCAAAGCCTTTTAATAATTTGCCTTGCCTCATTTTCAGAATAACATCAAGAGTTGGGGGTAGTATTCATATTTTGTTAAAGAGAATACAGAGGTAAAAACCCAAAGTCACATAGCTCCTAAGTTCCAGGATTTGCAATGCGATCTGTCTAGCTCCAACAGTCTGCTGGCTGATAACCACTTCACTAGGAAAAGGGCTCACATCCTGGATTCTCCCTAATATCTCTGTTTTGCCCAGATAGGGCTGCTTCTCTTGGAGGCAGTTGAACAATTATAAGTTCACTATCTCCTATTCTCAAGTGGCTCAGTGTGAAAAGAATCCACCTGCCAATGTGGGAGACAGCAGTTTGATCCCTTGATCAGGAAGATACCCCAGAGAAGGAAATGGGAACCCACTCCAGTATTCTTGCTGGGATAATCCCTTGAACAGAAAAGCTTGTGGGCTATAGTCCATTGGGTCACAAAGAATCGGACATGACCGAGTGACTGAGCACTCACTCACTCATCTTCTATGATAACATAAAATGTTATCACATAACATCTGCCCATTCTCACCTAGATTCTCAGTTTCTGCCACCCATGCTTACCATCCATCTCATACCTTTGTTTTAAAAAGATATAATCCACCTTCCCTAACGTGTGCATTCAACAGAGCAATTTTCCTGTATTATTCAGAACAGCCACCTTATGAGTAGGTATCAATAGCAACTGGGTCACTCATACCCCATCCTATTATGGCAGCCAGGCATCATTAATCAATTTCCCACTGAGCAGCCACTACCAGTCGATCAGATTAGGCACCAAAGATTTAATCTATTCACCAGCCCTGACCCAAGCCCATCACAGCTCCTAAAAATATGAATGAATTTATCCTTTGGATTAACAAAATTTCTTCTTTCTTGCCTCACTTCCCAAGAGAGCAGAAAAACAAACTGACTGTATTCTAATGTGTACCTTTACCACCACGTCTCTTTTATTTTTTTAATTCCCACATATCCCCTCAAAGATTTGGATCCAGACAAATATTCTAGTTCTCAAAACCTAGTTTTATCATATTTGTTTGAGTTACATGAGCTTTGGGATGTTAGTTTCTTTATCCATAAGACAAGTGGGATAATATGGTCCCTGTGGTGTTGTTTCAGCATTAAATGAGCAAACATTCATGGGGCACCAAGCACAACACCATTAGTGACATTAGACCACTAATGTCAACACGCTTCTCCCAAACACCAGTCATTATACTTGTCTATTTGCTCCTTACAGAAAACTGATACTGAACAACACTACGTAGCAAACCTACAAACCCAAGTGATACCATAGATTTCTTTTCCAACTTCTTGGGAAAAAATGCCCAAACATCTTAAAGGTATCTCTTCCTCTTCCACCAGCACTGCCTGGCTGGTTTCCTATATTACAGAGATCTTTCCACCCCATTCCCTCCAGAATTTTGGGAAGAGCATGAGTACCTCAAGCCAACCTTAAGAAGGGCTTTCCTGGTGGTCCATTGGTTAAGAATCCACCTACCAATGCAAGGGACACGGGTTCAATCCCTGGTTCAGGAAGATCCCACATACTGCGGAGCAACTAAACCCATGCAGTGCAAGTACTGAAGCCTGTGCTCTAGAGTCCACGCTCCACAACAAGAAAAGCCACTGCGAGGAGAAGCCGTGCATTGCAACTAGAGAGCAGCCCCCACTTGCCAAAACTAGAGAAAGCCCAAGCACAGCAACAAAGACCCAATGCAGCCAAAAATAAATAAAAACAAAGACCCTGATGCTGGGAAAGATTGAAGGCAGGAGGAGAAGGGGGCGACAGAGGGTGAGATGGTTGGATGGCATCATGGATTCAATGCACCTGAGTTTGAGCAAACACCAGGAGAGGGAAGCCTGGCATGCTGCAGTTCATGGGGTCACAAAGAGTCGGACATGACTTAGTGACTGAACAACAACAATAATTAATAAATAAATCTTTTAAAAATTTGAGGATAGCCACTTGCCAGAAGCAGAAACAGTCATTGGTGTCCTGGCAAGAAATGGCTGTGACCCAAATAGATGGAGAAATATACCATGTTCGTGGATCAGAAGAATCAATATAGTGAAAATGAGTATACTACCCAAAGCAATCTATAGATTCAGTGCAATCCCTATCAAGCTACCAATGGTATTTTTCATGGAATTAGAACAAATAATTTTGCAATTTGTATGGAAATACAGAAAACCTTGAATGGCCAAAGCAATCTTGAGAAAGAAGAATGGAACTGGAGGAATCAACCTACCTGACTTCAGACTATACTACAAAGCTACAGTAATTAAGACAGTATGGTACTGGCACAAAAACAGAAATACAGAACAAAATAGAAAGCCCAGAGATAGATCCACACACCTATAGACACCTTATCTTAGACAAAGGAGGCAAGAATATACAATGGAGAAAAGACAATCTCTTTAACAAGTGGTGCTGGGAAAACTGGTCAACCACTTGAAAAAGAATGAAGCTAGAACACTTTCTAACACCATACACAAAAATAAACTCAAAATGGATTGAAGATCTAAATGTAAGACCAGAAACTATAAAACTCCTAGAGGAAAACATAGGCAAAACACTCTCTGACATAAACCACAGCAGGATCCTCTATAACCCACCTCCCAGAGTAATGGAAATAAAAGCAAAAATAAACAAATGGGACCTAATTAAACTTAAAAGCTTTGCACAATGAAGGAAACTATAAGCAAGGTGAAAAGACAGCCTTCAGAATGGGAGAAAATAATAGCAAAAAAAGCAACTGACAAAGAATTAATCTCCAAAATATACAAGCAGCTCATGAAGCTCAATTCCAGAAAAATAAACTACCCAATCAAAAAATGGGCCAAAGAACTAAACAGACATTTCTCCAAAGAAGACATACAGATGGCTAACAAACACATGAAAAGATGCTCAACATTACTCATTATCAGAGAAATGCAAATTAAAATCACAATGAGGTACCATCTCACACTGGTCAGAATGGATGCTATCAAAAAGTCTACAAACAATAAATGATGGAGAGGGTGTAGAGAAAAAGGAACCCTCTTACACAGTTGATGGGAATGCAAACTAGTACAGCCACTATGGAGAACAGTGTGAAATTCCTTAAAAAACTGGAAATACAACCCCCATATGACCCAGCAATCCCACTGCTGGGTGTACACACTGAGGAAACCAGAATTGAAAGAGACACATGTACCCCAATGTTCATCGCAGTACTGTTTATAATAGCCAGGACATGGAAGTAACCTAGATGTCCATCGGCAGACAAATGGATAAGAAAGCTGTGGTACATATACACAATGGAATATTACTCAGCTATTAAAAAGAATGTATTTGAATCAGTTCTAATGAGGTGGATGAAACTGGAGCCTATTATACAGAGTGAAGTAAGTCAGAAAGAAAACCACCAATACAGTATATTAACACATATATACGGAATTTAGAAAAATAGTAATGATGACCCTATATGCGAGACAGCAAAAGAGTCACAGATGTAAAGAACAGGCTGTTGGGAGAAGGCGAGGGTGGGATGATTTGAGAGAATAGCATTGAAACATGTATATTACCATATGTGAAATAGATTGCCAGTCCAGGTTCGATGCATGAAACAGGGTGCTCAGGGCTGGTGTGCTGGGATGACCCAGAGGGATGGGATGTGGAGGGTGGTGGGAGGGGGGTTCAGGATCGGGGGACACATGTACACCCATGACTGATTCATGTGAATGTATGGCAAAAACCACTACAATATTGTAAAGTAATTAGCCTCCAATTAAAATAAATAAATTAATTAAAAAAATAAAAAAAGAAATGACCGTGTCCTAAAGCTGAAGAGGACCTTTGGTTGAACAACAACAACAAAATTCTGCAATAGCTGGTAAATGCCTAGAGCTGAATTATACACAGAGGCTGACTTTCCTTCTGTCAAAACCAATGTCAGTCCCAGCTTATTTATTTCTTCAACACAAGTATTGAGCCCCTATTCTGGGCAACCCATGGGTTATATCCACGAACCATCCCTCCAGTCAATTCTTCAATGAGCTGAAAAATATGAGAGTAACCTTGGACATGGACTGAGAGCTTCCCATGTGCTGGGCACTGTGGTATTTGATATGGGCTCTCTCCCTCTGTCCTCAGAAAATACCATGCAATAGGACTCCCATTATCATCATTTTATCAAAGAGGAGACTTGACAGTGAGAGGAAAGGATGCTGAATATGCCTGTTATAGACACCTGTCCTCTGTGTGTGTGTGTTGAATTTAGTAATCTATCACAAAAGTCACAATGATCTTGCAAAATTTTTAAGAAGAAATGGACAAAATGAAACATTAAAGTTGTCTACTCCCCTTTCAACTCACAAGATTAACATGGATACTGTCTGGGGTAGACCCTTGCCAGACATTGCCCATCCAACAAAGAAGGCATATTGAATATAATTCTTCATATATTAGAGCTTTCTTCTATTAGTGTTTTGTGTTAATATCTTTGGGCTTCCCTGGTGGCTCAGACAGTAAACAATCTGCCTGCAATGTAGGAGATCTGGGTTTGATCCCTGGGTAGGGAAGATCCCCTGGAGAAAGGAATGGCTACACAAATACAAAGGAATCTTTGTGTTTCCAGTTGAAAAAGTAACACATGGTTATGATAGAAAATGTACAGAATGCAGAGACAGAGTCTCCCAATTGCCCATCACATTACTGCACAAGTCTGAACTGGGTCAGGTAACCAGAGTTTAGTGGTGGAAAGACCACTGGGCTAGGAGACAAATCAATGTGTAGGGAATCCCAGGTCCTTCCCTATGTACTAGCTGAGTAACTTTAAAAAAAATTCCCTTAATCTCCTTGACTCAGTTTTCCTATCTGTAAAATGGGTTTAAATGCATGTTTTCCTATCTGTAAAATGGATTTAAATGCTTACCTCCAAGAATTACACATGCTTAGCAAAAGGACTATCATATAGGTACTAAAAACACAAATAAAGAGTGCCCATCCTCTTCCCTCGCTAATGGCATTATTATTTGATTAGCCTTGCCTTCTCTACTCCCTTCCTCAAAACAAGGCAGCCTTCCCACACTGTGGAACATCCTTGACTTCTCTCTTCCCTTCTTTCCCAACCTGCCAGGGCTATTTCTCTCTCTCTCTCTCAGCATTTTCCTCTCTCATAAATGTTTGCAAGGGCTGCTCTGTCACATTGTGTTTTCAGGACTGGTTTTGCCACCTTCTTCACAGAGCTGATTTGACATAAATATTTATGTGTAAAAATATGTTCTCCTGCCCCCCCGCCCCCATCCTCCTCCCTACATACTACCACTGGGACATGGTGGAGATGGTGCCACCAGGCAGTGTGTGGGGCACCGGGGCCACTAGCTTCATCCCGCATAGTGGGGGGGACAAGATGTTTGATGCGGAATTCCCTGGTAACAAGTCCTCACTGATAATATGCCAAAGGGCCCCAAAACTCTCTAGTGGAATCTATCATTCACATCCTTCAGGGGTGGGAGTAACTCTGTGTTCAAACCAGTCCGGTCAAAGCTAAGAGAAATATATATATGACTACATGTGTACCAGTACTCTTTCCTGGAAAGTCCCATGGACGGAGGAGCCTGGTAGGCTGCAGTCCATGGGGTCGTGAAGAGTCGGACACGACTGAGCAACTTCACTTTCACTTTTCGCTTTCATGCATTGGAGAAGGAAATGGCAACCCACTCCAGTGTTCTTGCCTGGAGAATCCCAGGGACGGGGGAGCCTGGTGGGCTGCCATCTATGGGGTCGCACAGAGTCAGACACGACTGAAGTGACTTAGCAGCAGCAGCAGCAGCATCCTTCAGAGAAGGCAATAGCACTCCACTCCAGTACTCTTGCCTGGAAAATCCCATGGACGGAGGAGCCTGGAAGGCTGCAGTCCATGGGGTCGCTGAGGGTCGGACACGACGGAGCGACTTCACTTTCACGCATTGGAGAAGGAAATGGCAACCCACTCCAGTGTTCTTGCCTGGAGAATCCCAGGGACTGGGGAGCCTGGTGGGCTGCTGTCTATGGGGTGGCACAGAGTCGGACACGACTGAAGTGACTCAGCAGCAGCACCCCTCCTTTAATGCATTCTCAGAGCCGCCTGCAGATACACCTACACTACTGTCCCCTCCTACACTACAGTCATGCCATTTTTAAGGACATGTCAGCTGGAGTCACCCCATTCGCACCTGACCTCTAAGACCACACTGTCTTCATCTCTTTCTGTCTCCCTGTTATGTTCTCATTCTCCCTGGAGCCCAGCCTTCTGTTTCCGAGGTCATCCACCATCCTTCTTCCAAACACTGTACCTCCTAGTGACTGTTGCTGTGGAAGGTGGACTTGCCTGGTACCTTAGATCTCATGCAATTCACAACAACAACAGCAAAAACAAAAGATGAGACCTCTTTCAATATTCAGTAGTCATCTCAGAAAAGTAGTTGTTCAACGACTCAGTAACAAAATGCTTGTCTTGAGCTGAGTGAAAGACCCAATGGCTTCCCTGGTGGCTCAGAGGTTAAAACGTCTGCCTGCAGTGCGGGAGACCTGGGTTCGATCCCTGGTTCAGGAAGATCCCCTGGAGAAGGAAATAGCAACCCACTCCAATAATCTTGCCTGGAGAATCCCATGGATGGAGGAGCCTGGTGGGCTGCAGTCCATGGGGTCGAAAAGAGTCAGACACAACCGAGCGACTTCACTTCACAGCCCTCTGAGGCCCTGATCAAGGGAAATGTGGTTTTGGGTGTGAGAGAGTCAACTACTAGCTAGGTTGATAAGAAGTCCAAGGACCCCGAGGAAGAGAAAGGGGTCTGGAGCCCTTAAGAAGGAGAAAGGGGTCCAAGGCTCTCAAGGAGGAGAAAAGGACAAACATTTTTTTTTCTACATTGCTTTGTTTTAGTCAATATAACAATGTATCTTGCTTGAGAATATGTTTCTCCTTAACAAGAACCTTCTAACTAACCTTGTTATCTTAAAACTTGTATACTTTGGAATGTGTCTGGTAAGATCTTTCTATCTTTCTTCAAATCCTGTTATCTTAAGATGTACGTTGTGGGGGTGGGTCTGATAAAAGTATATAAGGCCTTGCTTAGACTAGCAAGGGGAGGCACTCTCCACCCCACTTCTGATGTCTATGTCAGAAGCTTCCTCTGTCCCTTTCATACTTTAATAAAACTCTGCTACACAAAAGTTCTTGAGTGATCAAGCCTGGTCCCTGGTCCCTGGTCCCGAAGCTACATCTTCTTTGGAGACCAAGAATCCGACACTATTCATCATAAGCTATCAGGTGCAGCCCAGTTCACCCTCAACTCCCACTAAGTCAGTTTCTCTAACAGTGAAAGTGTTAGTCACTCAATGCTGTCTGACTCTTTGTGATCCCATGGACTGTAGCCAGTCAGGCTCCACTGTCCATGGGATTCTCCAGGCAGGAGTACTGGGTTGGAGTGGGTTGGGTGGAGTACTGGAGTGGGTTGCCAGTCCCTTCTCCAGGGTATCTTCCCAACCTAGGGATCAAACCTGGGTCTCCTGAATTGCAGGTGGATTCTTTACCATCTGAGCCACCAGGGAAGCCCCCACCTTCCCTGAAGGAAACAGCAAATAGAGACACTGCTGCCTATACCTTTTAGGAGGCTATTAAAAGAGGTAATTTACTTACAATTCATAAAATTATTAGTAACTAATAAGGATAATTAATAGTCACTAGTTGATATAATTATTCAATAATATAGAACATAAGTAATAATATTTATTATTGATTAGTAATGAGCACTTACATTACATCAATAAGTAGAAATATGACATTAACAATCTATTAGCAAAAGCAATCTCTCAGATTGGGTCAGAAACTTTAAAATCTAGCCCTTCTTTGTAGAACATAGTGAAATTGCATGATGAATTATTCAAAAGGACACCATTTAGAAAAAAAATCAGAAAAGCAGAGTTCTGACATCAAAGATATCATTTGAGTCTGTATGACCTAAGGCTTGCAGACCTGCTCTCAACAAGCTTCTGGTTTCCCAGCTGCAAACCAAGGACATGACTATCTCCGGGGGAGCATGTGTGCTAAGTCACTTCAGTCATATTTGGCTCTTTGCAACCCCATGGACTGTAACCTACTAGGCTCCTCTGTCCATGAGATTCTCAATGTAAGAATACTGGAGTGGGTTGCCATACCCTCCTCCAGGAGATCTTTCCAACCCAGGGATCGAACGTATATCTCTTACATCTCCTGCACTGGCAGGCATTTCTTTACCACTAGCACTACCTGGGAAGCTCCTCCAGGGGAGGGAGGCATGTAAATGTCAGGATATTCAGACCTTGCTCTTCCAAGTGTGGTCCACAGACATCAGCTGTGAAGGAACAGCTGAGGTCAGCTGGACTCTGAGCTCTGAAGGGCTTTCACTAAAACCCTGGCCTGTTCCCTTACTAGCTGTTTGGCCCTGGGTGAATCACTGAATTTTTGTCAGTCTCAGTGTCCTTACCTGTTAAAGGAGGCTATGTCTATCTGTGTCATAAAGTCATTATGAGTATAAATAACACAAAACACATAAGAAAGGATAAAGTTGTTATCACTACAGATATAGCTGAAATTAGAAAAATAGAGTATGATTTGTAAGTTTCACCATAAATTAGAAATCAAGTTGATGTGGTCAATTTTTCAAGCAAGATATTCATGACCCAACTGCCCCAAGAAAAAAGTGAAAACCACAGTAAACCAAAAGCCATTTAAAAATTGAAGTAACTTCTATGGTGCTTCTCTTTCAGTGTTTTTTTTGTCAATCTTTCAGCATTTCAGAATAAAAAGTCAGGGTAAAAAGAAATTTAGACAAAGGTCCTAGCTCAAGATGGTTTTCTAGCCAAATTCTAGCAAACTTGCAAGAAATGGATAATTCCATTGTAGTCACACTATTCTAGAACATAGAAAAGGATGAGACTTACCCTCATAACTTTATAACAGCAGTATAATCTTAGTACAAAGACAGGACAAAGATGGTTAGAAATGTATCCCAAGCCAATCGCCTTGACTCAAGAAAAGACCACACAAGAAAACCTATCTCCATTACACACAGGGTGCAAAACAAACAAAAAACAAACTGAACCAGGGTATCTGTAAAAGCTTGGCACCAGATCAATAATCTGTCTCGTATATTCAGTTCAGTTCATATCAGTCGCTCAGTCACGTTCTAATGAACTCTTTGCAACCCCATGGACTGCAGCAAGCCAGGCTTCCCTGTCCTTCTTCATCTCCTGGAGCTTGCTCAAACTCATGTCCATCCAGTTAGTTATGCTATCCAAACAATTCGTCCCCTTCTCCTCCAGGCTTCAATCATTCCCACCATCAGGGTCTTTTCCAATGAGTCAGTTTTTCCCATCAGGTGGCCAAAGTACTGGAGCTTCAGTTTCAGCATCAGTCCTTCCAATGAATATTCAGGGCTGATTTCCTTTAGGATTGACTGGTTGGATCTTCTTGAGGGACTCTCCAAGGGAATCTCAAGAGTCTTCTCCAACACCACAGTTCAAAAGCATCAATTCTTTGTCACTCAGCTTCCTTTATGGTCTAACACTTACATCCATACATGACTAATGGAAAAACCATAGCTTTGACTAGATGGACCTTTGTCGGCAAAGTAATCTCTCTCCTTTTTAATATGCTGTATAGCTTGGTCATAAGTTTTCTTCCAAGGAGTGCATGTCTTTTAATTTCATGGCTGCAGTCACCATCTGAAGTGATTTTGGAGCCCAAGAAAATAAAGTCTGTCACTGTTTCCATTGTTTCTCCATCTATTTGCCATGAAGCAATGGGAATGGATGCCATGATCTTCATTTTTTGAATGTTGAATTTTAAGCCAGCTTTTTCACTCTCCTCTTTCAAGAGAGGCTCTTTAGTTCTTCTTTGCTTTCTGCCATAACTGCTGCTAAGTCACTTCAGTCATGTCTGACTCTGTGCGACCCCATAGACGGCAGCCCACCAGGCCTCACCATCCCTGGGATTCTCCAGGCAAGAACACTGGAGTGGGTTGCCATTTCCTCCTCCACTGCATGAAAGTGAAAAGTGAAAGTGAAGTCGCCCAGTCATGTCCAACTCTTAGCGAACCCATGGACTGCAGCCTACCAGGCTCCTCCATCTATGGGATTTTCCAGGCAAGAATACTGGAGTGGGTTGCCATAAGGATGGTGTCAACTGCATATCTGAGGTTATTGATATTTCTCCCAGCAATCTTGATTCCAGCTTTTGCTTCATCCAGTATGGAATTTTGCATGGTGTACTCTGCATGTAAGTTAAATAAGCAGACTGACAATATACAGCCTTGACATACTCCTTTCCCAATTTGGAACCAGTCTGTTGTTTTGTCTCTGGTTCTAACTGTTATTTCTTGACCTGCATGCAGATTTCTCAGGAGGCAGGTAAGGTGGTCTGGTATTCCCATCTCTTTCAGAATTTTCCACAGTTTGTTGCGATCCACACAGTCAAAGGTTTTGGCATAGTCAGTAAAGCAGAAATAGATGTTTTTCTGGAACTCTCTTGCTTTTTCTATGATCCAACAGATGTTGGCAATTTGATCTCTGGTTCCTCTAACTTTTCTAAATCCAACTTGAATATCTGGAAGTTCCCAGTTCATGTACGGTTGAAGCCTCACTTGGAGAATTTTCAGCAGTACTTTGCTGGTGTGTGAGATGAGTGCAATTGTGTAGTAGTTTGAACTTTCTTTGGCATTGCCTTTCTTTGAGGTTGGAATGAAAACTGACCTTTTCCAGTCCCATGGCCACTGATGAGTTTTCCAAATTTGCTGGCATATTGAATGCAGCACTTTAACTGCATCATCTTTCAGGATTTAAAATAGCTCAACTGAAATTCCATCACCTCCACTAGCTTTGTTCATAGTGATGTTTCCTAAGGCCCATTTGACTTCACATTCCAGGATGTCTGGCTCTAGGTGAGTGATCACACCATGGTGTTATCTGGGTCATGAAGATCTTCTTTGTATAGTTCTTATGTGTATTCTTGCCACCTCTTATTAATATCTTCTGCTTCTATTAGGTCCATACTGTTTCTGTACTTTATTGTGGCCTCCATCTTGGTATCACTAATTTCTTGAAGAGATCTCCAGTCTTTCCCGTTCTATCGTTTTCCTCTATTTCTTTGCATTGATCCCTGAGGGAGCCTTTCTTATCTCTTCTTGCTGTTCTTTGGAACTTGCATTCAGATGGGTATATCTTCCTTTTGTCTTTTGCCTTTAGCTTCTCTTCTTTTCTCAGCTATTTGTAAGGCCTCCTCAGAGGACCATTTTGCCTTTTTACATTTATTTTTCTTTTGGATGGTCTTGATAACTGCTTCCTGTACAATGTCAGGAACCTCTGTCCATAATTCTTCATGCACTGTCTATCAGATCTAATCCCTTGAATCCATTTGTCACTTTTACTGTATAATCATAAGGGATTTGATTTAGGTCATACCTGAATGGTCTAGTGGTTTTCCCTACTTTCTTCAATTTAAGTCTGAATTTGGCAATAAGGAGTTCATGGTCTGAGCCACAGTCAGCTCCTGGTCTTATTTTTGCTGACTATATAGAGCTTCTCCATCTTCGGCTGCAAAGAATAAAATCAATCTGATTTCAGTATTGACCATCTGGTGATGTCCATGTGTAGAGTCGTCTCTTGTGTTGTTGGAAGAGGGTGTTTGCTATGACCAGTGCGTTCTCTTGGCATAACTTCTAGCCTTTGCCCTGCTTCATTTTGTACTCCAAGGCCAAATTTGCCTGTTACACCAGGTATATCTTGACTTCTTACTTTTGCATTCCAGTTCCCTATGATGAAAAGGACATCATTTTTTTTGGTGTTAGTTCTAGAAGGTCTTGTAGGTTGTCATGCTGCTGCTAAGTCGCTTCAGTCATGTCCGACTCTGTGCGACCTCAGAGACAGCAGTCCATCAGGCTCCCCCATCCCTGGGATTCTCCAGGTAAGAACACTGGAGTGAGTTGCCATTCCTTCTCCAATGCATGAAAGTGAAAATTGAAAGTGAAGTCGCTCAGTCGTGTCTGACTCTTTGTGACCCCGTGGACTGCAGCCTACCAGGCTCCTCCGTCCATGGGATTTTCCAGGCAAGAGTACTGGAGTGGGTTGCCATAGAACCATTCAATTTCAGCTTCTTTGGCATTAGTGATTGGGGTATAGACTTGGATTACTGTGATATTGAATGGTTTGCCTTGGAAACGAACAGAGATCATTCTGTCATTTTTGAGATTGCATCTAAGTACTGCATTTTGGACTCTTTGTTGATTATGAGGGCTACTCCATTTCTTCTAAGGGATTCTTGCCAGCAGCGTACATGTAATGGTCATCTGAATTTTGTCTCCATCGTTGTAGCAATTTCAGCTTCTTCAAAGTGTTTTAACAAAGGGAACTACTGAAATATGAAAGTAAACTAAACAACCTTGGGAAGAGGACGTAAGTCTTACAAGTTGAAAGAAAAGTCAAACGACACAAAATAACATGAACAAAAGTGAAATGTACAGTCCCCACCCCACCCCGGACATATACCCACCACCTAGAGCTCACTAATTAAACTGAAAGAGACACTCTCTGAAGTAAGAGGGAGGATGGGAAAAGCATGAGTCAATATCCACTTTTTTCCTAACTTTTTCACAATAATGAATGAAAAGGTTCCGCTCCAATTTTATTGTTAACAAATGAACAGTGGCCAAGGTTCAGTCTCTGGTTGGAGAGCTGAGATCCCACAAGCCGCACGGTGTGGCCAAGAAACAAAACAATACCAGAAGATGAAAAGAAAAAACAAAAATGAAGAAAAAGAATTAAATGTATTCATTAAGCACATATGGGCTTCCCTGGTGGCTCAGAGGTTAAGCACATAAAGGCAACCAGCAGAAGAACTTTAAAAATGACTATAGAAATCATGGAAATAGCAGGAAAGGAGGGGGAAAGGAGACTAAAAAAAGATCTAGATAAGTGATTCTCAATTCTGGTTGCTCATTAGAATACCTGGGGAAGATTTTTAAACCCTGATGCCTATACCACATGCCAGAGCAAATAAATCCAACTCTTGGATGGGAGCCAGACATCAGAATTTGTTAAAGCTCTGGATGGGATTCCAGCATGTGGCTAAAGTGGGAAGCACCAATTTAGAGCAAAAGATACAAGATGGAAAGGAAAGAAAACAGCAAGGAGGTATGAAGAAGAATATCACCCAAAAGTGAACAGAATTAATCATAAACAAGTTCTATCTTAAGTAGAAATATGATCAAATAATATATTAAAAGAAAAAGATTCACAGGCTGGGTCAAAAAAAAAAAAATTAAAGCCCAAGGACCTACTAGATAGCATGGAGAACTGTACTCAATATTCTATAATAAACTAAATGAGAAAAGAATTTGAAAAAGAATAGATATAGGTATATATATAACTGAATCATTCTGCTGTATACCTGAAACTAATACAATAATGTAAATCTACTATACTCCAATATAAAATAAAACTGAAAAATCAAAGCCTAGACTTTATTTGCTGAGTGTCGAAGAATGGATGCTTTTGAACTGTGGTGTTGGAAAAGACTCTTTCGAGTCCCTTGGATAACAAAGAGACCAAACCAGTCAGTCTTAAAGAAAATCAACCCTGAATATTCATCGCAAGGACTGATGCTGAAGCTCCAATACCTTGGCCACCTGATGCAAAGAGTCAACTCATTGCAAAGACCCTGATGCAGGGAAAGATTGAGGGCAAGAGGAGAACAAGGCAACAGAGGATGCGATGGTTAGATAGCATCGCTCACTCAGTGGTCATGAGTTTGAGGAAACTGGGAAATGGGAAGCCTGGTGTGCTGCAGTCCACAGGGTCACAAAGAGTCGGACACAACTGAGCAGCTAACAACATTCTCCAATATAAAACAAAATTGAAAAATCAAAGCCTAGCATTTATTTGCAAGTCACAAGTTGCACAATGAGTTATTTAAAAGAGTATTGTACACACTGCTGTATTTAAAATGGGTAACCAAAAAGGACCTACTGTATAGCACATGGAACTCTGCTCAAAGTTATGTGGCAGCCTGGATGGGAGAGGAGTTTGAGGGAGAATGGATACATATATATGTACGGCTGAGTCCCTTTGCTGTTCACCAGAAACTATCGCAACACTTAGTCAGCCATGCATGCATGCGTGCATGTGTGATCAGTCGCTCAATCAATTATACTCCAATACAAAATAAAAAGTTTAAAAAAACAAATAAAAGAGCACTGTATTCAAAGTCGGAATATCTGAAATCTAAAACTGAAGATCTCACTTGAGGCTATGTGATGTCATGCAAGGTACCTCCTCTCTTTAAGCTTCCACTCTTTTTTTTTTTTTTTAGCTGTTATAAGTTTATTGTGTTTTTCTACAGTTTCTTTACACTTTTATTAGTTCTTAATATAAATTTATTTATTTTAATTGGAGGCTAATTACTTTACAATATTGTATTGGTTTTGCCATACATTGACATGAACAGCTGCAAACCGAGGACGTGGCATTCTTCAGAAGAGACTGCAATCTGTTAAGAAACGAGCAAAAGTGCTCTAAACTTCAGAATACCCGGGCCTTGCATCTCAGTGTGGTCCACAGACCAGCTACATTGGCATCTTCGAAGAGCTTGTAAGAAATGCAGATTCTCTACTAACTCCAGACTCAAGGAATCAGAATCTATATTGTAACAAGAGCCCCCTAGTGATCTGTGTACATATTTTTTTTTTTTGCCACATGTCATGTAGGATCTTAGTTCCCCAACCAGGGATAGAACTGACGCCCCCTGCGTTGAAAGCATGGAGTCTTTACCACTAGAATGCCAGGGAAGTCCCATCTGTGTATATCTTAATGTTTGAGAAGCACCGCTCTAGATGGCTATGTGACCTTCCCTGAGTTAACTATGATTAACTCTGTAACCTTTCCAGAGTTACAAAGACAAGAGCTATTGCCTGTTCTTGCCATCTCATCGCCTCTGTCTTGGCTCCCTCCTCTCAAAGGCCCTCCTCCCACCCTTGTCTAGCTAACCCCTCCTTGATCTTTGAGATGGAAAACACCCACATATATACCTCCCTGCTGGGTTACCTGCCTTTCCTGTGCTTCTCTCTGTCAAAATCTTCACCTGCTATAATGCATAATTTTTGGTTTATATGGCATCCCCCATAAGCTTTTTTTTTTTTTAAACAAACAACTTTTTTTTGAAGTATGATTGGTAAACAATGTTTTCTATGGTAAAGTGATTCAGTTCTCTCTCTCTCTCTCTCTCTCTCTATATATATATATATATATATATTCTTTTTCAGATTTTCCCATTATAGGTTAATATAAGATATTAGCTACAGTTCCCTGTACTTTACACTAGTTTCTTATTGTTTATCTACTTTATATATACTAGTATGCTTCTGTTGACCCTAAATTTCCAATTTATCCCTCCCTGCCTTGCACTTTGGTAACCATTCGTTTGTTTCCTATGTCTGTGAGTCTATTTCTGTTTTGTAAATAAGTTCATTTGTACATTTTTTAGACTGTCTATATAAGTGATATATGATATTTGTCTCTCTCTGTCTGACTGACTTCAGTTAGAATGACAGTCTCTAGGCCCATCCTTGTTGCTGCAAATGGCAACATCTCATTCTTTTTATGGTTGAGTACTATTCCATCGCGTATATATACCACTTCTTCTTTGTCCATTCAGCTGTTGATGGACACTTAGGCTGCCTCCCTGAGTGCTGCTGTGAACACTGGGATGCATGTATCTTTTCAAATTCGAGTTTCCCTCTTTTCCAGATACAAGTCCAGAAGTGGGATCGCTGGATCATATGATAATTCTGTTTTTAGCTTCTTGAGGAACCTCCCTATGTTCCCCATAGTGACTGCCGCAACTTACATTCCCACCAACAGTGTAGGAAGGTTCCCTTTTCTCCACGGCCACTCTATCATTTATTATTTATAGACTTTTCAATGACATTTACTCTTAACTTTTGAAGGGCATTTCAGGAAATGCCTAGAGTGTGCAAAAGATTCTGCATAACCAGAACTTAGCACAGAGACCACCTGTATTAGTTTCCTATGGTTGCTATAATGAATCATCACAAACTTGGTGGCTTAACCAACAGAACTTCATTCTCTCACAGTCCTGAAGGCCAGAAATTTGAAACCAATGTCCAGGCAAGGCTGCTGTATGGGAGGATCTGTTCCTTGCTTCTTCCAGCTTCTGGTGGCTCCAGGACCTCTGCTCTGTGGTCCCACTGCATCCTCTGTGTGTCTCTTATAAGGACACACCACTGGATTTGGGGCTCAGGCAGGTAATCCAATATGATCTCATTTCAAGAAGCTTAAGTTTGATATTTGGCAAAACTAATACAATTATGTAAAGTTTAAAAATAAAATAAAATTAAAAAAAAAAAAAGCTTAAGTTTATTACAACCTCCTTTTCCAAATAAGTTCAAATTCACAGCTTTTGGGGATCAGGGCTTGACTCTGTCTTCTTGAAGACCACCGTGGAGCCTACTGCACTATTTCATAGTAGGTATCCCCAGAAGTGTCTGCTGTGTTAATGAAGACCCATTTTACAGATGCAGAAACTGAGGCCAAGAGTGTTTAAAAACAAATCAACAACAATTGCAAAACCTTCCCCAGCACTGGGACAAACACATTTGTCTGTCTCCTGGATGTTTGTCCCTAATGTACACAAGAGCTCCCACCCATATTAAGTGAAAGGTGTTTACTGCATACACACCATCTGCCAATCATAGCGTTAGGCCTTATCCATCTGTGAAATTCCTTTGTCCAACAGCCCCAGAGGGTAGACTCTTTTTGTTATCATTTTTCGGACAGGGAAACTGAGCTTCGGTTCAGATAAGTGTGCTCAGTTGCCCAATCAAGTCCAACTCTGCAATCCTTTGGACTGTAGCCTGCCAGGCTCCTCTGTCCATGGAATTTTCTAGGAAAGACTACTGGAGTGGGTTGCCATTTCCTCAGCAGGTGGACTCTTAACTGCTGCACCTCCTGAGAAGCCCAAGAAATGGGTCCAAAATCTTGGAGGTAGATTCAAACATGAGAGCCAGGATTTGAACATGTGGCTCTCTGGCTCCATTCACACACTCAGCAAATATTTACTGAATGCCCACGACGTGCCAGCAGTGACTAGGTTCAAGATGCATACTTTTCTAGACTTTAAGCACAGGTTCAAAGAACTTAGTGTCTAGCTCTTCTCCCTGTTCCACACCACCTGGCTCTCAAAGTGTCTTGGTTTCACCTTCTCAAAGCATGTTTTACCCCTAAAACTTCAGCTCCTTCCCGAGATTATCAGCAACATCATTCTTCCATCCCATAAACCACTTTGTTCTGAGCTTTCTCAGAGCTGAGGACCTTTAGAGTCAGGGACACCTTGATAAGTTCCTATGAATGAAAACACGGGGATGTGACATTATCATGTTGCCCCCTGCACACCTACACCTCAGGCTGTGTTGACTCCACGCTTGACTCCCAGCCCACCTAACAAGGATTTGCTGAGTCCCCTAGGCACCAGATGGCATGCATGTTTAAGTGAGTTGCTATTCAGTCGCTCAGTCATGTACGACTCTTTGTGACCCCATGGACTGCAGCACACCAGGCTTCCCTGTCCTTCACTATCTCCCAGAGTTTACTCAAACTCATGTCCATTGAGTCAGTGATGCCATCCAACCACCTCATCCTCTGTCACCCTCTTCTCCTCCTGCCCTCATCTTTCCCAGCATCAGGGTCTTTTCTAATGAGTTGGCTCTTTGCATCAGGTGGCCAAAGTATTGGAGGTTCAGCTTCAGCTTCAGTTCTTCCAATGTTTAAGTGAGAGGCAGATACAAAAGGTCAGATAGATTAGTGAGGTACAGTCCCAGGTTCAAGGAAGTTACAGCCCACTGGACCATTCAAGCCATGGACAATGCTACAGGCATAACCCTGATTACAAAGCAGAGTGGTGTCAAAATAAAAATTTGTCTTGGAGACCCTAGAGGTATCCATGCAGGAAGTGGAATTTGAACTTGGCCTGAAAGGCTGCTTAGATTTCTACAAGCGAAGATGATGAAGGAAGTGTCTGGGTAGTAGAAGGGAAGGGTATTCTTGAGGAGGAAAATGAGAGGATTCTGTTCATAAGAATGTCAGCACTGGAAGGAATTTGCTAGAATATGGCTTGAAAACCCCAGTGCCTACAGGCAGGGTTATTGGACAGCTGGTATGAACCAGTATGATAGATTTACCAATTATTCAAGGTCAAATTTAGCCTCACTGGGCTATTACAAGCTTTTATTATTTGGTGCCTGGGGGCGTGAAGGTTGTTAAATATATTGAGTATCACCCTTGATACATGAATTAGGAAAGAAAAATGAGTGAGTGAAATAGGACAGGTGTAAAATAGCAAGACAGCAGCCAGAAATATGAATAAGTAGACAGACACATTGATGATGATAATGACCATGATAATGATATCGGTGATAATGATGGAGGAGAAAAAGAGAAAGAAAGAAAAGAGAAGAAGAAGGAGAGGGGAAGAGGGAGAAAGGAAAGAAAGAAAGAAGGAAGGAAAAAAGAAAGGAACAGTTAGCTGGATGGATGGGTAGATACATGGAGTTAGGCATAATACCTAGTTACAAAGAAACATGTGGAAAGCTGCAAAGCATAGCGTCAAGTGAGGGGAAACGTAAGAGCAGAGTGAAGTGAAAAATATGAGACAATGTACATAAATAAAAACATAAAAATACTATACATTATTTACTGAAACATAGGCCTATATGTAAAAGTTAAAAGTAAACCTACTTGTAAGAGAAAGCTATGAAAATCTTAGAAAACAACATAAGAGAAAAACTTCACGGCACTGGACTTGACAATGATCTCCTAGAAATGACAGCAAAAGCTAAGGCAACAAAAGAAACTACATAAATAGATGATGTCAAAATCAAAAACTCCTGTGCATCAAATGAGATAAGCAACAGAGTGAAAAAGTAACCCATGAAACGGGAGAAACTATTTGCAGATCATACATTTGGTAAGGTGTTAATGTCCAGAATCTATAAAGGACTCTGAAAAACTCAACACTAAATAAAAAAAAAAAAGAACAAGAAAATTCAAAAATGGGCAAAGGATTTGTACACACATTTCTCCAAAGAAGATATACAAATTACTAATAAGCACATGAAAAGAGGTTCAACATTACTAGTCATCAGCGAAATGCAAATTAAGACTCCATCTTTGGGCATCCTGTGGCTCAGTGGTAAAGAATCTGCCTGCCAAGGCAGGAGACATGGGTTCGATCTCTAGTCCAGGAAGATTCCACATGCTGCAGTGAAACGAAGCCCTTGTACCACAACTACTGAACCTGTGCTCTAGAGCCTGGGAGTTGCAACTATTGAGCCCACTCCTTTACTAACTGAGCCCACTCCCTTACTAAATTTACCAATTACTAAAGCCTGCCCACCCTCGGAGAAGGCACTGGCGACCCACTCCAGTACTCTGGCCTGGAAACTCCCATGGACAGAGGAGCCTGGTGGGCTGCCATCTATGGGGTCACACAGAGTCAGACACAACTGACATGACTTAGCAGCAGCAGCAAAGCTTGCTCACCCTAGAACCCATGCTCCTCATTAAGAAAAGCCCCTGCAATGAGAAGCCCACAGACTGCAGTGAAGAGCAGTCCTCACCCACAGCGACTAGAGAAAAGCTAGCCCCCAATCACAATGACTAGAGAAAAGCCTGGGAAGCAAGGAAGACCCAGCATAGCCAAAAATAAATAAATTTTAAATAACTTTTTTTTTAAATGACCCCACATTCTCATGCCCATGAAGATGGATACTATCCAAAAAAAATAGGGGGGAAAAACTGCAGAAAAATAACAAGTGTTGGCAAGGAAATTGGAACTCTTGTGCATGGCTGGTGGGAATGTAAAGTGATGCAGCCACTATAGAAAACATTATGATGGTTTCTCAAAAAATTCAACAAAGAAGTATCATATGGTCCAGCAATTCCACTTCTGGGTATATGCTACCCTCCCCCTACCCTCCCACCCTGCAAAAAAAAAAAAAAAACATAAGACTAAAAACAAGGGGAAGGAGCCAAGATGGCGGAGGAGTAGGACGGGAAAACACTTTCCCCACAAATTCATCAAAAGAGCATTTAACGCCGAGTAAATTCCACAAAACAACTTCTGAATGCCGGCAGAGGACATCAGGCACCCAGAAAAGCAACCCAACTCCTCGAAAGGAGGTAGGAAAAAATATTAAAGACAATAAAAGAGACAAAAGAGGGAGGGACGGAGTTCCGTCCCGGGAAGGGAGTCTTAAAAGAGAGAGTTTCCAAACACCAGGAAACCTTCTCACTGCCGAATCCGTGCCGAGCTTTGGAAGCACAGAGGACAACATAACAGGAGAAAAATAAATAAACAATTAAAACTCGCAGATTGCAGCCCTACGGTAACTCCTCCAGCGGAGAAGCAGCGCAGACGCCTGCATCCGCCATTAGCAAGCGGGGCTGGGCAGGGAGAGCGCGGCACCGGCTGCATCGCTTAGAGTAAGAATCTGGCCCGAATACCCTGAGCGCTATCTGAGCGAAATAATTTGGGCTAGCAAACCAGACTGTGGGATATCTACCATGCGGAAAGCCAGCCCTAACCTAAGACACCGCCAGCCAGCGTGGGAACAAAGGACTAAACAGAGGTAGCCGGCTGCAAACCTTCCCCTCCGCTGACAGGCAGCCAGAGCCGGAAGGGGGCAATCGCAGCCCCAGAGAGACATTATCTATAAAACTGGCTTCTTTGCTAACTAAAACTTATTGGGGTCTGGACGGTCAACATCTGCCTGAGAAGGTGCGCCGGTTTTACACCCAGATAACCAAGTGGCGGGAGGCGATAAGTCGCAGCATTGGCGCTCGCCAAACACCTCATCACCTGAGCTGCACGGACCTGGGAAGAGCACAAAACGCAGCCCCAGCTGAGTCTGCACCTCTGAGGACTACCTGAGTGCCTGAACCTGAGCGGCTTGGACCTGGGAGGTGCATGCAACCCAGGGCCAGCCTCGGATTGTTCCCGGCGGAACAACCTAGAGCCTGAGCAGTGTGGGCAGGGGAGGCTACACGCGCCCGTGAGTGGGGCAGACCCAGTGTGGCTGAGGCACTAAATAGTGTCATTTGTTAGCAGCATCCCTCCCTCCCTCCCCATAGCGCGACTGAACAAAGAGAAAATACAGCTCCACCCACCAGAACACCGACACAAGCTTCCCTAACCAGGAAACCTTGACAAGCCACCTCTACATACCCACACCCAGCGAGGAAACGCCACAGTAAAGAGAACTCCACAAACTGCCAGAATACAGAAAGGACTCCCAAACTCAGCAATTTAAACAAGATGAAGAGACAGAGGAATACCCAGCAGATAAAGGAACAGGATAAATGCCCACCAAACCAAACAAAAGAGGAAGAGAGATAGGAATCTACCTGATAAAGAATTCCAAATAATGATAGTGAAATTGATCCAAAATCTTGAAATTAAAATGGAATCACAGATAAATAGCCTGGAGACAAGGATTGAGAAGATGCAAGAAAGGTTTAACAAGGACCTAGAAGAAATAAAAAGAGTCAATATATAATGAATAATGCAATAAATGAAATTAAAAACACTCTGGAGCCAACAAATAGTAGAATAACAGAGGCAGAAGATAGGATTAGTGAATTAGAAGATAGAATGGTGGTAGAAATAAATGAATCAGAGAGGATAAAAGAAAAACGAATTAAAAGAAATGAGGACAATCTCAGAGACCTCCAGGACAATATTAAATGCTACAACATTCAATCATAGGGTTCCAGAAGAAGAAGACAAAAAGAAAGACCATGAGAAAATACTTGAGGAGATAATAGGTGAAAACTTCCTAAAATGGGGAAGGAAATAATCACCCAAGTCCAAGAAACCCAGAGAGTCCCAAACAGGATAAACCCAGGAGAAACACCCCAAGACACATATTAATCAAATTAACAAAGATCAAACACAAAGAACAAATATTAAAAGCAGCAAGGAAAAACAACAAATAACACACAAGGGAATTCCCATAAGGATAACAGCTGATCTTTCAATAGAAACTCTTCAAGCCAGGAGGGAATGGCAAGACATACTTAAAATGATGAAAAAAATAACCTACAGCCCAGATTATTGTACCCAGCAAGGATCTCATTCAAGTATGAAGGAGAAATCAAAAGCTTTCAGACAAGCAAAAGCTGAGAGAATTCTGCACCACCAAACCAGCTCTCAACAAATACTAAAGGATATTCTCTAGACAGGAAACACAAAAATGGTGTATAAACTCAACCTAAAACAATAAAGTAAATGGCAACAGGATCATACTTATTAGTAATTACCTTAAACGTAAATGGGTTGAATGCCCCAACAAAAGACAAAGACTGGCTGAATGGATACAAAAACAAGACCCCTACATATGTTGTCTACAAGAGACCCACCTCAAAACAGGGGACACATACAGACTGAAAGTGAAGGGCTGGAAAAAGATTTTCCATGCAAATTGGGACCAAAAGAAAGCAGGAGTCACAATACTCATATCAGATAAATTAGACTTTAAAACAAAGGCTGTGAAAAGAGACAAAGAAGGTCACTACATAATGATCAAAGGATCAATCCAAGAAGAAGATATAATAATTATAAATATATATCCACCCAACATGGGAGCACCCATGATATGTAAGACAAATCCTAACAAGTATGAAAGGAGAAATTAACAATAACACAATAATAGTGGGAGACTTTAATACCCCACTCACACTTATGGATAGATCAACTAAACAGAAAATTAACAAGGAAAAAAAAAAACATGTATCTATAAAGCTCACTAAAGCAAAGCACAGTAAAATGAGGTATGGCAATAAAAAGGCATTAAATTTATCAAATAAAAAAAAAAATAAAGTGCTGAAAAATTAAAAAAATAAATAAATAAAATGATAGTTGTAATTATAAAAAAATAAATAAATAAAAATAAAAACAAGGACTAAAAGAGTTGTTTGCACACTCACGTTCCTAGATGCATTATTCACAAGGACCAAAAGGTGGAAGAAACAAAGTGTCCATCAACAGATGGATGGATAAACACCAGTGCAATATTTATTTATGATGGAATAATCAACCTTGAAAGGAAATTCTGATGCATGGAATGAACCCTGAGGACATTATGCAAAGTGAAATAAGTCAGTCCCAAAGGACAAATACGATATGCTTCCACTTATATGAGGTACCTAGGGTAGTGAATATAGAGATGTGGCAGATTCATGTTGATGTATGGCAAAACCAATACAATATTGTAAAGTAATTAACCTCCAATTAAAATAAATAAATTTATATTAAAAAAAAAGAAATTAAAATGGTGGTTGCCAGGGGTTAGAGGGAGGGAATGGGGAATTAGAATGTAATAGGTACAGAGTTTAAGTTTTGCTACATGTAAAGAGTTCTGGAGATGAATGGCAGTGGTGATTGTGCAATTAATGCCACACTGCTAAATCTTGTTATGTAAATTTTACAATTAAAAATAAATAACTTTAACTATTTACTGTTAAAATGTAATACATTGTAATCAACTATACTTCAATACAATAACCTTAAAAAAAATAAAGTTAAAAGGTATTAGAATTAGGTATAAAAAGAAAACACACAAAATTCATGACTATAAAGGGATGTCCCTGGTGGGCCAGTGGTCCCAATGCCCAAGTGGCACCGGTTCAATCCCTGGTCAGGGAACTAAGATCCTGCATGTCACGTGGTACAGCAAAAAAAAAAAAAATGTGACTTTAACTCCCTGATTGGAAGAGGGTGGGATATAATACTGGGAGGTGGCATTAGGGAAAGACTTTTTTCCCTCTTTTTTGATTTTTGGTACTTTTTCTTTATTTTCTTGTGCTTCTAACTTTTTAAAAAATTGAACTACAATCGATTTACAATGTTGTGTTAATTTCTGCTGTACAGAAAAGAGATTCAGGAAAGACTAGTTTCAACATGACCCGTAACATATTGGTTCTGATGCCAAATATATATATCTACCTGAAGAAATATGACCAAAAGTCAACAATTATTCATTCTGGGTGGTGGAAAGCTGGGTAATTGTTACTTAGTTCTTTGTCCTTTTCCTCAAACTAGAAATTAGAATGAAGAAGAAAAGAATTGGCAGTTGGGGGGGAGACGTCAACATTATGACTTTGCTAATAGTCAAATCTCTGTGCTCTGGGAACAACAGTCATTTATTTCTAGGACTACTTAAACCAACACAGGTAATCTCTAAAAATTTTCCTGGTACAACTTCAGGCTTACAATAGGTACAAGGCAAATATTTGTGAAAGGAAGGAAGGGAGGAAGGAAGGAAGGGAGGAAGGAAGGAAGGAAGGAAGATGAGAAGGAGGAATGGAGGGATGCTTGCTAGGTAGTTTAGAGCAGAGGTCTGCATTGACTGGGAATCAGATTACGTGACCACTTGACTATGGCCACAAAACACGTTTCCTCCATAAGATAGTGGCCTGTGCCTTGTTTCAGGTTCTAATATGTTCAGCCCTCCCTCCTCCCTGGGTTCCAACAACCCAGCCTGAGAATGCAAACTAATGAGCCACTAATTTTCAGGACATCCTCAATTTCTTGGCTGGATCCCTGCAGCAACTGAATATTAAGCATATTAACTCTGACCTCCATGCACAGATTCCTTTGTATTGGCTGCAATAATGAACTTCTCAAGCAAGACAATTTTCCCAAGGTTTAAATGTCTATTCTTGTCAGTGGGTGATACCCACAAGTCCTGAAGGCAGCCAGTTAATTTAGAGATGTCTTTCTAAACAAGGATGACCACACTCCACTGTGGGTGGTGGGAAGTTCAGACCAGGCAATCTCCAGGCTGGGTCAGGATGGATACTGCCTGGAAGAACACCTCTCTCTATCCTTAACCTATCCCTAACCCTATACCTAATCCAAACCCCTATCCCTAACCCTAAAAGACTGTGAGAGCCATGTTATATAAACACGTGTATGTGTTAAGTCACTTTGGTCATGTCCGACTCTTTGCAATAATCCCATGCACTGTAGTCTGCCAGGCTCCTCTATCCATGGGATTTCCCAGGCAAGAGTACTGAGTGGTTTCCCATTCCTTTCTCTAGGGGATTTTCCCGACCTAGGGATTGAACTCAGGTCTCCTGCATTGCAGGTGGATTCTTTACCACCTGAGCCACCAGCAACAAATCCTACTTTTGCTTAAAACAACTACAACTAAAAACCTTACAAACATGATTCTCAATGAGACGTACAATTTAGAATCAAATTTCATTTGCCCAAAACTGACCTCAGGGATTCCAATTCAGTAGGTGTGGGTATGGTCCTAAAAAAACACATTTTTATGGAAATTCTAAGGCATAACCCTCGTAAAGTCCCATAAAGTTAATATATTATAAAAGCGTATCTTGCAAATGACAATCCAAACCTCTTCTTTCCTTCTTCCTTCTCTCCTTCCTTCAATTAGGCAAATAGGTATTGAATATACATTGTTAGGCTTCCCTGGTGGCTCAGAGGTAAAGAATCTGGGTGCTAACGCAGGGGATGTAGGTTTGATCCCTGGAAGCCTTTCTTTTTAATGGTGTGAGCACCTGGACTAAAGGTAGCAAGACTTTTAGGTCATTTTTAGAAGACAGATGGTAAAGGACCAGAGCACTGAAGTTAGAAAGAGACCTGGTCTTGAATCTCAACTCTGTTTCTTAGCTGTGAGTCTTTAGATAAGTTTCCTAATGTCTCTGGGCTTTAATTCCTACATCTGCAAATACAAGATAAAATGGACCTCCATGGATATCAGCCGTGAAATGACAACCCACCCCCACATTCTTGCCTGGAGAATCCCATGGACAGAGGAGCCTGGCAGGCTACAGTCCATAGAGTCGCAAAGAGCTGGACACAACTGAGTGACTAACACTTTCTCTTTCTCATCCCTTGGACAGACACAGGTTCAATTCAGGACTGGCTGAGACTGAATTCCTCAGGTGCCCACAGGATGAGCCAGGAGGCTCTGATCACAAGCTCTCTCTCCATCACAGCTCCTCGGCTGGCTGACTAGCCTCATTGACCTGTCACATCATCAGGAGATTAGCTCCACGTCTCCAGAAACCTTTGATTCTCACTAAAGTTTCAGGTCTCTCCCCTCTGTGCTTCTGGATGCTGAAACAGACCAAGCAGTAGCAGAAACTGAAAAGGGACCATGTCTCCTCCCGGAGAAACGAAGAGCAGACACCGCACACTATTCATACCCGCTACCAAGGTTCACCTTTTAGCACAACATTCATCTTTTTTGTCTCTTTTCATGAAAAGCCCTTTTCAGGAGAGAAACATTGCAGCTGCTTTTACAGGACTGCACCCGTCTCCTCTGGAGAAAAAGGCGAGTTCAGACAGCTGTAGCTGTCTTTGTGTTTTCTCTTCCTTGGGGTGGGCTGGGGCAGGAAGGGGAAGCTTGGAGGAGAGACTGGTGGGTGGAACTGCTCCAGCACATGGCAGCTCCTGAAAATCCCACTGCAGGCTGGGCGGCAGCCATGTAGAAAGTACCCAGGGCCACAAGGAAGGCTCAGGCACCACCCTTTTGATGTGGCTGAAAGGACATTTTAACAAGGCTTAAAAGCTAAGTTGGGTTGTCCAATGGCTCAAGTAGTAAAGAGTCCACCTGCCAATGCAGGAGATTTGAAAGGTACAAGTTCGATTTCTGGGTCAGGAAGATCCCCTGGAGAAGGAAATGGCAACCCACTCCAGTATTCTTGCCTGGAGAATTCCATGGTCAGAGGAACCTGGTGGGCTACAGTCCTTGGGGTCTCAAAGAGTCAGACACGACTGAGCAGGTGTTGGATGATGGAAAAACCAAGCCATCAGTTTCTCTTTTTTTCAATATTTCGTTTATTTGTTTACTTATTTGGCTGCCCTTGTCTTCACTGCAGCACATGGACTTCTCTAGTTGCTGTTCATGGGCTTTCTGGTTGTGACACATGGTTTACTTGCTGTACAATATGTGGGATCTTAGTTCCCTGACCAGGGATCAAACCCACATCCCCTGCATTGGAAGGCAGATTCTTAAACTTAAATACAATCTTACTATGTGCTGGGTGCTTAGTTGCTCAGTCATGTTCAACTCTTTGTTTTTTGTTTTTTAATTTATTTATTTTAATTGGAGGCTAATTACTTTACAATATTGTGGTGGTTTTTGCCATACATTGACATGAATCAGCCATGGTTGTAACATGTGTCCCCCATCCTGAACTCCCCTCCCGCCTCCCTCCCCATCCCATCCCTCAGGGTCGTCCCCGTGCACCAGCTTTGAGTGCCCTGTTTCATGCATCGATGTTTGACTCCTTGGGCATGACTCTCTGATCCAACCCAGGGAGCAAATCTGTGTCTCTCGTGTTTCCTGCATTGGCAGCTGGATTCTTTATCACTGTGCCGCTTGGGAAGCCCATAAGCTTACTATAGGCATCCACCAATTCCACTCCTATATAGCTACCCAAGACAAATGAAAACTTATCTCCACACAAAGATTTGCATGCAAATATTCAGAGTAGCACTATTGATACTATTCTCACACTGGAAAACACTCAGGTGTCTACTAACAGGTGAATGGAGCAGTCTCTCCATATGCTGCTGTTGTTGTTCAGTCACCCAGTCGTGTTACTCTTTGAGACCCCTTGGACTGTAGCATGCCATCTAGACCATCTGTCCCTGTCCCCCACCATCTCCTGAAGTTTGCCCAAGCTGATGTCCATGGAACTGGTGATGCTATCTAACCACCTTGCGGAATATTATTCATCAATGAAAAAATGAAGTATTAATACCTGCTATAACCTGTGTGAACCTCAAAAACAGCCTGATACACAAGACCACATAATGTATGATTCCATTTGATATTAAATTTGCCAGAATAGGCTAATTCATAAAAACAGAAAATGGATTATTAGTTGCCTGGGGCTAGGAATGGGAACAAGAATAGGATTTTACTGGGGCAATGAAAATGTTCTAAAACTGTATGGTGGTGATAGTTGTTAAGTTTACTTGGGGGAAAAAAAAAAAAACCCAGGGGCTTCCTTAGTGGCTCAGTGGTAAAGAATCCACCTGCCAATGCAGGGAACATGAGTTCGATCCCTGATCTAGGAATATCCCATGTGCCATGGAGCAACTAAGTCTGTGCGCCACACCACTGAGCCTGTGCTCTAGATCGCAGGAACCACAGCTACTGAGCCCACGTGCCACAACTACTAAGGCCCCTTGCACACCCTAGAGCCCATGCTCTGGAACAAGAGAAGCCACTGCAATGAGAAGCCCATGCACGACAACTAGAAAAACGCCCGAGAGGCAGCAAAGACAGCATGCTGCTGCTGCTAAGTCACTTCAGTCGTGTCTGACTCTGTGTGACCCCATAGACGGCAGCCCACCAGGCTCCCCCGTCCCTGGGATTCTCCAGGAAAGAACACTGGAGTGGGTTGCCATTTCCTTCTCCAATGCATGAAAGTGAAAAGTGAAAGTGAAGTCGCTAAGTCTTGTCTGACTCTCAGCGACCCCATGAACTGCAGCCCACCAGGCTCCTCCATCCATGGGGTTTTCCAGGCAAGAGTGCTGGAGTGGGGTGCCATTGCCTTCTCCAAAGACTTAGCATAGCCCTAAATAAATAAATAAAGCTATTTTTTTTTAAATCTAAATTGTACATTTAAAATTAGTGAATGTTATGCTATGGTAAATTGAACCTCCATAAGCTTGGATTTTTTTTAAGTCACCAAACATTCAGTTGTATTTTTGTTTTGTTTTGTTTTTTTTACAAAATCTAATGATGTGTGTATGAGACACCCTGGGAGTTTGCTGCTCTCACCCCATCCCTAAGCAGGAGTCAGGGAAAGGAATGATGCCAATATGGGGCTACCCCTGAAGCCTCAAAATGAAATATGGCGGGGCTGATGCCCAAAACACTGGGTACGTTTTTTCAGTGGCTTGATTTTTAGAATCCTGAAAAGCTCATAAATATTACATGACTTTGGAATCAGGAGCGCCAGGTCAAAATGGCCCCCTGAATCATGGAGTACATATCACAGCTTCATCTGTTCCATGTCACCCAACACTTGCTGCTTAGCGCACCCAGAGAGGTCCTAGTCCATTCTCTACATGATGGTTTGGAAAGCATATTGAAAAGTTGACTCTTTCCGGGAAATCTATTCTCCAGCCCAGGTTCATGAGAGTCTCCTGTGATATCATCAGTTGTGCTGTGAGTTGTTTCAAATCATGAAAAAAGAAAAAAGTTTATAAGTGACTTGCTTTAAAAAAAAAAAAGTTTGGATCAGAGTCAAGATTTCCCCAGTGGTAAAAGAAAGCAATCTCTCTCTCCATCAGCTTTCTAGCTCCTTCGGCTGATGTTCACTCCATTTTGTGTTACATTATGAATATTTCCCCAGAGATTAGTAAGCATACCTTCCTATGGGTCTTGCTCTTAAGGTAGACTTCCTTGTCAGCTTTCCTTGCCCACCTTCTTAAATAGCACTTCCTCCCCCAACTCTCATCTGCTCATCCAAATTTCTTTTCTTCTTAGCTTTGATCACCACCTGATACATTCCCTGGTGGCTCAAATAGTAAAGAATCTGCCTGCACTGCGGGAGACGTGGGCTCAAGCCCTGGGTCAGGAAGATCTCCTGGAGAAGGGAATGGCTACAACTCCAGGCAGTATTCTTACCTGAAGAATTCTTGACATAGCCAAGAGCTGGACACCACTGAGCAATTAACACTTTCACTTCTTTAATGTATTACAGACTGTTGTCCCATTCGACACTCTGAGAAGTCCAGGACTCCTCCTCTTTTCTACCAGCTGAATCCAAGTACCTTGTACAATGCCTGGTCTGTGAAGTGTTAGGATACTATCAAACTATAGCTGAAAACCTCAATTCCTTGAAAAAAATCAAATCAACTCATATCTGTAGAACCTACTACATGTAAGGCTTGTGCTATGCCATATTAGACTCTTATTCATATCCCTACTTTCCAAGCTGATTTATGATGACTCAAGATTAAAGACTATTTGCTGCTGCTGCTGCTAAGTCGCATCAGTCGTGTCCGACTCTGTGTGACCCCATAGACGGCAGCCCACCAGGCTCCCCCGTCCCTGGGATTCTCCAGGTAAGAACACTGGAGTGGGTTGCCATTTCCTTCTCCAATGCATGACAGTGAAAAGTGAAAGTGAAGTCACTCAGTCATGTCTGACTCTTCGCAACCCCATGGACTATAGCCCACCAGGCTCCTCCGTCCATGGGATTTTCCAGGCAAGAGTACTGGAGTGGGATGCCTCAAAACACTGCCACTGTTCTTACTTATCCCCACTCAGGGTCCCCAAATGATCTATTTGCCTTTGGTTTCACCTGCCACCATTCATTCTCCAATGCAATGTCATGCCATTAAAAGTTCTGATGACCTGGCCCCAACCTACCTGGTCAGCATCATCTGCCAGAATTATTCCTTGACCCCAGTGTGACTCCCAAACAAGAAAATAGTGCAGCCACAGTACCTGCATCCAACTGAACAATCTTTCACCTTGTGAATTCTGGACCCTATTACCTGTCTGCACCTTGGCTTCCCATCTAATTATTTGATCTTTGCTAAATCTGAAGTTCAACTCTGATCATTTTATAAGCATTTATTATTTCTATTCACTCCATCACTTACTGAACATTTAAATGAAAGCAAGATTTGCCATAAAACAAATGAATGAATATTACAAAGTAGAAACAGACTCACAGGTACAGAGAACAACCAGCAGTTACCAGTGGGGAGATGGATGGGAGGAGGGGCAAGAAAAGAATGGGGACTAAGAGGTACATGCTACCATGTATAAAATAAATAAGCTACAAGGACATATTACAGGGCACAGGGAATATAGTCAATATTTTATAAAAACTTTAAATGTAGTCTAATCTATAAAATATTGAATCACTATGGTGTATATCTGAGACTAATACAGTACTGAAAGTCAGCAATACTTCAATTAAAAAAAAAGACTGGCCATTTTAAAATGCCTACTATGTGAAGCACAAATTTCTCTTGCAAGTGACAAAACATATTTTAGCTAGCTCAAGCCAGAGCAAGAAGAGAGGGAGAATTTTTTTTTTTTTTTTTTGGTTTATGCAACTAGAAATATGGAGGTATAACAGGACCCAGAGACTCATTATGACCAAAGTTCTCTCTTTGACCTTCCTTCTCTTGGTTCTGTTTCCTCTGGTTTGGCCTCATTCTCAGGAAATGCTTTCCCACCAGGTGGCAACAACAGCTCAGTGTTTATATGTCCCTTGGCACCCATCAACTTGGAAGGCTGAAAAGTGCCTCTTCATGATATTTCTAGCCAAAGTCCCAAGGCAGGCATGGATTGGTCCATTGAGGTCACATGACTTCCCGTGAACCAATCCATGTGACCAGAGTCATGACACTGTCCCTGGAGCTGGAGATTACAGTAAATCTCATCAAAACTGAGCTGACTGAGGATAAACAAGGTTTGGGTGCCCAAAGGAAGACAAAGCTGCCCACCATACTTAGTTCCTATCAGGCACCATATATGCATCACCTCACTAAATCACAGACCTTCTGGGTAAAGAAAGTGAGGGACTTCCCAGGTGGCTCAGTGGTAAAGAATCTGTCTACCAATGCAGGAGATGTGGGTTCCATCCCTGGGTCAGGACGATCCCCTGGGAAGGGAACGGCTACCCACCCTAGTATGCCTGCCCGGGAAATCCCATGGACAGAAGGGCCTGGTGGGCTACAATCCATGGGGTTGCAAGAGTCAGGCATGACTTAGTGACTAAACAACAACATGTACCACATACTCTAATGAAGAAAGTGAGACTCGGAAATGTTAAACAAGTCACCCAAAGCCACAGAGCTAGTAGGTGGAAGAAGTGAGGTCTGACTCAGGAACTTAACACATACCAAACTCACTTCCGTCCTCAGGCTCTGGGCTGGGCCCAGAAGATACAGTGATGAAATATACACAATCTGTGCACATGAGAAGCAGACGCACTAGTATACAATTATGATATGATGTGATAACATGTGGTATGATTCACACCAAAATCTGGGAGGTAATAGAACTTCGTAGCCAAGAGATCAGGCTCTTAAGTCATTGAAAACTGGATTCTAATTCCAGCTCTGCCGCCGATTTCCACATCTGCCAAAAGAGAAGGGGGTGGGGGGAGGGCTGCAGGGATGAAGGCAAAAAAAGCAGAGGCAGAGCCGTACCTGTGGAAATAGGGAGAACAGGGTATACAGAGGAAGCAAACTCTGGTGAGATGCAACAGTGAAGTGTGTGCAACCAGAAGCCAAATGATGAAGAATTTCCATGCCAATATCCAAGATGGTGCACTCAAGTTCAGCTCCACATTTCCCTGCCTCCAAGCTCTGTATTCCGCACCAGGCAGTGCCAAGTTTTCAGTAAACCCAGGAGGAGCTGGGTAACTTGTAAGGATGAGGTTTCTCAGACACTGGCAGCTCTCTTCAGCAGCTGAGCTTGATTCCTCCTGACAGCACAGGCACTTGCCATGACCAAAATGAAACTGACTGCTTAGAAAGTTCAGCCCCCTTTCTGTGCTCTATTTTCTCTCTCCCCAGACTCGCAGCCATTCTGCTGGCACAAGCCCAAACCTTCCTCCTCCAGAATCTCCCCACAACGAGTCTAATTGGGATGCTGCGGGAAGCCCCATGGGGACAGTCTGCCCATCCTCCCTCTAAGCTTCCTTACAAGAAGCTTTGCAAAAATAGGAAGCAGGAGCCAGGAAGACAGGAAGACCTGTTGTGGTAAGCAAGGAGAAAGGAAGCTGGTGGCCTGAAATGCAGTTCAGATAGGGCCCACTTGGGACTGAATGCAGCAAGGGATAATGATAATAGTCCATCTCCTCCAGTCTAAGACACCTTCGGTCTGCAGATCAATCTGCAGATGCATGGAAGGTTCAGAAACACTTTTCAAGATAAAAGAAACCTAATCACCACTATTGATACTATGTATAAAATAGATTACTAATGAAAGCCTACTATATAGCACAGGAAACTCTACTCAATGCTTTGTAGTGACCTAAATGGGAAGGAAATTCAAAAAAGAGGGAATATATGTATACATATGGGGCTTCCCAGGTGGCTCTAGTGGTAAAGAATCCACTTGTCAATTCAAGAGACACAGGAGACATGGGTTCAATTCCTGGGTCAGGAAGATCCCCTGGAGGAGGAAATGGCAACCCACTCCAGTATGATCGTCATGAAATCTCATGGACAGAGGAGTCTCGTGGGCTACAGTCCATGGGGTCGCAAAGAGCTGGACGTGACTAAGCAGGAACACACACATACCTATACGCACAGCTGATTCACACTGGTGTGCAGTAGAAACCAACACAACATTGTACAGCAACCATACTCCAATAAAAAATTTTTTTAAATACTTGTACTCAAGGTCATAGCATTTGTACTTTTATGAATATACTTCATCATTTTAAAATGTGGAATATAAAAAAGAACCACTGACAATAAAGAAACATAATTACTCTGCTAGCTGTACACTCTTACAGTCTCTTACAGTATATTTTTAAAATGTTAATAATATTAAAAACATCAGCATCAAGGAAAGACAACAATTAAAAATAACTTGCTGAGCACAGTATATAAGTTGTTCTTTTTTTACAAATTCTAATTTTGGTTGCTATATTTTCTTGATGCTAAGCATTTCTCATGTTCTAACCAATATCTATCTTCACAAAAGCCCAAGGAGGTAGTGCTTATGCCCATTTTATGGAAAAGGAAAGTGAAGCTCAATTAAATTCAGCAATGGCATAACCAGTGAGCAATGCAGTAGGAACTCAAATCAAGGTCTGTCTGAATTAGAGCCCATATATTAAAAATCAGTTTCACTGAGATATAATTTACATATCATAAAATCCAGCCATTGTAAGTATTCAATTCTATGGGGGACTTTTAGTAAATCTATAATATTTCAGTCATTACCACCCTCTAACTTTAGACATTTCCAGCACCCAAGAAGATTCCTCGTGCCTACTTGCTCTTAATTCTTGCTCCCACTTCTAGCCTAAGGCAACCTGATCTACTTATTGTCTCTTTAGAGTTGCCGTCTCTGGATATTTCATAATGGAATCATACCACAACTAGCTTATATATCTGGTTTATCCCATTTAGCATAAGGTTTCTGAGGATCACTCATGTCATAACAGGTCTAGTATTTCATTCCTTTATATTGCTGAATTGTATCCCACTGCTTGGATATACCACATCTTGTATATCCATCCATTGATTGACAGACATTTGGATTGATTCCACTTTGAAGCTATTATGAATAATGCTTGCATAAATATTCATGGACTTGTCTTTGTGTAAACATATGCTTTCATTTCTCTTGGGTAGATTCCTAGCAATGAAGTTGCTACGTTGTATGGGAAGTTTATACTTTAAGTAACTGTCAAACATTTTCCAAAGCCACTGCACCATTTTACATCCCCATCCATAACCATACTGTTCACTATTAACATGCCCTACCTTGACTGAACTTCAGATATGTCTGAGCGTGTGGAGATCTGGTGAGCTAAGCCCCTTGAGACAATGAGACAATGCTTTCACATGAGTTCCTTGCAGTAGAGCACTGGTTGGGGATAAAGATGAAAGCAAGAGACTTGGATGACCAGAGAGAGACAGATGTGGGGATGGTGCAAGAACCAGGTGTGTGACCCTTGGAGCATTCTAGAGAGGGAACGAATGGAGAAACGGAAGGTCTGGTTTCATGAGATGTTTTAGTGTAAAGCCAAGCAGGATGGCTTTGGAACTCAGGTAGTAGATTCTACCTCAGAATTGGGGAGAGACTACTTCTCACGACTCTGGAAAGTTCAGAGTTGGAAACTTTGTGAACATCAGGACAGAGTCAATGGGTGGTGATTCAAGGGCACCAGCACCATGAAGCATCCTCAAGAGCTTCTTAAATCACAAATAATGACAATGAGGCCAGAGCAGAAGAAAAAAATCACGGTGGATTCTATGAAAGGAATGCAGCTAGACAAATGCAAGTACACGGTGAACCCGCCATGAGAAATCTCGACAGAGAGAATGTTTGCACGGGCAGAAGTCTGTGTGTGTGAATGATGATACCAGTCAGAAAATGTGAGCAATCTCTGCCCCTGTGACTCCATCATTCCTCAAGGCTGAGAATCCTGGGAAGACTGGGTCACACATGATGTACGAGAGGGGAGCTGATTCCCACTGGAGACTTCTTGCTTTGCAGATGTGAGAGCAATAAGCTTCCTTTCCATCAGCCAAGGCTTCTCCCACTCACACGTTCATGAGACATTAAAGATACTCCATGGCCCCAGATGTGTGATAAGTCATCCAAGAAAGATAATCACGTCCCCCTAGACATCACAGGAACTCTATAAGTCACGCTCAAAGGAGATAAATCATCAAATTCACATAGGAGAAATCTTTAAGGAGGGAGATTTCATCCTATCCCAGAGAAGCTTAAGGATGAAAAGCAGGGGGATGGGGGTCTTGGTGGGTGTCTTCCTCAATGTATGGCATGAGCTTTGAAGTCTGACACATCTGTGTTTCAATCCCAGTTCTGCCACCAACTAGTCATATGACCTTGGGTAACTTGTGCCATCTTTTTGCCTCAATTTCTTCATGTTGTAACTGAGAAAACTACCTTGCAGGCTATTGGAAGAACTAGAGATAATGCAGTCAGAGATTCACGCATAGTAGGCCTTCAAAAAAAGTAGAAATAAGAAAAGATAGGGACTTCCCTGGCAGTCCAGTGGTTAAGACTCTGTGCTTCCAATGCAAAGGGCACGGGTTCAATCCCTGGTTGGGGATTAAGATCCCACATGCCACGTGGTGCAAAAAATTAATTTCTGGATACTTAAAAAAATTAAAAGGGCATTGCTATATGAATAGACTATCATAAACTGTCTGTTCCATCTGCCAACTCATGGCCTGTGTCCCTTAAGAATGAAGACTGGAAGTTGACTTAACGATTTATCCTTTAAATTAAGATGACTTTGGGCCCAGGGAGAATAATAATTATTTTTCCCTGAACAGTAACTGCATTGGATGCCATATTGATTGGGGATTAGCAGGGAGAAAACAAGTCATAGAGAGTGAATTCTCCCCCAAAAGTCAAGGGGAATCAGTGGAGCATCACAGTGACAGAGAAATGGAGAAAGGGCTGGGGGAGGGGGAGTCAGGAGAGAGGACAGAAAGGGGAAAGCCAGTTACGACCTCATGGATGAAATGTCTCCCAAGGCCCAGCCGTGACCCTCACTTTATGGTGTGATCAACTTGGCCAAGAAGGCTGAACTGGGGCATCAGATGGGATGGAAGGAAAATCTCCCCTCTCTCCCTTGTCCCTAAAATTTCAGAGGGGCAAAAATGGCTACCATGGACTTCCTGAGAAGTCCATGAGAACCACCTGAGAACAAAGGGACCTGGAAGAGGTAAAGAAAGGATACCTCTGGGACACATAGAGCAGGTCAGAATTCTCCCAAAATAGCAGTCATTCTAATTTCCTCTGAAGGCTGCTCCGGCCTGGAGATTGAGCCACGTGCACGGAGATGCAACAACACCCTGGAGGAATCATAACTGGTCATTTATTGGTTACCGCAGACATGAGGTTCTGAGCCCCAGGGCCAAGCATGGGACTTCATACACACAAGACTCAGCCCCAGGTGTGCTACTCAGACATGCAGCCTCAACTTCAAGAGATGCAAACCCAGAACTTCAGGGAGGAGGAGAACAGGCAGGGTATATAAATTAGCCAGGTAGACCTGGCCCAGAGTGAACGGGGAGCACACACCTCACCTGCAAGAGGGAGCCATTCTCAGCATTACCATTAATCATGCTGGAATTTGGGTCTGGTGTGGCCAGAGTTTCCCAATGTTTTCATGAGAAGCCCAAATCTGGAATTTACTCTGAAATCTTTCACTTTTCAAAAGCCAGCAGTTAAGACATTTTTTATTCTATATGCAGTTATGTTACTCAAACAAAACGCAATTGCTGGCCGGACTCCAGTCTATAATAATAACCCTAACCCTAACCTTAACGCAGTTATTTCTCTGTTTTTAAGGACTTGTATGCTACTCTTTTTCCTAGAGTGGAAACTTCAGGAGGGCAAGCATAAGCTTGTAGCCTCTCAGTCTCTGGAGTAGCCCTGAGGACAGGGTTAGACCAGGGGTAGGAGTGAGCCAAGTGAGGACCCCTCATTGCTCTCAAGCTACACCTTCAAGTTGCATGCCTGCTAAGTCATTTCAGTCGTGTCCGACTCTTTGCAACCCCATGGACTACAGCCCATCAGGCTCCTCTGTCCATGGAATTTTCCAGGCAAGAATACTGGAGTGAGCTGCCACACCCTTCTCCAAGGGATCTTCCCAACTCAGGGATTGAACCTGGGTTGCTTACATTTCCTGCATTGGCCAGTGGGTTCTTTACCACTGGTGCCACCTGGGAAGCCCACCTGCAAGGTATGAGAAGCAAAAAGGGGGCATTCATCTGTATTTGTGCTGGAAACTTTCTGCCGATACTCTTTGTTTTTCATGATATTTAAAAAAGACAAGTTGAATTACTAGCAAACTTACAAAAGCTGGAAGCCCTGATATTAAAATCTGCTTTTCTGAGTTCTTCTGAGAAATCGTCTCTGGCGCACTGAGCTCCCTTTCCTGTATTCCCAACAACCGGCTGGCGAGGATTAGCATCCATCCCTTAAAGACCACTGTTCCTTCACATCAGTCCCGCTTGCTGTTGCATCATAGGCTGACCCCTGTCAACTCCTGGGTTCTCATCACCGCCTGCAGGTGTCAAGGGAAATGGTCCAGGATGGGAGGCTCAGAGGTCCACGTGGAGACCCCAGGCTCCAAACTCCTGAATCTTCCCTGGCTCAAATATTGCAGCCAAGGAGGGAGTTATAAAGTACAAGTCCGATCATGGCCTTTCTCAGCTCATCACCACCCAGTGTTCCAGCTCACACAGGGCAAAAGGCAGAATCCTCTGAAGAAACCACAAGGTCAGAGACAACTGTCCCCCACCCCCCAATGAGGTGCTGTTGTTCAGTTGCTCAGTCATTCTGACTCTTTGCAACCCCATGGACTGCAGCACGCCAGGCTTCCCTGTCTTTCACTATCTCCCGGAGTCTGATCAGACTCATGTCCATTGAGTCGGTAATGCCATCCAACCATCTCATCCTCTTTTGTCCCCGTCTCCTCCTGCCCTCAATCTTTCCTAGCACCAGGGTCTTTTCCAATGGGTCAGCTCTTTGCATCAGGTGGCCAAAGTATTGGAGCTTCACTTTAGCATCAGTCCTTCCAATGAATATTCAGGGTTGATTTCCTTTAGGATTGACTTCCCATTTCTCTTCCCTGTACATTCTGCTCCAGCCACGCAGACTCCTCACTGCTTTCAGGATGCACTGAGCACTCTTCTGCCTCAGGGCCTTTGCACTTGTAACCTCCTCTCCCTGGGCATTCTCCTCCCCGATACCTCACTGCTCATTCCCTCACCTCCTTCTGAAATGTCACCTTCTCAATGTTGCTGGCTCTGGCTACTGAATTTGAAGTCACAACTACATTCCCTACCAGCATGCCCTGTCACCCTCCCTGTTTTAATCTTTCTCCATTGTTCTTACCACCTCCTAATGTAATAGATCATTTTACCTATTGATTCATTGTGGCGGTGTGAGTCTTTATTGCAGCACGTGGGCTCTTCACTGCAGCACCCAGGCTTTTTCTAGTTGTGGCTCAGGGACTCCATAATTGTGGCATGAGGGCTCAGTTGCCCCATGGGATGTGGAATCTTAGCTCTCCCACCAGGGATCCGATCCATGTCCCACACATTGCAAGGCAAATTCTTAACCACTGCACCACCAGGGAAGTCCCTATAACATAAAATTTAGCTATGTATTAGGTTTATTACCTATCTCCCCTCTTCTGGAGTGTCCCATTATACTAGGGAAGTGATGTGTGTGTGTGTGTCAAGAGATTTTCTCTGTGTCATTACCCAGATCAGAGGTCGACACACTTTATCTGTGAAGGGCCTAATAGTAAATATGTTAGGCTTTACAGGCCATATGGTCTCTGTCACAACTTCTCAATTCTGCCGTTGTAGCATCAAATCAGCCGTGGACAATACGTAAATGAATAGATGTAGATGTGTTCCAATCACGCTTTGATAGGCAGCAGCTGGATTCAGCCTGCAGGCCACAGTTTGCCAACTCTGAATCTTAGAACAATGGCTTA
Source organism: Bos mutus (assembly GCF_027580195.1). Classification (NCBI taxonomy): domain Eukaryota; kingdom Metazoa; phylum Chordata; class Mammalia; order Artiodactyla; family Bovidae; genus Bos; species Bos mutus. The sequence continues at coordinate 30,186,049 of NC_091641.1, forward strand.
TACACTCAAGAAATGACTAAGACTCCATCCTTCCCGTGCTGGGAAAGATTGAAGGCAAAAGGAGAAGGGGGCAGCAGAGGCTGAGATGGTTGGATGGCATCCCCGACTCAATGGGCATGAATTTGAGCAAACTCTGGTAAAGTGAAGACAGGGAAGCCTGGCATGATGCAGTCCAGGGGGTCGCAAAGACCATGCTCCCAGTGCAAGGGGCCTGGATTTGATTCCAAAGAACTAGATCCCGCATGCCACAACTAAAAGAACCCGCATGCCACAGGATGATCAAAGATCCCGCTCCACAACTATGACCAGGGGCCATGAAATAAATAAAATTAGATTTTTTTTTTAAAGAAATGTTTGTTGAACAAATTCAGCAGCTTTTAATGTCAGTCCCTTACACACACACAAACACACACACATATATATATATGCCATTTCCTTTTAGCTAACTACTGTTCACTTACTCTTCATAGCCGCCCCACTTTGCAGATGAAGAAACCAAAGCTTAGAGAGGCGAAGGGAGCTGTCCAACATCACAGAGCCTCAAGGGGCAGAGCCAGGCCTATCAGATCTGGGCCACCGAGTCCGGAACCCCACTGGGAATGTTATCCAGCTCAGCACTGAGCTCCACTCCCAAGGCAGCAACTGCCCCCTGCACAGAGTGGATGGGAGCCCAGAAGTGGTCCTTGAAGAGAATCTGGACATTCTGCCCTGGGCATCCTGCAGAAAGCTGTCAAGACCTTTAGGTTAATTCTGGATGTCTCATTCTCTGAGCCTTCTTCCTTCCTCACTGTGGCCTAAAAGTGGTTCCCATGCTCTACACAGGGAAAAGGCTCCCCTTTCACTTGCAGAGAACAGGATTCAGAACTTCAGGGAAATTCTAGGGATGGGTCGGCCCCCAGTGGAGGGCATGGTAACCCACTCCAGTATTCTTGCCTGGAGAATCCCATGGACAGAGGAGCCTGGCGGGCTACAGTCCATGGGGATGCAAAGAGTTGGATACGACTGGGTGATTAAAACACACGTGTATACACACGCACACACACGGATGTCAGCACACAGAGAAAAGATCCCCAAGAGGGCACAACAAGAAGGGGCTATTTGCAAGCCAAGGAGAAAGGCCTCATAGGAGACTAACACTGCACTCACCTTGATCTTGGACTTCCAGCCTCCAGACTTGGGAGAAAATTTCTGTTGTTTAAAGCCCCCAGCCCGCGGCACATTGGTATGGCAGCACTGGCAAACTAATACAATAACATTGGGTAGAATGGTGATTTTTCAGTTATGAGAATAAGAAAAATGGACCTGATTTATTAGAGATACAAAATGTAGCATTTGCAAGTAAATCAAGGAAAGCAAAAATTTAATAAAAGAACAAATGAAATTCTGTTAGGATTTAAAATCCTTTTTACATTAATGTTGCTATTGTGCTCAGTCGTGTTCGACTCTTTGTGACCCCACAGACTGCAGCCTACCAGGTTCCTCTGTCCATGGGATTCTCCAGGCAAGAATACTGGAGTGGGCTGCAATGCCCTCCTCCAGAGGATCTTCGCAACCCAGGGACTGAACCATCGTTTCTTGTATCTCCTGCATTGGCAGGTGGGTTCTTTACCACTAGCGCCACCTGGGAAACCCCAATTTGTTTATACACAAGCCCAATTATCTATATATTTTATATTCCTTGAGAAAAGGAGGGGGCCACTTCAAACCTGTCATAAATGCTTAATACATCCAAAAAAATGTATATTTCAAAGTTTAAGTTCTTTGGTAGATAAATCGTTGTCTAGAATAGTCCCTCAAAAAAAAAGAAATTCAGAAAGCACAACGCAGGGCCAGCAAGTGAAAGAGAAACAGAGACTCCTTGGTTTGCTGGGGCTCCAGTGGGTTTATGGCAGCATTGAACAGCTAATTCTGAATTAGTTAAGGAAAAGGATATTGGCCATTAGTTATCAGAGCTGGCATTTATGGATGCCAATTACACACCCGGGATTCATTTGGCATCTTATACACATTGTGTCTAAATATTACAAAACAGGCAGTGAGGAAACCAAGGTTTGAAGAGATTGCCACTTGCCTGAGATCATTGTTGTTCAGTCGCTAAGTTGTGTCCGACTCTTCTGTCCTTGGAGATTTTCAGGCAAGAATACTGGAGTGAGTTGACATTTCCTTCTCCAGGGGATCCTCCCAGATCATGGATCGAACTCATGTCTCCTGCTCCGGCAGGCAGATTTTTTTTTTTTTTTTACCACTGAACCACTAGGGAAGCCCCACCTAAGATCACACAGCTAAGTGTCACAGACAGGATTCGCTCATCTGCATCAAAATTACCCAGCTAACACCTGCAGAAGTAGGAATTCAAACTCAAGTCTGACTCGAAAGCTTTCACTACTGACACCTGAGCTGTAGTTCTCAAAATGCCAATTCTCAGGCCCCACCCCAGACCTAATAAATAGTAAACTGTAGCCATAGGCTCAGCAATGTGTGTTATCACAAGCCTTCCAAGTGACTCCGAGGCACATTCAAGTTTGAGAACCACTGGCTAGAGTTTATTGTCAAGCAGAATAAACCTAGTCACTATTTATTGAGTATTCACAAAATGCCATAGTAGGTTCAATGCCAGGGATACAGAGATGAGAAACAATATCACCAGCTTCTGCTTGTGTTAGACTGTCAACGGTTCATGGACGAATGTTATACTCTGTCAAACTTAGCAATACAAGGCTTGTTGCTGTTCTTGTGGTTCAGTCGTTAAGTCATGTCCGACACTTTGCAACCCATGGACTGCAGCACACCAGGCTTCCCTGTCCTTCACCATCTCCCAGAGCTTGCTCAAACCCATGTCCATTGAGTCGGTGATGCCATCCAATCATCTCATCCTCTATCACCCCTCTCTCCTCCTGCCCTCAATCTTTCCCAGCATCAGGGTCTTTTCCAAAGAGTGGGCTCTTTGCATCAGGTGGCCAAAATATTGGAGCTTCAGCATCAGTCCTTCCAATGAATATTCAGGGTTGATTTACTTTAGCATTGACTGGTTTGAGCTCCTTGCAGTCCAAGGGACTCTCAAGAGTCTTCTCCAGCACCACAGTTCTAAAGCGTCAATTCTTGGGCACTCAGCTTTCTTTGTGGTTCAACTCTCACTTTCATATGTGACTACTGCATAAACCATAGCTTTGACGATATAGACCTTTATAGGCAAAGCGATGTCTTTGTCTTTGCCTTTTAATACTCTCTCCACTATGACCCATCCATCTTGGTGGCCCTGCATGGCATGGCTCATGCTTCATTGAGCTACGCAACCCCTTCACCATGACAAGGCTGTGATCCATGAAGGGGATGCAAGGCTAGGGGTCTGTAAAATAAGGACTGCCTGGACCACAATCTTCTTCCTTGACAAATAGCAAATATTGTGCCTGAAGTCCACACGAGCTAGAATAGTCCTGAAGAGGAAGTTGGCAGCCTCTCAACACTTAAAAACCTTCCTCCCCAGAGAAGACAGCTGCAGATTCCCAAACAATTAACTGCCTTCAGCTCAAACTCCAATATATTTGACTCCTGATTGGTAGTCATTCATTGTGTTTGGACATGGGTCCCTTGGGTACCAAAGACATAAAATCTTGATACAAAGGCAAAGTTCATATCATGTCAAGGACAGCAAAGTGTATTTCCATTAGTTCAGTGTCACAGCCCTTCTGGAGGACTGGGCAGTCCAAGATCAAGGCAACAGCAGCAAAGTAGGTGTCTGGTGAGATTCCTCTTGGTTCAAAGATGAAGCCAGCAGTCTTCTTGCTATTTCCATACATGGCAGAAGCAACAATTTGTGTTTTCATGTCCCTTCGCTGACCTAGTGAGGTCACCACATTCACATTTGGGAAATGATAATTTGCCTATTCACTCATTGCGCCTTCCCCAGGTAATTAAAACATGCAGAATGGAGGTGGTCAACCAACCCAGAAACCAGACAGCAAGGCTGGCCATGCATCCTTAGCTTAGCTTGAAAGCACAAAGACAAACTGCGTATGTGTATTGTGGGCTAATGGGTCTCATCGTCCTCAACGCAGAGGGAGGAATGAAAGATGTTTCAGGCAGATGCCTGCCAGTCTCCTGAGAAACAGGTTCCAAACGCACAGTGCCAGCAAGGATAGTCACAAACAGTGTTTGCTCAGCTAATTCTCCTCTTCTTTCTCCCGGTTATCCCTGTGGCCTAGGAGGTATTAAGAAACCATTGAACCCAGCAAGTTTGTTCTCTCAAGGAGGAGGGGGAAGAATTGATGTCTGTAAAAAGAGGAAGCTGCAAGGAGAAGGACAAAATACATATTTCCTGAGCACCCACTCTGTGCCAGGCACTCCGCTAGTTGTGTATGTGTGTGCTTGCTAAGCCACTTCAGTCGTGTTCAATTCTTTGTGACCCTACAGACTGTAGACCGCCAGGCACCTCTGTCCATGGGATTTTCCAGGCCAGAATACTGGAGAGGGCTGTCATGCCCTCCTCCAGGAGATCTCCTCAACCTGGGAATCAAATCCACAGCTCTTACATCTCCTGCATTAGCAGACAGGTTCTTTACCACCAGCACCTCCTGGGAAGCCCCGACTTTACAACATAGATTATCATTAACTTTTCTGACACTCTTACACAGTCAAATTAATATCTCTACTTTAGAAGAAGAGATCAGGACTCAGAGAAGTTAAGTGACTTACCCAAGGACACACAGCTAGTACAGAGCATAACTTGAATTCAATCCCAGTCGTACTTGACTACAGAGACCAGAATCTTGTCAATTACATAAGGCACTATCTCTTCATTGCACCCAAAGCAAGATCTATAAGCCAATTAGGAGAGAGGTCCAGAAAAGTCCATCTTCAGGGAATGTATATTTTGTCCCCAATATCAAATGCATAAATCTCATTTAATGGGAAATTCAGCATGTGTGGTGTTGACACTGAGACAAATGGAATTAAAGTTGGCTTTCCCTATGACTTTGAGAAAATATTCTGAGTATGTTTTTCTATTTTAGGCACAGTTACAACCCGAGCAGTCAAAGTGAATTAGTTTGGGGTACTTTTTTTTTCTTTCATTTTTGCCTAGTCATCTGTAAACAAGATCTATTAAAATAATTAAATGCAAATTTGGTAATTTCTGCAACATTTAACTCAAAAATAGCAGATTTTATAAGAATGGATATATTTAGCACTCAATTGGCTCTTCGCTTACTTTTGTCTAATGGCCTATTTTAAAGTCATCTTCCAAAGAGGTGAAGTTCAGTTACATGTTTTGTCAACTGCTTCGTGCAGTTCCGAGGGGGGTGAAAATCATATCTTCTATCCTTCTCCCAAATCAGAGGACCACATCTGGGGAATTCATCACATTTTGCCTTTTCTCCTTTCCTGTGACAATGACAATCTTTTCTTTCCCAGAATCCCTTCTGCTGGCGCTTTGGCAAAGGACAAAGAGAGAACGGAAAAGTACTGAGAAGCGGAGACCTGGGCAGCGTCCTTGAAACGGGAGATGGGAGACACAGGAATAGGCCTTCTCCTGATGGGGTATTCCTTTATGGGGTGTGGTCTGAAGCTGGGCAGAGTCCAGCTGCAGAAAAGGCAGACGAGGGAGGAGGCAGACAGAGGGGGAAAGTGAGCCACACCTATTTAAATCCTTGGTGCTCCTCTCCTCTGCCAGAGGAGTGAGCATCTGAGTCAGCGACAGTCTCATCTGAGCTAGTTTGTCCTGGCAACTCTCTCTCTCTGTGCTGTGCTAAGTAACTTCAGTCATGTCCGACTCTTTGTGACCCCATGGACTGTGGCCCACCAGGCTCCTCTGTCCATGGGATTCTCCAGGCAAGAATACTGGAGTGGGTTGCCATGCCCTCCTCCAGGGGACCTTTCCAACCTAGGGGTCAAATCCACAACTCCTGTGGCTCCTACATTAAAGGTGAACTCAATTGCTGAGCCACCTGGAAGACCCCAATCCCTCTCTCTGTCTCTCTCTCTGTCTCTCTGTCTCTCTCTCTCTCTCTCTCTCTCTCTCTATATATATATATATATATATATATATCCCATTGTACCATGTTGCATATAGAGAGAGGCTTGTCACTGTGAAAATGCAAAGAGATACAAAGGCTGCAGGCAGGGAAGGTCAAGGAAGAAAAATACCCAACTCCTGAGGAAATTCTCCAAGCCCACCTGAGTACCCAGAAGAAAAATGCAGGGCTGAATTGGAGCAACAGCTCCCCAAAGGGGAACAGGGTTTCCCCAGAGGCCTGACTTTCTCTGATTTATAATCTGTCTGTTCCCTCTGTGCCCCATATGCATACTTCATAACTTGGATTTTAATAGTTCTTCACTCTTTTTGATCCTTACCTAAAAACTGATGACAGCTAATATGGACTCCCTCCTAAGTGGACCCTTCCCGTCCCGATTACTCCGTTGTATCCAGAAACAGTCACGACCCATCGCCTTCCTGCTAACATTTATTGTAACTTTTATTACCAACTTGCCATTTTATGTATGATTCAGGAAATCCTGTCAAAAGTCCTGTAAGACAAGCCTTATCAACATGCCCACTTTCCAGATGAACAAACAGAGGCTCAGAGACAGAAAGCAACTGGACCAAGATCCTACAGCTAGTGGCAGAGTCAGGCTTTCTGAAACCCTTTGTTACAGTGAAAGACAGAATCCTCAGTAGAAGTTCCTCCTGATCATCTTGTTACCTGAGGTTGAAGTCAGGTCCAAGGCCAAGTCCAGAGAAAGAAGGATCCAGCTCCCTAAGCCGTCTGCCCCATCTTCTCCTCTCCCTCCAACTCTGCTGCAGATCCAAGACTCTATGTCCCGAGAAAAATCTCAAGGTGACCCCCCTTACCATCCCAGCTTCAGTATTTCCACAAATGGGCTTTGGTGTCCAAAAGAGCTAGGTTCATGTTCCCACCTGTGTGTGTGTGTTCAGTCGCTCAGTCACGTCCAGCTCCTTGCAGCTGCGTGGACTGTAGCCCGCCAGGCTCCTCTGTCCATGGGATTCTCCAGCCAAGAATACTGGAGCGGGTTGCCATTTCCTACTCCAGGGGATCTTCCCAACCCAGGCATCAAACCCACATCTCTCGTATCTTCTGCGTTGGCAGGCAGATTCTTTACCACTAGCGCCACCTGGGGAGCCCCATACCCACCTCTAGTGCTCACAATAATAATTCATTGTCTCTTCAAGCCTGGTTCTTAGAAAAATGAAAACCTCCTTATAATGTCTGAAAATCAACCTCTCTCTACTCAACACAGTCACTGGTTTCCCTCCAGAGGATAAGCTCACTGGTCTCTTTCTTGTGTCTGTGCTTAGTCGCTCAGCATGTCCAACTCTTTGTGACCCCATGGACTGTAGCCCGCCAGGCTCCTCTGTCCATGGGGATTCTCCAGCCAAGAATACTGGAGTGGGTTTAGAATACTGGAGTGGGTTTTCACGCCCTCCTCCAGGGGATCTTCCTAACCCAGGAAGCAAACCCAGGTCTCCTGCATTGCGGGACAATTCTTTACCATCTGAGCCACCAGGGAAACCCAAGAATACTTCAGTGGGTAGCCTATCCCTTCTTCAGGGGAACTTCCCAACCCAGGAATCGAACCAGGATCCCCTGCATTGCAGGCGGATTCTTTACCAGCTGAGCTACACAGGAAGCCCAGTCGCTGCCTTAGCAGGCCTGTTTTTCTTAGTCCTGAAACACAAAGTATCCTAAGTTTCATTCCAATGGCACCATGTTTGCCTGGGACAACACAACTCGAGCATCCTTTGACTCTACTCTTGACACCTTCTGATTCATCAGCACTAATTTTTCACTCTGGATAATTTCTTTCAATCTCTTCCTCTCTCTGAAGCTATGTCTAATTGTTTATGAAATCAAGTATTAAAAAAAAAAAAAAACTTTTTTGGCTGCACTGCATGGCATGTGGGATTTAGTCCCCTGACCAGGCATTGAACCCATGCCAAACCTGCACTGTAAGTGGGGAGTCCTAACCACTGGACTGCCAGGGAAATCCACGAGCATTTCATTTCAGTGAGGATATTCTTGATTACTGTTTATTTTAGTTGGCCTTAAAATTTTTTTTTCTCTCTTTTTTTACAATATCCTGTGCTTTCATGATTGTCTTTCATCCTTCTGTTATTTGATCATTTTCAACAAACTGATTTTATAATCTCTTACAGATGGTTCAACAGTCTCAAGTTCCTGAGATGTTATTTCTTAACTTTCCTTTATGTAAACTATCTAATGATGTGGCTTATAATTTTTTAATGATGAGCTCCTCATCAACAGAGGTTCTTTATTCTGTGAAAGTTCTGTGCGCCAAGGGATGCAGAAGTTACCATACAAAGGGGTCTTACTCTCCAGGTGTTTCCTTGGCCCCAGATGAATTTATACCTTAATTTCTCATGTTAAAATTTCTAGGAACCTCCCTAGTGATCCGGGGAAACTAAGATCCCACATGCCACACAGTGCCACTAAAAAGTGAAAAAAAAAAATCTACTTCAGGTGGGTACACCCATACATAACACAGATCTAACCTTTCACTTTTTCACTGGATATTTTCTTTTCTCAGGGCTTCCCAGATGGCTCAGTGATAAAGAACCCACCTGCCAGTGCAGGAGATGCTGGTTTGATCCCTGATTCAGGAAGATCCCCTGGAGAAGGAAATGGCAACCCACTCCAGGATTCTTGCCTGGGCAATTCCATGGACAGAGGAACCTGGTGGGCTATAGTCCATGGGATGGAAAAGAGTCGGACACTTTTGTAGCGACTAAACATTTCCTTTTCTCAACCTTCAACCCTGGGTGGACAACAACCCTCCCTGAACATGTGGATAGAATTTCTCCACCCTTTTAATAAAGGAAGCTGCATTCTAGCCTTAAGTAGAGATGTCAGTAGTTACTATAAATTATATTCATTAATAATTGCTGTTCAATTGCTATGCCCTGTCCGACTCTCTGCAACCCCATGGACGGCAGCACACCAGGATTCCCTATCTTTCACTGTCTCCCAGAGTTTGCTCATGTCCATTGAGTCATGAGTGATGGTATCCAACCACACAATAGTAATAATATATTCATATTATATATATACATATATATGTTTCTCTTTCCAATAATTCTACCTTGTGTGAAGAAGGGAGAGGGCTATGCCAGTTGAGTCTGCCATATTGCTAAGTATACTCCCTCATGCCATAACTTCCAGAATGATACTTCTAAAACACAAATTGTATTCTGTTACCCTGCACACACACACACACACGGACACACACCCTCAACCCTCATACCTGCTGTGTTTACCTTCTGCCCTGTCCTCCTCTTGACTCAAGAGTCAATTTCCACCCTCATCTCTCAACACACCCATTCCCACCCTACCCTCCAGCCACCTCACCTTCCTCAAATGAACAGGGTCTCAAGCAGACCACTCCACCTTGGAAATCATACACAAGCTGTTCCTTCTTTCTGGAATGTTCTTCCATCCTCTTTCTCAAACCCCGCCCACCCAATTCCTAATTTCTCTCCATTCTTTCAATCTCCTTCTGATCACTCCCACAGAGAGAAGCTTTCTAACCCCAAACCAGGTCAGGACACTTGCTTACGGGTTCACACAGTACCCCAGATATCTTCAGAGCAGTTACCAAAATTGTCATTTTTATCACACAAAGAGTAGTTTAACTTTTGTCTTTGCCACTGGACTGTAGCTTCCAGAAGAAAGACTGGATGGTGCACGGCCGCAACCCCCACTGTCCAGCACAACAAATATTTGTTAAATAAATGTGAGCGCCCAGGCACCAGCTCTCTGTCACCCTGCCTATCGTGGACCTGAGCTCACCGTGTTTCCCGCGAGCCTCATCCAAAGCAAGGGCACCATTGTCTGGGAGGCTTATTCACCACGTGACCAAAATTTGCTTCTAAGCAGCAGGAGGGGGTCACTGAGTTCATGGAGACATAGTTCTACCAAGCAACCGCCTCTCCCCTAGCTGCCTGTTTTCAGAGAAGCAGCAGAAAGAGCTTGCTGGGTCTGAAGAAGGATGCTTGGGCAAGTTCAGTCTTGGGTCTGTCCCCCTCTCTGTGTGAATCTGGGCTACTTGATTTTTTTCTGGGCCTCGGTTCCCTTGTTTTTAAAATAAAGGGGTTGGTCCAGATCATCTTTTTGAAAAAAAAAGGTTCGGCTTTTTGGAGAAAACTGATAGCAGGAATAAGCTCATGGTAAGAGGCAAGCAGTTTCCATCTCTAATCCTCCTGCAACACCTGCTGGCACTGGGGACCTCAGCTCTGTTCTTCAGTTCCTGGGTTGATAAGCTGGAGCTACTCACAAACCCAGTCTCCCTCCCCTTTGGTCGCCAGTTTGTATCCAGCATGGTGGAGTCGATGCCATCAATTCCCTTCACCATGGTGGGCACATCCCTGACTAGTGAACAGACTGCTAGTGACTCACAGCCACCCTCATCACTGGAGAACTGGCTGCCACTGAATGGAAGTTGCCTCACCAATGAGGTTCCATCCCCTGGGCCTTGGAGCAGCCTGAATGGCCCAGTAGCACAGAAAGCCAGACCCCTTGCCTTAGAGTGAGACCAGCTCTGAGATGCGGTGGAGGCCCAGTGTTCTCCACGGGATCAGCCCATAGGCCAGCTGAGACCAACGCTTCTGAGCTCCTCTCCCTGAACCATTTGCTTTCCTCGAGGCCACCCTTCTCTGGAATGTTGTTGTTTAGTCATTTAGTCGTGTCTAACTCTTTGCAATCCCATAGACTGTCGTCCGCCAGGCTCCTCCATCCACGGGATTCTCCAGGCAAGAATACTGCAGTGGGTTGCCATTTCCTTCTCCAGGGGATCTTCCCAACCCAGGGATTGAACCTGCATCTTTTGCACTGGCAGTGGATTCTCTACCGCTGAGCCACCAGGGAAGCCCACCCTTCTCTGGAAAGCAGTCTTCAATAGGTCTCTTGCACAAGAGTCCCTATTTGAATCCAACTTAAGATGCAAATGCAGGCACTATTGCTTGTCATCATCCCATGTAATGCCTAGAAAAATCCTCAGAATAACCCATGTATGTGACCACTGTGGGCTTCCCGGATGGCCCTAGTGGTAAAGAACTCACCAATGAGAAAGAGAGACTCCAAGGACTCGACTAAGAGGTATTTAAAGAGATGTTCTGTCTTCTCTGAATGGTGTGGGTTGAATGGTGGAAAGTCTGCAGCTGCTGCAGCTGTTTCTAGACCAGGAGCAAAGAGCATGGAGCTACTGATGACCCACGAAAAGATGCCTGAGGATGAAGCTATTACCATGAAGACACAAAAGGAGAGGGCTGTAAACTGCTAGATCAAGCCTCACCCGAATTGAGCAGTGTCTGGATTTCCCTGTTGCTGTAGTCAATAAGTTGCACAAATCGTTTCAGCCAGAGTGACTTGTGTTTCCTTTCTGTATACAATGCAAAAACTCTTAAGTGACACATATCTGTTCTGTGTGTTCTCGAGGGAGTTAAACACTTCCGGTTAATACTGCACTTTGGCTTCACAGCATTCACCCATACAAAATTCCGTCCTTTTTTCTCTCCCTTGGGATTTTCTGTTGCTTTTGTCATTGTTGTTGCCTTGGCGATTACCTAAAGAGTCGGCCGTGACTCCCAAGTGTGGCAAAATACTGAAGAGATATTGAGTGTGAACTGTTTCTATTCACAATGTCAATTTTGAATCTACATTTGGGGCAATAAATTGGGTCATCCCCCTTCCCCATTCCCCAGTCCAGTTGATCAGTGGAGGCCATCTCAAGTGCTGGGCTGAGAAATATTCTGAAACCCAGTCCTACCTAGACAAAATGTTGTGGTTACCTGGTGGGTGGGGGGTGTCGCAGAATTAGGGGCAGAAGGGACACTAACTGATCACCTCGGAACAAAACCATACCTTGAAGGTCTGGTCTGACTTCCCTTGCAGCCAGCCCTTCCTCATGTTCTGCCTTTCCTTGCAGCCAGAAAGCCCTTCCTCATGTTCTGCCTAAATAATTCATATTGCAATTTCAGCCCAGCCTTCCTTCTTCACAGCAGCTGTGAGGACCAGCTTGTCAGCCTCATCTGACCCTGTTACATTCATGATAAAGGGTGCTATAAAGTTGTCTTTCCCATCTCTTCTTCTTCCCTGTGGTAAGTGACCCCACCCCACTGCTTCGGGTCTAAATCCAGATGAGGTACTCTGCACAGAAAAATTATTGCAAAGCCCAGATTGCTAAGAGACTCCATCTCTGGGGACCACATTTTCTATCCTTTCTTGGGTACAGAGAAGGCTCCCTGAATTAAATCAAATGGGACTAGGATCATGTAGTCTCATCCTAGTCCTCCAGAATCTAGTGACTCCCTTCTCTGACAGCGTCTCTATTTCATGTTTCCAGTGAGAGTCAATCCATGACTGAAGTTGGCCATCAGCCAACCACTGCAAAGCATTGATTGTAATTCCGGTAAATGACAACCAAAGAAAAGGAGGTCCCATTCAGGCAAATACACCATGTTCTTGTTCCTGTCCTTCTTTTAGGAAATCTCCTCTCCCTCAGTGTCTAGGGTCTCAATGAAACTGTAAATCACTGTGCCTCACCTTGTCCTAGCCAGGGAGCATATATACAAGCCAAGCAAGACTGACAGGACTCTAACTGGGAATTCAGCCCTCAAACGCAGCAAAACAAGATGGAGATAAAGATTGGAGCTGCTCAAATGCTGGAGTCTACAGAAGATGGTTCTGCTGCCCTGCTTCCTTAATACCTGGAGCCTCTGGTTGCTGGATCCCTACCCTTCCCTTACTCTTATCCATTCTGTATGTTCTATTGTTCTCCCTTCTCTTATACTAGCCAAGGTTGGTTTCTATTGCTTGCATCAACGGATACTAATGTGTACTGTTAACACTCCAAGAAGGTGTCTCCCAGATTTTTTAAACCTTAATTATATATTTTTTAAAAGCAACCATTTCACACTTGTGCTGGCATAAGAGTCTGAGGCTGGAAGTCAATGGAAAAGAGTTTCTCTGTATCAACCGAATAATGTCATGACAACAGAATTTTTGTCAAGCAACCAGACTACTCTGAAATTAGTTTTGTGACACTGACCTAATGCCTTATTAAAATTAGGGAAATCGAGGGGAATGCAGATGCCATCAAAATGAATGAACATTGTCAGAAGAAGATGGATTTTCCTGGAAAAATGAATTGTTTGGGGGGCATTGTGACTGTCATAAGTGTCTTCCTCTTGTTAAAGTAGTTTTGCAAAAAAAAAAAAAACTTGAGTGTAATTTACTAATTGTACAGTGGAATGGACTTTATGCTATCATTTTTAACTGCCTGCCTTTTTCTCTGTGTTACTTTAGTTCCTCATCCTAGAATGTTGGCAACAATAACAACAAACTGACAATATGTGATAGATAGCACTAGGGACTTTATCTTGAATTACCTGAATTCTTCCTCATAAGACCCCACGAGATAGGATCTATCATCAAACATGCTTTTTAGATGAGAAAGTCAAAGTTTTTTGAGAATTAATTCCAAGTGTGCAAAGACTGTAAGGTATACAGTCTGGAATCCACACTCTGTATTCCCAACTAACATATCATTGCATTTATTAAGGTCTTCTATGTGCCAGGGGCTGTAGGAGGCATTTCAGAGGTCCTGTGTTACATTTAACAGGCTTCCTAGGTGGTGCTGATCGTAAAGAACCTGCCTGCCAAGAGACTCAAGAGATGTGGGTTCGATCCCTGAGTCAGGAAGATCCCCTGGAGAAGAGCAAGGCAACCCACTCCCTGGAGAATCCCCTGGACAGAGGAGCCTGGCGGGCTACAGTCCATAGGTTCACAAAGAGTTGGACTGATTAAAGCAACTTAGCACACATGCATGTCACATTTCATCCTCCCCACAATCTTCCGCGGTAGGTTTTTTTAATCCCCATTTTACAGAAGAGGAAGCTGAGGTTCAGAGATATTAAGAAACTTTGCACAATGTCAAGATTCAGCTAGATTCAAACCACAGCTGTCTGGCTGCTGCAGAACCTAACTCTAACCACTCTCTTGCTTCCTCCAGAGGAAGTCAGACATGCCCTTCCTCTTTATTCTCCTAATTAGTTTCAAAGCTATTTTTGAGGAGTTTGAGCATCACCACTCCACAACCTCCAGTGTCTAGTACTAGGTTTCTCACCCTTTAGAATCTCCATCAAGTTTCTGCAGGATTAAAAGGGTTGATGGATAATCTGTCGAACACTTAGAACAGTGCCTGACACCCAGTAAATGCTAGATACACATTTGCTATTTCTCTTTTTATCATTATCATTACTTAAGAGAATCAAACAAGCACCTGTTTTCATTCCAACCATTTCTGTGTTCATTACCATCATTATGGTTGTATTCAAAAGAGCAGATCCCCTGAGATTTCTTTTGCTTAGGCTTCTTTTCATCTTCTTTGGCTTCTTTTTACTTGTTTTTGCTGCATTTTTATGACTGTAGTATAACTTGTGTGTCCTTACAAGTAATAAGGCTGGTATGTCAACACCCAGCTCTCCCACCTTCAAAAGTTTCTTACTGAGTACATGCCTTTGGCCAGCCTAGGAGGACCTATGACTTCTCAGTTGGGCAGAGAAAGAACAGTAGCAGCCTTTGGGGCTATTTCCCCATCCCCTATTCCTCACACATAGAAATGGGGACTCTGGGGTCATTTTATGTAACACAAACCCTGCTTACTTCCTGGACACTCCTGATTGGACCAGACATGATCATCTCATCCAAGTTGAGCCAATCAGAGTCTTTTTCCTGAAAACTTGAAACTGATGGTTAGAGTTCGCTTGGTCTGGATTTGTATTTGAAGTAAGAGGTCAAGTAAATGTGGGGATCAAGATTTCAGTTTTGAGGAGATCATTTTTTTGCCATGTAGAGAAAGGAAGCTGGTCTGGAGAAAAGGAATAAAAGGATAAAAAGGAGAGGGGCAAGCAGAAAGAGGGAGATGAAGGTAATCACTAAGCAAACCTGAGGTCAGGAGCTATTCCTGCAGAGAAAGGAAGAATAATGGCTTTGGTCCTGAGGCATTTCCAATTCCTGGTCCTGGTCGCTCAGGAAGCTAGGCTGGACTTCTGCCCTCGGAGTCTATGAGTATCTGTGGATCTTTCCAGCAAATAGCTCCTCTGCTTTATGTAGTTTGAGTGGGTTTCTGCTGCTTCCTTCAGAACCCAGTGGTAACCAAGGTAAACTGTCATTGTCACTAAGAGCTAATGAATGCTCCTGAGATTTTAAAATTTTTATATTATATTGGAGTATAGTTGATTTACAAGGTTTTGTTAGCTTCAGCTGGACCTCAAAGTGATCCAGTTATACATATACATGTGCGTGTGTGCTACGTATGTCACTCAGTCATGTCCAGCTCTTTGCGACCCCATGGACTGTAGCCCCCCAGGCTTCTCTGTCCATGGGATTCCCCAGGCAAGAACACTGAAGTGGGTAGCCATGCTATCCTCCAGGGGATCTTCCTGACCCAGGGACTGAACCTGCATCTCTTACGTCTCCTGCATTGGTAGGCGGGTTCTTTACTACTCAGGCTACCTGGGAAGCCTATACATATACATACATCCATTCTTCTTCAGAGTCTTTCCAGAGAAGACACACAGATGGCTCTTGTGATTTGAATGCAATGGAAAGGACACTAAAATTGATTTTTTCATGAGTTCAACAGGTATTTACTGAAAGGCTACTACCTGCCGGGCACCATAACAGGCAATGGGGATACAATGCCAAACACATTACAGAAAAACTATTAATCTACAGAGATGACGATCCAGCTGATTCTTGGAAAAGAATGGAGGGGAAATAAGGAAATCAGTGTTCTCAAGATGCTCTTGCTAAGGCTGCAAGAAGCCTTAGCAATGAAGCCTCAAGAAGCCCATCCAGTAACTTACTGATCGAGCTTCCCAGGTGGTGCTGGTGGGAATGAAGCCACCTGCCAGTGCAGGAGATGTAAGTGATGCTGGTTCGATTCCTAGGTCTGGAAGATCCCCTGGAGGAGGGCATGGCAAACCACTCCAGTATTCTTGCCTGGGAAATCCCATGGACAGAAGAACCTGGCGGGCTACAGTCCATAGGGTCACAAAGAGTCAGACATGACTGAAGTGACTTAGCATTCAACTTACTGCTTGACTTTAAAACCAAGTGGACAAACCTCTGTGTTGATCCACACCACTAAAATAGCAGAGGCGTGTGTGTTTGTGTTTGGAAGAGGAATTGACTAGGCAGTGATGAGGTGAATGAGTTGTATCATATATAACTTTATACTCTGATGACTCATACAGAGATACTCAGATTTGGGATGTTCGCAGAGGCAGAGCAGCATCTTAGGAAAAACACAGGATCCATAGTTTGACCCCTAGTTCTCAACAGGAGATAGTTTTGTCCCCACAAGGATGATTGACAACATCTGGAGATATCTTGGCTGTCGTAACTGGAAAGGATATGCTACACTGTACAGGACAACCCCCCCCCCCAACAGAAAATTATTCAGCCTCAAATATCAACCGTATTGAGGTTAAGAAATGCTGAGTTAGATAAATCCTGGTTCTGCCTCACCAGCTGTGTGACCTTTGGCAGGCTGCTTTTTCCTTGGGTTTTATTTCATCCTTTGCAAAATAGGAAGCTATAATATCTCTCATATAGGCTTCCCCGATGGCTCAGCAGGTAAAGAATCCTCCTGCAATGCAGGAGACACAGGAGATATGGGTTTGACCCCTGGGTCAGAAAGATGCCCTGGAGAAGGAAATGGCAACCCACTCCAGTATTCTTGCCTGGAGAATTCCATGGACAAAGGAGCCTGGCAGGCTACAGTCCATGGGGTCGCAAAGAGTCAGATATGACTGAGCACATAAGCTCATTAGGGGCTATGGGCTCTGGATTGGTGATTTTCTGAGGGTTAATTAAGATAATACATGTGAAGAGGCTGCATAAAGAGGACAACCAAGGCTACCAATAGATACTATGAACTGAATGAGCTCAGCTGTTCTAGAAATCTCCAGGGTGAGTTTTCAGAACCAAAAGAATCCCTTGGGATCCCATCAGAAAGATGCCCTGGAGAAGGAAATGGCAACCCACTCCAGTATTCTTGCCTGGAGAATTCCATGGACAGGATTTTGGTACCTGTTGCTGCTGCTGCTGCTGCTGCTGCTGGGTCGCTTCGGTCGTGTCCGACTCTGTGCGACCCCATAGACAGCAGCCCACCAGGCTTCCCTGTCCTTGGGATTCTCCAGGCAGGAACACTGGAGTGGGTTGCCATTTCCTTCTCCAGTGTGTGGAAGTGATTTTAATTAAAAAAAAAAAAAAAATTCCATGGACAAAGGAGCCTGGCGGGCTACAGTCCATGGGGTCGCAAAGAGTCGGACATGACTGAGCACATAAGCTCATTATGGGCTCTGGATTGGTGATTTTCTGAGGGTTAATTAAGATAATACACGTAAAGAGGCTGCATAAAGAGGACAACCAAGGCTACCAACAGATACTATGAACTGAATGAGCTCAGCTGTTCTAGAAATCTCCAGGGTGAGTTTTCAGAACCAAAAGAATCCCTTGGGGATCCCAGAGACTTAGCTGATGGTTTTCCCAGTCCAGCCTGGCTCATCTCCCCATCTTCCTGTCTCTTATAGGCAGCAGACACAACAGAGCACCTTGGATTCAAAAGATCTTCCTAAGTGTTCAAACCATGAGGATGGGCTCCAGATCCCTTCACTTTAGGACCTAGAGGACCAAGCAAGAATCTCTAGCCAGCCAGGCCCTCTGTCTCCTAGGGGGCTGATGCCAGATGCTAGAGATCAGAGAATGGTGAATAATGGAGACTTCTTGGGTATATAATTATGCTGACTTCATTACACCATTAAAGCAGATGATTAGGAAATTTCCACCCCCCTACCCAGCTTCTTTGGTGGTCCTGTCCCCCAGATGTGAACCAGGGAGTCGAGCCTCATGCTTCTTGGCTTTGACATCTTCTCATCCAGGCCCGGATGCTTCAGGCATTGAGCCTGAGTCACTTACAGTATAGGGCAGATATAAGGTCCCAGATGAATGTTAACCAGGTTCACTTTCTTCCCCTGCTGAACACAGAGAAGCATAAATAAAGCTAGCAATAAAAGCAATAGTGAGAATGATAATAATAAAAGTAAGTTCTACTAGTGAACTTCTGGTTGCCATGGGGGAAGAATGAGGGGAAGAGATAACTAGGGAGTTTGGGATCGACATGTCAGTCGTGTCCAACTCTTCGCAACCCCGTGGACTGCAGCATGCCACGCTTCCCTGTCCATCACCAACTCCCAGAGCTTGCTCAAACTCATGTCCATCGAGTTGGTGATGCCATGCAACCATCTCATCCTCTGTCACTGCCTTCTTCTCCTTCCTTCAATCTTTCCCAGCATCAGGGTCTTTTCAAATGAGTCAGTTCTTCGCATCAGGTGGCCAAAGTATCAGGGCTTCAGCTTCAGCATCAGTCCTTCCAATGAATATTCAGGACTGATTTCCTTTAGGATTGACTGGTTGGATCTCCTTGTAGTCCAAGGGACTCTTAAGAATCTTCTGCAACACCACAGTTCAAAACCATCAATTCTTCGGTGTTCAGCTTTCTTTATAGTCCGACTCTCACATCCATACATGACCACTGGAAAAACCACAGCTTTGACTAGACAGACCTGTGTTGGCAAAATAATGTCTCTGCTTTTTAATATGCTGTCTAGGTTGGTCCTAGCTTTTCTTCCAAGGAGCAAGTGTCTTTTAATTTCATGGCTGCAGTCACCATCTGCAGTGATTTTGGAGCCCCCCCAAAATAAAATCTGTCACTGTTTCCATTGCTTCCCCATCTGTTTGTCATGAAGTGATGAGACCCGATCATTGTGTCTTGTGCACACTGGTATATTTAAAATGGATAAGCAACAAGGTCCCACTGGATATCCCAGGGAACTCTGCCCAATGTTACATGGCAGCCAGGATGGGAGGGGAGTTCAGGGGAGAATGGATCCACGTATATGTATGGCTGAGTCCCTTTGCTGTCCACCTGAAACTATGACAACATTGTTAATCAGCTATACTCCAATATAAAATAAAAGGTTAAAAAAAAAGTTCTCCTGCAAATGTAGAAAGCTGGCTAAAGAAGGATGTGTCTTGTTTGACTGGCATGGCCAGGCAGGGAAGAAGAGACAAGAGGTTTTTACTCACAAAGTAACACTCTTCAAGGCTAAACACTCTCAGTTTTTAGTGTGCATAAAAGTAACCATAGAAACTTGCTTTAAAAACATAAAAACGTCTGGTCTGGGTTTGGGCGAACAAGGGATGGGCCTCTGTACCTACACCCTTGGAGAAGTACTGCTCTGAGCCAGGGGGCTTTCAACTTTAATGTGCACCAGAGTCCTCTAGAGGGTTTTGTGTTCGTTTCCTGTGGCTGCCATAAAAGTGACCACAAACTGAGTGGTTTAAAACAGAAATGTGTCCAGAGAAATCATACAAATGGCCAACAGGCACAGGAAAAGATGCTCAACATCACTAATTATTAGAGAAATGCCAATCAAAACTACAACGAGATACCACTTCATACCAATCAGAATGGCCATCATCCAAAAAAAAAAAAAAACTACAAATAATAAATGCTGGAAAGGGTGTGGAGAAAGGAAACCCCTGTCCACCGTTGATGGGAATGTAAATCGGTACAGTCACTATGGAGAACTATATGTGAGTGAAGTGAAGTCGCTGGGTCATATCCGACTCTTTGTGACGCCATGGACAGCAGCCTACCAGGCTCCAGGCCCATGGGGTTTTCCAGGCAAGAGTACTGGAGTGGGGTGCCATTTTTGGAGGTTCCTTAAAAAACCAAAAATAGATTTGCCATATGATCCAGCGATCTCATTTCTGGCATAGTATCTGGGAAAGATGGAAACACTAATTTGAAAAGATACATGCACGGAATGTTCATGTGCTTAGTCACTCAGTTGTGTCCGACTCTTTGCGACCCCATGGACCATAGCCCACCAGGCTCCTCTGTCCATGGGATTCTCCAAGCAATCCATGGGATTCTCCACGCCCTCCTCCAGGGGATCTTCCCACCCAGGGATCAAACCCAGGTCTCCCACATTGCAGGCAGATTCTTTACCATCTGAGCCACCAGGGCAGCCCATCTAATGTTCACAGCAGCTCTGTTTACAACAGCCAAGATGTGGAAACAACCCAAATGTCTATCCACAGATGACTGGCTAAGGATGTGGGGTATACAGTGGAATACTACTCGGCCATAAAGAAGAATGAAATAGTGCCTTTAGAGGAACATGGATGGACTAGAGATTATTATTCTGAGTGAAGTCTGAGAAAGACAAATATATGATATCACTTATATGAGGAATGTTAAAAATGATGCAAATGAGCATTATTCTGATCTCTGCCTCTGTCTCCACATGCATGCACCTGTGTGTGTTGTTTCCTCCTTTCTCCTCTTACAATGACACTTGTCATTGGATTTAGAGCTCACCTTAATTCAGGGTGAGTTCATCTCACAATTCCTACTTTCATGACATCCACAAAGACTTTTTTCCAAATAAGATCACATTCACAAGTTCCAGTTGGACATACCTTTGGGCAGGAGGGGGCATCAATCAATAGAGATTGCCGGGCCCCTTCCCCAGAATTTGCATGTCTAACAAGTTTCCAGGTGATGCTGATGCTTCTGATCCAGGAAACACACATTGAGGACCATTGCCTTCAGAAAAAACTCCGCATCCGAGTGACTCGCTGTTCTGATATTTAACAAGTGTCAGTTGTCTACACTTAAAAGAGAGAATAAAGATGGCAGAGACTCTTGCCCCCATCTTTCACCCTTGCCTGCCTCATCAGTCCCTGTCCTGCTTTCCCAGTGACCCCAAATTAATCTTCAGGAAGCAGCAAGGCCTACTGTACAAAAAAAGTGGGAATGGGAGGAGCTTTGAGCTTAGCCAGACCTGTCTCTGCATCTTGCCAAACTATGAGTCTGGACGAACCATTTCCTCTCTCGAAGCCTTAGTTGTCTCCACTCTAAAATGGGAATAAGAATCTTGCCCAGCCCAGGGGCTTCCCTGGTCATCTAGTGGTTAAGAATCTGCCTGTCAATTCGGGGGACATGGGTTCAGCCCTTGATCCGGGAACATCCCACGTTCCCGTGAAGAAACTAAGCCCACAAGCTGCAGCTACTGAGCCCAAGCACTACAACTACTGAAATGCATTTGCCTAGAGCCTGTGCTCCACAACAAAGAGCAGCTCCCACTCACTGCAGCTGGAGAAAGCCCGCGTGCAGCAGTGAAGACCCAGCGCAATCAAAAATATAAAATAAATAAATAAATCTCAAAAAAAAAAAGGACTCTTACCTGGTCCAATCCTAGTTCTTAAAATGCTGAATGGGCCATATGTGTAGATGTAGCTATTGCTACAGCTAAAGATGTCAGCAAGCCAGCAGTCCTGATAAGTGGCCTGCCTGCTGATGTGTGATGGGCACAGGGTAGCAGGAAGGACCACGGGTCTAATTCTGTGAAAAGATAACTCGAGCAAAGTGTGTCTTTGGCCCTCACTTCCTCTCCTAGCCCCACAGAGGCCCAAGTTCCTCCCCTTCCACCAAGCTACTACCAAGCCACATAACCAGCATTGATGAGGCCAGGTAATCAGCTGGGTTGTTGCCCACCTCCAAGGATGAGCCTCGTTAGCTTTGATGTGGCTGGCTTACCAGCCTTAGTCCCAGCTCTTTTTCCAGCCACCGCTTTGCAACACCACTGAAGCGGCTTTGAGACTTTGAGGACACTGGGGAGACAGCCTGGGCAAACCAGCTGCCTGCTAGGAGACTGACGGGCACTCAGGCCTTCAGAAGGAACTGAGCTGGAACCAGGGACGAGGTATCATCTAATCTCCTGGGACTACAGAGAAGTCGGGCTCTCTGATCGGCATCCCCGCACTGGTAAAGCAGTGAGGAAGCGGATTGGATTCAGGAGGTGTGCTGGTGTCAGAAAGGTCTGGGTTCCCACCAGGGCTGCCTGGCTAGCTAGCTGGGCACACTCCAGCAATGCCCCCACCTCTGGAGCCTCGAGTATTCCATCTGTAAAGTGGAGGTAATAGGAGAAACTGCCTTGTAGGGTGCCGGGAGGATACAATGAAATAATCCACATTTAAGTGTTTGGCAAGGTGCTTACCCAGGATAAAGTACTCAAAAGTACCCTGATGGCTGATTCCTCTCCCTTATGTGGCGTGAAAAGCATAAGGCCAGAATCACAGGTTCACAAGACCCCGATGGGATGTAATACCTAGGACCTATGTCACTCTTTTCTTTAAATACACAGAAAACATATCATTTAACTCTAAGTGTACAGCTTTGTAGTATTAAGTATTTCACACTGTCATACAACCATCACCACCATTCATCTCTAGAATACCATATTGTTCTTAAAAGATAAAAAGGCTAGGATTTCCCTGGTTTAAGACTCCAGGCTCACAGTGCGAGGGGCCAGGGTTTGACCCCTGGTCAGGGAACTAGATCCTGCTTGCCACAACTAAAGATCCTACACGCGGCAAAGAAGATCCCAAACGCCACATCTAAGACCTGGCACAGCTCCAAAAATTAAAAAAAAAAAAAATGATGACAAAGTGACATACACTAGTTCCTGAGACCTACAGGGCTCCACAAACTGGCTGGCTGGTTACTCCAGAGAGAGAGGAACCAGACCAAAGGATGGGGGCGGGGTGGGCGGGAAGGTTCTTGAAAAGCACCTCACTCCCCTGCCTCCATGAACCCAGATCCCAGATCCTTCTAGCCCGTCTCTAGAATCCCCAGGGAAGGTGGCGATGCAGACTTTTTAATGACAAGACACATCTGGGTTTACATCTCAGCTCTGCATATACCTGCCATACAGTCTTAACCATGTTACTTCTCTCTCCCTCTCCTAATCCGTAGAACTGGAAGAAACATACCACCTACTTCACAGGTTCGCTAATGAGTTTATATATATATATATATGTATATATATATATATAGAGAGAGAGAGAGAGAGAGAGAGAGAGATTGGGTTGACATATACATGCTACTATGTATAAAATAGATAACAATGAGAACCTGCCGTGCAGCACAGGGAACCCTACTCGGTGCTCTGCGGTGACCTAAATGGGAAGGAAATCCAAAAACAAAGAGAGGATATAGATATATGTGTGGCTGATTCACTTCGCTACACAGCAGAAACTAACAGAACTGTGGAAAGCAACTGTAATCCAATAAAAAAAAATTTTTTTTTTAAGAGTTTACCAAACAGTGGCTGATAAGTAGGTGAGAACTATTACCAATATGGACCACCCTGCTCCTCCAAGCTGCTTGTGTGCCTTTTTGTAAATCTGTTCAAGTGGCCTCATTCTGCGACTCAGAGTCTTCATTAGGACAAGAATCCCCTCCCCAGCTTGGGAGCCCTGCTCACCATGGCACACTTTGATTCCTTTCATGTTCCAGAGAATATCCCTCCCCCAAAAGGGACCAAGGACAAGACTCGCCCCCCAAATCTGCCCACCAACCCAGAGTCGGGCCCCAGCCCGGCCAATCACATGTGCTCACCCTGCAGTGGTTGCCTAGGTAACCAGCACTCCTGTGCCAGCCCAGAGAGACTGGGTGCTGGACGAGGGGGCGCCGAGGAGGGGCACAGAGACAGACCCGGGGGTGGCAGCCTGACAGCAGGAGGGTCAGTGACAGAGGGGGACAGAGGACAAGGACAGTCATGGAGACAAAGCGACACAGGCAGGGACCGAGGGGGAGGAAATGGAGAAGGGTGGAAGGGGAGGAGGAAGAGGATTCCCTCTCTTCTTTGGCTGTTTTCATATGTCTATACACGTATATACACACAGACACACCTGCACACATAAAATCAAAATACACATGTGTACAAAATACACACACACACCCCTAGAACCCTTTCTCATTCGCAAGTCGCAGGGAAAGTCGGGCTTCCTAAAGGCCCAGCTGCAGTATTTGTCGGCATTTGCGAAGCTTATCAAAGCCTTGGATCACAACCAGTTTATTTACTGAGCTCCTGGGATAGGATGGAAGGAGTGCCTGGGAAGAGACACTCCTGCTCTCTGGCTAAACGCAAACACACTTCCACCTGTCACACAACGTTTGGCACTTTGAAGGGACCGTCTGCAAGGTCCCTTAGTGACAGAGAGAGGGAGAATGAGCGTGTGTGTGTGTGTGTGTACATGTGTGCACATGCATTCACACCCCTTTGAAGAATGTTTTTCTTTTCAGGTCCACAAAACAACAGGAAAGTGATGAAAAAAAATACCACCATGTATACAGCATCTCCTCTGGACCAGGCACCACTTACACCATCAGTGTCATTACAACAGTGATGGCTGCTAGCCCATTTCATGGAGGAGGAAAACTGAGTCACAAGGATGTGAAGAGTGCTGTCCAAGCATCCACACTATGAATGGAGACACTGAGGCACAGGAAGGTGAAGAGCGCCATCCGAGAGCTAACCCCTGTCAGTCAGGGACCCAGGATTCAAGCCCAAGGAGCTGGATCTCAGAGCCTGGGAGCTGAATCACTCAGTTATTCAGCCCTCAGGATAACGGCCCCAGCCTGGAACTGATGGACAGAGACTGCATAGCTAGTTAATGCTGGTGCCAGGGCACTTGACAAGGAACATCTAAAGTGAGCTCTGAAGGGTGAGGAGGAATCAATGAAAGGAAGGAAGGCGGGGTGCAAGGCAGGAGTGTGAGCAGGTAAGAAGGGCGTGAAGCCCTATTACAAAGCCTGGGTGCAGCTGGTGTGGCCACAGGTGCCGGTGGAGACGGGCAGGCAGAGGAAGCCCAGGTAAGGCAGAGCCTCAGCTGGAATAGACTTCAGACTCTACCCGGAAGACAATGCCAAGTCACTGAAGACTTTTTTCTTTAGGAGAGGCATCACGTGATCAGATTTGCCTCTTAGATAGAACACACTGGTTTCCACCAAGACAATAGACTAAAGGAGGTAAGCCCTGCTGGAGAGGCATAGAATCTCATCTGATTCTTCCCAGAGCAGCAGAAGAGGAAACCAATGCAGAGAGGAGGAGCCATTTGCTCCAGAGTCACACATCTGGAAAGTCGTGGAATCCAGATTCCAGCTTGAATTCAGCCATGTCCAGAGCCCAGCTCTGCGGGACCTGCACAAGCCCTGCCCGCCTGGGTGTTATTTACAGGCTCACTCTACTCTCAGCCAAGAGGCTGGAAGAGATTCTGCTATGGCCTTCTCCTTCACTGGGACTAGATTCTACACTCATCACTGAATTGGAAATAAGTGTAAGCACCCACTCTGTCCCTTCTGGGTGGTTTTTTTTTTTTTTTTAATTTATCTATTTTTAATTGAAGGATAATTGCTTTACAATATTGTGTTGGTTTCTGCCATGCACCAACATGAATCAGCCATAAGTATACATATGTCCCCTCTCTCTTGAACCTCCCTCCCACCTCCCACCCCATCCCACCTCTTCGGGGTGTTTTGACATCAAAAGTATAATTTTATATGTAGCATCACTACCCTTGTCTGTGAAGGCCTTATCAGATCAGATCAGTCACTCAGCCATGTCTGACTCTTTGCTACCCCATGAATTGCAGCACACCAGGCCTCCCTGTCCATCACCAACTCCCAGACTTCACCCAAACTCATGTCCATCGAGTCGGTGATGCCATCCAGCCATCTCATCCTCTGTCATCCCCTTCTCCTCCTGCCTCCAATCCCTCCCAGCATCAGAGTCTTTCCCAATTAGTCAACTCTTCACATGAGGTGGTCAAAGTATTGGAGTTTCAGCTTTAGCATCAGTCCTTCCAAAGAACACCCAGGACTGATCTCCTTTAGAATGGACTGGTTGGATCTCCTTGCAGTCCAAGGGACTCTCAAGAGTCTTCTCCAACATCACAGTTCAAAAGCATCAATTCTTCAGTGCTCAGCTTTCTTCACAGTCCAACTCTCACATCCATACATGACCACTGGAAAAACCACAGCCTTGACCTGACGGACCTTTGTTGGCAAAGTCATGTTTCTGCTTTTGAATATGCTATCTAGGTTGGTCATAACTTTCCTTCCAAGGAGCAAGTGTCTTTTAATTTCATGGCTGCAATCACCATCTGCAGTGATTTTGGAGCCCAGAAAAATAGTCTGACACTGTTTCCACTGTTTCCCCATCTATTTGCCATGAAGTGATGGGACCACATGCCATGATCTTAGTTTTCTGAATGTTGAGCTTTAAGCCAACGTTTTCACTCTCCTCTTTCACTTTCATCAAAAGGCTTTTTAGTTCTTCTTCACTTACTGCCATAAGGGTGGTATCATCTGCATATGTGAGGTTATTGATATTTCTCCCGGCAATCTTGATTCCAGCTTGTGCTTCCTCCAGCCCAGCATTTCTCATGAGGTACTCTGCATAGAAGTTAAATAAGCAGGGTGACAATATACAGCCTTGACATACTCATTTTTCCTATTTGGAACCAGTCTGTTGTTCCATGTCCAGTTCTAACTGTTGCTTCCTGACCTGCATATAGGTTTCTCAAGAGGCTGGTCAGGTGGTCTGGTAGTCCCATCTCTTTCAGAATTTTCCACAGTTTATTGTGATCCACACAGTCAAAGGCTTTGACATATTCAATAAAGCAGAAATAGATGCCTTTCTGGAACTCTCATGCTTTTTCCATGATCCAGAGGATGTTGGCAATTTGATCTCTGGTTCCTCTGCCTTTTCTAAAACAGCTTGAACATCTGGAAGTTCACAGTTCACGTATTGCTGAAGCCTGGCTTGGAGAATTTTGAGCATTACTTTACTAGTGTGTGAGATGAATGCAATTGTGTGGTAGTTTGAGCATTCTTTGGCATTGCCTTTCTTTGGGATTGGAATGAAAACTGACCTTTTCCAGTCCTGTGGCCACTGCTGAGTTTTCCAAATTTGCTGGCATATTGAGTGCAGCACTTTCACAGCATCATCTTCCAGGCCTTATAGATACTAGCTATTTCTTCCTATTTGAACATTTAGCCCAAGACTCAAAGCAATTAAAGCTTGAGGGATGGGAGATGAATTGAGACAGTAGCACTAACATATATACACTACCATGTGTAAAACAGATAGCTAGTGGGAAGGTGCTGTATAGCACAAGGAGCTCAGCTCAGTGCTCTTTGATGACCTAGAGGGGAGGGTGGTCCCAGAGGGAGGGGATACAGGTATACATACTGCTGATTCACTTTGTGGTACAGCAGAAACTAACTCAACATTGTAAAGCAATTATACTGCAACTAAAAAATAATGAAAGAAATACACATGAAGAAAAACAACATCAACAAAAAAATACCTCTACAGACATAGATGTGGCTCAATGGTAAAGAATCCACCCACCAATGCAGGAGACACAGGAGACGTGGGTTTGATCCTTGGATCAGGAAGATCCCCTGGAGGAGGAAATCGCAACCTATTCCAGTATTCTTGCCTGGGAAATCACATGGACAGAAGAGCCTGGCAGGCTACACACCATAGGGTCTAAAAAGAGTGACTGAGCATGCACACACACATAGGCACAGATACACAGAGGGACAAAATGCTCAAACAAACAAAATGAAAGAGATAGAAGAGGAACCTTCTCCAAATTCCAAGTCCAGCCTGTCATCTGAAAGCAAACACTAGAACAAGGCTTCGAGAGCCTCTATGAATAAAGACCCTGAATTCAGATATAACAATGCATCCCTTTGCTAAAGAATCTTCCATAAGTCTGGAGAACAATATAAATACATCTGCTAAATGTAACTTATCACAGAGGCCCTGTTTTGAGTTCTCCGGGTTGACAATCATTATAAAAACAATAGCATGTGTTTAATGCACCCTTACTATGCACCAGGCAGGGTGGAAGGTCCTTTACCTTCATTCTTTTAATTCTCAACACGTCCTTATGAGGCAGACATGATTAATATTCCCATTTTACAGACAAGGAATGTGAGGCTCATGAAAGTGAAGTGACCTTACCACATTAACCAATCCATTATTGGTTATTAAACAATCCATTATTAAACAATTATTAAACAATCCATTCAACACATACATTAATTGAGTGCCTACCATGTACCAGGCACACTTCAGGATAACAGGGTTACTCCACTGAACACCAATAAACAACCACAAAAAAATGGTTCTCAGGGAACTTATAGCTTAGGGAAAACAGGCTTAAAACAAAGAAATATGCAAAACATAAATAAGCATGATGATGGTGATTAATAAGTGCTATACGGAAAAAAAAGAGAACAGTTTAAGGTGATATTATATATGTCAGGATCCATTAAGTTATGCTGCAGTAACAAACAAGCCCTAAGTCTCAGTGGCTGGTCCAGCTCTCATTCACACCCCATGTGAAATGCAGGCAAGAGGAGGGATATGTTTACTCTCGCCCCTTGGGGACCGTGATGGAGGCTTCTTCTCAGCATGTTCCATCTCCACAGACAGGGGACAAGGACATGGAAAATCACACACTGGCCCTTAAAGCCTCACCCAGAAGTGACACCCGTCACTTCTATTCATGTTTCATTGGCTAAATCAAGTCATAGAGCCACTCTGAACTTGTATTAAAATAGAAGGAAAAGAGTGATCCTACCTTGTCCCTGGGAGACAGGGAAACAGGATAGTGATCAGCCCTCCTCAGTGAGGGACAGAGTCTAATAGAGGGGGCTGCTTTGAGTAGACAGATCAGAGAAGCCCCTTTGGGTAGCAGGTTGCGGGACTGGAATTTAAACCCTGGTCTTTCACAAGCCCACACCTTTTCATGAGGCCAGGCTACTAGGATGAATTATCAACAGACCCTGGCACAAAAGACCGTTCACGCACCACGGGTACACAAGATTGAGCTGTGGCAGTCAGGGCATTGTCAAGGTCTAGTTCAGAGTGATGAAAGGCTTGCCAAGTCATCCTGACAAGCAGAGATTCTGGGAGCTCCAGACAACACTCACTGCTTCTGCCTTTCTTGCAGAATTCAAAGGACTTAACACCTTGGTTCTGAAACTTATTTTCCTTTCTCTGTTCCTTTCTACAGAAGAGCCAAGGTGTGGAAAAACATGGCAAGCCTTCTAACCTTCTTCCATAGCAACAGAATTGTCAAAGTAGGCAAAGAACAGTAAAAGCATTTAAAAAGAGAAAAAAAATCTCACCCGAGAGCTAGAAATGAGTAAAAGGCCACTTGGATGCCTGAAGTTACCATTTTTACATTAGGTGCCTGAATAAATGTGTCTTTTCCATGTGAACAGTGTTAGTTTCAGTTGGAACCCTGGATGCAGTTTTGACCTTGAACTCTGTCCTCTTCTCTCCCCAAATTTCTTGTTTATATGTACATCCAGCTGACCCTAAGGATAAGCTGGTATCCTGACTGGGGTCCAACCAGCATGATGGAGAGAAGAGAGAGAAAGAGGAAGAAAAAAAGGGAAGAGAGAAGAGGAGGGGAGAGAGAGGCTGAGGAAGGGATAGAGAGGGAGAGAAGACCAGTACCAATAATGTGTGCTCATTGTCAAGGATGCAGAGGACCAGAGGAAGCGCACAAAGAAGCGAGGCACAGGTGTGACTGGCATCCTTGTTAAATGAGGTCCATGGCCTAGGAAACCCAGGGGAGACAAAGGAGCGATCTCTTAGGCTAAGGCCAGACTGATCCCATTAAGGCAAGGAGACTAAGCCTTGCCTGATGTCTATTTCTCACCATCCTCCTGAGAGGCGGGCTTTGTCCCCATCAAGCAGATGAAGATGCAGAGGTCAAGGGCGGATGGAGTACGTGGTCCATCAGGTCTGAGCTCAAACATCACACCTTGGTGAGACTGCCCCTCTCCTGGGTACCTCCTCCCCATCACCCTCCCCCTTGGCCCTGGTTACTTTCTACCCCATCACAGCTCACTCAATCCTTTGTTCTCTTGTTTTTCGCCTGCCATCACAATGGGAAGACAAGAAGGGTAAGCTTCCTAACTGTAAGGACCTGTCTCTGTTCATTTCCTGCTGAAACTTCAGCATCTGCAGAAGTGCCCAGGACATAGTAGGTGCTCAACAAATGCCTGTCAACTAAATGAGTGGTGGCACTAGTGGTAAAGAACCCGCCTGCCAAGGCAGGTAGATGTAAGAGACACGCGTTCAATCCCTGGGTTGGGAAGATCCCTGGAGGAGGGCATGGCAACCCACTCCAGTATTCTTGCCTGAAGAGCCCCATGCACAGAGGAGCCTGGAGGGATACAGTCCATAGGGCCGCACAGAGTCAGACACGATGGAAGGACTTAGCACATACACACGAGTGACAGTGACCTGCCATGACACCTCTTTGAGTCTCAGCTCTCAGCAGCAGAAATTGACAGTTAAAAGGTAAAATACAGAAAATGGGGCAACAGTGAAGGCTTGGATCCAGACAGAGGTGCAGGAAAGCCAATCAGAGCCTGCCTCAGCCAGGAAGCCTCAAGAGCGCTGGGCAGGGCTGGCAGGCAGAAGGGGTCAGAGACACAGGCCGAGCCAAGCTCAGAAATGGGTGAGGGCTGTCCAAAAAGTGGTGCTGGGGAAACACCTGCATTTTCCTGATACCAGAATGCTCCGGGCTTGACTTTTCAGGGTCACGGTCAGCACACCCGCTCTCCGAGTTGGAGCATTTGCACTGGCCTTGGCTTCAGGCTCCCACTGTCCACATCTCTGTCATAGTCTCTACCACCTCTGTGCCCCTGATGAGAAGCCACCACCCATCCCTGCTGGAAAGTGGCAAGAAGTAAATAAAAATGCCCAATACATAAAAATAAGCTGCTTTCCCAGTGTAAAGACAGGAGAGGATGCTGAAGGATCCTGGCACGCATTCTGCATCATTGTCTCATGGATGCACCATAAGGAATCACTGAGATAGAAGCTGATGTGGTCCTCACTGTACAGATGAGGAAACGGAGGCTCTAACAGGAATGGTGAGGTGTTTTGAACACTTTGTAAATGCCAGGTACTGTCCTAAGCACTTGACATGAACTTTTTTTTTCCTCAGTTAAGGCTACAACCAACACTGAGACACATGCTTTTCTGAAACCCATTTTACAGATAGGGAAACTAAGGCACCGTGAGACACTAAGGCACTGAGAGTCCCTCCGCCAGTAAGCCGTGGGTCTGGAAGCACAGCAAGTGTGTCTGGCTCGTGAAACTGTCAGTCTCTCCCGAAGAAACCAGGACTAGGGAACTTCCCTGGTGGCCCAGTGGTTAAGACTCCACACTGCCAAAGCAGGGGGCATAGGTTCCATCCCTGGCTGGGGAACTAAGGCCCCACAGGCCTCACGGTGCAGCCAAAAGAAAAAAGAAACCAAGACTAAGGTGAAAGCAAGTGAGCCCTTCTCCTTGCATGTAAAATATAAAAGGTGGGCACCAAAAAACTGAGTCAAAGATAAATAATATTTTAATGCAATAATTTTAAAAGTTAATTCAAAAAAATCTGTGACAAAACTGTGTTAACATTTAAAATAAAGACAGAGTTGGTAACTGTGTTGTGCCAAGCCAAATTAGAGACTGTGGTTAAGAAATAAGCAGTAATACCCTTTTCAATCTTGTCCAGGAAACTCCTAAGCAATCAATTGATGTCAG
Organism: Bos mutus; assembly: GCF_027580195.1. Classification (NCBI taxonomy): domain Eukaryota; kingdom Metazoa; phylum Chordata; class Mammalia; order Artiodactyla; family Bovidae; genus Bos; species Bos mutus. The sequence goes on from NC_091641.1 coordinate 30,217,634, forward strand.
GGGCTCAGGTATGATAACTCATATCCTCAAATAATAAAAATCCTAGTACTTTTCACAGCACTTGAGCAAACATTCTGCAAATGAAGCCTAAGTAAAACCATTCGAGGTGCTTCAGACCTAAATTGGAATCTTTATTTTTCAGCTGTGGCAGCTGGGACACAGAGAGGTTAGGTAACTTGCTCTGGGTCACAGAGCCTTGCCACAGTTCTCTCTCTGTGTCACAGAACTTCCAGGGCCAAAACAAATCACCATCTTTGCCCACGAGATTTCTCTCAACACTGCACTATGGAGTTAGTTGATCACTCCAGTTAGGGCTGCTGATTCAGCAAATAAAAAGACAAGATGCCCAGTTAAATTTGAAATCCAGGTAAACAAAAATAAATCAATTTTAGTATAGATCCCATGCAATATGTGGGACCTACTTACACTAAGAGTTGTCTGTGGCTTATTTGAAATTTGACTTTATCTGGGCACACCGTTTTTTATTTAGCAACCCTAGCTGCAACAGATTTGGGGCAACAAGAATCATCAGATAATAAAAATAATCACTTAACTGGACACTTAGCTGCCATCCTTTCCCACTCCTTCTCCACCTGAACTCTAGCCCCATTTTCCTTCTCTTCCTTCCTCAGTTGTATGGAGCTCTTTCCATCCTGAAGGACCTTACATGGATCCTCCTGTTTGGGCTTCCCTGGTGGCTCAGACTGTAAAGAATCCACCTGTAATGCAGGAGACATGGGTTCAGTCCCTGGGTCAGGAATCAGCCCTGCAGAAGGGAATGGCTACCCATTCCAGTATTCTTGCCTGGAGAATCCTATGGACAGAGGAGCCTGACGGGCTACAGTCCATGGGGTGGCAAAGAGTCAGACAGGACTGAGCGACTCTTTCAACTTTCCACTATTCAATGGCTCCATCTTTTCTGTCCTTTGAGTCTTGGCTTAAATGCTCCATTCTTGCAGAAATCTTCCCATCACCTCATGTCTCACTCTCTCTGCCTCTTGTTTGTTTCCTTTACAGGAGAAATCACACCTTGCAACTGTTTATGTTTTGGCCTATTACTTAGTTTGAGATTGCCTCTTCCCAAAGGATTGCAAGCTCCAAAGGGCAGCTTGCTCCTTCCAGTCTCCCACCAGCACTGAGCCCAGTGCCCAGCACATAGTAAGTGCTCGATAAATGTACCAAGTCAACACAACCAAACCATTAGGCACTCCCAGTCCAGCAGCATCTCATCTGTCCCCAGAGAATCGTCCAAAGTGACTGCACATTCATGCTCCCCTTAAAGCAGGCAGTGCATAAATCCGCCCAGATCAAAGGCTTTGCCTGCATCCGACAGTCTTAGACCTTGAACCTCACCAACCTTCAGGTTACTTCCCTTAACAACAATAGCAACCCCCAAAAATGTATTATATAACTCTAGATGGGGGAAGAGTCATCAGAAATATTTCCTTGCCTGGCATCATCCTGTTATTATTTTGACATCTGTGTAGGCTGCAGAACGATTCTTTTAACGCTGTGTGTGAGGCGTATTTATGTCTCTGGCTGGAGTGCAGAGCATATGCAAAGGCTTCGGAAGCCTGTTCTAGTGCGTCTTGCTTGTAGCTGTAGCAGGTCCCGTGCGGACGGCCTGAAAGAGCATCCCTGCTGTTTACTATGTTTAAGGAGATAAGTTTCCAAGTGGCAGGGGAATAACCAAACCCTGCTTCTCCTACCTGCCAGTTCCATTGGTCTCAATGGAGATGAGAGCGCTGGGAAGCAAAGGTTCCTGCCCCCTATCCCACGCACCTTGACTTGAAGGGACACCATCTGATTCAAGTAACAGTGGCAGCGGGTGCTATGGACTGGGAGTGCTGTTATGCCCAGCGCTACTATAGACTGCCTCCAGGCATTATTCCTTCCAGTCTTTACCATCACCCTCTATGATCAGCTTTGGGCTTCTCAGGTGGCGCGGTGGTAAAGCATCTGTCTGCCAGTGCAGGAGACATGGGTTTGATCCCTGGATCAGGAAGATCCCCTGGAGGAGGAAATGGCAATTCACTCCAGTATTTTTGCCTGGAGAATCCTATGGACAGAGGAGCCAGGTGGGCTACAGTCCATGTGGTTGCAAAAGAGTCAGACATGACTGAGCATCTGAGCACACGTACACACCACACACTTTATGATCAGCTGCACCCTCCACACTTCTCAGAGAAGAAAACCGGGGCCCAGAGAGAGGTTAAAAAAACTGTCTTGTGATGAATGGCTAAAGAAAATGTGGTACATATACAAGATGGAACACTACTCAGTCATAAAAAAGAATGAAACAAAGTCATTTGCAGCAACATGGACGGACCTAGAGATTATTATAATAAGTGAAGTAAATCAGACAAGGATAAATATCATACAACATCACTTATATGTGGAATCTAGACTATGACGCAAATGAACTTACCTGCATAACAGAAACAGACTCACAAATATAGAGAACAGACTTCTGGTTGCCAAGGCGGAAGTAGGCGGGGGAGGGATGGATTGGGAGTTTGATATTAGAAGGTGCAAATGATTATATATAGAATGGATAAACAAGGCCGTACTGTATACACAGGGAACTGAATTCGATATCCTGTGATAAATGGAAAAGAATTCTGAAATATAAGATATTATAGCATCACCGAGCCAGTGAATTTGAGCAAACTCCAGGAGACAGTAGAGAACAGAGGAGCCTGGCATGCTGCAGCCCATGGAGTCACGAAGAATCGACATGATTTAGTGACTGAACAACCTAAGTGGATCACTTTGCTGTAGAGCAGAAATTAACACAACATTGTGCTTTAAAAAGACATGTGTGCCCTAATGTTCTTTGCAGTACTATTTGCATTAACTAGGACATGGAAGCAACCTAGATGTCCATTGACAGATGAATGGATAAAGAAGCTTTGGTACACATGTACAGTGCAACACTGCTCAGTCATAGAAAGGAAATTGCCGTACGACTCAGGGAACTCAAACCGGGGCTCTGTAACAACCTAGAGGGGTGAGAAATGGTGGGAAGTGGGAGGGCGGTTCAAGAGGGAGGAGATATATGTACACCTATGGCTAAATCACGTTGATGTATGGCAGAAATGAAACCAATATTGTAAAGCAATTATCCTTCAATTTTTATGTTGATGTATGGCAAAATCAATACAATATTGTAATTAGCCTCTAATTAAAATAAATTTAATTAAAAAACAATTTAAAAAATTAACTTAAAAAAAAAAAACAGTCTCATGCCTCCAGTTAACCAGATGACGAACAGGAGACTTCAACCTCGTCTGTTCTTTCCAAAGGTAGACGTGCTCCCCAGAAGAGCACAGCCTACACCATCACCCGCCTCACCAACAGCGCCTGGCCAAGGAAGGAGGGGAGGGAGGAACCTGGATGGTTTTCATGGGGAGAAGGAGCTTTCTGAATTCCAGTTACGCGCCTGTAAAATGGGGATAATAATAGCAGTCACTCCTGCACTGGTTTCCTAGGGCTGCGCTAACCAAGTACCAGAGACTGGGGGGCTTAGCTTCATTCTCCCACAAAACCAAGGTGTCAGCAGGGCTGGTCCCGTCTGGGGCCGTGACGGAAGGATGCGCTCCCAGTCTCTCTCCTTGTCTCAGAGATGGCCATCTTCTGCCTGTGTCTCTTTACATCGTCCTTTCCCTCCCTCTCTCTCCCCCTGACCCCGTGTATCTCTTTGTCAAAATGTCCCCTTTAATGAGGACATCAGTCATATTGGAGTAGGGCCTACCCCTACGACCTCAGTTTAACTTGACTGCCTCTGTCAGGAGCCCATTTTTGAATAAAGTCAGGTTCTGAGATCCTGGGACTTCAACGTATACATTTAGAAGTGAAGTAGCTCAGTTGTGTCTGACTCTTTGCGACCCCATGGACTGTAGCCTATCAGGCTCCTCCGTCCATGGGATTTTCCAGGCAAGAGTACTGGAGTGGATTGCCATTTCCTTCTCCAGAGGATCTTCCCGACCCAGGAATCGAACCTGGGTCTCCAGCATTGCAGGCAGATGCTTTACCGTCTGAGCCACCAGGGAAGTCTTAATACATTTAGGGGGAGACACAATTCAACTCGGGTTCAGTCCTTGGGCTGGGAAGATCCACTGGAGGAGGAAATGACAACTCACTTCAGTATTCTTGCCTGAAAAATTCCATGGGCTGAGGAACCTGGTAGGTTACAGTTCCTGGGGCTGCAAAGAGTCGGGCACGACATAGCACGCATGCACACACACACACAATTCAACTTATTACACGACCTCATCAGAATGTCTCATTGATGAGTGCAAAAAGCACACACAGGCACACGTTCCCAAATGTTCGTCCACAAATGTACAGCCCGCACATACTTTGGTCAAATGCTCTAAGATTACACCTGAGGCAATTTTGAGGTGCACTCTTGGTTAAGAATGACCTGCTAGAGTAAGTTCTCAAACAGTATAACGCATCAGATTTCCTTGGGAGTGGATTCAAAATGAAGATTCCCAGGCCCTTGTTCCCCAAACTCTGATTCTCTGGTCTGTGATGAGCCCCAATAGTCTGAATTTTTAATAAGCAGTATACAGGGAATCGGGGATCCCTGCCAGCCACCTTCCATATGTGGGAGTCCATGCCTAGCAGTTTGCTTCCTAGAAAGCCAGGGCAGCTGGGTGGGCACTCTGGAACCTCAGTTGAGTAACATCTGGGGCTGATGTTATCCAGCCCCAGCAAGGATAACATCATATATGCGTACTCATTTGCGCCCTCTGCTGGCAGGGCCACTGCACCAAGGCCATTTTCGCCTTTGCTAGCCCCATAGAAACAGTTACAGACTATTTTCTTGAGCTCCAAAATCACTGCAGATGGTGACTGCAGCCATGAAATTACAAGACAATTGATCCTTGAGAGAAAAGCTATGACCAACCTGGACATTATATTAAAAAGCAGAGACTGCTTTACCAAGATAACTCCGTCTAGTCAAAGCTATGGTTTTTCCAGTAGTCATGTACGGATGTGACAGTTGGACTATAAAGAAAGCTGAACACTGAAGAATTGATGCTTTTGAACTGGGGTGTTGGATAAGACTCTTGAGGGTCCCTAGGACTGCAAGGAGATCCAACCAGTCAATCTTAAAGGAAATCAGTCCTGAATATTCATTGAAAGGACTGATGCTAAAGCTGAAGCTCCAATACTTCGCCAACTTGATGTGAAGAACTGGCTCATTGGAAAAGACCTTGATGCCAGGAAAGATTGGAGGCAGGAGGAGAAGGGGACAACAGAGGATGAGACGGTTGGAAGGCATCATTGACTCAATGGATATGAGTTTGAGCAAACTCCGGGAGACGGTGAAGGACAGAGAAGCCTGGCATGCTGCAGTCCTTGGGGTTGCAAAGAGTCAGACATGACTGAGCAACTGAACAGCAACAAGCCTCACAGCTAATGAGTCCCAGAGCCAGTCTTCAACCTAAACATACAAAGGTACAAACCTGCCGGACTCTGTCTCCCCAAACCTCCTGTGTCTATAATACTTTCTGCCACTTCTTCCTGATAATACTGGAGGCTTAACCAGCCCCAAAAAAGAAACTTACCCCTTTCCCATCCTAATAAATTAATGCCTCTGTAGCACTCACGCTGTGCTCGGCAATCTTCTGAGCCCTCTATGTGGCCTGATTCATTTGGTCCTCAGCCACAACACCATGAGGTGGGAGGCACATCTCATAGAGAGGAAAGGAGCAGTCACTTAGCTAAGACCACAGAGCTCATTAAGGAGGAGACCCTGGAATTGAACTCAGGCAATCAGATTGCAGAGCGTGCTTGCTGTCACCCCTTAAATTCACCATCGCATAACTGACGGTGACCTAGTCTTACCCATTGTAGGAATCCCTCTCCAGCTCTAACGGTGGTCTACATATCTGACCTTGATGTCCAGGGTGACTCCAACATAGATGGACCGATGCGGATCCCATTACCAAGAGAGGTGGGTTTAGACAGTGGGCTTTTATTTCCTTTTGTTCAGCCCCCTATTCAGTGACTGGACCCTTCCGTGTAGATGAAGTCTGGTTTGCCTCCACCCTGGAAAAATGCACTTCTCTCCTCCTGCCAACACTTCTCCAAACACAGTGAACATCCCCAGCACACTTGATGCCATTTAGTGCTAAGTGATGCATGCAGGATTTCCCTCCTCTTCTGCTGCCCCAGGGTAAAGCATTCCATGGTTCAGTCTATTTAAGCAAATGACCCCTATAGCTCATGCATCCACTCTGCTGATATTTCCAGGGCTCCTGCTATGTGTCAGACCCCGAGCAGTGTCCTGGGGAGTCCATGCTCTCCTAGAATTCACAGTCTACCGAGGAAGCCAGACCTGAAATCCAGTAAGGACATCAGGGCCCCAATCATCATGAAAACCACTTGTTATGTATGGCATCCACCAGAGTCCATAGGTCTAGACGGCAGTCCCCGAGGCCTCCACCCACCAAGGGCTCATGGGTTCTCACCAAGGACATGTGGTAGTTTTTCAGCCAGTCTCAGTTGAGCCCAAAGGAAAGGTTTTTCTAAAAACGCTTTGGTTGAGTCATGAATAGCAGAATGTCAACCCTGCTGCACCCTCGGTGATTCCACAGACTTCTCTGCTACACAAGAATGTATCTCAGTGTTTCTCCGGGTTGGTGCCTGGCCTCTAGAGTTCTGCGAAGGAAGCAGGTGGGTGGACATAGAGGGTGAATTTAGCATCTGCTCAGCTATTGTAAATCAGAGTGGGATGCTGCCTCATTCTTCAATGGGTCCCACGAAGTCACATTACAGTTCCCAGGTGACTGGGATTCAAGCTGGGAGTCTAGGGACCTTCCTGTGACCATCACCAAGGTTAAGGAAATAGTAAACTGAGAGCTGATTCATGTTGCTGTGCAGCAGTAACTAATACAACATTGTAAAGCAATTATACTCCAGTTTAAAAAAAGAATAATGAGGGATTTCCCTAGTGGTCCAGTGGCTAAGATGCTGCACTCCCAGTGCGGGAGGCCTGGGTTCAATTCCTGATCAGGGAACTAGATCTCACATGTCACAACTAAAACCTGGTGCGACCAAATAAATAAATCAATACTTTTCAAAAAAGAGAATAAGGAAAGAGAGGCTTCAGGGCACAGAATTAGAGAAATACTCATTCATTCATTCATCCCCAAAATACTTAGGTGGAGCTTATCTTGTGCTAGATTTAGAGAGACAGTGAGCAGCAAAAATCAACATGGCCATTGCCTAAAGAAAACAGAACAGACTAGGGGTTACAAGCACAGATTCTAGAACATGGGTGCCTGAGTTCTAATTCGAGTTCTATTTACTGGCAGCATGATCTTAGGGAAATCACTTACTTTCAATGTGGCTCAGTGTCCTCATCTGTATAATGGGCACAATCATAGTACCAAACTCATGAGGTCATTGTGTGGATTCCACAAACTAATATGAATACAAATGCTTAGAACAGTGCTGGACACAGAAAAGGAATTCTAAAGGTGTGAGTTATGATGATAACGAAGATGGCCAAATTGCAGGGAGGGCTACTAATGTAACACTGAGACACAGATGTGAACTTGTAGCTGTGATCACTGGGACACTTTAAGACCAGAGGGTAAAAGGATTTGATTTGGAGGTATTGGGGAATGTTTCCCCAAGGAAGAGCTATTTGGATGAATAGGTAGCAGCTAACTTGTTTTAGACTAGAGAGAACAGTGAAGCAGTCAGAGAGAGCAGCATGTGCAAAGGTCCTGTGGCAGCAGGGACAGCAAAAATTTCCTAGCACTAAAAGGAGGGCTGCATGCCCAGAAGGCAGAGAGTGATGGGAACAAGGTCATGATGGGGCTGGAGGTGCAGGCAGAGGCCAGGGAGAGGCAGCCCACGTAGAAGATGTTGCTGTCATTGAAGCATCTGCCTGAGGCAAGTCTAAACCCTCTCCCACACCAGATAATTCTTATTTGCCTTTTTAACAATCATCTCTAGAAGAGTCACAAACCCCCTCCGCAAAAGTCCTACTGTTGCCCTGAAAAATAAGTCAAATTTGTCAGCTATTTTTAAAAGGAGGCTCTGATGGAAAGTTAAAGGCCTTCTTCTTGATTCGCCAATAAGAATTTCCAGGGCTTTGTGTGTAGTCGAATGACTTAGAAGACTCCTTGGTTCCCAGAAATATCAGAGAGTTTAAAATAGAACAGTCATCACTTGCTGCTTGGGAAACTTCAGTGTTACACAGAAGGTGCAACAGCAAAGCAGTAACGTTCATTGAGGGCCAACACGCACCAAGTGGTAAGCCAGTAGTGGGCTCCAAGCAGGTGCTTCTTAGGTGGTCCTCACACTCGCCCTGTAAGGTAAAGATCATTCCCCTCCCCACTTAAAACCGATTAACATGATTTGCCTAAAGGCCACTGTTTAAACCTAAATCTACAGTATTTCTACTATCTTTGATTAGTGGTTAAGATGAAGCAGAAAGACAAAGCAATGGTTAAAAGTTGGGCTGTGGGACTTCCCTGATGGTCCAGTGGTTAAGAATCTACCCTGCCAACGCAGGGGACGTGGGTTTAATTCCTAGTCCTGGAAGACTCCACATGCCATGGGGCCACAACTACTGAGCTCGCATGCCTAGAGCCTGTGCTCTGCCAACAAGTGGAAGCCATTCAATGGGAAGTCCATGCACTGCAACTAGAGAAAGCCTGTGAGCAGCAACTAAGACCCAGTGAGACAAAAGAAATAAGTTTTTCAAAAAGTTGGGTTGTCAGGTTAGCTGGTCTGCTCTCTTTAGGATAGCCAACCTTAATGTTTTGTCTGGGACTACCCCAGTTTGGGGCTTCCCAGGTGGCGCTAGTGGTAAAGAACCCACCTGCCAATGCAGGAAGCATAAGAGACTCGGGTTTGATCCCAGAGTCAGGAAGATCTCCCGAAAGAGGGCATAACAGCCCACTCCAGTATTATTGTCTGAAGAATCCCATGGACAGAAAAGCCTGGCAGGCTATGGTCTATAGGGCTGCAAAGAGTACAAAGAGTTAGACATGACTAAAGCAAGTTAGCCCACATGGAGGCATCCCAGTTTTAACACTGAGAGTCTCACATCCCAGCAAATCCCATAGTCCCAGGCAAACCTGTGTGGTTGCTCACTCTACCTCCCATGCCAAAAGCAACAGGGAAACAATCACAAGTCAGGCTGTTGAGTAAATGTTGATCTGAGTAATATTGCTGGCACCTTATTAATGGCAGGCTTCCAACACCTCTCAGCCCCTTTAAAATTAAAATACACACAAGCAGGTAGGAATACAGGGTTTCAAGAGCTGGTGGCATATAGGGTGACCATGCTTTCCAAACCTAGGGATGGTAACATTTATTCAGTTTTCAGATGTCTGTTGAACTGAGTACCAGGCATGGTTGTATGGGTAAGGAACACACAGCTATGGTTTCTGTCCTTTTGAAAGTTACAGTCTTGTAAGGAAGACATCAAATCAAGCAAAATTCTATGTAAACAAAATGATGTCTGATGGGGGGACTGATGGGGGCTTTAAAAAAGATAAAGTAGGTGATATGGAAAGGAGGGACTAGGGGTGATGAGGTCAGATGTCTCGGGCTAAGATTATCACAGAGGGTCTCTTGGGGAGGCGGTGGCTTTTGACTTGAGACCTGGACCATGAAACCATATCCAGCACCTGCAGGCAGAGCGTTTCAGGCAGAAAGGAGAACCAGTGCAAATGTCAGTCTCTGAGGTAAGAAGGAGCTCAGTGGGTTTAAGATCTGTGAGGAAGGATGGGGGAGGCTGAGCTCGGGGAGATGGGAGGCAGATGGCAAGGTGAGGTCAGAGAGAGGTGGTGATGGTGGTGGTGGTGGTTTAGCCGCTAAGTTGTGTCCGATTCTTTGTGACCCCATGGACTGTAGCCTGCCAGACTCCTCTGTCCATGGGGTTCTCCAGGCAAGAACACTGGAGTGGGTTGCCATTTCCTACTCCAGAGGATCTTTCTGACCCAGGGATCAAACTAGGATCTCCTCATTTCAGGCAGATGAGAGGGGGTGTTCAGAGAGCAATTCAGGTGGGCGAGAAACCTCTGGAGGGCGCCATAATGGAGTGATATAGTCAATTTCCCTTTTTATTTTATTTTTTTATGGTAGCAACAACTAATTTGTCTTTTTTCCAAACTTTAAACTTTTTATTTTGTATTGCAGTGTAGTCAGTTAACATCATTGTGGTAGTTTCAGGTGAACAGCACAATTTCCCTTTTTGAAAGGAATACTTGGGCTACTATATTGAGAATGGATTGTCCAGGACAAGAATGGCAGCAGAGAGATTGCAGTTGTAGCTCAAGCAACAAGTGATGGAGACTTGGACCAGGGTAGAAACAGAGAAGATGAGAAGAAGTTATTGGCTGGAAACATTATTGTGGAGATGAGATGGGAGCCCTTGACTGATGAAGGGTTGGATGCAAGGAGGTGAAGAAGGGAATCTTAAAGGATTTCTTGATTCCTAACAGCTGTATCAACTTGAGAAACTCATGTAAATCTTCTGAGCCTCAGTTCTTCTAATCTTAAGGGGAAATAACCATCCATGACAAACCTACACAGCATATTAAAAAGCAGAGACATCATTTGCTGCCAAAGTCCATTGTCCATGGAGTCAAAGCTATGGTTTTTCCAGTAGTCAAGTACAGATGTGAGAGTTGGACCATAAAGAAGGCTGAGCACTAAAGAACTGATGCTTTCAAATGGTGGTGCTGGAGAAGACTCTTGAGAGTCCCTTGGACAGCACAGAGATCAAACCAGTCAGTCTTAAAGGAAATCAACCCTGAATACTCATTGGAAAGACTGATGCTGAAGCTCCAACACTTTGGCCACCTGATGCAAAGAACGGACTCACTGGAAAAGACCCTGATACTGGGCAAGATTGAGGGCAAGAGGAGAAGGGGGCAGTGGAGGATGAGATGGTTGAGCGGTATCACTGACTCAATGGACATGAATTTGAGCAAACTCCAGGAGATACTGAATGACAGGGAAAGCTGGCGGCTGCAGTCCATTGGGGTCACAAAGAATCAGACACAACTGAGCGACTGAACAATACCACCACCCACTGACAGTTGCAAAGAAGACCAAATACCTACTTCTTAGCACAGGGCTCAGCTCAAGTGGCATCTTTTTTAAAAATCTATTTTTCCATTAGTGTGTTTGAAGTTTGGCTGCCACTGGGAAAGAAAAATGTATGGTTAAAAATATGCCCGGTTTAGCTTAATTCAGGAAAACAGAAGTGACTCTTCCGCAGTTTGGAGCCATATGGATTTCTTGGTTGGGTGGACTCATCTGAATAGGGTCTGTAGAGTGTCTGTCAGCCAGTTGTATTTTTGCCATAGATTGTGTGGCAAGATGATTATTTCAGTGCAATTGGCAGCCTCAGGTATTTAAGAGATGTGTTTGACTCATTTCTCAACAACCAGGATGGAGCAAAGGAGGAATGTCTCCTAATAATGACTGTTTGCAGAGCTCTCAGAAGACAAAGCCCAACAAAAGGTCTCCTTGGCCTTATTTCTTCCCTCCCTCACACATAATCTTTAATCATCCTTAGAGCCAAACATTTGGGGTGACACATTCACCAAGAGTTATTACAGAAAAACGATTTCATTTCCACAGCCCAGAAGTATCCTTAGAAAGGAAGAAAAATCTCTAAATCATCACCAAAGGCATCAAGCCCTTAGGTGACTGGGTTCTAATTTGGAGTTTTCTACAATATTGCTTGTTCCTTCTTTCCTTTTCTTGGCTTATTCTTATTCTTATTTTTAATGACAGAGGGTTTCTAGTATGTGGGTAATTGAGGTTTGATTGGTCCTTCCTCCAAGACTTAAGGCTTGCAATGAGAAATAGTAAAAGTCAAAAAATGCTTTAAAAATATGAAAACTTTATGGGGCCATGATTGAGGACAAACTGGGCTGTATTGTAAAGTGGTCCTCCCTCTGGAGATATGGAATAGCTTCAAAGATTCACTTTTATTGCTCATTTGTTTGTGTAAACCATGTTGTCTTAAGGAAAAGGGGGAGGCGAAGGGGAGGGGGAGGGAGAGGTAGAGGAGGAGGAGAAGGGAGGGGAAGAGGGGAGGGGAGGAGAAAACCACAGGCAGATAATAAGGAAGGTAGTAAGAACAGCTGGAGAGTGTTGGGCGTCCAGAAGCAGCTAACACAGAGTATTCGATCCATATTCTGTGCTGATCATTGTTTAGAAGATCATCTCATTGAATCCTCACAAACACCTTCTGAGATAGAAGTCATTATTAACCCCATTTTTCAGATGCAAAGACTGATACCCAAGTTATACAGCTAGGAGTGGCAAAGCAGAACTCCGGAGTACACTAAATTATACTGCATAGACACATAGGGGTTTACTTATGAGCCTAACATGGCAAATACTTGGGATTTTCCTGGTGAATCTTTGATGAAGCTTTAAGAGAAAGAATGTCACAAGAAAAGAACTTGAGCATGGAAGCAGATTGAACTCTAATCAGTAACCAATTTGTTAAGGGACTAAAGAAAGACTGATGATGCCCCATGCTCTAGTTTCTCCATTTAGAATCTATGATAATATTTACTGTATTTTTATTATAAATGTAATGGACACTTACTATAGAAAATTATAAACTGTTAAGTGGAGGGGAGTGCAGGATGGGGGGAAACATGTACACCCGTGGCTGATTGATGTTAATGTATTAAAAACCACCTCAATATTGTAGAGTAATTAGTCTCTAAATTATAATAAATTAATTAATTAAAAATTACAAAAACAAACAAACAAAATTCTCCAAGTCAGGCTTCAACAGTATGTGTAACTGTGAACTTCCAGATGCCAACATCCATCTGGATCAAGAGAGTTCCAGAAAAACATCTACTTATGCTTTATTGACTACACCAAAGCCTTTGACTGTGTAGATCACAACAAACTGGAAAATTCTTTAAGACATGGGAATACCAGACCACCTTACCTGTCTCCTGGAAAATCTGTATGCAGGTCAGGAAGCAACAGTTAGAACTGGACATGGAATGACAGACTGGTTCCAAATTGGGAAAGGAGTATGTCAAGGCTGTATACTGTCACCCTACTTATTTAACTTATATGCAGAGTACATCATGAGAAATGCCAGCTTGGATGAAGCACAATGTGGAATCAAGATTGCAGGGAGAAATATGAATAACCTCAGATACACAGATGATACCACCCTTATGGCAGAAAGTGAAGAAGAACTAAAGAGCCTCTTGATGAAAGTGAAAGAGGAGAGTGAAAAGCTGGCTGAAAACTCAACATTCAAAACACTAAGATCATGGCAACCAGTCCCATCACTCCATGGCAAATAGATAGGGAAACAATGAAAACAGTGACAGACTTTATTTTCTTGGACTCCAAAATCACTGAAGATGGTGACTGCAGCCATGAAATTAAAAGACGCTTGCTCCTTGGAAGAAAAGTTATGACCAACCTAGACAGCATATTAAAAAGCAGAGACATTACGTTGCCAACAAAGGTCCATCTAGTTAAAGCTATGGTTTTTCCAGTAGTCATGTATGGATGTGAGAGTTGGACTATAAAGAAAGCTGAGTGCCAAAGAATTGATGCTTTTGAACTGTGGTTTTGGAGAAGACTCTTGAGAGTCCCTTGGACTGCAAGGAGATCCAACCAGTCCATTCTAAAGGAGATCAGTCCCGGGTGTTCTTTGGAAGGACTGATGCTAAAGCTGAAACTCCAATACTTTGGCCACCTTATGCGAAGAGTTGACTCATTGGAAAAGACCCTGATGCTGGGAGGGATTGGGGGCAGGAGGAGAAGGGGACGACAGAGGATGAGATGGCTGGATGGCATCACTGACTCGATGGACGTGAGTTTGCGTGAACTCCGGGAGATGGTGATGGACAGGGAGGCCTGGTGTGCTGCAGTCCATGCAACTGAGCGACTGAGCTGAACTGAACTGTATATGCATTTTACCACTGTATCTTCAATTATTAGAAAAAAATTAAAATTTTAAGTTGTTTTAAAAAAATAATGTATCTATAAGTTCTCCACCCAAAGATTAAATTTAACATTTCGTTATCTATTAACATATCTATATCCATATTTCTATCCATTTCACAAGTACGATCATATTAGTCATAGAATTTTGTAATCATCCTTTTTGAAAACTTCCCACTACATCACGATACCTTTTCATGTCAACAATTATTCTACATGATCATGATACAGTGTCCTAATATTTTGTTTTATCTAGCATCCCCTTTCTTGGACATTTAGCTTGACAGCTCCAGGCTGATTTCCTTGGGATCAATTCCTAGAAGTTATTTCTCCTTTTGAGAAGACGATGTGAACCTCTATCTCTGCAGAGACATGTAGGGACAAATGAGAAAATGAATATCAAAGAAAAAAATCACCAGTGGGGATACAGATGCTGTACCCAGCCACAGAGAGGGCAGATCTGACCCCCACGCCATCACCTCTCCTATTTGAGCATTTCTCAAGGTGAGAATCACCTGGCAGCAGAAACTGAGTTGGGGGTAGGAGGTGTGAAGCTACGACATTTTGTCTGCGCTGCCCCAGGAGGAAAGCAGCAGGAAGAAAAGAGGACTCATTATCCTTTCAGAATTTTTCTTTTGTCTAATTTTCCCCTCTTGACAGGGAAGATTTAAGCTCTGGATAGAGAAGAAATTCACGCTGTCAGAGGCTGTTCTTGTTTTAGTTACAACACATGCAGCGTGTTTCACTGTCTCCTGCTCCCTCATCACTACCAACACAATCCGGTGGGGAAAACAACAGAGAGGACACGTTTCCCTCCCCAGGGAAGGAAAGAGCAAAGCCAAACTGGGTCATTTCTCAATGAATCCTCCTTTCAAATCTGGAATAAGAGAAGCAAAGGAAGTGATTACCTCCTGTGAGCTTGCTGCACAAGGAATCTTACGTCATCTGGTCAACCTACCTATTCTACAGCTTGGAAAAGTAAGACCAAAAATGTTCTTCAACTCCCTAGAAATGGCACAGTTTTTAAGGAGCAGGGCCATTCCAGGGCCCAGGGATGCTAACTTCCAACCAGAACAGGCTGGGACCATTCATCAATGTTGTTTGCTTCCTCTATGCCATGAAACGCTTTCATCACTCTTAGACTCGTACCTGGCAAAATGCCAAGTAAGCCTGCAAACTCAATACCCACACATACACACACACACACTCCTAATCAGAAATTAGAATAGCTGCTCAAAGCTTTGGATTTGCCAATAATTCCTGAATAGTGCCCACTAAGCCTAGCACCAAAAGTAGACTTCTTTGAAGGATTCTTTTCCTTTTGAAAATTCCAGGACCTCACACAATAGACCAGAAATGTTTGTTGAATGACTAAAAGGTTTAATGAATTGAGTGACAGAATCAATCAATAGATAATAAGAGAAATAAAATATTGAGTGAATGAGTGAATGTACTTAATTGAAAAATTAATTCATATCTGACTTGTCTACTCAATGAAACCCACACATATTAGACCAATTATGTCTCATGACCCTTGTCCACTGTGGAGTTCTCTTAAAGTCCAAAGCTCATCTTACAACAGAGCTTCCTTTCTAGACTTCTAGACCCTAAAGCACTTTTTAAAAGATGCTCTTAAGTCCATGGGCTTCCCTGATGGCTCAGACAGTAAAGAATCTGCCTGCAATGCAGGAGACCTGGGTTTGATCCCTGGGTCAGGAAGATCCTCTGGAGAAAGGAATGGCCTCTCACTCCAGTGTTCTTGCCTGGAGAATTCCATGGACAGAGGAGCCTGGCGGGCTACAGTCCATGGGGTCACAAAAACTCAGACAGGACTGAGGGGCTAAGACACACACATTTAAGTCCATGAATCACTTTCAATGGCTCAAAAAGCTCATTAGAAATTGCATGCTCTACACATGCCTGCATCTGCTTTGGGTTACATAAATGTTTGCCCTCCTTATCATTCTGATCAGAAGTTCTGATGATCCTATCTGATTTTGAGTTATGCAAAGTGAAAAAAAATCAAAGAAATTGCTTGTTACTTCATCATCCGACTTTGTTTGAGATATGCCATTTATCAAAACAACAGCGTCTGTGTGAGGAAAACAAATAAAAAAGGAGTGATTTTGCATGCAGATGGTAGAGACATGCTACCTCAAAGCTGAGCCTTCAGAATCCATCTCAAGGGATTCCTGATGTGGGGGATGGTGCCTGGGATGATGTCTTTCAGAAAGCATCACAATGTTCAGTGATAAGTTCAGCTAACCACTAAAAAATGCTGGACACTAAAAAATAACATGAATCTTGACATCTGCTGGGCAAAATTGGAATCCCCTTGCAGAATGTGTGAGCCCAGGCAGGTTTCTCGGTTTCTCTGAGTTACAGGGTCCCGCTACAAAAAGGAACATTAATAACTTCCACCTTCCACGGAGGAAGTGATGATCCAATGAGGTGTGTGTGCTCGCTCAGTCATATCCGAATCTTAGCAACCACATGGACTGTAGCCTGCCTGGCTCTCCTGTCCATAGAATTTTCCAGGCAAGAATACTGGAGTGGGTTGCCATTTCCTTCTCCAGATCCAATGAGGTGATGCATTTTAAATACTCATCATAAGGTCTGAGACATGGCAATTTCTCAGTACACTTTAGCAATTTTATTATTGAATATTATTAGTAATCAACCCACAGGGCTGCGTGAGCCTCAAGTGAAATATAGTGGATATAGAATCTAGCACAGATTCTGGCACTCAGGAGGTACTTAATGTTTATTTCTTGTCACTTTTTTTAGATGGCCCTGTTGGGGATCCTCTGCATTTATCCTTTTTCTAAAAGGGCAGAATCATTATGCAATAAACATCGCACCCTCCAGAAAGCCACTCACAAAGCTAATCCCTATGCCCTGGGCAAGGAAACTGACCATAAACTTCTCTCTGTTGCCTAAGAAAGCTTCTTGAAAATAACAACTGCCCATGTGCCACCAACTGGGACTGGATATGGTCCCCCAGGCTCCAGGAAGTCTTCTTGACTTTCCCCATGGGCTGATGGTCTGATTGATGGAGGGAAGGAAGCTTGCTGGCCCATAGCAGGGAATGAGCTTGCTCCCTTCTTCCTGTGATGGACAGAAGGGGCAGATAAGGACTGAAGAAGGCTCTGAGGAAATGGCTAGAGTAAGTTTTGAAACACTTGTCTCAGAGGCATTCAATCAGGGCAAGAATAAAGAGTAGAGAGTTGAGGGGATTCTTATGGATTAAATGTGTAGCCCTCCTTAGTTTATCTTTCAAGAAAATACCCAGCCAGACCCACTGCAGAGAACCATGGTAGAATTTAGCTTCAAATTTCAGGTTCCCCTGGCAGTCTCCAAGGATCCTTCTAATTTATCCCATAGTTCCATTTCTACTTTGTGTCCACTATGATGAAACTTTCCCCTAAAGTTGACACTAGTGTAATGAAAGAAGCAAAGATAATACGCATGACATCTACATACAAATTTTGTAGAAGTGATACTTGTCAGAATAACATATTGGTGCTTATGATATAATGATATCAAAACAAAAATGAATTTTAGTGAGGGCTGACTTACATATTGCTTTTTAAAAAAAAACAAACAAACATGTACACTCATGGTGGATTCAAGTCAATGTATGGCAAAACCAATACAATATTGTAAAGTAAAATAAATTAATTAATTTTAAAAAAAGAGGAAAAAAACGTAAAAGAAAAACATAGTTTTAAAACAAAGGGGACAAGAAAAAAAAAAGAAGCCTGGTCAGTTTTTTTTCTCATGGACAGTATTGAACATTTTCTCATCCACTTGCCAACATGTTCAACATTCATACTGTTTGCCTGGGGTTTTGTTTTGTGTGTGTGTGTGGACACAGTAGTATACAAGAGAGTACAGAGTATAATGGAAACCCAGAACAGGAAAGGCTCATCTACCCTAGAGGTTCCAGGGACACAACAGGGAGAAATGATGTTGTAACCGAAGCATGAAGGAGGAGAGGGAATTAGCCAAGCAGAGGTGTGTATTTTAGACAAAGGAAATGATGCTATCAAAGACTTACATGTAGAAGACTGAAATGTCTAGGGAACTGAAAGAAGCTCATGACGGCTGGATTTAAAGGCGTGAGGGAAGAGGAAAGGGAAAAGAAGTTAAAAACAGACCAGAGTTAGATCATACAGGGTTTTGTAGGCTATGATAGTGCTGTCGTCGTTCAGTCGCTCAGGTGTGTCCAACTCCTTGCAACCCCATGGACTGCAGCATTCCAGGCTTCCCTGCCCTTCACCATCTCCCAGAGCTTGCCCCAACTCATGTCCATTGAGTTGATGATGCCATCCAACCATCTGGCTATAGTAAGGAGCTTAACTTTCCTTGTGAGAGCAATGGGGAGCCACAGAGCACTTTAGGCAGGAGGAGGCCCGTGAAATTCCCTTTTATGAAATATGCCCTTGCTGCTTTGTAGGGAATATTGGTTCTCTCAATAACTAGCTGTGTGGTTATGGGTTATTCACACATTTTCTGAGCACTTTTCTGGAAGATGAGGAAAGTGGATTGATGATATGACATCATAGCAAAAATCCATCCTGGCTCCCCCTTCCCAGAGCAGGCCCAAGAAATGCTCTGTGTCACCCAGCCCCCAAACCATCCAGAAACTCTATACTCTGGGAGTCTAGATCTCATAACCTGAATGCCTCCCACACTTAAAGCAGTTCAAAAATCCTTTGTCACACCAACAAGGATCTACTGTGTAGCACAGGGAACTATATTCAAAATCTTGTTAATAATCTATAACAGAAAAGAGTGTAAAAAAGAATACACACACACAGACATACACACACATCACACCACACACACATACACACGCACATATATATATATATGTGGCTTCCCAGGTGGCCCTAGCAGTAAAGAACCTGTCTGTCAATGCAGGAGACATAAGAGACACCAGTTCGATCCCTGGGTCAGGAAGATCCCCTGGAGGAGGGCATGGGAGGGCATTCCACTCCAGTATTCTTGCCTGGAGAATCCCATAGACAGAGGAGCCTAGTGGCTACAGTCCATTGGGTTGCAAAGAGTCGGATACGACTGAAGCGACTTAGCACGCATGCAAACATATAGATATATATATATATCTATATAACTGAATCACTTTGTGGTATACATGAAACACAATATTTAAATCAATTACATTTCAATAAAAAAAAAAAAAAAACCTTTTAAATCCTTTGTCAGCCCAATAGGATCTGAATTGAGGGTCAGGAACTACAGCCTCCCTCAAAAAGATCCCTTCTTGCTCGGATACACTGCCATTCTTCATTCATCTAGTATACAGCAAGGCTTTGTACAACACACAGCCACAGAGGAAAACTCGCCTTTTCCCAGGAAAGGGGGGGAGGGGAGCCGATATCTGTCTCACGGCAGCATCACCTTCAGACCACAGCTTCTTGCTGATGTCTGATTAATATGCTATTGCACTTGGAGAAAATTAATGGGTTTTGATGGTTATTTGGAGCTTGCCTCCTCAATTCCACTGCAAGAGAGTTACGAATTTAAACAAACATTGACAGAGAATAAATCTGTTCTCTGCACACTCGTCGGAAGGTCTGACTTAATAGGCCTGACCGTCTTGAAATTTGGATTGAATTCATAACTGTGACATGGGCTGGCTTATCAGGGAAGACAAGCCGCAGCTGGGGAAACGGCCAGACCCTTCCTTTCCAGGCACCACGTGCCCTCTCCCAGCGGGGCAGCCACACAAAAGTTCCTCGTCACTCTCCATCCCATTATCCAGTTTTATTTTCTTCACAGGACTTAAAATCTGGGTCTAAAATTAGCTAGTTTATGTATTTGTTTACTGATTTGTCATCTGGAGACTGAAGCCCCGAAGGAGATACACTGCTAACCATTGCCACCCCAGCAGTTATTCTCAATGGGGCCCACCACATGCTGCTGCTGCTGCTAAGTCGCTTCAGTCATGTCCGACTCTGTGCGACCTCATAGACGGCAGTCCACCAGGCTCCCCCGTCCCTGGGATTCTCCAGGCAAGAACACTGGAGTGGGTTGCCATTTCCTTCTCCAATGCATGAAAGTGAAAAGGGAAAGTGAAGTCGCTTAGTCGTGTCCGACTCTTAGCGACCTCATGGACTGCAGCCTACCAGGCTCCTCCGTCCGGGATTTTCCAGGCAAGAGTACTGGAGTGGGGTGCCATTGCCTTCTCCCACCACATACTAGAAGCTCAATAAATATTTCTCGAGTGAATAAGTGAGCAAGCAGTCTTTCATTAGTCATGTCATATCCATGGACCTTCTGTATTATTTAAGTGGAGGCAGTGTGGTGTGCTAGTGAGCAGTAAAGGATCTGGAAGCAGAATGCATAGAATCCTTGCTCTATTTGCCCCATCCCTGGGCAGACTACTTACCTGTCTGCACCTGTAAAATGGGTTAATAACCCACCTTCACAGTGAGCATTCAGGGAGATCACATGTAAGACCATTAGCACATCACCTAGTAAATACCTAATCCAAGTTCTCCATTAAACTTCCTTTCATATTGGCTCACAATTTCGACTTAAGTACATTGGTAAGTCTTTATGTTTCTCCCACTAATAATAACAAACATATGGAATCTCTATGACAATCCTATGAAGTAGTGACTACTATTACCTCCATCTCACAGATCAGGAAACTAAGGAGATTTCCCTGTGGTCCAGTGGTTAAGAATCTGCCTTGCAATGCAGGGGACGTGAGCTTGATCCCTGGTCAGGGAACTAAGATCCCACATGCCAAGGAGCAACTAAGCCTGCGTACCACATCTAAGACCCGACACAGCCAAGTAAATCAATTATTTAAAAAAAAAAAGGAAACAGACATAAGAAACTGGTATGAGGTCACACGTTAGAAACCTCAGTGCACAGATTTTCAAACAGGCAGAATCTATGTGCTTAACTCCCAACTGGTGTCCCCTGTGGAATACTCATGAGGCTTTTCAAATAGAGACTGTAAATATCGATGTAAACTTTCAATTTTTTTTTTTTACTCTTTGTGGTGGAAAAAATGAAACGTGCCAAAAATGGAGAGAATGCTATTTTTCAAAGGTTGAAGTGATCATGAAGCTATTACCGTAGAGTCCACCCAAGAAATACGAGTGGGTCATTTATCACCTGGTGGGAAATTGCAAGGGTTTATTTAATCCTCTCAACAACTTAACAAGGACCCCATTCGCCCCCAGACCTTCATATACACATACTATTGCCTCTGCCTGGAATCTTCCAGTAACCCCTTTCTCTGCCAGATCTTGCTTACTTTCCAGTCTCAGCCCCATAGCTTCCTGGGGATCCCTTCCTCTGAAGTCTTCTCTTTGCACTGAAAGAGACCTTAAAATCATTGGTCTAATACCCCAGTCCCTGAGATCTACCTGCCTTCTATTCACTCTCATACACCCAGCACCTACATTAGTGCCGGCACATAACAGGCACTCAGTAAGCAAATGTTGTGTTAAAGTCATCATTTTTTGCATCAGAAAACAAAAGTCCAGAGAGGTTGAGTAACGTGCCCAAGGTCAGACAGCCAGTAAACAGCAGAGCTGGGATCCCAATCAGTGTCTTTCTAGACCCAAGCTCCTCCTGCCACCCAGATACCCACAAGCATCATGTGGATTTGACTTGTTGCCCCTCAGACATCAGGAAATTAAATTAGACATCCTCTAGGACCCCTGCCTTCAACAGGATTTTCAGATTCCGATTCATGAAATAGATCACAGCTTGAGTCTGCAGGATCCCCATGGGTCAATTTCCAAGCAAAATTTAAATCGGGCCCTTTCCACTAGCGTGGGACCAGCAAGACATATTTGTTTGGCCAGGTTAATTTCTGGAGCATGATACAAAAAGAATAAAATATTTTCTAGTTTATTTACTGCTCAGTGGTAATGAATACACCTGCCAATGCAGGAGACCCGGGTTCAGTTTTTGGGTCCGGAGGATCCCCTGGAGAAGGAAATGGCAACCCACTCCAGTATTCTTGCCTGGAGAATCCCATGGACAGAGGAGCCTGGTGGGCTACATTCCAAGGAGTTGCAAAGAGTCAGACACAACTTGGTGACTAAGTAACAAAACAAGCTGATAAGGCATTTTGGGCAGAGAGAAGAGCGAAAGTCCCAAAGTGTAACATGCATGGCTCTGGGCCTTGGAACATCCATTCAAGGAGGAATGTGAGGCTGTTGGGACAGTGAGTTCAGCCTATGGAAGACTAAGAAGTTTGAACTTCCTGCTGCAAAAAGGGAGAGGTCAACTTTGGGTGCTCAGAAAAACAGACACATCTTAAAGTCCAACACAGGAGTGATAGAGCAACCACCAAAGTCCCCATGATAAGGAGTGGGGAGAACCAAGGTCATTTCTGTTTCCTCCTGGGTGCACAGCTAGACAGAATTTCCCAGGCTCCCTTGCCTATGCCCACATGACTGAAGTTCTGACCAACAGACTGTGGAGGCAACTAATGGAGTCACTCCCAGGTCAGACCCGTTAAATCCTTCCAAAACATCTCCCATCCCTCTGCCTACATCACCCCGATCCCCTAATGTCTAGATAATGATGCCCAGGCCAACACTGAAAGCCATATGATGAAGGTGAAACTCTCTCCATCCTCCTGAGTTCTCGAGTGGCTGCAAGGAGCAGAGCTTCTCACCCAACCTCCAATCCTGAGCTGCTGTCCAGGAACAGTTAAATTTTATTTGAATACAAAATAAGTTTCTGTTTCATTAAGCCCCTGAGATCCTGGGGTTTGTATGTTCTGGAAGTTAGTATCACCTTAAGCAATATATCCCTTGAGTTAGTTTATTCCATGAATGTTCTTTGAGCATCAACTACGCGGCCAGGTATGCTTCTAGGCATTTGTGGTAAACAAGGAGAATGGCTCTCATGCAACTTTAGTGGGAAGAGACAAACTGCAAGTAAGTAAGCAAATAAGATCACATTAGGCGATGGCACCCCACTCCAGTACTCTTGCCTGGAAAATCCCATGGACGGAGGAGCCTGGTGGGCTGCA
Source organism: Bos mutus (assembly GCF_027580195.1). Lineage (NCBI taxonomy): Eukaryota > Metazoa > Chordata > Mammalia > Artiodactyla > Bovidae > Bos > Bos mutus. The sequence goes on from NC_091641.1 coordinate 30,240,654, forward strand.
GTCCATGGAGTCGCTGAGAGTCGGGCACGACTAAGCGACTTCACTTTCACTTTTCACTTTCATGCATTGGAGAAGGAAATGGCAACCCACTCCAGTGTTCTTGCCTGGAGAATCCCAGGGACGGGGGAGCCTGGTGGGCTGCCATCTCTGGGGTCACACAGAGTCGGACACGACTGAAGCGACTTAGCAGCAGCAGCAGACCATGATAAGAAAAAGGAGATAAAGGAAAGAAAATGAGAAAATATATATAAAGGAAATAAAACGAGATGATGTAACTAGACTGGGAAACAGGGAACTTACTCTAAGCAGGGCAGTCATTTCCCTCTGCCTTTTTTTTTTTTTTGGAAACACAAAACCCTGTTTCAGGACCCCCAAGCATTCTAGACACTACAGGACCAGAGAACTACCCAAAGCAGGTGGCTCTTGATCCCTTCATCAAAAAATTGAGCATTCACCTCAGTGGAAGTCAAATGATCCTGTCTTGGGAAGACTTTGATGAGAACAACTAAGGCATTCATCACAGAGGCTGGGCAGATGTTTGCAAAGCCTGTCGGTGCTTGGGGAGTTTGGCTCAGCTATATGTTGTCCTATAAATTGTCATTATATTTCCCACTAATTACAGTCAAAGTAAATGTGCCATTTCATTAATCCTAATACCAGCCCCCAAAGGAACAGATTCTGTCAATGAGCAGAAAGCAATCACAAGCATGGTGTTAAAACTTCGCCAAGCAGCAGGTTAGAACCTCTTCCAGGTGCTAGTCACTATGAGCACAGTTACAGGGTTAGGTGGATGTGAGAACTGGCCCAAGACTTCGGGATTTCTTTATGGCCTGTGTTCAAACTGTGTTCTACAAGCGTACAACCAGCATATTTTGGAAAAGCTTGGTAGTCACATCAGTTATTAAAATACAGAACTGCTTCCAATAAACGCTGTGTGTGTGCTCAGTCACTCAGTCTTTGCAATCCCCCGGACTGTAGCCCGCCAGACTCCTCTGTCCATGAGATTTTCCGGGCAGGGATACTGGAGCGGGTTGCCATTTCCTACTCCAGGAAATCATCCTGACCCAGGGATCAAACCCCTGTCTCTTGCGTTTCCTGCATTGGCAGGTAGATTCTTTACTACTGCACCACCTGGAAAGGCCTCCTCCAATATAAATTAGGAGCAGACAAGTATTGTTCAATTCCATTTATATGCGGTACCTAGAATAGTCAAATTCATACAGTCAATAAGTATACTGGTAGTTGCCAGGGTCTGGAGTGGGAAGGGTGGAGAGGGAGAAAGGGGAGTTAGTGTTTGGTAGGGACAGAGCTTCAGTTTAGGAAGGTGAAAAATTCGGGAGCTGGATGAAGGTGAGAGTTGAACAACAATGTGAATGTGCTTAGTACCACTGAACTGTACAGTTAAATATGGTTAAAATAATATATTTTAAATTAGGCAACTTTAACCACAATGCTTCTATGCATGTGTGCTCAGTGGTGTCCAACTCTTTGTGACCCTTTGGACTGTAGCCCTCAGCCTCCTCTGTCCATGGGATTCTCCAGGCAAAAAGACTGGAGTAGTTGCCATTTCCTCCTCCAGAGGATCTTTCTGATCCAGGGATTGTACCTGAATCTCTTGCATTGGCAGGCAGATTCTTTAGCCACTGGAGCCATTGGGGAAGCCCCATGCAAAGCTGCCATACTTGTGGGTAATAGCCCCTGTCCCTTGAAGCCTAAATACCCACCTGATTATCAGATACCCCTCTGTCTAAATCCCCTAGACCTTCTCCTAATCCAGAAACCAAAAGCTCAACCCAGGCATTTGGGGAGCGATTGAGAAAGAGCTCCAATATCTTGTTGATTGGCTAGTGCTGATGTCATGTAAATATTTTTGATATTACCTCTGGACCTACATCAGAATTGCTGAGAGTTTGTTCAAATTGCAGATTCCTGAGTACCAGCAAACACATACTGAATTGCAATCTGTGGAGGTGAAGCCCAGCAATTGGTATTTTATCAGGCTTCCTTAGCCCGAGTCATGTACTCTGAAATTTGAGAACTGCTAGTCTGGGCACTGTGTTGACATTTTGCCAAAACAAGGAGAAACTGGGTTTTGTGTTCATCTGATCTGATCTGCGATTTTGAAACTTGATCCAAGGCTTTCTTAAAACAAATTCTACACTGGGATTTCAAAACACAAAGTAAATCAGAACAGAGCCACATAGAGCCCCTTGTTTGTAAGCCCAATCTGTGAGGGTAGAGCATGCACCACAGAAGCCATACCTGGGGCTGCCTGATGCTGGCAGGGAACAGAACAGCCAAAGAAAGGACAAGGCATGACTTTAGATGAGGGAGGAGCCTAGCAGGTTTCAAAGTCTGATAATGGCAGAGAAGAAAGCCAAGGATAGGCCAAGAGCCCAGGGTCTTATATGTGTACCAACCATGATGAAGAACTGGAGTGCAAGGCACAAAGGGAGATCAGAGAGAGGGGATGGAGAGAGGCCAACAGGATAACAGGTTGGCCAAATAAGCAGGCTCCATTTGGCCAGGAAGGAAATGGTGGGGAAAGGGAAGTTCTTTGTGGAGCCCTGCACTGCTCCTGTAGGGCAGGAGCTACACAGCTCTGATAAAGTACAAAACAGCACGTCCAACTGTGAATTGTTGGGAAAAGAAGATGTGTGTTTGCTCAAAATTACATTCTAAGTACCTCACCCAGTACTTGCATAAAATCTGCCCTCAATAAGATAGTATTTGTTGGATGGATGCATGCATGCATGCATAGGTGAGTGGATGGACAGATGGATAGCTGAATAGATGAGTGGATGAAGGGCTTTATATTTGCAAGAGAACCCACTACTTGCCTCTGGCAGTCAGGGATCACTGGACCCAACTCTGGCTCCCTGCTTCAAATGCCAGAAAAGTCTGTCTTGCTCTAGAGAAAACAGACTTGCTCCAAAGAAAACAGCTCAGTAGAGTACCTTAAGACAATGTTTGTTTATGAGTCTTTAAAAATCCTATGTTTATTGTTCCCTTGCACCAAAAATCTATCTAAGAGTCCCCATACCTTAGCATGATGCTAAGGCGCTTCAGTCGTGTCCGACTCTGTGCGACCCCATAGACAGCAGCCCACCAGGCTCCCCCGTCCCTGGGATTCTCCAGGCAAGAACACTGCAGTGGGTTGCCATTTCCTTCTCCAATGCACGAAAGTGAAAAGTGAAAGTGAAGTCACTCAGTCGTGTCCGACTCTTAGCGACCCCATGGACTGCAGCCTACCAATCTCCTCCATCCATGGGATTTTCCAGGCAAGGGTACTGGAGTGGGGTGCCATCGCTTTCTCCCCTTAGCATGATAGGAAGAAGGAAAAGAAACTTTTCTTTACTGGGTGGCTCTTCAATATTTTAAATTCAAAAATTCTATTGGGATGTTTTATACACCAAACACAGCATAAGGCACTGATAATAGAGCAGGGGTGGGGAAATAGGCCAGGTTCTTCTCTCTTGAAGTTTGCATCCTAATAGAAAATCAGGCCATAAACATGAAAACATGCAAATGAATGAGATTATTTGGAATGTGATAAATCCCATGAAAAAAAATCTGAAATGGGGATATGCAAAAGAAAGAGACTAAAAGGCAGGAAGCTTTTCAGAAAAGGAGACCATTCTTAGAAATGGCATTTGAGCTGAAATCGGAATGACAACAAGACAGTCATGCAAACATGAAAAGAGACTAGCACAGCAGGCAGCAGGGTTAACGACCAGTGCAAAGGCCCTACAAGAGCCACGTGTTTGAGGAACAGAAAGGAGGCCAGTGTCATTGGAACTGAGTAGTAAGGCAAAAATAGATGAGCCAGAAAAAGAGGCAGGGATCAGAGCAAGCACAGTGAGGAGTGTGCGGGTGGTTTGATGATCTGATTTGGTTTTGAAGGACAATTCTGACTGCTGTGTGGCAAACGGACAGTAAAGGAAGCCAGAGCAGAATCAGGAAACCGGGTAGGAGGTGATGGCAGACCACCAGCAGGGAGATGACTTGGACCAAGATGGTGCCAAGAGGCAGAGCGATTCAGGAAATGTTAGGGAGGTGGAACTGACAAGACTGAAAAGCAAAAGGAATTAAGCAAACTAGCATCCAATAGGCATGATGAGGAAATGGTTTCTCATCCCCGTTTTTTGGGGTCAAGAAACTGAGGTCCAGGTCACACAGCCAGGAACTATGAGGACCAGCATCTGAAACCACATCTTTGTGTCTCCAGAACCCCCACATTCTTTCCAATCTTTCTCCTTTTTATGGAGCTTTTGTTCTTACGGTCATTGCCAAAGAACAGGTGTGTGGGGTTTGTGCATTCCCTGTATGCCAACTCCTCCTCATTTGGGGAAGAAAAATTAACCTTGCACTAGTTAACACCATGCTGCTTATTGATTTAGGCAAATGCTTGGCAGCTCCAATTCATCTTCCAAAGGGTAATGTAATAAAAGCCTGGATTATGCTGTCACTTTCTCAGGGCTCTGAATGGGCCACCCTTCTTGGTCTCACAATCTCCTCTTAGTTATAGAAATAAACAACCCCATGGCATTGACACATTGGCCAGGCGTGTCTTTTTCCACAGATGGAAATAGGAGCTGGAGGCGTGGAAAGAGCTGGAGATAGAAGTTCTCGAATAGTTTATGACCTTGTGCAAGTCACTTAGCCTCTCTGAGTCTTAAAATACCTGAAAAATGGGGTAATACCCTGACCTGTCAATCTTGGAAAGTTCAAGGAGAAACAAGGAAGACATTGTATGTCATTTGTGAACTGAAATGTGTAATATTAGGATGAATATTATGAATTGTTTAGTATTCAATGAGGGAATGAGTAGAGAGAGCCACTGCGTGATTCAATAAATATTTATTGGCTCTCTACTTTATGCCAGACACTAGCAATTCTGTGGTGGGTAAAGTAGACCTGAGAGGTGGTCTCTGATTCCATGGAGCTTATAGTCTAGTCAGGGAGAGAATGAACAGATGATTGCCTCTGCAAATACATAATGTCACATTGTTAGAACACATGTTTAAAGAAACATGCAGGGTGATATAGGAGCTCAGAGAGGGTGTCCCAGAAAAAAAAAAAGAAAAAGACAGAGCTGAATCCGGAAGCATGCCTTGAAATGAACTATGAGGTGGGCAGCTATGGGGAAGGATGAGAACATTCTATGGAAGAGCATGTGCAAGGGTCCTGTGGCAAGAAGGAGTATGGGGCACATCAGAAGAACTGAAAAAAAGCCAAGGGTAATGGGCACAGACTGAACAAGAATCAGAGGTCTACAAGATGAGGCCAAAGTAGGGGCAGAGTCTACACCATGCAGGACCTTATGGGCCACAATATGATGTCTCAGTTGCTCTGAAGGAAATGGAAGGAAGGCACAGGGATGAAGAATGGAAGGTAAATTACAAATGATTAAATAGATCTGTATATTACCATGTCCCCTGGAGCAGGAAATGGCAACCCACTCCAGTATTCTTGCCTGAAGAATCCCATGGATAGAGGAGCCTGGCAGGCTATGGTCCACAGGGTCGGACACGACTGAAGTGACTTAGCATGCACATATTACCATGTGGAACTTTTAAGAGAGGATTGGAATACAGATAGTGTAGGAGCGCAGAGAAGGGGTCTCTGATCCAGCTGTAAGAATAATGGTGTTAGAAGGAGGAGGAAGACTCTGAGAGGCTGACACATGCATTCTTGATTGGAGGATATCTGGGAGTTACAGAGACAGCTGAGGCAGAAAAGGGCATTCAGGTAGAGAGAACCATGAAGGCGAAATACTGCATCGTGTGATACGCTGAGGACCCTGCCTATAGTTCACTAGGATGAAGAGTGAGGAAGCACAGGAGCAAAGAAAGGGACTGGTGACATAGTCAGAGCCCAGGTTTTGAATGACACTTGATGTTTATGGAGGACTTTACTACATGAGAAAGCTCAATTTGGGGGAATGTTTAACATATTTGAGAGAACACAGTGGGGAAAAAAGCAGATACGCATGTTTACAAAGAACTAGGGTCAAGACAGGGAAAGATTGCAGTGAAAGGAGCAGTTAGGAGGCTGCTTCTGGAATTCAGGCAAGATATGGGAGATGGCATGATGGGGATAATGGTGTGGATGGGAGGAGATGCAGGCAGGCAATGAGCTGGGGTCTGAGCTCTCAGCTTGATTCTTTGCCCAATCTCCTACAAGAAGAGTTTATCTCCGCCCCATTCTCTCACCAGCATCCTGCCCAGAACCTCAGCCCCCCAGGCCCTCTGAGCCACCACTTCCACCACGCGCATCCTCCCTTGCTGCTGCCCACCCTCTAATCTTGGTCAGATGCTCTGCAAAACCAACACTGCTGATGCCTGTTATGTAACACTGTTGTTTCTATCTTCTGAGAACTAAGGGGGAGAAAAGTCTGCCTGACGAGTAATTCCGTATGTAAAAAAACAATCTGCCAGAGGCCTGGGGAAATATACCTGCAGTTCCTGCACACACTGGCAGGTACACCTGCTTGCCTGATGACAAATTCTGCCTTCAGACATCCTGGAAGCAGGACATGATTACACACGAGACATAAAAATGCCCTTTCCCATTTCAGGGACTGAGACCACCACTTTGAAGTTTAATGTGTGTGTGTGTGTGTGTGTGTATGTGTGTGTGTGTGTGTGTTTCATTGTTCTCTGTTTTCCTTTAAGAAAAAAAATTGCCCTGAGGAAAACGTTTGATTTCGCTACTGCAGAGTAAGGATAATAACAGTGGCTGGTGAGAATAAAGTGAATGCATATAAATAGGGTCTTACATGATACCTGGCATATAGTAGGCATTCATTTAAGGGTTTTTTGAGCTGCCTTTTAGTGAGGGCTTACTCTGTTGCCAGGCTCTGTGCTAACTGCTTTACCTGCATTTTTAACATAGACTCCTGAGGTGCTGTCCATGGTTCTGAATTGGTTTTTTTCCGGCAACTGATGCTATTTTCCTCCTAATTCAGGGAAGCTGATTGTACCACAGCATCCACCATCTCCCTGGAATTCTTAATCTTATGACTTTCAGAGGACAAAATTTTAAGTCTCTTTTAAAATCATCTTCATCATTTATAATTTACATACAATTAAATGCAACCACCTTAATTGTACAGTTTACTGGCTTTTGACAAATGTGTATACCAATTTAACCACCAAGATACAGAATATTTTCATCATCTTCAAGTGTCCCCTTGGGCTCCATCTTAATAAATCTCCCACATCTCAGTCACAGAAAAATTCTTATTTACCTTCCGTCACTACAGATTTGATTTGTCAATCCTTGATGTAATAGTAATATAAAGTATATAGTACATAGTCATTTATGTCTATCTTTTTTCTCTTAATGTAATTTTTTAGACTCCACCCATGTTAATGCAGATATCTGTAATTTATTCATTTTTATTGCTCATGCAGCATCCCATATACAGTTTACTTATTTATCAATAGATGGACTTTCAGACTATTTCCAGTTTCGAGTTATTTTGAATAAAGCTGATACAAATATTTGTCTTTGCATACAAGTCTTTGCATGGACACGTTTACTTGAATCTTGAATAAATACCAAGCAGTAACACTGATGAGTCATATAGTAAGTGTAGACTTAACTTTATTTTAAAACTGTCAAACTCTTTCTATTGTACCATTTTATACCCTCAGTGTATGAGAATTCTAGTTGCTCTACTTTTCTCACCATCTCTTGATATTGTCACTGTTTTTAATTTAGCCATTCTAATGGGTGACATCTATCTTATTATGGTTTTAGTTTGCATTTCTCTGGAAATTAATGATGCTGATCATCTTTTCATGTGCTTGTCAAACATTTGTATATTATTTGTGAATTACCTTTGCCCTCTGTTCAAACCTTTGCCCTTTTAAATATGATCGTAATACTCTCAACAAACACAGGATCTTCAGGGTAAAAGTTATTAAAGCTGAGACTTGAAGGAAGACATAATCAACCTCAGGATGACAACAGTCCAAGAGAATATTCCCCTTTACTCCAAATTATTGAGCTCTTTGAACTAACAGCAATGGCCACCATAGGATTCTGGGTGTGGATACACCACAGAGAGGTAGGTAGACTGGGACAGTGGAAAGTGTCTACCTTGTTATCTCTAACTAATCCCTTATTAGCTAGTTGGCCCATGTAAGTCATTTAACATCTGTAATTCTCATCTCAATTATCTTCAAAATGCAACCTTCCTAAATGTGCTGGAAAGACTGAAGACGGTGTACATATGGTGTCTGTTGCATAGTAAATACTTGAGATACAAAACTTTTCATTCTGTCTTAAACATATTAGTTATAGATTGCCACAACAATGCTGCTTTAAAAACCATCCCCCGTATGAATCACTTGACTGTGTACATGTAACTTATAAAATTTGAAAAGACCCTGATGCTGGGAAAGACTGCAGGCAAAAGGAGAAGAAGGTAATAGAGGATGAGATGGTTAGATAGCATCATTGACTCAATGGACATGAATTTGAGCAAATTCCAGGAGACAGTGAAGGACAGGGAAGCCTGGAGTGTTGCAGTCCATGGGATCGCAGAGTCAGACCCGACTTAGCAACTGAACAATGACAATTTATATAATATTGTTCATTAACTATACTTCAGTTTTAAAAAATCATCCCTCAAATGCTGTGGTTAGTTTCAAAATGTGCTTATTTAGCTCTCAAGTCTATGACCAGTGACTCAGGTTAGGATCATCTAGGTTTCCCTTCCCATTTCAACTCAGCTCACTCACATGTCTGGGGTTGGTTGACTGTTGACTAATCTAAGATAATCTCAGATGAGGTTGCTAGGGGTTTCTGCTTCACATGCCTCTCGACCTCCAGCCTCTCGACCTCGATGGAGCATGACCTCCATCTCGACCTCCAGCATGACCTCGATCATCCAGGCATGATCCCTAGGCAATGGTGGAAGTACAAGAGAGCAAGCAGAAACACACAAAGACATCTCAGTCCTGGACTCTGAACTGGTAGAGAGACACTTTGATCATATTCTATTAGTCAAAGCAAATCACAGGTTCAAGAGGTGGGAGAACATCTCCACCTCTTTGGTGATAGAAATCACAAAGTCACGTGGAAAAGAGTATGCATACTGAGAGGCTGAAAAGTTGGTTCTATCACGCCAATCTGCCACACAAAACTTGAGATAAATTTAAATTACTTCCCACTCTCGAATCTCACTAATTCTGGCCTCAGGCTGAATATCTATGATCCAGTTTCCCTCCCCCCAGAAAAAAGAACAGCCCAATGACCTGACTTCTGTAAGATATGAGTCAGTGTCATTGTTCATTAGCAAGTCTAGCAGGACCAGGAAGTGAAAGAAAAGCTGAGAAGTTAGGTCATTTGTAAGGAGATGTTAATGGTACTCACTGCCTCTACACCCTCCCTCCCCCGACACACACACATACAGCTTTATTCCTCTGTATTACCCTCTATCCTGCTAAATGAGCTGGACTCCAAGGAGCCAAGCAGACTACCTCTCTGCTTGAGGGAGTGAAAACTCTGGACTCAGATAGAGATATTTATCAACTCTCCATCACCTCATCAATCATGAGTTAAGCCATCTTGGACCTGAATCTTGGAAGTAGTGGAGTTATACTTCACCAGTTTGAGATGACCTGCCTCATTATGGACACCTACTTAGGTAGTCTGACCAACTCACAAGGACCATTCTGCCAGTCTCCACATCTAGAGACATAACAGTCGGCTCCTGAAAGTCTATTTATACAACAAAAAAGCAGCACCCCCATGCTTGAATCAGGTCACTTACATGAAAGAGAGCCCCTGATTCAAGCTGGGTCAGAGTCCTTGCTTTAGAATTTTGAATTGAGATATTCAGTCCTTCCGGTGGCTAGCTCTTTAAGAGTTTGGATAGCGTGGGGCTGGCAGATTCTGCCCATTATGAAGATTGTGTGGATCAGAAAAGCAGAGAAAGAAAAATTTCAGGAAAAGAAAAACAGTGAAGCATAGAGCAGTTAAAAAAAATCTAAATGGCTTCCAAACTTCTGATTTGGGCAATTTCTTATAGCGGAATCTTGTTGGTTTTGCCAGTATTCATTCTTCCTTATTCGGGTAGTAATACATTGAGGTTCCTGTGAGGAAGCACTCTTGCCAACTCTCCCTCCAGGTCCATTTGCATAAGATCTGACGATACCCTAAATTCCAGGGGAACGTATGACACCCAAGCCTGGCAATAAGAGAATCGCATCACTCTGACCACAATTATAATTTCAGGAACATGATCCAATTAGAGCCAATAAGCCCCAGGATTTAAGCAGATGAGACTAGAACAAAGAAGCACCCTATCTTTCCCACTAGACTTGGAATGTATGGATGTGAGCCAAGAGTCACTGGCCACCATCATGCCATCAGCAGGATTAAAGCCTGTTTGAAAACAGAGCCAGCAGAAGGCAGGGCTGAGAGATGGAAACTAAGTCCCAGTGGCATAGCAGGGGTTTAGTTCCTTGATCCAGCTGTGACTGAACCAAATCTTCAGGGAACCTCTTAGTTACAAGCCAATAAACTTTTTGTCTCCACAAGTGTCAGTTGGGTTTACTGTTTCTTACAACTAAAGGTCATAGCCATGACTTCAGCGAAGCCAAGTTACATTCCTCTCCCTGAGATAGCTATTCTAATAAATCACTGGTTCTTTTCTACCTATGAAGCCCAAGTTGTTTCTCTAAGCAATCAAGAGTTACAATTCAGCTCTTTCTACATTTCATCATATGAGGATTTAAAGTGAGGGAATGAGGCTACACTAATATTTACTCTGTACTACACGCTATGCCGGGCACTTTACCTCATTACACAGACAGTTCTGCTATCATATAACATATGCATTCCTAAAATTCACTGCACTATGCAAAACTGTGCAATAAAAACTACAAAGTCCATGGGGAAATGAGGCTGGAGTACAACACTCAAAAACCTCACCCGTGACACATTAAAAAATACAGCAAACTGATAATAAGGGAAGCGCTGTTTTACACACGTTAAATCATTTTTAAATACATACATACTACAACAAATATGATCCTTTGCTCTGGAAAAGACCCAAAGTTGGCTTATGAAGGGCTTCTCTGGTGGCTCAGTCAGTAAAGAATCTGCCTGCAATGCAGGAGACCCATGTTTGATCCCCAGGTTGGGAAGATCCCTTGGAGAAGGGAATGGCAACCCACTCCAGTATTTTTGCTGGAGAATTCCATGGACAGAGGAGCCTGGTGGGCTATAGTCCAGGGGGTTGCAAAAGAGTCGGACATGAGTGAATGACTAACACTGGTTTGTGAAGGTAGGAGTTGGGAAAAGCAGCTGATGAGCTATGAGATAATAGAACTGACAACGGCTATCTGAAGTCAGACAGGAAGTTTTAACACCAGATGAGGTTAAGTGTGGCTCATAATTTAGGTATTGGGTAGATGCTTGAGGTGTGTGCACATTGTATCCCGTGTATTCTTACCTGGCTAGTTTCAGCTGAGTGCAATTGCCTTCATTCACCTATTATTTCTCACTGATGAAATTGTACATAAGCAAACACGAAATTCACATTATGTTCAGACTGCTTCCTAATGTATCAATCTCACTGGAACAAATTCATGTTTCTGGGACAAGTGTTAAGAGCCGCATTAACCATCTCATATGATCCTAACCTTAATCTTACATCATAGATATTAGTTCTTTCATTTTAAAAGAAAAGACCTTGAGGTTCAGGGAGCCAGTGAGTGGCCAAACTTAGATTCAAAGCTGTGTCCACCAGACTGTAGAGCTCACGCACTCTCCACACTGGCAGGCTCCATCTCAGCACCAGTGTTTCCTAGGTTACGTGTCTAAGTTGCCTTACCCTTGGCTGTCTTCTCCTCAGGTTTCAGGAGTTACATAAGATTCTGCACTGAAATTTTAAAAATCTGGCACAGGAGGTAGTGACTGCATCATGTTTCTCACTCAACCTTGGTTACTCCATCTGTAAAATGGGGCAGTTCCGTTTATTACCCACCCACCCCATGGAGACGGTGCACTGGCTGCATACCCTGCTGACAAGGCACTAGCCTCACACAGTTCACAACATATGAACACACGAGGCTTCTTCATTCCAACCACTGCATTTAACACAGGAGGGGGCTTCCCTTTGGCTCAGATGGTAAAGAATCCACCTGCAATGTGGGACACATGGGTTCAACCCCTGGGTTGGGAAGATCCCCTGGAGAAAGGAGCAGCTACCCACTCTAGTATTCTTGCCTGGAGAATTCCATGGACAAAGGAGCCTAGGAGGCTACAGACCACGGGGTTGCAAAGAGTCAGACACGACTGAGGACTGAGTGACTTTCACTTCACAAACTGCAGGCCAGAGAGAGCAGGGGACTCACCAAGGTCACAGAGGAAGGTGGTAGCAGGAGAGTGATTAAAATCCGGGGCTGTGGATGCCTAGCAAAGTCATTTTCAGTGTGCCTGGAATAAGACTCATTGTAACCATGGTGCCCAGTGGAACCTGCTTAAACCACTGTTTACTCAAACTAGCCCCTCCATCAACAGAGAAGAGCTACAGAAATGGCCAGGAGGTGTGTGCTCATCTTCCTAAGCCTTGCAGTTTCGCAAAGTCACTTGGCTGCACATAAACCCACAGCCCATTATTCTGACAGAGTGATAGCCCCACACTACAAGCCAGGCTAATCAATCACTCAACCATTGTTTACCGAAAACTCCCCTCTCTTTTGTTGTGAAAGGGCCTTTCAGGATTCATCTCCCCCATTGCATTGTTCTCCTATAAGTGCTTTAATAGGGTTCACCTACCCAGCAAATGGCATTTATTAAGAAACAATTCTGTTCTACCATATTTTATTCATCAAAGCCTTAAAGAGCTGCCAATCAATACCCCTGGCCGGCAGAAGATAACTAGCCCAGACCATGACACTACACGACATTGGGTGATTCTAGCCAAGAGTAGAATTGTGATGTTTCAACTCATTCATGGGATCTGGATCTTGAATTGGCTTCAGAAGGAGGGTCTGAAATAAAGTCTGAATGCAAATAGTGTATATAGTCGGTAGGAAGGAGGAGAGAAGTTAGACAGAGAAGGGGCATAAGACAATCCAGTCTTAACTGGCAGGGGCAACTGATGCTCAATCCCCACACTGAGAGTGGAGGAGGGGGAACTCCTGGGAGTATGTAGAATATGCCTTGGGGTTACTTCACCCAAGAGATGAGAAAACTGGGGAATCCATTACTGGCTGAGAGCTGCTTCCAGAGGTATCAACTCTCCAGCACTTCTAGGCCACCTCACATGCAGGAGAGCATGCCAGAGAAAGCCCTCCTACAGAGTGAGCGGAAGGTCCCTGTAGTGGAATGCCATCACCAGATACAGGCAGGTAAGTGCCAAAGAGATAAGTAATAGGCACCCATTCACCTGCACACTTGGTTACAGGTAAGTACCCAGTTTTTTTAAGTCACTTACAATATTAAAAAATAGTAATAATACATAGATGAATTTATTTGCAAAGCAGAAATAAAGGTGCAGATGGAGCGAACAAACATACGATACCAAGGAGGGAAGGTGGGTGGGATGAATTGGGAGACCTTGATTGGCAAATGCACCCTAGTATGTATAAAACAGATAACTAATGAGAGCCTACCATACAGCGCAGGAAATTCTACTCAATGTCCTGTGGTGACCTAAATGGGAAAGAAGTCCAAGGAAGATAGGATATATGTATATGTGTGGCTGATTCACTTTGCCATGCCACCGAAACTAACCCAACATTGTAAAGCAACTATATCCCAATAAAAAAGTAGTCATCATAGATTCCACTGATTAAGGGCTTACTGTGTGCCAAGCATTGTGTAAACACTTGATACAAACTATCTCACTGAATCCTCACAGCACTGTCATAGGGTAGGTCTTATAAGTATCCTCATTTCAGAGACAAGGAGGTTGATTCTTGAAGAGCTTAAATAAATCGCCTAACTTCAAGGACTCAAGAAGGAGCTGAGATGAGATTGGAACCCACATGTGTCTGACTTCAATGCCTTTGCCTTTCTTTGACTTCATTCTGGTCGTAGAAATCACGAAAGTGATGAGACAGATGTATCCATCTCATTCTGGAGGATGAAGGGTCTGAAAGAGATGGGTACCCAGCCAGAAAGGTTATATCCAGGAAAGGCCTATGTAGAAGACCTCTGTGGCATTTACATCCATTTCTCCATCTTTTGGTAACAGCACCCCTGCATTCCTCTGAGAAAGGATTCCACTCCAGTTTTGGAGGGCTGAACCCACCCTCCAACTGGATTACATCACCCAGGCCTGACCAATCATAGAATTCCACTACCATCTCCAAACAGTGATAGGTTCAAGGAAGGTCATGTGACCCTGATGATTCCAATGACAATTTATACCATAACTATAATATAAGAAGCAGCTCTTTTTCCCTTAAGGTTGCTGAACTGAGGAACATACATTGCCAAGAACTGGCTTTGCTACCACGTGGGGAGAGCCTGTGTGCAAACAAAGCCACATCAACATAAGCAGAGCCAGGGAGAGAGGCAGATTTTTCAATAAAACTTACTGAGGTATAATTTACATAAAATAAAATACACCCATGTTAAGGGCACAGTTTGATGCATTCTGACATTTGCATATAGTCGAGTAACCACCATGACAAGCGAGAGTAATAATGTGTCCATCACCTTAGAGGGTCTCAGACCTGTTTGCTGTCAATTACTCCATCCCAACTCCAGGTAAAAGATCCCGATGCTGGGAAAGATTGAAGGCAGGAGGGAGAAGGGGACAACGGAGGATGAGATGGTTGGACGGCATCACCGACTCAATGGACGCGAGTTTGAGCAAATTCTGGGAAACAGTGAAGGACGGGGAAGTCGGGCGTGCTGCAAAGTCCATGGGGTCGCAAAGAGTCAGAGGTGACTGAGCGACTGAACAACTACTCCAGGTAACCACTGGTCTACTTCGTCACTATAGGGTTACCTTTTTAGAATCTCATGTAAATAGAATATACAGATGTGCCTGGCTTCTTTTACTCAATATAAGGCTTTTGAGATTCAACCTTGTTTTCGCATGTATCAATATTCATTCTTTTCATTGCTGAGAATTACCCCATTGTGTGGATATTCCAGCTTGTTTATTAATTCTCCTGTTGATGGACATTTGGGTTGCTTCCAGTTTGGGGCTATTATGAATAAAGCTTCTATGAATACTAGTGTAGATTTCTTTGCATGGATATAATTTTCAATTCTCTTGGGTAAATACACAGGAAGGGGATGTTTCAGTGGCATGCTAAGTGTTCACTGAATTAAGAAACAAAAGGTAAACTTTAAACAAGGTCTTTAGAGCACCTGTTTCTAGTTGGATTCCTAGACTTTTTGTTACATGACCCAATTAATAACATTAATTGTTTAAGGAAGTTTGAAGTGGATTTTATTGCTACTTATAACTGAAAGAATACTGATGGAGTCCATCTTCCAGGTAACAATATCCATAACTATTGGCCAGTTTCCAAAGAAACCTAGGAATTCTGCATCCAAGAGTTGACAGCCAATATGCGTGCTAAGTCGCTTCAATCATATCCGACTGTTTGTGATCCTATGAACCATAGCATGCCAAGCTGCTCTGTCCATGGGATTCTCCAGGCAAAAATAAAGAAATGGGTTGCCATGCCCTCCTCCAGGGGATCTTCCTGACCCAGGGATCGAACCCTCATCTCTTATGTCTCTTGCATTGGCAGGCAGGTTCTTTACCACTAGCACCATCTGGGAACCCTAGTACAACTTAACGTTGAAAAGAGAAATCCTGGGGCTCCCGTTTTGTTGTTCAGTAGATAAATTATAGCCCCAAAGACTTGGGTGCAGTGGTTCAGGCAGTTGCCGGGAGTCTCTTCTAGTCCCTTCCAGACGACAAAACTCCAGGAAGTTTCGGTACCCTGAAGGCAGAGCTAATAACTTTGAACCTTAAAACCTGACGCTTTGACTTTGATCCAGGAGCGGCACTGATTTCCTCTTTCTTCAGCCAAAGTCTTTGTGTTTCACATTCTACTCCTATAAAGTGGAAATGATACTAATCACCCCAGCTAATTGGAAGTTTTTCATTGTATTGAGTGCTTTATATGCATTACACAGGTAATCCTCAAAACAATCCTATAAGAAGATTCCCATTATTACTCCTATTAACAGATAGGGAAATGAAGGCTGACAGAGGTTAAGAACTGACCCACAGTGAATGTGTAACAGGATAATCACTATGAAAAACAGCATAGAGTTTCCTCAAAAAAATTGAAAATAGAACTACCATAAGATCCAGCAACCTCACTTCTAATTCACCCAAACGAGTTGAAATCAGGATCTCAAGAGCTATTTGCCCTCCCATGTTCATTGTAGCATTATTCACAGTCAGCAAGAGGAAAACAACCTTCATGTCCATTGACTATTGTTGTTTGTCAGTTGCTAGGTCATGTCCGACTCCTTGCGACCCCATGGACTGCAGCATGCCAGGCTTCCCTGTCCTTCACTATCTCCCAGAGTTTGCTCAAACCCATGTCCATTGAGTCAGTGATGCCATCCAGCCATCTCATCCTCTGTCGTCCCCTTCTCCTCCTGCCTTCAATCTTTCCCAGCCCCATGGTCTTTTCCAATGAGTCAGCTCTTCCCATCAGGTGGCCAAAGTATTGGACTTTCAGCATCAGTCCTTTCAATGAATACTCAGGGTTGATAGATGAATAATAAAGAAAATGCATATTCATACAATGGAATATTATTCAGCCTTAAAAAAAAAAAAGGAAACAATGCCACACCTGACAATGTGGATGAATCTGGAAGACATTATGCTAAGTGAAATAAGCCAGTGGCGAAGGAGCAACATTGCACGATTCCACTTATATGAAGAATCTAAAGTCGTGAAACTCCTAGAAGCCGAAGATAGAGTGGTGGCTGCCAGGGGTTTGTGGGGGAGGAGGAAATGGGGAATTGGTGTTCAAAGGGTATGAAGTTTCAGCCATGCAAAATGAATAAGTTCTAAAGATCTGCTGTACAAAACAGTGTCTGTAGTTAAAAACACACAGTCAGTCTCTCAGTTGTGTCCAATTCTTTGCAACCCCATGGACAGTAGCCCTCCACGCCCCTCTGTCCTTGGGATTTCCCAGGCAAGAATACTGGAGCGGGGTGCCATTTCCTCCTCCAAGGGATCTTCCCAATCCAGGGACCCAACCCACACCTCCTGTGTCTCCTACCTTGCAGGCAGATTCTTGACCACTGAGCCATTGGGGAAGCCCATAATTAAAAATACTGTAATAAAAATTGTAAAGTGTTGATGAGAGAGTAGATATCACACTAAGTATTCTTGCCACATTTTCTTACAAGTGGAAAAAAAAGAATGGACCCACAGTTTAAAACAAGGACCTTAGGATGTCATCTATGTCTGACTCCCAAGCAGGCACTGAATCACCATGTTCTATTAACTAACAAATGCACTCGGAGTGCCTATTGGGAGTGACACACCATGTCGGTGGTTCTCACCTTTGGCTAAATATTAGAATCCTTTGGAGACTTCAAAGGATCCCAATGCCCAGGACACACCCTGAAACAAGTAAGTCAGAATCTCTGGAAGTGAGACCAAGGCATCATTATTCTCTAAAGTGCCCTAGGGCTTCTGGCACATTGCCAAGCTTGAGGACCAGGGGTCTGGGGCAGTGGTTTTTCAACTTGAGCATGTATGAGAGTCACGTGGAGGGCTTGTGAAACAGACTGCCAGGGCCCAGGCTCAGAGTCTCTGATCCAATGGATGTGGGGTATGTCTTGAGAATCTGCATTGCTTACAAGTTTCCAGATGATGCTGATACTGCTGGTCTGGGGACCAAATTCTGAAAACCAGTGGTCTAGGATGATGAAAGTGAAAGTGAAAGCCACTCAGTCGTGTCTGACTCTTTGCGACCCCATGGACTACACAGCCCATGGTATTCTCCAGGCCAGAATACTGCAATAGGTAGCCTTTCCCTTCTCCAGGGGATCTTCCCAGCCCAAGGATCAAACCCAGGTCTCCTGCATTGCAAGCAGATTCTTTACCAGCTGAGCTACAAGGGAAGCCCAAGAGTCCTGGATTGAGTAGCCTATCTCTTCTCCAGCGGATCTTCCCGACCCAGGAATCGAACCAGGGTCTCCTGCATTGCAGGCAGATTTTTTACCAACTGAGCTATCAGGGAAGCCTGAAAAAAGAATAATTAGCCCTTGCCTTTAAATGTGTCCTAACCTGGATCTCCTGCATTGCAGGTAGACTCTTTACCATCTGAGCCACCAGAGAAGCCCTATATAATAAATAGGACATTACAATCCAATGTCATAAGTGTGATGATAAATTAAGTATGAGGTATTCTAGAAACTCATAGAAGGAAGACATCACATAGGCCTAAAGGTTCAGAGAAAATTCCAAGAGGGGATGATGCTATACTGAGTTTTAAAGAATCCTCTTAAAATACTGATATCAGTCCCAAGTTGACTATGATATTGCTGTTGTTGTTGTTGTTGCTTAGTTACCAAGTTGTGTCTGATCCCTGTGCCATCCCATGGACTGTAGCCTGCCAGGCTCCTCTGTCCATGGGATTCTCCAGGCAAGGATACTGGAATGGGTTGCCATTTCCTTCTCCAGTATTATGTGTGTGCTGAGCTTAATCACTCAGTCCTGTCCAGCTCTTTGTGACTGCATGGACTGTAGCCCACCAGACTCCCCTTGTCCATGGGGATTCTCCAAGCAAGAATACATGAGTGGGTTGCCATTCCCTTCTTGAGGGGATCTTCCCAACCCAACCCAATGAGGAACAAACCCAGATCTCCCACATTGCAGGCAGATTCTTTACCACCTGAGCCACTAGGCAAGTCCCACCAGGATTATGACATATGTGAAATCTAAAATATGACACAATGAACCTATCTATGAAACAGAAACAGGCTCACTGGCATAGAGAACAGAATTGTGGCTGCTAAGGGGGAGAATGTTAGGGAGGGATAAACTGATGAGAGTTTGGGATTAGCAGATGCAAACTATTACATACAGGATGGATAAATAACAAGGTTCTACTATATAGCACAGGTTACTATATTCAATATCTTGTGATAAACCATAATGGAAATGAATATCTAAAAAGAACTATACTTAATAGTTCTTTAAGTTCTTTAACTATACTTAAAAAAAAAAAAAAAAAATCAAGGTGACTAAGGATAAACGAGAGAAGCTAGTAAGGTACTCGCACAGGGCCTGACTCACAGTAGATATTCAATAAAAGCCTTTCCAGACCAAGTCACATGGGATCCCACAATCTTCCACCCAGACATCCCTTCTCCAAGATCTGCCCCCCGCCCTCATTAGTGAAGATGCTCAACATATTTGTATTTGACAGAAGGTACCTGGTACTGCGATGCCAGCTGCACCACTGCCACTTCCAGGCAAGCAGAGACCTCACCCTATAGAAGACGCTAATCAGGGATAAGGAAGCGTCACAGGGATCTGCAGATTCACCAAACCCAGGAACTCTGGGTCTACGGTGTGGCAGGCATCAGTCAAGGTGTTTTATGTGCAGGCTCTGCAAAGGTGGATACTATCATCCTTTAGGTTTTAGCTGAGGATGCAGAGGCTCTGAGAGGATGCAGAGGCTCTGAGAGAAGGATGAGGATGCTGAGGCTCAGGGAGCTGAAATAACTCACCAGTGGTCACACAACCCATTAAATGGCAAAGGCAGGACTTGAGCTGGTGTCTGTCTTATTCCAACCTTCTCCTTATAGCAGAATATACTGCTTCCCTCTTGGAAAATTCTGCCTGACTTGCTCCAATTCCAGCACTGGAGGGTGTAGGGAATCCAAACCCTTTAATATTTATCTGTGGGACTGGCTCCTCTGCAGTGCCAAGTGGCCAAGGGTGCCAAAGAGGGTGTTGGCACTGAACTTGCCAAAATCTGCCTCTGTGCCCCCACCAGCTGGGCTGCCCAAGGCCCTGAGTTCCAGCTGCCAAAGGTAAGGTGGTGAATGCCAGGCTGGGGGAGGCCCAGGATGAGCAGTGACAGCTTCTGTGTTGCAAAAGATATGCCCGAGTCTTGACCTCTCCCTACAGCTGCTAGTAAAAAGCCATGCAAATGCTTCCTTTACCCTAGAAAGAGCACAAACTCTAGAATCAACAGTGGTGGTGGTGGTGGTTTAGTCGCTCAGTCTTGTCCAACTCTTGCATCACCAGGCTCCTCTGTCCATGGGATTCCCCAGGCAAGAATACTGGAGTGGGGTGCCATTCTCTAGGGCATCTTCCCGACCCAGGGATTGAATTTGCATCTCCTGTATTACAGGCAGATTCTTTACCAATGAGCCACCAGGGAAGAATCAGCAGAGCTGTGTTCAGTTTCTGAATGTGTTTGAGCTACTTGTTTACTTTCCCTGAGCTTCTGTTTTCATCTTTAAAATTGAGGTAACCCCTGCAAATAGGCTCATCACTACCATCCTTTTCAATTCCATATATATGTGTTAATATGTGATATTTATTTTTCTCTTTATGACTTACTTCACTCTGAATAATAGGTTCTAGAGTTGTGGACACAGTGGGGAGAGGAGAGGGAGGGACAAACTGAGAGAGTAGCATCGAAATATACACATTACCATGTGTAAAATAGATAACCAGCGGGAATTTGCTGTATGATGCAGGCAGCTCAAACCTGGTGCTCTGTGACAACCTAGAGGGTGGGATGGGATCGGAGGTGGGAGGGGGGTTCCAGAGGGAGGGGACATTATATACCTATGGCTGATTCGTGTTGTTGAATGGCAGAAAGCAACACAATATTGTAGAACAATTATCCCCCAATTAAAACTAAAAAATAAATTAAAAATGGAGATGACCAATACACCAAGTGTTAGCAAGGATTCATGGCTATGAGAAATGGAGAGCTTTAGTCCAGTTCCTGGCATATAGTATTAGTCGCTTAGTCATGTCTGACTCTTTGTGACCCCATGGATAGTAGCCCACCAGGCTCCTCTGTCCTTGGGATTCTCCAGGCAAGGATACTGGAATGGGTAGCCATTCCCTTCTCCAGGGGATCTTCCTAACCCAAGGATCAAGCCCAGGTCTCCTGTACTGCAGGTAGATTCTTTACCATCTGAGCTACCCTGGTATACACTAGATGTTTTATTACTGTCCCTCTCTGCCTCAGTCTCTCCTTTCCCTGAATTTTAGGTGGTAAATCACTTTCCATAGTATTCTCTTATCCCTTCTATCTTTCTGGTGTATTCCATTCTGTCCTGGGTTGGATAGTATCCCCACTGAAGTCTGTCCAAGTGTTAATCCCCAGAACCTGTGAATGTGACCTTATATAGAAAGAGGGTCTTTGTCGATATAACCAAATGAAGAACCTCATGATGAGGTCATCCTGAATTATACAGATGGGCAGGCCCTAAATACAGTGACAGGCGTACTCACAAGAGAAATGCAAAGAGAGATTTGACACATAAAAGCCCAGAAGAAAGAAGGCCATGTGAAGGCAGAGGCTGGAGTTTTGCAGCCACAAGACAAGGAATGCTTGAAGGCAGGAGGGCAAGGAAGCACTCTCCTTACAGATTTCAGACTTCCTGGTGGCCCAGTGGTTAGGACTCCGTGCTTCCAGTGCAGGGAGCATGGGTTCAATCCTTGGTCAGGGAAGTTCCACATGACTTGAGATGCAGCCACACACACACACACACACACACACACACACACAATCCTTAAAGATTTTAAGAGAGAGTGTGGCCTTACCAACACCTTGTTTTCAGACTTCCAGTCTCCAAAACTATAAGAAAAAAACTTTGTATTGTTTTATAGCCAGACAGTGGATAGTGATAGGATCCATCTGCAAGAGAACCCTAATGCACCTTCTTCTCACCCCTCACCAAATTTCCACCTCAACCCTTAGAGAAAAGAATAGCCAGTGACTCAGTCTTCCTCTTCTTCCTCCTCACCACAGTTCCCCATCTTCTTACTTCACATGGGAAGAGAAGTAGCTCATCTGAATGTCTAGAATTAGATACATGGATTGAGCCACATTTTACTAATGCCACTGAGCCTTAAATATCAGAAGCCTGGCTCCGTATCCTATTTTACACTTGCGTCCCTCATTTGTCGAAGACTGTTTTGCAAACATGCCCTCAGCAGGACCACCAAAAGAGAATTTCTCAATGTCATCACTACTGTTTGGACTGGATCACTTTTCATTATGTGTGTATGGAAAGAAGGGAGTCAGGACATCCCTGGTGGTCCAGTGGCTAAGACTCAGAGCTCCCAATGCAGGGGAACTGGGTTTGATCCATGGTCAGGGAAATAGATCCCACATGTCGCAGCTAAGAGTTTGCATGCAGCAACTAAGACCCGGGATAGCCAAAATACAAAATAATAATGATAAAATAAATTTTAAGAAAAGAAAGGAGTGGGTCCTGTGATGTCTAGGGTATTGAGAAGCACCCCTGGCCTTTACACGAAATAGGTGCCAAGAGCCACCACCCTCCCCCAGTGATGATGACTCATTGGATCATTGGGGGTCCAGTGGTTAAGACTCCACTGTAGGTTCGATCCTTGGTCAGGGAACTAAAATCCCACATGCTGAAGCAAGCATAGCCAAAAAGAAAAGAAGAAGGACTACTGGCAAATACCCCTAAAGGAGGAGAGAGAGGAAAACCATCCCAAGTTGATTCACTCCTGCTCTACAGGAAAGTCCAGCATCTACGAGGCTTGTAGAAAGGGTAGAAACACCCTGTCATCTCTGTCTATGAGACTGAATGAGCAAGCTCAGCCTGGCACACCCAGCCCTTCTAGACTGAAATAAACCAGGAACAGAAATCCCAACCAATTCTGGGCCTGAGCTTCTTGCTCCAGCACCAACCAGCAGAGGAGCCTAGGACTGGGGAGATATTAGGTGTCTGCAGATAAAAATGAACACAAGACTCTGTGTCCTTGTGTATAATTCCTTCAAAGAGAAGTGATAGGATATCCTACTCACACTGAATGCCTGACAGTTATAACCACAAAGGTCTTGAAACTTATAGCTCCACTGTATCAGAGGCCTTTGGTACATTTGGACCATAGAATCTAGAAAGGAAGGGAAATTGGAGATGGAAAGGATGTGCTAAAGACTCTTATATGCCATACTTATATGGATGGATTAAATATCCCTCCAACTCCCAAATTCATATTTGGAAATCCTAACCACACAGCAGCTCTGCTTGGAGATGGGGCCTTTAGAGGAATTAAGGTTAAGGGAGGTCATAGAGGTGGGGCCCTAATCCAATAGGATTAGTGTCCTTATAACAGACACCAAAGAGCCCCTGCCCTCTTTCTCTCTCTTCCTCTACGTCAACCTTGATCTCTACCTCTAACTCTCTTCTTAGACACACACCAAGGAAAGTTTATGTGAGGGTATCGTAAGAAGGAACCATCTGCAAAAGTGAGGATGAGGGGCCTCACCAGAAACTGAATCAGCTGGAACCTTAATCTTGGACTTCCAGCCTTGAAAACTTCGAGAAAACAGATTTCTATTATTTAAGCCCCTCAGCCTATGGTATTTTGTTATGACAGCCCAAGCAGGTAAAGGCTCATTCTAACTTTGTCCCGTGGGTAGAAACTTTCCAAAACTCAGTTCCTGGACCTTCTGTATCAGATCTCCTAGTTCAGTTCAGTTCAGTTCAGTCGCTCAGTCGTGTCCAACTCTTTGCGAACCCTTGAATCACAGCACGCCAGGCCTCCCTGTCCATCACCAACTCCCGGAGTTCACACAGACTCACATCCATCGAGTCAGTGATGCCATCCAGCCATCTCATCCTCTGTCGTCCCCTTCTCCTCCTGCCCCCAATCCCTCCCAGCATCAGGGTCTTTTCCAATGAGTCAACTCTTCGCATGAGGTGGCCAAAGTACTGGAGTTTCAGCTTCAGCATCAGTCCTTCCAATGAACACCCAGGACTGATCTCCTTTAGGATGGCCTGGTTGGATTTCTTTGCAGTCCAAGGAAAGAAGACTCTCAAGAGTCTTCTCCAACACCACAGATCAAAAGTATCAATTCCTCGGTGCTCAGCTTTCTTCACAGTCCAACTCTCACATCCATACCTGACCACTGGAAAAACAATAGCCTTGACTAGATGGACCTTTGTTGGCAAAGTAATGTCTCCGCTTTTGAATATGCTATATAGGTTGGTCATAACTTTCCTTCCAAGGAGTAAGCATCTTTTAATTTCATGGCTGCAATCACCATCTGCAAGAGGCTCTTGCAAATGCAGACAACCCACACCTGCTGAATCAGGGGCTCTGAAAGTGGGGCCAAGGAATCTGCATTGTCATAAGAGCACCAGGTGATATTTACACACATTAAAATTATATGACTAGGACTTCCCTGGTGGTGCAGTGGATAGGAATCCACCTACCAATGCAGGGGACACAGGTTCAATCCCTGATTCAGGAAGATTCCACATACCATGGAGCAACTAAGCTCATGAGCCACAAATACTGAGCCTGCATGCTGCAACTACTGAAACCCAAGCACCCTAGAGCCCAGGCTCCACGACAAGAGAAGCCACTGCCATAAGAAGCCCAAGGACCACAACTAGAGAGTAGCCTCCACTCGCCACAACTTTAGAGAAAGCCCACATGCAGCAACAAAGACTCAGCACAGCCATTATTAATTAAATTTTAAAAACTGCATGACTGAAGTTAACAGTGGCTGGGAATCCATAAAGAACTTTAAGCAGACATATTTTGGAATTACTTCCAGCTGCAGTGCCTCTCCTGGACTGAAAAACAGCTGGGATGGAGGCAGAGAGAACACTGCAAAGTCTGCACGTGTTGAGACTCTTCTTTCTGCTGCTTTGCAACTGTTTGCCTTTATCCCTATGGAACAACCCTCCTCTTCCTACACCTTGCTCAAAAGACACAGCTCGTAAAAGATGACCCATGCAGTGAAGGACGGTGTGCTGGGCAAATGCTAAGAGGTAGGGTAGACAGACTGAGGGTAGGAAAAGAGAATGAATGGGGAAAAAATCACACACACACACAGGAAGGAAACAGGAGATACTGAGAAACAGGTCTTAATTGACCATATTTAATGACTTCCTCAGGAAGTGGGGCCAACTGGCCTGCGTCTAAATTCAGACTAGAGGCCAGATCCCTCTTGCCAGATCTGGGGCCAAAGCTTTGAGCGCAGGGCATGAATAATGAGGGGGAGCCAGGCCAACACGAGTTCAAGAAGCCCTCTCCACAGAAGGGTTCTGCTGATTATGAAAGCCTCCAAGACAGGCAAACAGAGGGGAGCAAAGGCTGCTTAGGCAGGGATCCAGCTGTGGTTACCTCTGCCCAATCAAGGGCTGGGACTCTGAGCTGGCCTGTTAGTAGGGGACAACATAGGATGTGGGGAAGTGTGAATGGTCTGGACTGGTACAAGGAAGAAATCCAAGTTCAGACCTTTCTCCTTTCAGTAACCAAAAATCTTTGGGATGAACATACACATATTATTCTATATTAAATACTCACACTACTATATATAGAATAACCAACAAGCACCTACTCTATAGCACAGGGAACTCTACTCAATACTCTGTAATAACTTACAAGGGAAAAGAATCTAAAAAAGAATGACTAGACGTATATAGGTAATGCAATCACTATGCTGTACACCTGAAACGGACCCAACATTGTAAATCAACCACACTTCAATAAAACTTTTAAATGAACAAATAAAAATGTTAAAGTAGCCAAAAATCTCCTGTTAGAAGGGAATACAGGCCTGCGGAAAGACTCTGGGTTGAATGCATGACCCGGTATGACTTGAGAAGGGCAGAAGTTGGCAGAGTCCATGTCCTTTCAGCACTGCTGTCACACAAGGATGTATTCAAGCCCCTTCTCTGATGTTTACAAGCTGGGGAGCCTTGAGCCAGTAAATTAACTTCCCTAAACCTCAGTTTCCCTTACCTGTGAAATGGGAATAATAACCTATTTTGTAAGGTTCTCATGAGGATTAAATGAGATCATCGATGGACGGTGTTTACCCCCATGCCTGACACATAGTGGGCAGTTTGTATTATCTATTAATATTTATTGCTGTTGACAATATTATTTTCAAAGAAAAAGGACTTTCAATAAGAGAGATCTAAATGGGAATCCCAGCTTAGCCAATAGCCATGAGATTTTCAACAAATTACTTGATCATTTTGAGTGTCAGTTCCCTTTTCTGCAAGATGGGGGTAATTATTCCAACTTGGAAATCTGTTTATGAAACTCCAGTGAGATGATGTATAGAAAAGTGCCTTTCACAAAATCTTACATCCCATCTTTTCAGAAGAGCAAAAGTTCCCATGGGGCAGGGAGCCCCAACATATACATAAACATTTAGACTCCTGCTCAACACTTCAAAATGCGTTTTGAAATTTCTAATACCAGAGAATACTCACCTAGGTCAAAATTGCCTTTCTTGGGGATTACGTTTTTAAATGTCCCAGGAAAGTGCCTAAGAAGCACAATATGTCCCTGCATCTTGATGTTGACTTCATCCCCCTTCATGATTTCCCACACAGCCCATTCCTTTAACACGTGGCATAATGCTTTTGTAATACTTTCAACATAAAGGTTGTCATAGGTCTAATCCATCAACCAAGCAACCAATAAATGAATGTTCTGGGACTTCCCTGGTGGTCCAGTGGTTAAGAATCTGCCTTGCAAAGCAGGGGATGTGGGTTAGATCCCTGCTCGGGGAACTAAGATCCTACATGCCTTGAAGCACCTAAACCCGCACATCACAACTAAAGAGCCTGTGCACCGCAATGAAAAACCCCACATGATGCAGCGAGTATCCTGTGCGGCACAACTAAGACACAACACAGACAAGTAAATATGTTTTTTAAAGATCCAATAAATAAATAAGTAAAATGAATGTACTGAGTTGAGTTTGGTTATTAGTCTTGTAGGATCTGCCCAATGCAAATATAAGTGATGATAAAGCCACCAAAACTGGAAAGCTAGACCCTGCATCTTCCTTTGTGCAGAGAAAAAATAATCTCTGCCCTCATCACCGCCTATTATACAACCAACTACGTGGACTTACGCTTGTGAATTCAGTGTTACCGCCCCTCCTCTTCCTTGCACATACAGTCAGCAAAGATTTAGACAGCTCTAGGAATCTGTGGCAGAGCTTCCCCAGTGGCTCAGTGGTAAAGAGTCTGCTTGCAATGCAGGAGACACAGGAGACAGGTTCAATCCCTGAGTCGGGAAGACCACATGGAGGAGGGCACAGCAACCCACTCCAGTATTCTTGCCTGGAGAATCCCATGGACAGAGGAGCCTGGTGGGCTACAGACTTAGGATCGCAAAGAGTGGACAGAAGCAACTTAGCATGTGCACACGCATGAAGAATCTGTGGCATGGAGAAACATGGGGAAAATGTTCCCGTTGAAAGCTCTAGGAGGGCTGAAACCATAAGCGGCTAAGAAGCTAAAGAAATTAATTTGTCTTTGTGAAATTGGCACCAGACTTCAAAGGTATTGATGAATCAGCTGCTCCAGACACCTCTGATCTCCAGGAGCAAATCTGTGTGTTTATGCAGAGAGCAACAGTTCCTTCCAGCCACAAACTACTCAGGCCTCCTGCCTGCTTTCTCGAGTGATTTTAGGTGGCAGTGCCCTCAAAGCCCCCAAGAGAATTAACCCCAGATGCTCCAAAAACTGGGTTCAAGAATCAAGATGAAAAAATTCAGTCTGTTCTCAATTTTCTGCAGTATCTGGGAATAGGGAGCATAAGGTAAACTAAAAAAGCCTTGGCTTTAGAGAACTAGAACTGAGTCCACACCCTGCATTCACTACTTATCAGTTGGGAAAACTGTTTAACCTCCTTGAACCTCAATCCTCTCATCTGAATAATGGGAACACTGCCTTTCAGGTTTGTTTATAAAGCGGGAGTCGGCCAACTTTTTCTGTAAAGAGCCGGAGGGCAAATATTTTAGGCTTAACAGGGTCATATGGTCTCTACCACAACTAGTCAACTCTGCCATTGCAGAACAAAAAGAGACACAGATAATACATACATAACTAGGCATGGCTGTGTTCTGATAGTACTTTATTTATAAAATAGACAGCCAGCTGAACTTGGCCCATGAGGTATAGAGTGCCAACTCGTGGCTGAAAAACATAAAACCCAGTGTCTACACATGAAAGACAATCAAAAATGGTAGTGATGATGATGATGATGATGATGATAGCAACGCTGATTAACACAGAAGACCCACCAGCCAGTCATCTGCCGAGTGCCCTGTTTGTCCAACCCTCTGCACACGTGAGTGCTAAACCACTCCAATCACGTCGGACTCTTTGTGATCCCATGGACTGTAGCCCGCCAGGCTCCTCTGTCCATGGGATTCTCCAGGTAAGAACACTGGAGTGGGTTGCCATGCTCTCCTCCAGGGGATCTTCCTGACCCAGGGATCGAACCCGTGTCTCCTGCATTGGCAGGCAGATTCTTTACCACTGAGCCACCTGGGAAGCCCATCCAACCCTCTACTAGATGCTAAAGGAGAGAGGTACCAGGCAGATAGGTGAGGCCTCCATCTTCGAGTCACTTTCACTTATTGAATAGGTAAATAACAGATAAAAAGGAACACAGCAATGAAAAAATATCAGAGAGGTGTCTTTGAAATCCTGTGGCTCTATATTTTAAACAAAGGGCTCATAGTGAGATCTGATTCATCAGGGGTGTGTGTGTGTGTGTGTGTGTGTGTGTGTGTGTGTGTGTGTGTGTGCGCACGCGTGCGCGCATGCGTGTGTTTAACAGCCTTAACCCTGGTTCAAAAGCCACATTAGCCCTCCACTGTGATAGACAGCATCACACATCAAACTGGTACAAAGCAGTAACCCAAGATGAGATGCTCTTTGAAAATTCCCCCTTTGGTGTTCATGCTTTTTCTGGAGTCAGAAGGAAGAACCAGGGGACGTGATTGTAAAGCCCTCCTGTTGGAACTATTGCCAATATAAGGAAATAAGCACAAATGAAGGAGACTGGATTGGATTAATTAAGGACATTATCGCTCGCTCTGTTTAATTACCTCCAAGTAACCGTTCCCAAAATGCTGTCAGAAGATGTTAACAAGTACGCCCAGAAAATAAAGAGGGAAAGGTCGAATGATTGTAGGAAATGCCCCTTCTTGGAGACTCATAAATCCTATTAACCTATTAAACTCCTCTGAATCCTATAACTGAGAGTCCCATTTAAATTGGTTACCTTGGGAAGCTGGCTCTGGAGTCAGGCAAATGTGGATGGTAATCTCAAATCTGTCTCCAGCCTTGTTAGTTTGGGCACATGCCTTTACCTCTCTGTGCCTCCGTTTTCTCATCTGTGAAATGGGGAGAATTAAAAGACCTACTTCATGGAACTGTATGAGGGTGAAATGAGATGGTGCAGGCGTCTCACCCGGCACCATTTCTATGTCCAGTGAGAGCTTTAAAGATACCCAGCATTTTTCAATCTGCTTTGACCACACTAACATCCAGCTCCAACAAGCTTGGGCAAAGCAGGAGCAAATGCAGAGATGTGAAAAGTGGGGCCTTGTGAATTAAAGAAGGTGGGCGTTTAGAGTCAGCCTTCTTACAAGTACATAGCAGGATATTTGGTGAATAAATGCTTAGACCCTCTGGATGCTACAAGCTGCGGCATGGGACAAGCAAACTGGATGCAACCTCTGGCCATTTGGAATTTAGTCAACTGTATCTTTATTGACTCCATGGCCCTGAGTCACTCCCAGGAGCTACTGGCCTTGTGCTCCAGGCAGATGAAAGCCTAACTTCCTTGCAAGGCTCTGAAGATCACAGGCAAAAGCCTTGAAGGCCAACACAGGCCCCAGGCTAAGAAATAAAGGCCTGCCAGCCTCCTTGTCTCTGGGCCCATCATTCCAGAGAAAGCTGGTGGCAGCCCAACCCTGGCAGAGGACAAACAGCCTGTAGGGGACGTGTTATCGGTCAAAGCTGTAGGCTTCAGAGCTCATTAGCACCAGGCACTTGGAAGCCCGCCAGCCCTGGGGTCCCTGATGTGGTTAGCAAGTCCCACCGCTTTGCCGAAAAGCCTCTTCTGATCCCAGCACGGAGCATAGAAAGGTCCTGCCTCCGTGGCCTCTGACTGCTTAATCAATAATAACTTCAGAGAGGGAGAGAGAGAGGAGAGATAGGCAGCGAGAGAGGCAGGCCCCCTTCTCCCTGTCTCCCTCCACTTCCCCTCCCTCTGGGATGCTGAAAATAGCCTAATTAGATTGTCCCCCTGCCTGGGTACCATGGAGATAGCAAGCACAGAGGCTGTGACAGCTCTCACACATACTTCTGAAAGTTGTCTCTCTTCCCCGTCTGGCCGTCGTTGATGGAGATATAGGAGCCCAGCCCCACAGGACCAGAGAGGAGGGGAAGTCACAAGGCGAGGGTGATGGGCAGGTGGTTTATGTAAAGAAGACGACGCTCGCAAGGGCTTCCTAGGTGGCACTGGTGGTCAAGAACCTGCCTGCCAATGCAGGAGACATAAGAGACTCGGGCTCCATCCCTGGGTCGGGAAGATGCTCTGAAGGAGAGTATGGCAACCCACTCCAGTGTTCTTGCCTGGAGAATCCCATGGGCAAAGAAGCCTGGCGGGCTACAGTCCATGGGGTTCACAAAGAGTCAGACACGACTGAAGCAATAAGCATGCAGGCACAAGAATGCTTGCAAAGCACTGACGACGCACAACCACGGACCCTTGTATGAAGCAGTGGCCCAGGGCACTACTAACCCTGACCTCATTCTCTGGGACCTGCTTCTGCATCCAAATCGCTTAGCAAGCACTTGTGTGTAAGGTGTAGTGGGCAGTGGGTTAAACACAGGTGTACTGAAAGTTTCTCATAATTTATTTGAAATGAAAAGAGGGTGCACTGCTGCCCAGCAATCTGACCCCATCTCTTCCACCTTGTTCCCCCCACCCTCCACTCACTGTGCTTCAACCCACCAGGGCTTTTCCTGCACCATGATCACACACGCTTGTCCCCACCTCGGGGCCTTTGCACTTGCCTTTTCCCAGGTTGGACCTCCCTTCGCCAGGTCTGCCCATGGCTGACTCTTCCTCATCATTTGTGTCCCCTCTCAAAGGAGGAGAGGTCCACCCTGATCATGCCATCATGTCACTTTCTGTAGTATTATGCTGTTTTCTTTCTGCTTAGAACTGATTACTGTCTAAAATTATCTTTTGTGTCTGTTTTCTGCCTGCCCACCTGCAAAAGACTGTGTGCTTCATCAGAGTGGGCGTTGTGTCTTTCTGGTTCACTGATGCCCATATGTATTAGGTGCTCAATAAAAAATATTGGTGGGGGGACTTCCCTAGTGGTCCAGTGGCTAAGACTCCAGACTCTCGGTGCAGGGGGTCTGGGTTCAGTCTCTGATCAAGGAAGTAGATCCCACATGCTGCAACTGAGAGCTCACAAGCCCAGCTAAGACTCAGCACAGCCAAACAAATAAGTGTACTTGTGTGCTTAGTCGCTTCAGTTGTGTCCGACTCTTTGCCACCCTATGGATCACAGCCCACCAGGCTCCTCTGACCATAGGATTCTCCAGGCAAGAATACTGGAGTTGGTTGCCATGCCCTCCTCCAGGGGATCTTCCCCACCCAGGGTTCAAACCCATGCCTCCTGCATCTCCTTCATTGCAAGTGGATTCCTTACCACTGAGCCCTCAGAGAAGCCCAGAGAAATAAATAAGAAATATTTAAAGTATATATTTTTGGAAGAAATGAACAAGAATATCTTGGAGGGGGTCCAGTTCATTCAAGCGGAGATTTGCCGAGTAGAGTCATTCAACCGGCTTTCTTAAAGGCCAGATACTTGTTGTAGGAGGCGCCTGATTCTAATAATGCTTGATTATGAGGTTGTAGAGGTTAATTAGTAAAGGTCTAGACTCAAAAAAACAAATAACGCTAGCAATTCTGTTTTTCTGGTTATTCGATTTTACATTCCTGAGATTTCAGCTAAAATTCTGTCTGTTATTCTAATGATTGAATGTGTCAAGTATCTAGGAGATAGTTTTACCTCTAAGAATCTATAACACTAATGATTCTGACGTCAAGATTCTCTTGGTTTCTCATTATTTATTTAAAATGGATTCTGTCAAGCTAAGCACAATATTCTATTGTCTTAAGTAGGGGGTCTTAATAAGGGGGTTATAAGCTGAATCTGATCCATTAACACATTTTGTTTGAGCTCTTCAATGTCACCCTACAAAATGATTTTTAAAATTAGTTTATGGCCAATACTCACAATTTAGAATGTTCTTCCTTTTAAAAATTGGATTTCTGCTTGCTCTTTCCTATAGAATGGAAAAAGCAGCCATGCTGAACCCCCACCCCCACCAAGCAATGAGGGGCTGCAGTGGACTGTGCCTGCCTCCTCCAGACAAGACACCGGTGCTGCCATTTACCACCTTACCTCGAGGGGGTCACCTTGGCTGCCTGGCCCTTGCAGGCATTTGAGTTTGCAATCTTGGCCATGAGGCTCTGGAATCCGGTGGTTTTGAATTTAAGTTCCAGTGTGCATTTGAGACTCCTACAACCTCTACCTAAAATTAGTAAAGCTACAGGAAAGAATCTGCTACTGCAGCATCTGTAGCCAGGTTCCTCCGAGGTTTCTGATTCCAGCTTTTGACCCTTCAGCCTTCCCCACATCCCAGGACGCTGGTAATAATATAGCATGTGTGTGCATGTTAAGTCACTTCAGTCGTGTCTGACTCTTTGTGACCCTATGGACTGTGACCCGCCAGGCTCCTCTGTCCATGGGATTCTCCAGGCAAGAATACTGGAGTGGGTCGCCATGCCCTCCTGCAGGGGATCTTTCCCAACCCAGGGATCAAAACAGCCGCTCTTACATCTCCAACATTGGCAGGCAGGTTCTTTACCACCAGCACCATCTGGGAAGCCTGATAATAAAACTGACCTTTTCCAGTCCTATGGCCACAGCTGAGTTTTGCAAATTTGCTGGCATAATGAGTGCAGCACTTTAACAGCATCATCTTTTAGATAATAATATAGGGGACAGTAAAAGGGGAGGAGGAAATGAGATCACTGCAGAAGGCAGAGCTTCCTGCAAATAAATAAAGTCCCACTTTTATTAGAAAGAAACAGATGAGATCCTTAACAGTAGTTAGGTCATAAAATAGCATCAGAATCTGCTTTTCTGTTTCTTTTCCTCTTTATCACTGCTGCTTCCGTTTAGTCATTCAGTCGTGTCTGATTCTTTGTGACCCCATGGACTATAGCCCACCAGGCTCCTCTGCTCATGGGATTTCCCAGGCAAGCATACTGGGGTGGTTGCCATTTCCTTCTCCAGGGGATCTTCTCAACCCAGAGATCGATCAAACACTATGTCTCCTGCTTGACAGGCAGATTCTTTGCCATTGAGCCACCTGGGAAGCCCCTTTTCTCTTTATTACAATGAGTATATTATTTTATAGTAAAAAGGCAATTACAGTGATGTGTGTCAATTATTTCTGAATAAAACTGAAGAGAAAGAAGCAAAACAGAAGAACAAAAAAACCTCCCCTCAAGGCATATGACCCTGAACAAATCCTGAACTTTCTCACCTTGCCTTTGCTCCTGCTGACCCCCCTTCCTAGAATGCCCTTCGTGACCTCTTCCAAAACCCAAATCAAGTCTCACCCTCTCTCTAAGGCACAGCAGCTCAGAATCCAGCTCAAAACCAGACGTCTGGAGCCAGCTCCCAGCTCCCCCACCTACAGCTGGGAAGCTGGGTTAACCATTTTGTCTCCCAGCTAACTTCCTCATCTATAAATAGGGATTATTATAATGGCCTGACCATAAGCTGCTGTGATGTTTAAATGAAAGAAACACACACACACACACACACACACCCTCTTAGAGCCTGGGACCTGGTCAGTGCCTACTCAGTGTTAATGCTAACTACTCACCATCCTCGCTGGGGTCCTTATCCTCTGATTTACAGAGGCTTTGAAACGGCTGATTGGTGGTTGTAAACTGTCTCATGTCACTCCCTAACTGTTTTATGGATACTTTATA
Organism: Bos mutus; assembly: GCF_027580195.1. Lineage (NCBI taxonomy): Eukaryota > Metazoa > Chordata > Mammalia > Artiodactyla > Bovidae > Bos > Bos mutus. The sequence goes on from NC_091641.1 coordinate 30,274,717, forward strand.
GTCATTGTATGGCATGTTTTAGTCAGTCATTAAACATCTTTCAGGCACTGTCTTAGTTGGGTGGAGGCAGATGTTGAGACAAAGATCTGGATGAGATGGTCGTTAGTGAGCTGACGACCCCTGGAAGTCTCAGCAGAGAAGTGGGGACGTGACAAGAGGGGAGGGTGTGCTGGCAAGCAAGTTACCCCTGACACGGCTGGAGCACACTCACGATGGGGACCACCGAGAGCACGTGTGAAGACCATCTCATCATGGTTGCACCCAAGCAGTGAGGAAGCTGGGCTATTAACCCTCCAATGCTAATCTAAATTTAGAAGATTTTTTTGAATTAATTTTTATTATAGTTGCTTTGCAATCTAGGAGACCCTGGTTCAATTCCTGGGTCAGGAAGATCAGCTGGAGAAGGGGTAGGCTACCCACTCCAGTATTCTTGGGCTTCCCTGGTGGCTCAGCTGGTAAAGAATCTGCCCACAACACGGGAGACCTGGGTTTGATCCCTGGGTTGGGAGGATCTCCTGGAGAAGGGAAAGGCTACCCACTCCAGTATTCCAGCCTGGAGAATCCCAGTCCATGAGGTCGCAAAGAGTTGGACACAACTGAGCAACTTTCACTTTTCATAGCTGCTTTACAATGTTGTGTTAGTCTGTGCTGTACAGCAGAGGGAATCAGCTATACTTATATATATATCCCCATTTTTTGGATTTCCTTCCTTTGCACTGAGTAGAGTTCCCTGAGCTATACAGTGGGTTCTCTTTGGTTATCTATTTTATACACAGTATCAGTGTAAATATGTCCATCCCAATCTCCCAGTTCCTTGCATCCCTTTCTTTCCCTCCTCCGTATCCATATGTTTGTACTCTACGTCTGTGCCTCTATTTCTATTTTGCAAATAAGATGATCTATACCACTTTTAACACAGTTTTATTTATTTATTTATGGTCTTCCCAGGCTTCTCTCTAGTTGCGGTGGCTTCTCTTGTTGTGGAGCACAGGCTCTAGGGCGCGTGGGCTTCAGCAGCTGCACAAGCTCCCGGGCTCCAGAGCTCAGCAGTTGTGGCACACGGGCTCAGTCGCCCCACAGCGTGTGGGATCTTCCCGGACCAGAGATCGAACCCATGTCTCCTGCATTGGCAGGCAGATTCTTTACCACTGAGCCACCAGGGAAGTCCCTATCTATACCATTTTGATAGATTCCATATATATGCATTAATATATGGTATTTGTTTTTCTCTTTCTGACTTACTTCACTCTGTATGATAGACTCTAGGTTCAGCCACGACTCTACAAATGACCTAATTTTGTTCCTTTCTATGGCTGACTATGATTCCACTGAAGTTATTTTTAATTATTATTTACCCACCAATGTTCCCTAAAATGTTAACACCCTGACACTTCCATTCTGCTCCATTCACCTCCCAGGCATGCTCCTGCAGTCCGAGAAAACCCTCATGTGGAGCATCACCCGTCCTGGCAAGCAGAAACCTACAGCAGGTATGGAAGAGGGACAAGCTGAAGGAATAAGGGCAGGGCACCAATAACACCCGCTACAGTCAACTACAAGTGCCAGGCACTGGAAGACTCAGCGACTGCTCCTCCTATTGTGGGATTTAAAGGAGAGAGTCATGTAAACACTCATGTGCAATAGGAATACAGAAGCAGAGGGACTGCCTGGGTGGTCCAGTGGTTAAGACTCCATGCTCCTAAATGCAGGGGGCCTGGGTTCAATCCTTGGTAAGGGAGCTAGATCCCACATGCCATAGTTAGAACTCAGCATAGCCAAATAATAATATATAAAATTTATGAAGAAAAGAATAAAGCTAGGGGTAGAGATGGGGAGTAGGGAGGAGGCTCAGGAGGAAAGGGATATATATATATATAGACTGATTCATGTTGTTGTATGGCAGAAACCAACACAAAATTGTACGGCAATTTTCCACCAATTAAAAAACACATAAATTTTTTTTAAAAGAGTATAGGCACAGAGCTAGATGACAGGGCACAAGAGGGGTCTGAGGGAGGGAAAGGCCAGTTCTCGGCAGGGAGCTGGAAGAACAGCTGCAGAGAAGAAAGCTGGCATGAGCAAAGGGTTGCTGGATCACACTAGACGAGCCAAGAGCAAGTCTGCACGAGGCCATATAAGAGTGGGGGCTGGGAGAGTGTACCGAGGGGAAAGTCGTGAAGGGCCCTGAAGGGCACATTTAAAAGCTTGGGTTCTCACCCTTGGGCAATGGAAGGCTCTCAAGTTTTTAAGTAATGCAGCAATGTGAAATTATTGGGATCTTTGATTCCTCTGGCTGCAGTGGGGAGATGAGTTGAAGGAAGGAAAGAACAAAAGCAGAGAGAGCAATATGGTGGCCATGGCAATAAATACAGGCAAGAGATAAGGAACATTTGTGGGTGGAGAGTAGAGAAAAGGAAGCAATATGGGAGATGTGGGAACGACAGGATTGGGACCTATTGGGTGTGGGAGGTGTGGGAAGAGCAGAGTCTAGAATGAGTCTCTATTCTCTGGTTTGGGGAAACAGGTGATGGAAAGAACCATCTGCTGAGACCCATAAAACAAGAGGAGGGGCTGGTCTGGTGGGAGAAAGGATGAATCTCTTTTTGATGTCCAATAGAACATCATGTATACATTTGGCTACATGAGTCTGGAACTCAAGAAAGAGACTTGAGAGTAGGAGACAGACATTCTTGGAGGACAAGGACTTGCGTGTGGTTCATTGTATTGTCTGTAACACCTAGAATAGACCCTTAAAGAGGCACATGGATCAGTTCAGTTCAGTTCAGTTGCTCAGTTGTGTCTGACTCTTTGCGACCCCATGCATCACAGCACACCAGGCCTCCCTGTCAATCACCATCTCCCAGAGTTCACTCAGACTCACGTCCATCCAGTCGGTGATGCCATCCAGCCATCTCATCCTCTGTCGTCCCCTTCTCCTCCTGCCCCCAATCCCTCCCAGCATCAGAGTCTTTTCCAACAGATGCTGCTGCTGCTAAGTCGCTTCAGTCGTGTCCGACTCTGTGTGACCCCATAGACAGCAGCCCACCAGACTCCCCTATCCCTGGGATTCTCCAGGCAAGAACACTGGAGGGGGTTGCCATTTCCTTCTCCAATGCATGAAAGTGAAAAGTGAAAGTGAAGTCGCTCAGTCATGTCCGACTCTTCTCGACCCCATGGACTACAGCCCACCAGGCTCTTCTGTCCATGGGATTTGCCAGGCAAGAGTACTGGAGTGGGGTGCCATTGCCGTCACTGTTGATCCCTAGACAGGGAACTAAATCCCACATGCTGCAACTAAGACCTGCCACAGCCAGATAAATTAAAAAAAAAAAAATTTTTTTTAAGAGTAGCCTGAGCTGGACGGTCTGAAAGGTGGAAAAGAAACAGAGAAGAAAGCATTGCATGAAAACCAAGGAAAAGGTGAGTTTCAAAGACCAGAGAGTGGCCAGCGGAGTCAGACATGAGGTGTAGCCGAGTAGGCTGGAGGAGAGAGTGTATGCCATTCAAGGATGGTATCTGTGTGCCCCCAGTGAGTGTAAACATGTGAAGTGAGATTCCAGGTCACATCACAGGGTATAACTCACTTCCTTTTCTTATGTCTTCTCTCATTTGCACATCCAACATATATGTACTCACTACCTGTAGTGAGCCAGGCAGCATGCACAATACTAGCACCACAGTAATGAACAAGGCAGATAAAAATGTCTGATAATTTATGGTACAGATGAACCTACTTGCAGGGCAGGAATAGAGAGGCAGATGTATAGAACAGATACGTGGACACAGAGAGGGAAGGGGAGGTGGGATGAGTTGGGAGAGTAGGATTGACATATATACACTGCCATGTGTAAAACAGCTAGCTGGTGGGAGGCTGCTGCACAGCACAGGAAGCTCAATTCGATGCTCTGTGATAACCTAGAGGGGTGGAACTGGGTGGGAGAGTGGTCCAAGAGAGAAAGAAAATAGGTATTCATATAGCTGACTCAATTTGTCATACAGCAGAAACTAACACAACATTGTACTTGCATTGCAATTATACCCCAATAAAAAAAAGGTCTGATGAATGAATGAATGAAGTCCCCAGGGACTTGCAGAGTCCTTGAGGACAGAGTTCTGAGTCATGCTTCACTGGCATCCTCTCTGCCCTCAGCCACAAGTCAGAGAGACAGAGAAAGTGCTCCATAAATGCTGACTGAGTGTCAAGGGCTGGAATGTTGATACAGTAGCAGGGAAGTGGACTCCACGCACCCCCACCCATCACCCTGCTGAGAGCTGGTGGTTTGACCTCTCTGGTTCTGGGTTTAGGAAACAAGGCAAGGGACAGGCGCCCAGAGCAAACACACCCACTCAGATTGCTGGGGTCACTCTGGCCCCTTCTTTTGGAGGAGGAAGGAAAGAGTCTGGCAGGCTTATTTTCCTTTCCTGCCAATGATGCTAACACTCAGATGTGAGTCTCTTCTTTGCACAGATGATATGCTAGCTAATAAAAGCTCATCTGAAATCAGTCTCTTGGAGAGTGTTTTTGTGTATGTGTTTGTGTGTGTGTGTGTGCATGTGTGTGGCTTCACTGCCCATCTGTAGCCTAAGCTGCAGGGAGACATATGCCTTAGTGGGTGACTTTGCAATTGAAAAGGACTCCAACATTCTGTGCTCAACTCTCTGAAATAACCCTCCCACCGCTTCAGACCTTCCCTGCTCACAAGCCGAGGTCACCCAAGAAATGCCATGTGGCCGCAATGCTTTTCCAAACAGGCAGCCGTCCCTGGGACATTAGTGCCCAAGAGGAAGAGTGTCTGTTTGCAAAGGTCACCTGCTCCTCGTTCCCGCCAGCATCCACCCCGCCTTCTCTGATCACAGTTCTTCCCCTCCCCCACTCTGCAGCCATGTGGTCAGTGGGGTCAACCTCAGTGTCCTGTTTCAAGAGATGACCCTTGTCCCGGGCCTGGTCAATCAGAAAGTCCCACTGGCCTGAGGAGGGGAGCAAGGATGAGAAAGTACTCAGACTTGTCCAGTGAGAGTCAATCTCAGGACCCTCATGGAAGATTTTTTTCCTAGAAGTGGAAGAGAGAAAGAGCTGGATTTAAATTCCACTTCTGCATACTTCCCTGGTGGCTCAGGCAGTAAAGCATCTGCCTGCAATGCAGGAGACCCAGGTTCAATCCCTGGGTCGGGAAGATCCCCTGGAGAATGAAAGAACAACCCACTCCAGTACTCTTGCCTGGAAAATCCTATGGACATAGAAGCCTGGTGGGCTACAGTCCACGGGGTCGCAAAGAGTTGGACATGACTGAGTGACTTCACTTTCACTTTCTGCACACTTACTATGTGCCCTTGGGCAAATAACTTATCTGAGACTCATTTTGTTCATTGGCCAAAAATGGGTATCCAACCATCCAGTGCTTGCAAGATGACAACACACAGTGGGTGCTTCATAAACACCATCCCCCACACCCAGCCTCTTCTTCCTCTATGCTTCTTAACAGCTGATCTCATCTATCTGGAAACCTTCCAAAACTCATAAATTTAAATCTCCAGCACTGATCTCTCTTTTGATCTTCAGACTCATCTATCCAACCACTGACTTGGCATGTCTGTCTGGATGTTTCCCAAGTGTTCCAAACTTAACAATGCCTCAAATTGAGGACTGAGCCACTCTTCCCTGCACACGCATTCAATCACCTTCATCTCAGAAATGGCACCTCCAATGGTCTCAGCCAGCCAACCCGGCAAGCCAGGAGGTATCCCCCATTTTCAGAACTAAGCCATCACCAGGTTCTGTTGATAGTCTCTCATATATTTCTTGAATCTCTCCCCTTTCCAAAAACATCCCCATCCCAACCTAGGTTCAGTCACCATCATCTCCTGCCTGGATGAGAGCACTGATCCACTCTAGACTGAGCATCTAGAGATCTCTTTGTAAAAGGGGAATCTGGTTGAGGTCACCCCCTCTGCATACAGTTTTCCAGTGGCTTCCCAGGACTTTCAGAATAAAATCAGAAATCTTTACCTTAACTCAAAAAGAGCGTGAACTGGTCCAGCCCAGCCTTCTGGCCTCACCATTGACCATTCCTTTGGCCCTGACTTTGGGGATACTTAACACACAGACCTGACTATCAAGCAACCTGACTTCTGGTTCCTGAATGACCACAGGCTTCCTTTTGAGCTTTGACTGCATAACATCTCTTCTCTGGGGCTTTTTTTAAATGGACAAGTAGGACACTAAGGAGCCTTACAGATCTGTCAAAAGCTGGGCTTTTTTCTATAGCCCCTTTGAGGGAGACTTAGAGAAGAGACCAAATATATACACACAGTGGAATACTCCTCAGCCATAGAAAAGGAATAAAATAATTCCATTTGCAGCAACATGAACGGACCTAGAGATTATCAGACTTAGTGAAGTAAGTCAGACGGAGAAAGACACATGCCATAGGATACCATTCACATGTGGAATCTAAAAAATGACACGAATGACCTTATTTAGGAAACAGAAATAGACTCAGAGACACACAAAACAAATTTATAGCTACCAAAGGGAAAAGGTGGGGAGAAGGATAAATTAGGCGTAGGAGCTTAACATATCTACACCCTTCTATACATAAAATAGATAAACAACAAGGATCTACTGTACAGCACAGGGAATTATATTCAATCTTATAGTAACCTATAATAGAAAAGAATCTGAAAGAGAATAGATATGTATAGATACATAGTAGATACATATGTACAACCAAATCACCCTTATGGCAGAAAGTAAAAAAGAACTCAAAAGCCTCTTGATGAAAGTGAAAGTGGAGAGTGAAAAAGTTGGCTTAAAGCTCAACATTCAGAAAACGAAGATCACGGCATCCGGTCACATCACTTCATGGGAAATAGATGGGGAAACAGTGGAAACAGTGTCAGATTTTATTTTTCGGGGCTCCAAAATCACTGCAGATGGTGATTGCAGCCATGAAATTAAAAGACACTTAGTCCTTGGAAGGAAAGTTATGACCAACCTAGATAGCATATTCAAAAGCAGAGACATTACTCTGCCAACAAACGTCCGTCTAGTCAAGGCTATGGTTTTTCCTCTGGTCATGTATGGATGTGAGAGTTAGACTGTGAAGAAGGCTGAACACCGAAGAATTGATGCTTTTGAACTGTGGTGTTGGAGAAGACTCTTGAGAGTCCCTTGGACTGCAAGGAGATCTAACCAGTCCATTCTGAAGGAGATCAGTCCTGGGTGTCCTTTTGAAGGAATGATGCTAAAGCTGAAACTCCAATACTTTGGCCACCTCATGCGAAGAGTTGACTCATTGGAAAAGACACTGATGCTGGGAGGGATTGGGGGCAGGAGGAGAAGGGGACAACAGAGGATGAGATGGCTGGATGGCATCACCGACTCGATGGACGTGAGTCTGAGTGAACTCCGGGAGTTGGTGATGGACAGGGAGGCCTGGCGTGCTGCGATTCATGGGGTCGCAAAGAGTCGGACACGACTGAGTGACTGAACCGAACTGAACTGAAATCTCTTTACTGTACACCTGAAATTAACACAACATTATAAATCAATTATACTTCAGTCTAAAAAAGAATGCAAGGCCAGCATATGGCTTATCCAACAGTTATTATTTCGTTCTGCCCCACAGAATATTATGGACATTGTCAGTTCTGTTTATTGTTGTTGTTAGTAGTATTTGCAGATTGCTTTTATGCCCTCTGTCTTGTAACGAAGAGAGGGTTTCTTGCCATTCGAGCAGGTTGGGTTTTTGCACGTGGCCAAAACAAACAATTCTCAGAAATACACACCAATGTTTGAAAAGATCGGAATACATCAATCTTAGGGAGACAGAGGCTTTGAAGGCAAAGAAATCTGGGTCTAAATCTGGATTTGACCATTTTGGAACTTGCATAACCTGGAGCAAAATGGGTCATGTTCCTCCCATATTTGAAGCCCTTCCTTGGTTCCCCAGTGATCTGAGGCTATAGTCCTGGGTCACTGCCATAGGGTCTAAGACTCTGTGTGTTCTGGCCATTGCGACTGCTCTGATCTCATTCTGCACCACACCCCTCTCATCTCACTCTGCTTCAACCACGCTGACCTTCTCACTCCTGAAATCTTTCCCACTTTGAGGTTCATACACATGCTGTTTCCTCCAGTGGGATGTGTGCCCCTTGACAACACCAACTATTCAGTTTCAGCTCACTGTTATCCTCTTAGGGATGCTGTCTTTGATGGTCTATCCATCCCCAAGACTCTGTCTAATGTCCTTTGTAGATGCCCTCACAGCTCCCTCTAATTAGATCTCAACGGCATAGATCATGGCTGTCATCCAATACTTGGTTAAGAATGCAATTTTGAGCTTACATTCCTATTAGAGTACAAGCCCTATGAAGACCCAAGTGCCAAAGAATTGATGTTTTCAAATTGTGGGGGTGGAGAAAACTCTGGAGAGCCCCTTGTAATGCAAGGAGATTAAACGAGTCTATTCTAAAGGAAATCAATCCTGAATATTCATTGGAAGGACTGATGCTGAAGCTGGAGCTCCAATACTTCGCCCATGTGTTGCAAAGAGCCAACTCATTGGAAAAGACCCTGATGCTGGGAAAGGCTGAAAGCAAAAGGAGAAGGGGGTAGCAGAGGATGAGATGGTTGGATGGCACGGACTCAATCAACATGTACTTGAGCAAACTCCGGAAAATGGTGGAAGACAGGGGAGCCTGGCATGCTGCAGTCCATGGGGTCACAAAGAGTCAGATACAACTTAGTAACTATACAACAACAACCACCTACAAAGACAGGGATCACTGACACTCTGACAGGGCATCGCCAGCTCCCAGCACAGTGCCTGACATTTAGATCATTATCGAATGAATGACTGTGAAGTGATGTAACCCCCTGTAGCCTCTGCTTTTGCACCATGAGGATAATCAGGACTAACTCCTGGAATGATTGCAGGGAGAAGCAGGGAAATTCCGCAGGCTTATTATCATGCCTGGCCCACGTTAAAGGGGCATCAAAGGGCAAGATTCAGCAAAGGGCATGATTTAGGGATCCAGAGCATGGTGTTTCCAATCCTGGCTCTTCCACTTTGTAGCCATGTGACTGTGACAGACACCTCTCTGATCACCCAGAGCTGTTGTGGGGGATTAAACAAGATCTTGCAAGTGAAGGTCCTGACATAAAATTGGCAATTTGTAAAGTCCAAATGCTATTACTCTAAGTCAGGTCAGTGGTTTTCCATCACAGAGAGCTTTATAAAGCACTGATGGCCAGGCCCCATTCCGGATCAATTAAATCCATTTATCTAGGGTAGAATCCTGGGTGATTGGCACTTTTCCCAACCTATTTATTATGAACATGCTTAAGCACACAGAAGAGTTGAAGAATTTTTACCATGAATGCTCATATATCCACAACATAATTTCTGCATTTAACATTTACTATTCTTGCTTTTTCCATGAAGTGGTGGGATCGGATGCCATCTTGTTTTCTGAATGTTGAGCTTTAAGCCAACTTTTTCACTTTCCACTTTCACTTTCATCAAGAGGCTTTTGAGTTCCTCTTCACTTTCTGCCATAAGGGTAGTGTCATCTGCATATCTGAGGTTATTGATATTTCTCCCGGCAATCTTGATTCCAGTTTGTGTTTCTTCCAGTCCAGCATTTCTCATGATGTACTCTGCATATAAGTTAAATAAACAGGGTGACAATATACAGCCTTGACGAACTCCTTTTCCTATTTGGAACCAGTCTGTTGTTCCATGTCCAGTTCTAACTGTTGCTTCCTGACCTGCATACAAATTTCTAAGGAGGCAGATCAGATGGTCTGGTATTCCCATCTCTTGAAGAATTTTCCACAGTTTATTGTGATCCACACAGTCAAAGGCTTTGGCATTGTCAATAAAGCAGAAATAGATGTTTTTCTGGAACTCTCTTGCTTTTTCTATGATCCAGCGGATGTTGGCAATTTGATCTCTGGTTCCTCTGCCTTTTCTAAAACCAGCTTGAACATCAGGAAGTTCATGGTTCACATATTGCTGAAGCCTGGCTTGGAGAATTTTGAGCATTACTTTACTAGCGTGTGAGATGAGTGCAATTGTGTGGTAGTTTGAGCATTCTTTGGCGTTGCCTTTCTTTGGGATTGGAATGAAAACTGACCTTTTCCAGTCCTGTGGCCACTGCTGAGTTTTCCAAATTTGCTGGCATATTGAGTGCAGCACTTAGACAGCATCGTCTTTCTGGATTTGTAATAGCTCAACTGGAATTCCATCACCTCCACTAGCTTTGTTCATAGTGATGCTTTCTAAGGCCCACTTGACTTTGAAATTAAAAGACACTTACTCCTTGGAAGGAAAGTTATGACCAACCTAGATAGCATGTTCAAAAGCATAGACATTACTTTGCCAACAAAGGTTCGTCTAGTCAAGGCTATGGTTTTTCCTGTGGTCATGTATGGATGTGAGAGTTGGACTGTGAAGAAGGCTGAGCGCCGAAGAATTGATGCTTTTGAACTGTGGTGTTGGAGAAGACTCTTGAGAGTCCCTTGGACTGCAAGGAGATCCAACCAGTCCATTCTGAAGGAGATCAATCCTGGGATTCCTTTGGAAGGAATGATGCTAAAGCTGAAACTCCAGTACTTTGGTCACCTCATGCGAAGAGTTGACTCATTGGAAAAGACTCTGATGCTGGGAGGGATTGGGGGCAGGAGGAGAAGAGGACGACATAGGATGAGATGGCTGGATGGCATCACTGACTCGATGAACGTGAGTCTGAGTGAACTCCGGGAGTTGGTGATGGACAGGGAGGCCTGGCGTGCTGTGATTCATGGGGTCGCAAAGGGTCGGACACAACTGAGCGACTGATCTGATCTGATCTGATCTGATTCTTGCTTTTTCATATATTTATCCATCTTTCCACCCATCAACCCATATTTGTGGGGTTGCTTTTTTTTTATTATTTCAAAGTAAATTGCAGACAGCAGTCTATCTTCCCCTAAACACTTCTGCATGAGTGTCATGTCATGAACTAAAGTTCAGTATCTGTTTATATTTGTCTCTTTGGAGATAAAATTTATTTAAGAATGTAACACACAATCTGAAGTATATCATTTTACAGGTTTAACAATTGCATCTGCTGGCATGCATGCTCAGTCGCTCAGGGGTGTCTGACTCTTTGAGATCGCATGGACTGTGGCCTGCCAGGCTCCTCTGTCCATGAAATTTTCCAGGCAAGAATACTGGATTGGGTTTCCATGTCCTCCTCCAGGGGATCTTCCTGAGCCAGGGATTGAACTCGAGTCTCTTCTGTCTCCTGCATTGGCAGATGGATTCTTTGCCAACTGCGACACCTGGGAAGCCCCCTTGCATACACCCATGTAACCTCAACCTGTATCAAGATGGACAACATCACCACCACCCCAGAAAGTTCCTTCATATCCTTCCTCAGTGAATGCATACCTCTACTCCCCAGAATCAACCCTTGTTCTGATTTTTTTCTCCATAGATTACTTTAGGGCAATGGAGTTTTCAATACTCTAGAGGAGCAGAAATTAACATTGTAAATCAACTATCCTTTAATAAAATTGCTAAAAAAGTGCTCTAGGGGAGATTCTTTGTGAAGTCAAAATTCAGAACCAAAGACTTAGTTAAATGCACTTACCCTAGTGAGTCTCAGGAGAGGGGAGGAGACCGGGACAAGGAAGAGTCACTGGCCCCCCTCGAATTGGCCAGGGAGGCGAGGAGGAAAAGAAGCAAACACATAACATTCTCAGAAGGACAAAGCTCTTACAGATGTAAAACAGATTCAGGATTGAGGGTGTGTAGGGGGAGGAGCAGTGTGTGATTGTGAAGGGATAGAATGAAGAAAAGCTTGGTGGTGATGGAATCTTATTCCAGCAGTGGTTACTGTAATCTACCCATGTGACAAAATGGGTACACACACATCGTACCCATGTCAAATTCCTGTTTTTGATACTATAACTATAATTATGTAAGACTGAACCAGTGGAAGAAACCTGGTAAGGAGTACATGTAACCTCTCTGTACTATTTTTACATCTATCTGTAACTCTACAATTATTTCAGAAGTAAAAGGTATATTAAGTGAACACCTTTGACCAAAAAAAAAGAAAGCTAACACAAAGGACTACATTGGCTATGATTCCATTTGTACCATGTTGGGGAGCATGCGAACCTACTTCACGGTAGAGGAATCGAAACATCGGCTTCCTCTAGCAGTGGTCCCCAACCGTTTTGGCACCAGGCAGCAATTTTGTGGAAGATGATTTTTCCACGGATCGGAGTGTGGGATGATTCAAACGCATTACATTTATTGGGCACTTTATTTCTATTATTATTACATCAGCTCCACTTCAGATCAACAGGCATTAGATCCCAGAGTCTGGGAACCCCCACCCTAGGAGATGGGGGCGCTGCCTGAGAAGAGCTCTAAGGGAATTTAGGAGATGATGGAAAGGTTCTCCATCCTCATAGGGGAGTTGGTGACGCAGGTTTACGCATCTGTCGAAACTCATTGTTCACTTCAGCTACTGGGCAGTTGGCTGTATGTAAATTATACTGATTAAAACAAATTCGAGGCTGAGGATTTGGCAGTGGGGGACTTGCAGACACCAATTACATGCATGCTAAGCAGTTTTATCCCCAGAAGACTCAGCACTGGGTGCCTTATATAAAATGAATTTTGGCCGTCATTTATCAAATTTTAACAAACTTTTTTTTTTTTTTTCAAAATTACAATTCAGCATGCCAAAATAACAGACCCAAAGGAAGCTTTCTGTTTGAAGTGGAGATAAGCAACTGAAGGTCTCTCGAAGGCCCCTCCCTCAGGACTTCCCCTTCTATCCCATAAGACCCTGAGACACATCCAAAAATCCTTAGAGATCATGGATCCCAGGTTGAGGGCAAAGTCAGTTGCGCAGGTGAGCACTGCACAACTTCAGACTATGATGTGAATGACATCACTTGGAGGTGTGCAAGGCAGCAGGCTTGGGGGCCATGCTGTAACACAAGCAAGACAAGTAGGCCTGGAAAAGGTGATGAATGGTAGCTAGGACTTAGCCAGAGCACCAAGCTCAAGAGAGCATGGTGGGGCTTGACGCAAACTGGTAAACTCAGCCCTGTTAAAAGTAAGGACAGCTGCTACTCACCTCTGACTGATTGTTGCTATGCGGGAAAACCAGCTCAGTACTGCCAGATCTGAATTTTTTCAAGAGAAGCCAAAAATCTGGATTTCATATGAAGCTTCCCAGTTTTTAAATGCTAGGAATTAAGTTCATTTTTTAAAAAAATTATGTAGCCCAAATCAAATGTATCTGCAAGACAAATACACCTCTGGGTCACCACTTTGCAGCTTTTGGTTTGATAGTTTCATCAGAAAGTATCTGAGTTCTTGGCAACAAATAAAAAGAGGCACGTATGTATCACACCCTCTGTGCCATGGATATATCCAGGAATTGGAGCGGTCTGCCTTCTGAGTCAGGAGACCTCAGTCACACCTCCCTGCAATTTCCAAGGAATTATGCAATCGGCATTACCAGCGACACAGGCAGAAACCCTGGCTCGGGAAGCACAGAAAGAGCTAGGGTGCTGTTTCCTGCATGTCCGTCCACCCCTTGGCCAGTGATACACCTGAGTGGCCACTGTTGTGAAGGCGGAGATTCCAAGATTGAGGTACCCAGATCTCAGACTCAGAGCAGCTCAGCATAGGCACCATTTAAATGAATAAGCAGGATAAAACTGCTTGCTTAATACACTCCACAGGGGAGTTTGGGAGAGAATGGATACATGTATATGCATGGCTGAGTCCCTTGGCTATTCACCTGAATTCTCACAACATTGTTAATCAGCTACACCCCCAAAACAAAATAAGAAGTTTTTTAAAAATAAAATTCACATTAGATAATCTAAAAGCAGGCTCTTCTATATAAATAAATACATAGAAATGAATGCAAACATGTCAGGTTTTTCAAGCCCTTCTTCCATGTCATTTGGAGAAATCCTCTGAGATTTAGGAGGAATTCTTAACCACGCGAGAGTAGAAGCCAGTGAGGGAGCAAGAGAGAGCAGGAAAAAATTCAGAAGCCAAACCATCATTTTTGTTGGGCTGAAGGCCAGTTGGACATTCAAAAGACACTCCTGGGACTTCCCTGGTGGGCCAGTGGTTAAGAATCCACCCGCCAATGCAGGGAACATGGGTTTGATCCCTGGTCCAAGAACAAAGATCCCACATGCCACGGGGCAACTAAGCCCATGTGCCACAGCTACTGAGCCCTGGCACCTGGAGCCTGTGTTCTGACTCAAGAGAAGCCACTGTGCCTTGCAACTAAAGAGTAGCCCTGGCTTACCACAACTAGAGAAAGCCCACACACAGCAATGAAGACCTTGCAAAGCCATAAATTAAAATAAATTGAAAATAATATTTTTTTAAAAGACACTCTTTTTTGGGTTCGGGACATGCCTGACTGACTGGAAAAGATTGGTTTTCATATCAATCCCAAAGAAAGGCAATGCCAAAGAGTGCTCAAGCTACCACCGAATTGCACTCATCTCACACGTTAGCAAACTAATGCTCAAAATTCTCCAAACCAAGCTTCAACAGTATGTAAACCGTGAAATTCCAGATGTACAAGCTGGATTTAGAAAAGGCAGAGGAACCAGAGATCAAATTGCCAACATCCCTTGGACCATCAAAAAAGCAAGAGAGTTCCAGAAAAATGTCTACTTCTGTTTTATTGACTATGCCAAAGCCTTTGGCTGTGTTCAGTTCACTTCAGTTCAGTCACTCAGTCGTATCTGACTCTTTGCGCCCCCATGACTCGCAGCATGCCAGGCCTCCCTGTCCATCACCAACTCCCGGAGTTCACTCAGACTCATGTCCATCGAGTCAGTGATGCCATCCAGCCATCTCATCCTCTGTCGTCCCCTTCTCCTCCTGCCCCCAATCCCTCCCAGCATCAGAGTCTTTTCCAATGAGTCAACTCTTCGCATGAGGTGGCCAAAGTACTGGAGTTTCAGCTTTAGCATCATTCCTTCCAAAGAAAGCCCAGGGCTGATCTCCTTCAGAATGGACTGGTTGGATCTCCTTGCAGTCCAAGGGACTCTCAAGAGTCTTCTCCAACACCACGGTTCAAAAGCATCAATTCTTCAGTGCTCAGCCTTCTTCAGAGTCCAACCCTCACATCCATACATGACCACTGGAAAAACCATAGCCTTGACTAGAGGAACTTTTGTTGGCAAAGTAATGTCTCTGCTTTTGAATACGCTATCTAGGTTGGTCATAACTTTCCTTCCAAGGAGTAAGCATCTTTTAATTTCATGGCTGCAATCACTATCTGCAGTGATTTTGGAGCCCCAAACAATAAAGTCTGACACTGTTTCCACTGTTTCCCCATCTATTTACCATGAAGTGATGGGACCACATGCCATGATCTAAGTTTTCTGAATGTTGAGCTTTAAGGAAACGTTTTCACTCTCCTCTTTCACTTTCATCAAGAGGCTTTTGAGCTCCTCTTCACTTTCTGCCATAAGGGTGGTGTCATCTGCATATCTGAGGTTATTGATATTTCTCCAGCAATCTTGATTCCAGCTTGTGCTTCATCCAGCCCAGCGTTTCTCATGATGTACTCTGCATAGAAGTTAAATAAGCAGGGTGACAATATACAGCCTTGACGGACTCCTTTTCCTATTTGGAGCCAGTCTGTTGTTCCATGTCCAGTTGTAACTGTTGCTTCCTGACCTGCGTACAGGTTTCTAAAGAGGCAGTGGATCACAACAAACTGTGGAAAAGTCTTTAAGAGATGGGAATACCAGACCACCTGACCTGCCTCCTAAGAAATCTGTATGCAGGTCAAGAACCAACAGTTAGAACTGGACATGGGACGACAGACTGTTTCCAAATCGGGAAAGGAGTACGTCAAGGTTGTATATTGTCACCCTGCTTATTTAACTTATATGCAGAGTACTTCATGAGAAACGCTGGGTTGGATGAAGCACAACCTGGAATCAAGATTGCCAGGAGAAATATCAATAATCTCAGATATGCAGATAACACCACCCTTAAGGCAGAAAGTAAAGAAAAACTAAAGAGCTTCTTGATGAAAGTGCAAGAGGAGAGTGAAAAAGTTGGTTTAAAAGTCAATATTCAGAAAACTTTTAAGATCATGGCACCTGAGCCCAGCACTTCATGGCAAATAGATGGGGAAACAATAGAAACAATGAGAGACTTTATTTTGGGGGTCTCCAAAATCACTGCAGATGGTGACTGCAGCCATGAAATTAAAAGACGCTCCTTGGAAGAAAAGTTATGACCAACCTAGACAGCATATTAAAAAGCAGAGACGTTATTTTGCCAACAAAACTCTATCTAGTCAAAGCTATGGTTTTTCCAGTAGTTATATATGGACATGAGAGTTGGACTATAAAGAAAGCTGAGCGCTGAAGAATTGATGCTTTTGAACTGTGGTTTGGAGAAGACTCTTCAGAGTTCCTTGGACAGCAAGGAGATCCAACCAGTCCATCCTAAAGGAAATCAGTCCTGAATATTCATTGGAAGGACTGGTGCTGAAGCTGAAACTCCAATATTTTGGCCACCTGATGCGAAGAAGTGACTAATTGGAAAAGACCTTGCCTGACACTGGGAAAGACTGAAGGCAGAAGAAGGGGACGACGGAGGATGAGATGGCTGGATGGCACCACTGACTCAATGGACACCAGTTTGAGTAAACTCTGGGAGTTGGT
The DNA here is from genome assembly GCF_027580195.1 of Bos mutus. Taxonomy (NCBI): domain Eukaryota; kingdom Metazoa; phylum Chordata; class Mammalia; order Artiodactyla; family Bovidae; genus Bos; species Bos mutus. The sequence continues at coordinate 30,291,452 of NC_091641.1, forward strand.
GATGGACAGGGAGACCTGGTGTGCTGCAGTCCATGGGGTCACAAAGAGTCGGATATGACTGAGCAACTGAACTGAACTGAACCACCTGATTCAAGTCCCTTTCCCTACCTGGGTCCTGTCTCAGCCTACTCAATTAGAATCTCCATAGGTGTGGCCAAGAAACCTGCTTTCTCAGCAAGTATCTTCAAGAATTTCAGACATACATCAAATTCAAGAAACACTGGCTCCCAAAATCTTATCCACTCCTGTGTCTTCAAATTCTGTTTGCACACCATTAGAAAAAGCCATATATCTTTATCTCAGAACTCTCTTGTGAGTCCAAGACACAAAAGATAATCTTCAGACTTGATTTTTCTAGTTGGGCACCTCATAGGTATCTTAAATTTCTAAGAACAACACTGAACTCTTGATCTTCTTAGTAAATGGCACCTCAATCCAACTAGCTGCTTATGCCAGGCGAGAATCATCTTTGGCACCTCTGTTTTCCTCACCCATGACATCATATCCCTGACCATGATCCATTGATGACCAGTTCTACCTCTGTAAGGGTCAGGTTTTGCTGTAGAAACAAATAACTCTAAAATCTGAGTGGTTGAAGACCACGATGAATCAGCTAGAGCTCTGCCTGACTCTGTGGAACTTATTCTCAAAATACAGGCCAAGTTCAGGACATTCTCAAGAGGCAGGCCAAGTTCAGGACCATGCCATGTATCACCTCATTCCAGAGCCAGGGTGATAGCAAATAACAGGAACACAAAGAGGCTGCTAGATGCACGTGAGTTCTCTTAAAGCCTGTTCTCTGACTGTACGGTGTTGGTTCCACCCATATTCCATCAGCCAAAGCATGCCATATGGCCAAGCCCAAAATCAGCAGAGTGAGGAAGTACATGAAGCAGAAAGTGAATCCTTACAGAACGATAAGAGAGTCCTCGGTGATGTCCAAAATATGTCCTGGATCCATCCACTTCTCTCCGTTACCATGGCTCCCATCCTGGTCCAAGTCAGCATCATCTCTGACTGGTTGTCCACACAGCCCCCCAACTACCTGCCTGCCATCCATGGCTCCTCCAATCTGTCTCCACACAGAAATCAGTGCTATTTGTTCCCAGGGTTGATCCGCTCATGGTGGGCTCTCTGATGGTTTCCACTGCACTTGGGAAAAATTCAAAATCTGTATTGGTTGCTAAGGCCCAACCAAAGCTGTCCCTAGACTATCTCCCTAGACCAGGTATATTGAGCCTGGAGTCCACAGACCCCCGCTGGATTCCTGCCTCCCTTCCGTCTCTTCTCTGCTCTCATGCTGCAGCCAAACCAACCTTCCTGCAGGTCCCTCTAAGTCACCGTCTTCATTTCTAGATGCCACCTCACTTCCATTCTGGATGCCATTCCCTCCGCCTGGAACACGCTTCCCATTCTCCTTGCTACCTGAGCTTCCTCCTATTCACCGACAGTTCTCAGTCTACAATACCCTGCTCAGAAAGACAAGAGATCATCCAGTCTAAATGAACCCTTCATACAGTTTCTTACATAACCTGTATTCATTACAAATTGAAATTGTAAGTGGGCAATTCCCAGCTTGATGTCTGCCTCTCTGCCACATGGTAAACTCCACGTGGGCAAGAGCTGTGTGTCTATGTTGCCCACCATCAAGTCACCAGTGCTGGACACAGTACACATAGTAGATGCTTGATGACTGCTTGCTTGGGATTTTTTAACATTTTATTTATTTCTTTGGCTGCACTAGGTCTTAGTTGTCCCATGTGGGATCTTCGGTCTTCGCGGCAGCGTGCAAGATCTTTAGTTGCAGCATGAGAACTCTTAGTTGTAGCACGTGGGATCAAGTTCCCCACCTGGGGACTGAACCTGGGCCTCCTGCATTGGGAGCACTGAGTCTTAGCCTCTGGACCACCAGGGAAGTTCAGATGACTGGTTGTTGAACGAATGGCAAATGCTCTTTAACTGAGCACTTACTTTCATTTCGTCCTCATTCCTGATCTAGGTATATTAATCCAAGGAAACTGAAGCACAGAAAAGCAATGTTAGGAAAAATCAGAGCCTAGATATGTCCAGATGTGTCTATTTCTGGGGTCCACACAAGTAAGTGTTGTCCCTTGCTGCTTCCCCTAAAAGAAACTCAAAAGTAGTTTCGCAGGACATGAGATGATCCATCCTGTGCTCTTTGCAATGTAAGTCAACCGCCGAGACAAGAAGAAAGTCAGTTCCTTCCTCTTGCAAAAAACCTACCTGAGGGTCAGCACAGGGGGCTCAGGGAGGGACTGAACTGTCCCATTCTCCTCTCCACCCAGCCTCCACCATGAAATGAGTAATCTCTTTTAGAGAAAGAGAGAGAAATACACACAAAGCTGAATTGCTTAAGAATCCAAGATGGAGACAAAGAGTAGGCACAGGACGTGTGTGCCCAGGGCCAAATAGATTGGACAGATGATGCCACGTTAGAAGTGGAGTAGCACTTCTGTGCCTCAGTTTACCCAGTTGTGAAATGGGGTGATAAGACTGGTCCCAATCTCCAGGAAGTATGGGAAGGAAGCTAAACATTCGAAGTGTTTGGTTTTACCTAGAAAATTGCAAGTATTCAGTGATGACCCCTTTGCAAAATGCCAGTCACCCTAGACAATTTACAAAACAAAAATGACAGTAACCTCTGTGGATACTATAGTTACAACAGTGAAGAAGGGAATCCCCTGATTAAATTGCTGTAAACAACCTTTGAGTGAGTCAATGAGTGAAGTCGCTCAGTCGTGTCCGACTCTTTGCGACCCCACGGACTGTAACCTAACCAGGTTCCTCCGTCCATGGGATTTTCCAGGTAAGAATACTGGAGTGGGTTGCCATTTCCTTCTCCAGGAGATCTTCCCAACCCAGGGATTGAACCCAGGTCTCCTGCATTGTAAGCAGACACCTTACCATCTGAGCCAGTTAGGGCATAAAAAGCCCAGGTCTCTGAGACAGAAAAACTGGAATCTAGAGCAGATTCTAGGTCCTACCAACCCTGTGATCATGGGCAATGTTTCTCCTTCTGTGAGACTTAATTTTTTTTTTTTTGTCTGCAGTCAAGAATGTTAACAGCACTCTTTTGTAAACTTCTCATTCTCCTACCACTTTCACAGATTTTACTGAACAGTATACCACTTCTCTGATGGCCCAGTAGTAAAGAATCTGCTGGCAATGCAGGAGGCGCAGGAGACATGGGTTCAATCCCTGGGTCGGGAAGATCCACTGGAGAAGGGCATGGCAAACCATTCAATATTCTTGCCTGGAGGATCCCATGGAAAGAGGCGCCTGGCAGGCTACAGTCCATGGGGTCGCAAAGAGTCGGACACGACTCATAATATTATTTATTAAATATTTCTAATTTACACCAATTTATTCAACAAATCCTCATCAGCACCTACAATATGCCAGACAATCCTCTAGATACTGAGGCACCGTTCTAGATGACTTTTTTTTTTTACTTAATATTTCTTTTTCTCCCATCCTAAGCAATAATATCCATGAACTCATGGAATTGATAAGCTAACTGTATTTTTTTTCCTAACGTATATTACAATCAATGTGAAAATAACAAGGTCCTGCTGTATAACACAGGGAGCTATATTCAACATCCTGTGATAAACCATAATGGAAAAGAATATGAAAAAGAATATGTCTGTATAACTGAATCACTCTGCTGTACAGCAGAAATTAACACAACATCGTAAATTAACTCTACTTCAATAACATTTTTTTTAATCAATGTGAAAATTGTAGAAGGAAACAGATCCTTTAACATCCACGTTACTCTCAGGTAGGGGTACCTGGTGGCTCAGATGGTAAAGAATCTGCCTGCAATGCAGGAGACCTGGGTTCTATCCCTGGGTCAGAAAGATCCCCTGGAGAAGGAAATGGCTACCCACTCTAGTATTCTTGCCTGGGAAATCCCATGGACAGAGGAGCCTGGTGGGCTGCAGTCCATGGGGTCACAAAGAGTTGGACACGACTGAGTGACTAACAATCTCAGGTGTTACAAGTGATACAAAGTGGATGCTTTGGGGGACCTGGATAATAGCTAAGATTCCTACTAACTCTCAAAAATGTTCTGTTCTAGATTTCTCTGGAGAGATTGACACACTTTATCTCCTCTCTTCCAACCCACTCTGCTCCAGCCATGAACAGAGTGACATTAATTAAGCAATTATTCAGCGATTACAAGAAGTTTTTTTCTGAGCCAGAGACTACGGTTCTGTCAGTTTGAGAACATGCTTGAACTTCCTGGCTCTCCACATTTAATTCACACCCCAAACTTCAAGCACTTTCATCTCCTCCCCTTCAGTCACAGAGGACTTTGGTTTACACCCAAGTGCTGTTTTCATCTTCAAAGGATATTATCAACTTGCAATGACGTCTCTATATCTGACACGGGAACAGCTCCAAAAAAACTCAAAATCACCCTACTCGACAGCTCTTCCCAACAATAGTTAATAAGTTGTACTTAATGAGTCCAAAATGTATGTTCTGAGTTGCCTTTGAAATCCAAAAAAAAAAAAGGTTTGCAAGGAAAACTTTCCCACCAATCAGTTAAAACCCTAAAACTTCAGAAGAAAAATGGGCTAAGGAAAGGAGTGCTAATTCACAGGAGAAGAAATGCAAACAACTCATAAGCATATGAAAAGGTACTCAGCTCCTTAATAATCAAAGCAAATGCAAATTAAAACAACAAAAGAGGACTTTTTTCCGGTTTCAAATTAACAAAGGGCTATAGTATAATCATTTTCCATGCTAGCTAGAGTGGGGTTTAATAGGTACTGGTGTTAGAAGAATGGTATTTCCACCTTGCTGGAAAGCAATTTGATACTGTGTTTCAGGATCCTTCAAAGAGGTTCTAATATTTGACTCAGTACTTTCCCTTCTAGGAATCAACCACAGAAAACCAGAGGAGATCTGTCTATCAAACATGTCCTGTTTAATGGACAAAGCAGTCTAGCATGATGGGTTTTTCTAAGATCAGGGTTTCTTCATCTCAGCACTCTTGATATTTGGGGTCAGACAATTAATTCTTTGTTGGAGGGCTGTACTGGGCATTACAGGACATGTGGGGCACCCTTAGACTCTACACACACCCAACATCCCTCTAGTTATGGCAGTCAAAACTGTCTCCAAGGTTGGTGGGGAGGGTAGAGTGGAAGTTTGGGGTTAGCAGATGCAACCTATTAGATATAGAACGGATAAACAACAGGGTCCTACTGTAGAGCACAGGGAACTATATTCCATATCCTGTGATGAACCATAAAGCTTCCCAGGTGGCTCAGTGCTAAAGAATCTGCCTTACAATGCAGGAGACCTAAGAGACACAGGTTTGATCCTTGGGTTGGGAAGAACCCCTGGAGGAGGAAATGGCAACCCATCCCAGTATTCTTGCCTGAAAGAATCCCATGGACTAAGGAGCCTGGCAGGCTACAGTCCGTGGGATCTTAAAGGATTGTACATAACTGCAATAAACCATAAGTGAAAGCAATATGAAAAAGAATATATATATATATATATATATATATAACTGAATCACTTTGCTGTACAGCAGACATTAACACAACATTGTAAGTCAACAATACCTCAATAAAATAAATTTTTTAAAAAATTATCTCCATACACTGCCTCATATGGACAATGTTCCTTGGGGTGACAAAATCTGCCTCAGGAACTGGTGATCTAAGAATAAAAACTTCTAAACGACCTAAATGTTCAGGTATAATAGAATGGTCAGATGTGTTACAGTCTGTTCAGAAGATGAAATATTATGCAATCACTTAAAATGTTGCTTTCAAGGAGTATTTAATGACATGGAAACCTGATCATGATAAAACGGTGTATGAAAAAAAGCAAAGAAGAAAAGCACTTAACTAGTCATTAATTAGCCCCTAATCATTTAATTAGTAATGCTTTTCCTAGAAAAACAGACTGAATGGAAATAAAGCAAATGTCCATTGCAATTATCTCTAGGTAGTACGATAAAAAAGCAGTTTTCATTTCCTTTTTTAAAACACCTATTGGCTCTATAAGCTCAGAAAATGGATTTCTAGTCTGAAAAACCTAGCTCTAAATCCTAGTACTGCCACTATCTACTACTCATCAACACTTTTTAAAATTTTTTATTTTGAAATAATTTTTATTGTTTTTTAATTTTTCCTTTATATTGAAGTATAGTTGATTTATAATGTTGTGTTGGTTTCAGATGTACAGCAAAGTGATTCAGATATTTATATATATATATACACACACACATATATATCTATTTCTTTTTTATTGGAGTATAGTTGCTTTACAATGAATGCTGTATTAGTGTCTGCTGTACAGCAAAGTGAATCAACTTTATGTATACATATATCCCCTCTTTTTTGGATTTCCTTCCCATGTAGGTCACAGCATTGAGTAGAGTTCCCTGTGTCAGACAATTGGTTCTCATTGGTTACCTATTTTTTTGGGGTATTAGTTCTAAAAGGTCTTGTAGGTCTTCATAGAACCATTCAACTTCAGCTTCTTCAGCATTACTGGTTGGGGCATAGACTTGGATTACTGTGATATTGAATGGTTTGCCTTGGAAACGAACAGAGATCATTCTGTCCTTTTTGAGATTGCATCCAAGTACTGCATTTCAACTCTTGTTGACCATGATGGCTACTCCATTTCTTCTAAGGGATTACTGCTGTGTGCAACACAATAAACTGTGAAAAATTCTGAAAGAGATGGGAATACCAGACCACCTGACCTGCCTCTTGAGAAACCTATATGCAGGTCAGGAAGCAACAGTTACAACTGGACATGGAACAACAGACTGGTTCCAAATAGGAAAAGGAGTTCGTCAAGGCTGTATATTGTCACCCTGCTTATTTAACTTATACGCAGAGTACATCATGAGAAAAGCTGGACTAGAAGAAGCACAAGCTGCAATCAAGATTGCCGGGAGAAATATCAATAACCTCAGATATGCAGATAACATCACTCTTATGACAGAAAGTGAAGAGGAACTTATTTTAAAAGCCTCTTGATGAAAGTGAAAGAGGAGAGTGAAAAAGTTGGCTTAAAGCTCAACATTCAGAAAACTAAGATCATGGCATCTGGTCCCATTACTTCATGGGAAATAGATGGGGAAACAGTGGAAACAGTGGCTGACTTTATTTTGGGGGGCTCCAAAATCACTGCAGATGGTGATTGCAGCCATGAAATTAAAAGATGCTTACTCCTTGGAAGGAAAGTTATGACCAACCTAGATAGCATATTCAAAAGCAGAGACATTACTTTGCCAACAAAGGTTCGTCTAGTCAAGGCTATGGTTTTTCCTGTGGTCATGTATGAATGTGAGGGTTGGACTGTGAAGAAAGCTGAGCGCTAAAGAATTGATGCTTTTGAACTGTGGTGTTGGAGAAGACTCTTGAGAGTCCCTTGGACTGCAAGGAGATCCAACCAGTCCATTCTGAAGGAGATCAGCCCTGGGATTTCTTTGGAAGGAATGATGCTAAAGCTGAAACTCCAGTACTTTGGCCACCTCATGCGAAGAGTTGACTCATTGGAAAAGACTCTGATGCTGGGAGGGATTGGGGGCAGGAGGAGAAGGGGACGACAGAGGATGGCTGGATGGCATCACTGACTCGATGGACGTGAGTTTGAGTGAACTCTGGGAGTTGGTGATGGACAGGGAGGCCTGGTGTGCTGCAAGTCATAGGGTCGCAAAGAGTCAGACATGACTGAGCGACTGAACTGAACTGGTTATCTATTTTATACATAGTCATGTATATATGGGGCTTCCCTGGTGTCTCAGATGGTAAAGAATCTGCCTTTAATAAGGGAGACCTGGGTTTGATCCCCAGGTCAGGAAGATCCCCTGGAGAAGGGAATGGCAACCCACTCCAGTATTCTTGCCTGGAGAATTCCATGGACAGAGGAGCCTGGTGAGTTACAGTCCATGGGTCACAAAGAGTCGGACGTGACTGAGCAACTAAATACACCCACACAGTGCATACATGTCAGGTTCTTTTTCAGATTCATTTTCTCATATTACAGAATATTGAGTAGAGTTCCCTGTGCTACAGGAAATAAGTAGGTCCTTGTTGGTTATCTATTTTTTTTAATAATAATGTACATATATGTAAATTCCAAACTCCTAATTACTAGCTCTTAACCTCTAAGGTGCCGTGACTTCATCAATCAAACGGGAATAACCATGTATCTACTGCAAAGAGGGTATAGAGTAAACGAGTTAATGCATAGAAAGCGCTAAGCAAGGTGCCTGGTGGGCCATAAGTATTCAGCTAAAGGTGAGTTCTCATTAAGAGGTACTACCTTTTTAATTAAAATCTTTTTCTTAAAACACACAACATCAAGACAGAAGGAGCTTGTCTAGTTTCTCTGGGGAGAGATACGGTCTGAGAGTGAGAGATCGCTGATGCTCGGGGATCTGACATTGGACAGAACTATTAGTGGTGAAATGAAAACAGCGATGAAGAATCCATCTGGCAGTGGAGACAGTCTGCAGGGAAACGTTATTTGAATTGGACAGGATGGAGAAACAGCTTCAAGTCAAGAGTACTGAAGTGTCAAGAGTCGTAAGTTTAACTGCCTAACAGGCTAGACTACCAATCTAGGGTCTTACAAAGAGGCACTGGGAACTGGCACTGGAAATGTTCCCAGGCGTGCCATGGTCCATTTCATCTGAAGCCTGGAGAGCCATGAGCCCCAGGTCATTGAAGGAGAGCCCCGGAGTTCTGTGGGTACGAGCACCGGGATGGACTGAAACAGTCTGGAGACTTGGTTTCAAGATTTTGCTGTCTTTTCCTGCAAATTCCTTTTCCTCTTTGGATCTCTGACAATCGATGTATTCAGATTAGCAGATTGGCTTCATTTAGAAGAATAGGAAAACTGGAGACCAACCACCTAAAGGTGATTTCTGGGCCTACCACAGACTAGCTATTGTAGCTCTGGGTGAGTTGCTTAGTTGATGGATCTAAGCCTTCATTTCTGCATCTCTAAGAGGTGGGTGATGGTATCTACCCTCTGTAAGAGGTTCCACATGGAGCCAGGTAACTCCCAGCAAGGGCTTAAAATGGCAGCTCTAATTGCTTTCTTTAAAGTTACTTCAGGGACTTCCCTGGCAGTCCAGCAGTTAAGATTCTGCCTTTTAGTGCAGGGGATGGGAGTTCAATCCCTCGTCAGAGAACTAAGATCACACATTCCTCCAGGCAACTAAGCCCCATGCACCATAACTGCTAAGCCAGTGTGCTACATCTAGAGAAGCCCACATGTCGCAACGAAGACTCAACAGTAAATAAATAGTATTAAAAGTCACTCCATACTCAAACCTACTATACACAAGATAGGTAATCAGCAGAGACCTATGTCTAGCCCAGGGAACTCTACTCAATATTCTGCAATAACCTATATGGGAAAAGAATCTGAAAAAGAAAAAAACACACATATATGCGTAACGTATGTATATCTATAGTCACTGTGCTATACACCTGAAACTCACCTGAGTTTTTACGACATTGTAAATTTACGACATTGTAAATCAGCTATGCTCTACTATAAAATAAAAATCAAATTTAAAAATAATCATAAATAAAAGTTATTCCAAACATAGAACTTGAATCTCCCTCAAAGTGGCAATCATTGTTTTGAAATTTTGAGTGTGGGGTAGGTCAATGGGCAGAGGTAGAAGGATGAATGACTACAGTTCTTTAGTCCATCAAGACTTCTCAGGGGCTCCAGGGTTCATCACTATGTTTCTGACCTGTGCCTGGTCCTGGGTAGGCAGTGGGGCTACTGTGATGGCCAAGAAACAGTCCCTTGGCCGCAAGTTGCTCAGAATCCAGTAGAGAAGACAGACAAGGAAGACATACTTTGTTCAGACAGTGAGAAGAGGAAGCGATATCAGGCCATGGTAGCACACAGGCCCTGGAACCACCCTCCCTTTTATCTTCAGATCTTGAAGCCATGTGAACTTGAACAGGCGACTTTACCTCTTCAAGCCTCAGTATTTTCATCTGTAAAATGGGAGAATAATATAAAAGAATAACAGTTGTGTTTCTCCTTCATAGGTTTGTGTCAGGACAAAATAAGGGGACGCCCTTAGAACTGCGCCCAGCACACAGGATTTAATAAATGTTAGCTTGGTTACTGCTATTAACATCTGAGTAACTAGTTATATGGACTGTAGAAAGGCAGTCTTGGTCTCTGACTTGCGAAGGGGTGGGATCCACCCAGGGAAAGTCAGCCCATCCCCTCCAATATCCAGCTTGGGCACACCTCAGGGCCATGATCACACCACACCTGAATCCCCCTCAGCATCACCACACAGATCTAGAGAAAACTTTCTCGGGAATTGAGATGGACACTTTTATTGTTTTACCCTCCTCCCCTAAAACCACAAAAGACCTGTGGCTGTGGAGCAATTCACCCATTTTCTAAATGGAAAAGAGACTCCAAATCACTTCAAAAAGTAGTATCAGGGCTTCCCTGGTGGTCTAGTGGCTAAGACTCCATGCTCCCAATGCAGGGGGCCCAAGTTCAATCCCTGGTCAGGGAACTAGATCCCACATGCCACAACTAAGATCCAGCGTAACCAAAAAATAATTAAATATTTAAAAAATTAATAAAAGCAATACCCCACTCTCCCCATCTCCTGTGCCACACACACATATACACACACCCCCAAACAGTGAGGGGCAGTGGTGGGGGGGGGTGTGAGACGGGAGAGGGGTGGGAAGGAGGCAGGAAGTGAAGAAGGAAGCCCTTTAACAGGAACCAGAAAGGGTGATGAGGAACTAACCGTGGGCAAGGCAGGATTGTCTGAGGATGGACACAGGGACCAGACACCTGAGCACACGCTCTCCTGCTCACCTGACCAAGCAGACAGGTGACAGGTGTCTCCTCTGTGCCTATTCACCTGAACACCTGCTGGTCCGGCCGCCCCCCACCCAGGTCACTCTGGGTGATCCTCAGACTGAATGGACTCGCAATCTCGTGCTGATCTTCAACAGAACCCAATTCTTCCTTTTCCCTGGCAGAGTCTGGGCATTTGGGCAGACACAAGTGCTTGAGGGTTTTGCTAAACAAGGGAGGCATTGTGACATCTGGGAGAAATGCCACCACAAAACGAGAAAGTTGGACCAGCCTGCCTGCCATTCTTAAGTACACACACACACACACACACACACACACACACACACTTTCGAGTAACCCCATGTGTGCCTGTTTAAGGTGATGGACAAAATATTTAACAACTCTGACAGTGCATCTACTAACCAAGCAGAATGGACAAAGATCATAACTTTAGAGAAAGTTCTGGAAGTCCCTGCTGTTGTCTTTTTATTTTAAAAATCTTGGGACGGTTAGGCGATACAAGGGAAGGGTCAGGGTGGCAGACAGGCACTTGGGGCACCAGGGCAATGATTGTTGCCCAGCTGGTGTGGAAGTATTTCAGTATTTTAATGCCCACCACAGGCACACTGGTGCATACCAGTCAGACTGAACGTAGGCTCTAAGATGAGGATTTGTATGTGGGTGGTTTATTAAAAAGCTGTTCCTAGGGAGAAAAAATAAAAACAAACAAACAAAAAACAGTAAGAAAGCAAGGAAAGCAGAATAAAGAAGGAGGAAACCCTGGACCGGCTCAGGACTTGAATCAAAGCCCCACAGATGGTGACCTCAACCTGATGCCACGGGGGAGTCTGGAGCCAACAACAGTCAGCCCTACGGTCGGCTGATCAAAGGCTAGAGAGCCTGACTGTCGTGTTCATGCATCTGGAAGGCAGGAGTTGAGGCTGCCCTGGGAGCAGGATACAGAGCAGAGCAAAGCACCTCCAGGGGCTGCCCAGGAAGTCCTCTGAACAAGAGCCACCAGTCCCGCCTGGAAGCAAGAGCCCAGAAAAGTCAAAGGCTGGACACCATGAAAATGGCAAAAAAAAAAACCCAAAAAAACAATAATAATCAGTGGATTTAGATGGAGTGCCAGAACTTCTTCCCATGACACCAACTGAATGTCAGCCTAAGTCCTTAGACAAGGAAGGAACACACGCAAGTGATGGCTATGGTGCCTAGACTAGCATGGGGTACTGGCTTTGGGGTTCACCGCTTCTCCTTCTACATGATTCATTTCTGAATGAACTCCTGACCTCCAGTGTCAACCCTTTCCATCCCAAAGAGTAATAAGAGCTAAAATTATAGTATAAAGTGGGGGTTCCCAGTGGCTCAGTGGTAAAGGACCTGTCTTCAATGCAAGAGATGTGGCCGGACCCTCATGCTTGATCCCTGGGTCAGAAATATCCTCTGGAGGAGGAAATGGCAACTCACTCCAGTATTCTTGCCTGGACACAGGAGTCGGGCAGGCTGCTGTCCATGGGGTCGTAAAAGACTCAGACAGGATTTAGTGACTTAAGAATAACAACAAATGTATAGAGCGCCTGCAAGGGGCAGGGCACCATGAAATGCCATGCTCAGCCTCACAGCAACTTCCCAAGGTGGGTCACATTCTTTCCACTTTACAGATGAGCAAGATGAGGCTCAAAGAACTGAAGCCTCTTCTAAAAGTTTCCACAACAAATAAATGGTTATGGAGAAATTCCAATCAATCTCAAGTCTATAGGACTCAAGAGCTGCTGTTCTGTCCAACTGCCATCCCTACTCAAAATCACCTCCTCTGGATGCAAACATGACCCAGACACAGGCTCTGAGCTGAGGATTCACGTGCAGTGAGGGTCATGCAACATCTCATGCAGGAAGAGACTTCCTTAAGTGGGGGAAATGGGTCAGGGAAGAGGACAGAGTTGTGCATCAGGCGGTCTTTAGGAAACTCCCAGCCCCAGCCGCCTGATTCCAGCTGAAGCTCTGGCGTGTACATCAGGCTTCAGAGTTAGTTCTAACTTGAAGCAAAAGAACTAGGCTTTCACGTGCCTGCACCACATAGGCACCCAGAGCATGTAACTTTCCCAGTAGAATGGCTCGAGTAACCCAAGGGAGTCCGTCAAAGAGAGGTAGACGAGACTTCCCTGGTGGTTTGGCAGTTAAGAATTCTTGCAATGCAAGGGACACAGGTTCAATTCCTGGTCCGGGAAGATTCCACATGCCCAGGTGCCTCAACTACTGAGCCTGAGTGCCGAAACTACTGAAGCCCACACACAAAGAGCCTGTGCTCTGCAACAAGAAAAACCAACACAATGAGAAGCTCACAAACCGAAATAAAGAGTAGACCCTGATCTCCGTAACTAGAGAAAATCCACGTGCAGCAACAAAGACCCAGCACAGCCAAAAATAAAAGTAATAAATAAATCTTTTTTAAAAAAAGAGATAGGGTGGGGGGCAAGCAGACCATAAGAGCAAAGGCTAGAGAGGCATGCCTAAGGAACCAGAGGCGATCTGGGTACCACCCTGACACCCATTATTCTTAATGAAGCCTGGCAGTCCTTTCCCTAATTCTTAGCTTTCACTCCCAAGAACCAAATTCCCTATTGCCAGGGGGAAAAAAGTCTCCCTTTCGGATAGTCTAAAGATCATCTCAAAGACCATTTTCAAGAGCTGATTACCTGAGCCTGGCTCTAATCTAAGAAAAGTATCCCATTTTCCACCTCTGTAGAGAAAGAAACATAATCAAGTGACTTGTCCCTGGCTCTTTGGCTTTATTCATACAGATACCAGTAAATAAAGGAAAATTTGACTGTTCACAGAACTTCAGCAAATTGAGCTCCTATTTGGGGGCAAAAATAAAGACTCCTGAGATTTAATATGAAATCCTTCTACAAGGAAGATGATTGAATACATTATGGGGGCTTCAATTTTTACCATGACAGATATTGAATGAGCCTTTCATTTCTTTCTGCTGCTCATTTCCTCAATGCTTGAGGCTCTGATATTGAGGAAGAGATGGAATCAGTGTCTTGGCAATGGAGTAAACTGGTAGGAAGGCCAAGGGCTCCGGGCTGGAAATGCTGGGATGACATGAAGGAGGTCTCATCTGGGGAGCCCAGGATGGACTTGAGCTTCAAAATCAGTGCTAAATACCAAGTATTTAAAGAAAAGCACCAAGAGCGGAGTCGAATGGGTGCCCATAGGGGAGTCTTGAACAGGAGCTAATGCCAAAAGCCAACAGGCACTCATTATCCTAATCATGTACCGTTTGGTTGTAAGAAACAATAACTCACTCAAACTAGCTGGAGATGAAGGGGACTTTAATTGGAAGAATCAGAAGGAGAATTCAAAGCAAAAGGGTGAATAAACAACAGAATTCAAAATCAAAACCACAGGAACTTCTCTGGTGGTCTAGTGGTTAAGAATCTGCTTTCCAATGCAGGGGATGCTGGTTCAATCCCTGGTCGGGGAACTAAGATCCACCGTGCCATGGGGCACCTAAGCCTGTGCACCACAACCTCTGAGCGCACCAGCGTGCCACAACTAGAGGACTCCACATGCTGCAACGAAGACCCAGTGCAGCCCAAAACAAAAACAACAAACCACCCTCTCCTCTCTGACTCCACATAAACACATAATGTTGACTGAGGTCCTGCTACATGTCGGGCACTGTGCTGAATGCTTTACCTGCATTGTTTCACAGTTTACCTACACAGAAAGTCTGTGAGACACAAACATCCCCATTTTTCAGATGGGAAAACTGAGGCTAAAGTAAAAGGTTGCACAGCTACAAATTGGCAGAATTAGAATTCACACCCCGCTCAACTCGGTGCTCTGTGATGACCTAGAGGGTGGGATGGAGTTGGGGTGGGAGGGAGGCTCAAGAGAGAGGAAACATATGTGTACATGCAGCCAATTCATGTTGTTGTACAGCAGAAACCAACACAACCTTGAGAAGTAATTATACTCCAATTAAAAAATAAATTCACGCCCGGTCCTCAAAACAACTGTCCTCTGTCACCGGTCATGTGAGCTCCACCTCAGCTTCTTCTCTCTGGGTCTACTACATCCTGAATGCTGCTCCCTGCAGGCTGGCTCTTCCTGCCTTAACGAGCTTGTGAAGTGGCAAAATGACCAGCCCAAATCTGGTTCCGGCGCCCAGGGGAAAGTACCAGGATGGGAGACGTGAGCCCACCCATATCAACAATTACAGTCAATGGTACCCAAAACCATCTGATGCACGTGTCTGTGTCTTTTGGTTCAAATTTAAGAGTCTGATTGGTTTCTTATCCCTTCAGCTCTGATGATGAGCAAGACCTCACCTTGTAAAAATCAGGGCAGCTTGTGGTGGGGTGGCAATTTCTCTATGAAAGTGGGTGTGTGACATGGGAAAATGGGAGATACTTACAATGCCCTCATTTATATACGTGACACTTCTTGAGTGAGCATCTCATTCTTCCCAGGTAACCTAGGTGCCAGAGGTTCCAAGATTAAGTAGTTATCAGATCCTCCCTTGGGCGGCTCACCATATCTAGAATAGACACATCACTAAACCATGGCCATCCAGCAAGATAAGTGCTGTGGTTGGGAGAGACAGGAGTGCTGCCACCTCGCAGACAAAGTATACCTGGTCTGGCCCAGCAAAGCAAGGAAGTGGTCTTGAAGACAGTAACACAGGAATCCAGTCTTGGATGAATGATCAGGCATGACGAAAGTATAGTGTATTCCTGAAAGGTGTGATGCATTGGAGAGGTCTGGGGAATTGGGTACCACGGAAAGGTAGCAAGAGTGAAGGAGTACCAGAAAATGAGGTTAAAAAGGTAGACAAGGGCCAGTCCATGAGTGCTAAGAAAAGAAACATACTCATTTCCCAAGCAGCAACAATCTAGTGCAGTGCTGTCCAATAGAACTTGTCATGATGATGGAAATGGCCTAAATCTGCAGCGACCAACATGGCGGCCACTGACTGCGCACTTGGCCTATGGCTAGAGCAACGGAGTAACTGACTTCTGTATTTCATTTAATTTCAACTCATTCAAATCTAAATGGCCAGATGTGGCTATCAGCTGCCATACTGGACACCCAAATCTATCCATAAAGCTGTGAGTTCCCGAGGAAGGCTTGAAACTGGCTCCAAGTCAAACTGGCTGTGTGACTCTGAGAAAGTTCCATGACTGCTCTGTACCTCAGTTTTCCCATCTGTAAAATGGGATGATAATAACATATCTCCTAGGAGTGTTGTAAGGATAAGTAAGTCGATACACGTAAAGCAGTTGGACAACACCTGGCATATTGTGATAACCCAACAAGTATCTGTGTAGTTCGGAAGGTGATGGGAAGCTTTGGAAGGTGCTAATGGCAAATTTGTTTTCCTATAATTCTGGAAGCTAGAAGCCCAGGATCAAGGCATCAGCAGGCTGGGTTTCCTCTGAGGTCATCCTCTTTGCTGTGTCAATGGCCATCTTCTCCTTGTGTTCTCACATGGTCTTCCTGCTGGGTGACTGTGTCCCAGTCTCCTCTTCTTATAAGAACACCCGTCATACTGGATTAGAGCCTCATTCTAACACAACTAGCTCTTTAAAGAGCCTATCTCTGACTATAATCACACTGTAAAGTCCTGGGGGTTAGGACATTGACATGAATTTGCAGAGTGTGGAGGCATGATTCATATAATAGTAAAGACACTACAGACTGAAAATCAAGATTGACAGTTGCATTTCTGACCTATATACTGGCTCATTTCCACATGAGCCACCTTGGAAGAATCAAGGGGAAAGCAGAGAACCTGGGAGGAGTTTCTGGCATGGCAGGGGGCTGACCTGGACTGGGATGGGCAGGGACCACTTGGATCCAAAGCAGAAGCTGCCCAGCATGGTTGGAGAAGGAAAGAGGGTTCTAGAAGTTTGGCCCCTGGTGCTCTTCTACCATTTCCCAGATACATACAGTGCCTGCCCCCAGAGCCCAATTCAGACCTCTGGTCCAGATACCATCAGGGAAAAGAGCAGGCCAGAGTAAAAGCTGTGTGCTTGTGAGGTGCTGAGAAATGGGGACAGGACAAAATGACCTCAAGGAAATTGCTCCCTCAAAGAGAGGTGAGGACTTCTCCCTTTCATACCCTAAAAGTGGTATGTGTGAGTAGGGAAAACGGAAAAGCTCCATGAGGAGGCGCTTCCTTAGGGGCAAAAAGTGATGTCTGAAAAGCTATTTTGA
Organism: Bos mutus; assembly: GCF_027580195.1. Taxonomy (NCBI): domain Eukaryota; kingdom Metazoa; phylum Chordata; class Mammalia; order Artiodactyla; family Bovidae; genus Bos; species Bos mutus. The sequence continues at coordinate 30,308,552 of NC_091641.1, forward strand.
ATGGTGAGCAGTGATCGTGGGGTGCTTCTGTCTGGAGTTCTCCATCCTAGGGCTCAGTTACTCCCTACCCTCTGAGCTCATGGGAACTGACATGGGCGTCTGGCCTTCATCCATCCACACTGCCCATCAGAGTCAATGCCTAACTCCTCCAGGGTGACATGAGCTTACAACCCAAAATAACAAGACATTTGAGGATTAAAATAATTTCAAAGGGAAAACAACACACTGGGCTTCAGATGCCAACAGAAGTAAGAATATTAGAACAGCTGGACTTTGAATATATGGCACCTCACTCCAGTACTCTTGCCTGGAAAATCCCATGGACCGAGGAGCCTGGAGGGCTACAGTCCATGGGGTCGCTGAGGGTTGGACACAACTGAGCGACTTCACTTTCACTTTTCACTTTCATGCACTGGAGAAGGAAATGGCAAGCCACTCCAGTGTTCTTGCCTGGAGAATCCCAGGGACGGGGGAGCCTGGTGGGCTGCCGTCTATGGGGTCACACAGAGTCGGACACGACTGAAGCGACTTAGCAGCAGCAAAGCATATTAAAGACATAAAAGAAAATATGAACAATATAAATCAAAACAAGAACAAGAAAATATTTTTTAAAAAGGCAGGCTGAAGTATCACAGATGAAAAATGCAATGGTTGAAATAAAGAACACAATGGATGGACAAATGGAGACAGAATGAATACAACTGAAGAATGAATTAAGCAACTGGAAAACAATGTTGAAGAAATCTTCTAGAAGGAAGCAGAGTGACGAAAGTTTTTTATTGACGTACAGTTGATTTACAATTAATTTCAGATGTACAGCAAAATGAGTCATATATATATATATATCTTTTCAGGTTCTTTCTATTACATGGTATTACAAGAGAGTGCTATATATATCAGATATCTATATCTATCTATCTATCTATCTATCTATCTATCTATATATATCCATATATATATATCTATCTTTTCAGGTTCTTTCCATTACAGGGTATTACAAGATAGTGAATATAGTTCCCTCTGTCATACTAGGACCTTGCTGTTCATCTATTTTATACACAGTCGTGTACACACGTTAATTGGGATTCCCAGGGGATTTGGTGGTAAAGAATCCACCTGCCAATGCATGGCACACATGCATTGTGTGTTCAGTTCCTGGGTAGGGAAGCCCACTCCAGTACTCTTGCCTGGAGAATCCCAAGGACAGAGGAGACTTGGGGGCTACAGTTCTTGAGGTCACAAAGAGTCAGACACAACTGAGCAGCTGAGTACACATCCACATATGTTAATTCCAAACTTCTAAATTATGCCTCCCCAAACTTTACCCTTTGGTAACTCTAAGTTCATTTTCTATGTCTGTGAATCTATACTATTTTGTAAGCAAGTTCATTTGTATCACCTTTTAAGATGCTACATATAAGTCATGTATAATATTTGTCTTTGACTTATTTCACTTAGAATGATAATCTCTAGGTCCATCCACGTTGCTAGTAATGGCATTACTTCATTCTTTTTATGACTGAGTAGTATCCCATTGTGTATACATACCACATCTTCTTTCTGAATGTCATCTGTTGATGGACAGTTCAGTTGCTTATACATCTTGGCTGATGTAAATAGTGCTGCTATTATTATTGGGGTGCATGTAGCTTTTCTAATTAGAATTTTCATCTTTTCTGGATATATGCCCAGGATTGGGATTGCTGGATCATACGCTAACTCTATTTTTAGTTTTTAAAGGAGGCCAAAAATTTTTTAAGCTAAGTGATATGGAAAATAGAATTGCTAATACAAAATAAGAAGATTCCAGGAGGTGGAGAATAAATTGAGAGATTGGGATTAAAATATGCACATTACTATATACAAAATGGATAACTAATAAGGACCCACTGTATAGTACAGGAAACTGTACTCAATGCTCTATACAGGCCTATACAGGAAAATCATCTTAAAAAAAGAGTGCATATATGTATATGTATAATTGATTCACTTTGCTGTGCCCCTGAAACTAACACAACATTGTAAATCAACTATACTCAAATAAAGTTTTTTTTAATTAAGAAGATTCCCAGAGAGAGGAATAAAAGTGAAGAGGAGTAAACATTTGAAAAAATGTTAGATACAAATTTCTCAGAATTTGTTTAATGTTCTATAAAGTCCCAAAGAGAAGAAATGAGGGAAAACCCACATCTACACACATCATAGGTCAAGAAGAAACAGTTAGAACTGGGCATGGGACAACGGACAGGTTCACGATCAGGAAACGAGTACATCAAGGCTGCATAGTGTCACCCTGCTTATTTAACTTATATGCAGCATACATCATGTGAAATGCCAGGCTGGATGAATCACAAGCTGGACTCAAGACTGCTGGGGGAAATATCAACAACCTCAGATATGCAGACGATACCACTTTAATGGCAGAAAGTGAAGAGGAACTAAAGAGCCTCTTGATAAGGGCGAAAGAGGAAAGTGAAAAAGCTGGCTTAAAACTCAACATTCAAAAAACTAAGATCATGGCATGCAGTCCCATCACTTCATGGCAAATAGATGGGGGAAAAGTAGAAATACTGGCAGATTTTATTTTCTTGGGCTCCAAAATCATGATGGACAGTGACTGCAACCATGAAATCAGAAGATGATAGCTTCTCCGCAGAAAAGCTATGACAAAGCTAGACAGAGTATTAAAAAGCAGAGACATTACTTTGCCAACAAAAGTCAGTTTAGTCAAACTATGATTATTCCAGTAGTCATGTATGGATGTAAAAGTTGGACCATAAAAAATACTGAGCACCGAAGAATGGATGCTTTCGAACTTTGGTGTTGGAGAAGACTCTTGAGAGTTCCTTGCACAACAAGGAGATCAAACCAGTCAATCCTAAAAGAAAGCAACCCTGACTATTCATTGGAAGGACTGATGCTGAACCTGAAGCTACAATATTTTGGTCACCTGATGCAAACAGCCGACTCATTGGAAAAGACTGATGATGGGAAAGATAGAAGGCAGGGGAAGAAGCAGGCAACAGAGGATGAGGTGAATGGATGGCATCATTGACTCATTGGACATGAGTTTGAGCAAGCTCCTGGAGATGGTGTAGGACAGGGGAGCTTGGCATGCTGCAGTCCATGGGGTCTAAAAGAGTCGGACACAACTGAGCAACTCAACAACAACAACACACATTACAAAGCTGTGTTGTGCTTAGTTGCTCAGTCATGTCCAACTCTTTGCAACCCTATGGACTGCAGCCCACCAGGCTCCTCTGTCCATGGGGATTCTCCAGGCAAGAATACTGGAGTAGGTTGCCATGCCCTCCTGCAGGGGATCTTTCCAACCCAGGGATCAAACCCAGGTCTCCTGCATTGCAGGTGGACCCTGAGCCACTAGGGAAGCAAAGAGCAAATTCTAAAAAGCTTCCAAGAAGAAAGAGATCACATTTGTAAAAAGAAAGAATCAAATTGACATCAGAACTTTTTCATCAGCCATACCCAATGCAAGAATACATGACGGACAGTAGTTACATGAAATGTGACTAGTCCAGATTCTGACGTGCCTTAAGTATAAAAGATATAGTAGATTTCAAAGGCTTAGGATAAAAAAAATACAAATTAGCTCATTATTAATTTTTATGTTAATTCCATGTTGAAATGATAATATTTTGGGTCTACTAAGTTGGATAAAATATATTATGATTCACATAGTTCTATTCTTTCAAATGAAACTATTAGACTATTTAAATTATTAATATGGTGCACATGTGTAGCTCACTTTATATTTCTATTTAATATCACCATTTAATTCCATTCTGCTATCATATTTCTTTTTTTAGTTACACTAATCTGAAATTTCCCTTTGTATTTACTCATTGGCTGTTTACCCCAATTAGAATCTAACTCTATGAGAGCAGAGACCTTAAGTAGTTGTTTGTGGGGTTGTTTTTTTTTTTTTTTTTGCTGTATTCCAATTCTTAGAACACTGTCTGGCATAAAGAAGGCACTCAATAAATATTTATTGAATGACTAAAAAAAGAATAAATGCAGGAATGATTTCAAGGAATTTAGTGAAAAAAAATAGAGCTCAAAATGTTATATCCAATTAAGCCATCATTGAAATATGAAGGCATAATAAAAATATTTTCAGGCATAGAAGTCCTCAAAGATTAGCCACACAAAGCTCCACCTTGAACACAATTTGGGATGAATTACCTAAATCAGAGGAAAGACATATCCAGGAGATGGTATTAGGCATACAGCTGTAGATGATCAAATGCCTTGATGCTGTCTTTAAAAAATAGCTAGGACCAAATAAAAAGAGAAATTATAACCAGAAAAACAGAGAATTAAAAGTCTCCAGATTGTACTCAAACTGTGGTCCCTGGACCAGCAGCAAGAGCATCACCTGGGCTTGTTAAAAATGCAGGAACTGTTGTTCCACCCACAATGTACTGAAACAGACTCTGCATTTTAATAAGACCCCCAAGTGATCTGCATGCACTTTGAAACTGAGCAGCTTTACACAGAAATACCAAAGCATTAGATGTAGTGATGGGAAGGAAAGAAACCGAGGTATGGGAAAGTATGTCAAATCCCTCTTATTAGAGGGGAGATACAGATACCCATTTTTGAAAAGAAAGCATTTTAAAGTTTAAAAATGTTAAACGTGAAAGAAATTAAAAAGTGAAACAAATTAAAATGGATAAAGAGCAGTCAAAAGAAATGAACTCTAGCAACACACAACATTATGGATAAATCTTAGTAAATGGAGACAAACAATGGAAATTCCAAAAAGTTACATAGAGTGTGCTGCACATTCTTCAAGGTTAAAGATAACCACAATAAAAATATAAACGATTAGGAATATAAACAGAAGCAATAAATATATCAACAGGAAAGCAAGAAAATGATTCTGCAGCCCTGAGAATGGTAGTTGCCTTTGATGGAGGAAGGCATGGAGTGGGGTTTAGGGGCTGATAGAGAACCATAAGATTAGATGCGCTTTATCATCAATATTCCAGACTTTTGTTTGGGGCGTGAGTTCAGAGGTGCTTCTTCCATTATTAAAAATAACAAACTTTGACTATTGAACAGAATTAACTAAACAAAAGCAAGTCCCACATGGAATGATGAAAGCGTGTTATATAAACTAACGCTTATCATCCATCCCTGGTGGCTCAGAGGATAAGAATCTGCCTGCAGTGCAGGAGACCTGGGTTCCATCTCTGGGTCTGGAAGATGCCCTGGAGCAAAAAAAGGCAACCCACTCCGGTATTCTTGGCTGGAGAATCCCATGGAGAGAGGAGCCTGGTGGGCTACAGTTCATGGGGTCACAAAGAGTCAGACACGACAGAGCAAAAAGCACTTTGTGTATGGTGTTAGGGGTTATTCTGATTTTATTTCTGATCTTCCTTCCAGTTTTGTGTATCTGAGGTCCAATCCCTTGGCAGAGTGTCTAGCATATGGCCGATACTCAAAAGGTGCTTCATGAATAAATAGAGCACCTTGATAGCAGTGGGAAGGATCAATCAAAAAGGGATCAGATAAAGACCAAGAAGGAATTCCTGTATAACCCAGGCAAGACCTTCTGGAGGCAGGAGTCAAGGGAATAGCTAAGGGAAGGATGGAATCTGAAGATTTAATGCAATAGAATCCACAGGACCTGGAGACTAATCAGATGAGGAGTTGGAGAGAAGAGAAGAATCAATGTCAGTGACCGAGTTCTGAGATTCCCAAAGAGATCACGAACCATCCCGTAAGTCAAAGACTCTACGTCTCACTGTTTCATTCCTTTGTCATTTTATTACAGAAACTTTCCAATATACAGAAAATGTGAAAGAATTGTATGTGAATACATACACCTACATACTCACTCACACTTAGATTCTACAATTAATACTTGAGAATAGCTCCTTTTACATACATTTATCCTTGTATCTATCTCTCTAGCCACCCATCAACTCTTTTCTTTTTCCTTTTTTTCAAAAGGGGGTGGTTCTGGTTCTGTCACGTTGCAGCAGAAAGAAAACAAAAGAAAATGCATCACCGCCTTAAACACCAAAACCAAATGTTCTGTGACGATCTCCACCACCAGCCTCCCCCTCCCATAAGGTAGCTGCCCTCCTTTAAGGCTGTTTCTAACGTCATTGGAATCAGATATTAAACAGATAACTCTGAAAACAAACACTGTTGTCCTTGATTGTTCTTCATGGCAGTTTATGGAGGTGGCAATTGGCATCACTGGCATTTGGTCTGGGGTTTGGAAACACGCTCATTGTCTACCGTTTCAAGTTATTTACCATCTACGTGGAGCATAATTGAATTCTGAGTGCTTCAAATAAAGCTCAGACGTCAGGTTATAATCCAGAGCGACTCCTTGGGTTACACAGTGGCTCTTCCTTCTCTGTACAAATCGGCAATCATAATTTGATGAAATAGGGCTGCACTTATGAAAATTCTTCCCCGGGGGGAGATAGAAGTCAGGCTTGTTTCTCCCAGAATAAACAGTAAGCAATCCGATTATCCTATCCTAAGTAGGTGATGCCACTTTGGTTCATGAAAGTAGGAGCCAGATGGGGACCAAATTCAGGCTTCCATTTTACTTTCTGGAGAACATCATCCTCTCACTGTGTCATCTGCCCATTTCCAAGCACTCTTTTCCTTTTATTCTTTTTCTCTGAACCACCTAGACCCTCTGCAAGGCTCCTCCCCACCGCCTACCCTTATTCACATAAGATGAATATCCATCCCTCCCTCTTTCTTCACAACTTTGCTCAGGTGTCAGTTTCAAAGACACCTCACCTGATTCCATCAAGTTGGACTGTATTCTCCACAGCACCATATTCTTCCCTCCATCAGGAGTTCCTCCAGGGGGCCTCCCTGGTGGTCCAGTGACTAAGACTTCAAGCTCCCAGTGCAGGGGTCCTGGCTTCAATCCCTGGTTGCAGAACTGGATCCCACATGCTGCAACTAAGAGTTCAAGCACCCCAACTAAGACCCGGCATAGCCAAATAGGTAAATAAATATTTGGGGGGGCGGGGAAGAGTTCCTCGAGGGCAGGAGCCATTTCCTTCATTTACCTGTCCAGTGACTGCTATAGGCATAGTATCTTCCCTTTCTCATGCATTCATCAGGTATTTGGCTTTTGTTTGTTTGTTTTCGTTACAGCATGCGAACGCTTAGTTGCAGCACATAGCCTCTATTAATACTTACCTAACCAGGGATCGAGTCCAGGTCCCCTGCATTGGGAGTGCAGAGTCTGAGCCACTGGACCACGAGGCAAGTCCCATCAGATATGTGTTGAGTATCTACCAAGAACTCTTCTAAGCATGTGCGACACAATGGTAAACAAGACAGGAAATGCCCTGCCTTCACGGAGCTTACAGTCCAGTGGGAACATCACACACACACACACACACACACACACACACACACGACAGGAGCTATGCATATAAGGGCTCCATCTTCCTTTAACCTATAAATAGAGAGCCTGAGCTTTGATGCAGAAGGAACCCTGCTGCTGCTGCTGCTGCTGCTAAGTCGCTTTAGTCGTGTCTGACTCTCTGCGACCCCATAGATGGCAGCCTACCAGGCTCCCCGTCCCTGGGATTCTCCAGGCAAGAACACTGGAGGGGGTTGCCATTTCCTTCTCCAATGCATGAAAGTGAAAAGTGAAAGTGAAGTTGCTCAGTCGTGTCCGACTCTTTGCGACCCCATGGACTGCAGCCTACCAGGCTCCTCCATCCATGGGATTTTCCAGGCAAGAGTACTGGAGTGGGGTGCCATTGCCTTCTCCAAGAAGGAACCCTACAAGTTACTAAACATGTAGCCTCGGGCAAATTTAACCTTTTTGGACCTCAGTTTCTTCTCACATTAAATGAGCAGGATAAAAATCTACCATACACAGTAGGTAGTGAACACAAAATTTCTAATGTATGTAAATCATTAGCCAATGCCTAGAACATAGCACAATTTGCAGCTGTACTTATAATGATATAAAACTCAAATCATGTAAAGTTACAAATCCAAATGATTCCAAACTAATGCTATAATACTCTTGGTAGGCATTCCTACTATCCACTGATATTCCTCATTTTTCTTTTTCCAGATAGGATCAAACTTTACAACACCCTCTAGCCCTCCTTGGAGCTATGGATAGCTATGTTACTTGCTTTTGTCAATGACATTCAAAAGGAAAGCTTTAAGAGCCACTGCGTGACTTGTCACCTTCTCTTCACCCTGTCTTGAATGATGGCAATATTACAGACAACTGAGGCTCTGATAAACTTGGTTTCTGAATAGGTACAGTTTGGAGCAGAGCCTATCTGCAATAACTTACAGCAGGAGTAATAACCTTTTTGTTTTTAAACCACTGAGATTTAGGGGCTATTTGTTACTGCAGCATAACCTAGACCATGGTGACTAATACACACCTGTTCTTCTAAGTTCTTAACCTCTGAAATATGTTCAATTTGCTCTCTGCTCACACTACTTTATATTTTCCTATATCACTCAAATTCACAATATTCTCCTTGTCCAGAGAAACCATGCAACCCTAGATGGCTTTTTCTTCATTTAAAGTGTCAACTCTTCCTAAAAGCCTTCCCTGACTTACCTTCAGCCATTCTCCTCTGAGATCCCAGGTATATCTGTCCATTTTAACCGTCCTATCTCATTTTCTCTACCTGGAGTGAAATTCTAGGCAAAGCCAAGCCTGGAATCAGAGTAAGTCTGACTTTCAGCCACAAGACTTACTGTCTCCCACTATAAAAATCACTTGCCTAAAAACCATTTAATATTTGACCCCCCAAAGGCACTTTTCATTGGAAAGTCTTAGCCACACTTTAGCACACCTGGAATGATTAAGAGAGATTCTGAGAATAGAGAATATATCTTTAGTTCAAGCCTACAAGATAACTGAATTTTGAAGGAAGTAAGCATCCTTTCCGATCTCTATGATTCAGTTGAGACGGTAGCAGAATAAGAATTATTCAGTGGGGGATGCTTAGTCTCAAAGCTTTCATGCCAAGAGATGATGCTCACATGGCCAGGACCACAAATGGACAGAAGAAAATCCAAAGGACTACACTCTTCAAAAATTAACGCGTTTCCTTTCCTAGAGCCATCAGCAGGGAGGCAACTTATGATTTGAAGGCATTCCATGATTGGTTCAAACATGCTGCCAAGTGAAATTAACTGAGAATCACAGTAAAACTTTGATTTTTCCGGACACTCTGGGTCATCAGATTTTCTGATGAATCAAAGTATAACTAGAATTTTCTGTTAGTTTAATGTTCATTGCCAAAAACACTGCTCAAATAAATGAAATCATTATCCTTTTTTATAAGGCAGGCCATTGAGGATGACTTTAAGTCTTTCTAAGATGACAAAGGATTTTGCCAAAATCTGGGTCATCATCCACCTCCTGTCAGACCCCTCACTCACCAGTTCTTAAACTTGCCAATTCCTGATGAGATTGAGCCTATTCACAATTCCATGCATGTGCTTCTCAGTTACCATTGCCTGAATGACCTTCCTTGGTTATTACCTAAATAGGCTTAATAATCCTTTAACTCCCAAGTCCCATAAATCCCAACTATTGTGAAGGACCTAATGGCTCTAATATCTGAGCCCCCCACAACAATTTGTTCCTGTGATTGTACTAGTTTCAAACACAGCATATGACAATTAATTTGTGAGCTTATCCATCTCCCCACACCCCACAACTACCCACACTTAACCAAAAACTGCTCAAGAATAGGAAATGTATCTTATATAATTTGTGCTCATATAGTGCATAAGGACTTCCCGGGTGACTCAGATGGTAAAGAATCTGCCTTCAATGCAGGAGACCTGGGTTTGATCCCTAGGTTGGGAAGATCTCCTTGAGAAGGGAATGGCTACCCATTCTAATATTCTTGCCTGGAGAACTTCATGGACAGAGGATCCCAGAGGACCCACCCTTTGAGTCCATGGGGTCACAAAGAGTCAAACACGACTAAGCAGCTAACACTTATTCAATGTTTGGCCACAATTAGGTGCTAAACAAATATTTGTTGGATGACTGGATGGACAAAGGGTTGGTTGGATGGATGAATGAATGAGAGTATTGTGCATGTAGGTTATCAATGTACAAGAATCTTAGCTGATTTAGTAGCAGACACAGAAGTGTATATATAGACAGACATATACATACTTTGGGAGAAGGCGATAGCACCCCACTCCAGTACTCTTGCCTGGAAAATCCCATGGATGGAGGAGCCTGGTGGGCTGCAGTCCATGCGGTCATGAAGAGTTGGACACGACTAAGCGACTTCACTTTCACTTTTTATTTTCATGCATTGGAGAAGGAAATGGCAACCCACCCCAGTGTTCTTGCCTGGAGAATCCCAGGGATGGAAGAGCCTGGTGGGCTGCCATCTATGGGATCACACAGAGTCGGACATGACTAAAGCGACTTAGCAGCAGCAGCATACATACTTTGCCAACAAAGGTCTGTCTATTCAAGGCTATGGTTTTTCCAGTGGTCATGTATGAATGTGAAAGTTGGACTGTGAAGAAAGCTGAGCGCTAAAGAATTGATGCTTTTGAACTGTGGTGTTGGAGAAGACTCTTGAGAGTCCCTTGACTGCAGGGAGATCCAACCAGTCCATTCTAAAGGAGATCAGTTCTGGGTATTGTTTAGAAGGAATGATGCTAAAGCTGAAACTCCAGTACTTTGGCCACCTCATGTGAAGAGTTGACTCATTGGAAAAGACTCTGATGCTGGGAGGGATTGGGGGCAGGAGGAGAAGGGGACGACAGAGGATGAGATGGCTGGATGGCATCACTGACTCAACGGACATGAGTTTGGGTGAACTCCGGGAGTTGGTGATGGACAGGGAGGCCTGGTGTGCTGCAATTCATGGGGTCGCAAAGAATCAGACACAACTGAGTGACTGAACTGACTGATACCTACTGGTAACATAAATGTAGACATAGGGAAAGAAAGAGAGAGAGGTAATCCTAGCTTCACAATAATTTTCACAGGGAGTAACCTAAAAATGCCAGTGGATTGAGGATTCTGATGAATAGGGGTTTTGCTTAGATTTATAAATCACTAGCTAGCACAGTGGAGAAGGCAATGGCACCCCACTCCAGTACTCTTGCCTGGAAAATCCCATGGATGGAGGAGCCTGGTAGGCTGCAGTCCATGGGGTTGTTAAGATTCGGACACGACTGAGCGACTTCAGTTCCACTTTTCACTTTCATGCATTGGAGAAGGAAATGGCAACCCACTCCAGTGTTCTTGCCTGGAGAATCCCAGGGACGGGGGAGCCTGGTGGGCTACCGTCTATGGGGTCGCACAGAGTCGGACACGACTGAAGCAACTTAGCAGCAGCAGCAGCAGCTAGCACAGACTTTGTGTGCATAGCAGTTAGACTACATGCTTAATTTTCAAAAACATAGGCTGTGTTTTTAGGGAACTGTCTATCTGGTTCCTCTGCCCTTTTCATTCAGTAAGCTCCTTTAGGAAACTACCTCTCTCCTATTGGATACAATTTTTTCAAAATCATCATAAAAGATGTCCTGCCCTCTCCTGGCCAAGGAGTGGGCCAAGCTTCTCTAAACATATGCTTTCTCCCCATAATTTGAATCATGAGCGTGAATACAAGGACTCAACCTAGACAGGTCTTCACTGCCTTTCTGTGGATACCCTGGAGCTCCCTGGTTCCTGTCCTTCCGAGGCCTCATACTTCAGCATCACTGGCTTCTGCTGCTTGCCACCCCAGAATGCTGACCATGCCAATGCTGGAGACCCTCGCCTCTGTCTTCACCTTTCCCTGAGCTCCACTCCCAATAAATAACAGTGAGGCCGTGTAACACACAATAAAGAAAGCAAGCCCACTTTGATGCCATAGGTTACAGAACCCAGACTGGAACTTAGAGAATACCTGATTAATCCCCTCCAAATAATATCTGGACACACAGGGAGAGCTTTGCCAAGGCCACACAGCCAACTGGTGATGAAACTCAGACTAGAACACAAGCCTCTGTTCCTTTCATTGTACCCAAGTCAATGATGCCATCCTTACCTCTATGAGTCTTTTTTCTAATATTTTATTTCATTTTTTTATATTTTGGCTGCACTGGGTCTTCATAGCAGCACATAGACTTCTCTTGCTGCGGTGCTCAGGCTTAGTTGTCCCACAGCATGTGAGATCTTAGTTCCTGGATCAGGGATTGAACCCGTCCCCTGCATTGGAAGGCAGATTCTCAACCACTGGACCAGCAGGGAAGTCTCATCTACAGATCTTATTTTGAAAATTTTGAAGTACTTTTTAGGAACCTATCATTAACAGGCAGAGTGGTTATGAAAATTCAGTGTTACATATATGTAAGTTGTGTAGCTCATACATACTAAAAGCAAAAAGGCAACAATCATTATCATTTGCAGGTTTTATTAAGTGCATTTTGTCTGCAGAAGGAAAGAGAAGTGATGGGGTGAACTAGTCTCATCTTCTCCAGCATCCTGACGACTCTGTTCTGAAATCAAAATGTTCCTCTTGCCTAGTGAGTGACCCAGTGGTAAAGTAGCTTGGTCTGTAGCCAATATCTTTATGGGAATCAAGAATCCATTCCACTAGAATTGAGCTGTCCATTGAAACACAGTGCACACTCCCTGGGGCTTTCTGTCTTCTGAAAGAATCAGCTCAGTCTTGATCCTGGACCATTCCAGAAAAGCAGACAGCATTTGGAAAAAAAAGAAGAAGAAGAAGAAGAAGGACACAAGAAAAATTTTCTTCGAATATTAGACTCGGCTGCCAGGTTTCTCAGGAAAAGTGAATGGTATAAAATAGCCTCTGAAATGGGCCCCTGCTTCTACGCTTGCCCTAAAAATTCACCCTCCAGAAAAATATTACCCAATCATACCATTCCACTGGGGCTTCCCTGGTGGCTCAATGGTAAAGAATCTGCCTGCAATTCAGGAGTCACAGGAGACGTGGGTTCGATACCTGGGTGGGGAAGATCCCTGGAGTAGGAAATGACAACCATCTCCAGTATTCTTGCCTGGAGAACCCCATGAATCTAGGAGCCAAGTGGGCTATGTAGTCCATGGGGTCACAAAAAGTCAGACATGACTGAAGTGACTTTGTATGCACTCACGCACCACTCCACTGAGCAAAACCATGCATTGCTTCCTGGATCACTTATAACTGCCCTCCAATATGGTAACCAATAGCTATTCACAGCCATTCCAATTGAACTTTGAATTCATTAAAATTAAGGATTCAGTACCTTAGTTGCACTAGCCACATGTCAACTGCCCAATAGTCACAAAAGGTTAGTTGCTACCATGCTAAACAGAGCAGATATAGGACATGCCCGCCATCACAGAAAATTCTACTGGACAGTGTTGACTGAGAAGAAAGACTAATGCGCTTTAAACAATTCTATATAACTTCACTCCTTCCAATACCTCTAATTCCATTATGCATCACTTTTGTTCTTGCTCATTTCAAATTACACTGGACTCTTCAGATTTGGGTGTGTGCTCAATTACTCAGCCGTGTCCAACTCTTTGCAGCCCCATGGCCTGTAGTCTGCCAGGCTCCTCTGTCCATGGAGTTCTCCAGGCAAGAATACCAGAGGGAGGGTGCCATGCCCTCCTCCAGGGGATCTTCCCGACCAAGGGATCGAACCCCTGTCTCCTGCGTCTTCTGCACTGGCAGGCGGATTCTTTACCACTAGTGCCGCCTGGGAAGCCCCTTGTTCGGTTTTAGGCCCTGCCAGACTTTGTTCCGCCTCAGGACTTTTGCATCTGTAGTTCTCTTTGGCTGGAATACTCTTCCACTCTGCCCTACTGTTTCTTCTTTTTTTTAATTTATTTATGGCTGCACTGGGTCTTCACTGCGGCGAGTGGGTTTTCTTTAGTTACAGTGAGCAGGGGCCACTCTTCCCTGCAGTGCAAGAGCTTCTCATTGCAGTGGCTTCTCTCGTTGTGGTTCCTAAGCTCTAGAGCACAGGCTCAATAGTCGTGGCACACGGGCTTAGTTGCTCCAACACATGGGGGATCTTCCCAGACCAGGGATCAAACTCTTGTTCCCTGCACTGGCAGGCAGATTCTTAACAACTGGACCACCAGGGAAGTCCTTATTGTTTTTCTTTTCATCTTTCAGGTTCTAATTCAAATATTTCCTTTCCAAAGAGCCCTCCCTGACCACCCTAGTTAACGTATCCCTACAGTTTTGATCCCTGGGTTGGGAAGATCCCTTGGAGAAGGGAATGGCAACCCACTCCAGTATTCCTGCCTGGGGAAACTCCATGGACAGAGGAGCCTGGCAGGCTATAGTTTATTGGGTTGCAAAGACTCAGACACAACTGAAGCAACTTAGCACAGCACACACACAGCACAGTTTTCATATCAGTGCTCACAACAACTGGAAAGATCATATATATTTACTTATTTCTCCCCCATGGGCTCCACTTAGACACACACGTGCTAGAATATAAACTCCAGGACAGAAGAGATTTTCCCCTAATTTATTTATGACCACATCCTTGGTGTCCAGAAGGTGCCTAGCATAGAGTAAGGGTTCATGAGAAAATTTTGTGGATTAACTAGGCTAAATACAATGCAAAGACAGGCCAGGATCCACCGGGCAATCCTGTAAAAGGAAAGCTAATATGAATAACCCCATGGGTACCACTAAAATTGAGCTGAACACTGAGCTGAAAAGGAGCTAAGAAAGTCTGCCAAATACCAGCTTTCTCCATTTTTATAGGATTTTCTTTACTTTGGCTGCCTTGATTAATTGCCTCCCAGATCCACCCCAAGAACAACAATGATGGCATTAATAATGGCCATCATAAAAATAATCGGGTACAGTGCCTGGCGCTCAGGGCTCATCCTCCTAAATAGAGATGATCTACACAACAGCACAGGGTGAGTAAGGAGATTCATGAATTTTTTAAATGACAGCATCCCCCGAGCACAGGGAGCATGCTTGCCTCCCCATTTATGCACCAAATTAGGCCACAGTTTCCCCCATCTCCTCCCCAAGCTTCAGAGGCTGACTCATGCTTCACGGGAAGACCTTTTTCCCATTCAAGACCAGGCAGCCAGCCAAAAGACAAGCGGGTTTCTGCCTGCCTCTGCAACACGGCTGGGCACAACCTCCATCTCCCCCATCACCTCCTTCTCCACCAGTGATCTGAGCTCCCTGGCTTCTGACAAGGCTTCAGGATTTACTAGACAGTCTCAGAGAGCAGGCAGGCTAACGGGTCCCTCACAGCCTTTCCTGCACAAACTCAGAATGTGGAAAGGGAACAAGGTCAGCAGGTATCATCGTTCAGATGTTGGACACAGTTTTGCTTTTGCCATTTAGGCTGGAAAATCAGAAGCTTTGCAGACTGGGCAGAAGGGGAGACCCGACAGAGTCTGTCTTACTGCTCGGGTCTGAGGTGGGGGTCTGTACAGAATCCCTGGTTTCCCTTCTCTCCAAATTCCCATGACACCTCCAAAACGTATTCGTCGGTCAGTCTGCAACTGTCTCAGGTGATGAGCATTTCACCCATTCATTCATTCAACAAATATTTGGGGAGTCCCTATTGTGTATCAGGGCTTCCATCATGGCTAAAAGAATCTGCCTGCAATGCAGGAGACCTGGGTTCAATCCCTGGGTTGAGAAGATCCCCTGGAGGAGGGCATGGAAACCCACTCCAGTATCCATGCCTAGAGAATCCCCATGGACAGAGGAGCCTGGGGGGCTACAGTCCATGGGGATGCAATGAGTTGGACACGACTGAGTAACTTTCACTTCACTTTACTTACTGTGTATCAGGACTTCCCTGGTGGCTCAGATGGTAAAGAATCTGCCTGCAATATGAAAGACCCAGGTATGATCCCTGGGTTGGGAAGATTCCCTGGAGAAGGAAATAGCAACCCACTCCAGTATTCTTGACAAGAGACTTCCATGGACAGAGGAGCCTAACGGGCTACAGTCCATGGGGTCACAGAGTCAGACACGACTGAGCAACTAACACTTTCACTTTACTATGTATCAGGCCTTATTCCAGGCACTGGAGAGAAATAAAATAATTAAAAACCACTGTCCTCCTAGGCACACATTCTTCTGAACTTTGAAGCATGTGCCCCCGAAAAATAAAGATATCGTCTGCTATTCTTTTTGCTGTTAGTATTGAATGTGTGCTGTGCTTAGTCACTCAGTCATGTCTGACTCTTTGCAAGCCCACGAACTGTAGCCCACCAGGCTCCTCTGTCCAGGTGGATTCTCCAGGCAAGAAAACTGGAGTGGGTTGCCATGCCCTCCTCCAGGAGATCTTCCCAACCCAGGGATTGAACCCAGGTCTCCCACATTTCAGGCAGATTCTTTACTGTCTGAGTCACCAGGGAAGCCCAAGAATACTGGTGTAGGTAGCCTATCCCTTCTCCAGGCAAATCTTCCTGATCTAGGAATGGAACTGGGGTCTTCTGCATTGCAGGCAGATTCTTTACAGGCTGAGTTACCATGGAAGCCCCTATCACTGAATAATTGAACACAAGAAAGAAATAAAGGATAACATGATAAACCCCGCTTAATCATCACTCAGCTCAAGAAATAAAAAACTACAACTCCACATAAAGGCCTCTGTGGACCCCTTTTCCTCCCACATCCCTCCCTGCTTCCACACTGATCTATCCAAGATCCTGAATTTGGTGCTCGATCTTAATCTAGTGCATGGTCCCTAAGCAGCTTATCACATCGTTTTGCCTGTTTTACATTCTGTGTATGGAGAATCCCAGAGACGGGCGAGCCTGGTGGGCTGCCATCTATGGGGTCGCACAGAGTCGGACACGACTGAAGCAACTTAGCAGCAGCAGCAGCATGCCTCCCAAAACACATTTTTTGTACATTATGATTTAGGGCATATCATTTCGGCTCATCTGTTTATTTGCTGCTTCTAATGCAAACTTAACATTGAAGAATAATACCACACAGAAAAGTGTACACATCAGAAGCGCACAGAAGGATGAATTGCCACAAAGTAAACACAGCAGCATGATCATCAGCCAAACGAAAGAAAAAAAAGATCATTTCTTGAGCCTCTGCAGCTGCCCTTCTCATCCCCACCCTCCACCTGGAGTGACAAGTCTCACGGCAGTTTTAGGGTTGATCAATGTTGCTTGCTTTAGAATAGGGATCAGCAAACTGTGGCAAAACTACACCCGGTGAGCCAAAGCCAGCCTGCGGCCTGTTTTATAAATAAAGTTTTATTGAAACACAGACACACTCACTTGTTTACATACATGGCTCCTTTTGTACAACAATGGCAGACTGACTTAGCAACAGAGACAATACTGCACACAAACCTAAAGAATTTACTGTCTGTCCCTTTGCAGAAAAGTTTGCTGACTCCTGTTCTAGAACACCATGTGCTTGGAATCACACAGTCTGTCCACCTCTGGGCCTGGCTTCTTTTACCCAACAGTGAGGGGGAGTCACACATGCATGGCAGTTTCTTTATTCTCACTGATGCGTAATAATCCCTTTTATAAACATGCCATGATTTAGGCATCCATATGTGGATGGATGTTTGGGTTGTTTCCATTTGAGCGCTATTACAAACAGTGATGCTATGAACATTATTTTCACAAACTTTGTTATTGAAGTACAGCTGATTTACAACATCACGTCAGTTGCTGGTGGACAGCAAAGTGATTCAATTATAGATACATATACATATATATTTTCTTTTTCATATTCTTTCCCATTATAATTCGTCATAAGATACTGAATATCGGTGCCTGTGCATACAGCAGGTCCTTGTTGTTTATTTTATTTATTGCTGTTGTTTAGTCACTAAGTTGTGCCTGACTCTTTTGTGACCCCATGGACTGTAGTCCGCCAGGCTCCTCTGTCCATGGTACTTCCCAGGCAAGAATACTGGAGTGGGTTGCCATTTCCTTCTCCAGGAGATCTTCCTGACCCAGGGATTGAACTCAAGTCTCCTGAATTGGCAAGCAGATTCTTTATCACTGTGCCACTGGGAACCCCACATATAAGTGATATTCTGTGATATTTGTCTTTCTGTCTAACATATTTCACTTAGTATGATCAGCTCTAGATCCTTCTGCTGCTGCTGCTGCTGCTAAGTCGCTTCAGTCGTGTCTGACTCTGTGCGACCCCATAGACAGCAGCCCACCAGGCTTCCCCGTCCCTGGGATTCTCCAGGCAAGAACACTGGAGGGGGTTGCCATTTCCTTCTCCAATGCATGAAAGTGAAAAGTGAAAGTGAAGTCGCTCAGTCGTGTCCGACTCTTCACAACCCCGTGGACTGCAGTTCACCAGGCTCCTCCGTCCATGGGATTTTCCAGGCAAGAGTACAGGAGTGGGGTGCCAGTGTCTTCTCTGCTAGATCCTTCTATATTGCTGTAAATAGCATTATTTCATTCTTCTTATGGCTTAGTAGTAGTCCACTGACTATATGTGTGTATGTACAAACCACATTTTCCTTATCCATTCAACTGTCAATACATTTAGGAGGCTCCCATGTCTTGGCTTGGAGAAGGCAATGGCACCCCACTCCAGTACTCTTGCCTGGAAAATCCCATGGATGAAGGAGCCTGGTGGGCTGCAGTCCGTGTGGTCGCTAAGAGTCGGACATGACTGAGCGACTTCACTTTCACTTTTCACTTTCATGCATTGGAGAAGGAAATGGCAACTCACTCCAGTGCTCTTGCCTGGAGAATCCCAGGGACAGGGGAGCCTGGTGGGCTGCCGTCTATGGGGTCGCACAGAGTTGGACACGACTGAAGCGACTTAGCAGCAGCAGCATTTCTTGGCTATTGTAAATAGTGCTGCTGCTATAAACATCCTTTTTTTTTTTCCTTTTTCACGCCACATGTGGGATCTTAGTTTCCTGACCAGCGATTGAACCCATGCCCCGTGCATTGGAAGCACAGAGTCTTAACCACTGGGCCAGCAGGGAAGTCTTGCTGTAAACATTCTTGTATACATCTTTTGGAATAGTTCATATGTTATAATTACAGCAAGGCAATCCATGATATAAGCATACCATAGTTTATTTATACATTCAGCTGATAGTGGTCATTTAGATCAGCAGTTCCCATAGGAGTCTGCACACTGGAATTACCTGAGAGCTTCGAAACATAGTGACAGCTATGTCCTACCTCCAGCGATTGTGATATACTTGATATGGGATGTAGACAATTTTCAAAACATCTCTGGGTGATTTTAATATGCAGACATGCTTGGGAACCACTGAATCAGGCTGTTTCCGATTTTTTGACTATTACCAACAACACTGCAATAACTATTCTTTGCAGGTCCTGCTGTGCCCACAGCCATGGGCTCCTTTAGAATCTCCACCTGGGGTTGATTTGCATTCTTGTACACAGAAATAAACAACACCGTAAAGCAATTTTTCTCCAATTAAAAAATAAAATTTTAATATAAACTTATTTATCTTAATTGGAGGCTAATTACTTTCCAATATTGTATTGGTTTTGCCATACATTGACATGAATCCGCCACGGGTGTACACGTGTTCCCCATTCTGAACCCCCCTCCCACCACCCTCCCCATACCATCCCTCTGGGTCATCCGAGTGCAGCAGCCCCGAGCATCCCGTCTCATGCATCAAACCTGGACTGATGATTCATTTCACATATGATAATATACATATTTCAATGCCATTCTCCCAAATCATCCCACCCTCACCCTCTCCCACAGAGTCCAAAAGACTGTTCTATAAATCTGTGTCTCTTTTGCTGTCTCGCAAACAATACAGGGTTATCGTTATTTTAAAAAAACAACACAAGAAAAAAAAAGAAGAAGAATCTCCACTTGGGAGAGAAACTGCCAGTTCAAAGAGTATGAACATCTTTCAGTTTCCAAGACGTTTCCAAACTGCTCTTCAAAATATTTCTACCAACAAGACCACATCTTCTTCATTTCTAGATCCCCAGAGATTTTCACAAATCCTAGCACACAGGAGGCACTCAGAAAATTTCTACCAAATGACTAGAATCAGGCAAAAAAATTCAAGAGGATAATCTGGACCACAGCCTTCCTTCCGGAAGGTGAATATTTAACCACCTTGGCTAGAGCTGAGTGTTTCTCCAGTTCAACAGCTCGGTAAACACACCTGGAAGCCTTCTAAAGACTTCTTTTTATTTATATATTCAACAAATATTTCTTAGCACTTATGTGACAGGCACTGTGCTGGAAATGAAGGAGACAGGGGATTCACAGTGTCCAAAGGAAATAATTGATGTATACAGATCATTCCAGTGCAAAGAAGAAAGGGGTTGTCCCAAAGACTGGGTGGGGTAAGAGAAGCAGCCAAAACTCTGAGAGGTCCTGGCTTTGCCACTGTCCAGCTGTCACCTTGACCACATTACATAGCTTTTCTAAGCCTTGGCTTCCTAAATCTATAGATGAGAGTAATGATGTCATCCTCATGGAATTTTTTTTTCACCCAAGGCAAAACATTTTAACAGGTTGCCATATACTCATAGGATTGTGACTAGGATTGTAAAGCACAGACCCAGTACCTACTGGCACTCGTTTATCATATAAAACATAAAGTGCTTTAGGGATTCTAGGGACTTCCCTGGTGGTCCAGTGGTTAAGACTCCATGCTCCCAGTGCAGGCGTTATGGGTTTCATACCTGGTCAGGGAACTAAGATCCCACATGCTGCAGGGCATAGCCAAAAAAGAAATTAAGAGCTTTACAGATTCAATTTGAGGACACAGTGGGGGGAAAAGGAGAGGGTGGGACAAATTGAGACGGCAGCATTAACTTATATACACTATTTTGTGTAAAATAGGGGCTTCCCCAGAGGCTCAGCAGTAATGAACTCACCTGCAATGCAAGAGCTGCAGGAGATGGGGGTTCAATCCCTGGGTTGGGAAGATCCCCTGGAGGAGGGCATAGCAACCTGCTCCAGCATTCTTGCTTGAACAATCCCATGGACAGAGGAGCCTGGTGGGCTACAGTCCATAGGGTCACAAAGAGTCGGACACAACTCAAGCCACTTAGCACACACACACTTGTAAAATAGATAGCTAGTGGGAAGCTCGGAGAAGGCAATGGCACCCCACTCCAGTACTCTTGCCTGGAAAATCCCATGGATGAAGGAGCCTGGTAGGCTGCAGTCCATGGGGTCGCTGAGAGTCGGATACGGCTGAGCAACTTGACTTTCACTTTTCACTTTCACGCATTGGAGAAGGAAATGGCAGCCCACTCCAGTGTTCTTGCTTGGAGAATCCCAGGGACAGGGGAGCCTGGTGGGCTGCCATCTATGGGGTTGCACAGAGTCGGACACGACTGAAGTGACTTAGCAGTAGCAGTGGGAAGCTGCTATATAAAACAAAGAGATCAGCTCAGTGCTCTGTGATGACCTAGAGTGGTGGGATGGGTGGAGGGTGCTGAGACGGAGGCTCAAGAGGGATATATGTATACTAACAGCAGTACTCTTGCCTGGAAAATCCCATGGACAGAGGAGCCTGGTGGGCTGCAGTCCATGGGGTCACAAAGAGTCGGACACAACCGAGTGACTTCACTTTCACTTTTCACTGTCATGCATTGGAGAAGGAAATGGCAACCCACTCCGATGTTCTTGCCTGGAGAATCCCAGGGACAGGGGAGCCTGGTGGGCTGCCGTCTATGGGGTTGCACAGAGTCGGACACGACTGAAGTGACTTAGCAGCAGCAGCAGAGACTCGAAATGGGGGAAGCTCTTTCAACACTGAAGACACAGGAAGGAGGTAGCATTGGAGCCTGGCCTTGAAGGCTAGTGGTGGTATTTGGACATGGTAGAGCTGGGAGGTAGAAGTCCCTGAGGTGAGTAAAATCATAGATGCAGGAAAGCAACATGTTCTTCAAAGGATTCTTGAGAATTCAGTTTTGATCAGTGGTGCCCAAGTAGGGACTAACTTTGCCCTCCAGGGGACGTGTGGCAATGTTGGCCCTAGTGGTAAAGAACCTGCTTCCCAATGCAGGAGACATAGAGACATAGGTTCCATCCCTGGGTCGGGAAGATTCCCTGGAGGAGGGCATGGCAACTCACTCCAGTATTCTTGCCTGGAGAATCCCATGGACAGAGGAGCCTGGAGGCCTATAGTCCATAGAGTCACAAAGAGTTGGACATGACTGAAGTGACTTAGCATGTATGCATGGAGACAATTTTGATTGGAACAACTTGGAAAATGCTAATGGCATCCAGCAGAGAGAGCCCACAGATGCTGCTAAATGTCTTTCAGTAGACAAGAAGCCCCTCCAACAGAGGATTATCCAGCTCAAGATGGTAATGGTGCCAAGTCAGACCTCAGTTTCAATGGAGCATTTGGTAAGAAAATTTTCCCCATCCTTCAATTCCTGAGATAAGCACTCACACTTACTACAAGGTTTTCCAGAAATACCATTTCCTCCTCATCATTCATTTCAAGCATCATCTTGCTCAGTTGTTCTGTCGTGTCTGACTCTTTGCGACTCCGTGAACTGTAGCCCACCAGGCTCTTCTGTCTAGAGGATTCCCCAGATGTGAATACTGGAGTGGGTTGTCATTTCCTCCTCCAGGGGATCTTCCTGACCCAGGGATCAAACCTGCATCTCCTGCATTTGTAAGTGGATTTTTTACCACTGAGCCATCAGGAAAGTCTTCAAGCATAATATCATTACCATTTATTGATCACTTACTAGGCACTAGATGAGCTTCCCCAGTGGCTCAGCAGTAAAGAATCTGCCTGCAATGCAGGAGATTCAGGAGATGCCATTTCAGTCCCTGGGTCAGGAAGATCCCATGGAGGAGGGCATGGTAACCCACTCCAACATTCTTGCCTGGAGAATCCCATGGACAGAGAAGCCCAGTAGGCTAGAGTCCTTAGGGTCACAAAGAGTCGGACACGACTGAAGCAACTTCCCACGCAGGCATGCACTAGATGACATGCTGAACTCTTTACATGCCTCATCTCATTTTACCCTCAGAACAACGCTCAGAGGTGGGTGGCATTTTAGAGACAAGAAAACTAAGACTCAACAAGACTCAGGCCACACAGCTGCCAAGCTGTGGCAGAGAAAGTAAATCTGGTCCACCCTACACTGCCCCTGCCTGCAAAAGCATTCACTCCCACTCCCCTGACCGACTTCCCTGGTGGTGCAGTGGCTCAGACTCTGCACACCCAATGCAGGGGGCCCAGCTTTGACCCCTGGCCAGGAAACTAGATCCTACTGCAACTGAGACCTGCCGTAGCCAAATGAATTAATTAAATATTTTGAAACTTTTATTTAAAAGCAGCAGTCACCCCCTCAATGACAACGACAGTCAGTTCCATTCATTTTTTATCTCGATAATTTAGGGTTTGTTCATCTGATTCCACGTCAGTTGGGAGAATTTTCTTACTATCATATTTCCAACTCTTCCTTGAACATAGGAGGTGCTCAATAAAAAAGAGACAGAAAGGAGAGTAATGTCTGCCAGGGGCTGGGGTGAGCAGGAATGGCAGTGACTGCTAATCAATATGGAGTTTCTGAGGTGACGAAAATGGCCTGTGAATTTTCACAGTTTTGTGACTGTACCAAAAAAATGAACTGTATAACTTTAAAATGTGAAATTGTATGGTACGTAAATTATATCTTAAATACATATAAGCACACAGACATATGTCAACAGACTTCAAACACGGTTGCAGTTTAAGCACATCATCTCTTAAATTTCCTAGGGGCTGAACTTTCAAGACAAAAACAATAATTTGTTGTCACTGCTGGATCAAACCTTTCCTGAAGGCACATATATACATAATATACATGAATGAACGTATAAATGAATGGATCAGTCTAAGCATCTACTACAAGAAACTGTCATGATCAATAACCATTAATTCCCATGATCACTAAGTATAGTTGCTCACTTGCATAGAATTCTAATAGATATATTTTCTCAGTTGAGGCTTTTGACAACCCCAAAGCATTAAAATAGGGCAGAAATGACTATTCATGTTTATTCCAGGGGGAAAATCTCAGAGAGATTTAAGAAACTTTTCTGAGGTTACACAGCTAGGAATGTCCTCCATTTTCTGTTACGTTCTTGAATTCTGGTCATCTGTTCTTCTGTACTTCACACAAGCTTGGCAATCTGGTGAATTTTTTTCCATCTCAGGCCAGATTGTGTGTCTATAAAATATTACCCTTGACCAAACCACAATATCAGACTTCAAACAGAGGTGTTATATAAACATATCTGTCATAAATTGCCCAGAAGTTGAGCTCTCACAACGAAAATAATAATTTTGTGACACTGGCATGGCTGGATCAAACCTTTCCTGAAGGCCAGAATACTGTGAGACATTTTAGTTATACAGCTGACCAATTCTATTACTTAAGTCAGATTGAATTTCTGTTGAATAGACACGCAGAAAACCCCAAGATCTTGACAGATACACCATCACCCCTTTGGTTCATGTCATATCTATGATGCACCATAGAATTAATCACCTTTGAATCATTTTTATTTGTTCAGGCAACAGATACTTGCAGCTACCTGCCAGAGTCCAAGGTCTTGGGCTTGTGGTCATGAAACAATCTTGCTTCCTTCAAGATCAGCTCTGACTATATCTTGGCTCAAAATTCTTTTCAAACACAGCATCTTGGGCTAGATCTGGAAGTGGACTGATTCGTAACATAGCCAGGGCAGGTCTGGGAACTGGCCCAACTTCAGCAGAAATTTGTTCAAATAAAACTGTGATTTGTCAGTGTTATTAGTCTGCAAGCAGTAGCCCTTTGAAGATTCCTTGTTTGCAGGGAGCTTTTCATTTAGTTAATTATAAGGCTGTCACTTGAAGGGTTCCAGAAGCCCCCTTGGTGAAGACTAGAGGGAAGGGATTACATGAGTGCTTTTCTCTCTGCTACAACACCCAAAACATGTGAAAAAGCTTGTTTTAATACCTTCTGCCTGAGGTGAGTACTATCTGTGCTGTGCTGTGCTTAGTCGCTCAGTCATGTCCGACTCTTGGCAACTGCATGGACTGTAGCCTGCTAGGCTCCTCTGTCCATGGGATTCTCCAGGCAAGAATACTGGAGTGGGTTGATACGTCCTCCTGCAGGGGATCTTTACAACCCAGGGATCGAACCCAGGTCTCCCTCATTGCAGGAGGATTCTTTATCAACTGAGCCACCAGGGAAGCCCAAGTATTATCTGACGCTGGCATCAATTTTCTCAGGCTGCCTTTCACAAGGCGACACCAAAGTCTCTACCCCCATGATACCTTGTGACACCATGGGCTGGGAAGCCGGAAAGGGAAGGTTTAAATGCCACCCAACCATTTCCTGGCCCTGTAACCTTGGGACACTTATATAACCTCTTTGTGCCTCGGTAGCCCCCATCTGGAAAATGGGAGAAATAAGAGTAGCTACCTCCTAGGGTTATTATGAAAATTAAATGACATCAGCATGTAAAGGAGAAGGCAATGGCACCCCACTCCAGTACTCTTGCCCGGAAAATCCCATGGATGGAGGACCCTGGTAGGCTGCAGTCCATGGGGTCACTAAGAGTCAGACACAACTGAGCGACTTCACTTTCACTTTCCACTTTCATGCATTGGAGAAGGAAATGGCAACCCGCTCCAGTGTTCTTGCTTGCAGAATCCCAGGGACGGGGAAGCCTGGTAGGCTGCAGTCCATGGGGTCGCACAGAGTCGGACACGACTGAAGTGACTTAGCAGCAGCAGCAGCAGCATGTAAAACATTAAGTTAGGCACCTGGCAGACAATAAAAGTTCAATAAATGCTACCTCTTATCATTGTTACTGTGTTACTATCAATTATCCCCCCCACTGAACAATCTCTTCCTCCTTTGGATCCCCACCACCCATCTTGTCTCCCTCACGTCCTTATCACATGTGCTCTGATATGGTTATTTATGCCCTTGTCAACAGCTCTCCTGATACACTATGAGGCCCTGAAGGCCAAGGCCATGCTGCATGTATTTTTGACACTATTTCCCATTCCCAGTCAGGCTGCAGGAAAGATCCAGGCTGCTGCCTTGCTTCTGTCTGCTTCCCCCCCGCCATCCTGGGTCCTGCAGAGATGTCCCTCGCATCCCTCACCTTTCCCACTCTTCTTGCTCATCACATGCACACACATTCATGCTCATCTCACAACATGCTTTCAGCCAACGATTAAAAACAAGTGGTATTTATGTAAATGTATGGCTGAGTCCCTTCACTGCTCATCTGAAACTATCACAACATTGTTAACCCGCGATAACCTCAGTACAAAATGATTTGGGTGTTAAAAAATATAATAAAAAACTTAAAAAAAAGTGTGTTTGGTAGGTATGAAATTTCAAGTATGGAAGGAGAAAAAGTCCTGGTTATCAGTTATACAATATCATGCCTACAATTCACTTAGAATGTGTTGAGAGGGTAGATCTCACATTCTGTGTTTTTTTAACCACAGTTTTTAAAAGAGCAATGAAATACTGATATGTGCTACAGTATGGATGAGCCTTGAAAACACTCTAAGCTTAAGTAGCCAGCCAGACCATGGGACTTCCCTGGAAGTCCAGTGGTTTTACCGCCAAGGGCATGAGTTCAATCCCTGGTTGGGGAAGGAAGTAAGACTCCACAAGTCATGTAGCATGGCCAAATAAATAAATAAGTAAAACCAGACCCGAAAGGCCACATATCATGTGATTCTTTAATATGCTGCTGCTGCTGCTAAGTCGCTTCAGTCATGTCCGACTCTGTGCGACCCCATAGACGGCAGCCCACCAGGCTCCACCGTCCCTGGGATTCTCCAGGCAAGAACACTGGAGTGGGCTGCCATTTCCTTCTCCAATGCGTGAAAGTGAAAAGTGAAAGGGAAGTCGCTCAGTCGCAACCCCATGGACTGCAGCCCACCAGGCTCCTCCATCCATGGGATTTTCCAGGCAAGACTACTGGAGTGGGGTGCCATTGCCATAGGCAAATCCATGGAGTAGAAAGTAAATCAGTAATTTCCAGGGCTAAAGGGATAACTGCTCATGGCTATGAGTTTCTTTGGGGATGGCGAAAATGTCCTAATATAAGACAGTGATGATGGATACACATTTCATGAATATACCAAAGCAAATGAACTGTACACTTTCAAATGGGTAATTTTATTGGCATGTAAATTATGTTTCAATAAAGCTGATTTAAAACAAAAACAAACAGCACTGAAAGGACCCAATACCTCTGCAGTGACCTAAATGGGAAGGAAATCCAAAAACAAGGGGATATATGTATTCACAGCTGATGGACTTTGCTATACACTAGAAACTAACACAACATTGTAAAGCAACTATATTTGATTTTTTTTTTTTAAGTTCCCAGAGCCAGGCTAACCCTTCTTGGGGAACCTCTGTCTGCAAGGAACAGAAATGATGGTGGGGAACTGAAGCAGAAACAGACATGATTGGATGGACCCCGAGCAGCAGCTTACACAGGATGGAATGGCTGAGAACTCGAACTGGAAGTAGGGTTGGGATCAGATGACAGGAGCCAAGCTCCCTCCTTGTCTCCCCGAGCGCCCTGTGGAAAGAATATGCTGGACTGTAAGAATGGGCAGAGGCCAGGCCTGGGGAGAACTCTGATTGGCCCAACGTGGTCACGTGACCATCAACAGTCCGTCCCACCAAGACGCAGCCAATGAAGGGAACAAAATTCTCCAAACGGAAATTGAGGTACTTTAAAGAAGAAGGCCGGAGAAGGTAATGGCACCCCACTCCAGTACTCTTGCCTGGAAAATCCCATGGATGGAGGAGCCTGGTAGGCTGCAGTCCATGGGGTCACTAAGAGTCAGACATGACTGAGCGACTTCACTTTCACTTTTCACTTTCATGCATTGGAGAAGGAAATGGCAACCCCCTCCAGTGTTCTTGCCTGGAGAATCCCAGGGACGGGGGAGCCTGGTGGGCTGCCATCTATGGGGTTGCACAGAGTCAGACACGACTGAAGCGACTTAGCAGCAGCAGCAGCAAAGAAGAAGGCTGGGCTTCCTGGGTGGCACTAGTGGTAAAGAACCCACCTGCCAATGCAGGAGGCATAAAAGACGTGGCTTCCATCCCTGGATTAGGAAGATCCCCTGGAGGAGGGCATGGCAACCCACTCCAGTGTTCCTGCTTGAAGAATCCCATGGACAGAGGAGACTGGCAGGCTACAGTCCATGGGGTTACAAAGAATCAGACATGACTGAAGCGACTGAGCACGCATGCACACATGCAAGGAAGGAGGTTAAAGGCTAGCTGTCTTAGCTCAGGTTGCCATTGCAAAATAGCATAGGCTGAGTGACTACACCAATAGGCATTTACTTCTTACAGTTCTGGAGGCTAAGAAGTCCAAGGTCAAGGTCAAAGTGCCAGGTGATTCGGTTCACCATAAAGGCTTCCTGGCTTGCAGGTGGCCACCTTCCTGCTGTGACCTCACATGGCAGAGCGAGCTCTGATGTCTGTTCTTCTTATAAGGGCATTAATGCCATCGTGGGGGCTCCACCCTCATGAACCCCTCTAAACCTAATCACCTTCCAAAGTCTCCACTCCCTAAAACCATCTTATTAGGGGTTTGGCTTTCAACATAGGAATTCTGGGAGGACAAAAACATTTAGTCCATAACAGAAGTGAATGTGGTAAGTGTCATTCTCACAACTGTGGGTCTGAAAAGTAACGGTGAGGAAGGTCAAAAAGCCCGAAACTAATGACCCCAGGCTCTGCAGTTTTGTATCCTGCAGATACAAAACTTTGCAGACTCTGGTTCCCACTGTCCTTGAGCAGATCCTTGAGCCCCTCTTGGCCTCAGCTGACCCCTCCTGCCTCCTAGGGCTATTGTCTTGAGAACCCAAGGTCACATGCATAAAGTGACAACAGGATAGTGCTGGCACATGATGGCTGGGACGTGTGGGGTGTTTCCTGCTTGTCTGGTAGGGAGCCTGGCCAGGGCAGGCAAGGGGGGCCAGGTGTCAGTCCTCAGGAGGCAAGTCTGGCCATGGCCAGAGGCCTCCATGCTGGGAGCACGGATGTCAATGTTGCCATGGCAACCACTGATCCCATTTTAATTACTCTTACTGGCCTGAAGTGGAGGCCCTGGGTTCTCAGTCTCAGCCAGGCTGGACGATACAACTCCCCAGCAGAGAAAGGCCAGCTCTGGCAGGGATGTGTGATCACACCTGACAGCCACTCGACTCACAGGGCTTGGCCGAAACCTGACTTGGTGAGTTCACTTGCTGTTCCCCAGGGGAACAGTTCTAGTGCAATGGTCTGATTTACCGGATGCTCTGGTTTTATTAGCATTTTAGAATGCGAGGATATCACCTTTCTTCCCCTTCTTTCTCCTTCTTCCTCCTCCCTCATGAAAACACCTTATTAGGCCTTTTGGGCTCCATTACCTCTTCAATTTTTTTTTTAATATTTATTTACTTATTTTATTTGGCTGCATCAGATATCATTGCATCATGAAAGATCTTTATTTGCAGCACGCAAAGTCTTACTTGCCACATGTGGGATATAATTCCCTGACCAGGGATTGAACCTGGGTCCCCTACATTGGGAGCACAGAGTCTTAGCCACTGGACCACCAGGGAACTCCCATCTCAGTTTTATTTCTGGCCACTCCACTGGCTCCACACACACAGTTAATTTCATCATATCTCTGGACTTTTGTCCCTGCTGTCCCTTCTTCTCTGAGGCCAAACTAGCTTATCCCCACTCCCACAACCAAGGCCTCCTCATCTATTAAAACTTAGCTCAAGAGTCACCTCCTCCAAGAAGTCCTCCCAACCACCTCCTGTCCCTAATTATATGCTCCATTCCTGGACTTCTTTGTATAATGCCATTTATGAACATCCATTTGATATCAATTTATCTATGTCCATGCCTGACTCACCCATGACACCATCACCTCATTTTTGCCATTGAACCTCCAGCTCCGAGGGTGACACATAGCAACAACTCAGCTAAGCAAAGAATGAATCTTGGGAGCTGACTACAGACATATCACAAAGGCAAAGGGACATACTGCCAGCAGGAAAAGTCATACATTATAAGGGGTTGGTTGGAGGAAAATGGCATGAACCCCGTGCATGGTATCAAGGTCCCCACTCAGCTCCTCCTCCATGGCAGTTCAAGGGCTCCCATATTTCCTCCCTCATGGTCAACCACTTCCCACCTCCAGGCCTCTGCATGTGCTGTTTCCTCTCCCTGGATTGGCCTCCCCTCAAAATGCCCTCCAGGCTCTCCCTGTCTTATTAAACTCCTATATGCACACAGGAGTTATGTATAACTATAGCATCTTCTCTTCTTCCAGGAAGCCTTCCCTGATTCCCTTCTCCCATTTCTTTGGCCTTGCCTATTCCCAGCTTAAAGCCTCTGTCACACTACATAACAGTTACGTGTGGAAGTTCTGTCATTCCCTTTGGATAGTGTGATCTCTAAAGAGCAAAACCTGACTTCTATTCATCAGGGTATTTCCAGGACCTGGTCAGTGCCTAGCACACAGCCGTCTAATTACCCAATGCTCCATCTTACCCTCCACAGGCTAACCTCCAAGGGCCTCGAACAAATCAGCTCACCTCTGCACGTCTTAGTTTGCATGTCCACAAAACGCTGGTGACAGGTTATTGTGAAAGTGAAATGTGCATCCGGCATGACGTACGTGCTCAACACAAGTTACGTACCGTGACCCTCCAGGGGGGCAACACTTTAACAACTGTTAAAGGTAAGATGTTGATGAATTCCTGTTATTATGACAAAAGTCTGGCTAGAGGAGGAAGTATGAGATCAAGAGGCTGTTTATTCAGTAAATGGTTAAAGCCTCACCACTATCAGATACAGAAAAGAAAATCTGCTGAGAGTGAAAGGAGAGTGAGAATCTCCCATCACGGATTGACAGCTCACATTCTATTCCCCTCGCCCCACTCCAAAATTCATAACTGCTTTTAGAGCTCAGTTCAGCTCATTTTTATTCAATTTTTGAGTGATGAGCCAAACACGTGGCTCAGAAGTCAAAGCAGCATAAAAGCGTTCACATGCTACAAATGCTGGAGAGGGTGTGGAGAAAAGGGAACCCTCCCACACTGCTGGGAATGTAAACTGGTACAGCCATATGGAAAACAGCATGGAGGTTCCTCAGACAATGCAAAAGAACTACCATATGACCCAGCAACCCAGCTTCTGGGTATATATCCAATTGTTTGTTGTTGTTCAGTTGCTAAGTCCTGTTGGACTCTGCAACACCATGGATTGTAGCATGCCAGGCTCCTCTGGAGTTGGCTCAGATTCATGTCCAGGGAGTTGGTATGCTATCTGACCATCTCATCCTCTGCTGTCCCCTTCTCATTTTGCCTTCAATCTTTCTAAGCATCAGGTCTTTTCCGAAGAGTTGGCTCTTCGCATCAGGTGGCCAAAGTATTGGAGCTTCAGCTTCAGTATCAGTTCTTCCAATGAATATTCAGGGTTGATTTCCTTTAGGATTGACTGGTTGGATTTCCTTGCAGTCCAAGGGACTCTCAAGTGTCTTCTCCAGCACCACAATGAGAAAGTGTCAATTCTTCAGCGCTCAGCCTTCTTTATGGCCATGCTCTCACACCTGTACAGGACCACTGGAAAAACCATAGCTTTGACTAGAAGCTATGGACTTTTGTCAGACCGTCTCTTTTTAATACTCAGTCTAGGTTAGTCATAGCTTTTCTTCCAAGGAGCAAGGGTTTTTTAATTTCATGGCTGAAGTCACTATCTGCAGTGATTTTTGAGCCCAAGAAAATAAAATATGTCACTGTTTCCACTTTTTATATCCAGAGAAAACTCTAATTCAAAAAGATGCATACATCCCAATGTTCATTGCAGCACTACTTGCAATAGTCAGGATATGGAAGCCACTTCTATCCACAAATGAATGGAAAAAGAAGATGTGGTACATATATACAATGGAATATTACTCAGCTATAAAAGCAATGAAATAATGCCATTTGCAGCAACATTGGTGGAGGTCATGTTAAAATGAGATTATCATGTTAAGTGAAGTAAATCAGGGCTTCCCTTGTAGCTCAGCTGGTAAAAGAATCCACCTGCAGTGCAGGAGACCAGGCTTTGATCCCTGGGTCAGGAAGATCCCCTGGAGAAGGGAAAGGCTACCAACTCCAGTATTCTGGCCTGGAGAATTCCATGGACTGTACAGTCCATGGGGTCACAAAGAGTCGGACACGACTGAGCAACTTGCACTTTCACTTGCACTTTTCACAGCTGCTTTACAATGTCGTGTTATTTTCTGTTGCACAGCAAAGTGAATCCACTTATACATAGATCCCCTCTGTTTTGGATTCCCTTCTCCTTTAGCAGAGACATGGATGGACCTAGAGACTGTCACGCAGATGGAAGTAAGTCAAAAAGAGAAACACATCTATGTGGAATCTAAGAGAATGGTGCAGATGAACCTATTTGCAAAGCAGAAACAGAGACACACGTGTAGAGAAAAAAATATATGAACACCCAAAGAGGAAACGGGGGGTGGGATGAATTGGGAGATTGGAATTTACATTCATACAGTAATATGCATAAAATAGATAACTAATGAGCACCTCATCTATAGCACAGGGAACTCTACTCAATGCTCTGTAGTGACCCAAAACAAATTTTTTTAAAGGCACACAGGGAGACCACACCTGTCCCCATACATCTTGCCCCACACATACACACGATCAATGTATAGCCTCTTGGGGTATCTTTTCTTCATCCTCCCAGTGTGTCCTTAATCAAACACATGTAAATCCAAATGCATACTCTGATCCACCTCTCTTTCTGACACTGTCTCGCAGTTGGTTTTCGCCATTCAACACGTCACTCTGGGGACCTTCTCTATCAGGATATGGCATGTGCCATTGTTGGGGGTGGAGAGCGGGCCTTCACAGCTTACATCCCCACCCCCATCAATGGAGCCACATATCCCTCTGGTCTAAAGTGACCTTCCAGAAATGAATTCCAAGTGTGATTTTCTTCTGTTTAAACCCCTTCCACAATTTCCACCACTCTAAAGAAAAACACCAAAACTTCACCTTCTCCCCTACTCCTGCTCCCTGGCCCCAGGACCCCTGAGACCTTGCCTGACCTGCCTGCTGATCTGTCCACATCCTTCTCCACTTCCTCTCCCACTTTTTCTCTGCTCTGGCCATGCAGATCTCCTGTCCATCCCTCCAAAGACCCAGCCACGAACCCCTTGCCCAAGGCTTTCCCAGAACCATGCAGTTCCCTCTGCTGATCCATGTTCCACCTGCTCCCCTCCTTCAGCTGCTGTCTCCTACTTGTCCTCTGGGTCTCTGCTCTAGCAAGGAGGAACGGGAAAGTGTTCCCTGACCCCTGACACCATGCGCCCCCTCCATTGCATTCCTCACTCCACATGGTATAAAGATACTTTTATCAGCACCCCCACGTCTAGATGATTAGTGCCCAGGCTCCCCAAGCAGACACACAGCTACAGAGAAGAAGAAACTTGTTCCCCTTGCTCATCACTGAATCCCCAGTGCCTGTAAGCCCTTGGCACTGGTTTGCAGTAGACATGTTTATGGAATGAAGGGAGGAGAGTGGTGAGAAAGAGAAAAGGGCAGGGAGGGAGGGAAAGAGGCAAGAGGGAAAGGGAGGAAGCAAGGGTGAGGAGGGCTTGAGAGGAAGGCGAAGAAACAGAGAGGAGGGGAGGTGAAGCTGGAGGGAGGAGGTGCGGGGAGGGGCTGGGTATGAAATGGATTTATTAAGCAAACTTCCTGTATCTGGCCCTACACTAGACACTGGGACGGAGGGAGAGGGAATGATAAATAGAAAAAAAAAAAAAAAAACGCCCTGTTTGCAGTCTAGCTGGAGATGATTCATTTACACAAGAAAATGCAACTAGAGTTCAAGACTACAGAAGATCAGGGCCCAGTGCTAAACAAGCACACCCAGCAAACATACTCATGAAGACTGTGATGCCTGTTCTGACCTATTTATAAAGCATTTCTTCAAAGATTTCATAAACATGTGGTCCCAAGTGCTATATAATTAGAAATCCTAATTCCTATTTCTAAACCTTTGCACTTCACCGTTTCTCTTTAAATGTAAACTATCTTTCTGGGGTTGTTTTTTAATCAAAAAAGCATCTTCATTCGAAATAAAGACCATCATCTTCTGCCCCAAATTTGTATTTAGAGTGTTTAAACTGTTGGTTTAAGGGTGAGTGTCCAGGGCTTCAGCTTTCCTGGTGTCTCAGATGGTAAAGAATCCACCTGCAATGCGGGAGACGTGGGTTCGACTCCTGGGTTGGGAAGATCCACTGGAGGAGGGCATGCCAACCCACTCCAGTTTTCTTGCCTGGAGAATTCCCATGGACAGAGGAGTCTGGTGGGGTACAGTCCGTGGGGTCACAAAGAGTCAGACACGACTGAGCGACTAAGCTCAGCACAGTTCAGGGCAGCATGAAGCAAAGAGCTAGGCAGCAGCTGGGGGGCTGGGGTCTCCTGGACTGTGAACCAATTTTCTGGGTCATCCTGAGCAATCGATGCCCCGCCCCCCGTGCTTCCAAGGGTTTTGGTTTCCTCTTCCACACAAGGAGCTGAATGAACTGATGAATAAAGGACGTCCCAGCCCTAACAGTGATTATCTCCTTCTGCCCTGGTTATTCCACCCCAAAAGAGAAGACCTCTTAATAAGAGTATGAGCCCCCTTTATTTTTTAAAAAATACTTATTTATTTATTTGGTTGAGCCAAGTCTTAGTTGCTGCGTGCGGGATCTTTTTTCCTTTGTGGCATGCAGGATCCTTAGTTGCAGCGTATGAGATCTAGTTCCCTGACCAGGGATTGAATCCAGGTGCCCTGCATTGGGAGTGCGGAATCTTAGCCACTGGACCACCAGGGAAGTCCTTTTCTTCCCTAGCTGCCCTGAGAATTTCCTCCTCCAAAGAAAAGACGAGTGAGGACATCATTTCAGTTGAGGTTTCTAGAGTGTTTACAGAATCACAGGCTTCCCTCTGCTGGTGTGGACACCCCAGGGGCTACACCCAGTAAATGTCCTCTGAATTAGTGAAATGAATGAATAAATGAACAAACTGACTTAACGAATCTTGCCCAGAAAAGCCAACAAGCTTACCAGCCCCCTGCACAGAGTGGGACTGGGCCCAGTTCCTCAGGGCTTGCACTGCACTGCTTTCTCTGGGAACCAGGTTCTTTATTAATCCAATAAAATATTTATCGAGCATCTGTTATGAACCCAGCACTGAAAAATCTAACATTGAACAGACAAGTCTAAATAATCTTTTAGAACATAAATCAGATCACATTGCTCTCCAACATAAAATCCTTCAGTAGCCTCCTAATGCAATAAGTATAAGATTAAGAACTGCCCCCCACCTCTGCTGCCACGGCCTTTAAGGCCATGGTCAAGTCTTTCTCTATGACATTATCTATTGTCACTGTGCTCTTTGTCCCCTAGGCCCAGCTGCACCAGCTGAGATCAGCTGAACCACAGCCAACCCTCAGTCCCAGCTATCATGTGAGAAAGTAACTGTTGATGTAAGGTCCTGAGATGTTTTTGGAGGGGAGAGAGTTATTTGTTACACAGCTTTATTGCAGTAATAGCTGACTGAAACAGAGTGCTGTCGTTTACTAGAAGCCGAATCTTAGGAAAGTCACTTAACCTCTTTGAACCTTAATATGCTTTAAATTTTTTGAAGATATATATGTCTCTTCTCCATTTACCTCCAGTGACAGTGGGATGACAAATAAAAAAGGCTTTGGAAACTGCCAAAACCTGTTGCAAATATAAGATAGACTATTCAGCAACAGTCTTGCCCACCCAGACCCAGAGGAAGGTCCGTGCTGTCCTGACCATGAAGCATGCCTCAGCAGGCCAGTACCAGCCGCCGTATGAAGACATACGGTGTCCAGCACATACACACTCTGAACCAAGGCCCATAGTCCCAGCCTGACAAAGATTAGGGCTTCAGAGAGACATTTCCACAGGGCAGCAATCAAAAGACATTTTTGCTTCTAAAACTACCTGTGGGAAATTATCATGAATACACACAAGGTTGGCAGCACAAAGCTGCCCATTATAACTTTGTTCATGATGGAAAATGAGAAACAAGCTAAATGTTCAACAACAAGGAACTGGGTACATCCACACGATGGAATATAATACAACCATTCAAAATAATGTCAGCTGGGGAATTTTTTTGCAAGCAATGCTTGTTGGAAAACTAGAAAATTCATGGAGTTGATTCAGGAGCCAATTTGAGCAAAACAACAAAGCAAATAGGCAGAATTTTGGTTCCTCTATTTACGCTTCAATTAAAGAAGCTCTATTTTGATTCATACTATGGATTGAATGTTTATGGCCCCACCTAAATGTATATGTTGAAGCCCTAACCCTCAACATGATAATAATAGGGGATGAGGCTTCGGGGGTGATTAAGATTAGATGAAGTGATGGGGCTGAAGACCTCATGATGGGTTAGTGCCCCTATGAGAACACAGCAAGCAGGTGACTATCTGCAAACCAGGAAGCAAGCTCTCTCAGGAACCAAATTGACTGACATCTTGATTTTGGACTTCCCAGGCTCCAGAACTATAAGAAATAAGTCTCTGTTATTTAAGCCACTCAGTCTATGGTTTTCATTATAGCAGCCCAAGCAGATTAAGACAATCTGTCTAATAAATTTCATTTCCAAAGACAGTGCTTGCAGAAACGGTCCAGGAGCTGCTTAAACAAGTTTGAAAACCATCACTAGAGGAGAATGTCAAGGTGCCTCTGCTGAGTTGTGAAAGGGAAATGGCCAGTTACAAAATAGCTTGTATAGCATTATTTTAGTTTGTAATAAGGAGAGAGAGAGAGAAAAAAAACAGATAAGATAAATATGCCCCAATATGTTAGCAGTGTTTATCACTAGGAGGTAAGATTAAAAGTCTCTTGCTTTGATGAATGCTTTTCTACTTTTTTCAACTCTCTCCTTTTTATTTTTAATCTTTTGGCTGCACCCACATGGCATGTGGGATCTTAGTTCCCTGTTCAAGAATCAAACCTGCACCCTCTGCATTGGCAGCATGGAGCCTTAACCACTGGACCACCAGTTAAAAGTTTCTTTTGATTGCTTTTTGGCTTCCCTGGTGGTTCAGATGGAAAAGAATCTGCCTGCAAATGCAGGAGACCCAGGTTCAATTCATGGGTCAGGAAGATCCCCTGGAGGAGGGCATGACAACCCACTCCAGTACTCTTGCCTGGAGAATCCCATAGACAGAGGAGCCTGGAGGGCTACAGGCCATGGAGTCGCAAAGAGTCAGACATGACTAAGCAACTAACTCTTTTTGATTGCTTCATTTTGCTTATTGAAACATTCTAAATGTTTGGTGATGAATAAAACTATAGGAATAAGAAGCAATACACAAATATACTTTTTCTGTGTGTCTATAATAAATCAGTCATGCCATTATGAGGAAAAGTGAACTCATGGTCTTTGGCATCCCAGAATTAGTCTCTGTAAATGCAATCCCTCCTCCCCTCCCCAACACCCCAGTGGGAACAGAGACACACATCAGCTCAAAGCCTGGAGGGGCAGGCTATCCTCAGAGGTGTGATGAGCACTGGAGAGAAGGCTGCTTACGGAAGGAGTCACCTGACAAGGAAACCAGGGAGCAATGACCACTAAGTGGTCAATCCTAATGTGCCCATTGGCTGGAGTGCAGGTTGGGGAGAGCGTGGGCACCCCCACAGGAAGAGATGCAGTTAAAAATGAAGACTGAGGAGGCAACTTACTAAGTCCTCAGGGAGAAACAAGTGGAAACATCAAGCAGGAGGAAAAAAACCAGCAGTCCACACCTCCTGGCTTCAGTTTTCCTATCTTCTAAAAGGAGATACACTACTATTGTAAGGAAAGAGCATCAGAAATACGCACGGACCTGTTTACCTGAGCCTGGTACATAATAGGTGCTCAACACGTGTCTTCATTTATTCCCTGCCCTCTGGGGATGACAATAAGACAAGTCCACTTGACAAAATGAGTTGATGAAAGCATCATGCTTTATACTGTGGCCTCTGCAATTTTACTGTGGCCTCCAGAATTATAATCTCTGGACTGTCATCCCTGCTTCACCATTGAATGGCTGTGTCATTTGAGACCTGTCATTTAACCTCTCTGACCCTTGGTTTCTTCATCTCCAAAACAGAAACAGTAGCAATCGGGATGCCTATCATGCAGAGTGATTTTTTAGAATTAAATAACATTTAAAAATGTGAAGTAATCAGCACAGGATCTATTCAGCCCCTAGGATGTGCCCTGTAAGAAATATCTACTATTACTCTTCATTACCATAAATAAGAATTAAGAAAAAAGTTCCACTGGGCTGATGGGAAGGTGTCAAGAAAAATGAAGTGGGTAACATAATCCCCATCAAAACACCATGCATGCACACACTGCTACTATGCTATCTTCTAAAAACACAAATCTATCCACATCACCCCTCATTCGATGGCTACCCATTGTCCTCTGGATAAAATTGAGGTTCCTTAAGCAATCTGAACCCTGCCCACATTTCCTGTCTCATGAGCTGTTATTTCCCCCATGTGAACTCTATGCGTCTTTAAGGACTGAGACGCTCTGACTCTGTGCCTTTGCACTGTCTGTTCCCTCCGCCTGCCATGCCATTCCCCATGCCTATTTTCACACTCTGTACATTTCCAGTTTAATGTTGCCATCCCGAAAACTCATCCTTCAAGTTTCAATCCATCTTGTCCCTTCTGAACGGTCTTCCTTGATTATCCCTCCACTATCCCAGGCTGAGACCAGATCACGTGCTCCTCACTTCAGTAACAATTCCCAGAAAGCCTGAACCCTGAGGCTGTCTCTACCCCGAGGCAATAAGAGAGGAATGTTGCTGTTCAGTCGTTAAGTCCTGTCCAACTCAACAGAACTGCCCCACGTCAGGCTTCCCTGTCCTTCACAATCTCCCAGAGTTTACTCAAACTCATGTCCATTCATTCGGTGATGCCACCCAACAATCTCATCCTCAGTTGCCCTCTTCTCTTCCTGCCCTCAATCTTTCCCAGCATCAGGGTCTTTTCCAATGAGTCAGCTGTTCACATCAGGTGGCCATAGGATTGGAACTTCAGCTTTAGCAACAGTCCTTCCAATGAATATTCAGTGTTGATTTCTTTTAGGATTGATTGGTTTGATCTCCTTGCTGTTCAAGTGACTCTAAAGAGTCTTCTCCAAAACCACAATTCAAAAGCATCAATTCTTCAGCGTTCAGCTTTCCTTATAGTCCAACTCTCACATCCACTCATGACTACTGCAAAAACCATAGCTTTAACTAGACAGACCTTTGTCCAGCAAAGTGATGTCTCTACATTTTAATACTCTGTTTAGTATTAGTATTGTCATAGCTTTTCTTCCAAGGAGCAAGTGTCTTTTAATTTTGTAGCGGGAGTCGCCATCTGCAGTGATTGTGGAACCCAAGAATATAAAATCTGCCAGTGTTTCCACTTTTTCCCCATCTGTGTAAGAGAGGAATAGGTCTTGCTTATGTCTACGTAGCCTATGTGAGGTCCTCTGTGGGTAAGAGATGAGTATAAATTAATGAATCAAATATTCAATAAATCAATGTCCTTATGCCTCCTGATGGCTAAGAGCACTTAGAGCCAGGGGCCTGGGTTCCAACCCAACCTCAGCACTGATGAACTTGGCATCCTTGGGCCAATGACTCCACCTTTCTATGTTAGGTTCTCACCTATCACGTGGGGCTCATCTTAGTTCTACCTTCCTGCATCGTCATGCAGATTAATCAATGTGTAAGAAGCACTCCAAACACCGCCTAGCACAGAGTAGGCACCATACAAGCACTGGCTGTTTTTACTTGTAGGCCTTCTTCCACATGCCACCTTCTCAAAAAGACCACTCCTGACCACCTTATCTGTGATATCCCACACATACCATCACTTTCTATTCTTTTGCCCCTTTAATTCTTTTCACACACCTTATCATTTGGCAAACTTGCATGATTTTCTTATTTATTGAAAGTTGATAATTAGGAGATCCCTGGTGGTCCAGTGGTTAAGAATCCACCTGCCAATGCAGGGGACACAGGTTCAATCCCTGGTCTGGAAAGATCTCATATGCCTTGGGGCAACTAAGCCCAGGTGCCATGACTACTGAAGCCCTCCTACGTAGAGTCTATGCTCTGCAACAAAAGGAGCTTCTGCAGTGCGAAGCCCGTGCACCACGACTAGAGAAGCCCCCACTCACTGCAACTAGAGAAAGCTGGCATGCTGCACCAAAGAGCCAGAGCAGCCAAAATAAACAGGTAATTCTTTTAAAAAATGAGTATTAGTCTTCCCCACTAGCATACCAAGCCTGACAATACATGGTTCTTAAAACAGGCTCAGTGAACAATACACACTCAATAAACATTTGTCAAGGGGCTTTGCAAGTGACTCAGTGGTAAAGAATCTGCCTGCCAAGCAAGAGACACAGGAGACATGGATTTGATCCATGGGTTAGGGAGACACCTTAGAAAAGGGACTGGAAACCCACTCCAGTATTTTTGCCTGGAAAATCCCATGGATAGAGGAGCCTGACGGGCTACAGTCATGGAGTCACAAAAGAGTCAGACACAACTTAGGGACTGAGCACACACACAAACATTTGTCAAAGGAAGAGGACAAAAAGGAAGAAGATGTCAATTCTTCCTTGAAGAAATAAGATTCTGATTGGAGGAGACTGAAGACTGGGGAGACCACTCCAACACATCAATGGGTAAAAACAATCGAGAAGAATTGACTGCAAACCAGCTGAAGGGGCCTTTAGAAGAGTCTCAGCATTTACAAAGAGGGGCAGGGCCATGGGGGTGCCAGAGGAAATGCACAGAGACATCGGAGACATTTGAGTCCAGCCCAAATAGGTCACAGAAAGTTCTCTGGAGGCCAGAGAATCATTTTAATTGAGCGATTCCACCTTGAGAAAGCAGGAGTTGCAAAGATGTCATTTCCCCAGGATTCTGTATTAATTATTTCCTGGCCTAAGGCATTCCATGTTAATTGGCCTCAATTGGAAAATTTCATGTTTGTGTTTGTATTGGCAAAAGTTGGGGGGCGGGGAAATGTATCATTTTTTTTCCCACTTTAGTCAAGTTTATTTTTTTATTTTTTTTAATTTAAATTTATTTATTTTAATTAGAGGCTAATTAGTTTACAATATTGTATTGGTTTTGCCATACATCAACATGTATCATTTTTAAAAATCACTTAAATCCTCAAGATGACACTGCTACCGCCATCCAGGGTAGACCAGTTGCACAGACGTGCAGAATACTAAGTAATATTTTTAAATGTTATATTGATGTGCATATGTACCTCTCCTACAATCCTGAGAAGGAAATAAATGTTTGGTCCTGTTTTCCTTCCTTCTGCATATTTCTCCACCTGTAGTCTCACAGTCCAAGCTCCCTAAAATAAAGTTTCCCCCTCAAAGCTTCCTCTTTTATAAACAAAATAGCTAGCAGTTAGTAATAAAACCTGGGGAAAATCATTTTGGAAAAAAAAAATTCCTAATCAGGAGAAAAATAGAGGCATATAGACCCCTCC
Source organism: Bos mutus (assembly GCF_027580195.1). Taxonomy (NCBI): domain Eukaryota; kingdom Metazoa; phylum Chordata; class Mammalia; order Artiodactyla; family Bovidae; genus Bos; species Bos mutus. Next base: position 30,350,152 of record NC_091641.1, read on the forward strand.
ACCACCACCATGCTTATCTGGTATAAGCACTGACTGCTAACAGTTCTCAGCTGTTATTTTTCCCTAAAGCAGGGATCAGAAAACTACAGCCCACGGGCCAAGTCAAGCCCACCACATGGTTTTATCAAGAATCCTTTACTGGAACATGACCATGACCATTAATGATTTATGTTTGGTCTATGGTTGCCTCCCCAATAACTGAAGAATTGAAATTGCAGTGGAGATTGTATGGCTTAACAAAGTCTAGAATATTTGCTCTCTGACCTTTTATGGAGTCTGCCAACCCCTACTCCAGAGCAATATTGTCCAGTAGAAATATAATGTGAAGCAGATGCAAACTATTATATACAGAATCAGTAAACCACAAGCCCTATTGTACAGCACAGGGAACAATATTCAATATCCTGTGATAAACCATAATGTAAAAGAATATGAAAAGAATGAATATATATATATAGTTAGGATAGCAAGGAGATAAAACCAGTCAATCCTAAAGGAAATCAATCCTGATGATTCACTGGAAGGACTGATGCTGAAGCTGAAGCTCCAATACTTTGGCCGCCTGATAGGAAGAACTAACTTATTGGAAAAGACCCTGATGCTGGGAAAGATTGAGGGCAGGAGGAGAAGGGGGCGACAAAGGATGAGATGGTTGGATGGCATCATCGACTGAATGGACATGAGTTTGAGCAAACTGCAGGAGATAATGAAAGACAGGGAAGCATAGCGTGCTGCAGTCCATGGGATCGCAGAGTCAGAAACGACTTAGCCACTGAACAACGTGTACCTGAATCACTTTGCTATATAGGAGAAATTAATACATTGTAAATCAACTATACTTCAATACTATAAATTTAAACAAATGAATGTAACTCAAATGCATTTCAAAAATTTTTAAAGAAATTATGTGAGCCACATATATAATTTCAAATTTTCAAATAGCCATATTAGAAAAATGAAATTAATTTTAAAAATCTATTTTATTTAACCTGGTATACTCCAAATGTTATTTCAACATGTAATCTACTTTATAATTACTAAGGAAATGTAGACATCTCTTTCTTCACACTAAATCTTCAAAATATGATGAGTATTTTATACCTACAACACATCACAGTTAAAACTAGCCACATTTGAAGTGCTTCATAGCTACATGTGGCTATGAGCTACCACATTGGAAAGGACTACTCAAGAGAGTCTCCTTTAGTTGACTAGGAGAGGTTTACCCAGAGGTTTTACACATGAGAAATAACATAAAATACACATATTGGTCTCTGCCCCTGGTTTCTGGCACAGAGCCCCTGAAACCTTAGTAATTTCCTAAGTGATATGAGCACTAATAGCATCTTTTTTCATAGTCTTTTCCATTATGGCTTATTATTGGAGGCCTCCCTTGAGACTCAGTAAAGACTCCACCTGCAATGCAGCAGACCGGTTTCAATCCCTGGGTGGGGAAGATCCCCTGGAGGAGAGCATGGCAATCCACTCCAGTACTCTTGCCTGGAGAATCCCATGGACAGAGAGGCCTGGTGGGCTCCAGTCCATGGGGTCGCATAGAGTCAGACACAACTGAGCGACTAACATACACATGGCTTATTACAATATATTGAATATAGATCCCTGGGCTATACAGTAGGACCTTGTTTGAAGTGTCAAAGTCACTTAGTCGTGTCCAACTCTTTGCAACCCCATGGACTATACAGTTTATGGAATTCTCCAGGCCAGAATACTGGAATGGGTAGCCTTGTCCCTTCTCCAGGGGCTCTTCCCAACCCACGGATCGAACCCAGGTCTCCCACAATGCAGGTGGATTCTTTACCAGCCGAGCCACAAGGGAAGCCCAGGACCTTGTTTCTCCATTCTGTATATACTAGTTTGCATCCGCTAATCCCAAACTCCAAGCCAGCTCCCCTCCACCCTCCCTTCCCCTTGGCAACCACAACTCTATTCTCTATGTCTGTGTAAATAAGATCATCTGCATCATATCTGAGATTCCACATGTAAGTGATATCATTTGGTTATTTGTCTTTCTCTGACTTACTTCATTTAGTATGATACTCTCTAGATCCATCCATGTTGCTGCCAATGGCACTAGTTCATTCTTTTATGACTGAGTAGTGACCCGTTATATACATACACCACGTGACCTGTTATATACATACACCACGTGACCCGTTATATACATACACCACGTCGTCTTTATCCATTCGTCTGTCAATGCACATTTCAGTTGTCTCCATGTCTTGGCTATTGCAAATAGTGCTGCTACAAACATTGGGGTACAAGAGGATCTTTTGTTCTAATATTTGGTCTTTGACCACAGGTCCTAACACAGAGCTCCTAAATTCTTTGAAATTTCCCTGATGGGTGAAAGGAATGTCTTTTGTTCTAATGAGGCAATGCTTGATGGGGTCCTGGATGGGGGCTGGCCACTGGAAAGATCAAACTATGATAAGAAGCTTGGGAGTTTCAGCCCCATTCCTTATCCTCCAGGAAGGGAAAAGTGGGGGTAAAAATTGACTTAAGGATCCATCACACTTACGGGATGAAGCCTCCATAAAGAGTCCAATGGTATGTGAATCAGAAAACTTCCAGGTTGCTGAAGACATGAAGGAGCTTGAAGCTGTGTATACCACCTCCCCACACCTTGCCCCATGTCTCTTTGCCGTCTGGATGCTCCTCTGCATCTCATCAAATTGTTGTTGTTGCGTCGCTCAGTCATGTCTTACTCTTTGCGACCCCATGGACTGAAGCCCACCAGGTTCCTCTGTCCATGGGATTTCCCAGGCAAGAATGTTGGGGTGGGCTGCCATTTCCTTCTCCAGAGGATCTTCCTGATCCAGGGATCGAACCCACATCTCCTGCACTGGCAGACAGGTTCTTTACTGCTGAACCATCAGGGAAACCCACATCTCATCATACTCTTTTATGATAAACTGATAAAAGGAAGGAAGTGTTTCCTGGAGTTCTTTAAGTCATTCTAGCAAGTTGTTGAACTCAAGGAGCAGGTCATGGGAAGCCTGGTTTATAACCAGTCAGGCAGAAGTACTGGTGACATCCTGGGACTTGCAATTGACATCAGAAATATGTCTGATCTGTGATCTGAGCTTCCTCCCATTAATGTCATAATTGAACTGTAGGACAACCAGCTGGTGTCACAGAGAATCGTTTGGTGTGGGAAGAATAACCCTACACATCTAGTGGGAGAAGTGGTGTCAGTGTGATCGTAAAGGAGACTCACACAGGAAGAAGAGTAGGTTTTTCCTACACAAAGCCACAGCCAACGATCACTAATGTGAAGGTGTCAGAGGTCAACCCCACAGCCTCAAGGCGATGCCAGCTCTGTGATGCTTCAGAGCTTGCCGTGGGATCAGGCTGTAGCCGGGCTCCAGAGTAGACATGCTGTTTCCTTCCTCTCCTGCCCGCCTCCTGCCACCATCTCTCCCTTTCAGATATTTCCTGAGATACCCCTCACCTCTAAAAAGCGACCTGTGCAAGAATCGCCATCTCAGGCTCTGAATCTAGTAAAGTTATCCAAACATGAGGAGAAAAGAATATAAATATTTGCTAAGTATCCATCACATGTCAGAGGCTTAATAACTTATCTCATCACAAAGATATGAGGTAGCAAATTCTAGCCCCACTTCAAAGATACAGAAACTTACATAGGTAAGTATACTCAGCCATTCAACAACATATTATGAGGTTATTTAAAATTATACTTGTGAAGGTATGTGATAGTATTTAAACACTTAACGGTATAATGTTGATTTGGAAAAATAAGACAAAAATGTGCTATGTGAATACATGTGTCTTTATTTTTTTATTTTTCTGCCCAAGTCATGTGGCATAGGGGCTCTCCCCGGAACAGGAATCTAACGCGTGCCCCCTGCAGTGGTATCATGGAGTCTTAACCACTGGACCACAAGAGCAGTCCTCATACACTTCTAAAATACAAACATTGTTCAAAAGCCGGAAAGGCTATACAGCACAATGCTATCCATAACTTACTCTGGGGACCTCCCTGGTGTTCCAATGGTTGAGAATCCGCCTTCCAATGCAGGGGATGTGGGTTTGACCCCTGGCCCAGGAGCTTGGACCACACATGCTGCAGAGCAACAGAGACTGTACACCAGTAGACTATACAACTACTGAGCCCATACTCGCTGGGGCAGTCACATCACAACCAGAGGGAAGCCCACCAGCTGCAACAATAACAAAGACTCCGTGTGCTGTAGCTGAGACCCAGAGAAGCCAAAAACAAACAAATGATTTTTTAAAAAATTTACTTTGGGCAATCAAAATGAATGGCTGTTTATGTTTATTAAAGGCTGTTTATTCTACAATTTAATAAGACCCTGCAGGGACTCCCCAGTAATAGACCTCCTGTGTCCCCCAGTTCTTGTTTATAAAAGAAGCCTCGGGCTCCTAGGCAGTCCCCAAGTTCCAAAGAGCAGACGCAAGCGGTTAATCATCAGAGAAGCAGAGAAAAAGAAACAAAAAGAAAACAGTCAAGCAAAAAAGGTAGTAATAACTAAGTAGATCAGCCATTAAAAGAGCCATAGGACCCCAAATTCCCCTGCAAAGGATGAAAATCATAGGCCAACGCACGTCCTTGAGCTGTTTTTCAAAAACCAGGACCCCACCAGACAGAAACACAGAGACTCAAGGCTGGATGGAATCACAGGGTTGATGATCAAGACACCAAAAAATATCACCCTGTTACTTCAGCACCAACCAATCAGAAAAGAAAGTCCATGAGTTGATCATATGTCTTATGACCTTCATCCCTTTAAAAACACTTCCCTAAAAAGCAATCAAAGAGTCTGAGTCCTTTGAGCACTAACCTCCCATGCTCCTTGCTTGGCATGTGTTGCTTGGCACCTGACAATAAACACTTTACTCAAGATGTCCCTGGTGGTTCTGTGGCTGAGAATCTGCCTGCCAATGCAGGAGACATGGGTTCCATCCCTGGTTCGGGAAGATCTCACATGCCGTGGAGCAACTAAGCCCATACCACAACTACTGAAACCTGCATAATTAGAGCCTGTGCTCTGCAACAAGAGAAGCCACCACAGTGAGAAGCCCTCATCCTGAAACGAGAGCGTAGCCCCTGCTCGCCACAACCGGAGAAAGCCTGCATGCAGCAATGAAGACCCAGCACAGCCAAAAACTAATGAATTAAAAAAACAACACTTTACTCCTTCACTACAACCATTTAATTGGCTCTGCTCCACATTAGGCAGACACAAGTTTGGTTCAGTAACAGTCCCTACCATTCTGTAATTTCAGTTTTTCCAAGGAGAGAAAGGGCTCCATTTCTGTTGAGGTTTGGCTTGCCTTGAGTGCGCTGTAGTATAATGGTTAGAGCTTGGTTTGGTTTGGAATGGGTCAACCTAGGGTTCACATCCCAGCTCCACCACTCTGAAGTGCTATGGCCATGGGCAAAAGAGTTAACATCTCTAAACCTCAATTTTAATATCTGTAAAAGGTGGACAATGACATATCTCATAAGGTCGTTATGAGGGTTACATGTTGTTGCCCAGTCGCTAAGCATTGTCTGACTCTTTGTGACCCCATGGATTGTAGCACATCAGGCTCCTCTGTGCTCCACTATCTCCTGGAGTTTGCTCAAATTCCTGTCCAGTGAGTCAGTGATGCTATCTAACCATCTCATCCTCATGAGGGTTTGCATTGGAAGTGCTCAGTATGCTGCCTGGCACATGTAGGCTCTTGGTAGATGGTAGATCCATAAACAGAGGTTGCCCAGCCCCAAGAGTCATGGTCTTTACCCTACTCCATGTTCCTAGATGGAATCCCTAGATCCCCATCATGATCTTAAAAATCTCAACTGGCGATTTTTGAGCCAAGAAACAGTCCCCAATGCAGGGGGATCATTCTCACTCACCTCCTTGTGTGACTATGCCACTCGAGTTCCACTTCCCAGCCTCCATTTCCCACTGTGCACTAAAAGCTCCAAGGGCTGGGAGTTCTTTCCCCCTTCTCCTGTACGTGATTAATGAGACTTAAATTGGTGCAGTGATAGATGAGTTATCCTAAAGGCATCGAATATTTAAAACTGAATCCTCCTTTGACAAAAATAGTCCGTGAGTTTCAAGAGCTGCTGTCCTGCTGTCCCTGTTAGCGAGCACGTGATGTCTACGGGCGCTGAATGAATTCCTGCTAAGCGCTCACCAACGCCAAGGGCCGAGATACCTTTTTCTCCTTTTGCTGTCCCTATGAAGGCAAAGCGTGTGCTTTCCATCTTTATCTTAAGTGACCAGACTTGTTTACAGCTGCTCCAAATAATTATGTCTGACCACATCGCGTCGAGCACACCCCAGACCGTGCACTCCTCTGATTAAGGGTTTCTAAATGGAATTCTTCCCTGGAAATGAGTCTAAAGTGGATTTCTTCCCTTGAACAAGCTACTGTCCCAGATATCCATGTGGTCCTGGGACAATTTTTGTACCACATCACGCTTCCTTGGTATACAACCTTCCATCTTTCTTCTGGGTGTCTGCTTCCCCTGTACCCACATGAACTTGCTCATCCTTGAAGTTCTTCTGGATTCCTCATCATGAACCCAAGTCCAGAGAAAAGAAAAAGTGAGTGTTAGGCACTCAGTGGTGTCTGACTCTTTGTGGCCCCATGGACTGTAGCCCGATGGGCTCTTCTGTCCATGGGATTCTCCAGGCAAGAACGCTGGAGTGGGTTGCCATGTCCTTCTCCAGTCCAGAGAAAAGTGACTTCCATTCTGGGGCCACTCTGGATTACTGTGAACTCCTCTCTTGTCTGAACCTCTGGACTGATTGACGGAAATAGCAAATACTTGAGCTTTCAAAGTCCTAGGGTCTCCATCATAACTACTCAACTCTGCCCTTGGAGCACAAACAGCCATAGACAATACATGAACAAATGAGCATGTCGGTGTCCTAATAAAACTTTATTTATAACATTAGCAGCAAGCAGGATTTGGCTTATGGACTGTAGTTTGCAGACTCCTGCCCCAGAGACCTGCAGTGGCCATTCTCAGTGCCCTGCTGAGATCCCTTTTACCAGCTGCTGATGGCTCCCAGCTGCCTTCTTCTCCACTTTGGCCAGCAGAGCCTTCTCTACTAAAAAGTTACTTCACCCCTACGCCCATCCAATGGGGTGGCCAGGATCAGTGAATGGGTGACTTAGGGGAAAGTACAGAAAGCCAGCCACTTGTTTTAAGGCAGAAACCATTCTGTGGTACAACTGATGCTCCAGAGTTCCCTCTGGGATCAGGCAGAAAAGTCGGTCTCCAATCAAGTCCAATGCTTGCTTAGCTTTGTCTCTTTCCCAATCTTGCTTCCTCATCCCCCTTCTCCTAAGAGCCTCCCTTGGTAAATTAAATCCTCCCAAACCCCTGTCTCAGGCTTTGCTGCTAGGAAACTCAACTTGAGATAAGACATTAAAACCCATCCTGGCTCCCTACTGGTCTCGACTTTCTCTCTTGGCTGTCTTATGCTTCCTAGGTTTATCTTTCCCAGTACGACTGTGAGATTCTTAGAGGGTGAGGAGTGAAATGGAGGCTGCGTCTTCAGCACATAGTATAGGACAAAGAATGCAGGCTTTTTATATTACCAGGCCTGGGTTGAAATTCTGGCTCTGTCACTGACTCGGTTTGTGACCTAATGACAATAACAGTTAACAGTGGCAGTGATACCGGTGACAGCAGGTGCCACACAGTGGGAAGTGTGCTGTGTGGCAGGCACTCTGCTAAGCCGTTCTTGTTAGTGGTGTCTGCATTCTCCCAGCACTTCTATAAGGACCCCTAGCCTCAGAGACTGCCCAGGTCACCCATTCAATGGATGAGAGTAAGGATAGCTACCTTGAAGGGTTGCTATGGTAACTCACATGAAGGTCAAAGTGTTCCGCAACCAGCAGATGCTACCAAAATATACGTTATATACGTTAGTCGCTCAGTCGTGTCCGACTCTGTGCGACGCCATAGACGGCAGCCTACCAGGCTCCCCCGTCCCTGGGATTCTCCAGGCAAGAACACTGGAGTGGGTTGCCATTTCCTTCTCCACCGGGATTCTCCAGGCAAGAATACTGGAGTGGGTTGCCATGCCCTTCTCCAGAGGATCTTCCCAACCCAGGGGATCGAACCCTGATCTCCTTCATTGCAGGCAGATTCTTAACCCTTTGAGCTACAGGGAAGTCCTTTATTATCAGTTCTTTTTATTAGTAGACTGGTATTCCAAACAGGAAATATTTATTTTATTTATTTATTTGACTGTACTGGGTCTTAATTTGCAGCATGTGGGGTCCAGTTCACTGGCCAGGGACTGAACCCTGGCCCCCTGCATTGGCAGCTCAGAGTCTTAGCCACTGGGCCACCAAGGAAGTCCCCATTTCTCATTCTTGATCTGATCCTTCTTCTAGCACTTTGCTATGTACACCACTGCCCCATCCACCAAACATCCCTCCCATAGCAATGCCCTGCCAATATCTGTTCAGGCAGGAGGAAAAGGGACAACAGAGGATGAGATGGTTGGATGGCATCACCAACTCAATGGACATGAGTTTGAGCAAACTCTGAGAGACAGTGAAGGACAGAGAAGCCTGGTGTGCTGCAGTCCATGGGGTTGCAAAGAGTCAGACATGACTGAGCGACTTAACAACAACAACAACTCACCTCTACACCCAGTGCTGCCATCTGAAAACACCTCTGACTCTCTACCCAGTAACTTTCCTTCTGGCTGGAAAACACACTTGGTCTCCTAGTTGCCTTGATGGTAAATGGTCAGAAAATACACCTTTTATTAGCTCCTCTATCTTGCTTACACCTACCTAACAGTGTTTTCTGGGATCACCTCCCCCCAAAAAATCTTGTCTCAAGGTCAGCTTCTGGAGAAATTCAACCAAGGCAGTCCCTAGGCCTCTTGACACTGAAAAAGTTCCTACACTTTTCCAAACACCCATACTGAAGTGTGGAGGGGGAGGACTTCCTATTCCTGCATAAGAAAATGTTTGCTGTCTGGCTAGAGATCTGGCTCTAAGAGAAGCACATGGCAAGGTCATCTCACAGAGAACTGCCCCTAAAAGTCCTATAATTGCACCCCCTGTGCCTGTTCAGCTCTCTTCCTCTCCAGCTATTTCCATCCATTTCCTTCCTGTAATTCAAGAAACAGCCATGATTTTTAGGACAAAATAACCACATGGCTTTGGGCTTAGCACTCTTCCAGGAAGGAAGTAATCATGATAACAGTAATGTCAAGAGCAAACATTTCTTGAGTGCTCATCATGTCCCTGAAAGGAGGTAAGACTTTACACGAATTAGTTTAGTTCTCCTAACAAGAAGAAATGTGGCTGTTTGGAGGCCAAAAGTACCTAGAATTCAGTTCAAAGTGGGCCAGTTCATTTAGTCAAAGATTTGTTGGGAAAAAAGAAAGGATTTGTTGAGCATCTACTAATTTCCAGACAACTAAGTTATTCAGGGACCCTCTTCTCTCAGAAGCCACATTCAAATAAGAGTAGTGGTTTTCCTGAGAAAACCATAATTCAAACAGACACAGGTACCCCAATGTTCATTGCAGCATTATTTACAATAGCCAGGACATGGAAGCAAACTAGATGTCCATCAACAGATGAATGGATAAAGAAGTTGTGGTGCATATATACAATGGAATATTACTCAACCATAAAAGGAGTGACTTTGAGTCAGTTCTAGTGAGGTGGATGAACCTATAGCTCATTATTCAGAGTGAAGTAAGTCAGAAAGAGAAAAAGAAATATCATATATTAACACAAATATATGGGATCTAGAAAAATGGTACAGACGAACCTATTTGCAGGGTAGACATAGAGATCAGACTTGTAGACACAGCAGAGGAAGGAGAGGGTGGGACGAACTGAGAGAGCAGCATTGAGACATATACACTACCATACGTAAAACAGATAGCTAATGGGGAGTTGCTGGATACACAGGGAGCTCAGCCCCGTGCTCCGTGACAACCTAGAGGGGTGGGATAGGATGGGGGGTGAAAAGGAGGTTCAAGATGGAGGGGACACATGTATACACATGGCTGATTCACATTGTTGTATGGCAGAGCCAATACAACATTGTAAAGCAATTGTCCTCCAACTAAATGCATGAAGCTGGGCACCTAAAGTCAGTGCTCTGGGACAACCCAGAGGAATAGGGTGGAGAGAGGTGGCAGGGGGCTTCGGGATGGGGGAACACATGTATACCTGTGGCTGATTCATGTTGATGTATGGCCCAAACCATCACAATACTGTAAAGTAATTATCCCCCAAATAAAATAAATACATTATTTTTTTAATTTAAATAAAAAGAGCAGTGGTTTTTCAACCAAAATGATTTTGTCCCCAGGGGCCACTTGGTAGCATCTGGAGACATTTTTTGGTTGTCGTACAGGAGGGAGGGGTAACTTGCATCTAGTGGGTACAGGTCAGGGATGTTGCTAAACATCCGACAACACATAGGACAACCCTCATAGCAAAGAATTATCCGGTCCAAGACGTCCAAAGTGTCAAGGCTGAGAAACCCGGCAGTAAAGGAAGGAGAAGACAGAACAACAAATGAACGAGCAAACAAAAAAACGTGGAGTATTTCAAATTTGACCTAAGCTAGGTTTCGGTTATCAATCTATAAAATGCTATTTACATCATACGAGCCTCTCATCAGTACCTACAAATGAAGGTAGGGTCAGTTTTTAACAGGCGTGCCCCTAACAGTATGGAGGTCTTGGCTGCACACCTGTGGGCAATCAGAAACAAGTTTCCCCTCTCCATCACATTCCAGAGCTCAACCTGGGGCTGAGCTTGCCGACTGTCATCTCTCATCGGCCCCTCCCTCCTCCCATAAAGAGAGATGCACTGATGTGTCTATTCAATCAGTTTACACGTCTTGGTTTTTTATTCCCCCTCATTTCACATAGGGTTTCAGGCAGTGAAGCAAAATATAAATAAACAATCATACATCAAAACCAGGGACAACAGGTGTGTGGGGTTGTTTTCTTTATGGTTGTTGTCTGTTTGGAGTCTCTTGTCTGAGGAGCTCCTCCTGAAATATGACACGTGCACACACACATACAAATACAAACACACCTTCACTGCTCCATAGCAATCATGTGCAGTCTGTGAATTGATTCTACCTACGTCCAACAGTGAATCCATGATCCTAGACTAACCAGTCAGACTTCCTCAGTTAACATGATTGGCCCAGGGATGGGCACGTGACCTACCAGAAACCAACCATAGACCACTCCAAAGTTTTTCCCCAAAGTTGTAGAGAAATAAGCTCTTTCCTTCTCTGCAGGTCTGGAGTCTAAGGACAGAGTCAGATTAGGGCTGCTAAAGCCAAGTTGCCTTCCCAGGGAAAAAGCTTGTCTGAAACTTAAGTGGAGAGAGGCACACAAATCTAGAGATGAAGAGAGAGTCAGACCCCTGAGAACACTGGCTGAGTCCTAGCCATGCCTGAAATTCTTGACCCACTAAGTTCCTGTTAGCATTCGGTTTCTGTCACTTGAACCTACAAGATTATGACACATTACAGGGCATATGCCAAGATAAGAGCAAAATGGAAACCAGGGAGCAGGACATGAGGCTGAACACAGGTTTGAATTTGGCTGTGTGCTTCTCGGTAGTCAAAGTGAAAAGCAAACGCTGGTTACATCATTTTCATGAGTGCAGTGAGAACACTCAGGCTCCTTGAGAGAAGCAAAGCCTTTCCCTAGCACTGACTTCTCAAAGCATGATAAGAAAGGAAACACTGAGATATGAAGGATGGTGCTTTATCTGATTGGCACCTTCACGAATACAAATAATAAACTGCCTTTTACAGACTCTGAAGCAGATGCTGGGGGACTCATTCTTCCCTGGTTGGTCAACTTGTCTCTGTGAGACTTAGAGAGAGGCAGTGTGCTCCAAGGATGAACTTTCCTGAAGGTTTTTTCCATGTGTGACCATTCCTAGAACTGGGTCCAGGACATTTTAACCACGACTGATTCTCAGCCCATTTCTGCCTTTCCCTTCTCAGAAATAAGGTCATTTCAGGACTTCCTTGGTGGCCCAGTGGTTAAGAATCCACCTGCCAATGCAAAGGATGTGGGTTTGATCCCAGGAAGGGCAACTAAGATTCCACATGTCGCTGGAGCAACTAAGGCCCCGGGCTGCAACTGCTGAACCCAAGTGCCACAACTAGAGAGCCCACGTGCATCAAGGGAAGATCTGCTTGTCGCAACAAAGATCCCATGTGCTGCAACTAAGACCCGATGCAGCCAAGAAATAAATAAATATTTTTTTAAAAAAAGAAATAAAGTCATTGTTTCAACTTCAGAAGGTTCCCCCCTCCCCTTCAGAGGAGGAATGTTCAAAAGAATTGGAGCCTCCTGCCCTCCAGCGCTAATGAAGATGCACTGAGGGACCCACAGGTCAGAGGTCTCAAGGGCTTCCCTCTTCTTCATATCCTGTCTCCATGATTAACTTAGGCCATTAGGATCTCATGTTACCATCAGACTGTCACAGCACTAAGGATTTCAAATGACTTCAGCCCAAGTAACAGGTTACCCCAGGTTCCCTGTTCTTACAAGCAAAAAATTGCCAAATGTGCCCCCAAACTTGTCTTGGCAAGGTGATGCTTTGATGAAGTATATTCTAACCATATGTCTCATTCAAGTACCATAAACACAGGCAGGTTTGCAGTTCACTTTTACTGTGACACTAAAGAAGACAAGATTTGATTGTATTATTTGTTCCTTCTGTCTATTTGTTTGTTTGCTTTCACTATCCTCAGATCTGTGCCAAGGGTTTTATATGCATTATTTAATTTCATCTTCACAGTGATCCAAGGAACCAGATAGTAACACCATATCCCATGAGAGGAGAAAGAGGTTATATACTTTGTCCAAGATCACACCATTAGCATTAATAAGAGGCAGAGCCCATGAATCTGAACCCAAGTTTAAAGGACCCATGAACCCATGCTCTAGACTCTGCCTCAAACCCTGGAGGGTGAACAACATGTAACCACAAATGGGTAGAAGAATCCCTTGCTCCCGAGGTTCATCCAGCCAAAAATGCCTTCCTTTCCACCAAGGCTACCACTAAAATATGATATCTTGGAGGTGCTGAGTCACTCAGTCAACTCTTTGTGATCCCATACACTGTAGGCCAGGTTCCTCTGTCCATGGGATTTCCCAGGCAAGAATACTGGAATGGGCTGCTATGGGAGGAGCCAAACTTTGAATGCCTACCGCCTCCACCAGAGTATGGATAAGTTAGCTGAACAATTAGGGTTCTTAGACAGTATTTCTCAAAATATGACCCAGGACCATCTATGTCAGGATCACCTGGGAAAATGTAAGGCTGTTAAACAGGCATATACCCACTGTCGTGGAAGGAATGCTTGTGTCCCCTACAAATGCATATGTTAAAGCTCTAACCCCCAACGTGACCGTATTTGGAGATGATAAAGAAGACGATGAGATGGTTGGATGGCATCATTGACTCAGTGGACATGAGTATGACCAAACTCTGGGAGATAATGAAGGACAGGGAGGCCTGGCCTGCTGCAGTCCGTGGGGTTGCAAAGAGTGGGACACAACTGAGCGACTGAACAACAACAACAACAAAAAAACATGATAAAGGTTAAACGAGAATGTAAGGCTGGGGCCCTAATCCAATAGGGCTGATGCCGCTGCTGCTAAGTCGCTTCAGTCGTGTCCTACTCTGTGCGACCCCATGGACTGCAGCCCACCAGGCTATGCCGTCCCTGGGATTCTCCAGGTAAGAACACTGGAGTGGGTTACCATTTCCTTCTCCAGTGCATGAAAGTGAAAAGTGAAAGTGAAGTCGCTCAGTCGTGCCCGACCCTCAGCGACCCCATGGACTGCAGCCTTCCAGGCCCCTCTGTCCATGGGATTTTCCAGGCAAGAGTACTGGAGTGGGGTGCCATTGCCTTCTCCACCAATAGGGCTAGTGCCCTTCTAAGAAGAGATTTGGGGCTTCCCAGGTGGCACAGTTTGGTAAAGAATACATCTGCCAATGCAGGAGATGCAAGTGACGTGGTTTTGATCCCTGGGTAGGGAAGATCCCCTGGAGAAGAAAATGGCAACCCATTCCAGTATTCTTGCCTAGAGAATTCCATGGACAGAGGAGCCTGGTGGGCTACAGTCCATGAGGTCACAAAGAGTCAGACGTGACTGAGCAGGCGCGCGTGTGCACACACACACACACACACACACACACACACACACACCCCAGAAATCTCTCCTTCTGTCCACCAGGTGAGGATGCAGTGAGAAAGCAGCATCTGTAAGCCAGGGTGAGAGCTCTCACTAGGAACCAAATTGACCAGCACCTTGACCTTGGACTTGCCAGTCTCCAAAATGATGAGAAAATAACTTTCTACTGTTTAAGCAACATACTCTATGGTATTTTGTTATGGTAGCCTGAGCAGATGAAGACATCTACTGGTAAGCGAAATAAGCAAGGTATGAAAGTGTTTACAAATGTTAATAAATATCTTCAGGAGAACAGACAATAAGCTTATTACAGTGATTGCTTCTGAGGAGGAGAACTGTGCGCTGGAGGGTAGGGGACACCTTGTGTTTATACCCTTTTGTAGCACTTCATTTTTTTCTCCATATTCATGTTGCGTATTCATATAGATGAATGCATTAATTTTTTGGAAGTGCTGAATGCAAAAAGCAAGAGGACACTGTCCAGAGGCTGGCTAAGCGGTCCTTCTGGGGAAATCTCCAGCTCCACCAACCACCTAAAACTCAATTGCTGAAAGTCTAACAAATATGCAACACTAGAGTTATAGATACAAAAAACAAAGGGATGGTTGCCAAAGGGGGAGGGGATGAGGAGAGGAAAGAAAGAGGAGAGGGAGATTAAGAGGCACAGAATTCTAGGTGCAAAATAAATGAGTCACCAGTATAAAATGTACAGTGTAGGTAGAGAATGTGCTTAACAGCTATGTAATATCTTTGTATGGTGACAGATCATAACTAGACTCATGGTGATCATTTTGAAATGCATAGAAATACTGCATCACTCTGTTGTGTAACAGGAACTAACCTGGTGTTGTAGGTCAGTTACGCTTCAAAAACAAAGTCATAGAAAAAGAGATCAGATTTGTGGTTACCAAAGGCAGGGGTGGAGAAGAATTAGATGAAGGGGCTTCCCCAATGGCACAGCAGGTAAAGAATCTGCCTGCAATGCAGGAGACACAGGAGACGTGGGTACGATCCCTGGGTTGGGAAGGGACCCTGCAGAAGGAAATGGCAACCCGAGGAGCCTGGGTGGCTACAGTCCATGGAGTTGCAAAGAGTCAGACACGACTTAGCGACTAAGCACACGTGCAGTCAAAAGTTACAAGCATGCAGTTATAACATAAATAAGTACTGGGATGTCATGTACATGTGATAAATCTAACACTGTTATATGTTACACATGAAAGTTGTCAAGAGAGTAAACCCTAAAAGTTCTCATCAAAGGAAACTTTTTTTCTATTTTTTTAATTGTGTCCATGCGACATGATGGACGTTCACTAAACTTCTAATAAGCATTTCAGGCTGCACGTAAATCAAATCATTATGCTGTACACAAATGTATACAGTGCTGTATGTCAATTATATCTCAATAATACTGAAGAAAAAAAAAAGTACTATAAGTAAATGGCAAGAGACACTCCCCAGAGGTTTGGGTGAGCTGTCCTGGTGGAACGTCCTCAGCTCCACCACTGACCTAAAAGTCAGTCCCTAAATCTCCAAAAAACATGCAATGCAAGGATGCAAGGGCAGTGGTGTACTTGCATAACCCGGGGGGCTGAGCTGTGATTCTTGGGAGGACCAGCTAATTGTATGGGAGTGAAAAAGTGAAAGCTGCTCAGTCCAAGCAACTTGTCCAACTCCTTGAGACCCCATGGACCGTAGCCCGCCAGGCTCCTCTGTCCATGGAATTCTCCAGGCAAGAATACTGGAGTGGGTAGCCATTCCCTTCTCCAGGGGATCTTCCCGACCCAGGGATTGAACCCGGGTCTCCTGCATTGCAGATGGATTCTTTACCATCTGAACCACAGGTACCTAGTGGTATTTTCTGCTCCAGGTTATAACAGTGATCTCAGAAATGACATCTTTGGGGTAAGGTACAAATAAATAAGCCCCACTACCCTCCAGCCAGTCCATACTATGCCAGGGGGGTGGGCAAGTAGGTGAACCCCATTGTGGGATTATCCATGGCACCAAGTAGGAATTTCACAAAGCTATTCATTGGAATCCTGTCTTGTGCAGAAATCTAAGGCCAGAGGGAGCAGCTAAAATCATGCTCAGCCAAAATTACCCACAATGGCTGTTTCTCTGGTTGAGCACCAGATGAAGTAAGTGGCTTCTGTTTGGTGGCCAAGTTATATGAAAAATGCATATCTTTAAATGCTAGAATCACACTCAGGAGAAGCTCGTGGGAAGTGAGTTTGTCTGCAGCAAAAGCAGACTCATGTCTCCCGTCTCACTCCGAGCATATGCTCATTGTGTGGAAGGGTGAGCAGAAATACTCACGTTATTTATGTTGCTCTCTCTCTCTCCCCCTCTCACGCCCCCTCTCCCATTTGCTTCTTCCCATCCCTGACCTGAGATCACAGAATAGAATTCACATGTCTTAAAGGCACTTCTGTCTCCCTCTACTCCGTAGTAAGGTTAAGAAAAGATGGCATTGGACTGACCTGGCTCTTCCTCCAATCATGGAAACTTAGAGAATTATTATCATCAGATCCCAACTGTTCAAGCATCCAGTTTCCTAGCAACCCTCAAAACGCTTTGGTGAAGGGTTAGAACGAGGACTTCATGGGTAAGCGGGTAAGGTAGTGGCGGCTGTGCTGGAGATGGCTTGGGAGCTCCCCCGAATTGTCTTAAAAGGCCATTGTCATCCATCATCCCAGCAACCCAACAAGACACTGTTAGTCACAAAAGTGATGTAAGGCAGCCCAGCTGCTCAACATTCCCA
Organism: Bos mutus; assembly: GCF_027580195.1. Classification (NCBI taxonomy): domain Eukaryota; kingdom Metazoa; phylum Chordata; class Mammalia; order Artiodactyla; family Bovidae; genus Bos; species Bos mutus. The sequence continues at coordinate 30,367,156 of NC_091641.1, forward strand.
GAGGCTCAGGTCTGAATTCCTTAACCTGGACTCGGGGGTCTTCCACTCATCAGTTTCATCACTCTTCACTTCCATGTGCAGCCCCTCCGCTCCAGCAAGGCTGTCTCCTCTCCATCCACCTTGCAGCCCTCTCTGAACGTCTTCTTCTATACGCCCATGTTTCTACCCACATCTCCTTCCTCCCTAACTACGTCCCCTCCACCCACCCCACACCTCATGTTGTCGTTTAGTGGCTAAGTCATGTCTGACTCTGCAACCCCATGGAGTTGTAGCCAGCCAGGCTCCTCTGTCCATGGGATTTCCCAGGCAAGAATACTGGAGTGGGTTGCCATTTCCTCCTCCAGGGAATCTTCCCGAACCAGGGATTGAACACATGTATCCTGCTTTGGCAGGCAGGTTCTTTACCACTGAGCCACCTAGGAAGCCCACCCACACCTCACACCATACTTCTAATCACTTGACTGCCCTCCCCTAGGAATAGCTTTCCCATAATCACTTAACTCTGACTACTGCTGGAGATGTCGTATAGGTTTTGTTATTATGCCTAATTAGAGATACAGGGCAAATTCATCCCACAAGAGCTAAGCCACAGAAGAGGAAAACAATGCAGGAAAGATGGCAAGGCAGCATGTGGATACTGGCAGAACTGAGTGGTCTGAAGGGATTCAGACAGATATCAAGGCATATATAAATTCAGAAGAGTGATCAGACAAAAGATGGGATTTGTTTGGACCTTGGTTTCTCTCTCTGAATACTTAGCATCCATTCCTCCACTTTCTGCCCAGAGTCTCAATTTCATTTTGGAGATTTTCGTCTTCCTCCCTGAGTGCAATCTTGGTGAGACTGTCAATCAAGGTACCAGCCCTCCCTAGCCAAGGTTGACCATGTGACTCAGTGTGGGCTAGCCAGACACTCCCCAGGACCTTATATTTAAGTGGAGTAGGCACAAAGAAAGAAAAATGGTTAGAATGATTGATGTCTGCAGGGGAGCTTTGATGAGACCACAGATTAGCTCAAGCCACCAGCCCTGGTTAGAGCTGCCCTGATTCTTACTATGCCAAGCTTTGTTCTTCAAATGCCCCTTCAGTTCTATGAACCATCCCACATTCTTCAAAAGAGCTCCCTTTTTGCTTAAGTCGCATAGCACTGATTTCTGTCACTTATTTTTAATTTCTTTTATTTTTATTTTTTGGCTGAGCTGTGTGCAGCAAGCACGCACGATCTTAGTTCCCTGACCAGGGATTGAACCCATTCCCCCTGCACTGGACGTACAGAGTCCTAACCACTGGACCACCAGGGAAGTCCCTGATTTCTGTTACTTATAACCAAACCAGCCTGATACGGACTGTTTACATCAAGCCTTGAAGGATGACAGAAACTAGCATGCAGAGAGGAGGAAAGAGAATTGTCAATAGCTTTGTCCTCCACTGGCTCTTTTAAGCCGCTCTAAGAGGTTGGCTAATAACTTTGGAATGGGCACACTCCATATCAATGTTGTTGTTGTTGTCTTAGTCACTAAGTTGTGTCCAATTCTTTAGTGACCCTATGGACTGTAGCCTTTCAGGCTCCTTTGTCTGTGGAATTTTCCAGGCAAGAATACTGACGTGGGTTGCCATTTTCTTCTCCAGGTGATCTTCCCAACACAGGGATCGACCCTCATCTTCTGCATTGGCAGGTGGATTCTTTACCACTGAGCCCCCTATCAAAGATAGGGAAAACTAATAGGAAAGCGCCCTATCAATGAGGTCTGCCTGAAACCAGAAAGGATTGCCTTGGGAAATATTAAGTCTGCCACCAGGGAAGGTGATTAAGTTGGACGGAGTAAACATAAGCCCAGCAGCATTCTTCTAAGTTCTCCAGTATTTCATTTCCTCCATACACATCAATAATTGCTACACAAAAAGATATTTAACAGATCTATCAGTTTGAAAAACACTGAAATGAATGCAATTATAAATGGCTTTATTACTTTTATTCTCAATCTTTAAGGTGCCAATAAGATGCATTGAGAATCTCCAAGAGGTGGAGAGAGCAGGTAGCAATTCCCAAATTTATTTGGGCAAGAAACTAAAGGACCAGTGTTCCGTGGAACACCCACAGGGAAGCCCAATTAGAGGGACAGAGCAGTCCTGGGACACACTAGAACAGCTGTAAAGCACCTAACACAGTGCCTGGCACATAGTAAGTGCTCAAAATCGTAGCTATAATCTATACAGACACACCTCAGAGATACTACAGGCTCAGTACCGGATGACTGCAATAAAGCGAGTATCGCAATAAACAAGTCACACAAATTTCTTGGCTTTCCAGTGCATATAAAAATCATGTTTACACTAGCCTGTAGGGTATTAAGTGTGCAATAGCATCATGTCTGAAAAAACGTACATACTTTAATTTAAAAATATTTTATTGCTGAGAAACGCTAACCATCATCCAAGCCTTCAGCAAATTGTGATCTTTTTACTGGTGAAGTATTTGAAATATGACAAGAATTACCAAAATGTGAGACAGAGACACAAAATGAGCAAATGTTATTGGAAAAAACGCTGCTGATAGACTTGATGCAGGGTTGCCACAAACCTTCAATTTGTAAAAAAAAAAAAAAACAAAAACGCAGTATCTTTTTATGGCTGAACAATATTTTATTGTATATATGTACCACAGCTTCTTTATCCATTCACCTGTCAATGGACATTTAGGTTGCTTCCATGTCCTGGCTATTGTAAATAGTGCCACAATGAATATTGGGGTGCATGTATCCTTTCAATTAATTGTCACTAATTAGCTGTCCCTTAAATGTGTGTTAACACAACATTGTAAATCAACTAACTCAAAAAAAAAGTTTTAATGCAGTATCTGTAAAGTACAATAAAGCAAAACTTAATAAAACAAGACATGCTGTAATCAATATCTCACTTTGTTCTCATTTCTGAATATCATTTCCCCACATTTAGGACTATGACCTCTGCCCCTCCCTCACCAGACTCTAGCCCCCTTGGGCTTCCTTTGGTTTCACAGATGAAGTAGTTTCCAGCCTCAGGACCTTTGCACATTCTGTTTCCTCTGCCTTCACTTTCCCCTGTGCTTCACTTGGACAGTTCCTTCTCACTCATCTTTGGGTCTCAGTGAATCGTCACCCCCTCAGTGACTTAGCCCTGTTATCCTTAATCCCATCATCTTCCTTGTTTCCTCCTATACTTATCACAAGTAATATCTCTTACACGTTTTTAGTCTATTAGATTTGCAAACAGTCCTATCCCCCTCAACTGTAGACTCCAGAGGTCAGAAACCTGGCTGGGTTTTGCTCCATTAACACAGTGTCTAACTAGATCTAACAAGAAAAAGATTTATTGAATACATGCATAAGACAGAAGTAATTCCCCATACAAAGGATGGGCTTCCCAAGTGGTACAGTTGGTAAAGAATCCACCTGCCAATGGAGGAAAAACATCAATGATTTTTTTAAAGATCAAAAATATACTATTGAAATATTCAGCTCTAGGTTGACTTTCCTATAGGAGACAAAGGGATGTAGTTCTGTTATGTAGTTTTATGGTAGATTGACTTGTTACATGTAAATAGCTTAAAGAACCTAGAAGAACAAAGGGTTGTAATATGCCTCAGACTATCCACTCATGTATTCATCCATTCATTAAAGATATGCTAATCACCTACTATACATCCAAACACCATATGTTAGGCACCATGCATTGAGGCCTTCCCAATCCATCAAGTGGGTTTATATTCCCTCAGTTTATATTCCATTTATCTTCCCTCATTAAAAAAATCATAAGTGCTTAGACTTATGTCAATATGAGTATAAATATAAGGCAAACAACACTATGCTCCTAGCTAGCTCTCACAGCAGACACAGTTAATCAACCACAGCACTCATGCCCACAGGGTTTGACTCTAACCTAAAAATCCCTTTCAGCACTTTTCTTCAGGCAGCCCCTTCCCAGCACCCAAAAGGGAATCCATGTGCCTACTCTGGGTAGAAGAAAGATCCCAGGTTTTGAAATCAGACTACAGTGTATGAGATGGTTGGATGGCATCACTGACTCGATGGATATGAGTTTGAGTAAGCTTCAGGAGTTGGCAATGGACAGAGAAGCCTGGCGTGCTGCAGTCCATGGGGTCACAAAGAGTCAGACACAACTGAGCAACTGAACTGATACTGATACGGTAGTGTATTTGAATCCATGCATCATATGCATAGCTTCTGATACATGGTATCTGACATCTATATCTGTTTACTCTGTCAGATATAGATAACCTCAGCCACCATACCCGCTCATTAAGAGAATTAAATGAGATAATACATTGGAAACACCTGGCAGACAGCATCCAATAAATGCTAACTATTGGTGTTATTACATTTACCCAAGTAAGCCTCATAAAGTGTTTCACATACCGTGATGCTTAATCAAATGGGCTGACATGAGCAATAACCAGCCGAAACAACCACAACAGAATACAAAGCTGGAAAACCGGACAAAAGGAGCAACAACGATGTCCTCTGTCCGCAACCTTTCCCCACCATGATATAGCCCATTTCCTTCCCATACTTTTACTAAAAAGTATCCTTGGGGGGGCAGAGGATGCTCAGAGCATTCGTGATGGAAAATTCAGAGACTGCATCTTTTGTTCTTGAGTGCTTTTCTTAGCTTGACCTGATTTTGCTCCGAGGGTGAGGATTATAAGATCGGTGGCATATTGGGGGCATTTTGGAATTCAGAGTCAAAAGGTAGGTAAGTACTTGATCTTAATTATAGATGCTATACCCAGGGCATATGGCTTGCTACTGGAGGGCTGTCCAGTTTTGGGATATGAAATGAATCTGTGGATCTGCTGGGTTTTTTTTTTTTCCTTTGTATCCACCATCTCCTCCCTCTGGATTTTAAGACTTCCTTTTAAATATAATAATTAAATGTGGAACATAGCTGTTGGGGATTTAATAGTCTGCTTGGCAATATTTGAAAATCAACATTATAATCCAAAGCAGGCTGTTATTACGGTTACTTGGCATACACCGGAGTTGAGTTTTTTTAATTGTGCACATCAACACAGCATAGTTATTTCAAAAATGTTAAATACGCCCAACTCCCTCCTTAATTTGTTTTTGTGGTGATGAAATTGAGAGCCAAGATGGAGAAGGGATATCGTAGGGGACCTAAGACACAGGGAAGTCCAAAGGAATGACATGGGAGAAAACGCTATTGAAAAAAGTCAATTGTGCTCAAATTAGTGGACTGAACTTGGTGTGACACTTCATAATTTCCAGGTGATGCTGGAATATGTATTCATGATTTTTTTTATTACATGTAATTTCCAGGTGATGCTGGAATATGCATTCATGAGTTTATTATATGTAATTTCTCTGGGCATGCAACTTGGCATTTGCTAAACTTTGATAACTGCACTGAAAGCTTAGTCCATAAGAAATAAAACCTGGTGAACTGACAAGAAAAAATGTGAGTAGCAATTCCTTGAGAAATGTGCTCAGTGTTGTATTTTCTTATATTCCTTTTTATTTATTTATTTATTTGGCTTCCCTGGGCCTTAGTTGTGGCACACAGAATCGAGTTCCCTGACCACAGATTGAGCCCTGGCCCCCTGCATGTGAAGCATGGAGTGTGAGCCACTGGGCCACCAGGGAAGTCCCTCAGGGTTGTATTTTGACAGTACTTATTCAACAATTCCGGAGAAGGCAATGGCACCCCACTCCAGTACTCTTGCTTGGAAAATCCCATGGACGGAGGAGCCTGTTAGGCTGCAATCCATGGGGTGGCTAAGAGTCGGACACGACTGAGCGACTTCCCTTTCACTTTTCACTTTCATGCATTGGAGAAGGAAATGGCAACCCACTCCAGTGTTCTTGCCTGGAGAATCCCAGGGACGGGGGAGCCTGGTGGGCTGCCGTCTATGGGGTCGCACAGAGTTGGACACGACTGAAGCGACTTAGCATAGCATAGCATTCAACAATTCTGTTATTGAGCACCTAATATAGAGAGACAAGTTCCCTGGTCTTGTGGAGCTGACCTTTGGATGGGAAAGATAGTAAAGAAACAAATGAACAAGATGATGTTTAGGTAGTGATATGAGCTATGACGAAAAGAAAATGGTGACCTAATAGAGAGTTATGGTTGTGGGATTCCATATGTAGGATGAGCTACTTTCTATAGGGAGGCTTCCCTAGGAGGATAACTATTTAGCAGAAACCTAAATGATGCAAAGAGTGGGGCAAGGCAGAGGGAAAAGCAAAAAGAAAGTCCTTACCTAAGGCAAAAGCAATCCTGGTTCATTTAAATAAGAAAAGAGAGAGCTCCTGTGGTCAAATGAGTGAGACAGTGTTTGGGCCAGATTATGCAAGACCAAGTAGGAGTTTGTTACTATTATTGCAACAGAAATGGGCAATGGAGAGCTCAGCTGCAGAGTTTTAAGCAGGAAGTGGCATAATGAAATTCAGGTGAAGACCCCTAAATGTTGCTATGACCCAAATTGCCCATGTCAAATGCAAGAGCACTAGACCTGGGGTTTGGAGTTTGGGATTCTAGTCCTTGTCTTGCCACTTAACCAGTGCTGTTAGCTTAGACCAATCACAGCTAGTTAAGTGGCTGGGCTTCATTAGTTTATTCACCAAGTAATTACTCATGGTCTACTGTGTTGGAAAAGATCCTGATGCTGGGAAAGATTGAAGGCAAGAGGAGAAGGGGACAACACAGGATGAGATGGGTGGATGGCATCACTGACTCGATGGACATGAATTTGAGCAAACTCCAGGAGTTGGTGATGGACAGGGAAGCCTGACATACTGCAGTCCATGGGGTCGCAAAGAGTCGGACATGACTGAGAGACTGAACTGAACTGAACTGTTTTCAGGTCTAAATGTGGGGAATAGAGATACACAGAGAAGAGCTCACAATCCGGCAGAATAAAATCACAACAGAGTTAGCATACTTACGGCTACATTTGAGTATCCCAGCTAAAGAGGCAATAGTCCCAAGGTGGTTTTTCTAAAAGTTAGATGAGATAACCTAAGTATTGGAAACTGTGGGTAATTTATGATGGTAGGTTTTGCTTATAGAAATCAGCATTCTTTCCCAAGCAAGTGACAGAAACCCAACTCAAGCTGATTGAATTTCAAAGAAATTCATTCTGTTACTGAAAGGCCCATGGCTTCAGGTATGGCTGGATCCAGGAACTCAAATCCTATCAGAACTAAACTCATTCTCTCCCCCTTTCCGTTCTGCCTTTCTCTCCCATGTCTTTATTCCATGGTGGGATGCTCCTGCCCCTTGTGAAGGCAAGGTAGCTTCAAGCAACTCCAGGTGTGCCTTCTACCTCCTACCAACCCTAAGTGATTTTTCTCCCAAGCGGTTCAACAACATGATAGACCTTATTCATCATCATTATGACTGGAGATTATTTTGTATCTATGAAGAGGCAATGATTAATGACAGAAGCAAGATTTTCAGTACCACATTATGTGAAGAGGTTCATAATTACATGTATAATGGTGGTGGTTTAGTCGCTAAGTTGTGTCCAACTCTTGCAACCCCATGGACTGTAGCCTGCCAGGCTCCTCTGTCCATGGGACTTTCCAGGCAAGAATACTGGAGCAGGACGCTATTTCCTTCTCCAGGGAATATTCCCAAGCCAGGAATCGAACCCACTTCTCCTGCACTGCAAGCAGATTCTTTATCAACTGAGCTATGAAGGAAGCCCATAGGTGTAATACTCATGTAAATTAAATAACAATGAATATATGTTTAAAGAACCATACCAGGATCTGAACCTACCCACCTCTATGCTTATTAGCAGAACAAAAATCTTCATAATGAACAATTTTTAAAAATATGCTTATACAGTGGTGACCATTTTGTAATTTACATAAGTATTAAGTCACTACGTTGTGTACCCAGAACTAACATGGTGTTGTGGGTTAATTACACTTCAGTGAAAAAAAAGAAGCAGGATCAGGATTTAATTTCAATCACTGTTCTAGTCTATGGATTTGGGGAAAACTGCCTTATTTGTGTTTTCTTTAAACAGAGGAAATATTCTCTCATGTCTCTAGGTGTACATCTTATGTGTAACTGAACCACTTTACTAAACAGTAGAAATCAACACCACATTGTAGGAAAAGTTAAGACTCCGAGCTCCCAATGCAGGGGGCCTGGGTTCAATCCCTGGCCAGGGAACTAGATCCCACATGCTGCAACTAAAAAGCATGTGTGCTTGCCACAATCAGACCCAGCACAACTAGAAATAAGTAAATATTTTTAAAAAACCCCACAGCATTGTAAATCAACTACACTTCAGTGAAATAATGTTTTTAAAGTGCACATTCTTGTCTTCACTAATATTAAACACGCAATTTCTCTCTTAAAAGGAAAACATGCTTATACAATCCCCCTGTCAGCTATTATCAAAGGATTGTTTGACTGAGGACCTTCCTTGACTTTGAATGTACGCACTAAATATTTTTAAACAATGCCTCTGAAGAATGAGGTGCTTTCTCCATTCCTTGTTAGTACTTAATAAAGACAGTCAAAAATTACATGCTGCCCTTGCACAACTTTCAATTCATGGGCTTTAGGCATTTCGATATTTTGTTAAAATATCTGAGTATCTGAATATTTTAAACAGCTTTCTTTGGATAACAGGTAAGGCATCAAACTGAGGAGGAACTGTACCAATAACTATGACGTCTATCCCTGTGCTTCACATCCTTAAGTCCATTTCCAAGAACTGCCAAGTAAACATGTATCTGTGATCAGTAATTGTGTCCTAAATATTCAATTTTAAATAGCAATTCATCCACTTTCCATCACTGTGAATTAACAACCATATCAATATCTCAGCTAATTTGCTTGCACAATTTTTTAAATAATTCTTTTTTTTTTGGCTGCACTGGGTCTTCATTGCTGTGCAGGTTTTCTCTAGATGCAGGGGCTACTCTTCATTGCGGTGCACAGGCCTGTCACTGCTATGACCCCTCCTGTTGCGGAGCACAGTCTCTAGAGTGTGTGGGCTTCAGCGGTTGAAGCACGTGGGCTCAGTAGATGCAGCTCCTGGGCTCTAGAGCACAGGCTCAATAGATGCGGCACGTGGGCTTTGGTGCTCCACTGCATGTGGGGTCTTCCCAGATCAGGGATAGAACCTGTGTCTCCTGTACTGGCAGGTGCATTCTCCACCACTGAACCTCTAGGGAAGCACAATAATGTTTTCTAAACAGTATTAACTTCACAAGTTTCATGGTTGTGTCACTTTAGAAAGAAAAACAGAACCCATACATTTCCATGTACTTCAGTTTCATTATTTGTAAAATGCAAAGAATGGACTGACTTTAAGCTCCATGAAGTCATATATACACACATATATATACACACCTATATGCATGTCTATATATATATACACCTACATACACATGTGTGCATGCACACACACACACACACACAATGCCACTCTCCATATCCCTAGCACTAAGCCCCAGTGCCTACCATATAGTAGGTACTCAATACACACTCATCCAATGAGCAAACCATTTAAGGAATAATCAGTAATTCCCCAAAATGTAAGTCTGTGTTCTCACTTTCAACTGACGGGAGGCCAAAAAAAAAAAAAAAAAAGAGAGAAAATATAAGGATGCTGGAATGAGATTTTTCATAAAATCAATTTCATTCAGTTTAGGAGTTGTGTTTTATTTTGAGAGCTATATCTAACCTAAATGTTTGGTGTTACAATGCCCATATCATTTGGGAAATGATGCTGATTGCTTTCATAGTTACTTTTTACATCATTATCTTCCTTAGCAAAATTGAAGGCACACTATATTGGTCCCTCCATTCTTGTTTTGTTTTTTTTTTAATTTTTTGTCACCTTTGAAACCAAAAATGTGGTAAACCAAAGGCAAAATGACTCCCAAAGTTCCTTCTAGCTCTGAAATTCTGTAAGATAGACTTCTTGCTGGGTGGCTTGAATAAATACATCCGGGGTGTGATTCAGCACCATGGACAAATCTCAAAGAAGGCCCATCTCCCTGGACCAAGGGCTGGATTTCTACGTGTAAAAATCCAGGCTCTGCTTTGAGCATGGCCTTTTGTGAGCACACAACTCCAGGCCTAACACCTAAATTAATAAGTCTAAGTCTCCATTCAATGAAATACTCAGATTATGATTACATTTAGTTTCATTAACTGCATTCTCAGACTAATGTGACGGGATTTCCTTTTCAACTTGTAATTAACTTTACTGAGAATTCTTAATTGGGATTTTTTTCCTAAAGCCTTATTACAAATTCTTTTAATATATGCATTATGGTATTAAACTATGTTGCTTAATTTTATATTGGCTGTTATTTTTTAAAGAAGAAAATATTCAGGGACTTCCATGGCAGTTCAGTGATTAAGACTCTGTGTTCCCATTGTAGGGACCATAGGTTCAATTCCTGGTCAGGCAAAAAAGACCCCACAATGCTCAGAAAAGAAAAAAAAAGAAGAAAATATTCAATGCTAATCTCCAAGAACAGCAAGCTGACCTGAACTCAGAGACTGTTCTGCAAAGAATCTGTACTCAAACCTGAAAGCTGATCCAGAAGTTTTAGGCTTCCCACATCAGACATGGCATTTTAACTTTCCTACCAAAAGCAGTGTGACGCTAAAGGACCAAATCCTCTTCTCCCCTTATATAATTTGTATAAAACCAATCAGACGTGCAAGAGAGATCTAGGACTGGTAGTCCTCTTCTCAATCAAAAGCAAGCAAAGTCAGTACATAAAAATCTTCTGCTTTCTTTCCCTCTGGTTCTTGGAAAGTTGTTGGGGACTATTTCTCTCACAGAACAAAATACCTATTTCTCAGGAAAATCTGTCCTCATTTCCCTTCCCTCCCTATCAGCCCCAGGTGTTTTGAGGAGGCTGGCATGATGCTCCCACAACATTCCATACTTACTCCCATCACGCGGCTTTGCAAGTACCTGTTTCCTCTTCCATCTCCCTGACTGCATCACAGGCTCCAGGAGGATATTTCTTATTTTTCTCTCATTCATTCTCATACCTCCAGTTGTCACAGAGCATTGCATGACACATAGCAGAATTTTAGTAAATTTTAGTTCAGTGTTGATGAAGACATGGAAATGTTAATGACAAGAAAGCAAAGATTGGTGAATATCTGAATCTTCCAGAAATGATGGCTCTATCCAGTCGGTCTATTTTCAAAGATGCGTGTCATCTAATACAGTGATTCTTAATGAGGATCAATAAATAAAAGGGAGTAGGAGAAAAGACGTAATCTGGTACATCATCCACTGCATGTCCTTGAAAGTCATGAGAAAAGTCATCAAGAGTTCATGCCTGAGTCCATGTCTAAGGTCTGAAGTGTTAAGTGTTAACTGCTCAGTCATTTCGGACTCTTTGCAACCCCAGGGACTATAGCCTGCCAGGCTCCTCTGTCCGTGGGATTCTCCAGGCAAGAATACTAAAGTAGATAGCCATTTCCTTCTGCAAGGGATCTTCCCAACCCAGGGATGAAACCCGGGTCTTTTGCACTGCAAGCAGATTCTTGACCATCTGAGCCACCAGGGAAGCCCTAGGATCTGAACTCCTTATCAAGTACCTCAGGGGCCTTGGGCAGATTACTTAAGCTCTCAATGCCCGTTTCCTCATCTATAGTATGGGGGTGCAGGACCTATTTCAATTATTTCATGGATTGTTGTGAGAAGGAAAATGCATGCATGTAGCAGGTGCAGAACAAATGTTATTATTTCATGTATTCCTCTCTTTTTTAATCCACCCTGTCAATCACACAACAAGCATGTTGCATCTTTCAGTCCCTATACCTAAATAGAAATGCTCTCCCAAAGGAGCTGGATAGGCTTTCCCTAGAATGGAAAGAGCAGAACTTGGCATCTTTTAAACTAAACCAGACACTGTGATAAGCACTTGGGCTTTCTTTACAAATAGTCCTACAGCTGGTTGGAAGCACTTTGGAAAGGCAATGTAGATCCAATTAGGCAATGCCATGTGGCCAGCATTAGTAGCAATTTTTGAAAAGAGCCCAGGATGTGACCTACAGAAAGTGCTAATTTTTTTTTTCTTTTAAGGGATCTGTTTCTGTTGCTTGTGCATACACACACACACACACACAAAATCTCATTTTTCTAGGTGGAAATACAAGGCATGTTTTGGGCCAGATTTCTATGGGTCTGGTCTGCTAGTATAAGTAAATATTAAAATCAACACTCAGAACCAAAGCTCATGTGTTTTAATGGGACTCGAAGGAAAACATAAGACAGGAACAAATGGCTAAGAATGGGACACCTGCTGCACCCCAGCTATTTCTTCGGGAAAGAGTTGACAGTTTCTTCAGTTCTCATTTACATCAGAAACAGTAGTAGAAAACACACACACACACACACACAAATGGGGTTATCAACAGGCAGCATGAAAATATGTTCACTGTGAAGACAACTGTACAATAAATGCTGCTGATGAGCATCACTGGCCCCTCGTCTATGGACCACCTTAGCACCTATGCTCAATCATTCCACAAATAACAACAGTAATCAATACGTATGTTACCGGGCATTATGCTAAATCCTTTGTATGTGTTAATTCCTTTATCTCCAAAACAAACTTGTAAGGTAGATGTTATTTCACTCTTTTCAGTGAATGGAAAACTGTAGTTTACAGAATTACATTAATACTTCCAAGATTGCACAGCTCACAGATGACAGAGCATACATACACCCAATCCAATGATGTCCACCACCCAAGTCCATATCTCCCATGCCCTCACTGCACTATCTCAAAGACAAACTGTCCACTGTTTAATGAGCGTCATCACATGTCAGGATCCCATCTATAACTCTGAATACTTCAGGAGAAAACCAGGGCTCCAATCTAAAACCACACCAAGTGAACTCAGGCCACAGCACTAAACCTAAAAATGTTTTTAGGGACTTCCCTGATGGTCCAGAGGTTAAGAATTGGCCTGGCAATGCAGCAGACACAGGTTCGATCCCTGGTCGGGGAATTAAGACCCAACACAGCACGGGGCAACTAAGCCCGAGCCACAACTAGAGAGCCCGTGTGCTGCAACACAAGATCCCACATGACGCAACGAACATCCCCTGGGCCACAACTAAGACCCAGTGCAACCAAATACATAAGCATTTTCTTTTAAAGTGTTTCTAGTGGATCCAGTGTGGCCCAGCCCCTTAACTCTTAGCAATGCTATAATCTACTGACCTGTGTGCAAAACTATTTGCAGTCATAGATCTTCAGATGGAAAGACTACCTGTCCAGTCATTTCAGGAACACGAGTACTGGTAACTGTCACTTCTTAGAAGAGAGTTAAAGCCTCATCTGAGTCGAAATTAGCCAAACTTCCTCAAAACTCAAAAATCTCAAGGGTCCTGTTAATGGGTTCCCCTGGACTTCTTATGGAGCTCCGGCAAGGGAGTCATTCATAGATACATGTAATCATTCATTTGACAAATGTCTGTTGAACTCTGTGTAATTTCTAGGCAGTGGAGGTACAGAAAAGAATAAAACTAATGTAATCCTTACCCCTACCCCTAGGAAGCTTAAAACAGCAATCTCCACTGTGCTTCTCAAACATAGCCTCTTGGAGACTAGTTCCACCTAAGTCCTGAGACTGAGACATTCTCCATCCCACCCAACTGATTGTTCAGGAGTCTGACAACTGATTCAAGGGAGCCAGGTTGATGGTTGGTCAGAAACCAACCACATTTTCTCTCTCTGGATAAAGTGAACTAAAAGACACTGTGATTGAGTGTATTAAGGACAGAAACAATAGTGATGTTTTACCCACTCTACCTCCTAAAGTCCCTCAAGTGTCCTGATTCTCATCCTTCCTAAGCCTGGATATTCACCAGAAGATAACCAACATGCCTCCATTAAAGTTCAGGCTACGGACTCAGACAGAACGGGGTTTGAATCCCAGCTCCTCTGTGAATTAACTCTGCTATGGTGGACAAGCTGTGTAACTTTCAATTTTATTATGGATATTTTCAAATATACACAAATATAGACTAGAATAAGGAATCCCCATGTAGTTGGTCACCTGGCTGTAATAACAGTATTTTTCCCATTTTGTTTCATCTACCATCCCCCACAATTATATACATTCCTGGTGATGTTAAAAGTAAATCTCAGTTATCATACCAGTTCTTTAGTTTCCATGAATCTCGGTTTTCTCCTTCATAAAACAGGGATAACGATACCTCTTCCACAGGCTTTCTCATTTATTAGACAAAAATTTATGGAGCTTCTGTTATGAGCCAGCCCAGTCCTGCCGTGGGGAGTACAGCTGTGACGATACAAAGCTTTTGTTCTTGTGGAGTTTACAATATAGTGAAAGAGGAATAAATTTAAAACATGAGCAAGACAACTTCAGAGAATACAAAAGTTATAGAGAGAATAGTGGGAAAATGGGGAACAGTAGGTGACTTGGGAGCCACAGGTAGACAAGGACATCCTCTCTAGTGAGGTTGCAATAGGGGTAACAGATGAGATGCAAGAGGCCTGGGATCCTGTGCTATAGGCAAAAAGCACAGCAGGTGCAAAGGCCCTGAGGCAGGAATGAGCAGGGCTGTTTAAACATTGTTTTGCATATTAAAGGAGTTAATATATTCAAAACATTTAGCACCTGTGCCTGGCCAAAATGAAAGTAAAGGTGTCAGTCACCCAGTCATGTCTGACTCTTTGCAACCCCATGGACTATAGCCCTCTGCCAGGCTCCTCTGTCCATGGGATTTCCTAGGCAAGAATACTGGAGTGGGTTGCCATTTCCTCCTCCAGGGGATCTTCCCTACCCAGGGATCAAACACCTGTCTCATGTTTCCCGCATTGGCCAGCAGGTTCTTTACCACTAGCAACACTTGGAAAGCTCTTCTTTTCCTTTATACATTATTACAAAAAATTGAGGACAGTTCCCTGTGCTATACAGGAGGCCCATGTTGGTAATTCCTCCCAATTTTTAGAAAGTATGTGGGAATATTCCTTCTAGTATTTCAAAAAAATCGAGTATGGGACATCCTGGGTGCCTTTGTAAATATGGACAAATGAATGAAAATCCATTTAGCCCTAAACATGAGCTGTACAACCTCTTCAGAAACTAAGTCATGGATCTGCTTTTCATCTGATTCCTCGTAAACCCGCTTGGAAATGGTCCTGGGGAAGGACAGGGTGGGAGTAGAAGCCAGGATAAGAATCCGGTCTTTCTGATGAGTTCCATGCCCTGAAATAGCAAGTCAGCATTTCACCAGAGTTTGGGGTGAGATCTCACTTGCTCAGATTATGCCCGTGAAATAAATACTACAACATTGACTCCATTCAGAAGTGGAGCTGTATGTTTGTACGGAGTGTGAGGGTCCTTTGTCCCATGAATAGATGTGAGAGCAGTCAGGATGTCAGCTGGTTCCATTCCAACCCTGAGCAGGTGCATAACTTAACGCGAGGTTTTCATAGACACTGGGCAACACTTTATACAATGGCAATAAAGGCTGTGTAATTGCCACTGACTTATTTCATGTTGTTTCCAGCCTTTGCCACATCGTTAAACAATACCGCACAACCAAAATTCTACTATCAAGTCAGCTGCAGTAACTATAATGTAGTGTTCTGGATTGAATCCTGGAGCAGAAAAGGGACATCAGAGAAGAAACCAGTGAGATTGAAACAATACCTACCATTTGGCTAAAAATAATGTACAAATATTGACTCCTTAGTTTTGACATATAACTACGGTGTACCATAGTCAAGTAAGATGTTAACATCAAGGGCAAGTGGGTGAGTGGGTGAGAATTCTGGGTACTATTTGTGCCACTTTCCTATAAATATAAAATTATTTCCAAATTAAAACTTTATTTCAAAAGAAGTGTGCTTTTAATACAAACAAGATGAGAAATGTTGATCCAAGGTTGTATTTTGTCCCCACAATCCCTCACTCAAATCTCACAATCTTGACACTAAAAGAAGCCTACATTTACCCTGGACTCTCAGAAGGTGAGGTTGGGGCGGGGGGGTGGGGTTGTCACTGGCAAACAGGGCGGCTGGGGTGGGGGAGACAGCGCACGTTCACAGTACTTGAGAACAAAATGCGCCTTCAAAAGCAAACTGTAATTACGCAGAAGCCGAGGAGCTTTTGCAGAAAATCACTCTCTCATCTGAATCTGCATCCTGTTAATCAAAGAGGTCCAAGCCCTTTTGATTATCAGACTAAATATTTTTAGGCAATAACACTGAATGCCTGAAAAGACCCTGAACAGCATCTGCTGAAGATAAAAAAGGCGAGTCCTGCCTATATCACAGGAAAAATGAACCATAGGAAACTGATAAAGGTTGGCAAAAAAAATTCCAAATATTGAAGCCTTTTCCTCCCTATTTGCCTTCACTCTAGTCCTTCCCGACTCCCCTCCTTCCCGACTCCCCTCCTTCCAAATATCCAGGTTTCTAGACTGTTGCTGGTTCTCTTAGTGTTTGAACAAAGCATAAGGAAAAGTGCAGAAAGTGATCTAGTGTTAGTATCAAGAGAAGATGATTATTCTCTTAAAGCAATGTCAAGTGGGTCACCAAACAGAGATAAAAATAACATTTAAGTTGGAACTTCAATCAAATCTCACAACTTGAATATTTAGTGAAGAGCACCCTAAAAATGGCACAATGTGCCCCTTCTTGTTGTATATCAAATAGATGCATCTTTCCACTTTCTGTAATGGTAAATCTTCGTAGCTCCCATAATGTCCAGAAAAGGGTTTTATATTCATTGTGTGCTCGGACTCTTTGTGACCCCCAAGGACTGTAGCCCTCCAAGCTCCGTTGTGCATGGAATTTTCCAGGCAAGAATACTAGAGTAGGTTACCATTTCCTATGCCATTGTATTCAGTAGTGGCATTCTAATTCTGGCACCAAGAGCTGGTCTTACTTTCTGATTTTCAGACAAGATTCCTCCTCTCCTACTTCTCTATTAGTCAGTGGGCTCTGGAGACTACGTGGCTTCTTGAACCTTTAATAACTGATAATGTCAGTCACCTAGCTCTTATCTTCTCAATGAACTCCACAAATCATTGTTTCTTTTGAACATGTAATTTTTCCCACGTGTCCATTATATGTAAAGAGCTCCTGTAAATCAATAAAAGACAAACACTTCATTACAAGTAAATATTATCACTACCAACTACTGAATTAATTTGCTATTTAAATTAAACTCATTAATGTAAACCTGTAGAAAAGCTATATGCTCTTATTTTCCAGATATTCCCCAAAATACTAAGAAATAAGGATGGAACCAACCTAGCAGAACTACATAAAATTAATATCTGTCGTAATTCCTAGGAGAATGCAATGTTTTTGACATTGTACCTAGAATTCTCCCCTGCAGTTTGTCAGGAAAGCTCTAGTGCAATTCTACTCAGTAAAATATTACAAGATGCATTTTTTTCCTTGGTGTAAAAGATCACTGATTACTGAAACACAAATATAGACTAAAAGCAAGACTCATAAATAAACCAAGTTAGTCTGTCACAGGAGATTTCTGAAATGCACAGTACCTAGAGACCCATCTCTGAACCACAATTTATTTTCAGTACAACTTTAAACAAAGATCCCTTCCTAAAGCAAGATTCATTAATGTTGCCTGACCTTTTGCCTGACAGAGTGGTGTAATTTGAGTGACTTCAATGAGTTTGTTATTCCACTCAAGAGCTGATTCAAAATCATCCTAGAAATTGAAACTTCAAATGAGACACTTTCAACAGCCACCTTTTTATAGCCAGGGATTCAACACCATTTCAGCTTTCTCTACTTCATGGTCATATTCACTCGCTTATGATATTTAGGACTCATATACACCTAGGTTCAGCTTATTTTCCACTGAATTCTGAAAGAGAATGTGCTCATTTCCATCAAAGCCAGAACTGGATACAACAATTGCTATATCAGAGGTGGTGCAATTCACCATGCCTTTTGGGGCTTTGAGATTTGGTCATAAAACTTCCAATGACTGGTGTATTTTGCTCTAACATGTGGCTATTTCTCTTATCATTTTTACGATCCAGTTCATAAATAAATAATGTCAAGTTATTTAATAGAATGGAACTTAAGACTTTCTACTTAGTAACCCATTTCAAACCACGTACACATTAACTTTGCAAACATGCTGCAACATTTCCAAGGCCATGAACAATTATCACCATGTAGAGGCAGATAATTTGCATCACCAATGTCAAATTCCACAGACTTATTCCTCTACCCATTGAGCATGAAAATTTGTAACCAAACAGTGCAAAACTATGATTCAGCAAATAAAACACCAATGCTGTTTCTGGTGGAACTTTAGCAAAGGTGACCCAGACTAGAAAAACGTGCAAAAATCCAGAACTGTTTCTGTTTTTAAAAAACCTCCAGCTACAACTAAATGCATCCTTTAAATTTTCTGGCTTTTATTATTTTAAACAAAGCCCTACAACATTACTTTAATGTGGGGCTTACTTGAAAACATAATTGCTAGGAATAACCATGATAGTACACTACTGTCAAAAACAAAACAATCTTATTTTTCCCCACTCCCAATAGTCAGTACATCAGCTCCATAATATATATTGTATATACTGACCTTTGAAAGGAAAGAAAATCTTTGGGACCACGCTAAGATTCCCAGGTATGTGCTGTCAGCTAAAGAATACCTATTGAAACACAATAGCAAATGCAACTTTTTCCCCCTTGGAGAACAACAGAACAATTTGCTTCTTTTTAATCATAGGTACACACCCAAACTAACACAACCCCAACTCAAAACCCCCCACATACATGTACACACACACACACACACACACACACACACACAGAGTTTGTGGATTATGTTTATGAAATTCTGATTTCATGAAAAATAAATCTAATTCTTCAAACCAGTATCTGTTAACTGAAAGCCATATAAAACCTAAAAGTGACAACTGGTCTACCTCAAGAGGCAGCCAGATAAGCAAATGAACCATTGATTAACAGATTACCCAATCAAGATGAACCAACAAAACAGGTTATTGGCTAACAGATTTACTATATAGGATGAACCAACCAAGTAATCCTTTGGTTAGCTAAGTACCTACCATGATGACCAGCCAAAAGGGCTATTAGTTAACATATGACCAAGATGAACCTCCAAAGTGGCCTGTTAACAGAAGAACCAACCATGAAAAATCCACCACGTGGATGACTCTTTAATGGAGAAACAAAGTGAAATCTGAAGATGCCACCCACAGTTAGATCCAGAAGAGATAAAATAAAACTTCTTAGTCAACAAAGAGAAGCTCCTCATAAACCCAAACACACACCATGAAATCTGGAGGTGTGACCACCGCTTAGGTCACCCCGTGGGACTGGAACTGGATGGCAGAGCTATACTTACGAAGATTATTTATGGGGGTTCTGGTATCCATGTTCTCATAATGCTGGACGTGGACCACAATGTTGAGATCTCTCTCCATGTGGTCAGTGTTGCAGTGGCCCTGTGGCCTCATGACGTCTGCAAGGGCCCTGAAAGGAGAGAAAGTTTAAATTGATTCATTCAAAACAATGACTAGCACCTACTTATTCTT
This sequence comes from Bos mutus, assembly GCF_027580195.1. Lineage (NCBI taxonomy): Eukaryota > Metazoa > Chordata > Mammalia > Artiodactyla > Bovidae > Bos > Bos mutus. The sequence continues at coordinate 30,386,776 of NC_091641.1, forward strand.
AAAAATTGAAAGTGGCTCAGTCATGTCCGACTCCTTGTGACCCCATGAACTGTAGCCCACCAGGCTCCTCTATCCATGGAATTCTCCAGGCAAGAATACTGGAGTGGGCTGCTGTTCCCTCCTCCAGGGGATCTTCCCAACCCAGGGATCAAACCCAGGTCTCCCACATTGCAGGCGGAGGATTCTTTACCATCTGAGCTACCAGGGCTTTGGGCTTATGAACAAAAGACAAGACCCCTTTCTCCATGTAGCTGCCATTCTACTTAGGGTGGAGGGGAAAAAGACATACGTAAAGAAGATCCCTGCAATTAGAGATTACATAAGGATCTCATGCAGAAGAATTCATATACCTCTCATGTTACTGATGTAATGGCAGCGTTACCCACTTTATAGAGTTATTGAGAGGATTAAATGATGAATATATGTAATATGTCTGCACCCAACAAGTTTAATCACCCTTTATAACTAATCCTAATAATAAAAAAAATGCTTATTCCCAGGTGGCGCTACTGGTAAAGAATATGTTTGCCAATGCGGAAGATGTAAGAGACATGGGTTTGATCCCTGGGTCAAGAAGATCCCCTGGAGAAGAAAAATGACAACCTGCTCCAGTATCCTTGCCTGGGAAATCCCATGGACAAGAGGAGCCTGGTGGGCTACAGTCCATGGGGTCACAAAGAGTTGGACACAACTGAGCACAGCACAGTACTCTTGCTAACCCTAGATACCAACACTTCAGGTACAGTTACGGCCCAGTATTAGTAACAATAAGTAACATTTACTGAGTACTTCCCATAAGCCAGGCACTGTTCTAGTCACGTGACATGCCTTAATTCAATTAGGCAGCACATAAACACATCATGAGGGTTATTACTCCTTCTTTGCTGATGAGTCAACAGAGACTCAGAGAGGTGAACTGATTCCATTTACTTGAAATGTTCAGAATGGGAAAATCCATATGGACAGCAGAGTAGTGGTTGCCAGGGGCCAGGGGTGTGGGAGGGGAAATGGGAAATCACTGCTAATGAGGGAGGGGTTTCTTTTTAGGGTGATGAAAATGTTCTAGAATTAGACAGTGGTGATGGTTGCTCAACTTTCTCAATATACTACAAATCACTGCATTGTATACTTTTAAAAAAGAAAATCCAAAATAACCTGACAGATTGGCTGATCAGGAAAAGCCTTCCTGAGAAGGCATCTGAGCTGAGCCCTGAACAGTGAGGCGTTACTGCCATGAAGAGGATGAAAGAACATTCCAGGCAGAGGGGTCAGCAAGTGCAAAGACCCTGAGGCATAGAAGAGTTCAGATCAGAGGAACAAGAAGGCTAACAAAGCTGAACTGCAGCCAACAAGTGGGAGAGCATTACAAGGCGTGGATTACTATACCCATTCTCCAGAACAAAAAGACTGCCCAACAGGACTTCCCTGGTAGTCCAGTGGCTAACATTCCAAGCTCCCAATTCAGGGGGCCTGGATTTGATCCCTGGTCAGGAAACTAGATCCCACATGCTGCAGCTAAGACCTGGCACAACCAAATAAATAAATAAATATTTTTTAAAAGACTGCCCTGTCGGGCTACAGTCCATCAGGTAGCAAAGAGCCGGACACGACTGAAGCAACTTAGCATGCACGCACACACGCCCAAGTTAACCCAGCTAATCAGTGGCGGGACTAAGATACAAACCTGAATGTCTTTGAAATCATTGTTTAAGCTCCTCCCGACCCTGCACAGTAAGCAGAACCTGAAACTTGAAAAGGACTGCAGGAAAGAAATGTTTGAAACACAAGACAGATGTCTCTCAAATCTAATTTGCCTTTTTTTCACTTCTAAACATGTTCTTTCCTATTTGCAGGACAGGAACAGAGACCCAGACATAGAGAACAGACTTACGGACACAGTGAGGACAGGAGAGGGTGGGATGAACTGAGAAGCAATATTGAGATATATGGATTCTCCAGGCAAGAACACTGGAGTGGGTTGCCATTTCCTTCTCCAATCCATGAAAGTGAAAAGTGAAAGTGAAGTCGCTCAGTCATGCCCAACTCTTAGCGACCCCATGGACTGCAGCCTACGAGGCTCCTCTGTCCATGGGATTTTCCAGGCAAGAGTACTGGAGTGGGGTGCCAGTGCCTTCTCCGATATATACGTTACCATATGTAAAACAATAGCTAATGAGAAGGTGCCGCATGCTGATTCATGTTGATGAATGGTAGAAACCAACACACTGTAAAGCAATTATCCTCCAGTTTAAAAAAAAATTTTTAAACATATGTTAAAATAAAAATAAATAAATACATAGGTTCTTTATTGAACTTCAGAGGATCTCTGAACTCCTCTAGAATTGAACAGAAATTTTATTTGTGCATTTTTCCTGAACAAGAAGCCATAGTTTGGGGTTTCTCTGGCCATCCAGTGAATCTGCCTTCCAATACAGGGCTTGATCCGAGGTCAGGAAACTAAAATCTTGCATGCTGAGGGGCAACTAAGCCGGCACCACAGCTAGTGAACCCACAGTCTACAACGAAGGGCCCACACACCACAACGAAGACCCACTGCAGCCAAAATAATGAAATATGCAAATAAAAATAAATAAAGGCAGACTGAGACACTATCGAGTTAAAAGGAAAAAAGAGGCCAGAGTTCTCACCACAGTCTCTCAAGATTTCTCTCCAAAATTGCAAAATATTTGAACTTTCAAGAGGATAGCAAAGTAAATGATCAGGGTGGCTACCCGTGAATTCGGTCAGCACTGCCATCGGCAGATTCCCTGGCTCCTGCTGAGTGCCAAAATTCATGAAATTCACCAGAAAGTCAAGGATACTTTTCCCCAGGGTAGCCCTTCACAGAGTAGGCATGAGGACGGGGATTCTTAGGCTTCTGTATCCTGGACAAGGTGTCTTCAAGGTGTGGTCCACTCACTCAGGGAATGCCTAATATAGTTTGGCAGTGGGGGGAAGGAAATATGACAACTTCTGTGTATGGTCTTTAGTCATTAAAAATAAGAAATAAATGTGTGAACTGAGGCTGGAGCCCTCACTTGGAACACCCATGTCAGATGGTGAGAAGCAAGAACCTTGGACCAAGGTGCCAACCTTGGCAGTGGCATCATCTTTAGGGTGCATCAGCTGTGCTGTAGTTATATACACCCCCAAAGGGATGTGCAAGCAAAGAATCTAGTTATACTAAGCTAGCCATCACTAGGTGGACATGGGGCTTAAGAATGTTCCCTCATAACAAAACCACAGCCTGGAGACAATACTGATTAAACAAGGACAGGAAAATGATAGACTGGACCCTCTCCTCTTCAACAGCTTCTCACAAAGTTAAAAAAAAAAAAAAAAAAAAAAATGGCCTATTCAGATCAAAATGAAATCAGCCAAAAATAATTCAAACTCTCATGAAGAATATTCAAAATATGGATCTATGTATGAATGATGAGCTTCATCCTCAACACACACTAGTGTGTTATTACACAAAGTCATCACCATTGGCAACAAATTGTAAATATTTGTTTCACCTTCAGTTCTGCTTAATATACCTGCTCTTATGTATGCTTTAGAGTCTATCTAAACAACAAGGTCCTATTATATAGGACAACATTCAAAAAATGAAGATCATGGCATCCAGTCCCATCACTTCATGGCAAATAGATGTGGAAACAGTGATATACTTTATTTTCTTGGGCTCTAAAATCACCACGACAGTGACTGCAGTCACGAAATTCAAAGATGCTTGCTCCTTGGAAGAAAAGTTATAACAAACCTAGACAGGGTATTAAAAAGCAGAGATACCACTTTGCTGACAAAGATCCATGTAGTCAAAACTATGGACTGTCCAGTAATCATGTATGGATGTGAGATGGACCATAAAGAAGGCGAGTGCCAAAGAATTGATGCTTTTGAATTGTGGTGCTAGAGAAGACTCTTGAGAATCCCTTGGACTGCAAGGGGATCAAACCTGTCAATCCTAAAGGAAATCAACCCTAAATATTCATTGGAAGGACTGATGCTGAAGCTGAAGCTCCAATATTCTGGTCACCTGATGTGAGTAACTGACTTATTGGAAAAGACCTGGGAAAGACTGAAGGCAAGATGAGAAGGGGCAGCAGAGGATGAGATTGTTGGATGGCATCACTGACTCAATGGACATGAGTCTGAGCAAACTCCAGGAGATAGTGAAGGACAGGGAAGCCTGGCATGCTGCAGTTCATGGGGTCACAAAGAACCAGATATGACTTAGCGACTGAACAACAACTACAGCACAGGAAACTATATTCAATATCCTGTGATAAGCCATGCTGCTGCTGCTGCTAAGTCGCTTCAGTCGTGTCCGACTCTGTGCGACCCCATAGACGGCAGCCCACCAGGCTCTGCCGTCCCTGGGATTCTCCAGGCAAGAACACTGGAGTGGATTGCCATTTCCTTCTCCAATGAAAGTAAAAAGTGAAAGTGAAGTCGCTCAGTCGGGTCCAACTCTTCGTGACCCCATGGACTACAGCCTACCAGGCTTCTCCGATCATGGGATTTTCCAGGCAAGAGTACTGGAGTGGGGTGCCATTTCCTTCTCCAGTGCATGAAAGTGAAAAGTGAAAGTGAAGTCGCTCAGCCATGTCTGACTCTTAGCAATCCCATGGACTGAAGCCTGCCAGGCTCCTCCATCCATGGGATTTTCCAGGCAAAAGAGTACTGGAGTGGGGTGAGTGGTAAGCCATAATGAAAATCAATATGAAAAAGAATATATATAATTGAGTCACTTTACTGCAGAAATTAATACAACATTGTAAGTCAACTATCTTCCAATAAAAATTTTAAAAATAATAAACATATGTGCATATATTATGTATGTTAGTCACTCAGTCATGTCCAACTCTTTGGGACCCTATGAACTGTGGCCTGCCAGGCTCCTCTGTCCATGAAGTTCTCCAGGCAAGAATACTGGAGTGGGTTGCCATTTCCCTCTCCAGGGGATCTTCCCAACCCAGAGATCGAACCTGGGTCTCCTGCATTGGAGTCAGATTCTTTACCATCTGAGCCATCAGGGAAACCCATATATTGCAGTGTATACTAAAAAACATGTTACAAATAGGGATGTGTTTTTTTTTTTAATTTATTGAATTAGACAGTGGAAAGAACCAACTATGTACTACAAACCAAACTAATGCCCAAGGAATTGGTATTTATGTGTAGCACACATTCTGAGTGCTTCTCAAACTTGAATGTGCACATGGATTATCTAGGGGCTTTTGTTAGGATGCAGATTCTGATTCAAGATGTCTGCAACAGGCCCTGAGATCTGGGGCCAGGTGATGGGGATACTGCTGGTCCACACTCAGAAGAGCAAGATCCTAACGGTACTGTGATTGGAGATACTGCTGGTCCACACTCAGAAGAGCAAGATTCTAACGGTACTGTGATGGTGAATTTTATGTGTTGATTTGACTGGGTGCCACGGTGTGACCAAAGATTTGGTCAAACATTATTCTGGATGCCTCTGAGTGGGTGTTTTTAGATGAAATTAACATTTATATTGATAGACTGAGGAAAGCAGATTGTCCTCCACAGCATGGGTGAGCCTCATCCAATCAGTTGAAGACTGGAATAGAACAAAGGCCCATCCTCCCCCAAGAAAGAGAATTTTCCTGTCTGATGGCCTTCAGATTGGGACATCAGGTCCTCATGGTTCTACAGTGACTTATAGGCTTTCAGATTCAAACTGGGACCTTAGGACTTCCCTGGTGGCCTAGTGACTAAGACTCCATGCTTCCATTGCAGGGAGCATGGGTTTGATTCCAGGTCAAGGAACTAAGATCCCACATGCTTTGAGGCACAGACAAAAAGTGAAAAAAGAAGGAGAAAAAAAAAAAAAACACTTGGACCTTGACTCTGCAGATTTTGTATGTACCAGCCTCCATTATCATGTGTGGCAAGTCTGCATAATCTCTAGATAAGTAGATAGTTAGCCAGATCTCCTAAAGATTCTGTTCCTCTGGAGAACCCTGACTTAATAAAGGCACCTTATTGAAGAAACTACACTTTTCCTCGATATCCCTTAACCCAGTTCCAAACAGCTGAAAGACTGCCATTTTTGAGGTTGAAGATGATGGAATACTGGCAGTTGCATAAGGTTCAGCTTAGTGTCTATTCACTTGTACATTCACCTGTACATCACCCGTCTCCTGCCATGGACCGTGAGCTCTGTGCCTGCACTAATCCTTGCAGTCTCACAGCTCTCAGTCCAATGCTGGATCTACTATAGGTACTCCATAAACACCTGCTGCTGCTGCTGCTGCTGCTGCTGCTGCTAAGTCGCTCCAGTCGTGTCCGACTCTATGCGACCCCAGAGACAGCAGCCCACCAGGCTCCCCCGTCCCTGGGATTCTCCAGGCAAGAACACTGGAGTGGGTTGCCATTTCCTTCTCCAATGCATGAAAGTGAAAAGTGAAAGGGAAGTCGCTCAGTCGTGTCCGACTCCTAGTGACCCCATGGACTGCAGCCTACCAGGCTCCTCCGTCCATGGGATTTTCCAGGCAAGAGTACTGAAATGGGGTGCCATTGCCTTCTCCCAATAAACACCTACGGAATGACTACATCCATGAGCAAATAAATGATGGGATGAGGAGGTGCCTTATGTCATGTAAACCAGGATGTCAGGCATCAGAACTCCCGTGTGCCAGGTACTATACCAGGACTCGAGTGACAGGTGGGGAGAGGCTGCATTCCTTACTGTGAACAATAATGGAAGGAGGCAGATGATAAACTAGTAAACCAGTACGTTAGTGAGTTCATTTTAGACTGTAATGTGAAATGAAGCAAATCACATTGAGTGATGGGCTGGAGGGGCTGGGGGAGCATCGGTAAATAATCCTAGGGGATCAAGGACAGCTTCTCAGACAAGGTGACACTGAGCTGAGACCTGAATGCTGAGAAAGGGCCAGCCAGAGAATCTGAGGCAAACCAACACAACAACTCCAAGGCAGCAATGAGCACGGCATATCTGAGGAACGAAAAGAAAAGCCTGCATCCCTTTTCTTTCCAATTACAGTGAATAAATAAAAGACCCCAACATCGCCAAGTAGAGCTTAGAGTTGCAATATCTTGCTTAGAAGCCTCCAGGGGTTCCAAGGTCTGAACTGTTTTCTGACTTTTAAACACTTGAATGGGATTCCTGAGATTTTCCTCTTGTACCAGAAGCATCATTTATTTTTCCAGGATCTAAGGGCAATGCACATGAGGCTACTTTCTGGGGTAGTGGTTATATGGGTGTAGCCATGTGTCCAAATTCATCAAACTACACATAATATGTGTACACTGTATGCTGCAAATTAGACTCCAATAAAGTTGGTTTTTAAAATGCAAGGTCTCAGTGCCCAAAGAGAAGCAAAACATATTCTGCAAGGAAAAATAATTTAGATAGCCAGTGGGAATTTGCTATATGATGCAGGAAGCTCAGGCCGGTGCTCCATGACAACCTACAGAGCTGGGATGCGGTGAGGGGTGGGAGGGAGGTTCAAGAGAGAGGGGACGTAGGTATACCTATGGCTGATCCGTGTTGATGAATGGAAGAAACCAATACAACATTGTAAAGCAATTATCCTCCAATTAAAAATTAAAACAAAAAAATAATTTAGAGACTTTTTGTGGCCAACAGCATATGCATCCGTGGGCTTCTCCAGCCTGGGCAGCTGGTGGAAGCCACAGGATAACCATAAATGTATAAGAAAAGGGAGATGGAGGGGAGGCTGCAATAAGAGAGAGAAGGCAAGAGCAGGAGAGACGTCTGTCACTTGATGCCATTTCTTTGCAAGAGACTTGAGCGTTTGTGAAGCATGCTTGAAAAACACACAGGACATGGCGCTATGTAATTTGCCACTTGGATTTCTGACTGTTTGAAGGTGGGCAAGATGATGACATGCATTCCCTACTGGCTTCAAATGTAAAGAGCTTCAAACACGCATTCCTGCCCTCACTAATGCCTTTGCCAAGAGGGCTGGCCCTGCCAGGGGCAGATGCAGGAAACATCCATAGTCTTGATCTGACTCGGGCTCCTTGAACCAGCCCTGACACTCTTATTTGCAGGGCATCAAGCACTTCTCTGTGATCGGCAAAGACTGAAGTCCTGGATGTCAGTGCTTCAAGGCAGTGCAGCCTGATGGTCAAGGACCCGTGGCATAGCCTCAGACTGTCTGGGCCTGAAGTCTAGCTCCTCCACTCGCTAAGGGATTTTGCATCCTCTTGAAAAGCAATCTGTGCCTCTGTGAAAAGCAGATTGTCATAAAGCTGACCTCCGTGGGACATGAAATTAAGTGAGAATTTACACATAAGCTTATGTAAAATAGCAAAGCCAGCAAGTGTCCCTGAATATCAGCCAGGCCAATGAGGGGTGTGGGATGGATTGGGATGGACATACATACATTGCTGTGTATTAAATAGATAACTAATGAGAACTTACTGAACTTGCCACCCATCCTGCTAAAATTCAATGCAAGTCCAGAGAGGTGATGAGACTTGGCCAATGTCACGCAGCTAAATAGACATAGCAGAGCAAGCACTAGGCACAGAGTTCCAGACTACAACTTCACCTCCTTCCATAGATAAGGGGAAGAAAATTCCAATAAGAAGGATGATGATAAAGGGTAATAGTCACTGAGCAGTTACCCTATGGCAGTCCTGCTCTATGAGATTTCTAAGCCCAGTCTCAGTGAATCTTCACACAGACCTATGACATAGGGACCCTAAAGATAGGAATCTGAGAATCAGAGATGAACCGCAAATTTCCCAAAAGTTCACACTATTAAGTGGCTGAGTTGGGACTGAATCTGGAGCCATCTGACTTGAACCCATTTCTCTTCAGATCAGCCCAACAACCTCTCTAGGGACTGCAGGGAACATGACTGACTGAACTGAGGACCGGGGCACGGGGTGGGGGCAAGTGAAATTAACCTGAGAGGGTCCTAAAGGGAACAGATGCCACTTGAAAATACAGGTCCAGTGTTACCTAATCTATCAGCTTCTCAAGAGAAATCATAAAATCGAGATTTCTATGCGAAACTTCCCAGTTTTTTAAATGTTGGTCATTGGTTCTAAGTTGGTTTTAAAACACCGTACACCATAGAGACTAAAGAGATTTCACAGCCAAACGCAGTGAGCCTTGACTGAAATCCTGGTTTGAAAACCCAATCTCTAGAAGACATTTCTGGTGTATGACTGGGAAAACAGTAATACAATTGGCTATTTGATGATGTTATGGAAATTTTGTTCCTTTTTGGGGGCAGGATACTGGAACTGTGTTATGTGGGAGAAATGTCCTTGTTCTTAGGAGATCCACACTAAAGTATTTAGGGATGAAGTGTCATGTCTGCAACTTATTTTCAACTGCTCCAGCCAAAAAAAAAAGGAAAAAAGAGAAGAAGAGAGGGAAGGAGAGAGGAAGGAAAAAAGGAAGGAAGGAAAGAAGGAAGAGGGAGAGAGAGAGAGAGCCATAAAGCAAACGTGACAAAATACTAATAAGTATTCAATCTAAATGAGCAGTTTTTGACTGGGAGTGACTCCGCTCCTGGATGACTTTTGGCGACGTCTGAGGACATTTTAATTGTCCTGACTGCAGTGTGTGGGGGCCACCTGCTCCTAAGGGGGCAGAGTCCTGAGATGCTGCCAAACACCCAGCAATGCACCGGATGGCCTCCCACAGCAGAGAACAATCAAGCCCCAAATGTCAAGAGTGTCAAGGGGAGGAAACCCTGCTCTAGATGAAAGATCTACTGGAGTTTATGTTTATTCTTCTTTCAAGTTTTCTGTATGTTTAAAATGTTCACAATAACAAATTGGGAACAACTTAAGAATTCATGCGTGCAGGCTCGACCGCTTCATTCGTGTCTGACTCTTTGCGACCCTATGAACTGTAGCCCCCCAGACTCCTCCATCCATGGGATTCTCCAGGCAAGAATCCTGGAGTGTGCTGCCATGCCCTCCTCCAGGGAATCTTCCAGACCCAGGGATCATACCCGTGTCTCCTGCATCTGCTGCGTTGCAGGCGAATTCTTTACCCACTGAGCCACCTGGAAAGCCCAAAAATAAGAATACAGACATAGGAATATGTTGCAGACCAAATAAAATGTGTCTGCATGGTTTGGTACCATTTGGTACCCACCATTTGTGGTCACTTCTTCCAATAAATAGTGGTTGAATGTGGCTGTGGTTATATCTGCTGTAGAAACACCTATACAGTTTTCTCCACATCACAGGCCAGGCCTGCGCATACTCTGGAATTGCTGTCTCTCCCCGTTTTCAGTCCTAATCAGCGCAGAAGGAAGCAGGCAATGTGCCCAGGCCTCTGAGCCTGGAAACTGACCTTACAAACACAAGCACACTGGGCACTAGGAGCAGTCAACGGTGTGACGTTGGAGCAGCACGTGCTGTAAGTCTTTGAGGAGAAGGTATTCTCAGGTGAGGTAAGAACAAACTTCCCACCCCAGCGACCCCTGCAGCTCGAGACAAAATAAATTAAAAGGCTGCAGCCAGCACGTTCATTTCACCGGAAAGCCACCGTACAGTCTGTCTGATGCGGAGTTTGGCGTGCTGGACCCAGCCAAACATCCTATGGTCCATGCAGGCAAAAGCAAATGAGCCATGGCTGGGATATGAAATTATTAACTGCATCAGTAGAGCAGGATGTGCTTGGTGAGTACTTGGGGCAGCCCCTAGCACCATAGAAACACACCCAAAGGCTACACAAATGGGGAGAACCAGCAACAGAATGTCAGTAAGAGTCACACTGAATAAATCCATCCACCCTGTATCCGGGAAAATGTTCCCAAGTCAAGTGTGGACCACTTTACACAAGCCGTTCAAGGAGGTGGTAAAAATGCAGACTTCTGAGGCCCAGATAGATGGATTTAGAATCTCTCTGGATCAAGCGCAAGACTGTGCATTTTAGGAAGCTCCTCAAATTCTGATGCTCACTCAACCTGAAAACATCTGCCCCAGACACAGCTGACACCAGGGGAGTAAGGAATGCGCAATTTTCTGTGTGACCTTGAGCAAGCTACCAACCTCAGCTACAATTTGCTCCTATGTAATAGAGAATTAGCACCTGTCTCATCACTGGGCAAACTAAATGATGTTTACACACACATACACACACACAGACACACACACATCCCTAGTACAGTGCCTGGCACCCAGAACTGTGCTCAGCAAATGTTACTTCCTTTTCCGGGACAGTGACTGACTGAACACCATAAAGCCTGGAGAGATATACAGAAGTATAGATGTGCAGACCCCACCCTAGAGATCCTGATTTGAACCATCTAGGGTGGGGCCCCTGGCAACAGTGTTTTGTTTTGTTTTTTTTTTAAAGCATTCCAGGTCACCCTAAACGTCAGCCAAGGTTGAAAATTATACCTTGGGGGTCATCAGTAAAAATCAAGCAGTCTTTCTTTTCAAGAGTATGTACCTTCACTCCAGCCTGGAATTCTCAAAATGTATGCAAGGAGAGCCTGTGTTGGGGCTCTGCAACACCAGGACTGGATACCCCCTAGATTCCACCTCCAAGGAGACCTTTCCCGGTACCTGTAGAGGAATGTGGCTGCAGCCTGCTGGGCTGGAGTAAACAGAGCTGCAAGGGGGCAGGACCAGGAAGTTTCTCCCACAGTTCCCCAAAGGTTAGTGCTCCTCCCCAGCTTCCCACCTCCCTCCTCCTGCTTCTCCACCCCCATCCCAACCGAACCAGGAGGAGAGCTCCCAAAGCCCTGGTTTGCAAGGCAAAGGCTCCAAGATTTCAGCAGAGGAATTAAGTCGAAATCTGCCAGGCACCCTACCCATCCCTGGGTGAATTTCTCTACCGAGGCAACAGTCGCTGCCGCAACCCTGCTTCCGAGTCTCGCTCGCAACACCAGACCCTTGGCGAGGACAGCGGGGGGACGTGAAACCACCGGCCCGTGGGGTTGGCGATCGGGCACCTTGGGGTGGCAGGAGGTGGGCGGGGCCCGCACTTGACTCTTTTGGTAGGTCAGGCTTTCTCGAAACCCCTGGAGTGGGGGTGGTTCTGTGCCTCTTGATCCCACCATCCATCCACACCTCCCTGCTAACCCAAACCGAGAGGAACTTCTCACCTCTTTCTTCCCCCAAATTCTTCCCTTGGGGTGGGAAAGGGTGGGGGGGAATCATCTGATAATCTGCATATAAATAGAAAATAATTACTAGTGATGTGGTGGTGATGTTCCTCGCCTATTTTTGGTGGGTCTCTTTGTTGAGATTTTTTAGGCAGGCACACGGAGCGCGTGCAGACACACGCGCGCGCACAGGCAGCCGGAGGTGCGGGGTGTGTGTGTGTGTGTGTGTGTGTGTGTGTGTGTGTTTGGGGGTGGGGGGGAACACATGGCGACTCTGTTGCGCGTATACGGGAAGAGAATAAACCTTGTTCCCCAGTCATCCGGCTGTGTGCAGGCGACCCCGCTCTCTTCACCACCCTCCCCCGTCCCTCCTCACCCCAGCCGGGACCCCACACCAACCCCTGGCCTCTCCCCGGCCGAGGGTTGCATCCTCCAGTCTGCGTCTTCAGCCTCCAAAGTTACTGGGTTGTGCGAATCGATTTAGACACTCGGGGAAAAAAAAAAAAAAAAAGGCAAATAGCTCCATTAATCCCCAAATGCCTTCTCCCATCTGCTGCGACTTGCTCGTGCTGGGACTTGCATAATGAATAAGGCAAAAGGGAAAGTTGACGAATCAGGGTGTCTGGGGGGGTGAAGGCACGCTGGGAGGGGGCTCCGGCCCTGGGAGGCCACACCAGCCCGCTCAAAGGGCGCAGCGCCACGGCTGAGGTCGCTGCCCCCGGCAGGGAGAGGAGGCGTCTGGAGAGAGGGACGAGGGGGTGATGGGGGGGAGGGGGGGCCGAGGTCCCAATTCCAGGGAACTGGCAGCTCGGCGGAAAGCGAGGCGGCCGCTCCGAGCAAAGCTTTTGTTCTCGCCCTCCCCGCACTCTCCACCTCCCTCGCCACATTTTCGCGAGTCGTACGAGTTGCAGGCGGCACACACTCCTTGCCTCCCTCCCTCCCCCTCCGCACACACGCGCGCGCGGGCTCACACACACCCCTCTTCCCTTTCGGGCTCGCCGGCCCCTGTTTACCTAAAGGGTAGTATGCGGAATCCGAAGGCTGGACCACCCCCACCTCCCCAAAACCCAAGACTCCAAAGGCACTGGCTCCCAGGCTGTGTGTCTCAAGTCCGCTGCAATACTCGGCGGGAGGGGGCGGCAAGAGAGCGGGGGTGGCGGGGGAAGACACCCCTAATCCACATACACACTCTCACGTCCACACCTGTGCTGAGCTCCCCGTCCCCTCTCTGCACTCCCAGCCCAAGTTGGCTGCCCGGGTGACATTCCCCCGCGGAGAGGCCGGGCTGGAGAGGGAGCGCCATTGCCTCTGGGAAGGTGGAGAGGGGAGGGGAGCGGGGAAAGAGCGGCGCCCGGGGAGTGGGGGGGCGGGGGGCGGCAGCCCACCTGGACATGTGCTCCCTTTGGGGCCGGTGCGCTTTCTCCAGCCCCAGCTTGGTGAAGATGCCCACGAGCACCATGACGGCCACCACCCCGCAGATGATGTAAACGATCAGGTTGGTCTTGTCCTTGGTGGGGTCGTGCAGGGGGTCGTCCTTGCGCGCGGGGGGCTTGCCGGTGTTGAGCCAGAGCGGAGTGTCGTAGTTGGTACAGGTGCTCTGATTCAGTCGCCGCTTCTTAAACGTGCAGCAGAACCGGAAGCCACAAGTCCCGCAGCAAAAGATGAAGTCGCCCGAGCTGCAGTTGAACGGCGGGTCCCACTGGCCCATGACATCGAAGTAGCCCCGGCAGAAGTCCGGCGTGGGCGCCCGGGTCGGGGGCGCGTCCGAGACCCCCACGCCCTCGCCGACCTCTCCGGAGGCGGCCCCGGAGCGGTTGCCCCCCGTCAGCACCACCACGCCGCCCAGCTGCGCCAGCTGCCCGTGCCCCGCTCGCTCCTGCGCCCGGCACACGCGGGCGCACAGCTCGGTGAGGAAGCAGCCGAGGAGCAGCCGGAGGACGCGGCGCATCGTGTCTCCCAGCCCGGGCTCGGCCACTCGGCCGCCGCTGGAGCCGCTGCAGCCGCCTCTCGAGGCGCGGCCGAAGCTGCCGAGGCTGCTGCCGGGGGCTGCGAGCCGCCGCGGGCCGCACATGCAGGGAGCGGCGCGGGGCGCTCGGTGGTCGGCGGCCACTGCGCTCGGCTCAGCCCGCGTTCGCCTCCAGCGCGCCGCGCGCCGAGGGGCCGGCCGGGGAGGAGCGCGCCGGGCCGGGCGGGGGGAGGAGGAACGGGGGCCAGCGCGGGGTGCAGGTCCGGCTGGCTCCCGGGGGAGGCGGGGGCCGGAGAGCAAGGGCGAGTCGGGCGGTGCGCGCCTCCCCTCGGCCGGCGGCTCGGGACTTGCCGCCCCGCGCCCGCTCGCAGGATCCCTGCTCACCTCTCCAGCTCGCCAAGTGCGCGGGAGAGAGCGAAGCGACACTTGTGGAATGAAGGGAGGGCAGGAGGGAAGGGGGAGGGGGAGGAGGGCGGGCAGAGGAGGCGCGGGGGGGAGGGGGCGGTAGCGAGCTCGAGAGGGGCGGGGGCGCGGGAGAGGTGACTCCGGCGAGCGGGCGGGCGGGAGGCAGGCGGGGGGCGTGCGGAGCCGAGCCGGGCTGGCGGGCGGACCGGAGCGAGCTCCGGCAGCCGCAGTGGCTGAAGGCACAGCTCGGATTTCCCGGCAGGTGGGAGACGGCGGCGGGACCTCCCGCGCCCTTACTGGGCGGGAGCCGCGGCTCGGACCTGTTCGGGGCGCGGAGGCGGCTCCGCCCGTGGCTTTTTCCCGGGTGCGTGCGCAGGAGCGGCGTCTCGAGTCGGCCCACCGGGGAAAGAGGTGTCTCGAAGGGTTGAGGGACAGACCAGGTGGCTTCCACTCCAAGACGGAGTGGGGCGCGATCTGATCAGGATTGTCCCTCCCAGGTGCCCGGGGGCTGCCTGGCCCTTTCCCGGGCCATGGCCTCCAACCCGAGGCTCTCCCGCCCCCGCCACCCCCGGCTGGGTGGACTCCCGGGGCCCAGGCGAGGACCAAGGCAGAGCTGGGAGGGAGCCTGGGCCCGGCGTAGGCACCCCCGGGAGAGGGGCTCGGGATGAACTAAAGTCAAAGAAACGCAGGGAAGGTGAGGCGATGACCTGGCCCCAGAACGTCTTTCCTTGGGACGCTCTCCCAGGCCCCTGGACCTGCTACTTGGTCCCTCTTCGCCGAGGCCGCCTTCCCCGCGCTCCACAGGAGGGCCACACCGCGGCGCCGCCTCTGCGCGCCCAGATCTGGTGCAGCGCAAGGCCTGGGCGCCCAGACTCGGCCGCCCTCCGGTACCTGCAGCCCTTGCGCATCGTTCTCCGGGAGCCGGCTGGCCCCTGACCCCACCGACTCCCACCACCACCACCCCGGATATCCTCACCGGAGCTGCCGAACTCGGCCTTGCTTCCTCGGCTCCAAGTCTCCCGTCGTCAGTGTTTCCAAATCTGCCCTAGCTCACATCAGCCGATTCCAGCCAGCCGTCGGCCCTCTCCCATTTCTCCCACTTCTTCCTCTCCTCGGCTTGAATTTGACTCCAGGAGCCCCTAAAACAAGAATTGTACCAAAGCTGCTACACCAAATTTAGATCCCCACACGCCCCTGCGTTTTGTTTTTTAATTGCATTAACTAAGTATACACTTTGCAGTCGGCTAGGCGATTTGCAGGCAAATGTTTCCACCACCCCTCTTCTCCATTTGGCTGCAGTCAAGGGCTTCTCAGGGCATTTCCGAAGAATCAAGAGGTTGGGCCACAGAGAAGGTGACATACTAGGGTGGGGGTCTCCTTAATTGAAAAATCATGGGGTTTTAATGGGACTGTTTTGCAAATTTTCTCAGCATGAGAGGGGGTTTGGCTTTGAAGAAGCCTTCTCTTTGAAGAAATGGTCACCTACTCTCTCCCGCTAAAGACTAGCAGAGAATGACCCGATTCCAACAAAAACACACCAGGGCCATATTGATAGAGCCATACCCAGGAGTGAACCAGCCCTGGAAGAATCAATGAATTATCAACTGTGTTATATCCCAAAACCCTCAGGACAAGGCATGAGATTGCCTAGCCTGAACTCCTGTTCATCAGAACAAGATCCCCAAAACAAGATAGCGTCCACCCACACCTATGTCCACCCACACCCACCACCACAGTATGAATCTCTGCAAACGCAGGCATTGGTGTGTGAGCTGACCACAGCTGACATTTATCCAGTGCCTATAACATACCCACTAAGCTTGCTTGTGTAAAATCACCTCCTCATGATACTTAAAGCAGTGCCTCGCATCTCTAGCAGACAATCTGGGAATATCTGCTGAACCATTGAGTGACTGATCTCATTTAACTCCCCCCTGTTAGGTAATCTTTCCAAGCCCCACACAACAGAGGGAGAGACTGAGGCCCAAAGCAATTAAACCAGGTGCCCAAGGAAACATAGCAAAGAAGTGCTGCTGTTGACATTTGACCCAAGAAATTTGACTCAGGAGCCTGTGTTCTAACCACTGCAGGTAGCGCCTTCCTAAAATAGGCCTCCACACTCTCCATCCAGTTGGCAGTATATTATTATTTCTTTTTTTTTTTTTTACTGTCATACCACATTGAAATATAAAGCCCAGGCCAGAAAAGGCTGACTCTGGCAAGAGTCCCCCAGCATCTAGAACAATGTGGATGTGGGAAACACTTTTAAAAATATGTTGTTGTTGTTTAGTCGCTAAGTCATGTCCAACGCTTGCCCAAAGACTGTAGCCCACCAGGCTCCTCTGTCCATGGATTTCCCAGGCAAGAATATGGGAGTGGGTTGACATTTCCTCCTCCAGGGGATTATCCTAGACCAGGGATGAAACTCCAGTCTCCTGCATTGGCAAGCGGGTTCTTTACCACTGAGCCACTGGGGAAGCCCCCCAAAATACCTAAAGGCTAATTAGTGAACTAATTAAGATCTTTTATGCAACACCCTGTCTTTAAGAGAGGAAAGGAACTATTAGGGCTGAGATAGACATGCAGAGGGTTTGGAATATTTTCACATGAGAATTCAGAATTGAGAAAGGCTGCTCCAACACATTTGCTTTAGTCCAGGAAGTTGAGGCTCAGAGAGGTTAAGGGCTTTGTCCAGGTCACACAGCCAGCAGATGGGAAATGCAGAGCTGGATGCAGAGCGCCCGGCCCCTAATCCCAGGTCTCCCGCCATCCTACCCCACTGCACCCCATGTGACACTTCCCGGCAAGCATCAGGGCTGAGGGATGAGGGCAAGACCCAGACAGAAGGCTGGATCACAGATACCTTTCTGCAAAATAGGTTTGAAGGCATTCCTAAATTTGATTAAAAAAAAGAAAAAAGAAAAAGCTTAGCAAAAAGAGACGAAATCTAGACCGAAAAGTCCATTTCAGAAGCAGCCTCCAATCTCTGCAAAATATTGCCTGTCACCAGGACATCTAAGTCCGATCCTCAGAGGAGACGGGCTCTGGAGGCTGCTGCCGGCTTTAATTAACAGAGACTGCCCCCTGTTTGTGACAAAGAGAGTGCAGGGAATGGCTTTGGGAAGAAGCAGACCTAATCCACTCTGTGTGGCTTATTTGCCAGATTCAAACCTGAAGCCCTGTAAGCTTTGCCCCAACCAAATTCCCTTCCTGCTCCCGCCTGCTGTGGCTGTCAGTATCCCCTGGAATACTGCCCAAGCCTATTTCCTAAGAATTGGAAAAATACTTAGAGGAGAGGGGAGTCATCTTCGTTTTACTCCTCAGAGGGAAAAAAGTCAATTTCCTCTGGGTATGTCAACTCAGGAAATAGATTCACTACTTCCTACCAGATGTGTGATTATTGGGTAAGTGCCCCCATTCGGAACATGTGATTGAGAAAGTATTTCTTTCAGGGCTTCTGGGGATGAGGGGTGGGGCGCGTTTGTAAACTTACTAATGAAACACCTGGCAAGTTCATGGAAGATGAAAAATCGTTATTAAACGCCACCCTGTACCACTACCCGAATGAATTCATGCAAATATGTTGAAATTAAAACGTAGCTCTTAATGAAAGTGCTTTCTGTGAAAGAGATGATGACATTATTATTTACAACACAGGGGCTTTTAATATCTGAAGAAGAATCTCATTTGCTCCAGCCTTACTGCTGTCAGGCTGCAGTGTGTGCAGCATCCAGAATGTATTTGTGCCCCACCCCACCCCCTACCCCTCCCCGCAAAAATTAGTGGAGGTAGCGTTGTAACGAAGGATGTTCACTTACCAGGACTTGTAATGAAGGATGCTCACTTACCAGGACTTGTAACCCACGTCCAGAAGCAGCTCAGCAAATCAGATGATTTGTGCAGTGGTCCTCACTCCCAGGAGTTCTTTGTTAATTTTCCTCATCCAGTGCCTTGGGGTTTCAAAGTAGTCTCTAAGCAACTGTTAGCCTTGAGAAAGAAAAAAAAATAAAAAGCACTGAAACAGAAGCTATTGGTTTAAATCCTCAGGGAACTTCCTAGGTGAAATTCCAAACTGGCCCATCTCCAAAGAGAGAAGACAGGAGAAAGAAGCAGCCACTTCAGATTAGCAGGATTAATAAACAAGAGAACTTACAGATGAGTTTGTCTTGAGTGGCTGCAAGAGGAATAGATCTGCACCCGTCTGCCAGTCTTAACCTTTTATTTAGACTTTTGCATCCTTGGAACAGCTTCTAGTGTGGGGAAAGTGGCTGGAATGTACATTTCAAGGGCCAAGGAGAATCAGGAGCCTCTCATTGCCCAGGTCTAGCTCTCAAGTCACATCCTCTCTATGACCTTCTCCAACAGAAGCCAAAGTGTAGCTAACACCCTGCCAGTTTCAAGTAAAATACTGAAATGATATATTTTATTCCCTTGTTCTGAAAAGATAAGAAGTTTTATTAGAAGAAGAAAAGTAGGTCTGCTATACAGTTCTCTCAGATAGGAGGTAGTGTGTGAGATGATTTTTGGCGGTACTCCAACAAAGATTTTTTTTATTTAATATATTTTTATTTAAATTCAGAAAACAAAACAATGTTAACTGTGATCCATGCATTTAACAGGCAGAAAAAGTGACATAGATTTATTTTCAGTAAAAATTAGTAGTAATTGATGAAAACACATCCCATGAACATATTTAAAAGAACAGTTCAGAAATTGAATATATTTGCAACATTATCATTTTTTGAATTTTTTAAGTGACTTTGGCATATTTTTATTTACTTATTTTTATTCTTTGAACCCACCATGGGGCACATGGGATCTTAGTTCCCCTGCTGCTGCTGTTGCTGCTGCTAAGTCGCTTCAGTCATGTCCGACTCTGTGCGACCCCATAGACGGCAGCCCACCAGGCTGCCCTGTCCCTGGGATTCTCTAGGCAAGAACACTGGAGTGGGTTGCCATTTCCTTCTCTAATGCATGAAAGTGAAAAGTGAAAGTGAAGTCGCTCAGTCGTGTCCAACTCTTATCGACCCCATAGACTGCAGCCTACCAGGCTCCTCCATCCATGGGACTCTCCAGGCAAGAGTACCAGAGTAGGGTGCCATTGCCTTCTCCGATTAGTTCCCCTACTAGGCGTCAACCCATGCCCCCTACAGTGGAAGCAAGGAGTCTTAAACCCTGGACCACTAGGGAAGTCCCCCCAACAAAGATTTTTTTTTTAATAGTTTTATATTTGTTGGCTGGAAAAAATGCACAACCTAAAAAGTTGAGAATTACATTTTATTTGGCGGACATTCTAAGGACTTCAAGTCAGGAAGACAGAAAAACTAGACTCTCAGCTCACTCTGAGGGACTGCTCCGAAGAGGTAAGGAGGGAAGCTGGATATACAGGAGTTTTGCAACAAAGGCCAGGTTATCGTGAAGAGGAAAAGTTAAAATTTTACATAACCTCCTGCTCCTCCTGGCTCTGTAACTCAGCTTGCTGCTTGCAAAGTCTGGATCACGTAGGTCACGTAGTTTCAGAAAGTGGGGACTTACAACACTAGGAACTGGAGCTTATCTCACTCACCCTTGTCCTGCTCTTTGCAAATGCCCAGCCCCTGCAATCCTGCTTAATCATCCCTGTCCATGTGAAAGTCAGGCATCCCCCTCCCCATCTTGACTGCTATTCCCGCGTGCACATGAAACCCCTTAGTTTAAACCAGCCTAGTTTAAACTAAGGGGTTTCATATGCACAGCCTATTAGTAGCTAGTGTTACCCACTATAGTCTGTCTATAAAAATTCTGTAATCCCTTTGTTCAGGGCTCAGAGCTTGGAGTGTTAACTCCTCTGGGCCCGCTGGAGTAATAAACCTGAGTTCTTGGTGTTTCAATTACTGGTTTCTGCAACAATTGGAGCATAAAAAAATTACTGTTAATTAAAGAAAATCAGATATCTCAAGTTAATGAATTTAGTGCCTTTCTGTGTCTGGGAAAATACAAGACTCTTGATGTAGGAGATAAATGGGCCCTTGGGCCAGGCAGCTGATATTTGTCAAATGGAGCAAAACTGAAGTTTTAGTCTTCAGCCAGACAGGAATGATACCTGTTTCGTTTCCTCCACTGATACAGAGGGATTAACTAACAGAGGGGCATTTGTTGCAGCAAAAACAGAAATGGGTGAACAGCCTTTGGTACATACTAGTCAAACAGGCCTACAAGAGTTAAACAACCTTGGTTATTCTTTAGCTGTTACTACAAACAAACAAACACTTGTAGCTGGATTTGTCCTTCACAAAGCTAATTACTCTCTTTCTCCATATAGATGATGCTCTGCACCTGTCATACTTCCCCCTACATGCAGGTCATGGGCCAATAACTTCAGGGACATAAGACCCGGCTGTGAGTTGTCTAATGCCAGCTATAGCCACTTTGAAACTTTGCAAGAAAAAAAAAAATGCAAGACCTTCAGAAGGATATAAAACCTCTCCCTATTCCCGAGAAAGAGGGAGCACAGTTCTTGAGGCACTAGCCTGCTGTTTTCCTTTCCCCTGGCAAAGGTAATAAAGCTACTCTTTCCTATTTCCTCCAAACTCTCTCTCCGTATTTCTATTTGGCATCAGTGGACAGGGAGCCAAGGTTTTGGCAAAGTCTGGGCTCACTGAAATCATTCATTCGATGTGCACCTCAGCTGTCTGGGGCCAGTATCCTGCTTTTCTGAATCCTGAATTCCCTCTGGGGGCACCCTTGCAGGTCAATGCCATGGCTAAAAGCTTGGCAATGGGCAGCTATAGTGGCTTGATGGTGGCAACATCCTTTGTTTACTGATACGCAGGCCACATCTTTTCACTGACATATTTATTTCAATGTATATCAGGAAAAAAATGATGTCACATCAAACACATGGCTTCAGTGTTTCAGGTGTAGTCCTTTCAAGTATATCAACTTAAAGTCAATTTAAGAAAAGTAATAAATATTTTATTAATAAAATACAAATAAAAAGAATACAAAGTGGCTGGTACTGAAAACCAGAATTGAGGAAACGTGGCCTTTGGTATCAGGACAGAGTTTCTCAGCTTCAGCACTGATGACTGGAATGGTTATTTAACTCTCTGTAGGATGTTTAGCAGCATCCCTGGATTCTACCCCCTGGATGTCAAAAGTACCCCCCAGTTGAGAAGTGAAAGTGTTAGTCCCTCAGTTGTGCACAGCTCTTCAGGACCCCATGGACTCTATAGCCCGCCAGGCTCCTCTGTGCATGGAATTCTCCAGGCAAGAATACTGGAGTGGCTTGCCATTCCCTTCACCAGGACATCTTCCCGTCGCAAGGACTGAACTCAGGTTGCCTGCATTGCAGGCAGATTCTTTATCATCTGAGCCATCAAAGAAGCCCACCTCCCAGGACGACAACCAAAAACTGTTTACAAAACATCCCCTGGGGGAAAAAAAAAAAAACACTGAATCTTGCTTATGTTTAAATGCCAGCAGTTTCTCAAATGAGTTTGATGATCTCAAATCATCTCAGCTTTCTAAGCCTTAGTTTCCTCACCTATAAATGGGGGGATAAGAACGGTACCTCTCCTCAGACCTGTAACACACACTCCATACTTTGTGTAGAGTGATAAAAAGCACAGTGAATGTAACCTGATGTTGACTTTGAAAATAACACTGCCACTTATTTTACCAGCAAAATGGGTTAGTTTGTGAATATCAGAGAATTGCAATGTGGAATAAGCAAACGTTGTATCTAAGTCCAGCAGACAAAGTAACCTTCCATGTCCCTCTGTCCATGGGAGTCTCCAGGCAAGAATAGGTAGGTTGCTGTTGCCTCCTTCAGGGGATCTTTCCCACCCAGGGATCGACCTGTGTGTCTTATGTCTCCTGCATTGGCAGGTGGGTTCTTTACCAGTAGCACCACACTCCATGCAGCAAAAGTCACCATGGAGGATCTAGAGAGTCCAGGGTGGTGCTGGCTTCCTATTGGCTGAGTTTGAACAGTTCTCATAGGCTGGGCCTGTTGCTGGGCGGGGAAAAATCTTCCTCAGGCTGAGGTGGTAGGGAAGAGAGACACCTTCCTCCGGAAATGCAAGGTATGTCTCTTCCTGTTGGGGTCTGTGGTTTAATGAAGTGGTAGTGCCTGAGAGTTTCCCTTTCTGGCCTCCAGACTCCATTTTAAAAGAGGTTTCCTTTATTCAGTTTCACACTTAGCAGTGAAACCATCACTTAATACAGTAAATCTGAAAAGTCCACAGTGTGTCAGGCACTACACCCGGAAGTAAGGAGACAGATGACTGAGACAAGAGTCTTGCTTTCAGGATCTCAACATCTGCAGATCGAGATAGAATATAGAGGCAGGGCAGGCTTCCTGGGCATGCAGTCTGTGTAGCCCTACAACAAGGCTCCATGCTTGGGGAAGGCCCCGTGCTTCGTTCAATGCTCTACAGTTGCCTTCTTGAAATTCCAAGTGATTTTTGAACACAGGGTCCCACCGATTACATAACCAGTATATAGGTAATGCAACTCCAGCAGAAACAGCGGTGTTGACTTAAAAAATATTCACAACCTGAAAGTTGAGAATTATGTTTTATTTGATGGGAATTTAGGACTTCAAGCCCAGGAGGCAACATCTCAAGTAACCCTGGGGGGTGGGGGGCGGAGCTGGGGTGGGGATGGGTGCAGCGTTAGGTGTAGGTTATATAGTAAAGTTTCGCAAAAAGGCAGATAGTCTAAATCTTAAAAGATGATTGTAAATTGAAACCAGGTATCCCAAGTTAAGGAATTTCGCGCTTTTCTATGTATGGGAATATGCAAGAATCTGGCTCACTGAAATCGGTCCTTTGATAGGCCAGTTTCCTGTGTTTCCATATCCTGAGTTCCTCAGGGCTCACTGTAGGAGTGGCTGCCATCTGATGGCTGCTAGATGGCAGGTATTCTTTGCTTCCTGAGTTCTTTCAGGGCTTACCCACTCACCATCCATGGAGGCTGCAATGCTTGATGAGTGTGACATCCTTTGGTTACTGATATAGCAAGAAATGCTCCATTTCTCAGAGGTCATTTCTCATCTTACAGAAACTTAGAAGATGATGTTTAGCTCCACCAACACGGAAAAGGAGGACTTCCCAGAGGTGGTGACATTTGAGAATGTTAATTTAAGTTAAATATATCTAAGCATTCTCAGAAATTTAGCAGGAAAAATTTTGGTAGATGCTCTTTAAAAGTAGTTCTCAGGACTTCCCTGGTGATCCAGTAGTTAAGATGCCACCCTTCCACTGCAGGGATGGGTTCTATCCCTGATCAGGGAACTAAGATCCTGCATGCCTAGCAATGCAACCAGAAAACAGAGGGACAGGGAGTAGTTCTCAAAAGCTAGTCTGAAGAATAATACCAATATGTGTTGAGGTTTTCACTGGGCCATTTAGAAAACTGAGAAAAAGTAAGACTGATGAAATAAGTGTTCAAAATAACACTTTAATTGTTGTATATTATTATGTTATATATTATATATTATTTTTGTATTACAATTTACTTTCTAAAGTAAAGTATGTTGGACTTACTCCACATTAGTTTCCATTTAGTGTGTGAAAGTGAAATTGTTAGTCACTCAGTTGTATCTGATTCTTCGCCACTCCATGAACTGTACGCCGCCAGGCTCCTCTGTCCATGGAATTCTTCAGGCAAGAATACTGGAGTAGGTTGTGATCCCCTTCTCCAAAGGATCTTCCCAACCCAGGGATCAAATCTGGGTCTCCTGCATTGCAAGCAGAGTCTTTACTGTCTGAGCTACAAGGGAAGCCCATTTAGTGTGTATGTGTGTGTTATTTTTAAAAATATTTCCTACCAGAGAAAAATTGGCAAACCTACCCTTCCCAATTTTTGGTTATTTTACTATAGATGAAATCCCAGAGTCTGGGACTAATTTTAAAACATCACAGTAGCTTCCATTTACAAGTAAAGTGGTAGGTTGAAGCAAGTATCTGAATAATTGAAGTCCCTCCAACTATACTGTGAAACCAAAATAGGTTTGGGGGTCATGAATTTTCCTGCTAGCTATATTAAAATAACTAGGCTTATCCCTAGGAATCAACTGAGACTAGATGATAATGCCCCAACTGTATACTCCCCAGGCCCATATCTCTCTGCTCAGATAAATGCCTATAAGTGAGATTGTATCAGTTTTTAACATGTAACAAATTATCCCAAAACAGTGGCTTAAAACAAGTAATGTTTGTTTAGCTGATAGTTCTCTGAATTGAAAACTTTTTTGTTGGCTTCATGGATGTTTCTTCTGGTCTTGGCTGGGCTCACTCACAGATTTGCTATTAACTGCCAGGTCACCGGAGAAGGCGATGGCACCCCACTCCAGTACTCTTGCCTGGAAAATCCCATGGATGGAGGAGCCTGGTAGGCTGCAGTCCATGGGGTCGCTGAGAGTCAGACACGACTGAGCGACTTCACTTTCACTTTTCACTTTCATGCATTGGAGAAGGAAATGGCAACCCACTCCAGTGTTCTTGCCTGGAGAATCCCAGGGACGGGGGAGCCTGGTGGGCTGCCGTCTCTGAGGTCACACAGAGTTGGACATGACTGAAGCAACTTAGCAGCAGCAGCAGCCAGGTCACCGGGGTGCTGGTTGGTCTGGGACAGCTTTCAGCTGGGTCAGCTCCACTCTACCCCATGAGGTTCATTATACACCATCAGGCTAGCCCAGGGCATTTCACATGGTGTTTGGGCAGGCTTCCTAGAATTTGAGAGAAAGCATGAAAGCCCAGTTGAAACCCAGGTTGGAAAAATCACACCGTCACTTCTGCCACATTCTGTTAGCTCAAAGCAAGCCATAAAACCAGTCCCTATTCAAGGGATTAGAGAAACAGACTTCTTCTCTTGATGGGAAAAGCTGTAAAAAGTCACATTGAAGAGGGACCTGCACACAAGGATGTGTGAATGACAGTAGCCATTTTTTGTATCAGCTCTCTTGGTGTGTTTGGGCTTTGTTATTGTTTAGCCGCTAAGTCTCATCTGACTCTTTGTGACCCCATGGACTGTAGCCCACCAGGCTCCTCTGCCCATGGGATTTCCCAGGCAAGAATACTGGAGTGGGTTGCCATTTCCTTCTCCAGGGAATTTTTCCAACCCAGGGATTAACCTGGGGCCTCTTATGTCTCTGGCATTGGCAGGTGTGTTCTTTCCCACTGAGCCACGAGGGAAGGCCCCTGTTTGGGCTCCTATAATGAAATACCATAGATTGGATGGTTTCTAGACAAGAGAAAGTTATTTCTCATAGTCTGGAGGCTGGGGAGTCCAAGATCAAGGCAGGGGCATGGTCACATTCTGGTGAGAGTCATCTTCCCTGTTCATAGCTAGCACCTTTTCATTGTATCATCACATGGTAGAAGGGGTAGGGGCTCCCTGTGGGGTCTTATTTATAAGAACTATATTCCCATT
Organism: Bos mutus; assembly: GCF_027580195.1. Lineage (NCBI taxonomy): Eukaryota > Metazoa > Chordata > Mammalia > Artiodactyla > Bovidae > Bos > Bos mutus. The sequence continues at coordinate 30,412,675 of NC_091641.1, forward strand.
GTGAGGGTTTCAGGCTTGTGACCTAAGCACTTCCCACAGACCCCACATTCTAATACATCACATTGAGCATTTTGATCTCTACCTATGGATATGTTAGGGATACAAACATTCAGACCACCACTTATCTCAAATCCCATTACTACCAACTGGAGTAGAATAAAAAGCTCCGTATCTAGGAATTTCCTGGTGGTCCAGCAGTTAAAACTCCATTCTTCCACTGCAGCAGGCACAATTTCCTTCCTTGCTCAGGGACCTAAGATCTCACGTGCCAAGTGGCACAGCCAAAACCAACACACAAAATCTCCGTATCACCAAGTTTGCCCAGCCAACAATATTCAAGGAGAAACTTACATACACAAAGAAGCAACAGAAGGAACTTGCCTATAGCTCAGATGGTGAAGAATCTGCCTGCAATTCGGGAGACCCAGGTTCACACCCTGGTTCAGGAAGATTCCCTGGAGAAGGAAATGGCAATCCACTCTGTATTCTTGCCTGGAGAATCCCATGGACAGAGGAGCCTGGTGGGTTACAGTCCATAGGGTCACAAAGAGTCAGACACAACTAGGTGACTAACACACACACATACACACAGAGAAGCAACAGTCACAGAGAGCTCTGTTTTCACCTACATATTCAGAGCCGAAGAATTGATGCTTTTGAACTGTGGTGTTGGAGAAGACTCTTGAGAGTCCCTTGGACAGCAAGGAGATCAAATCAGTCAATCCTAAAGGAAATCAGTCCTGAATATTCATTGGAAGGACTGATGCTGAAACTGAAGCTCCAATACTTTGGTCACCTGATGCAAAGAGCTGACTCAGTTGAAAAGACCCTAATGCTGGGGAAGATTGAAGGCACGGTGAGAAGGGGATGACAGAGGATGAGATGGTTGGATGGCATCACCAACTCAATGGACATGAGTTTGAGCAAGCTCCAGGAGTTAGTGATGGACAGGGAAGCCTGGCGTGCTGAAGTCCATGGGATCGCAAAGAGTCGGACACGATTGAGAGACTGAACTGAACTTGGACATTTGAAATTTCAGTGCATTAATGTCCAGCCATGTGTCCATACTGGTAAAGTGGAAGGTCTTCGATGCCATCCTTTATCTCAACGTCCATGTCCTGTTAATCACCACATTCTGCCAGACCTTCCTCCTAAACAAATATGGGGTCCTTCCTCTCCTTTCATCCCCATTGTCATGGCTTCAGTTCAGACCTCATTTCTCACAGTGACAATTACACTTCCCCCTAGTGTCACCTAACCCTCTGTGTCCCCATCTTGAATCCAACTGCCGCTCATTCACTTAACAGTCCTTTATTGAATGATCACTTTGTGCCAAGCACTGTGCTAGGGACAGGGGGGAAATAAGATACAGCCTATATTTTGGTAAAGAAAAGAAACAAGAGAGCAGATTTATTAGTCAGGATAGGACATCTGCTAGAAAACACAAGCCCAAGATCTGTAGTAAATGATGACTTAGGAATCCCAGTTCCTCCCATCATGTAGCTCCACCATCCTGAAATCATTTACCCTAAGCCATGTGGATAGCAAGTGGAGCCATGCATGTGAATGAAAGAACAGAAGGATATAGGGAGGCAACGTAAGGCCATGGCTGAATGGGGCACACATCATTCCCACCATATTCCGTTAGCTGAACTCCATCTCATGGTCCCAACTTAAGCACAAAGGAGGCTGGGAAATGTAGTCTCCCTATGCTCTCAGAGGAGGTAAGAGAATTGGTGAGTATATAACAAGTCCTCGCCTCACAGATCATTATATGCATGTTAACAGATGCTACAGCTGGAAAAGTATAGCATCCTGTGGGAACCAGGGGAAAGTTTAATACATTTACTGTATCCTGGGATTCAAGGTGTGGTGGTGGGCTGAATAATGGCCCCCAAAGATATCCAGCTCCCTATGTCCTTATCTTGAATCCAACTGCCTTTCATTCACTTAACAGTTCTTTATTGAATGATTACTTTGTGCCAAGGACCACGTTACCTATCCAAGTTCTACCCGACCCTGAAACTCAGTACTTAGCAAAAGGGACTTTGTGGATGTAATTAAGTTAAGGACCTTGAGATGCAGCAGTTACCCTGGATTATCCAAATGCGCCTTCAATGTAATCAGCAATGTTCTTATAAAAGGGAGACAGAGGAAGATTTGACTGCAGAAAAGGGAACCTAAATGTGATGACGGGAGCACTGGAGTAGTGCTCTTTGAAGAGGAAGGAAGGATCCAGAAGTCCAGGAAGCTGAGAAAGGACACTCGGAGAGGAAAAGGCAAAGAATAGATTCTCCCCCTGGAGCTGCCAAAAGGAATCAGTTTTGCCAACACCTTGATTTTCACTCATTAAGACTCAGTTTGGACTTCTGGCCTCCAGAAATGTAAGAAAATACATTTTTCTTGTTTTAAAACATTAAATTTGCAGCAATTTGTTACAACAGTAAGAGGAAACTAATATAGGCAGTCATGCCAACACTGACTTCCAGATAAGGGTCACTCATTAGAGAGCCAGGCAAAAAGGCAGGAGGGCAGGGAGGGGTGGAGGTTACGGCTGAGAGGTAGCCAAGGCCCAGAGCTAACAGGATTGGGGGACAGGTTGAATTTTAACCTGAGGGCGCTAGGGCAGCCTTGAAGCAAGTGTGACCTGATCAAGGTTTGCATTTTTGAAGGGTGGCTCTGCCTGCTTCTTGGAGAACAGACCAGGAGAATCAGTGCTGGAAATAGGCAATCATTTGCTTTATTTCAGGGGAAAAGGAGAAAGGCAGTACTCTAGGGGCTTCCTTGGTGGCCCAGACAGTAAAGAATCTGCATGCAATGCAGAAGACCTGAGTTCAGTCCCTGGGTCAGGAAGATCCCCTAGAGAAGGGACTAGCTACCCACTCCAGTATTCTTGCCTGGAGAATCCCATGGACAGAGGAGCCTGGTGGGCTACAGTCCATGGGGTTGCAAACAGTCAAACACGACTGAGCAACTAACACATACATGCATAATCTAAGGTCATGGCAGAGTGCTAATTGAGTGCATAGGTGGACTCAGGAGGGCTTGGTGATGAACTGCCTAGGCTCCAAAGATTGACCAAGGGCAAAAGAGCAATCTCCTCCATCAATATCAGCTATACCAACTCTGATGCTCAATAGTATCTTCAGAGGCTGTAACCAGCTTAGCCACCTATTCAGGACAGAGATCAAATAGGAAGGTCTAAAGGAACAGGGAAAGTGCCTGGGAAACCTAAGTGCTACCCTATGGAAGTCCTCTTCCAAATCCTATTGCTTACCAGGGCCACCATGCCCCTTGTAATTTGAGTAAAATAATTCAAATGCCATCTCCACATAATGGGAAATCCAGCATTAACTCCCACCTCCACCCACCTCATGATCAATAGGGATTTCTATTTCTCCTAATCTCTTCTGACTCTGATTTCCTGCTTCTGCTTGTACATTTATGCCTTACTGATTTCCAGGATGTTAAATATGTAAATTAATATATATTTAATATATATTACATAGAAAATATATTCAAATATAAAAATATTTTTAAAATATTTTAAATATTTAAATATATATTATAAAAATTTAAATATATATCTTATAAAATATATTTAAATATATAAAATATAATACATATATTAAATATATATATTTATACACACAAAACTTTTCAAGATAGGGTAAAAAAAGGCAAGGCAAAAATAAAAACACACTTATTGTTAGAATATATGAACCATTTCTAGAAAGATATACTAGATCTCTAAGGATAGGAACTAGAAAGGAGGGAAAATGTGCTTTCCTCCTTATACTTTTGCGTACTGTTTTATCTTTTATTTTATTTTAGCATTTCGTTATTCAGCTATATTGGGTCTTAGTTACAGTACATGGGATCAGACGTCTATCCCCTGCACTGGAAGCCAGATTCTTAACCACTGGGCCACCAGGGAATTCCTCTGTGTGCTGTTTTTTAAACCATCTGTGCACTTAACCTATTTAAGAAAAGTAATCAAAATGTGTTTAATGGGGACTTCCCTGGCGGTCCAGTGATTAAGACTCCACCCTTCCACTGCAGGGGATACAAGTTCAGTTGGGGAACTAAGATCTCAATGCTAGGTAAGTGCAGCCACACACACACAAACACAAAAATCTGAAAGGAAAGAAAAAGAGGAGGAATGGGTGAGGGTAGATGAAAAGAGAAGATCAAGCATCTCAACAACAACAGCCTTCTGAGTTCCATTCCTAACGCCTCTATGCTCACAGGTCCTTGATCTTAACTAAATGATTTCCCTACTTCAGGCCTCAGTTTTTTCCTCTGGAAAACAGGTCAGCAGAACTTGATGCTCTCCAAGGTCCCAACTCTGAGCTAATTGCTCGGGCAGAACTTTCAAATTAAAGCAGTAATTGTGCCGGCTTCTCCCAGCTGCCTAAGATGTTCCCATCATAATGTGAAATGGCTTTTTCTTTATTAGAGTCATCTTTGGAATCAGATGCCTTAAAGGGTAGAAAGTGAATCATAAGCAACGTATTTGCAAATCATGTAGAATAAGGGATGATTTTTTTTTTTTTTACAAGAGGCACATTTGCATGCCTAACCAGCCCTTGACCCTCTTCAGAGAAGAGTCTCTGCTAACCCACCCTCAGCAACCTGGTCAGAGGTGGCCCCAGACAACTGATCAGAAGGATCCAATCAATGAGAATCCTGCCTAAAGTCAGTTAGAGTCCCCCTCAAGAACTGGAACTAAGAAACGTGATCTGAGGGAGAATGAAGGTGAAAAGGCCCGTTATATTAATGCTTCTGAACTAGATTGAAAGTAATATGAGGACAGAGATTGTGACAGTCTTGTTCACTGCTGCGTGCCTGGTCTCTGCCACCATTCTAGCATACGACAGGTGCTCAATAATCATTAGTTGAAAGAGAAAAATAATCACCAGCTAAAAGCTTCATGAATCTCATTGTTCTAGCTCCCTGGTACTACCCTGCTGTTACTGTTCAGTCACTCAGTCATGTCTGACTTTTTGGTACCACCCTAGCTCCCTTCCTTTTGAAAATTAAATTTCCAGTTTCTCTTATGGGGTTTTTATCTTTCTTTAAAAGCCCACTTACCTCTGGAGAAGGAAATGCCAACCCACTCCAGTATTCTTGCCTGGGAAATCCCATGGACAGAGGAGCCTGATGGGCTACATTCCATGGGGTCGCAAAGAGACATAACTGAGTGCATGCACATCTTGTCTTGTGGCCTTTACACACACACACACACACACACACACACACACACACACACACCCGCTGGAGGGGCATGGCATGTGGGCGTGCAGCCAAGACCCTTGAGCTAGATCCTGGGTTTACTAGTTCTGTGACCTCCGAAAACCTCTAACTCACCTGTGATGAGGTTTCCTCATCTGTAAAATGAGAATTTGTAAGAGTTGCACAGGGGGACTAAATTAATAAATATAAATGAAGCACTTAAAAAAATAAATAAAGGCCCACTTACACCTGCTGCTGCAGCTGCTAAGTCACTTCAGTCATGTCCGACTCTGTGCGACCCCAGAGACGGCAGCCCACCAGGCTCCCCCGTCCCTGGGATTCTCCAGGCAAGAACACTGGAGGGGGTTGCCATTTCCTTCTCCAATGCATGAAAGTGAAAAGGGAAAGTGAAGTCTCTCAGTCATGTCTGACTCTTCGAGACCCCATGGACTGCAGCCTACCAGGCTCCTCCGTCCATGGGATTTTCTAGGCAAGAGTACTGGAGTGGGGTGCCCTTGCCTTCTCCGCCACTTACACCTAAGTTAATCTAAATAGATTTGGTTTGCTTCATCCAGAAGAACCCTAAAGGCAGATAATTTTTACCCCAGTAATATAAATCATTTTTTCCCCTGAGATAACTTTTTAAATAAAATGTTATCGAAATTCATATTAACATGTTCCCTGGTTCAAATCCAGTTCAGTAAACATGTATTTTGCTAGGAGGTATGGGGCAGCTCAGAGACGAAGAGGGCAGTGTCTCTACCATCAGAAAGTTCACAATTAGATGGAGAAAGACAGATACACAGTTAGGTCATTCCAATAGCATATTGTCTGAAAGAAGAGGTTTAAACAATGTCCCCTGGGTACAAATGGGAGAAAGGGAGAAATATCAAGGAAGACTTCACAGAGGAGGTGATCCTGAAGATGGGCTTTGAAGAATGCATAGGATGTCCCAGGGAAAGTGTATCTTGGACAGAGAGAACACTTTGAAGAAAGAAGTGAAGCCAAGGAACACAGTTTGTGGGGCTACATGTTAGAATGAAATGGAAAACGAAGCTAGAAGAGGAAAAGGAAAATTTAAGAGTGAACCACGTATCTTCACCCAAGATCCCAGCCCAGGGTTTTAAATTATTCAGGCCAGTAGGGATTCTTTTATAGGAATAGCACATTTGGCAAGTCTCCAAGTGCTCAAGGAAGCCCATGAAAGCCCATGAAGTCCTAGAAATTCTATAACACAGAAGAAAAAAAAATTATCAGAACCTAATCTCAACAAGGGTCATTCTTTCTACTCAAAATGTATGTTGTTCCTCCCCCGAAACATCCAACAAGCAGGGGATGTCTTGTTCAGTCATGTCTGACTCTTAGCCACCCCGTGGATTGCAGCCTACCAGGCTCCTCCATCCATGGGATTTTCCAGGCAAGAGTACTGGAGTGGGGTGCCAGCACCTTCTCCGGATGCTCGCTCAGTACCACACAAAAGTGGTTAACAATGATTCTCTTTTTGAAGTGATGAAACTGTTCTGAAACTAGAGAACTGTGATGGTTGTACAACATTGTGAAGGTAGGAAAAGCCGGTGAATTATATCCTTTTCCTGGGACATCCTACTCATTCTTTAGAGCCCATCTTCAGGGTAGTAGTCCATCGTGTGTGTCTGTATGTATGCATATACATTCTTTATCCATTCATCTGCAAGTGGACATATAGCTTCCATGACTTGTCTGTTGTAAATAGTGCAGCTGTGAACGCTGGGGTGCTTGTATCTTTTCAGTCAACAATTCTCCTTTAAGGAATCTATCTTTGTGCACAAGATACTAGTATCCTTGTATACAAGACTCTAGACAAAAAAGTTCATTGTGACATTGTATTAGTGAAAACTTGGAAACAACATAAATGTCCATAAATAGAAAGCTGGCTAAATAAACAGTAAAATAAGTAAATAGGATGGGCCACTAAAATTTGGTTACCTGTAGGCAGTGCTACTTAAGAGGGAGATTTTTCCATATAATTTTTTCATTTCTTACTTGATTTCTTATGGCATGCCTTACTTTCGTCATTTAATAAATCGGCAAGTTTTCTTTAATCAAATATGGCTTTATTGATTCCCACGGAAAATATATGAATTCTTCGACTTAGCTTACTCATACTTTATTGAGTGAGACAACATTAATGAAAAAAACAAAGTCTGTTTATTTTATGCGCATTTGAGGCACAAAAATATTAAAAGATGGGCATGTTTTAAAGATAGCCACCTGAAGGATACTTCCTAATCTTGAATTCTTAAATTAGATCGTGGTGGTGGTGGTGCTGGAGGTGGTGTGTCCACAGTCTTTGTGACCCCATAGACTGTGGCCCACCAGGCTTCTCTATCTATGGGATTCTCCAGGCAAGAATACTGGAGTGGGTTGCCATTTCCTCCTCCAGGGGATCTTCCTGATGCAGGGATCGAGTCTGGGTCTCCTGCATCTCCTGCATTATAGGCAGATTCTTTACCATTCAGCCACCATTCTTATTAAATCAGGGTCATGTTAAAAACCCAGTCTCTGTCATTCATAAAATGGATACAAATGATGAGATGTATCAAGTCAGCAACAGAACCAGTGTTATTGGACCAAGTGCTGTTGGTGTCCTACCCAGATTCCCTTGGCTTCCTTTGACCATGTCCTGTGACCCTTGCCTGCATTGCTGTGCTTTTGCTTCTGTTGCTGTGCACAAGGAAGTCATTAGAGAAAGAAAAAAAAAAGGCTACTGGAGCAGATTTGATTGGATGTTCTAAACCAGAAGTACTCAGAGGGTACCTCCCTTTGGTTGGGGACTTATGAATATCCCTTCTCCGGCAGATCTTCCCAACCCAGGAATCGAACCAGGGTCTTCTGCATTGCAGGCAGATTCTTTACCAACTGAGCTATCAGGGAAGCCCACTTATGAATACAAGAGTATGAAATTCCAGCTCTCTTGACTTGGGTCAGAATAAACTCTGAGGGACAGCTTACATTCCAGCGTCCCCTGTGGAATCAGGCTGGAGTTACCCTCTGTGGAACTTCGTCTACAATCATACTTTTGCTTGGCTTCTAGTCTTTCCTTTATGGGAAGTACTTCCTTCATAAATCAATTACATATGAATTCTCATCTCAGGGTCTTCTTCTGTAGAACAGTCTCAGGCGATCATTCTTACAAGTTTAAACTCAAAACCAGACGCCAAAAGCACAAAAACCATTATCTAGGACCAGCTTCTTCAGTTCCAAGTTTTCATAAAACAGGATGATTCAAAACATGGCTGATATGATGATAGTTTCTCATGGCTTCAGCTCCCGCATTTGCTACTTAGACTCTAAATCTGCTAATGATTCTGTCTATTGAAAGATTCATTATCTTTTCTTGCTCATGTGTATAAGACCAGTAGTTCCATGGAAGAAATCAATTAAGTTCTCCTAATTACACGTATCCTTGGAATTGTCCGCATCTGGAAAGTCAATAAAAATTTAGTGGGCTCATTTATTTCTTGCACCTACCTGTCTTTATTTAAAGAGTAGAATTGCTGTTCTACTTCAAAATCATTTCACACACCTAAGGGGAGAGAGAGAGATTTCTATTTGAAGGGACCTCACTAGATTGTTCTGGGGGTTAAATGAGGTTAAGTTCAGGACCTGATCCAGAGATATGGCTCATAGTAAGCACCCAATCAAGTAGTCACCTTCCTACATTCTGAAGCTGTAGCCTATAAAGATATTCTAGTTCTGTGATTTCCTAAAGTATGGTCGCATGTGAGAATCACCTAGCGTGCTTAGCAAATGCAGATTTCTGGGCTCCATCCTTCTGAATCAGAATCTCTAGGAAATATCCAGAAATCGGCATTTTGTAAAGCCTTCTGTCTGAGCCTGAATCGTATTCATTCTAAAGTTTAGAAATCATCATCACTGATTCAGTGGCTTTCAAACAGAGTGATCATGAGAATACATATGTGTTCAACAGTATGACTTTGAAAATAACAGAAAATCAAATGAAACTAACTTAAGCCAAAGCGGGGGAAAAAAAAAGAATTGGGAAGATTTATTCAGAAAGTTAAAAACTCCAAGGTTAGGTTTAGGTGTGGCTAGCTCCAAGGACTCAAATGCTGCCTTCAGGAATCTCTCTTTCCTGAGACTTCCCTGGTGCTGCAGTGGATAGGAATCCACCTGCCAATGCAGGTGTTTTCTCATTTGATTCCACATCTGGGAACTAAAATCCCACATGCCATCGAGCAAATACGCCCATGTGGCACAACTCCTGAGCCTGTGCTCTAGGGCCCGCAGGCCACAGCTACTGAGCCTGTGCTCCACAACAAGAGAAACCACAGCAGTGAGGAAGAAAGTCCACGTGTAGGAACAAAATTCCAGTGCTGCCAAAAATAAATAAATAAAATTTTTTTAAAAGAAGCTCTTTCTTTCCTCTGTCTTCTGGCTCTCATATCTTCTCATTTGGCTTCATTCCTGGGCTCCCGTGTGATGAAATGATAGCCACCAGCAGCCCTGTCTCACCTTGCCTGTATGCTATTGATCCATAAAGATAGGAGTGTATTTCTTTTCAGGTGGTTTCAGCAAAGCTCTCTGAGAGCTGTCTGATTGGTCTAGCTTGGGTCACATGCCCATCTTTTAACCAATCAATATTCAGAAAGTTACAGTGCTCTGAGAGGTGAAGCTTGAGTCATGTGTCCATTCCTGGGCAGAGATGTCAGTGCTGACTCCACCTAGGTGGCACTGGTGGAAAAGAACCTGCCTGCCAATGCAGGAGAGAGACCCAAGTTCGATCCCTGGGTTGGGAAGATCCCCTGGAGGAGAAAATGGCACCCACTCCAGTATTCTTGCCTGGGGAATCCCATGGACAGAGGAACCTGGTGGGCTACTGTCCATAGGGTCACAAAGAGTGGACATGACTGAATCAACTTAGCACAAAGTCATGTAAATGAGTTTCACCCAAGAAATGTGTCCTGTTGCCAGAAGAAGGGGAGAAGGCTCTTTGCCCAACTAGATCTCATGTTCACTAGCCCCAGAATCTGTCTTCTTTAAAAGCCCCCCAAATGGTTCTGCTGATCACCCACATTTGGGGACCAGAGTCTGGCTGCTCCTATGGGTCAGCTGGAAAGTGCCTCTTATCGATAGTGAGGGAATGTCACATGTGTCTTTTTTTTTTTTACATATTTATTTGGCTGCATTGGGTCTTAGCTGCAGCACCTGCAATCTTCCTTGAATCATGCAGGATTTTTCATTGTGCTGAATGGACTCTAGTCATGGCTCACAGGCTCTGGAGTGAGCGGGTTCAGTAGCTGTGGTTTGCAGGGTTAGTTGCTCCACACCTCATGGGGTCATAGATCCCCAACCAGGGGTCGAACCTGTGTCCCCTGCATTGCAAGGCAGATTCTTAGTCGCTGAACCACCAGGGAAGTCCCTGACTATTTTTCCCCCAGTACTAATACAGCTAAACTTGTGAACATGTGTCTATGTGCCTATCTGGTGCTAACGTAGTAGCCTCCATCCTGCCTCCCCCTACCATGATGAGCAAAGGCGGTTGTGCTAAACCTCAGGGATGCATTTACCTTAAATTGACTCAGAAAATCTCAAAACCACTGATCTGTCCTCACTGGAGAGTTCTGCAGTTCAGCTGGGGGTGAATTTTCTGTAAACCATGTTAGCCAGAGAATGCAAGCTTGGACTGTCACCACTTAACAGAGAGCAAAAAGGTTGGCATTAGAAGCAGCTTCAGCAAAATGTGTCTGCTTGGACTCCAGGGAGACAACAGGGTAGTGTAACATCTACCAAGCAGATGTGCTCGTGGGAATAGGGGCCAAAAGGCAGATTTGTTGAAAAGGGAAAATCCAGCGTAATATAGATGATCTCCTGACACAAAAGTATTATCTTTCAGTTAGTGCAGTTAGGTCTCTTCCTTGCTATTTGTCACCAGAGGAGAATGTTTTTCTTGAACTGAAAAAAATAAAACTAATCTATGTGTATGTGCTTTTTTATATCGATGCCAAGGAAGATAGAAAAAAAGTCCGTGAAATAAATCCAGTGTCATCTTCTGCAACTGGCTTGCCCAAAATTCTGGTGCTCCTTGCTGTTGTTAAGTCACTAAGTTGTATCTGACTCTTTGTGACCCCAAGGGCTGGAGCCCACCTGGCTCCTTGGTCCATGGGATTTCCCAGCCAAGAATACTGGAGTGGGTTGCCATTTCTTTCTCCAGGATATCTTCCCGACCCAGGGGTCAAACCCAAGCACCCTGTGTTGGCAGATGGATTCTCAGATTCTGTACAGTTGAGCCACCAGGGAAGGCCTGTGGTGCTCCTATTCCTGGAGGGAAAAAAAAAAAAAGGCAGGACCAGAAAGGACTTAGGAGCCTAATTTGAAAAGTACATCAAGACATTGGGAGAAGATGCTGGAAAAGTTGCTGAGAGAAGGTCCTGGTTGTGTCTTCTGGGGGTCAATTTGCTTGCATCAGCATGTCATATGTAAAGAGCAAAACACCATCTCATTTTAATAACACCCTTAACTGCCTACACATACACAGGAGATCATAGTGTTAGCCAATTAAAAAAATTTAATCTCTAAGGCAGGTACAGCAAGCCAGTATTTTTTTATACCAGACAGCTGGAAGAGATCTGTATTCTTAACACAATATTGGAGGCATTAAAAGTGTGGCAACAAACATAGCAATGATTTGGATAATAAAACTACATTTCGGGGTGGATTGTGACATGGGAGGATGCTTAAAAGAAAACAACTCAGCACCTTATTAGCAAGTGTGGGGGATAGCAGGAAATCATTGTGTGTGTGTGTGTGTGTGTGTGTGTGTGTGTGTGTGTTGAGCATGTGTGTGTGCTCTCCACCCACACATTTCATCCACCTAACAGCCAGGTGGCCTCCTTTGTGGTAGTTTTATGAATTTCATCTTGTGCAAAATTTAAACCCTCACCAGATGCAATTATGACTCTGACTTGCTTTGGCTTGCCCTCACTGCTGCTGTGAAAGTGCCCTCCTCTGGACTTCCCCAGTGGTCCAGTGGTTAAAGAATCCACCTTGCAGTGCAAGGGATGTGGGTTGGATCCCTGGTTGGAAAACTGCCAGAGTTCTCCATGCCGCAGAGCGACTAAGCCTACATGCCACAACTACTGAGCCTGTCAAACGACACAGTCAGATAAATAATTTTTTTTAAAGTGCCCTCCACCAGATAAGAATGCCCTTCCTCTCCCTTCTGGATAGAACTGGATATGCACTTCATCATTTATTTTAAAATATCTATTAAGGGTATACTGGGTGCTATGCAGAGAAGGCAATGGCACCCCACTCCAGTACTCTTGCCTGGAAAATCCCATGGATGGAGGAGCCTGGTGGGCTGCAGTCCATGGGGTCGCAAAGAGTCAGACACGACTGAGCGACTTCACTTTCACTTTTCACTTTCATGCATTGGAGAAGGAAATGGCAACCCACTCCAGTGTTCTTGCCTGGAGAATCCCAGGGACGGGGGAGCCTGGTGGGCTGCCATCTCTGGGGTCACACAGAGTCGGACACGACTGAAGCGACTTAGCAGCAGCAGCAGCATGTGCTATGCATGGCATTAGGCACTAAAGATACAGCAATGTAAAAAACAGACCCTCGTGATCTTTTGTTCTGGAAATGTACTGTCTGATATAGCAGCCACAAGCCACATGGGCTGTTGAGAACTTGAAAAGCCAATAGTACAAACTGAGATATGCTGTGAGTGTAAAATACAGGATTTACCAAGACTTACTGTTTTTTTTTTTTTCCAAAGTGTAAGGTATGTCCATTTTTCCTATTGATTACGTGTCAGAATGATAATATTTTAGATATTGGGTCATATAAAATACGTTATTAAAAGTAATCTTGCTTGTTTCTTTCTACTTTTTTAGTGGAGCTACTAGAAAGCTTCTGTATAGTTGGGTGGCTCAGTGGTAAAGAATATGCCTGCTGAGGCAGGAGACTTAGGTTTGATCCCTGGTCCAGGAAGATCCCCTGGAGGAGGGCATGGCAACCCACTCCAGAATTCTTGCCTGGAGAATCTCACAGACAGAGGAGCCTGGTGGGGTACAGTCCAGGGGGTTGCAAAGCGTAAGATACAACTTAACAACTGAGCATGCATAAGAAAGCTTAAAATCACAGTTGTGGCTCACCTTGTATTTATTGTATATATTTATGTTGAACAGAATTGTTCTAGAGGAGGAGGAGTAGTTTAGCCGCTAAGTTGTGTCTGGTTCTTGAGAACCCACAGACTGTAGCCCGCCGGGCTCCTCTGTCCATGGGATTCTCCAGGCAAGAATACTGGAGGGGGTCGCCATGCCCTCCTCCAGGGGATCTTCCCAACCCAGGAATCAAACCAGGGTCTCCTGCATCACAGGAGGATTCTTTACCGATTCTTTACCTACTGAGCTACGAGGGAAGGGTGGTACTCAAATGGGGATGATTTTGCCTGCTCTCAAGAGACATTCATGGGGATGGTTTAGTCATTCCATTGTTTTCAACTCTTGCGACCCCTTGGACTACAGCCCACCAGACTCCTCTGTCCATGAGATATTCTAGACAATAATATTGGAGTGGGTTGCCATTTCCTACTCCAGGGGATCTTCCCAACTCAGGGATCAAACCTGAGTCTCTCACATAGCAGGCAGATTCTTTACGTCTGAACCACCAAGGAAGCCCCCTGCAAGGGCAAAATAAACATGTTTTCCTTTTACAGGTCTGAATCTATCATCACTTTGGAAGTTTAAACTACTACTTACAGGACCAATCTCTGAGAGGTTTTTAGACACCATGCCTTGGAATTCATTGAGCTGTCTTCCCCACAGCCCAAGTGGTGTCTAGTTTTCTCTGCTTAATTTAACAAGTTGAGATTACTACACACCTAGACACAGTATGGAGCCCATATTTCTATGTGGGGTGTGTGTGTGTGTGTGTGTGTGTTAAATCTTGAGGAAGAAAGTGTGACAGCAAAATCAGTGATTATAAACAAATAGGATACAAATTTGTGAGCAATGTTTTGCCATGTAAATCAAACCATCACACTGAATACCTTAAACTTATACAGTGATGTATGTCAATTATCTCTCAATAAAAGTAGGGGGAGATGTCTTGGCGTATTGCCAGGTTTTCCTCCCCTGATCTTTCCCCTATTACTACTTTGTTTCATTGAATGTGATCAAAATTGCTTTTTTTCTTTAATTGACATACTGCGATTTACAGTGCTGTGTTAGTTCCAGGTGTACAGCAAAGCGATTCACTTAGGCTGTGCTGTGCTGTGCTTAGTCCCTCAGTTGTATCCAACTCTTTGTGATCCCATGGACTGTAGCCTGCCAGGCTCCTCTGTCCATAGGGATTCCCCAGGCAAGAATACTGGAGTGGAGACTTTGGAATACTGGAGCCATGCCCTCCTCCAAGGGATCTTCCCTTCCCAGGGATCGAACCCACGTCTCCTGCATTGCAGGTGGATTCTTTCCTGTCTGAGTGATTCACTTATGCATACATATATATCTATTTTTTGTTGTTCAGATTCATTTCCCCTTATAGATTTTCCCAAAATAGACTATAGTTCCCTGTGCTAGGTCCTTGTTGGTTATCTAAAATTCCTTTTCTTATTTTTTTCTACATTTTTTTTCATGGAATATATTCTTAAAAGAGCAAAAGCCATGAGGATACTGTGTAACATAAATAGTAAGCAAATATCCATGTCACCACCAACAAGGTCAAGAATAGAAGATTCCGACTACCCCAGGAACCCTCAAGTTCATTTCCCCATCATGATCCCTACCTCCCTGTCAGAGGAGGTCATCAGAGAATATGACTACCGGTTGACTCCTGAGCAGGACCTGGGCAATCAGAGGCTCTCCATCCTGTCCCCTGTCCTTGCGATGTATGTCCCTCCCCCATTCCCACACTAGGAGCTGTTCCAAGGACATAGCCTTGAGAGAGTAAGGCATCAATTGAGAGAGTAAGCCTTGAGACCATCTGGATGGGAAATGTGACTGAGTACCATCATGGCCTCTATAAAAACTATTAAGATCCTGGGGAGCATGTGTGGAGATCTACCCATCCTGTGGCACCCAAGATTAGCCTCGTGTGTGAGTTCCCTTCTCAGTAAACCTACACCTGCTAAAATGGAAAGGTCTGCCTCTCTCTTCAGTCTTGCCTTGCCCTCCGTGTATGAGGCCTGTTTGGGAGCCAACTGTCCCCACTTCCCAGGATTTTGAGGCTTTTCCCTGCCTTCTTTGTAGCGTTACAATCTGCAGACACATCCCTCAACAGTAGAGTTCCATGTTGCCTATTTTTGAGCTTTACATTACTGCCATCATCCTGTGTGTTTTCTTTTGTATCTTGCTTCCTTTTAAAATGTTTCTTTCTGTATTTGGTTGTGTTGGGTCTTAGTTGCAGCACACAGGATCTTTGCTGTGGTGCATGAATTCTCTAGTCGTGCCACATGGGCTCAGTAGTTGTGGCGCAAGGGCTTAGTTGCTCCCTCAACACGTGGGATCTTAGTTTCCTGACCAGGGATTGAACCTGTGTCCCCTGCATTATAAGGCAGATTCTTAACCACTGGCTCACCAGGGAAGTTCTTTTATCTTGCTTCTTTTGCTCAGTTTTATGTTTTCTAGATTCTTCCTCACAGTTGCATGAGAAAGACTTTATTTATTTTCATAGCTGTATGGCATTTTATGAATATACTACGTGCATGCTAAGTCACTTCTGCTGCTGCTTCTGCTAAGTCGCTTCAGTCGTGTCCAACTCTGTGGGACCCCACGGACTGCAGCCTACCAGGCTTCTCCGTCCATGGGATTCTCCAGACAAGAACACTGGAGTGGGTTGCCATTTCCTTCTCCAATGCATGAAAGTGGAAAGAGAAAGTGAAGTCGCTCAGTTGTGTCTGACTCTTAGTGACCTCATGGACTGCAGCCTACCAGGCTCCTCCGTCCATGAGATTTTCCAGGCAAGAGTACTGGAGTGGGGTGCCATTGCCTTCTCCCAAGTCACTTCAGTCATGTCCAATTCTTTGTGACCCCATGCACTGTAGCCCGCCTGGTTCCTTTGTCCGTGGGATTCTCCAGGCAAGAATACTGGAGTGGGTTGCCACGCCCTCCTCCAGGGGATCTTCCCAACCCAGGGATCAAACCCAAGTCTCTTGTGTCTCCTGCATTGGCAGCGAGTCTTTTACCACTAGCACCACCTGAGAAATCCATCAATATATATTCATGTAATAACTTCATGTACTATATCCATATAATAATACAGTATTACATGAGTATACGATGTATGCATCCAGCCTACTGATGAGGCACATTTAGGCTGTTTCCACTTTGAGTCTTTCTTGAATCATGCTCCTATGAACATTCCAGAACAGGAATGTTGAGCTTATGTGTACAGCTTTCTCTAGGGTATGTCCTTGCCAAATTTTAATTTTAAAACCTCTGGAGAATCTAATTATGCATCTATATTTGAGACTGAATAAAAGCAACTCTTCTGAATCTCTTGTTAGAGCTGAAAGATTTCTGGGATGAGGGACCTTTGCTTATTTATCTCTGTATTTTCAGCATTAAACATGATGCCAGATGCTTGTTGTAATGGTTAATATTATGTGTCAACTTGACTGGGCCATGGGCCCAGATATTTGGCTAGACATTATTTCTGAGCATGTCTGGGAGAGCATTTCTGCATGAGATGAGCATTTGAATCTGTAGACTGAGTAAAATGGGTTGCCCTCCGCAGTGTGGGTGAATCGCATTCAATCCATCAAGAGTGTGAATAGATCAAAGAGGTCAAGGAAGGGAGAATTTGCCCTCTCTCTACCTGAATCCTTGAGCCAAGATACTGACCTCCTGTCCTTGGATCAGGACTTATACCATAGGCACTCCTGGTTCTCCGGTCTTCAGACTTGGACTGGAGTTACATCACTGGCTTTCTTGGGTCTCCTCTTCTTAGCCTCCATAATCAAGTGAGTCAGTTTCAGCTTCTCTGGATAATTTTAATACACTTGGTAAGTGCTAAATAAATATTTGCTGAGCTGAACTGAAATTGGCATTTGAACGTGAACTTGACTTAGATGAAAGAGAACATGCACAGCAACAGTGCTGGGGAGTCCCATTCACTATGTTGCAAATGACTCTGCTACAAATGATCTGTCCCTCCACCCCATTCCTCTTGTTTTCATTGTTATCTAATCAAGAAAATATTTCCTCCATGTGACCCACTTGTCTTCCTGATTTTTATCCTCCAGCACCTAGAGTTGCTATCCTAAGTAATTTAGAGTCAGTCACTTTAGAATCATCTAATACCACTCTAGTAAGTAACTGTATCCTTAAATGAGTGTTCCCTCCCTTATGGCTCATACAGTAAAGAATCTGCTTGCTGTGTGGGTAGACCTGGGTTCGACTCCTGGGTTGGGAAGATCCCCTCAAGAAAAGAATGGCTACCCACTCCAGTATTCTTGCCTGAAGAATTCCATAGACAGAAGAGCCTGGCAGGCTACAGTCCATGGGGTCACAAACAGTTGGACACAACTGGGAAACTAATACTTTCTCTTCTTAATACAAGTAGACTCTCAACCAAGAGCATATATTTTCTTTTTCTTGATTTTTTTTTTCACTTTGTTCACTTTTAAAAAAATGTTGGAATTTATTTTTTGGCTACCATAGGTTTTTGTTGCTGCCAGTGGACTTTCTCTAGTTTCACTGAGTGGGGACCACTCTTCATTGCAAAGTGTGGGCTTCTCATTGCAGTGGCTTCTCTTTTTGCAGAGCATGGTCTCTAGGGCACCCAGGCTTCAGTGATTGATATGCATGGGCTCAGTTGCCCCTTGGCATATGGGATCTTCCCGGATCAGGGATCGAACCCATGTCCCCTGCATTGGCAGGAGGATTCTTAACCTCTAGACCACCAGAGAAGTCTAGAATATATATTTTCAACAGAACACAGCTTGATGTTCACATAGATGTATAGTTTATCATTACATTATCTAGCGGGTTTTTTTGTGCCTCAGAGTCTTTCAGAACATAAAGGAATCAATTTGTCATCCTGTAAATAAAGTACAGGATATCTGTTTAAAATTTAACTATTTGAGTAGAAATGTTCTGGAAGACTCTTTTTTCAAATATTTGTTTAATTTTTCTTATGTGTCTCTGTCCTAAAAATCAAACACAAGGTGTGAAGTCCAGTTAAATATTTCAGCTAGTCAAGTATATAAAAACAAAAATGTCATTTCAATTTGTAGAGAAAATTACAAAAGACAGAAATCACACATGTTTGATATTCTTCATTGCTCTTCCCATACCTGTGGCAGACATCACTAATTGATTCCAGCACTCATCTCCTCTGAGATTATCAGAGATTCAAAATCCCTTTCAAGATAGAGCTCCAAGCAGAATTTGCTATTTCAGACTGAAAAGATTC
Source organism: Bos mutus (assembly GCF_027580195.1). NCBI lineage: Eukaryota > Metazoa > Chordata > Mammalia > Artiodactyla > Bovidae > Bos > Bos mutus. Next base: position 30,431,329 of record NC_091641.1, read on the forward strand.
CGAGAATGTTTTAGGTAAAAGGTCATCTATTTGTTTTTCTTGTTTGGATAAGAGTATATTCTAGTTGACATTAAGAATGGCGCTAACATATTGAATATCAGTGTGAAGCCGAAATGTTTTTCTCCTCCACTGGTACTAACTTCTCCCTGAAAGTCTCCCTGGTTTCTTCAGCCTATCCTGGCCTTTCTCTTCTCTCATTGTTCATGGTCCTTAGAATTTGTGCTATGGGACTTCCCTGGTGGTCCAGTGGTTAAGAATCTAGCTGCCAATGTAGGGGACATGGGGTCAATCCCTGGTCCTGGAATTAAGATCGAACATACCAAAAAGCAACTAAACCCATGTGCCAAAACTACTGAAGCCCTTGTGCCCAAGAGCCCATGCTCCAAAACAAGAGGAAGCCATCGCATTGAAAAGCCCACACACCACGACTGGAGAATAGCCCCCCCTCACTGCAACTAGAAAAGGCCTGGATGCAGCAACCAAGAGCCCGTGTGCCACAACCAAGACCCAGCACAGCCAAAAATAAGTAAATAAAGAGAATTTGTGCCAGATGGTTTAGTGTTCAATTAGATCGCTAAGTTCCTTGGGAGCAGGGGCCACATCTTACGGTAAACCTGGCAGAATTCTGCTCACACTCACCACTCTTCAACGCTCTTGGCCCTTTTGGTTGCTGATCTATAAAGAGAGGAAAGCAGAAAGAGGACGGTCTTATCTGCTGCATATGTTTCAAGAAAAAAAAAAATCTAAATAAAAAATTCAGGCCAGAGATTCAACTAAAACAACAACTAAATATCTCCCCTACCCTTTCAAGCCTGACATCTTCAAACTATTTCTAGTCAAAACAGTGGAGGGAAATCAATTCAGAGACCATACTACCCAAAATTCAGGAGACAGTCTGTTAATGCCGGGTTGAATAATTTAATATTTCAAATAACCTTTCCACACCTCGTGTCCAACAAGATTATTAATGCTGAATCTTTGTAAGGCTCTGAATTTAAAATTGCACTGCAGTCCTTCCCTGGAAGTCTCTCTTCTGTCTGTGAAGCTACTTGATCTTCCTGAGGTTTACTGGTTCCCTCATCTTTGCTCAAGTTGTCTCTTCCATCTGAGATTCTTTTTCCCTTCTGCTGCTGTGTGTCCCAGTCCTGTGTCAAGCCAGGGACTCCCCCTTCCTTAAAAGCATCTCCTGACTCCCCGGTGGAATGGCAAGTCTCTCCCTCTGGATGTCCACTGCAACACTTAAAAAAAAAAAAATTATTTATCTATTTACTCTTGGTTGCTCTGGATCCTGGAGAAGGAAATGGCAACCCACTCCAGTGTTCTTGCCTGGAGAATTCCAGGGACAGGGGAGCCTGGTGGCCTGTCGTCTCTGGGGTCGCACAGAGTCGGACATGACTGAAGTGACTTAGCAGCAGCAGCAGCAGCAGCAGCTCTGGATCCTTGCTGCTGAGTGTGGGTCCTCTTTAGTTGTGGCAAGCAGGGGCCTCTCTTCGTTGAGGTGCACAGGCTTCTCGTGTTGCAGAATACAGGCTTCAGGCACATGGACTTCAGTAGTGGCAGCACGTGGGCTCAGGAGTTATGGCCCGTGGGCTCTAGAACATGGGCTTAGTAGTTGTAATGCACAGGCTTAGCTGCTCAGTGGCATGTGGAATCTTTCCAGACCAGGGATCGAATCTGTGTCCCCTGCATTTGCAGGCGGATTCCCACCCACTGTACCACCAGGGAAGTCCTCCACAGCACTCTGCGTACCACACTTAGGGTTTAGATCACACTAGAGCATGTGCTTCAGAATCTGGGAGACCCCTGGGGCAGAATCCTGGCTTTGCCTCTGACAGGTTAAGTGACCTCAGGTAAAGCTCTTATCTTCTTTAGACCTCAGTTTCTTCATCTATGAGATGGACATAAAAAGAGCACCCACCTCAAAGAAGTTCCTATGAGGACTGAGTGAAATAATGAATGCCGACATACTGTAACCACTTATTTAGATATTACTTATCATTATTATTATTATGCAATCTGATAGTGGTTTATAATTTTAATATTTGGCCTCATACATTATAGGCTGTGCTTAAGAATATGTTGTCTCTCTTAATGAACTCTAAGCATCTCAGGGGCACTGGTGAATTTCTCTTCCACAGCTGTGTTAGTTAGCCTCTGTATGCATGCTAAGTCTCTTTAGTCATGTCTGACTCTTTCCGACCCTATGGACTGTAGCCTGCCAGGCTCCTCTGTCCAGAGGATTCTCCAGGCAAGAATACATGGAGTGGGTTGCCATGCCCTCCTCCAGGGGATCTTCCTGACCCAAGGGTTGAACCTGCATCTCTGATGTCTCCAGCATTGGCAGGTGGGTTCTTTACCACTGAGCCACGTGGAAGCCCTCGTTAGCCTCTGCTGGGTAACAAACTAGTCCAAGACTTAGTGGCTTAACATAACACCATGTACTTAGTGGTTCTTAAACGTTAGCATGCATCACAATCACCCAGACAGCTTGTTTAAAAATGTCACTTGGGCTTGTGATTCAGTAGTTCATAAGGTGACCCTTAAATTTTGCATTTCTAACAGGTTTCCCAGGTGAGGCTGATAATGCTGGGCTTCAGGATACACTTTGAGAATCACTGAGTTAGCTCATGATTTGTGGGTTGGCAATTTGGGCCGTATTAGTTAGCCTCTGCGTGCATGCTACGTCTCTTCAGTCGTGTCTGACTCTTTCTGACCCTATGGACCATAGCCCCCCAGGCTCCTCTGTGGGGCGGTTCTTCTGGTCTGGGCTGTGCTCACTTATGCATCTATGATCAGCTGCTGGTCAGCCACACAGCTCTGTGTCTAGGGGTTGGCTGGCTGCCAGCTAAGGTGACATGTGTGACTAGGTCGTGTGTCTCTCACACCTTGGCTGCTGAGTCCAGAGCTGTTCCCATAGAACTCATTCCAAGAGAGGGCAGAAGGGCTTCCCTGGTGGCTCCATGGTGAAGAATTCGCCTGCAAATGCAGGACACGTGGGATCAGATCCCTGATTTGGGAAGATCCCACACGCCACGGAGCAACTAGGCTCATACACCACGACTACTGAGCCCGTGCTCTAGAGCCTGGAGCCACAACTACTGCGCCTCACGCCCAAACTGCTGAAGCTCGTGCTCCCTAGAGCCCGTGCTCTGCAACGAGAGGCCACTGCAATGAGCTTCTGTACACCACAACTAGAGAGCAGCCCACGCAGTAGTGAAGATCCAGCACAGCCAAAAATAGATAAACGAGAGAGCAGAAACTGCAAGGCCGCTTGAGGTCTAAACTGGCCTTCTGTCATGTTGCAAAGGGGTGTGGCTAAAGAGAAAGGAGGTAACCTAGATGTCCATGGAAAGATGGATAGATAAAGACTTTGTGATACATATATACAGTAGAATATTACTCAGCCCCAAAAGGAATGCATTTGAGTCCATTCTAATGAGGTGGATGAACCTAGAGCCTATCATGGCAGAAAGTGAAGAAGAACTAAAGAGCCTCTTGATGAAAGTGAAAGAGGAGAGTGAAAAAGTTGGCTTAAAGCTCAACATTCAGAAAACTAAGATCATGGCATCCGGTCCCATCACTTCATGGCAGATAGATGGGGAAACAGTGGAAACAGTGGCTGACTTTATTTTTCTGGGCTCCAAAATCACTGCAGATGCTGATTGCAGCCGTGAAATTAAAAGATGCTTACTCCTTGGAAGGAAAGTTATGACCAACCTAAACAGCATATTAAAAAGCAGAGACATTACTTTGCCAACAAAGATCTGTCTAGTCAAGGCTATGGTTTTTCCAGTAGTCATGTATGGGTGTGAGTTGGACTATAAAGAAAGCTGAGCACCGAAGAACTAATGCTTTTGAACTGTGGTGTTGGAGAAGAGTCTTAAGAGTCCCTTGGATTTCGAGGAGATCCAACCAGTCCATCCTAAAGGAAATCAGTCCTGGGTGTTCATTGAAAGGACTGATGTTGAAGCTGAAACTCCAATACTTTGGCCACCTGATGCGAAGAGATGACTCATTGGAAAAGACTCTGATGCTGGGAGGGATTGGGGGCAGGAGGAGAAGGGGACGATAGAGGATAAGATGGCTGGATGCCATCACCGACACAATGGACATGAGTTTGGGTGAACTCCATGAGTTGGTGATGGACAGGGAGGCCTGGTGTGCTGTGATTCATGGGGTCGCAAAGAGTCGGACACGACTGAGCAACTGAACTGAACTGATACAGAGTGAAGTAAGTCAGAAAGAGAAAAACAATCATATATTAACACATACATATGGAATCTAGAAAGATGGTGCTGATCAACGTGCTTTCAGTGCTGCAGTGGAGGCACAGACATAGAGAACAGACTCGTGGACCCAGTAGGGGAAGGAGCGGGAGGGGCGGATTGAGAGAGCTGCATTGAAACACATATATTACCATATGTAAATTAGACAGCCAGTGAGAATCTGCTGTAGGACTCAGGGAGCTCAAACCGCGGTGCTCTGCCACAACCTTGATGGGTAGGATGGGAGGGAGGTTCAAGAGGGAGGGGACATATGTATACCTCTGACTGATTCATGTTGATGTATGCCAGAAACCAACACAGTATTGTAAAGCAATTATCCTCCAATTAAAATAAATTTAAAAAAGAAAGCAAAAAGTGAAAAATAAAGAGAAAGGAGGCATGAGAGGCAAGGTTTACAATCTACCTCGCCACCACTGAGTCTAATACCTAACTGGTGTGCAGGAAGTACTCATAAAATGAGTAAATAAGTCTAACAACTGAACCTTAGCATTTGGCAAATGATAGCAATTTATCTGAGCACTGCATTTCAGCAGAGCATGCCTAGGGGACCGCTGAGGAGTGCTTGATTTCTGACTTACTGGCCCTGTGACCTTTACCCTCAAGAGTCAGGATTTTCATGGATAAAATGAATATTCTAATTCTCATCTCACAGAGTTCTGGTAACTTGAGAAACAGTATAACTTAACCTCTCCACACCTCAGTTTCCTCATATGAAAAATGGGTGTAAATCATTCCCATCTTACAGAGCTTTGGGGAGGATCCAAACTGGATGGTATGTGCAAAGTTCTTGCCTTATAAACTGCTCACAATTACTCGTAACTGGATCACCTTGCTTAGCACTGTGGTGGCAACACTCAGTAAACGTTTGGTCCAATATAGCACTCTGGCTGTAGAAATCCCTGCTTCTGTTCAAAAAAGCTGCCCCTCAAGTGCTCCACATCAAGAACTACAGTTGCATGAACCCTGCCCAAGGTGCCCAGCTGTGAAAATCTGACAGCTGCCAGCAGCCTGGTCAAATAACCTGTGGGGCCCCGTGGTTCTCACCAGCTGGAAGCCTCTGCCCACTTCTCCCATTCATCTGGCCCGCAGCTCCATGGTCTCCACTTACACAATGAAAGTAGGTCACTTCAATATTTCAGATTTTAGAGGCAGGAGAGATACAGGAGAAAGGGATGGAGTAGAGCCAATAGCCAGGAATAAGAAGTAGAGAGCTGGGGATTCATAGACCTTTTGTAACTTTCTTAGACTTAAATGGAAGGAAGGAAAGAAAAGAAGGAAGGGAAGGAGGGGAGGAAGGGGAAGAGGAGGACAAGGATAGGGAAGAATGGAGAGAGGGCAGAAGGGATCCTGCTAGGCAGATGGCTGATTTGCAGACAGCTTGGACCAACCATCCCCAGCAGCCTCTGAGCCCCAGAGGCTGGAGATGCTAAGGGAGCAATCTTGTCGCTGCCCATCTAATTGCCCAGGGAAACCTTGGTGAAGGAGGAGGCCGAAGCTCTGCTAAAGCTTTCTGAGTGGTCACTGGGGCTTCACTTCCTCCAAGTGACTCCCATTTAGGCCAGCCTTAATGGGTCCCCTGTCGAGAAGCCCTTGTGGGGGCTGTGCAGTTAAAAGTGCCTCATTCAAATAATCACCATCAGAAACAAACAAACAAAAAAATGGCCTCTGGGCTGAGAAGGTGAGCTCAGGCTGTCAGTTTCAGGCAAGCTTGGAGCAAGGCAGCTGCTCAGCCAGTAACCCAGGCTCTTTTTACCTCCCTTTCCCTGGGGGACAATGCACAATGCTTAGTAGCAACCCAGGATCAGATTTCAGAACAGGCCCCTGATAGCAGGCGGGAGTGAGGAACAGTGAAGAATCTGGAGTTTTCCCCCCAGGGAGGCTCCAGGTTAATACTTGTGGTTCACTTACTGGGTACCAGGTGCTTTCCAGGTGGCTGAGGGTGTTGGATGAGCATCATGGTGGAGCCCTGCTCTCAGGATACTGATGTCTGGAGCAGGGAGACAGAGGCTAAGTGAACCAACGAGTAATTGAGGTGATTTCAGAGAGTGAAGAGAATGCGTCCGTGGATGTGGCTTGGCCTGGAGTGAAGGCCGTGAGGAAGAGCAAAATTAAAGAGTGATTAAGAAATGCTTCTTGGACTTCTGTAGTAGTTCAGTGGTTAAGAATCTGCCTGCCAATGCAGGTGACAGGGGTTTGATCCGTGGTCGGGAAGGTTCCACATGCCACAGGACAGCTAAGCCTGTGCATCACGATTACTGAGCCTGTGCTCTAGAGCCCACGCTCTGCAACGAGAGAAGCCACCATGCGAGAAGCGTGAGCACCACATCAAAGAGTAGCCCCCTGCTTGCTGCAACTAGAGAAAGCCTGAGCACAGCAACGAAGACCCAGCACAGCCAAAAATAAAGAAATAAAATTAGATATATAAAAGAAATACTTCTTCAGAGATAAGACTGGAGCCAAAACCTGAATGTTATGAGGAAGCACAGATCAGAGGAAAGGTTATCCAGGTGGAAGGAAGAGCTGGCAGAGCACCTGGGTTTGGAACCAGCATAGCAGAAAAACAGAAAGATGATCAGTATAATGAGAGCAGAGTGAGTTCATGGGAGTTAGAATCAAAGAAGTTGCTCATTGTGGTAACATTACTGAACTCAAGTTCATAAGCCAGGGAGGCCCAACAAGCCAAAATGTTGGGAGTTGGGAGCAGAATAAGGCTCATTGCAGAGCCAAGCAGGGACAACAGGTGGCTCATGCTCAAAACCCCTGAACTCTCCAATGGTTTATAGCAGGGGTCCCAAGCCCCTGGGCCATAGACTGGTAGTAGTCTATGGTGAGCGGCACAGCAAGAGGTGAGTGGTGGGCGAGTGAGCAAAGCTTCATCTGTATTTGCAGCCGCTCCCCATCATTCACATCCCCCTGATCCTTGGAAAAGTTGTCTTCCATGAAATTGGTCCCTTATGCCCAAAAGTTTGGGGATCTCTGGCTTATAGGGCTATAGGGTGTGTGACTTTCTTCTCATTGGTTGGTGGTGAGGTGACAGGGTGGTGCTCCAGGAATCTTGTGCTCAGCCTGGGTGGGGCCTAAGTTCAGGGGACGACCTCAAAGATACTGTTATGTTGATTACTTTTCTGTTTTGGCCATGCTGCATGGCTTGTGGGCTCTTAGTTCCCTGACCAGGGATTGAACACTTACCCTCGGCAGTGGAAGTGCAGACTTCCAACCACTGGACCGCCAGGGAATTCCCTGTGTATTTCTTGAGGAGAAACCAGGACCCTGCCCCAAGCCTGCTCTATTGTTTCTTGACTGTGTGTATATGTGTGTGCTCAGTCGTAACCAAATCTTTGTGATTCCCCTGGACTGCAGCCCGACAGGCTCCTCTGTCTTTGTAATTTTCCAGGCAAGAATTTTGGATCGGGTTGCCATTTCCTACTCCAGAGAATCCCCCCAACCAGGGATAGAACCCATATCTCTTGCATCTCCTGCACTGGCAGGTGGATGCTTTACCACTGGCGCCACGTGGGAAGCCCGTTTCTTGATTGTCATTGTTGTTCACTCACTATCTAAGTCATGTCCAACTATTTGCAGCCCCATGGACTGCAGCATGCCAAGCTTCCCTGTCCTTCACTATCTCCTAAAGTTTACTCAAACATCCATTGAGTCGGTGATGCCATCCAACCATCTCATCCTCTGTCACCCCCTTCTCCTCCTGCCCTCAATCTTTCCCAGCGTCAGGGTCTTTTCTAATGAGTCAGCTCTTCGAATCTGGTGGCCAAAGTACTGGAGCTTCAGTTTCAGCATCAGCCCTTCCAATGAATATTCAGGGTTTATTTCCTTTAGGACTGACTGTCTTGATCTCCTTGCAGATCCAAGGGACTCTCAAGAGTCTCCTTCCTTATTTCTCCTTCCCTGATTAGCAACTGTTTGAATCTGCCCTTTGGAACTCAGGGAAGATCATGGAGGCTGGATGAAGCTTATTTCCTGCAAACAAGAAACTCAGGGCATGAAAAGCATTTTTGCCCAGAAGCCCACAGAATCCTACTCAGTTTCAGTAGATAGCCTCTAAGATATTCCCCAGTGAACTTTGAAGATTGATTCACGTCCTCCCACTCCACTTCCCTCACCTCCCACCGTGGCACACTCCCCTCCAACCCCAGGCTCACAGGAGTGATCAGGATTTGAGCCTGATACCCTGAAGCAACCAGATTTCTCAAACTTGAAAGCAGCATACTTTCTCCACCACCGCACTGTTCCTGAATCCGGAGCCTCATGCTGCCTGGAAGGCTATTCTGTGTTTCTTAATTAGTGCTTAATGGAACTCGGTGATTTCCTCCAGGCACAAGGACTTTCTGCATCTTTCTGATTATTTAACCACGTATTCTAATTGGTGTCTTTCCCACTCCCGCCCGCATCCCCCACCCCACCCCCCGCCACCCGATTTATTTACTAATGAAAACTGTTCAAATGAGTCATGTTTGAATCAGGACTCGCCTTTGCTGGTTTACAGCAAGCTTCCAGGAAGCGCCTGGAAAATCTTCTTTGGGGTGGTGCTCAGTTTGGGGATAAACGTAGGACCTGTTCTTTGTATGACATAAGGAGTGGATCAGACTGACCCCAAACAGGGTTGGGACATGGTCTCTGCATTGGCAGCTGGCAGCACTCGTTGGCGATGGCCTGCTACGTGCCAGGACATAGACGGGCGGGAGAGACCGCATGCGTGATAGCCCAGGCAGCCCAGCACAGAAGAATGGCCAGCTTCTCTACCCGGGCAAGCCTTGAATGCACTGTGTGATTTGAGGAAAGTTAGTTGACCTCTCAGAGCCTCTGGCTCCTCCACTGCAAAACTTATTTAATGTCAACTAGGACAGGGAACTATATTCAGAATATCATAATGACCTACAATGGGAAAAAATCTGAAAAATACATGTGTGCATGTTTGCACAGGGCTTCCCGGATGACTTAGCAGTAAAGAAGCCACCTTCAATACAGGATATACAGGTTGGATCCCTGTGTTGAAGGTCTCCCGGAGGAGGAAATGGCAATCCACTCTAGGATTCTTGCCTGGGAAATCCCGTGGACAGAGGAACCTGGTGGGCTACAGTCCATCGAGCCACAAAGAGTTGGACACGACTGAGTGACTGAGCACTCACATGTGTATGACTGAACCACTTTGCTGTCCGCCTGAAACTCTATAAATCAACTATACTTTATACTTAAATAAATGATACTTAAATAAACTTTGTATAATAAATTTCACATTCTAAGTAATATGGAGAGTATTGAATCAGTTCGTTAATGCCTCTCAGAACGCCTATGACAGTGCATAGTGGTCCAGGTGAGCGCTCTGGAGCCTGACCACCTGGCTCACACCTGGGTCACAGCCATTATGACCTTTCACCAAAGGGCATAACTTCTCTGTACTCCATTTTTCTCATCTGTGTTATGGAGGTAATGGCAACACCTACCTCATTAGCTTGTTCTCAGAATCAAGTGAGATGTTAGAACAAAACGCTTAGAAAGTTGTTTGGAACACATTTAGCACTCAATCAGTGGTAGCTATTATCATCTGGGCTTCCCTGGTGGCTCAGATGGTAAATACCTGCAATGCGGGAGACCTGGGTTCAGTCCCTGGGTTGGGAAGATCCCCTGGAGGAGGGCATGGCAACCCACTCCAGTATTCTTGCCTGGAGAATCCCCATGGACAGAAGTGCCTGGTGAGCTACAGTCCATGGGGTCGTAAAGAGTCAGGGACGACTGAGCAACTAAGCACAGGGAGCTATCACTTTAACGTACTAGAGTCCTTGAGACTTACTAAGCTCTAGCTAGATTGTTGCCATTGTCATTAGTAGAAAAAAGCGATCAACCAACAGGAAACTTCAAACGTAACAGCCCTGGAAGGGGGCTGGAAAACAACAGCCCTGGGAAGCATGTGGTCTCTCTCTCTTTTTTTTTTAACTGAAGTATAGTTGATTTGCAATGTTGTGTGTTAGTTTCCAGAGTGGGAAATGGCAACCCACTCCAGTACTCTTGCCTGGAGAATCCTGTAGACAGTGGAGCCTGGTGGGCTGCCATCTGTGGGGTCGCACAGAGCTGGATACGACTGAAGTGACTTAGCAGCAGCAGTGTTAGTTTCAGGTGTACAGCAGAGTGATTCAGTTATACCCATTTATGTCTATTCTTTTCCAGATTCCTTTCCCTTATAGGTGGTTACAAAATACAGAGGCTCCTCATTTATCTTATATTTGGTAGTGTTTATATGTTAACCCCAAACTCCTCATTTATCTTTCCCTCACCAATAGCCATAAGTTTGTTTTCTGTCTGTAGATCTATTTCTGTTTTGTAAAAAAGCTTTGTTTATATCCTTTCTTAAGATTCCAAATGTAAGCAATATCATATGATATTTGTCTTTGTCTAGCTTACTTCACTCCGGAGAGGGCAATGGCACCCCACTCCAGTACTGTTGCCTGGAAAATCCCATGGACGGAGGAGCCTGGTGGGCTGCAGTCCATGGGGTTGCTAAGAGTTGGACACGACTGAGCGACTTCACTTTGACTTTTCACTTTCATGCATTGGAGAAGGAAATGGCAACCCACTCCAGTGTTCTTGCCTGGAGAATCCCAGGGATGGGGAGCCTGGTGGGCTGCCGTCTCTGGGATCACACAGAGTCGGACACGACTGAAGCGACTTAGCAGCAGCAGCCGCAGCTTACTTCACTCAGTATGATCTCTAGGTCTATCCATGTTGTTGCAAATGACATTATTTCATTCTTCTTTATAACTGAGTGTGTGTGTATACATATGTAATATATACCTCATCATTGTGTGTGTATATATATACTTCATCACTGTGTATATATATATGTGTATATATATATTGTGTGTATATATATACACACCTCATCATCTTTATGCATTCATCTGTCAACGGACATTTAGGTTGCCATTCCCTGGAGAAGGAAATGACAACCCACTCCAGTATTCTTGCCTGGAGAATCCCATAAACAGAGGAGCCTGGCAGGCTACATGGGGTCACAAGAGTTGGACACAACTTAGCGACTAAACCACCACCACCACATGTCTTGGCTATTGTAAATAATGCCTCAATGAACCATGGAGTTCATGTATCTTTTTGAATTAGAGTTTTCTCTGGATATATACCTAAGAGTGAGATTGCTGGACCATATGGGAATTCTATTTTTAAGGAACCTCTGTACTCTTTTCCATAGTGACTACACCAATCTACATTCCCACCAACAGTGCAGATGTGGTCTCTTTAGAGATGCCTCCACTCTGAACCATGAGGCATGGATTGGATGCAGCTGTTCGTAGTTTAAACAAGCATCACTATCACCTGGCAGCTTGCTAAGACTCAGAGAGCTGGGCCTCACCCTCAGGGGCAGGGGCCTGATGACTTGCATTTGTATTGAGTCCCAGGAGAAGCTGGTGTTGCAGGTTTGGGAACACAATTTTTTTTTTGAACCCCACTGTGCAGCTTAGGGAATCTTAGTTCCCTGACTAGGGATCAAACTCGTGGCCCCTGCAGTGGAAGCACAGAGTCTTAACCACTAGACCACCAGGGAAGTTCCTGGGAACACACTTGGAGCCATCTATTTAATAGGCTAACTCTCAGGCAGTCACCTCACTTCCAAGCTCTGGCTCCATAAGCCAACCATCAACATGGTCCCATCCCACTGCCCCAGACAGCTCTCTCAACACAGCAGTCCACTTTGGAAAGAGGCCACCAGGATTCCTGCTCACATCCTCTCTTTTGATGCTAAAGGGGACCCTGTCACCTTACAAGCAATCACCAGATAGTCAGGGAATTCACCTAAAAGCACAAAGCCCTTCCCTGCATCCCTGAGTTGAGAAATAGAATTTTTCAGGGGTGCTTTAGCAGCTGTTCAGCCTCTGACTAATTCTGGCCCGGAAAGAGTTAATGTTTTTTTGTTTGTTTCAATGGACCCCAAATGTGAAGGGATTCCTCTGGTTCCTACCATAAAATTAAATCTATTTCTCCAGAAAAAGGTAAAACTAGAAGTATTCAGAGCTATATTGTTTCACTCCTTAAAAAAAAAATTCCCTTCCTTCTGAAATTCATTAGCCTTGTGTTAATATTGTGACCCAAATTAATTTTAGACTGAAGTAAAAATTATTATTCTTTATTTTCCCTAAAATACATTTTACCTTCAGAAACTTGGCAAGTAGGAAAGTACAATTCAGTGTTAAAGTGGGCTTTGCTAATTTGCCGTGTAATCTTTGGAGAAGTGTTGAAGAAAGAAAGAAGTAACAGAGAATTATAGAGAAACATTTGGAGGGGAAAAAAATGAGACACATACATAAGAAAAAATAATGCTGCAGACCTAAAGGAACATTGGAAAATATTTTCTGTAAAAGGCCAGATAGTACATATTTTCAGCTTTGGGGGGCATAGAGTTTCTGGTTCCAACCACTGAACTCTATCCTTGTTCTGTGAAAGCAGCCACAGGCAGTTTGTGAAAGAGTGCGTGTGGGGGGCTTCCCTGGTGGCTCCGTGGGAAAGAATCCGCCTGCCAATGCAGGAGACAAGAGGTCCAATGCAGGGCTCGATTCCCGATCCGGGAAGATCCCACGTGTCACAGAGCAACTAAAGCTCTGAGCCACAGCTACTGAAGCCCTCATGCTAACTTAGAGCTGGTGCTCCACAAGAGAAGCCACCTCAATGAGAAGTGTGCCCACCCCAACTACAGAGCAGCCCCTGCTCACTGTAACCAGAGAAGAACCTGCATGCAGCCACAAAGACCCAACACAGCCAAAAAGAAAATAAACCTTTTATTTTATTTCATTTTTTTTGACTGTGGCAATGATTTTATTTGCAGGAACCACAAACGCCCTCTAGATAAATGTTGGGGAATCAAAAAAGCATCCCTATGACTGTTTTCCAACAAACTTTACAGGTAGACATGGAATTTTAATGTCATGTAATTTTTACCCATCACCAATATTATCTTGTAATTTTTTCCAACTACTTAAAAGTGTAAAATCCATTTTTAACTCATAGACTGTATAAATAGAAATGGTAGCTGGATGTGGCTCACAGGTTGTAGTTTGCTGACCCATGTCCTAAAGAAAACAGCTTATTTGAAACATCATCTTTGCTTTCAGAAATGTTATTTTTTTTCTAATTGAAGTATAACTGGTTTAAAATACTGCATTAGTTTCAAGGGTATATCAAAGTGATTCAGTTATACATATATATGTCTATTCTTTCTCAGATTCTTTCCCTTATAGATTATTGCAAGATCTTGAATATAATTCCCAGCACTATAAGTAGGTCCTATTATTTGTTTTATATATAGTAGTGTATGTATATCTGCTAATCCCAAACTCCTATTTTATCCCTCCCCATTTCCCCTTTAGTAACCATAAGTTTGTTTTCTCTGTGAGTCTATTTCTGATTTGTGAATTTCACTTGTGTTATTTTCTTTTAGATTCCACATTTAAAAGATGTCATATGATATTTGTCTTTCTCTTTCTGACTTATTTAGCATGATAATTCGAGAAGGCAATGGCACCCCACTCCAGTACCCTTGCCTGGAAAATCCCATGGACAGAGGAGCCTGGTAGGCTGCAGTCCATGGGGTCGATAAGAGTCGGACACGACTGAGCGACTTCACTTTCATGTGTCGGAGAAGGAAATGGCAACCCACTCCAGTGTTCTTGCCTGGAGAATCCCAGGGATGGGGGAGCCTGGTGGGCTGCCGTCTATGGGGTCGCACAGAGTTGAACACGACTGAAGCGACTTAGCAGCAGCAGCAGAGGCAGCAGCATGATACTCTCTAGGTCCATCCAGCTTGCTGCAAGTGGCATTCTCTCTCTTTTTCTGTGCCTGAGTAATATTTCACTGTGGTCATGGACCACATCTTTATCCATTCCTCTGTCGGTGCACATTTAGGTTGCTTCCCGAGTCTTGGCCACTGTAGACAGTGCTGTCAGTGAACACTGGGATGCACATATCTTTTTGAATTATATATAAAAAATGCTATAGTATTTAGGGACACAAGAAACAGATTTGTTTTTCTCTTGCTGACATAACAGTGGCCAGTAAGAGGTTAACCCACTGGGCTGCCGAGGGAGAGAGGGGGCAAGGAGATGTGGGCATTAGAAACACAAAGGACTCTATATGCCTGCCCAGTGGGAAATTTCTTTTTCAGTCTAGATGCCAATCAAGTAATGCCAAACGAAAGATGTCTACATTTCTCCTGGCATTGTGTCAACCTGTGTTTCACTGCCAAATGAATGCAATCTGAGGCAAGTGATCTCATTTCTAGGAATTTTAGCCATAGATGCAAGTAAAAATATTTATAGGAGGATATTCCTGGAAACACTGTCCTAGAGGTAAACTGGACATAGGCTAAGCATCCGCATGCAGGCGCGACTTAAGGAATTTAAGGGAAATCCATAAAATGGAGTAGTATGTGACCGTTAAAAACAATGAGGGTGGCTTTTATCCACAGATGTGACTCAATGTTCAAGATCTATCATTAAGGGGGAAAAAAGTAAGTCGCAGAATAGTACATTTGGTATTATGCTATATTTATATATTTGAATATGTATAGTGAAAAAAAAATGTCAGGAAGTAAAAAGTTCCCACTATAAACCACGGTTACTGTTGGAAAATGAAGCTAAAGGATGAAGACAATGATGGACTTCAACATTTTAAACATTTCTCTACTCCACGTTTTTTTTTCAAAATTTTATTTTATCTGTTTTTGCTTGCTCCGGGTCTTCATTGCTGAGTGAGGGCTTTCTCTAGTTGCGGCGAGCAGGGGCTACTCTTTCTTGCGGTGCTCAGGCTTCTCACTGTGGTGGCTTCTCTTGCTGTGGGGCACAGGTTCTAGACATGCAGGTTCAGGAGTTTCAGCACACAGACCAAGAAGTTGTGATTTGCAGGCTCAGTAGTTGTGGCACACTGGCTTAGTTGCCCGTGGCATGTGGGATCTTCCCAGACCAGGGATCAAACCCACATCCCCTGCATTGGCAGACGGATGCTTATCCACTGCACCACCACTCCAATATTTTTTTTGTTACTTTATGTGATGGTTAATTTTATGTGTCAACTTGACTGGGATATGGGGTATCCAGATATATGGTTCAACATCATTTCCAGGTGTGTCTGTGAGATGTTTGCTGAGGAGGTTAACATTTCACCTGGGAGCCCGAGTAAAGTGGCTGTGGGTGGGCATCAGTCAATCTGTTGAAAGTCTCACAGAGCTAAAAGACCGGGGAAGCAGGGATTCTCTATCTGAGCTGGGACATTCATCTACTCTTGCCCTTGGGATTCCTGGTTCTCAGGCCTTCAGACTTGAAACTGATTCTGCACCCCTGACTTTCCAGCTTTCAGGCCTCTGAACAAAACCACTGGCTTTCCTGGGTCTCCAGCTTGCAGATGACAGAGCCTGGGAATTCTTAGCCTCTAGAACTGCATACTGCCGCTGCTGCTGCTAAGTCGCTTCAGTCGTGTCCAACTCTTTGCGACCCCAGAGACGGCAGCCCATCAGGCTCCCCTGTCCCTGGGATTCTCCAGGCAAGAACACTGGAGTGGGTTGCCATTTCCTTCTGCAATGCATGAAAGTGAAAAGCGAAAGTGAAGTCGCTCAGTCGTGTCCGACTCTTAGCGACCCCATGGACTGCAGCCCACCAGGCTCCTCCGTCCATGGGATTTTCCAGGCAAGAGTACTGGAGTGCATTGCCATTGCCTTCTCCAAGAACTGCATGAGCTAAATCCTTATCAAAAATCTTGTTTTAGATATAGACATACATATACATATAGACACTGATATAGAAATAGATATAGATGATATAGATACAGATATAGGTTTATATAATATGTATAAATATATTTTTTAGAAAATATATAAAATCTATGTGTGTGCATTAAAAAAAATTTTTTAGTAGAATATGTAAAATCTATATGTGTGTGTTGGGCTTCCCAGGTAGGGACACTGGTAGAGAAACCACCTGCCAATGGAGAACACCTAAGAGACAAAGGTTCATCCCTGGGTTAGGAAGATGCTGTGGAGGAGGGCACGGTCACTCACTCCATTATTCTTGCCTGAAGAATCTCATGGACAAAGGAGCCCCGAGGGCTACAGTCCACAGGATTGCAAAGAGTTGGACACGACTAAAGCGACTTAGCATGCACACACGCATATGTGTGTGTTAGTTACTCAGTCATGTTGGACTCTTTGTGACCCCATGGACTGTAGCCTGCCAGGCTCCTCTGTCCATGGAGTCCTCCAGGCAAGAATACGGGGTGGGTAATCATTCTCTTCTCCAGGGGATCTTCCCTACCCAGGGATCAAACCTGTGTCTCCTGCATTGCAGGCGGTTTCTTTACCATCTGAGCCGCCAGGGAAGCCCATAAAATCTTTTTCTGTGTCTATATCAGGTATATAGATATACATAAGAGAGGTGTCTCTCTCTCTCTCTCTCCCCATCTGTCTCCTATTGGTTCTGTTTCTGAACCCTGACTTTTGTAATAAAAATCAGTTTTAAAAAAATCCCTCCTTTCACAAGAAGAATGGATCAAGGAAGGGCTAACCTTGCAAGAGCCTGCATAATTTTTCTCAAAATTATTGATTGAACTAAAGAATCTGAGTAATTACATTTTCTTTAATTTGTTTCCAAATTTGTATACTAGGGCTTATGGGAGAATCCTTCAAATGTATGTATTCTTTCTGTCCACATTTACTGTAAAAGCACTCTATGTTCTAATTTAAAGAGATTTATATGACTTTGAAGGAAGAAAATTTGTATTTATTATATTTTGCTCTACTTCATGGCTTGAGGAATCTTAGCTCCCTGACCAGGAGTTGAACCTGGGGCCTCCAATGAAAGAATGGAGTCCTAAAACCACAGGACTGCCAGAGAATTCTCTGATGGAAAATTTTTAAAATGAGTTATTTTCAAAAATGTTTGAATGTTTTAGAATGTTATAATGTAAGATACACATATCAGGGGCCATAGTTTGATTGTTTTATAGATACACTTCATGGAAGTTAGGAAGGAAGCCTTGATAACCATAGGAGCTAAATGGTGTCATCTTTGTATTAAAGAGGAGGCTAATTGTGTCACTCTCATAAGGTCAGGGGATCAATAAATGCTAGATTTGAATCTAGATGTGTCTGACTTCAGAGACCATGTATGTTCTTTCTACTAGTGGCAGAGACCAAGACCCCTTCTCTCCTTTTGTTGTGCCAATGAAATCCCAAATTTTTATTTAGATTCACTTTACATAGCCACCAAAAACAAACAGATTACCCACCCCAGCCTCTCCTGGAATTAGGTATGGCCATGAAGGCAATGGCACCCCACTCTAGTACTCTTGCCTGGAAAATCCCATGGATGGAGGAGCCTGGAAGGCTGCAGTCCATGGGGTCGTGAAGAGTCGGACACGACTGAGCGACTTCACTTTCACTTTTCACTTTCCTGCACTGGAGAAGGAAATGGCAACCCACTCCAGTGTTCTTGCCTGGAGAATCCCAGGGACAGGGGAGCCTGGTGGGCTGCCGTCTCTGGGGTCGCACAGAGTCGGACACGACTGAAGTGACTTAGCATGAATCTAAATCCTAGGTGTAAGAGGACATAACCTATAGTAATATATGTAATCTATCGTGGCTTCCATAAAACCTTCCTAAGAGGTAGCTACTATGTACACTTTGCCTCTTCTTCCCTTTCTTCGTCCTGCTGACTGGAGCCACCAGGAGCCATCTTGGGCAATGAGGTAGAAGTCATGTGTTCGGTGTAGGAGGAGCATGAATCCCTGAGAACCATGGAGCTACCATGCCTGCCTCAGACTACTGGCCTCTAGGCTTCATTTATAGGAGAAAAAAATACATTTCTGTTGTTCAAGTCACCATATTAGTGTTTTATTGCAGATGAACTTAATCGTATTATATGACAAAATGCCCTCAAATCTGTCATCACTTGGGAAAGAAGTTCTAAAACTATCATCAATAACAATTTCAGCTCAAAATATCTTGGAGGAATCAGATTACACAAGGCAACATCCATAAGTACATAGCTCATTCAAAGGGAATACATAGGAATTCTTCCCGAAATAATTGGTGTTGACCTCTGTTTTTTAGTAAACATTGAGATTCAGTGCTCACCAAAATCAAATATTGACTTCCCCTTCACTTTGTTCAGCGTTCATCCTCAAAGCAATAAACTGAGATGGAGTGTGGGAAAGAGAGATCAAGAGAAAGTGCTTACCTGCTTCTCCATAAGTGCAGTGCTTGGGCTAGTTCTTAATAAATCTATTAGGAAGGATCAGAACTGGAGCAAAATAAATTGTTTGGGATTATAAATGTTTTTAGGGCACACACAAAACATCTTTTATAAACATTACTTTAAATGTATTACATTTATATAGTATTCACTTAAAACTATTTTCTTCCCTTGAGAAAGTCAAGGGACTTTACTAAAAATATTCTTTTGTCCATTTTAGGTAAACACAAACTTACATCTGGGGATTTTTAAAGTAAGGTTAACTTGGAAAAACAGCAAGAGAAATGCTGAGGTTTACAGCCTGTCTACCTCGTTCAAAATCCCAAAAAAGTACCCTACCTAGCATTTTGAAAACAGAGTTATAGTACCATAGCATAAATGGACAAAACCTACTGAAATGTTTTAAAGGAAGATATAGGATTTCATTATTATTGCTTTTGTGCTGACTTTTTAAAGTTGTGTTTTCATTATCATATTTTTGTGCTGCAGGAAATAGCACCCTGAAATATGAAATTAGCATTTAACTTTGAAATTTCCTTTTAAAAATATTAAACTAAAAGATTTTTAAAAGCCAGTAACCACTTTAAACTCTACATTCATTTCTGAAGCATGGTTCTTCCAACAATTCCTAATTAGTGGTGACCCCAAATGGGTCATTTTGACTTGACCTAATCTTTTTTTCTTTTTCCTTTTTGATAGTCGACTTACATTTTGATAGTCAATGTAGCTATGAAAAAGAAGAGTGATTTTTCAACAACAGCTAGCAAATAGAAACTAACCATGGACCTATGTATTTCTGAAGGTTCTTAAACTATGTACCCTAGGACTTGATCTAATTTCTGGATCACATTATAGCTGTTTAATCAATTTCTGTCACAATGGCTCTTGAAAATTTATGCTACTTTTTGGACAACCACTCTTTTTTTTAAACACCGATGCTTTTGCCCCAAAATAGGTTAAATAAATATGCTATAAGAAGTGATAGCTTGACACTATGGTTTCAGGCAAAGACACACTTTCCAATTTACCCAACACAACAGTTTCAAGTCAGAAAATACCAAGTAGAACAAATTTGAATTGCAAGCCATGTTTGATGAACCTAGATTTTCCCTGTGTCTATATACCAAGAGTGAGGGATTAAAAGGTGTCTTCTATAGCACTCCAGTGGGCTGTGCACACGTACTATTCATATAAGCATGCTCATGTTTCATCTTGTTTTGTCCTTAAGTTATTTGTTTGAGCTCTAGTATTATTTCTTTTGTACAATTTGAGTGCAAAGTAACCAACCTATCAGCCCCAAATGGTTCAGAAATTACTGAATAAGTAGTGCAGAAAGAAAACGCCATTCAAAGAATGGTTCCTTTGCACATTTCTTTCTCAATTAAGTCTTGCCTTCCTCTTTTGGCAGACACAGTAAGGCTTCTTGGCATTGTATCTTATGTTCAACTACATTTATTTACTCTCCATTTTTAAGTTACTACTTATATGAACTTTTTTCCATTGTTCAATTGATACATTTTTTTCTATCTTTGAAAATTATGAGGATATTTTGGATTGAGATGAAATGAATAATAATCTTCCCATTAAAAGCAATGGAAAAGCTTCCTATTTAATGACATTTTACTTAGCAACAGAATTTTCAGGAATTAATAAGGGTCATTAAAAAAAAGAGAGATAGGTGTATAGGTTCTTCCCCAGGCAGAAATAGAACAACAAATAGTCTTTCTCACTCATTCTTACTTTTTCCACAAGTTTTTGACATAATATTAATATGGATTCCAAGTTTTCTGCCCTTTTGGTATAAATTACCCTGTGTAATTCCCAGAACTATAAAGATGATGGATTTTATTCCAGTGATTAGGTTATATTATGTGGCAGTTGATCTTAAGTAAAGAGATAATCCCAATTATCCTAATCTAATCCCATGAGAAAAGTAGAGAGTTTTCTCGGGCTGAAAGAGAAGTTAGGGACACTCAAAGAATAAAAAAGGATTCAATTTCAGGGTGATTCTTGCTTGTCAAAGGAGGGGGCTACATGGCAAGAACCCGAGATAAGCCTCTAGAAGCTGAGAATTATCCCCTCAGCCTCTAGCTCGACAACTAGCAAGACAGTGGGAACCACAGTCCTACAACCATAAGAATATGAATTCTGCCAATGACCCACAGGAACTTGGAAGCAGATTTTTCTCTGGCCAAATCTTCAGATTAAGATGCAGTTAAACAGATAACCTTGATTTCAGCCTGTGGCATCTCTAGCAGAGAATCCAGCCACCCTGCACCAGACTCCTGACCAATAGAACTCTGAGCAAATAAAAGTGTGTTATTTTAAGCTACTACATTTATGGTAATTTCTTACACAGCAATAGAAAATGACTATGCCCCATATTAGTAAGAATAAACAGAATTATATTAAAATTTTTAAATTATTTTTTTTTAAAAAACACAGAATTTCAGAATCACAAAACAACCAAGGCTCATTTCTCACTCACTCAAATGTCTTGTGTATTTTATTAGAAGGGTTCCTCTCAAAATACTCACTCAGGGATCCAGGTTGCTAGAGGCTCCTTTTTAGGATGTGTTTCTATGATTGCCAATGGAAGAGCAGAGCGAAGGGGCTTCACAGCAGCCTGACAATGACACATGTCCCTCCTGTTCACAACCTATTAATTATGTGGCCTTGACCAAAGTCAAGGAGGCTGAGAAGTTCAATCTCTCTACACTGGTGAACTACTGTCCTCTCAACCACAATCATCTGAATCTACTGTCCCCCTTCATCCTCTTACTCCCAGACCTTGGGAGATTTTACTGGCATCATGCATGTAGGGCTGTAAGGAGGAGCATATCCATTCTGAGGTCTCAGACTGGCCGTTGATTGATGGGATGAATCAAGCCCATAAGCGTATTCTGTTAAGCTCTCACACTCTTTACATTTTCAATTAGTTGCTAACATTTAAAAAATCAGAATGTTTTCCGATAAACATCTGAAGATCTTCCTAAGATCTCGCAGGGAACTTCCCTGGTGTCCAGTGGCTGACAGTCTGTGCTCCTAGTGCTGGAGGCCCAGGTTTGAGGCCCACATGCTGCAACTAAAGATTCCGTATGCTGCAACTAAGACTCAGCCCAACCAAATTAAGATAGCAGAAGATCTTGACCTGATCTATTTCAAAGAGCAAGGTAGAGTCATTTGGCCTGACCTACAACGTTTTCTAATGGAGAAGGAAATGGCAACCCACTCCAGTATTCTTGCTTGGAGAATCCCAGGGACAGAGGAGCCTGATGGCCTGCTGTCTATGGGGTCGCACAGAGTTGGACACGACTGAAGCGACTTAGCAGCAGCAGCAGCACAACATTTTCTAAAGAGCATTGTTGGGAGGTGGGAGGGGGTGTTCAGGATGGAGGGGACAGGTATACCTATGGCTGATTCATATTGATGTATGGCAAAAACCATCACAATACTGTAAAGTAATTATCCTCCAGTTAAGATAAATAAATAATTTTTAAAAATTAAGAGCACTGTTATATGAGAAAAATGCTAGTCAAACTCTTTTCCAGCATGTTTCTGCATACAAATGCAATAGAAAAAGATCTAAAAGACTACACACACCAAGCTATAAATCAGAGTTACCTACTGGCAATAGAATGAGATAGGGAGATTCCACAGCAGCCCAGAATGTAAATGAAGTGTTTTATCTGGCCAAGAAAATTCACCAAGTTTGACTGAATAAAGATAAGAATAAGCTTATGCCTTAAATTAAGAAAAAGATCTTATTTCCATTTATTTTAAAATCGTATTGTCTTAAACCCAGCAGAAAAAAAAATTCAGTGCACTGATGCTCTCACATAGTCATTTTTATAAATTCTACACTTCACTTTTCTAAGTCAAGGACCCCATGGACTATCCATGGAATTCTCCAGGCCAGAATACTGGAATGGGTAGTTGTTCCCTTTTCCAGAGATCGAACCCAGGTCTCCACATTGCAGGCGGATTCTCTACCGTCTGAGCCACAAGGGAAGCCCAAGAATACTGGAGTGAGTAGCCTATCCGTTCTCCAGCAGATCTTCCCAACCCAGGAATTGAAGCGGGGTTTCCTGCATTGCAGGTGGATTCTTTACCAACTGAGCTATCAGGGAAGCCCTAAGTCAAGGACAAACAACCAGAAAACAACTTAGGCAGGAATTTTTTTTTTAAAAATTCAAGGTATTTTACAAGCCAGTACAAACCACTTTCACTGATGTTTCCTGTTGAGCATTATGTGCAGCTGCTGGTGGTCCTATGCCGGTCTTGAGACTCTGAGAGAGCATGAAGCATCAGAGGGAGAGTCCAGTCAACGGTGCAGAGATTTTGCTCCATAGTAGATAGCTGTGGTTATGTCCCCTCAGCAGCCCCTCCATCTTCTGGAATGACTCTCCATCCACCAAGGACTTTTGCTGCTTTTGGTCACTTATAAATTATTCCCCTCTTCTAAAACTCCAGTTTCCTTCTGGAAGTTTACCCCTCATTCATTGTGTTCAGAATCTCTGGTAAATCCAGGTGTCTACCCTCTTGTATGGTCAGGCCACTTAAGATGGCTATTTTTTTTTTTTTTTTTTTTTGTATTTTGGTTGTTCCCCATGGCATGCAGGATCTTAGTTCCTGACCGGGGACTGACCTCGGGCTGCCCTGCAGTAGAAGCATGGAGTCTTAACCACTGGGCCACCAGGGAAGTCCCACGATGGTTGTTCTCTTGCTCTCTGTACATCCCCTGCCTGATCAGTGCCTTCTTCACCTATACGCTGTGCTCATGACTGCCTTTTCTACATGCCTGCCCCAGGCCCCAGCTAGTGATCTTATCAAAGGGGCAGAGAGGGGCAGATCCCTCTGCTGCTTTCCCTAGTAACTAAGAGAGCCCACCCAAGATCAGTTCCCCTATAGCTGGTAACCTTCCCATCCCCCTGGAACAAAGACCACCACCAGATACTGTTCACTGTCCACTGCACATGGTGGGCTGTTGTGCCGAGACCTGGCTTCAGACTGGTAAGCTCCTCCATCCACTACACCACTGAAGTCTGTTACTGACCACAGGCACTGCCCTGGGCGAGTGCAGGCCTTGTAATCCTGCCCAATACCTCTTATAATAGACAGAATAATGATTTTCCTCAAACATACCCATACCCTAATCCTCAGACCTCATGCTGCTGCTGCTGCTAAGTCGCTTCAGTCATGTCCGACTCTGTGCGACCCCATAGACGGCAGCCTACCAGGCTCCCCCATCCCTGGGATTCTCCAGGCAAGAACACTGGAGTGGGTTGCCATTTCTCTCTCCAATGCATGAAAGTGAAAAGTGAAAGTGAAGTCACTCAGCTATGTCCAACTCTTGGAGACCCCATAGACTGCAGCCCACCAGGCTCCTCCATCCATGGGATTCTCCAGGCAAGAGTACTGGAGTGGGGTGCCATTGCCTTCTCCCTCAGACCCCATGAGTATATTACAATATATGGCAAAGGAGAATTAATTTCAGATGGCACTAAGGTTGCTAATCAGCCAACCTTAAAATAGGGAGATTACGCTGGATAACAGGGGTGGAGGTCTGTGTAATCATAAGAGTGCTTAAGAATGGAAGAGGGATGCAGAAGAGGAGAGTAAGGGAGATGAGAGAAGTAGAACATTCACAGGAGACGCAGCTGCGCTTGGCTTTGGAAGGGGAGGGAGGGGTCCGGGGGCCAAGGAAAGCAGATGGTCACTAGAAACTTGTAAAAGGCAAGAAGATGGACCCGCCCCCAGAGCTTAAGGAAGGCAGCTATGTTAACATCTTGGTTTCAGCCCCGTAAGACCTATGTCAGACTTCTGACCTCCAGAACTATTAGATAATAGATTTGTGTAGTATTAAGCCTTAAGTCTTTCTGGCTGATCCTTCCCTCAACTGGATGCTCAGAAACATCTCTACTTTCTCCCAGCTTGAGTACCTTTTCCTTCTTTGTCTGATTCTCAAGAGTCCTTTTAACAAACATATCCTTTAGTTTAAGTTTCTTGAAGTTGTGCTCTTATTGTGCCGTGCTGTGCTGAGTGGCTTCAGTTGTGTCCAACTCTTTGTGACCACATGGACTGTAGCCTGCCAGGCTCCTCTGTCCATGGGGATTCTCCAGGCCAGAACACTAGAGTGCATTGCTGTGCTCTCTTCCAGGGGATCTTCCTGACCAGGGATCAAACCTGGGTCTTTTATGTCTCCTGCATTGGCAGGCGGGTTCTTTACCACTGAGCCACCTAGGAGGCCTGTGCTCCTATTACTGGCAGTTAAGTGTCCTGATCATAATTTCTAGATTGGACAGAGGACCATTTTTCAATGTATTTTTCATTCCCAAGAATTATTATAAGCAGAATTAAAGTATTCATGAACACTTAGTTAACCAGTTAATGACAATAGTTAGAATCCCTTGTAGGTAGCCAAGATTCATATGGATGAAACCTGTCCCTGTAGAATGTCTTTCTCTTTTTTAATATATATTTATTTATTTTTATTTATTTATTTGGCTGCACTGGGACTTAGTTTGGCACTCGGCATCCTTAGTTGCCGCATGCAAACTCTCCATTGTGGTATGTGGGACCTAGTTCCCTGACCAGGGATCAACCTGGGCCCCCTGCTTTGGGAGCGCAGAGTCTTAGCCCCTGAACCAGGGAAGTCCCTAAGGATGTCTTTCTTATCCTATATTCCTCTCAAAAAGAAAAATAGAGTAAGGACAGAATGGTGTGGTAGATAAAAGAGTCTGGGCTTCAGAGCCTTGCAGATCAGAGTTCAAATTCCACCACTGCTGCTTACAAGCTGTGTGACCTTGGCCATGTGCCATGTTGGTTGGGGACCTCCATCCACTCAGCCTCTGGTTTTCAACTTGGTGTTTTGTTCGCCATGCTTCTGACCCCTGTCTCCCAATTTTCAATTTGTTCAAGGGAAACCTCTCTAGTGCTCCCTCAAGACTGTAAAAGTTTGAGTATTTTCTAGTCTCAATTTCCTCCTCTGAGAAATATGGATAATGCCACACCGACTTTGAAGATGAAAGAGAATAATACACAGAAATGAATTGTACTGATCTTGGCACATAGCGAGGATTCAACAAATGCTGGTTGACAGCATAGCACCAAGGATAGATGAGCCTCTTTGAGCTTAAGTTTCCTCACTTTTAAAATGAGATTGGCATCTTTCACGCATAAACTGTTAGAATTTTAAAACATGAGACATTTAAATTGCTTGTCCAGTACAAAAATTGGTTTCCTTTAGCTCTCCTATTCTTGGAGAAAGACACCCGAAGCAGCATCCATATGCTCTAGTTCTTCTTTCCCATTTCACCTAATAACATCATCATTCTATTTCTGTGAGCACAGAACCAGAGTTAGGGCTGTGCTCATTTCCCCCCACCCCTACCTTGAGGCATGCAGGATCTTAGTTTCCAGACCAGGGATCGAACTCATGCTCCCTGCAGTGAGCATAGATTCCTAGCCACTGGACCGTGAGGGAGGTTCCCAAGGTTGTGTTCATTTCTGAAGCTATTTGCCAAGAACATGATCAACTAATCTTGATTAACCCTGTCTATGGTTAAAGTTGTTTTTGCTTTGGCTCCATCCCTTCATTCTTTCTGGAGTTATTTCTCCACTGATCTCCAGTAGCATATTGGGCACCTACTGACCTGGGAAGTTCCTCTTTCAGTATCCTATAATTTTGCCTTTTCATTCTGTTCATGGGGTTCTCAAGGCAAGAATACTGAAGTGGCTTGCCATTCCCTTCTCCAGTGGACCACATTCTGCCAGACCTCTCCACCATGACCCGCCCATCTTGGGTGACCCCACAGGCATGGCTTAGTTTAATTGAGTTAGACAAGGCTGTGATCCTAGTGTGATTAGATTGACTAGTTTTCTGTGAGTATGGTTTCAGTGTGTCTGAGTGAACTCCGGGAGTTGGTGATGGACAGGGAGGCCTGGTGTGCTGCGATTCATGGGGTCGCAAAGAGTCGGACACGACCGAGCAACTGAACTGAACTGAACTGATGGTTAAAGTTGTCCAGTTGCTAAGTCATGTCCAACTCTTTGCAACCCCATGGACTGGAGCACACCTCTGTCCTTCACTATCCTCCAGTGTTTGCTCAGATTCCTGTCCGTTGAGTTGATGATGCTATCTAACCATCTCATTCTCTGCCATCTCCTTCTCCTGCCCTCAGTCTTTCCCAGCATCAGGGTCTTTTCCAGTGAGTCAGCTGTTCACATCAGGTGCCCAAAGTATTGGAGCTTTAGCTTCAGTATCAGTCTTTCTAATGAATATTCAGGGTTGATTTCCATTAGGACCGACTCTCTTGATCTCCTTGCTATCCAAGGGACTCTCAAGAGATTTCTCTAGCACCACAATTTGAAAGCATCGATTCTTCAGCACTCAGCCTTCTTTATGGTCCAACTCTCACATCCATAGATGACTACTGGAAAAACCATAGCTTTGACTATACAGACTTCTGTCAAGGGTGATGTCTCTGCATTTTAATATGCTGTCTAGGTTTGTCATAGCTTTCCTTCCAAGGAGAAAGCATCTTTTAATTTCATGGCTGCATTCAACATTCTCAGTGATTTTGGAGCCCAAGAAAATAAAATGTCACTCCTCCCACCTTTTCCCTTCTATTTGCCATGAAGTGATGGGATCAGATGCCATGATCTTAGTTTTTTGAATGTTGAGTTTTAAGCCAGCTTTTACACTGTCCTCTTTCACTCTCATAAAGAAGCTCTTTAGTTCCCCTTCACTTTCTGCCATTAGAGTATCATTTGCATATCTGAGATTGGTGCTGTTTCTTCCAGCAATCTTGATTCCAGTTTGTGATTCATCTAGCCTGGCATCTTGCATGATGTACTCTGCATAGAAATTATTTAAATAAGCAGGGTAACAATATACAGCCCTGTCATACTTCCTCTCCCAATTTGGATCCAGTCAGTTGTTCCATGTCCGGTTCTAACTACTGATACTTGACCCACATAGAGGTTTCTTGGGAGACAGGTAAGGGGGTCTGGTATTCATATCTCTTTAAGGACTTTCCACAGTTTACGGGTGAGGAACCTGAGACAATAAAGATGTTCTGATCTTTCCAGAAAAGCAACTCCTCAGACCCATTCTATTCTCAAGGTCCTCAGAAAGTAGAGGACATGTCTGTATGTCTGCTTCAGCTGTTCATCTGAGTTGGGGAGGAAGAATGGATTAAGTATCTATTTGCCAATTACATTTTTGCTGAAATTCTTATAAGCATTGACTAGGAAGTTAAAGGCAGAATGGTTTTAAAGAAAATAACAGAATATTACTCATTGAGACACATACATTAACAACACCAACAAAACAAGACTCCTCTGGTGGTCCAGTGGTTAAGAATCCACCTGCCAATGCAGGAGACACACGATCAGCCCCAGGTCCAGGAAGATCTCACGTGCTTTAGAGCAATTAAAGCCGGGAGTGGGGGACATAACTACGAAGCTCGCTCTCTGAGCCTGACACTAGAGCAGGAACTACTGAATCCTGTGTATGTAGAGCCCACGCTCCACAGCAAGAGAACGGCCCCTGCGCGCCACAACCAGAGGAAGCTGGCGCCCAGCAACAAACACCCAGCCCACTCAAAGAAATAAACAGTTTTTCCATTACTCCCATTTCAGTTGGTACATAAGCCATGCAGCTATATAAAATACATCCCAATTCTGCACTACATGTATTACATACTGAAAGTGACTTTAAAGTAGTTTTGTTGAGAATAACATATTAGTTTTGGCTGACTTAAGTACATTTTACTGTATGTTAAAATCTAATAGAAAATTATTAGGTCTGGATGTGCAATAATATTATACTCAAAAAGGAAAAACAGAAGATATAAAATTACCTAAAAGAAATATTTTGGCACCGATGATTAATGTTGTGTAGCAAAGGTAGAGTAATCATAAATTTAAATCTAATATATGAGGGATTGACCTTACTTTCCCCCTGATCTG
The DNA here is from genome assembly GCF_027580195.1 of Bos mutus. Taxonomy (NCBI): domain Eukaryota; kingdom Metazoa; phylum Chordata; class Mammalia; order Artiodactyla; family Bovidae; genus Bos; species Bos mutus. The sequence continues at coordinate 30,459,851 of NC_091641.1, forward strand.
GCTGTGTGGTCCCTGGTTTGTTTTCCTTTAAAAAAAAAAAAAAAAGAAATCTATGTTTAAAAATATCTTATCTGCACTGTGGTTTGTACTGCAGATCTTGGCCACTAGGGGCAGCATCAGCCATGACTTTTCTTTGATCAGATCGGATCAGATCAGATCAGTCGCTCAGTCGTGTCGACTCTTTGCGACCCCATGAATTGCAGTATGCCAGGCCTCCCTGTCCATCACCAGCTCCCGGAGTTCACTCAGACTCACGTTCATCGAGTCAGTGATGCCATCCAGCCATCTCATCCTCTGTCGTCCCCTTCTCCTCCTGCCCCCAATCCCTCCCAGCATCAATCTTTTCCAATGAGTCAACTCTTTGCATGAGGTGGCCAAAGTACTGGAGTTTCAGCTTTAGCTTCATTCCTTCCAAAGAAATCCCAGGGCTGATCTCCTTCAGAATGGACTGGTTGGATCTCCTTGCAGTCCAAGGGACTCTCAAGAGTCTTCTCCAACACCACAGTTCAAAAGCATCAGCTGGGTAATTTGGGTGCATATTTAGTGTATGTAGGAAAATCACAGTAGCTGACTTTGTGACTGGGAAATCACTTCTCTTTGGCCCTCAGTTTCCCCAGGAAAGATTTGGACTACATGAGCTCTGAGGTCCTGACAGTTAACATTCCATGGCTCAATGATCGTTATTTTGTTGTTATTAAAACAGAATAGCAGAGAGAACTGAGTTCTAATTTCAGGCATGACATTACTTTCACTCTATGACTCAGGATAAGTCAACTACTCTCACTAGTTCTTAGATTTAATATTTATTTATTTTTGGCTGTGCTGGGTCTTACTTGCAGCGCTTGAGCTTTTCTTGCTGTGGAGCAGAGGCTCTGGAGCCCACAGGCTTCAATAGTTGCAGCCACAGCTTTAGTTACCCCAAGCATATGAGATCTTACCCAACCAGAGATCAAGCCTGAGTCCCCTGCATTGGAAGGTGGATTCTTAACCACTGGACCACTAGGGAAGTCCCTGGTTGTTAGTTTTCTTAATTGTGAAATGAGATGAAGTTAGTATTTTCCTAATGCTGTTCTTCTTGCTACAAAGATGATGATGATAATGATGATGGTGGTGGCGGTGGTGGTGATGATGGGAAAAAAGAGAGTAAGAGAATGAAGATGATAAAGAAGGCAGGCCCATGCATGCTAAGTCACTTCAGTCATGTCTGACTCTTTGTGACCATATGGACTGTAGCCCGCCAGGCTCCTCTGTCCATGGGATTTTCCAGGTATGAATATTGGAGTGGGTTGCCATACCCTCCTCCAGGGGATCTTCCCAACTCAGGGATAGAACCCACATCTCTTGTGTCTCTTGCCTTGACAAGCAGGTTCTTTACCACTAATACCACCTGGGGAGCTGAAAGAAGACAACACAAGACAAATAATTACTGATCCCTTATTAAGTGCCATGCCGAATCCTAAGAGCTTTATCTGAATAATTTCCATGCAATCCCCTTTGAAACTCTATGATGAAGGTACCATGTACTTATCCTCATTTTCAGCCATTGAAACATAGGTTCTGAGAGGCTGAGAGTGTGGCCTGAAGTCTCGATAGTTGCTTTACAATGGTGTGTTAGTTTCTGCCATGTACCAGCGTGAATCAGCTATAAGTGTACATCTATCCCCTCCCTCTTGAGCCTTCCTCCCACCCTCGCCTCAGTTCTGATGAGACCCTGAACCTAAGCTTCTAAACCACAATCCTATATTGCTTCTTACAATATCACTTGAGGATTTCAAAGCCTGATAAATGCATCTTCTTCTTAGATTTTTACCTCCAGAAAAATGATGAACCAATTTTTGCCCAAAGGGAGATATATATTGCTGGTAGTACACTTGTTGAGTTTAGATGATACACAGTCAGGCCCCACAGCAGGACAGTACCCCCTTTAAAAATATACAGTTTTTAAAATGTGAACCCTGTATTTAGCCTGCCTCTGGTCAAATACCATTTGTAAGTAAGGAAGTTACTCTTTGTGCCTGTTTCATCCTTAGTCCATTGGTGATGCAATAATACTGAATTGAACTCTTTGTGTTGTCATGAATAGTTAAATAAAGTAAATAGTTAAATAAAGTATTTGTAAAGGACTTGGAGTAGTGCCCACAAAACAAGTGTCTTGAAATGTTTATTATTCCTTTCAATATATTAATAGTCGACAAGAGCAAACCCTATAGTGGTAAATTTGCACATCTAAAACTTGATAAACTAATAAATTCACTTTCTTTTTCTTATAATATTGTTTTCCGAAGCCCTTCTTTTTCCTGGAATCTTGAACATACGATGTTTTGTCTTATAAGGAAATATTACCTTGTGGTGGAGAAGGAAATGGCAACCCACTCCAGTATTCTTGCCTGGAGAATCCCGTGGACAGAGGAGCCTGGTGGGCTGCTGTCCATAGGGTCGCACAGAGTCGGGCATGGCTGAAGCAACTTAGCAGCAGCAGCAGCAGAGGGAGTTAATAACAGTTGAGGGAGAGTCAGCATTTGGTCAGCTTAACAAGGACTTAAAGGCAACTAGTAAACATGATGCATTTTTTCTCTCATTAAAAAACAAATTAAAAATTAAATAAATATTATGACTCTTACTTGAATGTAAAAACAAAATAAAAAATTAAAACAATAAAAATGCACAACGTAAAAACAATTGTAGGCTCACAGGAAGTCGCTGTTAAGAGCAGTTATGTAGAATGCCATGAACTCCTCACCTGGCTGCCTCCCTTGGTGGCATCTTGTGTCCTGAAGTGCCATATCAAAGCCAGGAATTTGACGCTGGTGCAGCACAGTTTATCGGACCACAGACCTTATTCAGATGTCATCAGTTTTTTGACACCTACGTGTGTGTGCGTGCCTAGCTCTGTGCGGTTCTGTCCCATGCATAGCTTTGTGTAACCACCACTACAGTCTCGTTTCAAAACAGATTACCCCAAGGGAACTCCATCGTCTGTATTCCCTCTTCAATTCACTTATCCTTAGCATGTGACCCTTTCCATTCTCCTTTGTTGTTTTTGTTTTTTTCTCTTTTGGCTGTTCTGGGTCTTTGCTACTGCAGGGGTGGGAGCACCCCAGGGCCAGAACAAGTAGTAGTCTCCTTCGGAAGGTCTGACCAGCCTCTGCCAAAGTCTCCTGAGCTGAGAGCAGGTGATGTCACCAAAGGACAGATCTGCAGATTTCTCGAATGAGCCAGGAGGGAAATGGGGAGAAAACTCATTGCTGTCTGTCCCCAGAAGAACCAAATGTGCATGGACGCTGGCACTGCAGAGCTGATACCGACAGGTAATAAACACGAGCATCTAGTGAAGAAGGCTCCACTAAGTGTTTAACTCATTATTTCAGCTTCTGTGTCTCTTCTTGTGAGAGTAATTCAAAGACTATGTTACCGTACTGCCAGATAAATGGCTGAAACCCATGCTAAGTGAGCCAGAAAAATCAATTAATTTGTAAACCCTTACTGCTAGAAATAATAATGTCCGGTTTGTTCCTTTTCTGGGCTGAGGAATTTTTAAGGTGATTTGGTTGATGGTCCTTGAAGTTTCACTTTGTCTAGGAAATGGTAGAGTTGGCTTGTTGGCTGAAATCATTCATTCATCTCTTCATGTTTTTATTAAGTAATTTGGCTGCATCGGGTCTTGGCTGCATCAGGTCTTAGCTGCAGCAGGCAGGATCTTCGTTGCATCACACAGGATCCTTCCTTGCAGTGCACACAGTCTCTAGCTGTGTCTCTCGGGCTCCCAAGTATACAGGCTCAATAGTTGCAACACATGGGCTCGGTTGCTCTGCATGTGGGATCTTAGTTCCCTGACCAGGGATCAAACCCATGGCCCCTGCATTGCAAGATGGACTCTTAACCACTGGACCACCAGGGACATCCCCTCGTCTCCTAATTTATTCCATAAATTTTGTTGAACCCCAGACCCTAACAGTGTGCCAGACACAGTCCTAGGAGCTAGAGATATAGGGACTGAATAAATGAAATTTCTTACCTTCTTGGAGCTTACATTTCATGAGTGAGGCAGAGAGTAAACAGGTAAATGTGTCATGTCAGGCCACATAGTAGCATGGAGACAAACATACTGCAGAAGAATGGAGAGAGAGACGGAGATCCCTCTGAGGGGAGGGTCATCTGAGTCATGGGTCATAGCATTTCCTGAACACTTACTACATGCTAGATATTTTGTGGGTGCTGGAAAGATGAGTAGAGGGAATAACATGGTTTACTGGTTACTCACCTAGTGGGCAAGGCATAAATCACAAGAACAATGATTCTAAGTTATCCCTTGATATCCTTCCAAGATGGGTGTTTTTCCCATTTTATAATGAAGACTTGGATATTCAGAAATTTTTAATTACTCTTCACAGAAGAAAAGTTCCAGCACTAAGAATCTACCACAGGTCTGTTTGCTTCTAAAGCTGTTTCACTCATACCACTGTACAGACAGAATTGGAGAAGGGATCAATGAGTTAAACACCCTTGGTGCCACCACACATGACATGAAATGATCTTGAACTGTCAGTTCAGTTCAGTTGCTCAGTTGTGTCCAACTCTTTGTGACCCCATGGACTGCAGCACGCCAGGCCTCCCTGTCCATCACTAGCTCCAGAGTCTACTCAAACTCATGTCCATTCAGTCAGTGATGCCATCCAACCATCTCATCCTCTGTTGTCCCCTTCTCCTCCTGCCTTCTATCTTGCCCAGCATCAGGGTCTTTTCAAATGAGTTAGTTCTTCTCATCAGCTGGCCAAAAGATTGGAGTTTCAGCTTTAACATCAGTCCTTCCAATGAATATTCAGGACTGATTTCCTTTAGTATGGACTGGTTGGATCTCCTTGCAGGCCAAGGGACTCTCAAGAGTCTTCTCTGACCCCACAGTTCAAAAGCATCAATTCTTTGGTGCTCAGCTTTTTTACAGTCCAACTCTCACATCCATATATGACTACTGGAAAAACCATAGCCTTGACTAGACAGACGTTTGTTGGCAAAGTAATGTCTCTGCTTTTTAATATGCTGTCTAGGTTGGTCATAACTTTTATTCCAAGGAGCAAGCATCTTTTAATTTCATGGCTGCAATCACCATCTGCAGTGATTTTGGAGCCCCCAAAAATAAAGTCTGACACTGTTTCCACTGTTTCCCCATCTATTTCCCATGAAGTGATGGGACCAGATGCCATGATCTTTGTTTTCTGAATGTTGAGCTTTAAGCCAACTTTTTCACTCTCCAATTTCACTTTCCAGGAGGCTCTTTAGTTCTTCTTTGCTTTCTGCCATAAGGGTGGTGTCATCTGCATATCTGAGGTTATTGATATTTCTCCCGGCAATCTTGATTACAGCTTGTGCTTCTTCCAGCCCAGTGTTTCTCATGATGTACTCTGCATAGAAGTATAGAAACTAAACTACAAGGTCCTCCTAACTTGATTTTATTTCAACGATGAATCAGAAGGGATTTGAAGATCTTATAGGCCTTGTGTTCAGAATTCTGAACATTAATTATTACTAATGAGAAATATGTGAAAGTAGGGACTTTCCTGGTGGTCTAGTGGTTAAGAATCTGCCTCCCAATGCAGAGGACACAGGTTCAATCCCTGGTCGGGGAAGATTCCACATGCTGTGGGGCAACTAAGCCCATTCGCCACAACTACTGATGCCTCACTCCCTAGAGACTGTGCTCTGCAACAAGAGAAGCCACTATAATGAGAAGCCTGCGCACTGCAAGGAAGAGTAGCCCCTGCTTACCGCAACTAGAGAAAAGCCTGCACACAGCAGCAAAGACCAAATGCAGACCAAAAAAAACACAAAAAAAGTGAAAGTACTGACAAACCAAAAATGTGGCTAACGTGCTTTTGAATAACAGAAATTTTGACTCATAGAAATAAAAAAAAATATTGAGCGTTTTGCAGATATCAACCCAGACCTTTCTGCTATATTGCAGATGCATCTATCCAACTGTCTATGAACATCTCTACTTGGGTATCTATCAGGCATCTCACACTCAGCATGCCCCCAAATTAAACTCCCCAAAGCTGCACCTCTGTTTCCATTTCATGTCCTGACAACTCCATCCTTCCAGTGGCTTGTGACAAAATCTTAGAAGTTTCCTCATCTTCTCTTGATATCCAAGCTCTCATAAAATCGTGCCAACTGTATACTCAAAATATATTCAGAGTCCAACCACATGTCTCTGTCTCTACCTTTAGCATCCTGTTCTGAGATATCATTGACTTTTGCCTGGATCCCAGCAACAGCCTTTTAACAGGCTTCCCACCTTCTCTCCTTCCCTCCATTCAATTCTCAATGCAGCTGACAGAGTGAGCCTTTAAAAAATGTAAGTCATAAATATACAATGTTTGTTTTTCTCTTTCTGACTTAGTTCACTCTGTGCAACAGACTCTAGATTGACCTAGGTCTCTTCAAATGACCCAGTTTCACTTCTTTTTATAGCTGAGTAATATTCCATTGTATATACATGTACCGCATCTCCTTTATCCTTTCATCTGTCCATGGACATTTATGTTGCTTCCATGTCCTGGCTGTTGTAAATAGTGCTGCAAGGAACTTCGAGGTACACGTATCTTTTTGAATTATGCTTTTCTCAAGATATATACCCTGTAGTAGATTGCTGGGTCATATGGTAGGAGTCTAGAAAAATGGTATGGATGAACCTACTTGCAAGGAAGGAATAGAGATGCAGACATAGAGAACAGACATGTGAGCACACAGGGGCAGGGGTAAATTGGAGGTTGGGATTGATGAACGTGTATGTAAAACAGACGGCTAGATGGAAGATGCTGTATAGTATATAGTGCAGGGAGGCTCAGCTCAGTGCTCTGTGATGACCTAGAAGGGTGGGATGGGGGTGGAGGTGGGAAGAGGGGCCAAGAGGGAGGGGATATAGATATGCATATACCTGATACCAAGGGAACATTTCATGCAAAGAGGGGCACAATAAAGGACAGAAATGGTATGGACCTAACAGAAGCAGAAGATATTAAGACAAGGTGGCAAGAATACACAGAAGAACTATACAAAAAAGATCTTCATGACCTAAATAACTAAGATAGTGTGATCACTCACCTAGGGACAGACATCCTGGAATGTGAAGTCAAGTGGGCATTAGGAAGCATCACTATGAACAAAGCAAGTGGAGATGATGGAATTCCAGTTGAGCTATTTCAAATCCTCAAAGATGATGCTGTGAAAGTGTTGCATTCAATATGCCAGCAAATTTGGAAAACTCAGCAGTGGCCACAGGACTGGAAAAGGTCAGTTTTCATTCTACTTCCAAAGAAAGGCAATGCCAAAGAATGTTCAAACTACACACAGTTGCACTCATCTCACACACTGGCAAAAGTAATGCTCAAAATTCTCCAAGCCAGGCTTCAACAGTATGTGAACCATGAACTTCCAGATGTTCAAGCTGGTTTTAGAAAAAGCAGAGGACCCAGAGATCAAACTGCCAACATCCCTTGGGTCATCGAAAAAGCAAGAGAGTTCCATAAAAACATCTGCTTTATTGACTATGCCAAAGCCTTTGACTGTGTGGATCACAACAAACTGTGGAAAATTCTTCAAGAAATGGGAATGCCAAACCACCTGACCTGCCTCTTGAGAAACCTGTATGCAGGTCGGGAAGCAACAGTTACAACCAGAAATGGAACACATACTTGTTTCAAATCGGGAAAGGAATATGTCAAAGCTGTACTTTGTCACCCTGTTTATTTAACTTATATACAGAGTACATCATGCAAAATGCCAGGCTGGATGAGGCACAAGCTGGAATCAAGATTACTGGGAGAAACATCAATAACCTCAGATACCCAGATGATACCACCCTTATGGCAGAAAGCGAAGAAGACCTAAAGAACCTCTTGATGAAAGTAAAAGAGGAGAGTGAAAAAGTTGGCTTAAAACTCAGCATTCAGAAAGCTAAGATCATGGCATCTGGTCCCATTACTTTATGGCAAATAGATGGGGAAACAATGGAAATAGTGAGAGACTTTATTTTAGGGAGCTCCAAAATCACTTCAGATGGTGATTGCAGCCATGAAATTAAAAGATGCTTGCTCCTTGGAAGAAAATCTATGACCAACCTAGACAGCATATTAAAAAACAGAGACATTCCTTTGCTGACAAAGGTCTGTCTAGTCAAGGCTATGGTTTTTCCAGTAGTTGTGTATGGGTGTGACAGTTGGACTATTAAGAAGGCTGAGCACTGAAGAATTGATGCTTTTGAACTGTAGTGTTGGAGAAGACTCTTGAGAGGCACTTGGATTGCAAGGAGCTCCAACCAGTCCATCCTAAAGGAAATCAGTCCTGAATATTCATTGGAAGGACTGATGCTGAAGCTGAAACTCCAATACTTTGGCCACCTGATGTGAAGAACTGACTCATTTGAAAAGACACTGATGTTGGGCAAGATTGAAGGCAGGAGGAGAAGGGGATGACAGAGGATGAGATGGTTGGATGGCATCACTGACTCAATGGACATGAGTCTGAGTAGACTCCAGGAGTTGGTAATGGACAGGGAAGCTTGGTGTGCTGCAGTCCATAGGATCACAAAGAGTTGGACACAACTGAACGACTGAACTGAACTGAAATGATATGTGATTCACTATGTTGTACAACACTGTAAAGCAACTGTGCTCCAATTAAAAAAAAAAGCATTCCAGTTGCTCCAGGAAATAGTAAGTTGTATTAGGTCATGCCTCTGCTCTGAATTTTGCAGTGGCACCCCATTTTACTCAAAATGGCTTTTACTAAAAAACCAAAGCTCTTACGATGGCATAAAAGCACTTTATGTGATAAACTTCCATCATCTCCATGACTGCTTCTGTTACTCCACTCCAGTTGTTCATCTGCTCCTAGGACACAGGTCTCCTTGCTGTTCCTGCAAGTTCCAGGTATTCTCTTCCATTTCCTTGGAGCCTTTGCTCTAGCTTTTCTCTCTATCAAGACACTCTTCCCCACAGAAATCTACTTGGCTAACTCTCTCACCCTCCAGATCTTTGCTGAAATGTTACCTTCTCAATGAAGGTGACCCTGGCCACCCTTCTGTGCTCCCCTGCTGTAGCTTGCTCAGTCCTCTTCATCTTGCTCTACCTCTTTTTTCCGCATACTATCAACATCATCTTCTATTACATTATATGCATGCATGCTAAGTCACTTCAGTCATGTCCGACTCTTTCCGACCCTGTGGTCTGTAGCCCGCCAGTCTCCTCTGTCTATGGGATTCTCCAGACAAGAATATTGGAGTGGGTAGCCATTTCCTCCTACTCTCCAGGGGATCTTCCCGTCTCAGGGATCAAACCTGAGTCTCCTGAAACTCCTGCATCTCCTGCATTATAGGTGAATTCTTTACCTCTAAGCCACAGGGGAAGTTCTATCACATTACATCATCTATCTGAAAAGTGAAAGTGAAGTCGCTCAGTCGTGTCTGACTCTTTGTGACCCCATGGGCTGTAGCCTATCAGGCTTCTCTGTCCATGGGATTTTTCAGGTTGCCATTTCCTTCTCCAGGAGATCTTCCCGACCCAGGGATTGAACCCAGGTCTCCCGCATTGTAGGCAGACTCTTTACCGTCTGAGCCACTAGGGAAGTCATCTATCTAATGTATGTATTATGTGAATTCCCGTGCCAAAATGTAAGCTCCATGTGGACAAATGTCTTTGTTTTATTCACTCCTGTATTCCAAGCCCCCAAGCAATGCCTGCAACAGAGTAGACAGGCTGTAGATATTTGCAGAATAAATGAAAGAATTTCCCTAGGAAGATATGCTCCCAATGCCCATCAACCTAACTTGGAGTTCTGCATGTTTATTTGTTTTACTGAGAAACCCTAGAACAGTACTGTATGAAGAATGAGACACCAGGATTTCATTTTCCTACTTCATCTCCTCTGAGGATCACACGCAAGCTGGGAATCCTAAATGTCATACCAACAACTCTGGGCGCTGGGAACAGAGTAACCACGGGCAGTTAGAATCTCACAGCTTGTGTGGGGCATCCAGCAATCCAAGCGGCAGCTGGTTTGTCCCACAGGCAAACCCTCCAGGAGAAGGCAGCTGAGCCCATAATTATTTCTGAAGAGTTCTGATTCTGTTAGAAAAACTGGCAAGATGTGCCCCTTTGCATCTTTTTTTTTGTTTGTTTAATTTTTATTATTCTCTTTCCAGAGAGGAGAACCAAGCACTTCTGTGGCTTAACCTCTGCTTAACAAAAATCCCCCCAACACTGTGTCCTAAAGTGAAAGACTGAGCAGCAAGATGCACTGGGCAGGTAAGAGGGAAGACGATGTAAGGCGCAAGGTACACAAGGTACACAAGGTACACTGTGGGTATCACAGTGTGTGCCACCGTTATCACTGGAGGGAGGGAAGGCGGAAAGTGGTGATGCGGGTATGGTAAAGGAAAGATGAGGGGAGAAGATCTGGACCCTTGTCTTAGTAAGAAAGAGAACTCAGCAGGGAAACCCCATAGGTGTGCCCTATGGGGCTCGGGGCCAATTCTGGTGTGAAGTCTCATGTGTAAAGTGACCATTGTAACAACTTTGTTTTAAAACAAGGAAATACATCAATACAGGGACTTCCTTGGTGGTCCGGTGGCTAAGATTCCATGCTCCCAATGCAGGGGGCCAGAGTTCAATCCCTGGTCAGGGAAGACTAGACCTCACATGCCACAGCTAAAGACCCTGCATGCTGCAATGAAGAACGAAGATCCCGTGTGCCCCAACTAAGACCTGGCACAGCCAAATAAACATTAAAAAAAAAAAAAAAATACACCAATGCTTCGAGAATGAAACCAAAGAAGATAAAGCAAAATGCCAATGACTTAAAAAAAAAAAAAAAACTAGCCTAACAGTATTAACTGAACCTTTTCATGCCTGTATTAATGAACTCCTTAGATAGCCCTGAGGAGGAATAGTTGACAACAGGCAATTCAGGTCCCCTCACTGTCTGTGTGTAAAACAACCACAGACACCAGGACAATTCCGGCTAAAATAGGAGTCTGTGAAAGAGAATCATGCCAACATGCATCACCAGTCTTGAAAATGCCCCAACCCTTTGATCTAGTAATATCACCTCAGAGCCTCTATCTTAAAGAAATAATCCCCACCTGGCCCAAATGTTTTGAACAAATAGATCGTAACTATAAACCCACTGCATGGGGACTTCCCCTGTGGTCTAGTGGCTAAGATTCCAGACTCCCAGTGCAGGCAGGCCTGGGTTCCATCCCTGGTCAGGAAATAAGGTTCCATATACTGCAACCAGAAAAAGATCTTGCATGCCACAATGAAGACTTAGTACAACCAAATAAATAAGAACAGTGCATGGGTAATAGCAAAGAAATTTGGAATGGTTCACGTGTCCATTTGTAGGGAAATGTGTCCAAATGCAGGACACATATTAGCTCATGTGTCCAATTAAGTCAACTAGGCTGTATCTACATATGCACCTGTGATACTCAGGGCTCAAAATATGTGTATGTTGATACTCACTCCAGCTTCATTTTTCAAGAGACAAATGGGAATTACGTAAATATTCATGTATACAAGTATGGTTAAATAAAGTGTGGTCCGTCCATACAATAGAAAAATAGGCAAGTGTTAAGAATAATAAGGTCAATGTATATGTATAAACATAAAAGATATTCATGTAAATACATTTCATTGAAGGTAGGCATTTCTTCCTGTTTATTTCACTGATATAGCATCAATATCTAGAAAAGTACCGAGACACAGTGAACAATAAATAAATATATTTCTTAGCAAAAGGGAAAAAACAAGCTACAAAAGAATGTATGCTACAGTCAATGTGTATATGTGTGCGTGTTCAGTTCAGTTCATTCGCTCAGTCGTGTCCGACTCTTTGTGACCCAATGGACTGCAGCACGCCAGGCCTCCCTGTCCATCACCAATTCCCAGAGTTTACTCAAAATCATGTCCATTGAGCTGGTGATGCCATCCAACCATCTCATCCTCTGTCATCCCCTTCTCCTCCCACCTTCAAAATGTGTGCATGTATAAATACACAAATAAACACATTAACTGTACATTACACACACTACTCTATTAGTAAGGATCAGTTATGCTGCTATAACAAACAGCTCTTTTTTAAATTAATTAATTAGTTTTAATTTTGGTTGTGCTGGGATGGATGCTTTTGAACTGTGGTGCTGGAGAAGACTTTTGAGAGTCAAACCAGTCAAACTTAAAGGAAATCAGTCCTAAATATTCATTGGAAGGATTGATGCTGAAGCTGAAATTCCAATCCTTTGGCCACCTGATGCGAAGAACTGACTCACTGGAAAAGACCCTGATGCTGGGAAGGCAGGAGGAGAAGGGGATGACAGAGAATGAGGTGGTTGGATAGCATCACCGACTTGATGGACATGAATTTGAGCAAGCTCCAGGAGTTGGTAATGGACAAGGAAGGCTGGCGTGCTACAGTCCATGGGGTTGCAAAGAGTCAGACATGACTGAACTGAGTTGAACTGGTCTTCACTGTCGTGTGTGGGCTTTCTCTAGTTGTGGCACTTGGGCTTCTCACTGCAGGGGCTTCTCTTGTTGCAGAGTGTGGGATCTGGAGTGCAAGTTCAGTAGTTGTACAGTCTTAATTGCCCCATGGAATGTGGGATCTTCCTGGACCAGGGATCGAACCCATGTCCCCTGCATTGACAGGTAGATTCTTAACCCCTGGACCACCAGGGAAGTTGTGCAATGGACAACTCTTAAATGAGACAGTTTGTGTTATTTCCCACTCTGTGTGTTCATCATAAGTTGTCCGGGGGCTCTGCCCTGTGTCACCTTCTCTCTGGAACTCAGCTGATGAAGCAGCTACTCAATGGAACACTGCCAGTTATTATGGCCAAGGGAACAAAAGCCCTGAGGGGCTTTATAACAGTAGTTCAGTATTCACAATTCATTGGCCAGAACTATTCACATGGTCTAACCAAAACACAAATTAGCCAACAAATACAATCATGCTATGTGCCTGGAACTGAAAATATTTTGACAAACAATGCTATTGGCTGCCACAAACACCATATTGAAAGTATGTAACTGTTCAAAACAGTTATATCTAAAGATAGAGATTTTGAGAAGTGAGGGGTTAATTTTTTAAATTTGGTTTACTTCTATCTTTTTTGATATTTTGAAACTAATTTGTCCTGTAATGAAATATTTTTAGAACTGTGTGTACATTTGCGTATGTGTGTGTGTGTGTGCTTAGTCCATCAGTTCAGATCAGTTTAGCCGATCAGTCATGTCCTACTGTGACCCCATGGACTGCAGCATGCCAGGCCTCCCTGTCCATCGCCAACTCCCAGAGCTTGCTCAAATTCATGTCCATTGAGTCAGTGATGACATCCAACCATCTCATCCTCTGTCATCCCCTTCTCCTCCTGCCTTCAATCTGTGCTAGCATCAGGGTCTTTTCCAATGAGGGTCTTTTCCAATTTATCCTGTAATGAAATATTTTTAGAATTGTGTATACATTTGTGTGTGTGTGTGCTCAGTCGATGAGTCATGTCCAACTCTTTGTCACCCCATGGATGGTAAGCCCACCAGGCTTCTCTGTTTATGGGGTTCTCCAGGAAAGAATACTGGAGTTGGTAACCATTCCCTTCTCCAGGGGATCTTCCCAACCCACGTCTCCTGCATTGCAGGTGGATTCTCTACCATCTGAGCCACCAGGGAAGCCCATATACTTTTAAAGTATCCATTAATATAATGAAGTATTCTACAGCCCTAGAAATGTTTAGGAAGTATTTTTATAACATAGAGAAATTTTTATGCTGTGATCTTAAGTGAGACAGGCAAGATAAAATATCTTTATATAGTAGCATTTTGATTGTCTAAAGAAATGCTTAGAAAGAGAACACTGGGAAGAAATATGCCAAAATATTAATAGTACTTTATTTGGGTGTATTTGGGTGATAAGATTATGTTGGTTTTCTTCTTCTCCTCCTCCTTCTCCTTAATATTTCTTTAGACAGTGGGTATTTTCCACAGCACTTAAGTGTTGCTATTATAAAAAGAAAAAAAAAATCTAAAAAAAGGCTCATCTCCAGGGAGAGGATGACCTGATATGTCAACTTTAACTCTTAAAACACAAGTGGACAAATATGCCCATAAGCATAACTAACTTTTCAGAGAAAATAATCAGCAATAAGCAGACATTTCCTGTCTCAAAAAACCTTGAGTTTTATGAAACCCTTGGAAATAGGGATGGGATTATAGCACAGATAGTCCCTCTCTAGAGTTGTTCTTTTAATATACAATGGAGAAAAAACTAGCTTTTATAAGCTTTTATCCTCAACTGTTATTCTAAAGTTTCTATCAAACGTCAAATAACAACAAAAAGTAAATGTTCCATTTTGCCAAAATAGATCATTGTTTTCAACTGGTCTTGATGAGAACACTCAGAAACAATGTTCAGGTCCTGCTTGTCTCTCATATGTAGCTGTAGATAAATTCTATGTTGTGTTGAATCAGAATTTTAACACTGAAAAAGGCTCTTAGAAATAACACTTTGATTGAAATGGAATCTCTAAGAGGCAAGAAATATTAATAATAATATCCAGCATTCACTGGGCCCTGGCTCTTTCTGAAGGGCCCATACAACAGGATTTATCACCCTTGAAGCTATTGATTTTTAGATTGTTTATTTATTCACATGTCTGTTTGTTTAGGCTTCACTGGGTCTTAGCTGTTGCTCGTGGGACCTTCCTGGTGGCATGCAGGCTTCTTTGCTGTGGCTCACACTCAGTTGCAGCGTGTATGCAGGATCTAGGTCCCCAAACAGGAGTCACACCCAGGCCCACAGCACTGGGAGCCTGGAGTCTTATCCATAGGACCACCAAGGAAGTCCCAGAACTATTGATATTTGAAGCCGTATAATTCTTTGCTGTGGGGGGCTGTCCTCTGCATTACAGGATATTTCACAGAAACCCCTGTCCCTACTCATCCCTCAGTTGTGACAACCAAAATGTCTCTGCTGCTGCTGCTGCTGCTAAGTCGCTTCAGTCGTGTCCGACTCTGTGCAACCCCAGAGTTGCCAAATGTCTTGCTTGATGATGCTGGAGGACCACTGCCTTATAACCCTTCAAAAAAATCTCCCTCTAACAAGGGAGATGTTAGTATGCCCATTTTATAGATAGCTAAGTACCTTGCTTGCAGTCACAGAACTAGTATATAACAGAGGTGAAAGTCGTCTCCAACTCTTTGCAACCCCATGGACTGTAGCCCGCCGGGCTCCTCTGTCCATGGAATTCTCCAGGCAAGAATATTGGAATGGGTAGCCATTACCTTCTTCAAGAGATCTTCCTGACCCAGGCATCGGACCTGGTCTCCTGCATTGCAGGCAGATTCTTTACCTTCTCAGCCACTAGGAAAGAGGTAAGGTCTGCTGTAATTCAGCTCATTTGTCATTCATTTACTCATTCATTCATTGCACTTGCCCAAATACTGAAAAGCATGGTCTCTGAAACTAATATTGTATTGTGATTTACAATATACTTCCATTAAAAAAATTAAGTACAAATTTAAAAATCAGCAAAGAGCATGGTCTCAAATCCTGCTCCACCAAGGACTAGCTGTGTGACCTTGATCACATTGTTCAGTTCTCTGAACCTGAAACCTCATTTTCTTCATCTGTCAAATTGGGGTCAGTGCCTACTTTTTAGGATTATTACGAAGAGATAATGAAATAATGCCTGGGAACTGAGGAGCATAGTACGAAACACTCTAAGTGATCGATAAAACTTTTCAATAAATGTTATTATTGTTGTTGTTACTTCCCAGGAGGCATTGAGCTGGCAAAGTTCTGAATGCCTGCAGAGTTGAATAATATGAAAACAGCCAAAGAAAAATCATCATGCAAGGGAAATGCATTTGCAATGCCAAAACAATTCTGAAGCAGTTTCATATGATAGCATTTACCTACTATCCTATATGTTAGTTTTGGCGGGGGGAAGATCTGCATTTTCCACATTTATCATTACAATTTTGTAAAAAGGAGACTTTGACTTTATTTTAGCAAATGCGATGAGATAAGATATCCTTACACACAACTGCACTCTAAAGGAACCAAAATATATCTACAATTTTCTACATTTCTTATCATCATTTTGCCTGTTTCTACTTTGAGGACTTGGGGGCGAAAAGAAAACAACTTCTGTCACTAGGAACATTTCAATAAATGAAGATATTTCTCTGCCCACAAAGATGCCCCTGTGAACCAGTTCTCCTGTTCTCCCCCAAACCAAATTACACACAGATGTATGGCTAAGTCTGAAGGTGTTTATTCAGGCTGGTCATTTCAATTCTGAATTTAGTTACAGAATTAAGACACCAAATAGGAGGGAGGAAAAGTAATATAAATTCTTTCTCCCAGGGAAACTTGGCTTTATCTGTTTGAATCTAATCATCGCTCCAATTTGTATTTATCCTTATGCAAATTAGTCAGATATACTAAACATTCATATGCAAAGGCTAAGTCTAATATCCAGGGGTCAGGATTTAGCATCGGAAGTCATATGGTCATTACTTTTACTTTCTAGAGTTACTCCGAAATAAAACCCATGGAACTAGTTAATACACCCACTCTGGATGGATCTTTCAGCTTCCCACTTTGGAGATTAAATGTGAAAGGATAATCCACTTGGAAAAATACTAGAGTCCATACTGGAATAACCAGATTAATCTTTCTAAGATGTGATCAGGGTAATTTGCCTGGGAAGATAACAGAGCGTGGACGTTTACTGTGGGGAGCTCAGAGTTTGAAACGACTGGCTTCAAATCCTAGTTCTGCTATTTAACTATTATGGCAGGTAGAGTCTGTAAAGTCCTCCAAGGATTCTGACTTCCTGGTACCTGTGCCCTTGTGTAATGTTCTCCCGTTGGGTGTGGGCTGGCCTGGGAACTTGCTTCTAACTGAGAGAACATGAGGATGAGGCCACATAATATGCAAGCTCTAGCTTGTTAGAAGGTTATCTTTCTTACTGTCATTGATGGTGCAAGCACCCATGTTCTGAGCTGCCACATTGGAAAGGGCATGTGCCAAGGAACTGAGGGCAGTCTCCAGCCAACAGCCATCAGGTAACAGTCCCTGAGACCAACCACCATTGAGGAACTGATTATTGCCAACAACCAACCATGTAAGTCAGCTTGGCAGCCAACTCCTCCCCAGGCAAGTCTTCAGATGAGGCCCCAAGCCTGAGTGATGCCTTGATTATAGCCTGTGAGGTCCATGAGCAGAGCTTCTAG
Organism: Bos mutus; assembly: GCF_027580195.1. Classification (NCBI taxonomy): domain Eukaryota; kingdom Metazoa; phylum Chordata; class Mammalia; order Artiodactyla; family Bovidae; genus Bos; species Bos mutus. Next base: position 30,477,139 of record NC_091641.1, read on the forward strand.
ATAAGCTATGACCAGAGTCCTGGAAAATAATAAATATTTGCTGTTCTTGGATGCTAAGGCTGTGGTGATATGTTCAGTTCAATTCAGTCACTCAGTCATGTCCAACTCTTTGAGACCCCATGGACTGCAGTACACCAGGCTTCCCTGTCCATCACCAACTCCTGGAGCTTACTCAAACTCATGTCCATCGAGTCAGTGATGCCATCCAGCCATCTCATCCTCTGTCATCCCCTTCTCCTCCTGCCTTCAATCTTTCCCACCATCAGGATCTTTTCCAATAAGTCAGTTCTTCGCATCAGGTGGCCAGAGGATTGGAGTTTCACCTTCAGCATCAGTCCTTCCAATGAATATTCAAGACTGATTTCCTTTAGGACTGACTGGTTGTATCTCCTTGCAGTCCAAGGGACTCTCAAGAGTCTTCTCCAACAACACAGTTCAAAAGTGCTTAGCTTTCTATATAGTCCAACTCATACATCCATACATGACTACTGGAAAAACCATAGCTTTGACTAGACAGATCTTTGTTGGCAAAGTAATGTCTCTGCTTTTTAATATACTGTCTAGGCTAGTCATAGAATTTCTTCCAAGGAGCAAGTACCTTTTAATTTCGTGGCTGCAGTCACCATCTGCAGTGATTTTGGAGCCCCAAAATAAAGTCTGTCACTGTTTCCATTTTTTCCCCATCTATTTGCCATGAAGTGATGGGACCAGATGCATGAACTTAAGTTTTTTGAATGTTGAGCTTTAAGCCAACTTTTTAACTCTCCTCTTTCACTTTCATCAAGACGCTCTTTAGTCATTCTTCACTTTCTGCCATAAGGGTTGTGTCATCTGCATATCTGAGGTTATTGATATTTCTCCCAGGAATCTTGATCCCAGCTTGTGCTTCATCCAGCCCAGTGTTTCTCATGATGTACTCTGCATATAAGTTAAATAAGCAGGGTGACAATATACAACCTTGAGGTATTCCTTCCCCGATTTGGAACCAGTCTATTGATCCATGTCCAGTTCTAACTGTTGCTTCTTGACCTGCATACAGATTTCTCAGGAGGCAAGTCACATGGTCTGGTATTCCCATCTCTTTCAGAATTTTCCACAGTTTATTGTGATCCACACAGTCAAAGGCTTTGGCATAGTCAATAAACCAGAAGTAGATGTTTTTCTGGAACTCTCTTGCATGATCCAACGATGTTGGCAATTTGATCTCTGGTTCCTCTGCCTTTTCTAAATCCATCTTGAACATCTGTAAGTTCACGGTTCATGCACTGCTGAAGCCTTGCTTGGAGAATTTTGAGCATTACTTTGCTAGCGTGTGAGATGAATGCAATTGTTTGGCATTGCCTTTCTTTGGAATTGGAATGAAAACTGACCTTTTCCAGTCCTGTGGCCACTGCTGAGTTTTTCGAATTTGCTGACATATTGAGTGCAACACTTTCACAGCATCATCTTTTGGGATTTGAAATAGCTCAACTAGAATTCCATCACCTCTACTAGCTTTGTTTGTAGTGATGCTTCCTAAGGCCCATTTGACTTGGCATTCCAGGATGTCTGGCTCTAGGTGAGTGATCACAGCATTGTGATTATCTGAGTCATGAAGATCTGTTTTGTATAGTTCTTCTGTGTATTCTTGCCACCTTGTCTTAATATCTTCTTTTTCTGTTAGGTCCATACCTTTTCTGTCCTTTATTGTGCCCCTCTTTGCATGAAATGTTCCCTTGGTATCTCTAAATTTCTTGAAGACATCTCTAGTCTTTCCCATTCTATTATTTTCCTCTATTTCTTTGCATTGATCACTGAAGAAGGCTTTCTTATCTCTCTCCTTGCTATTCTTTGGAGCTTTGCATTCAAATGGGTATATCTTTCCTTCTCTCCTTTGTCTTTTGCTGCTCTTCTTTTCACAGCTATTTGTAAGGCCTCAGACAACCATTTTGCCTTTTTGCATTTCTTTTTCTTGGGGATGGTCTTGACCCCTGCCTCCTGTACAATGTCACGAACCTCTGTCCATAGTTCTTCAGGCACTCTATTAGATCTAATCCCTTGAATCTATTTGTCACATCCACTGTATAATCGTAACGGATTTGATTTAGGTCATACCTGGCCACAGGACTGGAAAAGGTCAGTTTTCGTTCCAATCCCAAAGAAAGGCAATGCCCCCAAATGCTCAAACTACTGCACAATTGCACTCATCTCACATGCTAGTAAAGTAATGCTTAAAATTCTCCAAGCCAGGCTTCAGTAATATGTGAATCGTGAACTTTCAGATGTTCAAGCTGGTTTTAGAAAAGGCAGAGGAACAAGAGATCAAATTGCCAACATCCAGTGGATCATCGAAAAAGCAAGAGAGTTCCAGAAAAACATCTACTTCTGCTTTATTGACTATGCCAAAGCCTTTGACTGTGTGGATCACAATAAACTGTGGAAAATTCTGAAAGAGATGGGAATACCAGACCACCTGACCTGCCTCTTGAGAAACCTATATGCAGGTCAAGAAGCAACAGTTAGAACTGGACATGTAACAACAGACTGGTTCCAAATAGGAAAAGGAGTACCTCAAGGCTGTATATCGTTACCCTGCTTATTTAACTTATATGCAGAGTACATCATGAGAAACGCTGGGCTGGAAGAAGCACAAGCTGGAATCAAGATTGCCGGGAGAAATATCAATAACCTCAGATATGCAGATGACACCACCCTTATGGCAGAAAGTGAAGAGGAGCTAAAGAGCCTCTTGATAAAAGTGAAAGAGGAAAGTGAAAAGGTTGACTTAAAGCTCAACATTCAGAAAACTAAGATCATGGCATCTGGTCCCATCACTTCATGGGAAATAGATTGGGAAACAGTGGAAACAGTGTCAGACTTTACTTTTCTGGGCTCCAAAATCACTGCAGATGGTGACTGCAGCCATGAAATTAAAAGATGCTTACTCCTTGGAAGGAAATTTATGACCAACCTAGATAACATATTAAAAAGCAGAGACATTACCTTGCCAACAAAGGTCTGTCTAGTCAAGGCTATGGTTTTTCCAGTGGTCATGTATGGATGTGAGAGTTGGACTGTGAAGAAAGGTGAGCGCTGAAGAATTGATGCTTTTGAACTGTGGTGTTGGAGAAGGCTCTTGAGAGTCCCTTGGACTGCAAGGAGATCCAACCAGTCCATTCTAAAGGAGATCAGTCCTGGGTGTTCATTGAAAGGACTGATGCTGAAGCTGAAACTCCAATACTTTGGCCACCTCATGCAAAGAGTTGACTCATTGGAAAAGACTCTGATGCTGGGAGGAATTAGGGGCAGGAGGAGAAGGGGATGACAGAGGATGAGATGGCTGGATGGCATCACCAACTCAATGGACGTGAGTTTGAGTGAACTCCAGGAGTTGGTGATGGACAGGGAGGCCTGGAGTGCTGCGATTCTTGGGGTCGAAAAGAGTTGAACACAACTGAGCGACTGAACTGAACTGAACTGAACTGAATGGTCTAGTGGTTTTCCCTACTTTCTTCAACGTAAGTCTGAATTTGGCAATAAGGAGTTCATAATTGGAGCCATAGTCAGCTCCCGGTCTTGTTTTTGCTGACTGTATAGAGCTACTCCATCTTTGGCTGCAAAGAACATATTCAATCTGATTTCGGTGTTGACCATCTGGTGGTCCATGTGTAGAGTCTTCTCTTGTGTTGTTGGAAGAGAGTGTTTGCCATGACCAGTGCCAGTGCATTCTCTTGGCAAAACTCTATTAGCCTTTGCCCTGCTTCATTTTGTAGTCCAAGGCCAAATTTGCCTGTTTCTCCAGGTATCTCTTGACTTCCTACTTTTGCATTCCTATCCCCTATAATGAAAAGGACATCTTTTTTCGTGTTAGTTCTAGAAGGTCTTGTAGGTCTTCATAGAACTGTTCAACTTCAGCTTCTTCAGCTTTACTCGGGGCATAGACTTGGATTACCCTGATATTGAATGGTTTGCCTTGGAAATGAACAGGGATCATTCTGTCATTTTTGAGATTGCATCCAAGTGCCGCATTTCGGACTCTTTTGTTTACTATGATGGCTATTCCATTTCTTCTAAGGGATTCTTGCTCACAGTGGTAGATATAATGGTCATCTGATTTAAATTCACCCATTCCAGTCCATTGTAATTCACTGATTCCTAAAATGTTGATGTTCACTCTTGCCATCCCCTGTTTGACCACTTCCAATTTGCCTTGATTCATGGACCTAACGTTCCAGGTTCCTATACAATATTGCCCTTTACAGCATCAGCCTTTACTTCCATCACCAGTCACATCCACAACTGAATGTTGTTTTCTCTTTGACTCTGTCTCTTCATTCTTTCTGGAGTTATTTCTCCACTGATCTCCCATAGCGTATTGGGCATCTACTGGCCTGGGGAGTTCATCATGCAATGTCCTATCTTTTTGCCTTTTCATGCTGTTCATGGGGTTCTCAAGGCAAGAATACTGAAGTGGTTTGCCATTCCCTTCTCCAATGGACCATGTTTTGTCAGAACTCTCCACCATGACCCGTCCATCTTGGGTGGCCCTACAAGGCATGGCTCATAGTTTCATTGAGTTAAATAAGGCTGTGGTCCATGTGATCAGTTTGGTTAGTTTTCTGTGATTGTGGTTTCATTCTGTCTGCCCTCTGATGGATAAGGATAAGAGGCTTATGGAAGCTTCCTGTTGGTTGTTTACTTGCTGCTGAACAACCGTCGGCTGGAGAATGTTGGATCCCACCAAAAAAAGATACCCCACGTCCAAAGGCAAAGAGGAAGCCCCAGCAAGATGGTGAAAGTGAAAGTGAAAGTGAAGTTGCTCAGTCCTGTCCAACTCTTTGGGACCCCATAGACAGTAGCCTGCACCAGGCTCCTCCATCCATGGGATTTTCTAGGCAAGAGTACTGGAGTGGCTTGCCATTTCCTTCTCCAGGGAATCTTCCCAACCCAGAGATCGAACCCAGGTCTCCCGCATTGTAGACAGACGCTTTACCATCTGAGCCACTAGGAGGGGCAAAATCACATTTAGAATCAAACCCCTTACCCACCAGAGATGCTCAGATGTCTCAAACAAACCTTGTGCGCACTAGGACCCAGAGACTGAGACAGAACTGTGTTTGAGTGTCTCCTGCAAAGGTACGGGTCAGCAGTGGCCTGTCACAGGGGCAGGGGCTCTGGGTGCAGCAGACCTGAGTATGGCATAAGCCCTCTTGGAGGAGGTTGCCATTAACGCCACCATAGAGCCGCCAGAACTTGCACAGGACTGGTGATATGTTATGGAACAAACCATGTAAACACTCAGATGACACAAAGATCTGAGATGGGATGATCTCACCATTTATCAACCACAAAGGGGAGAAAAAGCTGGCATCCTTAGAAACTGCCCCCAAGTTCAGTCACAAAGTCAAATGTATGGTCAATAACTGACGACTTTAAAAAGTTACCTTAGGTTGTCTTTTTCAGCTCTGTTATCCTTCACATACAACATGCACCAATGACTTCCCCACTTTCATTTGCCACCAAACCTGGATGGTTTGGGCTTCTCTGGTGGCTCAGACAGTAAAGAATCCGCCCGCAATGCAGGAGACCTAGGTTCGATTCCTGGGTGAGGAAGATCCCCTGGAGAAGGGAATGGCTACCCACTCCAGTATTCTTGCCTGGAGAATTCCATGGGCAGAGGAGCCTGGTGGGCTGCAGTCCTTAGAGTTGCAAAGGGTCAGACATGACTGCATGACTAATACTTGATGGTTTATGTTCTGTCTTTGAGGGTATCCCCTATGTGCCTAAAAATGAGTTGCTTGTTCTGTTGGCTCTAGATTTCCAAGAACTGATGGAAAACACCTCATTCCATATGACTGGGCTACTCACACTTTCAGCTTCTCAGTTCCTTTGTGAATGAGGAAAAATTATGGTACCTGTCTCAATGAGTTGCCATAAAGATAACATGGACACAGATAACATGGACACATGTAGGTGCTCAATATATCAGCCATCGCTATGGTTTTGCAATGTCTCTAGATTGCCTGAAATCTCTCTGACATCTACTCTAGAGACTTCTTTTGTCTCCATCATCCTACACTGTCTCCATCCATCTAAACTCTCCTTTTCTGTCTTCCTTATTACCTTTCATCTTCATCCTGTCCTTAACCTTGACCATGCTGAACCATGAGGGACTACCCTCTACTCTTGAGTCTCTCCTCTCCTCTCCTTTTTACATGATGACACTCATGATATAGCTGAAGGGTTTAGCTATAACATCTCATGTGATCCCCAGATCTGTACCTTGAACTCTGACTTCCCATTAGACTCTTCCAGCTAAATAACTGGAATTTTCCAACTGAATAACTGAAAAATTCCAGTTTTCCAACTTTTCCCATTCAGTATTTCCAACTGAATATGGAGGTAAAATTGAGACTTGCTAAACTCAGAGTTAACTTTAGAGAGTGTCTAATCCAGGGATCTTAAAGCCCTCTGCCTCAGAGGGAATTGGAAGGGAACCTAAAGGTGTGAAGTTGGTTGGGTATAGATAACATTTGAAATCAGTGTAGGAAGACAATAGGGCATGGTGGAGCCTGTGGACAAGTCAGGGAACATATCCACGGCCAGTCTAAAGGGGGCCACTGATACTCACGTTAGCCAACTGCTAGAGGCAGAAATCTGGAGAAGGCAATGGCACCCCACTCCAGTACTCTTGCCTGGAAAATCCCATGGGCAGAGGAGCCTGGTAGGCTGCAGTCCGTGGGGTCGCTGAGGGTCGGGCACGACTGAGCGACTTCACTTTCACTTTTCACTTTCATGCATTGGAGAAGGAAATGGCAACCCACTCCAGTGTTCTTGTCTGGAGAATCCCAGGGACGGGGGAGCCTGATGGGCTGCCATCTATGGGTCGCACAGAGTTGGACACGACTGAAGTGACTTAGCAGCAGCAGAGGCAGAAATCTGGGCTTTTGTGTAAAATCTTCCAATTTTGGAATGTTGGCAGCTAATTAAATTGTAAAACCTTGTGCAGAATAAACAAACTACATCTGCCATGAATTTGCCTATTTGGGTATAATGCAGGGCCGTTAGTTTTTAAAGATCAAGTGACCAAAACCCAGAAGGGTTATGTGTTGGATTCATTGTTAGCATGTGCCTCAGCTAACCAGAATTCACGTTTCCTCATGCCAAACTCCCTCAAACTCCTGTTATTAAAAAACTAACGCATCTTTTTTCTTCATCAAACTGGCTCTCCCTTCCAACCAAACTGTTTCTGAAAGCAGATTTATTTTTTTTCTTCTGTCTTGTCAGGCTAGAAATGCAAGCCTTTTTTAAGAATTTTTTAAAAATTAACCTATATTGATTTACAATGTGTTAATTTGTGCTACAGCAAAGTGATTCAGTTTGAACATTCAGTGAACATTCTTCTTTATATTCTTTTCAAACATTACGATTTCTCACAGGATGTTGAATACAGTTTCCTGTGCTGTACAATAGGACTTCATCGTTTATCCATTCTATATACAAGAGTTTGCATCTGCACGTCCCAAATTTCCAATCCTCCCCTCCCCTCTTTTACCTTAGCAATCACAAGTCTATTCTCTACATCTGAGTCAGAGGAAACCCAAGCTTTTGATCCTGGTCTTAGAGTCCCTGTATCCACTCTGTCACCACGTTCCCTCTTTCATTGTATCTCCATCCATCATTTTTTCCTCCATCATTCTGACTGTCAGAACATTACCCCTTGTCAGTCTAGGTTTCAGCTGTCCTCTTTACACCAGCTCCTTCCAACCACAACCGTGGACTGTCTCATAAAACAATCCCTCTACTTGGCATTCAAGGTTCTTCCCAGATTCCCCCTAACCAGTCTTAACAACCTTCTTCCCACAGATTTATTTCTTCCTTTCCTTCCTCTCTGCACACCGTTTGTTACCCACACTCACCTCTAGGGGGAGCTCAAGACCCTCCTCCCTTTCCTCCAGGGGTCTTTGTTGACCAAAGACAATTGGGTCATGTGAAGAGATCAAGTTTTAGCACAAGCGCAGAAGTAAATTCTGATTCCTCCTCCTCTGGAGAACATCCTGGCCAGCTTCATCTATTATTAATCCTAATAATAATGACAATCATTACCGGTAACTTTTGGGTCTGTTTCGTTTGTCATTACAGGTACCAGGGCTTCCCAGGTAAAGAATCTGCCTGCTGATGCAGGAGACTCTGGAGAAGTGAGTAGGGAAGATCCCCTGGAGGAGGAAATGGCAACCCACTCCAGTATTGTTGCCTGGAGAAACCCACGGACAGAGTAGCCTGGCGGGCTACAGTCCATGAGGTCACAAGGAGTCAGGCACTACTGAGCGACTAAGCTCGAGCACAGGTACCATTTTTGAGAGAAAGTCAAGGTGTTTTTCCTGCAGTTTCTCATTTCATTCTCTTTAAAACTCAATGAAGTTCTCTGATTTGGAGATGAGGACACTGTGGCTCAGAGAGACTAGGATACTTGCCTGTGGATATTTGGCTAGTAAGTGGTGGAGCCAAGGTGTTCCCCAAGTCTGTCTCCTCCAGAGTCCAAGCTCTTAGTCTGCACGTGATGCCTTCCTACATCTCCGGTAAATTCTGGTATCGGGAGTGATGTATAACTTCTTTGTGTCTTTTCTACTGCCTCACTCTTCTCATGAGCCTAGTGTCAATAATATACATCTGTATCAGATTCCTAGGACAACAATAACAGATTACCATAACTGGGTGGCTTAAAACAGCAGGGTCCCTGAATAAATTCTGTTTCAACTCCAGAGCCTAGAACTTTCAGCAGGGCCATGCTCCCTCAAAAGGCTCTAGGGAAGAACACTTCCTTGCAGTTTCCCCACCTTCTGACAGTTGCCAGTAACCCTTGTGTTCTTTGTCTTGTGGTTGTATCACTCCAGTCCCTTCATCTGTCATCACATGGCCATCTTCTCTCTGTGTATGTCCTCTCCTTTTCTTATAAGGATACCGCTTACTGGACTCAGGGTATACCCTAGTCCAGCATAACCCTGTATAAACTTGGTTACATCTGCAAAGACCCTTTTTCCAAATGAGGTCACATTCGCAGTTTCCACTGGATATGAGTTTGGGGGAACACTATTCAACCCAGTGTACAACCTCTCAGATCAGATCAGTCGCTCAGTCATTTCCGACTCTTTGCGACCCCATGACTTGCAGCACACCAGGCCTCCCTGTCCATCACCAACTCCCGGAGTTCACTCAGACTCATGTCCATTGAGTTGGTGATGCCATCCAGCCATCTCATCTTCTGTCGTCCCCTTCTCCTCCTGCCCCCAATCCCTCCCAGCATCAATCTTTTCCAATGAGTCAACTCTTTGCATGAGGTGGCCAAAGTACTGGAGTTTCAGCTTTAGCTTCATTCCTTCCAAAGAAATCCCAGGGCTGATCTCCTTCAGAATGGACTGGTTGGATCTCCTTGCAGTCCAAGGGACTCTCAAGAGTCTTCTCCAACACCACAGTTCAAAAGCATCAATTCTTCGGTGCTCAGCCTTCTTCACAGTCCAACTGTCACATCCATACGTGACCACAGGAAAAACCATAGCCTTGACTAGACAGACCTTTGTTGGCAAAGTAATGTCTCTGCTTTTCAATATGCTATCTAGGTTGATCATAACCTTCCTTCCAAGGAGTAAGCATCTTTTAATTTCATGGCTGCAGTCACCATCTGTAGTGATTTTGGAGCCCAGAAAAATAAAGTCTGACACTGTTTCCACTGTTTCCCCATCTATTTCCCATGAAGTGATGGGACCGGATGCCATGATCTTAGTTTTCTGAATGTTGAGCTTTAAGCCAATGTTTTCACTCTCCTCTTTCACTTTCATCAAGAGGCTTTTGAGTTCCTCTTCACTTTCTGCCATAAGGGTGGTGTCATCTGCATATCTGAGGTTATTGATATTTCTCCCGGCAATTTTGATTCCAGCTTGTGTTTCTTCCAGTCCAGCATTTCTCATGATGTACTCTTCATATAAGTTAAATAAACAAGGTGACAATATACAGCCTTGACGAACTCCTTTTCCTATTAGGAACCCAGTCTGTTGTCCCATGTCCAGTTCTAACTGTTGCTTCCTGACCTGCATACAAGTTTCTCAAGAGGCAGATCAGGTGGTCTGGTATTCCCATCTCTTTCAGAATTTTCCACAGTTTATTGTGATCCACACAGTCAAAGGCTTTGGCGTAGTCAATAAAGCAGAAATAGATGTTTTTCTGGAACTCTCTTGCTTTTTCCATGATCCAGCAGATGTTGGCAATTTGATCTCTGGTTCCTCTGCCTTTTCTAAAACCAGCTTGAACATCAGGAAGTTCACAGTTCACATATTGCTGAAGCCTGGCTTGGAGAATTTTGAGCATGACTTTACTAGCGTGTGAGATGAGTGCAATTGTGCGGTAATTTGAGCATTCTTTGGCATTGCCTTTCTTTGGGATTGGAATGAAAACTGACCTTTTCCAGTCCTGTGGCCACTGCTGAGTTTTCCAAATGTGCTGGCATATTGAGTGCAGCACTTTCACAGCATCATCTTTCAGGATTTGGAATAGTTCAACTGGAATTCCATCACCTCCATTAGCTTTGTTCATAGTAATGCTTTCTAAGGCCCACTTGACTTCACATTCCAGGATGTCTGGCTCTAGGTCAGTGATCACACCATCGTGATTAAGAAGAGATGGCAAGAATACACAGAAGAACTGTACAAAAAAAAAAAAATCTTCACGACCCAGATAATCACGATGGTGTGATCACTGACCTAGAGCCAGACAACCTCTCAGGATTGTGGTAAAACTTCACTGGGGCCCTGTAATTTTTTTTTAATTTAATTGAAATATAGTTGACTTCAATGTTGTGTTTCAGTTCTACCACAAAGTTATTGGTCATATATACATATACGTATACATATGCATGCATGCATATACATATGCTAAGTCATTTCAGTCATGCCCGCTTCACTCCTTGTGACCCTATGGACTGTAGCCCACCAGGCTCCTCTGTCCATGGGATTCTCCAGGCAAGAATACTGGAGTGGGTTGCCATGCCCTCCTCTGGGGGATCTTTCCAACCCAATGATTGAAGCACGTCTCTTATGTCTCCTGCATTGGCAAGAGGGTTCTTTACCACTAGTGCCACCTGGGAAGCCCATATGTATGTCTCAGTTCAGTTCAGTCGCTCAGTCATGTCTGACTCTTTGTGACCCCATAAAACACAGCACGCCAGGCCTCCCTGTCCATCACCAACTCCCGGAGTTCACCCAGACTCATGTCCATCGAGTCAGTGATGCCATTCAGCCATCTCATCCTCTGTCGTCCCCTTCTCCTCCTGCCCCCAATCCCTCCCAGCATCAGAGTCTTTTCCAATGACTCAACTCTTTGCATGAAGTGGCCAAAGTACTGGAGTTTCAGCTTTAGCATCATTCCTTCCAAAGAACACCCAGGGCTGATCTCCTTCAGAATGGACTGGTTGGATCTCCTTGCAGTCCAAGGGACTCTCAAGAGTCTTCTCCAACAACACAGTTCAAAAGCATCAATTCTTCGGCTCAGACTGAGAATAGGTGTGCCTAAAGAGCTCCCCAGCTGAACTCCCCCAGTAGTCTAGTGGTTAAGACTCTGGGTTTCCAGTATGCGAGGCATGAGTTTAATCTGCATGCCACAGTATGGGGAAAAAAAGGACTTTGGCCACCTGCTGCAACGAGGCAACTCATTGGGAAAGACTGTGATGCTGGGAAAGAGTGAAGACAGGAAGAGAAGGGGACGACAGAGGATGAGATGGTTGCATGGCATCACTGACTCAATGGACATGAGTTTGAGCAAACTCCAGGAGATGGTGAAAGATAGGGAAGACTGGTGTTCTGCAGCCTGTGGGGTCACAAAGAGTCGGACACAACCTAGCAGCTGACCAACAACAACTAGTTTGGGACGGACATGTGCACAACGTTGCATTAAAAATGGGTAACCAATAAGGACCTACTCTGTCGCACAGGAAACTGCTCAATGCTATGCAGCAGCCTGGGTGGGAGGGGAGTCTGGAGGAGAATGGGTACACGTTTATGTGTGGCTGAGTCCCTTTGCTGTCCACCTGAAACCATTATAACACTCTTAATCAGTTATACTCCAGTATAAAAGAAAAAGTGGAAAAAAGGATCTCTCTTACTCTTGAGACTTCCCTGGGGGTCCAGTGGTTAAGACTCTGTGCTTCCACTGCAGGGGGGCATAGTTTTGATCCCTGGAAGGGAGCTAAGATCCTGCAAGCCTTGAGGCCAAAAAATAAAATAAAAAAGAAGCTCCCTGGGTGATGGATTCTAACTTGTAACCAGGCTTGAGGACCACTCACCGAGACAAACATGGTCAGAGAAAAAAATTCCAGAATTGTGCTGTTGGAGTGACTTTAGATACAGTCATTATTTCTCCAGAACATTAGCTCCATCCATAAAAAACTAGGCTAGAGCTTTGGAATGATAAAAACTGTAAGACTTGTCAGATTCAAGCCTGTGTGTAGTTGATCCTTCCTGTGGGAAACAAAGCATTATGACGTTAGCATACACAGGATTTGCTTAATCTTCCCTGGTGGCTCAGACAGTAAAGCGTCTGCCTATAATGCGGGAGACCCGGGTTCAGTCCCTGGGTCGGGAAGATCTTCTGGAGAAGGAAATGGCAACCCACTCCAGTTTTTCCAGTTTTCTTGCCTGGAAAATCCCATGGACAGAGGAGCCTGATGGACTACAGTCCATGGGGTCACAAAGAGTCAGACACAACTGAGTGACTTTACTTTCACTTTTTCTTTCAAACAATCCCCAGCAAGGCAAAGATAGAAAAATAGAATAAAGGCAGAAGAAAGGTCAGGTGTGTCTATAGAGTTTTCCAATGAAACCAATGGCTTTCAATTTGGTTCTGAACCCCTAAAGGTAGAAACATCATCCAGAGATGGCCAGGAATCAACTGCAGTTACTTTGCGTAAACACAGGACAGATTAAAGAAAACACAATGCAAGAGGCAGGCGTTGAAGCGTGTAGCATTTTGTTGTTGTCATTCATCGTGAACTGACCCAATACCAAGGCACGTGGGAAAACTGAATGGAATTTGAAATTTGCCCTCAAGACTCTTAGCATTAGTAAGTGCAAGAAGTGTGCATGCATGATAAGTCGCTTCAGTAATGTCCAACTCTTTGAGACCCCATGGACTGTAGCCCACTAGGCTCTTCTGTCCATGGGACTCTCCAGGCAGAATACTGGAGTGGGTTGCCATGCCCTCCTCCAGGGGATCTTCCTGACCCAGGGATTGAACCCTCATCTCCTGCAGCTCCTGCATTGGCAAGAGGGTTCTTTACTACTACAGCCAACTCAATTCAATTCAGCAGATTGACTGGGGGCTTCCTATGTGTCAAGTTCGATTCTGGACATTGGTACGTTCCATGCAGCTTATACTTCTGCAAGGAGCTTACATTGTACACTAAAGGTACAATTTAGTTGAGAGGTTTGGAGCTTGTAGCAGAACTCATTCTTGTTGAGAAAGGGAAAAAATGATCTTTCACAACCCAAAGTGAGTAATGATAAAATATTTAAATGCTTCAGGAAGCTGAGTTCTATATTCAGATCAAGAAATGAAGACTGGAAGTTAAGAGTAAGTCCCTACACGTGTACCCCAATGTTCATTGCAGCACTGTTTATAATAGCCAGGACATGGAAGCAACCTAGATGTCCATTGGCAGATGAATGGATAAGAAAGCAGTGGTACATATACACAATGGAATATTACTCGGCCATTAAAAAGAATACATTTGAATCAGTTCTAATGAGGTGGATGAAACTGGAGCCTATTATACAGAGTGATGTAAGTCAGAAAGAAAAACACATATATAATAACACATATATATGGAATTTAGAAAGATGGTAACAATGACCCTATATGCAAAACAGCAAAAGAGACACAGATGTATAGAACAGTCTTTTGGACTCTGTTGGAGAAGGCGAGGGTGGGATGATCTGAGCGAATAGCATTGAAACATGTATATTATCATATATGAAACAGATCGCCAGTCCAGGTTCAATGCATGAGACAGGGTGCTCGGGGCTGGTGCACTGGGATGACCCTGAGGGATGGGATAGGGAGGGAGGTTGGCGGGGGGGTTCAGGATGGGGAACACATGTACACCCTTGGCTGATTCATGTCAATGTATGGCAAAAACCACTACAATATTGTAAAGTAATTAGCCTCCAATTAAAATTTTTTTAAAAAAGAGTAAGTCCCTACAGTCATGCCAAGTATTTTTTTCAATATTCACTTATGTGGCTGAGTCGGGTCTCAGCTGTGGCACGAGGAATCTTCGCTGAGTCACGCGGGATCTTCCGTTGTGGTGCACGAACTCTCTAGTTGTGGCCGGTGGGCTCAGAAGTTGCAGCACACAGGTTTAGTTGCCCTGCAGGATGTGGGGTCTTAGTTCCCCTACCAGGGATTGAACCCACATCCCCTTCATTGAAAGGTGGATTCGTAACCAATGGACCACCAGGGAAGCCCTGAAGGGATGGTTTTTGTACCCCAGCTCTCCATTCCAGGTTCTGAATGCCAGGAAGCCTCGCCCCAGTGCACAAGAAGCCCAAGCGTGCTGTTACGCTAGGAGGTCTTTGATTGCTTATCTGAAATAATACTGATGACAATAATAATACACAACTTATTGAGCAGTTATTATGTGTCATAATATACACTTTAAATAATCCATGTTCTGAAATCTTGTCAATACTTCTGTAGGTAGATGTGATTATCCTCACGGGGTGAGGAAAACAAAGCTCAGAGAGGTTAAGTGACTTACCTAAGGGCACAGAGCTAGTAAGTGAAATGTGTCAGCGTGCACGCACAGTCACGTCCGACTCTTTGTGACCCCAGAGACTGTAGCCTGCCAGGCTCCTCTGTCCATGAGATTGTCCAGGCAAGAATACTGGCGTGAGAGGAATAAGCGTGGTTAAATTCATGTCATGTGACTGGCCAGCCTAGCCTCTAAATGAGTACCTCCTGGGGACATAAGTTTTCAAAGGCTTAAGAAACTTAAAATCAAATGGTAGTCAACAGGGAGGCTTTGTACGCATGCAAGGAGTACCCGCAGACATGGAAACTGACCACAGGAGGCCGAAAGAGGGTGGAAAGCGGATTCCTGGTTTCGCTACTTTTGGTAAATGATGAGCTGACTCAGTAACTCCAGGCAAGTTACTTAGCTTCCTTGAAGCGCTATGATTTTTTTATATAATATATTGTATTTCCTGGAAAATCCCATGGATGGAAGAGCCTGGCAGGCCACATACCATGGGGTTGCAAAGAGTGGGACATGGCGGACTGACTTCACTTTCACTTTTTTCCATATATATATATAAATTATTTATTTTTGGCTGTGCAGCGTCTTCGTTGCTGCACACAGGCTTTCTCTAATTGCGGTGAGAGGGAGCTACTCTCTAGCTGCAGTGTGCAGGCTTCTCATCGTGGAACACAGGCTGTAGGTGGCTCGGGCTCAGCAGCTCCGCAGAATGTGGAATCTTCCCGGGTCAGGAATCAGACCTACATTTCTTGCACTTGCAGGCGGATTCTTAACCTCTGGACCACTAGGCAAGTCCTGTGGTCTTGTTTTTAGCAAAAGGTGGAACTTCATTTTGTTCAGGGGATAAAAGGAGAGAACACGTATGAAAAGTCTTGAGTGTGAAAAGTGTTAATTGCTCAGTCGTGTCCGACTCTTTGTGACCCCATGGACTCTCACACACCAGGCTCTTCTGTCCGTGGAATTCTCCAAGCAAGAATACTGGAGTGGGTAGCCATGACCTTCTCCAAGGGATCTTCCCAACCCAGGGATCTAAGCCGGGTCTCCCACTTTGCAGGTGGATTCTTTACTGTCTGAGCCACCAGGGAAGCCCACTAAATAACAGTGCATTTGGATTAGCTGTTAGAAGGGGTAGGATGGAAGAAAAGGGGCCCCTTTTAAAGGCGGGGGGAGGTGGGCATCATGGTCACTAGCGGATATACTGCCCAGCAGCACACTCCCCTCTGGTCAGTGGAGCTATATACTCTAGGGGTTCCCCCTAATGGGATGGCATGGGTCCTTCTGTTGTGATGGGGTCAGTTACTGTGGGCATGCTGGTAGGCAAGGCTGACCTTGAGCCCACTTGTCTGCCAGGCTCTGCCTTGTGCAGAAACTGCCACCCTGCTTGTGGGCAGGGCTGAGCCCTGGCATGAGTAGCTGCACAGCCCAGGGAGGCCCAGGGCTGGTGCCTGCCAGTTGGTGGGAGAGACCAGATCCTGGGCTGGCTGGCTGTGTGACCTGGGGGGCCCAGGGCTGGCACCAGGCTGGAAGTGGCTGGGTCCCGGGTCGGCTGAGTGTGGCGCCTGCAGTGTCTTGAGATTAATGCTAGCCCACTGGTGGGCAGGTAAGCCCCTGTCACAAATAGGCTTAAGGGAGGACTCCAGAATGGCTCTAGCCATCACCAGTGTCCCAGATGGCTGCCACCCATGTCTGTGTCCCTGGGTGGGGTAGGGAGGGGGGCTTCCACTTGCCTGCTGACTCTCAGGGAGGTTCTCCAAGATCAACGAGTAGGTCTGACTCCTTTCAAGTTACTGTTGGAGCTGGGACTCAAAGCACATGAGATTTTGCATGCAATTTCTTTCCTACAGTCCTCTGGCTCTCCTGTATGCAAGCCCCACTGGCCTTTAAAGTCAAACATTCTGGGGGCTCATCTTTCTCATGCAGGAACCCCAGACTCGGGAGCCTGATGTGAAGCTAAGACTGCTCACTCCTTGGGAAGAATCTCTGCAGTTGTGATTATCCTCCTGCTTGTGGGTTGCCTACTCAAGCATGGAAGGTCTGGACTGGACCACATCTCCACCCCTCCTACACATCTCATGTCGCAGGAAGGAGGACCCCTTCCAGGGCACAAGGGCGGGCTCTTGTCTAACACTTGGAAGTGAATTGTCCAAGGAGACACACGTGCTGACAAAGCAAGAGACTTTACTGGGAAGGGGTGCCTGGGTGGAGAGCAGGGAGGGTGAGGGAACACAGGAGAAACTGCTCTGCCACATGGCTTGCAGTCTCGGGTTTCATGGTGATGAGGTTAGTTTCTGGGTCATCTCTGGCCAACCATTCTGACTCAGGGGCCTTCCGGGTGGCACATGCATTGCTCAGCCAACATGGATGCCAGCAAGAAGGCTTCTGGGAGGTTGGTAGGATATATGGACTGGAGTCTCCTCTCTCCTTTTGATCTTTCCTGAAATCTTCCATTTGGTGTTAGCTTATTGGCTCCGTATTCCTTACCAAGACCTCCTGTTACAAGATAACTCACACAAGTGGTTACTATGGTGCCTGGCCAGGGCAGGCAGTTTTGGTCAGAAGAGAGGGCTTCCCAGATGCTGCTGGCAGTAAAGAACCTGCCTGCCAATGCAGGAGACATAAGAGATGCAGGTTCGATCCCTGGCTGGGAAGATCCCCTAGAGTAGGGCATGGCAACCTACTCCATGATTCTTGTCTGGAGAGTTTTTTCTGGAGAATCCCATAGACAGAGGAGCCTGGCGAGCTACAGTCCATACACTCGGGAAAGAGTCAGACATGACTGAAGTGACTTAGAAGCAGGAAGCTTAGAAAGAGTCAATGACATGCTGAAGGCCACACAGCTGAGAAGTGGACTGAACAGGTCAGCCTGCTGTCCAGGGATCTGCTCTTATGCTGCCTGTCTGCCTCTCTTGCCTTCCAGGCAACTGAAAACAAAAGCATCTGAGCTAAAGGAGTACAGTCAGGGGAGAGCGGAAGCACAGTGGTCAGGGGAGGATGTGGCCGGCAGTGCGACTCAGAGGTTGCTGATCGGAGTGGAAGACAAGCTGTAGTTGCAGCTGGAGCTCTCAGTAAGTGGCACCCATGCAGCTCTGAAGTTACTCACCATCACTGCCCAAGCTCTACACAGGGTTATCCTACCAAGACAGTCATCATCCACTTATTTATCATGCAACAGCCATTTGAGTTTATGTACCCTCTTGGTGGGCAGGGCAAAGTAACTGCCCTCATAGACCTTATATTTGAACTGGGAGAGACAACATTAAATCAATAGTTACATCTATAGTTACACATCAACCATGTGTAAGCACACGATAACCAACTGTGCAAAGGGCTATGAAGGTCATGAGCAGAGTGCTATTAAAAACAATGAGGGATAACCAGGTGGTCCAGTTGTTAAGACTCTAAGCTTCCACTGCCGAGGTACTGGTTGGAACTGAGATCCCGCTACAGGCCATGAGACGTGACTAAAAACATTTTAAAAATTTGAAGAGTGTGTACAAGTGTGTAGGGTAAGGCTTCACTGTGGTCAAGTGTGATTTAAGCAGAGGCCTTGATATTTGAATGGGCAGATACACTGTAAACAGGAGGAACCACAGAGGCAAAGAGGGGAATGGATTTGCATATTTAAGGAACTGAAATTAGTGGCCTCACAATTAGTGGGTGAGAAGTAGGCTAGGGTTGCATCTCCCAGGGGCTTGAGGCCTCTGTTAGGATTCTTGATCCTCATTTACCAATTCATTCCTCCAACATTTCCCAAGAATTTTCTGCTGGACCAGGCCATAGGCAGTGAATAGGGTTTCCCTGGGGGCTCAGATGGTAAAGAATCTGCTTGCAGTGCAAGAGACTCAGATTCAACCCCTGGGTCAGGAAGACCCCCTGGAGAAGGGAATGGCTATCCACTCCAGTATTCATTCTTGCCTAGAGAATCCCATGGACAGAGAAGCGTGGCAAACTATAGTTCATGGGGTTGCAAAGAATCAAACATGACTGAGCTACTAACACTTTCACTTTTTTTTCCAGGTATATAAGTGATCAATAATGATTACAATAACAGTGGCCAATATTCATTCAGTACTTCCCACTTGCTATTAGACCAATTGTTTTAAGCACTTTTCCTCCCAGTACATTTCACCTATTTATTTTTTGGAGTAACATTGATTTACAACGAACTCTAAAGTTGTACATATATCCACTTTTAATTTTGTTTTAAAATATATATGTGTGTATCTGTATTTATTTCATGCCTTAAAAAAATTTTTTTTAATTTATTTTTATGTATTTGGCTGTACTGGGTGTTAGTTGTGGCACTCAGGATATTCAGTCTTCACTGAGCATGCATAATCCTCTTGACATAGCATGTGGAATATAGTTCTCCAGCCAGGGACTGAACCTCAGCCACTTGCACTGGAAGCTCGGAGTCTTGGTCACAGGACCACCAGGGAAATCATTTTCAGATTTCCTTCCCATGTAGTTCTCTACAGATCATTGAGTAGAGTTCCCTGTGCTATACACTAGTAATAGATCTCATTAGTTACCTAGTTTATATATAGTAGTGTATATATGAGGCTTCCCTGGTGGCTCAGTGGTAAAAAATCTGCCTGCAATGTACAAGACCTGGTTTTGATCCCTGGGTTGAGTGGATTTCCTGGAGGAGGGCATGGCAACCCACTCCAGTATTTTTGCCTGGAGAATTCCATGGCAGGCTACAGTCCATGGACTCGAAACGTCAATCCCAGTCTCCCAGCTCATCCCACCTCCCTCCCCACCTTGAGGGGAAAACATAAGTTTGCTTTCTACTTCTGTGATTCTATTTCTCTTTTGAAAATAAGTTCATCT
Source organism: Bos mutus (assembly GCF_027580195.1). Lineage (NCBI taxonomy): Eukaryota > Metazoa > Chordata > Mammalia > Artiodactyla > Bovidae > Bos > Bos mutus. The sequence continues at coordinate 30,496,751 of NC_091641.1, forward strand.
GTACCATTTTTGTTTTAAGCACTTGGATGTACCAACTCATTTAAGCCTCCAAGCAGCTCTATGAGCAAGATAGTACTGTCGACTTAAAAATTAGCCACAACCTAAAAGTTGAGAGTTACGTTTTATTCAGTGGGAATTTTTAGGACTTCCAGCCCGAGAGACAGCATCTCAAGTGACCCTGAGAGATGCTCCGAGGAGGCAAAGGGAGGAGCCGGGTTATACAGACGTTTTACAACAAACGTCTGGCAGTCTGAACATCAAAAGATTATTGTTAATTAAAGGAAGCCAGATATCCCAAGTTAAGGAATTTAATACTTTTCTACATATGGGAAGATGTAAGAGTCTGGGGCTCACTGAAATCATTTCTCTCATATGTATCTCAGGTACCCTGGGGCCAGTATCCTGTGTTTTTTCACATCCTGAGCGCCCCTGGGGCTCACTGTATTGGGTGGCTGTGGTCCTGATGGCTGCTGGTTCACAGGTATTCTTTTCTTTCCTGAGTGCCCTTCAGTTCAGTTCAGTTCAGTCGCTCAGTCGTGTCCAACTCTTTGTGACCCCATGAATCGCAGCACGCCAGGCCTTCCTGTCCAACACCAACTCCCGGAGTTCACCCAGACTCACATCCATCGAGTCAGTGATGCCATCCAGCCATCTCATCCTCTGTCGTCCCCTTCTCCTCCTGCCCCCAATCCCTCCCAGCATCAGAGTCTTTTCTAATGAGTCAACTCTTTGCATGAGGTGGCCAAAGTACTGGAGTTTCAGCTTTAGCATCATTCCTTCCAAAGAAATCCAGGGCTGATCTCCTTCAGAACTCACATTGGAGGGCTGCAATCCCTGATGACTGTGACATCCTCATTTACTGATACAGCAGGAAATAGTCCATCTCTCTATGGTTTTTCCAGTAGTCACGTATGGATGTGAGAGCTGGACTATAAAGAAGTTTGAGCGCTGAAGAATTGATGCTTTTGCACTATGGTGTTGGAGAAGACTCTTGAGAGTCCCTTGTATTACAGGAGATCAAACCACTGCACCCTAAAGGAAATCAGTCCTGATGTTCATTGGAAGGACTGATGCTGAAGCTGAAGCTCCAATACTTTGGCCACCTGATGAGAAGAACTGACTCACTGGAGAAGACCCTGATGCTGGGAAAGATTGAAGGCAGGAGGAGAAGGGGATGACAGAAGATGAGATGGTTGGATGGCATCACTGACTCAATGGACATGAATGTGAGCAAGCTCTGGAAGCTGGTAATGGGCAGGGAAGCCCGACATGCTGCAGTCCGTGGGGTTGCAAAAAGTCAGACACAACTGAGTGACTGAACTGAACTGAACTCCGTTTCTCACTACAATTGTTTTTGCTTGACAGAGGGCTTCCCTGGTGGGTCAGATGGTAAAGAGTCTACATGCAATGTGGGAAACCAGGGTTCAATCCCTGGATCAGGAATATCCTCTGGACAAGGAAATGGCAACTCCTTCAGTGTTCTTGACTGGAAAATTCCATGGGCAGAGGAGCCTGGTGGGCTACAGTCCATGGGGTTGCAAAGAGTTTGACACAACTGATTGACTAACACTTTCACTTTAGTGAAATTGAGGCATGTAGAAACTAAGTAATTTGCAAGCTTATACAACCAGCAAGTGGGCTTCCCTGGTAGCTCAGCTGGTAAAGAATCTGCCTGCAATGCAAGAGACCCTGGTTTGATTCCTGGGTGAGGAAGATCCCTTGGAGAAGGGATAGGCTACCCACTCCAGTATTCTTGGACTTCCCTGGTAGCTCAGACTATAAAGAACCCGCCAGCAATGTGGGAGACCTGGGTTCGATCCCTGGGCTGAGAAGATCCCCTGGAGGAAGGCATGGCAACCCACTTCAGTATTGTTGCCTGGAGAATCCCATGGACAGAGGAGCCTGGTGGGCTAGAGTCCATGGGATCACAAAGAATAGGACACAACTCAGCGACGACAGCACAACCAGCGAGTCTGACTCTAGAACTCCTCAGCACTAATATTCTTAACTGCTATCATTTACTACCTCTTGTCAAGACTAGGGAGCAGTTGCCCTGGTCATTTTAGCTACCCAAACAATGCTTCAGATGTAGGTAGCTAGTTAAAAGAATTTCCAATCTGTCATATCATAAGAACTCCTAGGGAATTAGAAGCAGTCCCTTTTTCTGGAGATTTAGACTCAGTAGTGAAACTGAGCTGTGTCACTCAGCCCCTGGGGGATTCCTGGAAATAAAAGCCTCTCTTAAAATTTTTTTTTTAATTTATCTATTTTTGGCTGCACTGGGTCTTTGTTGCTGCCCACAAGCTTTCTCTAGTTGCAACGTGTGGGCTATAGAGCATGTTGGCTTCAGTAGTTGTGGCTCATGAGCCCAGCTGTCCTGTGGCATGTGGAATCTTCCTATGCCAGGGACCAAAACTGTGTCCCCTGTATTGGCTGGCAGATTTTCTTAACCGTTGGACTACCAGGGAAGTCCACAAAAGTCTTTCTGTGTCCCCCATTTCTTGGTTACAGGAAATAGGCTTCATTCAAGCCTGCATGACCTTTGCTGAATTCCAGTTCAGTTCAGTTCACTCAGTTGTGTCCAACTCTTTGAGACCCCATGGACTGCAGCATGCCAAGCTTGCCTGTCCATCACCAACTGCCGGAGATTACTCAAACTCATGTCCATTGAGTTGGTGACGCCATCCAACCATCTCATCCTCTGTCATCCCCTTCTTCTCCTGCCTTCCATCTTTCCCACCATCAGGGTCTTTTCCAGTGAGTCAGTTCTTTGCATTAGATGGCCTAAATATTGGAGCTTCAGCTTCAGCATCAATCCTTCCAATGAATATTCAGGACTGATTTCCTTTAGGATGGACTGGTTGGATCTCCTTGCAGTCCAAGGGAGTCTCAAGAGTCTTTTCCAACACCACAGTTCAAAAGCATCAATTCTTCAGTGCTCAGCTTTCTTTATAGTCCAACTCTCACATCCCTACATGACTATTGGAAAAACCACAGCTTTGACTCGATGGACCTTTGTTGGCATAGTTATGTCTCTGCTTTTTAATATGTTGTCTAGGTTTGTCATAGGTTTTCTTCCAAGGAGCAAGCGTCTTTTAATTTCATGGCTGTAGTCACCACCTGCAGTGATTCTGGAACCCAGAAAAATAATGTCAGCCACTGTTTGTCCATCTATTTGCCATAAAGTGATGGGACTGGATGCCATGATCTTAGTTTTTGGAATGTTGAGTTCCAGTGGGCAAGTCCAAACAGTTGCTAATCAGTGAGGGGGCTGGGAGGTGGGATGGATGCAGAGACAAGGAAGGAGCAGTCAAGAAACAGTAGTGCAGCCTTGGGGCAGGGTCCTGGCTCCCCCTCAAGAGATGCACATAGCAATATCCTTGAGTTGTTTTGCAGATACTGAAATCCCTACCCGGTGGGATATGTTAACTGCATGTTGCCCACAAGCACATAGACCCCAGACCAGTAGGAACCAGGAGGTTGACCATGCTGACTTCAAGTTGCCTCCCCACCATCAGAAGAATATTCGTGAGCTGATCACACCCTCCTCTTTGAACCATTCCTATAAAACTTCTCACTACCCCTTCCAGGTCTTGACACACATTAGAGGACATTAGCCCACTGTGGCCCTGTTTGCCCAGCAAAGCAATAAAGCTCTTTTTTTCTACTTTACTCCAAACTTTGTCTCCAAGACACAATTTGGTGATGTGGTACAGAGGCTGAATTTCAGGTACAGCAACTCCAATCTGGAACTTGTATTTTTAGCAGGTTTGACAAACCTGGCTTAGTAGTTCATTTGAATGATTTTTTTCCGCTGGACAGATACTGGTACAGGTGGGCGGCTGTTTCACTACTTTCCTGGGTGTGTGTCACTTGTGCACACCATTTCATCTCTCTGGGCATCAGTTTCCTCTTCTGATAAATGCAGCGAACGACAGCACCATCCCCTGAGGTTTTTGTGTGGATTAAGTGAGCTGGTGCAAAGTGCTTAACAATCCCAGATGCTTAATGAGGGGTGATGACAGTAATGTGTCACCAAGCAAGGACTCCTGTGTCCATGGTGCAGAAAGCGAAACTCTGACATTGGGTGTTTGCAGCAAAGTAGAGTTTATTTGTAGGGGGTAGCAGCTCATGCTCAAAAGACACAAATAAACTGATGGCCTTCTAGCAAGGGTTTTTAAAAGATAGTGTTAGGCAAGAGTGTCTAGAATGCTTATATAGACTTTCTTTTGATTGGTTGGTGGGGTAACAGGGTGATGTTTCTGAAATTTTAACCTTCTGGTTCCAACCAGTCTGGAGTCTTGTGCCTGTGGTCAGCACCTTCCACCTGAGTTGGGGCTGGGGGTGTCTTCATATACATCAGATTGTTTATCTACATTCCTACAGAATCTGGTGACTCTGCTGTCTTAATCATTAACTGCTTGAGCCTGCTCTTTGGAACTCAACAGAGGCCTCAGAGGCTAAAGCCTTTTTTTCCCTACAAATAAACAAGGGGACATGGCAGGGCTTTTCTACCCTGGAAGGCCCCAGTCCTGGTTGGTTTCAATCTCCCCTATTCTTTGATAGTCCTCAATCCTGACGGGAACTAGGGCTGGACAGAAAGAGAATAAAATTTTTAATAGTGAGATTAATCACGATTTGGTAAAAGAACTCAATTTTAGGGGGATTTGGTTTCAAACGGAATGATGGTGATGGTGCTGATGACAAGCAAAACTGAAGCTGCTTCAGAATGAAATGTCAGCAATCACAGCAGGTGGCTGGTGGAAGGTACTGTCTTATCCCCCAAGGACAGGGCTGGGTCCTTTGGACTAGATACAATACAAGTCCCCATTTAAATTGCTGTTTCAGATAAACAATTACAAACATTTTAGTACCAGCATCTTGCAAATTACATACAACATACTTATCATTCATTGCTTATCTGAAATTCCAATTTAACCGAGTGTCCTGTAATCTTGGGATTCCCTGGTGGCAATCTTGGGATTCTCTGGTGGCTCAGAGGGTAAAGAACCAGCCTGGAATGCGGGAGACCGGGGCTCAGCTTTAGTTGTTAAACCTGGAGCCCCACCTTTAGCGAAGGTCTGCCCACATGCCTGAGGCCAAATTCACTCCGTCTGCCCACGCAGGCGACTGGCAAGTGGCCTCCACTCGCCAGGAGCCCCAGTCGATTCCACAGGGGCCGCTCACGCTTCCGCCCCGCTCAGACAGCACTAGTGGCGCCCCGAGCGACCGAGTCCTGCGCGCCCGCCGGCCCCGCCCCGCCCCAAGCAGAGGGCGCAGCCCCCAGCCGGGCAGGCCCCACCCGGCGCTTGGGCAGTTAAGAGTCTCATAGCTCCTTGCTACGCAGCAGACTCAGTTGAGGCCAAAATACTCGCTAGCCATGTCGGCTGCAGAGGCGGGGGGTGTTTTCCACAGAGCGCGGGGCAGGACCCTGGACGCCTTTTCCTCAGGTACTTCCTGCTGGGGAGTGGGTGGTTTCAGGGCTGCGGAACATTCGGCGAGGGGAACGTTAGGTTGGGATGTGCACCTCCAGCCGGACCCCAGTGGGGGCTGCACCCCGGGGGCTGGGGATCGCAATAGCAACCGCACCTCCCGCACGTGGGGCTTCCAGGGGCTCCTGTGAGAGAGGCGTTCCTGGGCTGGGGGTCCGACAGTCATGGAATTTCGTTGGCCTTGACCGAGGTTCTCGGAGAGAAGATAAAAGTGAGGCAGCAAGACATAGTTGATATCGCGGGCTGTGCAGTTACACTTGATTTCTAAGTCCTGCCTTGGATACGTGGCTCAGGGAGTGTTCGCCTCAGTTTCCTCATCTGTGAGGCGGGAATAATGCAACGAGGTTCTATGTGGCACGGGATAAGCGCTGGGTGCACGTGCGATGCGGTTATTTTTTATTATGGTTGTTGACCTTGATGTAGATTTGCACTCCGTAATCACGGTTATCTTCTACAATATGAGTCATTCACCCAAATGTTAGCAGTGCCTTCAGAGCTAAGAGAGCAGGGAGGCAGTCAAGAGTTGTGTTTGAGTTACGTGCTTGGACTTCGGAGTTAGCTAATTCGCCTCGCTGTGAGAATGGGTTTGTTAATGCTTACCTCACAGAAGAGAGTTAGAAGGTTCAAAGAATTTTTGTAACCCCGTTCCTGACACAGGCTAAGTGCTGAGTGAATGTTCACTCCGGAGGCCCAAGAGGAACCACTGCTCCCCGTTCCTTGCTCCTCCCTGCGGGTTTTGCTGCGTGGAGTCACCTTCCTTCCCATGAACTCGCGGGTTTTTGTCACCCCGGAGAAGTCACCCCAGATGCCCTGTACAATCCGGCTTGTGCTCACCTGTATTACTTCACGCTCGCCATTCTTCTTGCTCAATTCTGCTTCACTGGGCTTCTTGAACTATTTTAAAAGGCCAAGTCCTTTCTCTCTGTAGGGCCTGGCTAATAGCTGGCTGATGTGTCTGGCTCTTTCTCAAACCTTCGCACCTGAATTAAAGTTTGATCACTTTCTCAGAAAGACTTTCCCTTGGTCACCGTTATTGAAGTAGGTTTTTTTCTATAACTCTCTGGTCTAAAGTTTTGTTCTTTTATCTTCTGCAACCGTTGGTGGGAGGGTGGGAAAGGAGGCAGGGTTCTAGAAGAGCATATGGGGCCAGAGATCTGGTTGAGGTGGATTTTAAAATACAACCTGTTATAGTGCCTGTTCTCTAAATATTGTTTTAATGTGCCTTTTTCATCGTTTTTTGAACCCAAGTTCATGTGTGCAACTCACAGTGAAACCAAACAAACCAAAATATCAGAGTTTGGAGCAGAGGATTTATTGCAGGGCCAAGCTAGGAGAGCAGGTGACTCATGCTCAAAAGACTCCAGGTCCCTCTGGTTTTCAGGGAAGAGGTTTTGGTTCTTTTTTTAAGTTTTTTTTTTTTTTTTTTTTAATGTGGATGATTTTTTGGCTACGAGGCACGTGGGATCTCAGCTCCCTGACCAGGGATTGAACCCACACCCCCTGCATTGTAAGGGGGAGTCTTAACCACCGGACTGCTCGGGAAGTCCCTCAGGGAAGAGTATTTAAAGGAAACAGTTGGGGAGACAGCTGCAGGTGAACACCTTTCTTCTGGTTGGTTTCTGGTGAAACCAGAACAGGGTAGGGCTTCAGGAATCTCAAGCCTCAGCCTCTAGTTCTGATCAGTCTGGGGGTTTCACCATGTTAGTTATCATCCTCCACCTCGGGGGTGGGGAGGGCTGCAGAACTCAAAAGACTGAATCAGATTGTTATGGAGGGACTGGGACTCTGTTTTATCCCGTCACTGTTGTTTCTTGACTGTTTTCCCTTCGTTTTTGCATTCCCTCAAGTCCCTCATTATTAACCCCTTGAATCTGTTCTTGGGAACTCAGGAAAGGTCTAGGAGACTAAAGCCTTTTCTTCAAACAAGAAATGAGGGACACGGAAAGGCTTTTGTTTTCTGGAGGACCCCGCAGGTTCCTTCTCTGTTTCAATCCAGTGTGAGGTTTTTGAGATTTATCCATGTTGGTATAAGTAGCTCTAAGAATTTTCCACAGTTCATTGCTCATTTTATTGCTGGGCAGTACTCCATTATAAAAGCATAGATCAGTACTTGATACATTCTGTTGCTAGATATTCTGAGGATCTTCCCTTTGCTTTCCAAATCTATACCCTCCCTTCCCCACCACTCTAGAAGGTTGATCTCCATGGGCTTCATCCATGGGCTCCTTGCCCTTAGGCCTTCTGTTGGGTTGAGACAATGGGGAGTCCCATTTGGAGACCAGAGGAATGGGAAAGCTAAAGTGTTTATTCCCCTGACTTCTCTGTGTGGAGCTGCCTCTGGCTGGCTCTACAGTTCAGTCCCTCAGTCGTGTCTGACTCTTTGCGACCCCGTGGACTCAGCACACCAGGCTTCCCTGTCCATCACCAACTCCCGGAGCTTGCTCAAACTCATGTCGTTCGAGTCAGTGATGCCATCCAACCATCTCATCCTCTGTCGTCCACTTCTTCTCCTGCCTTCAGTCTTTCCCACCATCAGGGTCTTTTCCAACGAGTTGGCTCTTTGTATCAGGTAGCCAAAGGATTGGAGCTTCAGCTTCAGCATCAGTCCTTCCAATGAATATTCAGGACTGATTTCCTTTAGGATGGACTGGTTGGATCTCCTTGCAGTCAAAGGGACTGTCAGGAGTCTTCTACAACACCACAGTTCAAAAGCATCAATTCTTTGGCACTCAGCTTTCTTTATGGTCCAACTCTCACATCCACACATGACTACTAGAAAAACCACAGCTTTGACTAGACAGACCTTTGTCAGTAAAGTAGTGTCTCTGATTTTTAATATGCTGTCTCAGTTGGGCATAGCTTTTATTCCAAGGAACAAGTGTCTTTTAATTTCATGGCTGCAGTCACCATCTACAGTGATTTTGGAGCCCCCCGAAATAAAGTCTCTCACTGTTTCCATTGTTTCCCTATCTATTTGCCATGAAGTGATGGGACCTGATGCTATGATCTTAGTGTTTTGAATGTTGAGTTTTAAGCCAGGTTTTTCACACTCCTTTTTCCCTGGCTGTACTCCTCCCCTGAAATTCACTGCTTCTCTCAACATGGCCTTTCTGCCGGAACTCTCATTTCAGATTTGGGTAACCACTTCCTCCCTCCTTTCAGATGGAGTTGTGCTTTTCTGTGTTGGACTACTAAACCATCCTTTGATGTTCTACACTCAACTCATCCCAAATAATCTCCCTTTAAATGCTCCTTTAATTGTCATAATTTGAACATGCCATCTATTTCCTGCAAGGATCCTGATATGATGGACATTCAGTTCTTTCTGTTTTTCACCATTGGTAACAGTTGTTAGGAGCATTCTGGTACAAGTCTTGTGGACACACAGGAAAATTTCTCCAAGGCGTCCACCCAGGAGAGCAAAGTTCTGGGTTGCAGGATATGATCTTTCCAGCTTTACTAGACCTTGTCACATCGCCTTCCAGAATACTTGCAGCAACTTACATTCCCACTAGCAGACTATGAGAGTTCCCTGTGACTCTGCCCTGTCTCTTTTCAGTTCAGGAAGTATTTATTGCAGTCCTACTGCATTCTCTGATATCTTGTGGAGAGTAGAAAAAAGCAAGGGGAAGGCAAGGACGCATAATGTAAGCACAAAGCTATGGCACAAAAAATAGGCCACTGCAGTGGGAGTTGGGATTTTAAGCGTTGGTCCTGCGTGTTGGTGAGACTTTTAACATAAATCGGGGAGCAAGGAGGAGGGTCAGGTAGGATGGGATTGATTGGGAAGTGGTGGCTTCGAAGTGCCGTCAGGAAATCTGGGGCAACCTGGAGGACGCAGTGTATGGCTGGGGGTGGAGGTGTGAGTGCTGCCATCCCCGGAGAGGCAAGTAGATGGTATGGCTGTAGGAGTCAGTGACATCGCTCAGGGGAAAAGTGTGGAGCAGTGGATGGTGTGTGCACGTGTGTGTGTAACCTTAGGATATGCCTATGTTTAGGGGATAAGACAATGGCACCCCACTCCAGTACTCCTGCCTGGAAAATCCCATGGACAGAGGAGCCTGGTGGACTGCAGTCCATGGGGTTGCTGAGGGTCGGACATGACTGAACGACTTCACTTTCACTTTTCACTTTCATGCATTGGAGAAGGAAATGGCAACCCACTCCAGTGTTCTCGCCTGGAGAATCCCAGGGATGGGAGAGCCTGGTGGGCTGCCGTCTATGGGGTCACACAGAGTCAGACACGACTGAAGTGACTTAGCAGCAGCAGCAGGGGATAAGAAACAGGAAAAGACACACTGAAGGTCTCAGAGCAGGAAGCAACCAGGAACTTTGGAAGATAGACCGAGGAACCGGCCTTGCTACCAAAGCTGGGGAGGGGGGCTCAGGCAGGGTGTGCACAGGCTCAGATGCTGCAGACGTCTAGGTGAGTGGTAGCTGAGCAGGTTTGATTGTTCTGTCACCTTCGGGAGGACAGTTTCAGTAGAGTTGTAGAGGGAAGCCTGGGGGCATGGTGCTTGAGGAATGGCAGAGAGTGAGGACGTGCAGTCAGCAAGCATAGGATTCTGCTTGGAGCCCTTTGGTGATGCAAGGTTGACGTAGGACACTAGAAGCTTGAGGAAGGAGCAAGGCTGCTGGAGGCTGAAGGGTTTGCAGCAGTAGTAAAGATGGTAAGAACAATAGGAGCATCTAACATCTGTCAGCTGTTTATGGCTTGCCAGGCACTGTATTCTGTGCTGTGTGTGGATGGTCTCAAGTGAAAAAAAGTGAAAGTCGCTCAGTCCTGTCCAGCTGTTTGTGACCCCACCCCATAACTGGCTGTTCAATCCATGGAATTCTCCAGGCCAGAATACTGGAGTGGTAGCCCTTCCCTTCTCCAGGGGATCTTCCCAACCTAGGGATCAAACCCAGGTCTCCTGCATTGCAGGCAGATTCTTTACCAGCTGAGCCACAAGGGAAGCCTGTGGACTATCTCATGTAATCTTCAAAACAGTCCTGTTGAACTAGCTATTATGGTTCTCTTCTTTCTATAGTGGGGAAAAAGTCAATCTCAGAAAGGCTGGGCAACTTGTCCAAGGTCACGTGACTGGTCTGAGATGGATCTGGGGTTGAAAAAATGCAAAAGGCAGGTTCACTGGTTGGAGAGCAGTATTTGAGGAGATGGGAAAAGATGGGATTGAGGGCTCAGAAGAGGTCTTGGCCCTGGGAACAAATGTTCTCTTTGACCATCTCTTCCTCCTCCTCTCTCTCCCTACCTCTCTCTCTTTTCTGTCCCTCCACCTATCTCCCAGACCATCCATTCACCAGTCTGTCTGTCATATGTCCATCATTTCATCTGTCTGTCCATCCATTTTTCTGTTGGCTCATCCATTTGCCTACTCATCAAATGTAGTAAGCACCTCCCTTGTCCCAGCAATTGTATTATTGATGAGTGAAACTAGTTGGGAATGGCAACCCACTCCAGTATTCTTGCCTGGAGAGTTCCATGGACAGAGAAGCCTGGAGGGCTACAGTCCATGGGGTCACAAAAAGTCGGACACGACTGAATGGCTAACACAGCCCACACAGTCCACCTGTAGCTACTTGGAGAGCCCGATACTAACCTGCCGGTCACATGAACCAGCATAAATAGCAGCCTTGGCAGATGTCAGGGAAGGGAGGGGACCTGAACAAGGCCCTGAGGGAGGCTTCCCTGGGGAAGGATGTGTTGGCCCCTGGTTGAAGGGTGAGTGGGAGGGACCTGGGTTCTGAAGGGCAGGAAGGCCACTGTGGACTAGAGTTCAAATGGAAGTCTGACCTGGTGGGACCGGAAAGGGAAGGTTGAAAGAAGGAAACTCCTGAGTGTGGAGCAGGGCGGCGTGAAATGAGACTGGCTTGTGGGAAAGGAGGTCATTGAGGAGTTTTGTTTTTATCTTATGGTTGTTGTTATTCAGTCACTAAGTCGTGTTGACTCTTGCGACCCCTGTAGACTATAGCCGCCCAGGCTCCTGTGTCCATGGGATTTTCTAGGCAAGAGTACTGGAGTGGGTTGAATGGGTTGCCATTTTCTTGTCCAGGGATCTTCCCCATCCAAGGTTCGAACCCGAGTCTCTTACATCTCCTGCAATGGCAGGCGGGTTCTTTACCACTAATACCACCAGGGAGGCCCATCACACCAAGGGCTTTTAAGCTGCATGTATGAGGTGATGCCGTTCCCATTGGAAAGAACAGTCTGGCTGCAGTGGTAGCAACAGAGCTTCTGCTTTAGAGGAACTTGGGGTGCAGTCAAATTGGAAGCTGGAGCTCAGCAACTTGTCCTGAGGCAACATTTCCAAGGCACACATTGTTCACTTTGAACTTGTTGATTCTCAGTCGCTGGAGGTACATGTGGAGGTGGTAGGGGGCTTCCAGTGGAGATTACAGGGGTGCTGAGGTATGAAGCTTCCCAGCTCACTGGAGCTGCCCCAGGACTGCCGTAGGACCAGAGAAGCATACACCGGGAAAAAATTGCAGAGATGTGTGGATGGAGAGAGATTTAGAAGATAAACTGATGAGCTAGGAGGAGGGAAGTGACCTTGGACTTCTAGGAGTGGGGCCTGCACTTGGTCTTCCCTGCCAGTTGAGCAGCCCAGCGGACCTGCATAGTATGTGTGTACAGGGGTCTGGGACCCAGGGAAGGCAGTGACGGCGGGAGAGGCAGCCTGTGGTTGGACTAAGTGCTCAACATGCAGTGAAGTGAATCCACAAGACTAGGGGTTTTAAGCCTGGCCCTCCAAAACCAGGGGTTTCCCTGGTGGCTCAGAGGTAAAGAATCTGCCTGCATCACAGGAGATGCAGGTTCGATCCCTGAGTCAGGAAGATCCCCTGGAGAAGGGCATGGCAACCCACTCCAGTATTCTTGCCAAGAGAATCCCATGGATAGAGGAGCCCACGGATGGAGATCCCATATAGCCCAGGGCTTCTAAAGGCCTGGCTTTGGAGCATGCCCGTGTGCTCAGTCACTCAGTCACATCTGACTGTGAACTGCAGCCCTCCAGGCTCCTCTGTCCATGGGATTCTCTTGGCAAAAATACTGGAGTGGGTTGCCATGCCCTTCTCCAGGGATCTTCCTGACTCAGGGGTCGAACCCATGTCTTCTGCAGTGCAGGCAGATTCTTTACCTCTGAGCCACTGGGGAAAACCCCGGTTTTGGAGGGCCAGGCTTAAAACTCCTAGTCTTGTGGGTTCAGATCACTGCATGTTGAGCACCTAGTCCACCCCCAGGCGGCCTCTCCCGCCGTCACTGCCTTCCCTGGGTCCCAGGTCCCTGTTAGCATTGCTGGTGACTTTGGGCCATGCCCTTGGAGGGTCCATTGCCAGTTCAGGCTCTGTGGGCAGGGGATGAGCTGGTGGAGTTGCCCCAAGGGCAGGCTTGGAAGAGAAAGGAAAGGAACTGGCTTTTTCGGTCTCTTGCCAAAATACACATTGCCTGTCAAGGAGGTTTTGGTGAACTCCAGTAACTGTGCCTAAAATCACAGCCCTGATAACCCTCATGCTCCCTACGGGAAGCCCCCTCCAGAATTAAACAGTTTATTTCTCAAGTGAAGCTTGTCAAGTAAATGAAGGCGTGCTCTCTTAGCCAGCTGGGGCTGCTATGACAAAACACCATAGGCTGGCTGCCTTAAAAACAACAGAAATGCATTGCTCACATCCTGGAGGCTGGTCAAAGGACCATCCAAGGTCAAGAAACCTGCAGACTCAGTGTCTGGTGAGAACCTTCTTCCTGATTCATAGATGGGTCTTCTTCTTCTTTTTTTTAAAGACTTAATTTTTTAGCTCAGTTACATGTTCCTAGCAAAGTTGGAGGAAAGTACAGAAATTTCCCATATAGCCCACACCACCCCCACACATGATAGCCTCTCCCATCATCAGCATCCCCCCACCAGAGTGGTATGTTCGTTACACTGGAGGAACACGCAGTGACCCCACGTGAGCAGCCGGAGCCCACAGTTGGCATTACAGTCACTCCTGGAGTTGTGCACTTTATGTACTGTATGTGTACTGTATAATGATGTGTAACCGTCATTACAGTAGATGGCTGTCCTCCTGCTGGGTCCTCGAGTGGAGGAAGTGGGGAGTGAGCTCTCGGGTCTCTCTCTTAAAAATTTTTCTTTCTTTCTTTTGGTTGCGCCGGGTCTTTGCTGCTGTGAAGTCTTTTCTCTAGTGGCATCAAGCAGGGGCTACTCTCGAGTTGCTGTCAACGGGCTTCGTTGAGAAGCATGGGCTCCCGGCACTGGGCTTCAGTGGTTGTGGTGCACGGGCTTCAGTTGCCCCTGTGGCATATGGAATCTTCCTGGACCAGGGGTCGAACCCATGTCCCCTGCATTGGCAGGTGGGTTCTCAACCACTGGACCACCAGGAAGTCCTCGGGTAATCCTAGTACTGAGCCCTCACGGCTTAATCACCTCCCAGAGTCCCCGTCTCCAAATATCATCACACTTGGGGTTAGATTTCAGTGTAGGGGTTTGGGGAGGACACAGACAGTCAATGGCAAGCACTTTAAGACTTCCTCCTGGTGATTTTTGAGGAACAGTATTCGCAAGCAGTTCTGTTGCCTGTTAAGCGTGGCTCAGTCACCCATTTCCTGCTAACACAATCTGCTTGGCTCCGTCAACAGATGTTTATAGAAAGTAAGTTGTACGTGTCTCACCTGAGAAGGCTCACAATCCTCAGGCATGTTCAAATATTCATTTTAATTAGGCAAATTGATAATTATATTTCCTTGACATGTATCCTAATTAAGACTACTTTCTCCTAGCAAATAATGGTCTTTCTGAAAAGTTTACAACACCTGTTTTGAAGAAATTCTCAAAGGGAGAAATACCAAGATTAAAACATGCCTTCAAAATTACCTGTATTTGTTTTTAGGTCCCAATCAGTTTTTCGAGTTCATTTTATCGCCGGTTATTTCCCCCCTCGGAGTACAGGGATCATCAGTGGTTGACCTAAAAAGATGATTTCCCTGGACATTTTAAGCCTCCACAGCTGTTTCAGAGGCACCAACTGTGTTCACTAATTCTGAATATTTCTTGGTCCCTCCTGGAAACCCTTTCACTTTAAGACAATAAATGAAATTCCTAAAGAATAAACTTACTTCCTCAGGTCTCACCTAAGGAATTCTGTAGAAACAATCAAACTGGAAATGTTGGTTCAGGTCTGAACAGGATCAAAAACATTATGTAAAAAATTCTAACCTATCAATGAAGAAAACAAAATGAATACCTTGAATTATGCCATCCATGTAGGCCAGGCCAGTTCCCTATTTAAGAAGGGTTCCTGTGACTAAAATAGGAGTTTGGATATCTTCCCTCCTCACTTTCATTGTCTGTAAAAATCAGTGCATAAAAAGTTCCGATTAGAACATTTCCAAAAGACAAATGAACTTTTGTTTCTGAATGCCTTGTTTCTTTGCTTTTCTGTTTTTAAATGACTCTGTTGAGGTACCATAACATTCACTCATTTTCAGTTTTACTGGTTTTTAATACATTTTGTGGCGTGGCACAGCATCACAGTTTTAGAACCTCCTCCTCTCCCCAGAAAGGATACTTTGTGTCCATTTTCAGTCTCTTTATGTTTCCATTCCCAGCGCAGTCAGCTACTAATTTACCTCTGTAACTTTGCCTTTTCTGGACATTTCATATAAATGTATCATCTGTGGTCTTTTGTGACTGGCTTCTTTCCCTTAACATAATCTTTTTAGGATTCACCCATGTTGCAGTTTGTATCAGCACTTTGTCCCTTTCTACTGAACAATATTCCAGTGTATGGATTACCACATTTGGTT
The DNA here is from genome assembly GCF_027580195.1 of Bos mutus. Taxonomy (NCBI): domain Eukaryota; kingdom Metazoa; phylum Chordata; class Mammalia; order Artiodactyla; family Bovidae; genus Bos; species Bos mutus. The sequence continues at coordinate 30,512,045 of NC_091641.1, forward strand.
TGTCCACTCACCCATTGGTGAACATTTGGATAATTTTTTGGACACATTCTCCCATTTGGACACTGGCTATCATGAAGAAAGCTGTCACGAACATGCACATAGATTTCTTTTTGTAGGGACATATGTTTCATTTTGGGTCTTCCCTGGTGGCTAAGTGGTAAAGAATCTGCGTGCCAGTGGAAGAGATATGGGTTTGATCCCTGGGTTGGGAAGATCCCCTGGAGGAGGGCATGGCACCCCACTCCAGTATTCTTGCCTAGAGAATCCCATGGACAGAGGAGCCTGGCGGGCTACAGTTCACAGGGTCACAGAGTTGGACATGGCTGAAGTGGCTGAGCACACACGTACGTAAGTAGCTGTGTTTAGCATTTTGAGGAACCACCAAGGTGTTTTCCAAAGCAGCTGACCATTTCCATTCCTAGCAGCAGTGCATGTGGTTCAGATTTCTCCATACCCTCATCCGTACTGGAGACTGTCTGTCCATTTACTTAGAACCCAGCACACGGATGTGAAGTGAAATCTCACTGCGGTTTTGATTTGCATTTTCCTAATGGCTAATGCTGTTGGATATCTTTTCACATCTTATTGGCTGTTTGTAATCTTTGAAGAACTATCTGTTCAGATCCTTTGCCTGCTTTTCAAATGGGGTTATTTCTGTTTCTATTATTAAATTTGTTAGCGTTCTCTCTATGTTCTGACGAGATCGGGCATGTTCAGGGTGGTATGGTCGTAGACTCTGTATGTTCTGCATGCAAGTTGCTTGTCGACTGTATGATTTGCACATTTTTTCTCCCATTCTGTGGCTTGTTTTTTTCACTTTCTTGATGATGTCATTTGTAGCACCCGAGTTTTTAATTCTGAAGTCCCAGTTCAGTTCAGTTCAGTCACTCAGTCGTGTCTGACTCTTTGCAACCCCATGAATCGCAGCACGCCAGGCCTCCCTGTCCATCACCAACTCCTGGAGTTCATCCAGACTCATGTCCATCGAGTCAGTGATGCCATCCAGCCATCTCATCCTCTGTCGTCCCCTTCTCCTCCTGCCCCCAATCCCTCCCAGTATCAGAGACTTTTCCAATGAGTCAACTCTTCGCATGAGGTGGCCAAAGTACTGGAGTTTCAGCTTTAGCATCATTCCTTCCAAAGAAATCCCAGGGCTGATCTCCTTCAGAATGGACTGGTTGGATCTCCTTGCAGTCCAAGGGACTCTCCAGAGTCTTCTCCAACACCACAGTTCAAAAGCATCAATTCTTCGGTGCTCAGCCTTCTTCACAGTCCAACTCTCATATCCATACATGACCACAGGAAAAATCATAGCCTTGACTAGAACTTGTCCTTTTGATGCAATATCTTAGAACTGTAGCCCGTGCACTGCCCCCCCCTCAAGGCTCCTCTGTCCATGGAATTCTCCGGGCAAGAATACTGGGGTGGGTAGCCATTCCCTTCTCCAGGGGATCTTCCTGACCCGGGATCGAACCCCAGATCTCCTGCATTGCAGACAGACTCTTTACTGTGTGAGCCACCAGGGACGCCCAAGAAATCTTTACTTAAACCCAAATTGTGAAGATTTTTACTCTTGTGTTTTGAGAGTATTATAATTTATGCTGTTACGTCTAGGTCTGGTTCCATATTGAGTAAATTTTTATGTATTGGTATGAAGTAAGGGTCTAATTAGAAATTTCCTTTTTTTTTTTTTATTACAGTAGAAGCCTGGTAGTTTGTCAACAAACAGAAAGAATTAGCTAAAGAGGGGAATCTTTAAAGAATTACACATTTTGACATTTCATTTTAATGTAAACTCTAATTATAAATATACATTCATTTACCAGTCTTTTGAGGTCAGGCCAAGGTCATATCTTATGTTAATAGTTTGGATTTATGGATGGGCCTGCAAGGGAGCCTTTCTTGTGTAAACCACACTCATAAGGAATCTTTTCCAGTTTGGGTTTTTCCTCAGTGGAATAGTCAGTTAAAAATCACTTAGCAAGTATTCTGAGTGAAGGATTCTTTTAAGTTTATACTCATCAGATCTTTTACACTTGCCTCCCCAGTACCTAATTCAATTGTATTTTATTTTTTACCAGCTTGCTTTTATTGAGTCTTCCCAAAGCAGCCATCTTTGCTTTATCAGAAGCAACGTTTTTTACATTCATATTTCTCTGATTTTAATTAGACAGTATAAAAATGAGTGCAGGCATGAACAGATCTGAGGGCAACTCCATGAGGGTCAGGGCAGAGCTCTGCAGAGCATGGAGAGGCCACCAGCTCGCCCTGGGCCACGATCAGAGCCTTTGCAGGGGCACGGAGAGTATTGGTGACACCTTCACGTTGGCCTAGTGGATGTCTGTTAAGGGAGTGTGTTCTTCAAGTAGAGGACTCAGCGACGACTTTTTATATTCGTGTAGTATGTGATTTTTAACTTTGTCAAACCCTCCAACTAGCAAGGGGCAGTAATGTGGGGCCAGGGCAAGTGGAGACTGCAGAAGCCCCAGGCCGGCTGCCAGCCACTCTCAGGACCACATATGTTGTGACGTCAGTTCAGTTCAGTTGCTCAGTCATGTCCGACTCTTTGCAACTGCACGGACTGCAGCACACCAGGCCTCCCTGTCCATCACCAACTCCCAGAGTTTACTCAAATTCATGTCCATTGAGTTGGCAATGCCATCCAACTGGATGAGAGGATGCCATCTCATCCTCTGTCATCCCCTTCTCCTCCTGCCCTCTATCTTTCCCAGCATCAGGGTCTTTTCAAATGAGTCAGTTCTTCACATCAGGTGGCCAAAGGATTGGAGTTTCAGCTTCAGCATCAGTCCTTCCAATGAACATTCAGGACTGATTTTCTTTAGGTTGGACTGGTTGGATCTCCTTGCAGTCCAAGGGACCCTCAAGAGTTGTCTTAAACACCACAAAAGCATCAGTTCTTTGGTGCTCAGCCTTCTTTATGGTCCAACTCTCACATCCATACATGACTCCTGGAAAAACCGTAGCCTTGACTAGACGGACCTTTGTTGGCAAAGTAATGTCTGTGTTTTTTAATAATGCCATCTAGGTTGGTCATAACTTTTCTTCCAAAGAGCAAGCGTCTGTTAATTTCATGGCTGCAGTCACCATCTGCAGTGATTTTGGAGTGGCATCAGACCCCCAGGAAATGAGCAAAAGAATGTCCAGACTCCCCCATGTCTCCTTGTTTAAAGAAAAAGAACACTCCTTGTGGAGCTATTGCTGCAGGTCCTCAGCTGGAAGACAGAGGCCAGGTGGTCTCCGGATCTGAGTTAAGGAGCAGCCTGGGTGGCGAGTGCGTCGTGTGTGGATCTGTGTGGGGCACCGTGGCACTTGCTCATCTCAGGTCCAGGGCTGGTAAGCAGGAGCGTTCAGAGGAGCATGCAGCTCTTCTGGCTCCCAGCCCTCTGGGCTCGCCACCGGAACCCAGCAGAGCAGGATGGGGCACCTCATTTATGTCCCCCGACCCCAGCCCCCAACCCGCTCCTTCTCAGGCTCCCCCAGCTGCTCTGTCCCACCGGCAGCCCAGGAGTCACTGTTCTACCTCTGCTTCTACCCCTCTCCGTGTCCCAGCGTCCATAGCCCTCCGGGCACACCTGGGGTCCATCCATCTCTCTGCTTCCAGTCTGTTTCCTGAAGAGCACCCAGAGTCAGATCTTTGAAACAAAACCCAGTTCTGTCAGGCCTGGTCGAGGTTTGTCTCTGTCTCCCTCTTCACTGCTTCTTCATTCTTCAGGCCTGGGCTGGTTCTCCTGTTCTGAGTTAGGTCACCTGCCATTCACCGTCACCCATTCTTTTATGATAATTGTTCAGTTACTCAGCTGTGTCTGACTCTTTGCTACCCCATGGACCGCAGCACGCCAGGCTTCCCTGGCCTTCAGCATCTCACGGAGTTTGCTCAAACTCTTGTCCACTGAGTCAGTGATGCCATCCAACCATCTCATCCTCTGTCATCCCCTTCTCCTCCTGCCTTCAGCCAGTCAGCTCTTTGCATCAGTGAATAGAATTGTGTCTGTACTCCTGTGACTTTGATGTCCTTTCCTGCCCTAGATGATAAATTCCTGGGAGGGCAGGAAGCCCGGGCCTAGGAGGGGGTCTGGCAGCCGTGGACCTTCAGTGGCCTTTCATTATGTGAATAAACAAATGAAAATGAATATAATGCTGCCTGATCAGGCATATGTATCCACTAACCCACCACTTATACACACCATGTTTTCTCTGGACAAAACCAGCAGGAACCCAGATATTGAGCCAGTCAACAGGACCCTTGCAAACCATGCACCCCTGGGTGGTTGGTGCCTTACTCAGAGGCATCCGCTGGGGGTGGTGCTTGTTTCCAGGCAGGGGCCCCTGCCCTGTAGAGCTGCATCTGTCTCAGGGAAGGGTGGCCATCTCTTCCATCCAGGGCCCCCATTTACCCAGCCTCTGTGCGGGACTGCCTCTGCCCAGAGCAAGTGCCTGCTTCCAGTTCTTCCTGAAGTGCTGCCCAGGCCAGCAGTCACTGGCTGTCTTGGCAACGAATCACGGAGAATGGCGCAGAAAAGTCACAGCAAACCTCCACCCAACACAGCCGGGCCCTGAGTGGAGTTCTGCTTCTGAAAATTGACAGGGGTTTGGAAAATGTCCCCGCCCCCACCCCAACTTAGTCATTGTCTAGAACAACATCGGCCAAGTGCACTGATGCTGAGAGCCGCCTGGCTGAGCCCTCCTGGCCTGACTGCCTTCTTACTTCTCTGAAGGGCTGCAGATAAAGATGCTGGCAGGCCCCTCGTCCCCACATGGCAAGTGTGGCAGCCAAGCTGTGACTCAGAGTCTTTTGTGTATCTCTAAAGCTACCTTTGGACATGTGGAGGCCAAGAAAAGAGGTTGGGTAAATTCACTTTGGTACTTAGGAAACGTAATTCAGAGACTCTGGGTTTCGCTGTCTCAATTATTTTGGGGGAGGAGAGGGTCCTGAAGGACATTGCTTTTTAAAAACACAGTTCTCCCCTTTCAAAGCGAACAATTTGGTGGCTTTTAGTCTATGCACAGAGATGCACCACTATCCCCACAGCCAATTTTAGAACCTTTTCCCCACCCTAAAGTAAAACCCCACACCGCTTAGCTGTCACCCCCGTCCTCAGCGCCCCCACCCCACCCCAGGCCCAGGCCGTCACTAATGAAAGACGCTGTTAACTGCGGCATCAGGTTCTGGCAGTCTTCCTGTTGGGACATTTGGTTTGTTAAACCAGAAAGAGTCCCAGAGTGGTGAAGATTATTTTGCTACTGTTGTGTGTGTGTGTGTGTGTGTGTTTAACCACTAAAATGAGATTAGTCCCAGGGGAGATGAGAGGTATCACTGAAGACATTTAGATTGTGATTCACAGTGCCGATCGCTTCTGTGAGGAGCTACAAAAATTTCATTTCGTTGGCACTTGCTCTTTAGCCAAAAAGCTTCCAGGCAGCTATACAGCTACCCATGTTTGCCATTTTATAACCAAAGCAGTATCCACAGTATGCGATGGAAAAGATATTAAGACAAAAGCATGTGCACACATGTGTGCACGTGTGCACACATACACATGCACACCATCAGATATTTTCTGAGCCCTGCTATGTGCTCTGGGGAACAAAGAAATGGGTAAGATTTTGAGGAGTCTGCTAGGACAGAGGTAGGAGTTACCATGAGTAACAATCATGGTTATAGAAGCTCTTACTTGACGACTTACAGTGTGCCAAGTCTGCGTGCTTCACGTATATTAACTCCGTAACTCAGCAACGCTTATAAAGTACATGAGTTACTCTTTCTTTGTTGTTGTTCAGTTGCTAAGCTGTGTCCGACTCTTTGCGACCCCGTGGACTGTAACCTGCCACGCTCCTCTGTCCATGGGGATTCTCCAGGCAAGAACACTCAAGTGGGTTGCCATTTAGTTCTCTAGGGGATCTTCCTGAATCAGGGATCGAACCTGTGTCTCCTGCACGGCAGGTGAATTCTTTACCACTGAGCCACCTGGGAAGCCCTATTCTTACTTTACCGATAAGGAAACTGAGGCCCTGAGAGGTTAGGTACTTGCATCATGTCACAGAGTTGGTAAAGGGGGAAAATGGGATATAATTCTGGCACTCAAGCCTCTGAGTCTGGGCTGTACTGGGACCAGGTTAGGGCTTTGGGAGATCCCAAAGTGGTCCAAGGTCTTGAAGCCTTTCCACAAGCCCATATGTCTGGGTGTGATGGGTCTTATCTTCTGCCCTGTATTCACATTTGCCCCACAGGGTCTGGTGTTCGCTGTGTGCTGTGCCTGGGGTGCATCCCCCTGCCCCCCACCTGACTGTCTCATCCTCAGATCTCATCTTCTGTGTTGTCTCGCTGCTGCGTTCACTGCAGAGCTCTCCCACCCACCAGTTACTCCATGCATGTTCACCCTGCTTCTGCAGTACCGAGGAGCACAGTGTGTGATGAGCTTGGTAGCTGAGCTGTTCCTTGTCTGTCTCGCCACCATTCTGTAAAGTCTTTAGGAATGGGACCTGCAGCCTTGTCCACCATTGAATCCAGGTGACTTGTGGGGCACCTGTCCTCAGAACAGACTGGCTGAACGAGGGGAGCAGGCGGAGCTACATCCACTTGCAAGGGAGGGGAGGCAGCGTATGAGCTGGGCCCAGAAGGACAGATGGCATCCCAGCAGGAAGAGCTGGTAGAAAGGAGCACAGCCCCTGGAGGAAGGGGCAGGAAGGCACTGCGTTCGAGGAGCTGATACAGATCCACATGGTGGGAGCCTTTGGCATGTCTTGTGCAGGGCTCTTCGGTCTCAGCCTTGACATGGGCTGGATCCTTCTTTTTGTGGGGCTGCCCTTGAAATGTGGGATGTTCAGCACCATCCCTGGCCACTGTCCACTGGATGCCAGAAGCACCATCCCCCTCCCAGTGTGATGGATGGAAATCATCCCTGGTTTAGAGCTGCTGGTCTAATGGGAACAGTAATCAGTGCAGCTGGAAGAGTTTCAGGCAATGTTTTAGCTCCAGGTGCCAGCAGGAGCGAGGATCCACTGACATCTTCATTTATCCTTTCACCAAATGTTTACTGAATGCCTCCCGCCTGCCAGGAACCGTGCGACGCGTGCTGACAGTATGCTGGAAAGGGAAAGCAAACGCGGACCGTTTCTCATGGAGATTGGAAGGCGGTGGCCCTTTAGCGAGGGAGTGTGGTGATCAGGGTGAGCATTTTAGGAAGAGTCTGGTGGTGGTGACCGGCTGAGGTGGCGCAGAGCAGGGAGTCCTGCACGGAGCTGTCGTGGTGGAGCTGTCCCCTAGGTGGGAAGGATGAAGCCCTGACCTGCAGGGGCGGCACTGTCAGTAATGCTGAGTTAATTCTCTTTCTAGTCCAGTGGAGAGATGTGGCCCCTGTAGTCCCAATTTATGTATTATTTTGAATCAGTTAACAGGAGTCACAGCATTGAATTCTTAAATATTCTGATAATGCAGTGATGTGTTATACTGATAGGAACCTTGTGAATCAGACCGCCCACTCTCAGACTTTTTCTTTTTTTATAATTTTTCATTTTTGACCATGCTGGGTCTTCACTGCTGCGAGGGCTTTTCTCTAGTTGCAGCTTGTGGGGGCGACTCTGCAGAGGTGGCGTGTGGGCCCCGCTTTGCGGTGGCTTCTCTCGTTGCAGCGCACAGGCTTAGTTGCTCTGCCGCGTGTGGGATCTTCCCTTAACCAGGGATGGAAACTGTGACCCCTGCCTTGGCAGACAGATTCTCAACCACTGGCCCACCAGGGAAGTCCAAGCTCTCAGATGTTTTAACCACTGTCTTGTGATTTTAACTCTGTCTTCCAAAAGTCACACTACATTTAGAATAGGAGACTTTCATTTATAAAAAGAAAATTCAGGGGACTTCCCTGGTGGCCCAGAGGCTAAGACTCCACACTCCCAGTGCAGGGGGCCTGGATTCAATCCCTGGTCAGAGAACTAGATCCCAGATGCTGGAACTGAGAGTTCACAGATCACAAATAAAAGACTCTGCATGCCACCACTAAGAGCAGCCAGATAAACAAACGGAAAAAAAGAAAGTAAATTTAGAAAGCTATCTGTCATTGTATTCCATCTTGAATTATTTGGGGTTGCCTATAAAATAGCAGGTTTAACACACCATGAAAACATAAATTATTAGAGTATCAGGTATTAGTGACATGACTGATTCCTGTAGGCCTTTTCCTAGTTGGATGATTCATTTGCTTTTGGGGGTGCGTTTATTATGGTTACTAATTGATTAACTGGTAAGAATGAAAAGATCAATAAAATTTCTAGTTCTTGGTATGTATATTAAAAGGACAGCTTTCATTAACAATTGACAAATATGCCCCAAAAGTGTAATAAAAACGAGAGGAACTATATTGGCAGAGACAAATCCAAGAAGACATTTAGTTCGTGATACTGATGTGCAAAATGTAAAGAAGGACTGCATTTTGAATCCCTGTCTTTCAGTCAGGATACTGGCACATAAACAGAATCTCATAGGAAGGAAGGATTCTTGGCAGGGAATTGTGTGAATTTTAAAAGGTGTTTAAGATTCTTTGTGTAGAGTCTCTTTGCACTTAATAATGCTCAAAGGAGACTTGCAGGCCTTTTCTGACCATGCTTTAATACCACCCAGAATCATTTTTATCCCTTGACTTTGAAAAAAACTGCTTCTATGGCAGCCTCTGTCTATTAGCAGAAATTTGTAATTGGCCAAATATTGTTACTCTGTATACAATGGATGAATCAAGTCTGATGGATTAACCAGGTTCCTCTCTAAGGTGTGTTTATCCTTTAAGAAGTATTTTTAAATCAATTTTAAAATTTGATGTAGGTTCTGGTAACATTCTAAATTATGGCAGTTTATCTTGGTAGCTTGGAGCTTGTCTGTTTCTGGCTTGTCATTTGAGCAGAGCTCAGCACTCCTAGCCGGATGAGTCTTCTCTGTAATTTTACCATTGTGATCACCTGCCCTGAAGTCAAGGCTCTGTGGCATAGTCAGTCTGGTTCTGCCCCTCACCCTTTGTTAGTCTCGAGCAAGTTATTTACCCTTGACCTCGTGAGCCTCCTCTTCTGTACCTCTAAGCAAAATGAAAGGGTTACCATAAATAAGGGCTTCTCATCCCACATGGCTTCAGGGAGCAGGTGGTGAATGGGGCCAGTTGTGGACCGTGGTAAATTCCAGAGCTTTTACCCCAGTAAAGGGGCAGTTACTATTCTCAGTACCTGCCATTCATTGGCACAGCCCATTTGGGCCTGTTGTGGCCAGATTTTCTATGAGATTCCAAGAAGCCAGGTGTATGTATGAAACTCATGCACTTAAACCGCTGGCAGCAAATTCAGAATTTTATAAAGACTGCATGGGCCAAACAGAATACATCTGCTAGGCAGATCACATCCAGAGACCTGGAGTGTGTTATCTCTAGGGGGGATAACCAGTTAGCATCCTACAAAAGAAAGAAGGCCTGGGCCCCGGCCTGTGACCCTGAATCAGCCCTCTACTGTTGGCAGGGTCTGTGTGCTTCGCAGCTTCCTGGGGAAGAGCTCCCGGCCTTGCCAGCATTGGCTTTGTGTACTGCCTTCTAATTCACCAAGATGTGCCATTTAAAGGAAACTCTTTGGAGACAAAAATGTCTTTATGGAGGTTGGCAGCTTGCAGGCAGCCCAGGGAACATTGCATCTTTTTCATGCATGGCTCTCTCCTCTTCAGGCCAGCCCGGAGATTCTGAACAGTAGAAGCCACTGCTCATCAACTGTGTAACCGTGAACTTGAGCCATGATTAAGCTCTCTAGACAGGCCTCAGTATTCCCCACTTGGTTAAATGAGAAGGATGCTTGAAGTAACTCCCTTGAGAATCCCTCCAGCACAATTTCCAGTTCTTTAGGGGGGAAAGGTGGGCTTGTAGGAGATAAGCCTTCAGCCTTCATAGGATGTTGTTATTTTAGTCACTGAGTTGTGTCGGACTCTTGTGACCCCATGGACTGTAGCGTGCCAGGATCCTCTGTCCTTGGGATTTCCCAGGCAAGAAGACTGGAGTGGGTTGCCATTTCCTCCTCCAGGGGATCTTCCTGATCCAGGGATTGAACCCGAGTGTCCAGTGGCTCCTGCATTGGAGGCAGATTCTTTACCACTGAGCCACCTGGGAAGCCCTTGTTACATAGCAGTAGATAGCTAATATACCATCTCTTTGAATTCGTTTAAAAAATTAATATTGAGGCGACTTCCCTGGTAGTCCAGTAGCTAAGATTCTGCTCCCCATGCAGGGGGCCTGGGTTCAATCCCTAATCAGGGAACTAGATCCCACATGCGGCAACTAAAGATCTCAAGTGCTGCTATGAAGATTGAAGGTCCCGCATGTCATGGCTAAGACCTGGCACAGCCAAATAAATAATCATAAATATTAAAAAAAGTTAATATTGAAAAATTATATTCACTGTAGACATTCATGTGTATGTGCTGAGTCCCTTCAGTCACGTCTGACTTTTTGTGACCCCATGGATCCCTGCCAGGCTCCTCTGTCCATGGGATTCTCCAGGCAAGAATACTGGAGTGTGTGCTGTGCCCTCCTCCGGGGGATCTTCCTGACCCAGGGACTGAACCCATGTCTCTTAAGCCTCCTGCGTTGGTAGAAGATTCTTTACCTCCAGCGCCACCTGGGAAGTGTGTAGACATTCATGGCAGATATAAGTGTTTTAGTTAAATGAATGTATGCATTACTGTGTCTTAACACTAAGAACTGTATAGGCCTTATTCAGAGGTTTGTGTCAGATGTTTCAAAAGATTACAGCCTTGTTTTGATACCATCAGGGTCAGAAATGAGATCTTAATCAACTCATTTTATTCTTTAATCCATTCATTCTAAAGTACTTAGTTTATCTCAAAGTTTGGTCTTACCATAGTCATCAATTAGAGTTCCCGGCTGCATACTTGCATCAAATTTGGGCAAAGAAAGTACCCTGTCTGTTGTGCTTTTAAAAACACACATGTGTGTAGCACACACACAGTTCTAATGGGTGTTTTCATTGTTTGCATTGATGTGTGAAAGTCTGAAGTGTCAGATCACACTAATTAGTAATGAATTCCCCAATTAAGTTCTTACCTTGAATCTTGGAATTCTTATAAGTAAGTAAGTAAAGTTGCTCAGTTGTGTCCGACTCTTTGCAACCCCATGGACTGTAGCCTACCAGGCTCCTCTGTTCATGGGATTTTCCAGGCAAGAGTACTGGAGTGGGTTGCCATTTCCTTCTCCAGGGGATCTTCCCAACCCAGGGATCAAACCCAGGTCTCCAGCATTGCAGACAGATGCTTTACCGTCTGAGCCACCAGGGAAGCCCAGAATTCTTATAAGGAATATTGAATTGGTTTTGAAAGGTGATTTAAAGGAAGAAATGATTAGATAGTAATAGATAAGATGGAGAAATGTTTAGGACCAAGTACCTGAGCTGGTATAAGATGGCATCACCAACTCAACGGACATGAATTTGAGCAGACTCCAGGAGGAAGTGGTGGACAGAGGAGCCTGGAGCGCTGCAGTCCACGGGGTCACAAAGAGTCAGACGTGACTAATCGAGTGAACAAGAACAACCTGAGCTGGACATAAGCAGGACATCAGAATGAATAGGAAAATATGCAAAACAAAACCCGTACCCACTAACAGCAACAACAGAATCCCTCCAAGACATTATTTCAATTTAGGGAAACTATTTCTGTCTGTCTGTTTGATATAAAACACATTCAAGCGGTTCCTTGGTTAGTTGCACACAAGTGCTTTTCACAGTTGGATCTGCATAAAATCGGGGGTTTGTTAAAGCGCGGAGTCTAGGTCTGGGGTGGCAGGCTTTCCCACCTGGTGGGATGGTGATGTTGCCGGTCCCTGGACCAGGCCTTGAGGACTGAGGTGGAGGCTGAGCCCCGCCCCCTGTGCCCAAGCGCAGCCTGCACCTCCTAGCTGCTGTCTGCTTATCCTCACCTTCTCCCTCAGGCTCCACTTCCAGGTATTTCTGCTCCTTCATTTGGGTTGTCAGGCGTTTACCAGGCTGTCTCACACTTAGGCTCTTTCGGACTAGGAAAATTTTTTAAAATGAAGTTTTGTTTTTTTTTTTAATTTTATGTATTTATTTTGGGCCTTTGGTGCTGCACGTGGGCGTTCTCTAGTTGCAGTGAACCGGCTTCTCATTGTGGAGGTTTTCTCTTGTTGCAGAGCACGTTTAGGCTCTTTCGGACTAGGAAAATTTTTAAAAATGAAGTGTGTGTGTGTGTGTTTTATTTTATTTATTTTGGGCCTTTGGTGCTGCACGTGGGCTTTCTCTAGTTGCAGTCAACCGGCTTCTCACTGTGGAGGTTTCTCTTGTTGCAGAATAGCAGGTTTGTCTTGTTGAAACAAGTTTCTCTTGTTTCTCTAGTTGCAGTCAACCGGCTTCTCACTGTGGAGGTTTCTCTTGTTGGCTCTGGGACACACGGGCTTCAGTAGTGCTGGCACTTGGGCTTAGTTGCCTCAAGGCCTGTGGGATCTTCCTGGGCCAGGGATCAAACCCCTGTCTCCTGCATTGGCAGGTGGATTCTTAACAACTGGAACACCAGGAAAGCCTCCCATAAACGTTTTTTAAATGCCCCGATTGTGTATCAGGGAGCTTTAGGGATAGACCTCACTGTATCCAGACTTCGACCATTTCAGCTGGCAGAACAGTGCTTTCCAGGATTCTAAAGAGAGAAGCTGGTCCGTTCTGGGTGTGTGTTGGGTTGGGGGGCAGACATTTGCTCTGCCCTGGAAGGGAGGCATTGTAAGCTTTCCCAGGCTCTTGTAGGTGTCAGTCAACTAATACCTAAGCCCTGTCCTGGGGGTAACTCTTGACTTTGGTGAAATAACTTAATGCAGATGTTAAGAATTCGCTTTCCTAATATAAAAATCTGCCCTTCTGAGGGGGCAGGGAAGGTATAAGTTTACAAAAGCTTCCTCCATCTAGTACTAAGCCTTACCAGCCTCAGTTCAGTTCAGACCTGCCTCTTGAAAAATCTGTATGCAGGTCAGGAAGCAACAGTTAGAACTGGACATGGAACAACAGACTGGTTCCAAATAGGAAAAGAAGTACGTACGTCAAGGCCGTATATTGTCACCCTGCTTATTTAACTTATATGCAGAGTACATCATGAGAAACGCTGGGCTGGAAGAAGCACAAGCTGGAATCAAGATTGCCAGGAAAAATATCAATAACCTCCGATATGCAGATGACACCACCCTTATGGCAGAAAGTGAAGAGGAACTAAAAAGCCTCTTGATGAAGGTGAAAGAGGAGAGTGAAAAAGTCGGCTTAAAGCTCAGCATTCAGAAGACAAAGATCATGGCATCCGGTCCCATCACTTCATGGGAAATAGATGGGGAAACAGTGGAAACAGTGTCAGACTTTATTTTTCTGGGCTCCAAAATCACTGCAGATGGTGACTGCAGCCATGAAATTAAAAGACGCTTACTCCTTGGAAGGAAAGTTATGACCAACCTAGGTAGCATATTCAAAAGCAGAGACATTACCAGCCTCAAGTATCTTTAATTCAGCCTTGATTAAAATCGAGACCAAAGACCACACAGACTTCTGTGGCAGGAACTTTAAGAGGCTCCAGGTGCTTCTGAGAACGCAGAGCCCTGAATCAACGGATTGCCTTTATGAGAAGGATAAGGTAGATGGAACAGTGACATGTGAGCTTTCCTTTATTTTAGATCAAATCTGTTTATTTCGCACCTTGTCATCATAAATTTGAGATTCTAAGCTTTTACTAAGTAAACGAGTAACAATGAAAGATTTAATACCTCCAAAGACTACTGACTTTCCAGGACTATGACTATTTGTCATAGAAAACTATGTTTGTTAAAATGTTACTGTAGAAAACTGTTTATAAATTTTATTTGTTGTAGCAGATTGATTTATGCCCCAACCTTCAGATGAGGATCATCCCCCTCCCTGTTTAATTTATCCAGTTTAAACCACTTTGCAAACTGCCTCAGAAACAGGAAAAGCAGTGAAAAGCATTCATCAGCACAAAAAGGTTACCATTTAAGTAGAATGAATGAACAGTGCCAACAATGAACTTTAAAACACAAGTCAAAATCTCAGTTTTTTTCAGGACACCAACCTTCAACTTGTGAAGAAGTGTTGCTGACTCCTTCCTGGCCCTCTACATCTGATCTGTGTAACAGATATTTTTTAAATGAATTTTATTATTTTTCTTATTGGCTGCACTGGGTCTTCGTCGCTGCTCTCGGGCCTTCTTTAGATACGGCGAATGGGTGCTTCTCTCTGTTGTGGTGCACAGACTTCTCATTGTGGTGGCTTCTTTTGTTGCAGAGCTCTAGGGTGCACAGGCTTCAGGGGTTGCAGCACGTGGGCTCAGTAGTTCCGGTTCCCAGACTCTACAGCACAGGCTCAGTAGCTGTGGCAAACGGGCTTAGTTGCTCTGTGGCATGTGGCATCTTCCCAGACCAGGGATCCCCTGCCTTGGCAGGTGGATTCTTAACCACTGGACCACCAGGGAAGTCCTGATGTATGTTAACAAGTTACCCCAGGAACTTGGCAGTTTGAGGCAGCTGAGTCACATTATCTCGCATTTCCCATCAGAAATCTGGGTGCAACCTAGCTGTGTCCTTCTGCTGCAGGGTCTCAGGAGGGCTCTGTCAAGTGTCACCTGGGGTGTGGTCTCATCCAGAAGCTCGCCAGGGCGAGTCCTCTTCCAGAGGCACCCGCGTGCCCGTGGTGAGTTTCCGTTCCTTTCAGGTTGCTGCATGGGGAGGGCTCGGGTCTTCACAGGGTGTTGGCCAGAGACCTCCCTCGGTCTCTTGCTACATTTGGGCTACTCATCTTGGGAGCCTTTTCCCTTCAGGACATGCGCTCCAAGAGAGAGTGAGGGAGAGCAAGCAAGATGGAAGGCAGGGTCTTTTGTTTTGTTTTTGCTTAATCTCTCTCCTTTTCAGAACCGCTACACTGAGGTGTGAAGACATATGAAAAGCTGTACATATTCAGTGTGTCCAGCTCAGAGAGTGGGGGATAACTTTACACCTGTGAAACCATCACTCCCATAGACATCTGTCATAAACGTGCATCTCCTCCTGAAGTTTCTTCCTGCCCACCTTATTTTGTTGTTTTTGTTATTGTGTGTGTGTGATGATAACACATAAGATCTACCTTCTTAGCAACTTTTAAGTCTCTAATACAGTATTGCTAGCTGTAGGCACCAACCTGTATAGAAGATAGAACTTACTTATCTTGGATAACTGAAACTTTGTTGTTGTTTGGTCACTAAGTCATGTCTGTGTCTTTGCGACCCCACGAACTGCAGCACGCCAGGCTTCCCTGTCTTTCACTATCTCCTGGAGTTTGCTCAAACACATGGCCACTGAGTCAGAGATGCTGCCCCCTTTCCTGTTGCCTTCAGTCTTTCCCAGCATCAGGGTCTTTTCCAGTGAATAAGCTCTTTGCATCAGGTGGCCAAAATATTGGAGCGTATCACCACCCTGTTTTCCTCACCCCCATCCCCAGCCCCTGGAAGCCACCACCCTGCTCTCTGCTTCTATGAACTTGACTATTTTGGATTCCACATACAAGTGAGATCATGCAGGGTTTGTCTTTCTGTGTCTGGCTTCTTGCATTTAGCTTGGTGTCCTCCAGGTCCATCTATATTGTCCCAAATGGCAATATAAGGGCTGAATAATATTCCCCTGTGTGTAAACACATTTTCTTTGTCCATCAAGGAGCACTGAGGTTGTTTTCACAGCATACCCAGGATATGCATAGTCTCTGGAGGCTCATCCCGTAACTGTATTCTGCTTATTAGAGGCAAGTTGCTAAGCAGGTCCAAGTCCAGCCCACAGTCAAGGGGAGGAGATCACACGGGATGTGAATATCAGGACTCGGGTCTTTGGGAGCATTCTGGATTCTTCTGCCACGAGTAGTAAGGGCTCAATGAATGTGAGTCAAATTTGTGGTAGTGCTGAGCTGCTGTCCTTGGCAATGGGATGCACGCAACAGGGTTTCATAGTCCTTGTTCAGACTGAATTCGGGTCAGTGGTGATTTGACTGAACAGCTAGGATTCTGAGCTGTAGGTCAGGAACCGGCAGATTAGCACACATATACAATTTGTTCTGGCCAAGTATGTATAGGTAGTTTTGTTTGTTTACATGCTTGTCTTAAGCTCTGGAAAAGGAGGAAGAAAAGGAAGGGAGACCTAAAGCCTGAGATCCACTCTTGAGATGATAGTAAGCTAGTCATGGTGGGTGGGAAGGTGACCGTGGAATTTTAAAAGCTTGTGTGCGACATCTGGATCTCAGCTTAAATGACACCACTTCTCAGTGCATCCAATTTAAATTAGCTATTGTGTGCTGTGCTAAGTCAGTTCAGTCATGTCCAACTCTTTGCGACCCTGTGGACTGTAGCCCACCAGGTTCCTCTGTCCATGGGATTTCCCAGGCAAGAATGCTGGAGTGGGTTGCCATGCCCTTCCCTAGGGGATCTTCCCAACCCAGGGATCAAACTCTTATCCCTTACATCTCCTGCATTGGCAGGTGGGTTCTTTGCCACTTGCGCCACCTTCCCCCTTAATCCTCAGCAGAGCCCTTGGCACCCTCCGGCTACCCTCTCCGTGTATGTCCTTATCTGCTGCCTCTCCTCATGAGAACTAAGCTCGAGAGAGCCGGGACCTCACCTCTCTTGGTCCTCTCGTGTGTCAGCACGTCACACAGGGCCTGGCAAACAGTGGGCTTTCAGTAAATGTTGAGTAAACGAGTGAGATGAACACAGAGATGTGAAATGATGCCAGGGGGCTTTCTGCAAATTCTAGTATCCTCTTAACTTCCAGAGCAAATGCCGTTTATGCAGCTCACCTGCAAAATACAGTCATTTGTTCAAAAGAAGACAGTCTCAAGGTCACAGGGTAGTTCTGTCCCTGCAGCTGATGGATGGTGGCCGTCAAGCAGGTCGTGTCACCGTTCTGGGCAGAGGATAAAATCTGGGGGGTTGAGTGAGTAAATGTGTTCAGGCTGCTCTGTCCCCAGAGCCCATTTGGGCAGAGGAGGCTATGTGTTTTCAACATTGGTCTGCCACATGTGATTTTGTTTGAAGGAAGGATTCTGTGGCCAAAGAGAAGTTTGAAATCACAGTTTGAAACCTCTGTGCCCACTGATGGGCATTCTAGCTCTGCAGATGAAGACACTGCTGGCAGATTAGGATAGAGGCCTGTGGCCCCCAAGGCTTTGGCAAAACCAGTAGGCAGGGCAGTCTGGTAACTTACCTTCAGGTGATATAAGTGCTTTCCAAGAATATAAAGGATGAAAGATTCTGGTTCCCCGACCCTGACCCACAGCCTCACACCTCACCAATGCCCACATCACGCTGCCTTGGAAGTGTTAGCGTCTTTTTTTTCCCCCCACATTGACTCAGATTTCATTTTTGGCATTGCCTTTCCAACCAGATAGCCAGAGCTTCTGAACTCCAAGTTTTGTAATTAAATTTCTGTCACATCCCTTGAAACAGCGCAGATTGTGCCATTAAAAGATTTGACAGCACTTCACCTAGTCATTTAAACATAATACTTCTGGCAACTTTCAATTTGCAGTATTTTAAATTCTAATTAAAAAACTATTGAACATTAATATGCTCTAAACCTCTGTGATACCTCTGTGCTCCATCTTGGCCATCTAGTTTTTAAAGAAACAGCTTGGTTGCGTGACTGTTAACAGCCCACGTGGTTTTTTTTTTATCCTCCCAGCTTTTGGGAATCACCGGGTCCCAGGCATAATTAGTATAAATCAAAATCCTCTAGCTGATGACAGGAAAATGGTATGTTTGGACAGCAGCTTATTAAAATGACCTACTTAATTTAAGAAAAATATTGTATCCACTCGCATGATAACCTGGATGCTTTCCCTGACAGATTTTATAATATTTCTTCTCTCCTTTTCTTTCTTTTTCTTTTTAAGAAAAGGAAAGGGAATGGAAAGGCCCATTCTACTTCATCCAAGGTGCAGACCCCCAGTTTGGACTGATGAAGGCCTGGGCCACTGGGGACTGTGACAACGGTGGTGATGAGTGGGAACAGGAGATCCGTCTGGCTGAGCAAGCAGTCCAGGCCATCAACAAACTGAACCCCAAGCCCAAATTCTTTGTTCTTTGCGGGGACCTCGTCCACGCCATGCCAGGTAAGACTCGGGCTGTTGCTGTGATCTTATCTCCTTCCCGAAAAAAAAAAAAAAAAAAAAAAGATCTCTCTTAAAAAGACATTTCTGCTCAGTAACGGCTCATTCCTTTCTCTTCACAGTGGTTGCAAGATCGTCAAATATCAGAAAATACACACTCATTTTAGTTTTAGAATATGGCAAGGTTAATCACAGTAATAAGGCAGAGCCCACGGTTCTGATTACCTGTGCTTCCTATCTGATTATCTGTGCTTCCTATGAAAATGGAACAGATTCCCATGTGTCACCTTTCTTCACTTATAGGAGACAAACTTGAATTGCTTTCGGATCCCACATCCATAAACATAATCTTCTCCTTTCGTTTCCCTCCTTCTTATGCTTTTATTTCTCCTGTCTTTGTTCATGCTTTTTCAGTTTCAAATGACAAGCTAACTTGAACTGGATTAATTTTTTTTTAAGTTTGTATTACCTTGCATGTGTGCTAAGTTGCTTCCGTCGTGTCCAACTCTTTGCAGCGCTATAGACTGGAGCCTACCAGGCTCCTCTGTCCATGGGATTCTCCAGGCAAGAATACTGGAGTGGGTTGCCTCGCCCTTCTCCAGGGGATTGTTACTTTCTGGTACTGTAAAGTCCAGGAGCAAATTTGGGCTTCAGGAATGGCTGGATCCAGGGGCTCAGAAGTTGCTATCAGGACTCCATCTCTTCCTTACTCAGCCCTGCCTTCCTCTGAGTTGAATTCATTCTCCTGCAGGCACTCTCTAGATAGTGGTTCCTGGGAGCTCTAGATTTATGTCCTTCTAACTGAAACCACAACAGAAAGAAAGTGTCTTGTTCTTGATGGCCCAGTCAAAGTTCCAGACCAATGTCCGTCTAGTTCACACAGCCCCATGAAGCCAGGGTATGGGAGCAACTCCATGGCAGCCAGGTGGTCAGAACAGGATGGTTCCCTTCAAGAAAAAGTGAGATGCTAGGAATAAGAACATAACAGATGCCTTCTAGAACTCTCCTCCTTTTTAAATTTCCCTTTCCTACTCTGACATCATTCTCTCCAGGCAAGGAGAAAACCCAGTGAGTAGGTATAAATAAGCAAGCGGAAACCACCCCTGCTCGTCTGGGAGGCAGAGCAGGCACCTCCGATCACTCTCATCTTTGTCCTGGTCTCTGTTTACTGAGCAGAGTTGACCCAAACACCATTGCAGAAAATGCTGCGGCTGCTGTGGGTGTTTGTTTTTGGCTAATGTTACCTTGTAAACCCAGAGTCTTTGAGTATTGCTATGATTTATTTATTTATTTTTATCATTTTCTTTTTGGTCACACCATGCAGCATGTGGGATCTTATTTCCCTGGCCAGGGATTAAACTTGTGCCGCCTGCAGTGAAAACACAGAGTCGCAACCACTGGACCTCCAGGGAAGTCCCCAAGTCTTGCTGTGACATCTAGTGCCTTTAGAAGCCAAGGTCGTCTATAGCAAGCCCGGGTGCATTCATTCCTCCCCTCCAGGGCTCTCTTGTCCGGCAGCCTACCTATCCAGAACAACCCAGGGTGAACGTGTGAGGCTGGAAGAGAGGCTGCCCAGAATCACTCTCCCTGAAGTCCAGGGAGTGTGGCCAGCAGGGAGAACCCTCAGACCTTCCCACATTCTCCATTGGCTCCTGTTTTACACAAAGTCACGATTGTGGACATACTCGTGTCCTTGACTCCCCCTGGGAGACCCAGTGATGTCACCCCTGGAGAAGCAGCCTGTCCTCTTTGTTGTTGCTGTTTGGTGGCTAAGTTGTGTCCAACTCTTTGCAACCCCATGAACTGTACTGCGCCAGACTCCTCTGTCCTCCACTATCTCCCGGAGTTTTCTCAGACTCATGTCCATGGAGTTGGTGATGCTCTCTTAGCATCTCATACTCTATTGTCCCCTTCTGTTGCCTTCAGTCTTTCCCAGCATCAGGGTCTTTTCCAGTGCATCAGCTCTTCACATCAGGTGGCCAAAGGATTGGAAAAGCTTCAGCATCAGTCCTTCCAATGAATATTCAGGACTGATCTCCTTTAGGATGAACTGGTTGGATCTCCTTGCAGTCTAAGGGACTCACAAGAGTCTTCTCCAACACCACAGTTCAAAAGCATCTATTCTTCAGCGCTCAGCCTTTCTTATGGGCCAACTCTCACATCCGTACATGACTACTGGAAAAACCATAGCTTTGACCATACAGACCTCTGTCGAGGGTGATGTCTTTGCTTTTTAATATGCTGTCTAGGTTTGTCATAGCTTTCCTTCTGAGGAGCAAGCGTCTTTTAACTTCATGGCTACAGTCACTGGGTGGAAAAGGGGGATGACAAGACGCTGGATCAAGGCCTGCATTAGGGCTCATGTGGCCACGTCTGTGGAGATGCCGGCTCCACATCTGCCCCTGATTCGCTGGGGACACTTGGCCAGACCCCTTGCCTTATTGTTTTTAAACCTTATTTTAGTTGTTGTTTCTGGCTGCACTGGGTCTTCGTTGCTGCACTCAGGCTTTCTCTGCTTGCCCTGAGCAGGGGCTAATCTCTAGTTACAGTGTGCAGGTTTCTCTTTTTGCAGAGTGTGGGCTCTAGGCACGCAGGCTCAGGAGTTGTGGCACATGGGCTTTGTTGTCCTCAGGCATGTGGGATCTTCCCAGACCAGGGATCAAATCTGTGTGCCCTGTGTTGGCAGGAGGATTCTTAACCACTGGACCACCAGGGAAGTCCCCTGCTCACCTCCTTAGAGCCTCAGTTTCTGAATCCAGAACTCATTGATGGCAGTTAAAATCTAAAACCTCAATAGTCTGGGGCAACCTAGCACAGGGCAGAGACTCTCTACCTCTGTGCATGCGAGCATCTCAGCAGCTTGGCACAGAAATGCGTTTTCAGGATAGTGCTGAGTTTTGTAGAGAGGTAAAATTCTTAGCTGCCAATGAACTTGACCACCCTTGGTGACTCTTGGCTGAGGGTTCCCCTGTGCTGAGATTGTATGGGTCCAAAGTGACCACAGAGCACCCCAGTTTCAAAAGGAATTAGAAATCACAGCAGGACTCAAGAGTCTTAGTGTACAAGGTAAATGCCACTTCCAAATGGTCTGATTTGCAGTCAGCTGGTTTGTCTGGACCCGTCTGGCCCGATACATGGTGTAGCATCAGCTCGAGCTCTCAGTCCGGACCACACAGTGAGGCAACTTCTGCTTTTATTGGACACTTGAAACAGATTCCAAATTTACTGCTTTTCTGTCCAGTGGTTTTTTTTTTTTTCTTTGAAAATAGAATATTATGAGACTCACTGGGATTATATAACATGTTCTTGTGGATGTTTACCGACTTTTCTGAATTATGTTAATGTATTCAGTCTTTTCAAAATAAGGTTTAAAATAAAAGCATTCTATGTGATTACATTGCTTTTTAAATAAAGTGTACTGAGCATAAGTAAATGTAAAGATGGAATTTTTATGGTCAACCCTACCAGTTGGTCAGAAGACCTCGAAAATATAACCTGGCAAACTTCTGAGAACTGGTTTTATATTCAGTGTGACCCGAGGAGAATTCGTGTCTGTTTTGAAGATTTGGACTATTCTGTGGAATGGTAACTGAGCCAGTGAAAGGACTGTAACTGTTCTGAATATTGTGGTCTGAGGCTTAAACAGAACGTTTTTGAAACTCATTACCATTTTTTTGCATTTAATTGCATTTTTTAATATGCAGTTGGTGGCTTCCCCCTCATTTAGCTCGTACACAGGGGCAGACACTAGAAAAGTAATTATTTGCTTTGACCGCTTAGCACCATTGTTAATTATCAAATGCATATATTAATAGGCAAATAAAATCAGAGAACATACTTTTAAATCGACCATAAATATTATCTTGGGCCAAGTAGTTTTAAGTTCAAGTCAGAGAAAAAAAACTTTACAAGTAATGCTTTTTCTAATGGAAGTCCCAGTATGTTTTTTCATTCTAAATATCCATCATAATATCCACTCATCTGCAAACATTTATTGTCTGCAAACTAAGTGCCAGTTTATAGCCCTAGACACTGTGGATGCAATAGTTAGAAATGAGAGACCAGCCCTTCCAAAGAGCTTGGAGTCTAGCAAGGAAAGTGCAGAACCCAGGATGGTTAAGAGGTACTATTGGTGCCAAGACCTGCAGGAAAAAGCCTAAGAAAGTCAGGACGAAGCCTATTTAGTTTTGAAATACGTTTTCATTCTGCTGGCATCTTTTAGGTTATCTTGGTATTTTTCTTATTTTATAAAGCTTCTCTGTGGGATAAACCACATTATAAGTAGCAAATGAAGACCTGTACCAATATTGAGACCATTGATTTTTCAGTCCTTCACTTTTGAGCCCAGGGTGACTTTCTTTGGCCCTCCTGACGTGGAGGCATCGACCTGCTGATGCCGTCCCCAGGAGCCTTGTTAGGTTTCAGCAGTTACTGTGAGAAGCCGACAAATGGGGTTGTGATGATACCATTAGAGCACAGGAGAGTCCCTCCAGCCTTTGGAACCACTTGTTATTAACACACGTGTCTGTCCCTGTTTGGTAACAAGGGCTCTAACCAAAGAAACAGATAATGGGGAGGAATTCTTCCCTCAGTACAAAGTCTCCTTGAAGAGTTCTTTGTTTACTGACCTTCACAGGGGCATCTGTTACGTGGTATCTCTTCAATTGATTCAGCCTCTGAAGTCTTCTGTTACATTTTTATGAAATGAGGCAAGCCTGTGTTGTTGTTGTTGTCAGCTGCTCTGCTGCTGCTGCGTCGCTTCAATCGTGTCCGACTCTGTGTGACCCCAGAGACGGCAGCCCACCAGACTCCCCCATCCCTGGGATTCTCCAGGCAAGAACACTGGAGTGGGTTGCCATTGCCTTCTCCAATGCATGAAAGTGAAAAGTGAAAATGAAGTCGCTCAGTCGTGTCCGACTCCTAGCGACCCCGTGGACTGCAGCCTACCAAGCTCCTCCATCCATGGGATTTTCCAGGCAAGAGTACTGGAGTGGGGTGCCATCGCCTTCTCAGTTGCTCAGTCATGTCTGACTCTTTGCCACCCCGTGGACTACAGCACACCAGGCTTCCTTGTCCTTCAGCATCTCCCGGAGTTTGCTCAAACACGTACCCTTTGAGTCAGTGATGCCATCCAACTATCTCGTCTTCTGTCATCCCCTTCTCCTCCTGCTTTCAATCTTTCTCAGCATCAGGGTGTTTTCTAATGAGTTGGGTCTTCACATCATGTGGCCAAAGTATTGAAGCTTCGGCTTCAGCATCAGTCCTACCAATGAATATTCAGGACTGATTTCCTTTAGGATTTGACTAATTTGATCTTGTTGAAGTTCAGGTGACTCCAAAGAGTCTTCTCCAACACCACAGTTCAAAAGCATCAATTCTTCGGTGCTCAGGTTTCTTTATGGTCCAACTCTCACATCCGTACATGACTACTGGAAAAACCAGTGCTTTGCCTGTACAGACCTTTGCTGGAAAAGTCATGTCTCTGCTTTTTAATACGCTGTTTAGGTTTATCATAGCTTTTCTTCCAAGGAGCAAGTGTCTTTTAATATTGTGGTTGCAGTCACCATCTGCAGTGATTTGGGAGCCCAAGAAAATAAAGTCTGTCACTGTTTTCATTGTTTCCCCATCTATTTGCCATGTAGTGTTGGGACCGGATGTCCTGATCTCCGTTTTTTGAGTGTTGAGTTTTAAGCCAGCTTTTTCACTATTGTCTTTCAGCCTGCCTTGCTGCTAAGTCACTTCAGTCATGTCCAACTCTGTGCGACCCCATAGACGGCAGCCCACCAGGCTCCCCTGTCGCTGGGATTCTCCAGGCGAGAACACTGGAGTGGGTTGCCATTTCCTTCTCCAATGCATGAAAGTCAAAAGTGAAAGTGATGTCGCTCAGTCATGTGTCCGACTCTTAGCATTAGTTTAGTAAGTGCTATACTAGTTTCCCTTGGAGAAGGCAATGGCAACCCACTCCAGTGTTCTCGCCTGGAGAATCCCAAGGAGAGGGGAGCCTGGTGGGCTGCCGTCTATGGGGTCGCACAGAGTCCGACACGACTGAAGTGACTTAGCAGCAGCAGCAGCAGCATACTAGTTTCCCAGGTGGCTCAGTGGTAAAGAATCCACCTGCCAATGCAAGAGATGCAGGAGACCCAGGTTTGAGACCCAGGTTTAATCCCTGGGTTGAGAAGATTCCCTGGAGAAGAAAATGGCAATCCACTCTATTATTCTTGCCTGAGAAATCCCATGGACAGAAGAGCCTGGTGGGGCTGCAGTCCGTGGGGTCACAAAGAGTCAGATACAACTGAGCACACAGCACACTCTGCCTGGTATTGCTATTTTAAGTTTGAAAAACTAGATTTGGGGACTTCCGTGGCAGTCCAGTGTTTACGGCTCTGCTCTTCCAATGCAGGGGGCACTGATTCCGTCCCTGGTTGAGGAAGTAGGATCCTACATGTCACACAGCCAAAAAAAAAAAACCCAAACAAAAAGCAACTCTAGTTTTCAAATCAGCTCTGGCCCAAAGCATTTTATATAAGAACGTGTGAACTTGCAGTGTTGATCTTACAGAATTTATAGATAAAGCAACCTTTCATCACTAGAAGCAGAAAGCTCTTCCTTCCCTCCCGTTTAATGTCGTCTCCCAAGTTCACCTCTGCACACCCATTGCACAGTGGCCACACTTTATTTTCAAAGTTGAAAGTGTTCCCAGGCAACTTATATTTGAAGTTGGGGGACCATTCCTATTGGGACCAGAGTGACTGAATATGAAAATGAAATTGAATTTGGAAGTGATTCTGACGAATGGAAAAAGAGGGTCCGTGCACAAAGATGATGTTTGCTACAGGTAACTGCAGGATAATCCACTTAGGTGGAAAAGTCTTCACTTCAAGGTAGAGAAGACTGGGTTTCTGCAGATACGGCTGTGAAAGGCTGGAGGGTTATAGGGACCAGTGGCGTGGTGATTAGGAGTGGGGACACTATGCAAGTGAACAGCAGAACTGCTGACATGTGGAATTGCGTTTTCCCTCGAGACCTGGAAGATTCTATTTCATCTGGTTTGGTAGCCCCTCACCTTAATTTAGGGGCTTCCCTGGTGGTTCAGGTGGTAAAGAATCCGCCTGCAATGCAGGAGACCCGGGTTCGATCCCTGGGTTGGGAAGATCCCCTGGAGAAGGAAATGACAACCCACTCCAGTATTCTTGCCTGAAGAATCCCATGGACAGAGGAGCCTGGCGGGCTACAGTCCATGAGGTTGCAAAGAGTCAGATATGACTGAGCAACTAATGTACACACACACACACAGACACACCATCTTAAATTAGATGTGAAGGGCTGGGCCGAGGTCCAGATACAAGTAGCCCTGGCCAAATGACTGTCAAGATTCTTTCCCCACTGCAGATCTCTGATTCCGTGATGAATGGGTGGAACTGGGCAATATAGCAAGATGGAACGCTTTGGCGTGCTTGGCATCAGGCAAAGAATAAGCCATTTGTCCTCCGGTCGTTCACACCATCCAGGAAGGCTGGTGTTCATTTTCCCCCAGCTGGGCAGGCGCAAACACGTGAATGTAATTCTGGCACAAGACAGACTGATAAGTAAAGCCTTAGAGGCACACTTTGGAAAACCAAAGCCAGGATTAAGGCTGTGGTTGGGAAAAGGCTTTATCGCCTCCTTCCAACCTCTACAGTTCACCTTCCCCCAAGCCGAGTTGTCTGTTCCTAAAGGGCAGCAGATGTGTGTATGCACTGGTGTGTATTTTTATCTCACACCCAGCACTGTGGGTATTCGAAGGGTGTGAATCAAATGAACGGAGGTCCAGTGAATCACTGTATGTTTCCCAGAGTCCTTAGCAAGTGACTGGCACATGGTAGGTACCGGGTACCAGTTTCTGGATTAGATGAGTAATCAGTTCACTTATTTAACACATCTCTATTGAATGCTTCGGAGAAGGCAATGGCACCCCACTCCAGTACTCTTGCCTGGAAAATCCCATGGGCAGAGGAGCCTGGTGGGCTGCAGTCCATGGGGTCATGAAGAGTCAGACACGACTGAGCGACTTCACTTTCACTTTTCACTTTCATGCACTGGAGAAGGAAATGGCAACCCACTCCAGTGTTCTTGCCTGGAGAATCCCAGGGACGGGGGAGCCTGGTGGGCTGCTGTCCATGGGGTCCAACAGAGTCGGACACGACTGAAGCGACTTAGCAGCAGCAGCATTGAATGCTTGCTCTGAACCAGGCACTGTTCTGGATGCCTGTGCTACATCAGTGAATGAAACATATGAAAGCTTGTGCTTGACCTAGAAACAAGGCATAGGGACACTTGGAAACATGAAGTTTTATTATTTTTGATCATTCTCATCTTTTGTAGGATTGAAACTCAGGTAGCTGTGGATCTGTTTTATTGTTATTTTATTAGATTTTTAAATTACACAAGTAACATGGTGCTTCCCAGGTGGCGTAGTGGTAAAGAATCCACCTGCCAATGCAGGAACTGCAGGAGACGTGAGTTCGATCTCTGGGTCGGGAAGATCCCCTGGAGTAGGAAATAGCAACCTGCTCTAGTATTCTTGTCTGAAAAATCCCATGGCCAGAGGAGCCTGGCGGGCTACGGTCCATGAGGTCACAGAGTCGGACACAACTGAGTGACTGGTAACACACAAACAATATGTGAATGTGTTCTTTCTGTAAAGATTTAAAATCTATAATGTATCTGTGAGTATAGTAAACTGTGTAACCCCCACCTAGATCCATCTGATGGGGTCACCATAGTTGAAGTATGCATGTTTTTGAACAACCTGGTCTTATATAAATGTCATCATTCTGTATACACTGTTCAGTGCCTTGCTTTTTCCCCTTGCATCCACCAGGAAAATCCTTTTACGTTGATACACAGAGGCTTATGTCAGGCTTTTAATTACTGCATTGCATCCATGCAATTTCATTGCATTCCTCTCTCCTCTCAATTCTCCTCTGGAGTGATCATCTTAACAGTGCTGCCAGCAGAGACTCTTCTTGTGTGATCAGGTCAGCTGTTCTTTATGCTTGAAGTCAAAACGGATCGGCTGGTTTGAGACCTGCTCCAGCACTTGCAGTGTGTGAACACCGGGCAGTTGGCTCTGCAGTTCCTGGGAAGACCCCTCTCAGGGATTAGCCACACTTTCTTCTGCAGCATCTCTTCTGTGCAACATCATCTCTGCCCGCACTGCCTACCACACCCTAGATACTCAGAAAGTTTCCACTGGACGGGAGCCCTTTTGTTCCTCTTACAGTAGGATTTTTTCCTGTTGTTTTTTAAAAGAAGCACAGTTAACTCAAGGAGAATGCAATGGCGACCCACTCCAGTACTCTTGCCTGGAAAATCCCATGGACAAAGGAGCCTGGTAGGCTGCAGTCCTTGGGGTCACGAAGAGTTGGACACGACTGAGAGACTTCACTTTCACTTTTCACTTTCATGCACTGGAGAAGGAAATGGCAACCCACTCCAGTGTTCTTGCCTGGAGAATCCCAGGGACGGGGGAGCCTGGTGGGCTGCCGTCTCTGGGGTCACACAGAGTTGGACATGACTGAGGCAACTTAGCAGCAGCAGCAGTTAACTCATGTTTAGTTCCTCGGCTGTATAATTAGCCTTATGTTGTTATTTTTATGTGTCTATACCAGGCTCTAAGAAACGCCATGATTTAAAGGCAATTTACCACGTGACTTAATCGAAACATTACAGGGGGGTCTGTTTTGGATGCAGGAAAGTGATGCGTCTCAGTGGAAATACCACCAGGCCCTGGGCCGGGCCGGGCTGCCGACCTCAGCTCTTCTCGCAGGTTGTATTCAGCTGAACAGTTGACGGTGGCAACCTGGAGCAGTCAGCTAGCCCAGGACTCTTGGGATCCTCCGTGGCCATGATCAGTGCTGCTGAGAAACCCAGGCAGTCAATGGCAGTGCCTTCCTTCTGCTGGAGCTGATTGAAAGTGCTTCGAGCTAATCGACCCAATATTACTCATTAGCAAACTGAGATCATCACTTGCAAAGTTGTTTCTGATGCCGTTTGTGGTCTGAAGCAACGTGATCGTCCTCCCACCCCAGCCAGGGTCTGCCACGGGGCCTCATGGCAGAGGCGCTGTGCCTGCTGCCAGAGTCAGGACATCTCAGCCTGTGCTGTGCCCAGACCCCTTTGGCAGCTTGGTGAAGCCTCTGGATCACCTCTCACAAAAGTGTTCTAAGTGCATAGAATAGAATGCATGTAATTTCACAGAAACAAATTATCTTGAAATACAGTCATCAAAATATTTTAAAATTTATTTGCTAGAGAAATACATGCCTCTTTGTTGATCTGTTTTTACAGAACACAGTCTAATGGTGAGGTTAATAACCACCATACTTTCAAAGTGGTGCTGGCTTAAGCAGCGTTTCGAGGTATTGTTAACAACTGTAATGGGAAGTGAAAAGCCCTCGTGATTTCTGTTGGTTTCAGAGTCACAGGAGCATGAATACCTCTGTGGTTTTCTGCCTGACGTCATGGTAGGAGGAAATGCTGAATTTCGGTTAGAGGTCAGTGGAAATGTATTTTTTTTTTCTCCCATGTAGGTGCACAGATCCCTGTGGATCCCAGATTGAGCCCTTATCCATGTATACTTGTGAACATACTCTTGTCTGACTGGTCGTATAATTGACCAAAGTATAAACTCGATGGCAGAAACTGTACCTTTAATTAAGGGCTACAACACTTAGTTGTAGCTAGGAAAATGTGGACATTTGATTACTCCTTGAAATGAGCTAAATAACAGGAGCTAGTTAACAGTCATCTTTTGATTAAGGGGGGAAAAACCCAAAACCCTTTCATATGCTTTCTCTCCGGTGTTTGGATCAAAAACTGAAATTGAGAGAGTCTTGTCTTACTTGCTTGTTTGTTCCAGGAAGCATTTGAGAAGGCTTAAAGCAGACAGAAACAGACAATGGGAAAATATAAGTAAGGAACAACCAATCAGGACCAGAGAAAATATAAGTTCACATAGGAAGTCAGGGCTGGAGGGAGGGAGGCAGGTCCTCAGAGCTGTTGTGGTTGATGAGATGGAGGGTTAGCCAGACAAAGGGGCTTCCCATGGTGGTTCAGTGGTAAAGAACCCGCCTGCCAATGTGGGAGAAGTGGGTTCGATCCCTGGAAGATCTCAGGAAGATTCCCTGGAGAAGGGAATGGCAACCTACTCCAGGATTCCTGCCTGGGAAATCCCATGGACAGAGGAGCCTGGCGGGCTACCGTCCTTTGGGTGGCAAAGAGTCAGAAACAACTGATGCTACTGCACTCAGACGTGGCCAGGCAGAAAAGAAACTGTTCAAAGAAACAAAGTCACCCCTGTGTCTAAGAGGATCACAGCTTTTTCTGGAACATCTTAGATGGATTTTATTTTTTAAATTTTTATTTATTTATTTTTCTGTTTGGCTGCGCTGCATGGCATGTGGGATGTTAGTTCCCCAACCACAGATCGAACTCACACACTCTGCAGTGGAAGTGCAGAGTCTTAACCACTGGATTGCCAGGGAAGTCCCTTGGGAAATCTTGGATTTAAAAGAAACTTTAATGAGGTTCCCTTCCAGGATGCTAAGTAATATGATGTCCAACAAGGGGACTTCTAAAAGTAAGAGTCATAACCTGGGTGTGAGGTCCATGAATAGGCTTATCTGACTAGCGAGCCTGTCAGACTGGGCAAAATCCAGTGTATTTGCACAGGTGCTTTGGAGACTGGAATGGGGAGATCTAAAACAAGCTTTTTTTCCTCATGGGCTCTGTGACTCAACAGAGGAATAAGGAACCAAGGAGCAGAAATCACTTATGATCAGAGTACTCTCATTTTTGTCTGCCATCTGAGGATGCTTTCTCTTAGTTTTTAAATATACTGGTTCAACCTCAATGCCTTCTCCCAGAGCTAGAATGGCTTACATTTCATGTCAGTACCTTTAAAAATATTAGGCATTCTATCGGTTTCAGCTTCTTAAAGAAATTTCTCCTAGAGCCCTCTGTTTCCTGGCTGGTTGTTCTCTAAGCTTCACAGCTGTCATCTTGGGATTTCCACCCCTGTTCTAGGGACTGACTGCCTCTCTTCCTGGCTGGCTCAGTGGTAAAGAATCCGCCTGCCAATGCAGGAGTCGTAAGAAACTCGAGTTCAGTCCCTGGATCAGGGAGATCCCCTGGAGGAAGGAATGGCTACCCTTTCCAGTATTCTAGCCTGGGAGAATCCCATGGACAGAAGAGCCTGGTGGGCTACAGTCCATGGGGTGACAAAGAGTCGGACACAACTGAGCAACTGAGCACGCCTCTCTCTCAGGTTGGATCCCTACTTCTTTGCTTTGTAGCGGACCATGATTGTAGAAGCGTTTTAGACCAAACACCCCTAGTAGTCTGCTCTGAGACACCAGGCCAGCCCTCTGAGCAGTGCAGGCCAATGAGCAGATCAGCTCCGGAGCCCACTTCCACCCTCCGCCCATCCTCAGGGGCTCCTGAGGTGGCCAGGGGGTGCTCCCGGAGCATACAGAGTCCCTGGCACACCAATGCAGCGTAGACAAAACCAGCCTCTTTCTAGCTTGTGCTTAGCCGATTGGAATATTTAACCTTTCCTTTCATTGTTTTTGCTCTAAACACTCATTTTCTGGAATTGGGACATTTCACCTCCGTAATGGGCCTATTATCTCCAAGTAAATGAAATATGAAAAAGAAGTGTGATCCCGAAGGAATTCAGTTCCCAAGTAATTGGTCAAGTGATCAGAATGTGAAATGAAAATGAGAGGCTGGGAAAGGGAGCACGTTTCAGTGCTCAAACCACTGCAGATGCATGTTTCATAACCTCCAGAATTGTCTGCAGGTTTGGAATTCCACATATTGCTCCCCATATATTATTTGAGTTGTATAAAAAAATTTACTGCTTCTCTCTTTATGTATTATTTGGGTGAAATACTGCTGTCCTAATCCATAAATATTTTTGTGAAGAGATTTTGTATTGATCTGTAAGGTAACAGCTTGAGAAATTTCACTTGGATAATATACTTTCCTTAATCTTTTTTTTTTTTTTTTTTTGCCAAAAATACATCAAAGTATATTTTATATCATACCAAAGTCTCCTATTGTGTCAAAACAGTTTCTTAGTTGTATCCTAAGTTGGTTCATGGGCTTCCCTCTGTGGCTCCGTGGTAAAGAACCCACCTGCAGTGCAGGAGAGACGGGCTTTTGATCCCTGGGTCGGGAAGATTCCCTGGAGAAGGAAACGGCAGCCCACTCCAGTATTCTTGCCTGGGGAATCCCATGGATGGAGGAGCCTGGCGGGCTACAATCTGTGGGGTCACAGTGAGTTGGACACGACTTAGGGACTAAACAGCAACAATAAGTTGATTCATAGTAATGATTCAACAGCGATTTGCTATAAATGTCTGGGAGCAGCCAATGTAATAAGTTGTAGCTGTTAGATACAGAGTTAAATGAATCTTGTCTAATATCATGTATAATTTAAAAACCGGTAGAACCTGATTAAACTTGATCAGCCAGCAATGTGCTGCAGAATCACCACGTGAGTAATGTTTATGCTGGCAAAGATTTAGATCAAACGAATTTACGTACCTCAATTAATTAGGAAAAGATAATGGAAAGGATTTGAGAGGGAAAGGATTATGGTGCCGTAAATTCTCTGGGACTAGATGAAAGCAAATGTTTTTAATTGAAGGAGTAAATCATTTTCTTGAGCTCCACTGAAGGCTCCTTGAGACAGTGTGTTCCCGATCCTGGGGCTTTCCAGCCAAGTGTCTTCCTGTTCCATCCATCACTGCTTGTGCCCTTGACCGTTGGCAGGTGAAGTCAGGTAATTCAGCCTTAATCCGTTTACTTATTTGTTTGATCAATAATAGCAAGTATGTGTGGAGGGTCTGCTTTTGTGCCAGCACTGCTTAGCAAGAAACAAACTCCATGCCTGTCCTCGGGAACCTTATAGTTAGGGAGAGGAGAGGGAAGTGAAAAGCTCTACAAATGAAATAAAACAGTAGTCTTCGTGATTTAAGCCATGGTGATTCCAGGCATGGTGCCGTGAGCAGATGCTGTCCTGATTGGGTGGGTTAGAGAAGGCTGCCCTAAAACCAGCATAGTATTAGATAGTCCCTGCCCTGCTCGTGGTTCAGAAAACCAAACACTACGTGATAAAGAACCCGCCTGCCAATGCAGGAGACATAAGGGACTCGGGTTCAATCCCTGGGTCAGGAATATCCCCTGGAGGAGGGCATGGCCATCCACTCCAGTATTCTTGCCTGGAGAATCTCATGGACAGAGGAGCCTGGTGAGCTACAGTCCATAGGATCGCAAAGAGACGGACACAACTGAAGCGACCACAGCACGCACGCATGCAAAAGGTTTTCTGGGGTGGGGGTGGGGAACATCAGTGTTCACCCCAACACTGACCTGCTTCTTAGTGGAAGCCCACAGTTATTAATTTTTCATGAAAAGTAGCAGAAAGTTGTCAAGCTTATGTACACTTGCATGTAGAGTGCTTTGTGCAGGTGGAAGAAAAAAGCAGCGCAGCATCTGTTGTTGTTTCTATTGTCTCCATAGCATCGGCTTCAGACTTGCATCACTCTTTTCACTGGGCAAGATACCGGCGTGTGTTTGAACTGTCCCCTACTGGGGGGCATTTGCGCTGGGCCCCAAGTCCTGCGGTGACCAGCGCACTTCTGTGCACACGTGCAGCTGTTAAGGACACGGCTCTGAAGTCAGATTCACATGTGGGATCCCCTGTTTACCGACTGGGTAACCTTGGGCAACGCACTTCTCTCTCAGTGGCCGAGCTTCCTTATCTGTAAAATGCAGATAACAAGGATACCACTATGGTAGGCGTCTCATAAAACTTTTAAGTGCTCAAAACACTGTCTGGCATTTAATACCATCCAATAACTACAGTTACTTCCACCAGTTATTTATTTTTTATAAAAGCTTTATTGAGATCTAATTCATATCCTATAATTTACCCACTTAAAGTGTCTAATTCCATGACTTTTCGTATATCCCACAGAGTTGTGCAAACACCACCACCGTCAATTTTAGAGCAGTTTTCGTCAACCCCTAAAGAAGCCTCCTTTCCCACAGATTAACCATTCCTCTCTCAATCCCTCCCCCCTCATCCTTATCTCCAGCCCTAGGCAACCTCTAATCTACTTTGTGTGTTTATGGATTTGTCTGTTCTGGCCATTTTGTGTAAATGAAATCATATAATGTGTGGTCTTTTGTAACTGGCTTCTTTCACGGAGCTTGATGTTTCCTTGGTTATCTGTATTGAAGCAGGTGTCAGTACTTCATTGGTTTTTTCTCTCTCTCTTTTCGGCTGGCTTGTGTGATACAGCTTGTGGGATCTTAGTTCACTGACCAGGGACCCAGGGATGGAAGCCTTGCCCTCAGCAGTGAAAGTGAAGAGTCCTAACCCCTGGACCACCAGAGGGAACTCCCCATTGCTTTTTTGTGTGCCGGGCCTTCATCGCTAGGCTTCGCTTTACTCTGGCTGTGGCGAGCAGGGGCTATCTCTGGGGGCAGTGCTCGGGCCTTACTGCAGTGGCTTCTCTGGCTGTGGAGCACGGGCTCTAGGCACGCAGGCTAAGTAGTTGTGGCACAGGGGCTTAGTTGCCCCACAGCATGTGAGATCTTAGTTCTCTGACCAGGGATTGAACCTGTGTCCCCCGCATTGGCAGGCAGGTTCTTAACCATTGGACCACCAGGGATGTTCTCCTCCCCACCCCCTATTATTTCTGATGCCGTCACTTCAAAAAAAAAAAAAAAAAAAACGTCTTCCTTGATTCCTTTCTATCATTGGGTCAACTAAGTGACCCTCTGGAAGTTGGGAAGAGCTCATTTCTCTAAAGAGTAGGGCTCGTGGTAGTGCAGAGCTGCTAAGGTAGCGGTATTACGATGAAAGAATAGTGCTTTTATCCCTTTTTCCAGATGAGCAAACGGTCAGGTCAGACAGCTTGCCTGGCTCTGCCTGCCGGGAGGCGATCCTGGGGCTGAGCCCAGCTCAGTAACTCAGAGCCTGGGCTCCTTTCTCTGGACCCCCGAGGAGGAGTCACAGCTGTCCAAGGGTGCATCCTTTATCTGCTGCCATCCTACAGGCCGAGGCTACGTGAGTCCAGGGAAGGAAGTGCTGGAGGGGGAGGACAGGAGTTCCCATCTCAAACTTGATGACCGCTAGCCCCAGCTGTGCTTTTGGAGCTAAACCTCCAAAATCTAAAATGGCCTGTCTCCATATTCCAGATGCCGCATCTGTAGTAAGGGTGAAGCCACGTTTCTGCGATTGGAAACAGGGTGCTGTTTAGTCACTGTCGAGGCCATCCCACCAGCCCTGAGCCCCCTTAGTGTTATCAGCTTTAGGATGATGCTGGCATGGGAATTGCTCCTCTTTGTTTAACAGACCGGGGCAGCAGTACTCAAAGATGTCACATTTTAAAAGTCCACTTACTGGTAAACTGAAAACGGTGCCCAGAGTCTCTAATCCAGGGATTTCCACACACCTGGCACCAACACTTCTGAACAGAGGACAGTTTTGTTATTCTTAGTGACCAGGTCTGCTGGCCCTGGGACCACTGTGTCCCCAACCGCAGGAAAATAGGCCATATCTTTATAGCAGCCTCCGGACTCCACCAGTGATGAACGTAGCTGCCATCTTAAACTCTGTTCATTCCAAGACATAAAAAATGTTTCTGCCTGTGAGGGGCAAATTTAACAATCAGTTATTTAGAAAAGACAGAACAAGGCACTTGCAGTGGACATTTATCCTCCGTCTTTTTTTTTTTTTCTTTTTGGCATGGCATGTGGAATGTTAATTTCCTGACCAGGGATCGAACCCTCTCCCCCTGCAGTGAAAGCATGGAGTCTTAACCACTAGACTGCCAGGGAAGTCCCACCCTTCGTCTTGACCTTCTGTTACTTTGAACTCCACTTTCCCTCCCATGGGTGTCTTGCTGTGACTGAAGCCAGATGCCCTGATGCTCTTTCCAGCCTCCCATGCAGCTAGGACCCGGGCTTGTGACCCAGGCTCAACCCCCCAGACCGCTCTGAAGCAGATTTTGAATCTTCAGCTGTTGACACAGAGAGCAGAATCTGTCTCAGTCAGGGGTTGGCAGTTACATCCACTTCCGGGGGGCAGCAGTAGATGGAGTCCCAGCGTTATTAGCATCCAGCATCACCAGCAGCGGTGTCAGCAGATTACCTGGCAGGGTCTGAGCCCAGGCCAGCCCTTCTCCCTGGAAGCATTGTTACTCATGATTGGAGGTGCTGCTTCTGCCTTCTTAGCTTTAAAACCTGATTCTCCAGCTCTCTGTAAGACCCTCAGCTACCCAGTGTCCTTTATAAATTGCTTCTCTGTTCAAACCAGCCAGAGTACATTGTGTGCAACAGAGAACCTGACCGATAGATGATGCCACAGCCCCTTCTCCTAGTGCTGCCCACTTACCACCCTGGGGCAGTCTGCTCCGTGCTTCTCCCCAGGTCTGTCTGTCCCACTCCGTGTCAGTTTCATCATGTGAAAACCAAGCTCTGTCTTCTTAGAGCTTCCTTCTCATTCATTGTTCCCTCAGTTATAAGGATCGCCCTTTTTGGATTCCTTCTTTTTTTGTTTTTTCCCATTGTACTGGGCCTTCATTGCTTCGAGGGCTTTTGTGTCATTACTGCAAGCCCGCGCTACTCTCTAGTTGCATTGTGCAGTTTTCTCATTGCGGTGGCCTCTCTTGTGGAGCATGGGCTCTTGGGCGTGTGGGGTCAGTAGTTGCGGCTCCCAGGCTCTAGAACACAGGCTCAGTAGCTGTGGCACATGGGCTTAGTAGCTCCAAGGCATGTAGGAGCCTCCCGGACCAGGGAGCCAACCCTGCATTGGCAGGCGGATTCTTTACCCCTGAGCTACCAGGGAAGCCCTTGGATTCAGTCTTGATCTATCTTGAGCTATCTTTCTTTTACCCAACCCCTTCCCAGTCCTGCCCAGTCCCCCTGTCGCCCTGATTCGCCTCTGTCCTCTTAGCCCCAGACACTCATGTCCAAACTTGTGCAGCTGCCTCCCGATTGCATTCTCTGCTGACAGCATGGCCCCTCATCAGACTGTCCCTTCCATTGCCACCCCCTCTGTGCCACAGACTTGGTCCCACCACCCTTGTAGTGAGTGTTCTTATTATAGATCGACCTCAGTCCTGCTCCCCTCCCTGCAGCCTGCCTTTGCAGTTCTCCTATCCAGAGATGGAGTGTGTTTCCCATGTTCACAGAGCTGCTGGTCCAGAGCGTGGGCCACGTGACCTTGGTCTTCTTCCTCTGTTAAGTGAGGCCGACAGTGGTGCCCACTTTATTTTTTAAAAAAACATTTATTTATTTGGCTGTGCCGGGTCCTAGTTGCAGCACTTGGGATCTTGAGTTGCTGCGTGCGAAGTCTTAGTTGCGGCATGTGGGGTCTAGTTCCCTGACCAGGGATCAAACCCGGCCCCCCTGCATTGGGAGTGCGGAGTCTTAGCCACTGGACCACCAGGGAAGTCCTGGCACCCGACTTTAGAGGCTTGTTGTGGAAATAAGGTGAGATGATGAACATTCAGGGCCAGTAGCACATAGGCATGGAGTAAATGATGCCTGAACCATCCAGCCCCTCCTTCCCCCTCCACCTTCATTATGCTGCTGTCATTGTCATCCTCGTCCTCCTCCTCCTCTTGTCTTCCTTTGAGATTCAGCTCCCCTTCCTCTCTTCTTCTTGAAAACTTCCTAAGTACCAGGTTTTTTTTTAAGTGATTCTTTCTACCTTAAACTCAGTGGTCTGCTTCACTAATGTAGTTTGGAGCCCGAATCATCCTCTGCATTTGTCTGATGCGCTTTCCAGTTAAGAGTCTGGGTTTTGGAATCAGAAGACACGACTGATTCACTCTGTGACTTTAAGTTACTTAACTCTCTAAGCCTCAGGCTCTGTACAACTTGGAAAATGGCAGCTATCCCCGTGGACATGTAGGAGGATTACCTGAAATCCTGACTGGGGAACATTTCACACGGTATCTGGCACCTGGTAAGCACTCAGTCATTTTTTTTTTTTTTTCTTCTTTCTAAAAATTTTGTTTTTCACGGTCACACTGGATCTTTGTTGCGGTGCGCAGGCTTCTCATTGCAGTGTCTTCTCTTGGTTGGAGCGTGGGCTCTGGGCGCAGAGGCTTCAGTGGTTGCATCACCTGGGCTCCGTAGTTGTGGTGCGTGGGTTTAGTTGCTCTGCGGCATGTGGCATCCTCCCACACCAGGGATCAGACCTGTGTCCCCTGCCTTGGCAGGTAGATGCCCATCCACTGTACCATCAGGGGAGTCGTCAGTCATTGTTAATGACTATTACAGTGGCCCTTCATGCATTTGCTCCCAGCTTGTGAACCACTTGAGGACAGGTTCTCTGCCATTCATCCATTTGGATCCTAGAACCTACCAGTGTCTGACACATGGCAGGAGCTCAAAGCGTATAAGCTTTTTGGAGCGAGGCAGACCTGGATTTAAAACTAAGTGTCATTTACAAGCTATTACCTTTGCCATGGGCAAGGTCCTAGATGTCACTGAGTGTTTGCTTCCTTATCTGGAAGCCAGAGGAGATGGTATCTATGTTCCTGGCTTGTTTAGAGGATCAGACAAGGTCATAAATCACAGGGCCGGTGGCAGACCTCGCTGGAGCAGTTAGAGAGTGATGTCCTGGCTTGGTTTCCGTCATCCTCACAACACTATGCCAGACCAGGCAGTGGTGCTTGTCCTTTTTTCCTGCAGGAAGTGGAAATGTGAGGTTTAGAAAGGGGCTCTGTTTTTCTTTCTTTGACCTTCCACCTCTTAGAATATTCCAAAAGCTTACACAGAAAAATATCAGGGAGCCCTGTGATGAAACAGGGTATTTGATTACATGTGTGTCTGTGCTCAGTCATGTCCAGCTCTTTGAGGCCCCATGGACTGTAGCCTGCACAGCTCCTTCATCCATGGAATTTTCCAGGCAAGAATCCTGGAGTGTAGATCACCATTTCCTACTCCAGGGGATCTACCTGACCCAGGGATCGAACCAGAGTCTCTTGTGTCTCCTATATTGGCAGGCAGATTCTTTACCATTGCGCCACCTGGGAAGTCATTTGATTACATGATTCGTCCAAACGACTGGATCCTTTTCTGCCTTTCCTTGCTGTTTACTTTGCTGGCTTTAGGTCAGCCCTAGCTAGCTACCAAGTTTATTTGGAAACATGGTCTTTTCAGTCAAATGCTCTGACACACCACCGTCTCCTGTAAATAAAGACACAGTGTTTTAATCTGCCATCATCTGACAGCATGCTAGGAGGACTTCTTACAAGGTTGCCGTTAGGACTGGTTTGATCTGGAGGGAATGAAGCTTGTCATGGTGCAGACCATTATTCCTTCACTAGACCTCTGCTGCTAAGACCCCAACGAGCAGTATCAGTGCCTACAGTCTGAGGCTCTGAACACCCAAAGCCTTAAGTCATATGGGCTTTTTCTTTTTTCATTTTTTGAATTTGAATCTTTAAAAAAAATTTTTATTTATTGGCTGCAATGTGTCTTCATTGCTTTGCTCGGGCTTTCTCTAGTTGTGAGTGAGTGAGGGCTCCCTCTGGTTGAGGTGCGCAGGCTTCGTGGCTTCTCTTGCTGAGGAGCACGGGATCTAGGCACTCGGCCTTCCGTAGTTGCAGTTCCCAGGCTCTCAAGTGTGGGCTTCAGTAGCTGTGGTGCATGGGTGTAGTTGCCCTGCCACATGTGGGGTCTTCCCGGACCAGGAATCGAACCCATGTCCTCTGCATTGGCAGGCGTATTTTTATCCACTGTGCCACAAGGGAATTCCTGAATTTTTTTTTTTTTTTAAATTGAGGTATACTTGATGTGTAATGTTATAATAGTTTTAGGTGTACAACACGATGATTTGATATTTGTATATATTATGAAATGATCATCATAAGTCTAGTTAACATCTGTCACCATACATAATTACACAGTTTTTTTTTCCTATAGAACTTATAAGATCTGTTCTCTTAGCAACTTTCAAATATGCAACACAGCATTATTAGCTGTCATACTAATACATGTATATAATATATGTATTATATATAATACGTGTATCATATAACATATGTATAATATATATAATATACTTATATGTAATATAATATACATATAATACATAATATATATAATGTAATATATACTATAATATTTATACTTATATGTAATATATATATAATAATGTATACCATGCTATACATTACATCCCCAAGACTTATTATGAGTTTTTATTTTCAAGTCTGTTAAGTTCCTCCTATATTGTTCTGGTAGGCAAACCTTATAGGCAGATGGAGAATATGTTACTTTTCCAGTTTTGTTTTGCTCCAGTTTCAGGGAAGCAACCTGGTTTGATGTGGACTGTCCCGGTTAAGAGCACTAGAAAGTCTCACATTCTGAAAAACTCCTCAGTTGTGGGCAAACGAAGCTGGTTGGTCACCCTCGACATGTTACCAAAAGATTCTCCCAGACTCAGATGGTAATTTGTGAAGAAAAACATTTTTCAGGGCATTGTAACTAAAAATTTCAAAAATGAGACCTGGCAAATTGTTGATTCACCCATTTAATATAAACGTTCAGCTCTCACTAGGAAAAGCATCTAACCATCTGGGGACGTGTCTGGGGAGAGTGGTCTAGTCGAGATCTGTAACTTTTGATCTCAAGGGTTAAAAGTTGTACCCTAAGCTTCCCATAATACCCTTTGCTTGCTTGTTCTTGTCTGATTAATCTTGTTGCTGGCTGGCTTTCCTGGCATTTCTCGAGCAAACCACTGACCGCTGTTAAATAAAGACGTGTCTGCTGCCGCTTCCCCGGGAGCCGTTTGCACAGGGGTGCAGGTGTGAGATGCAGCCCTCTGGCAGGTCACTCCTCTCGTTGCCCCCTTTGCCCTCGAGACTGTCCACGTGGGGCTCCTAGTCACAACCGTAGCTGCCCGCGCCCACACTCCTAGTATGGACAGCGTGCCTTCCCCGTCGCCCGTCCTGTGGACGTACTGTTGAACCTGCCTCAGAGGGGCTGCATCTGAACCCACGTCTGCTGCTTCGAGGCACCCAGCAGAGCCCGCAGTGCACGTCTCAAATATGCCTCTTAACCTGGGTGTTCCGTCACATGGTCCCAAACACTTCTGCCAAAGTTGCTGAATGTGTCTAGCCCGTTTTCATGGGAAGAAGCGACAGAGAAGGAATTAGTTTTACTTATATGCCTATGAACCTTGTCCAGAGTATTTATACCTATTGCACCACGTGGTCTAACTGCATGGTAGATATATAGAGATGTAAACTGGAGTGCTCATAAAAGGGTCACCCTGAGAGAATTTCAGAGGTTAAACCACGAGGGTCACTGTGATAGTGGTCATAAAAATGATGCAAGTCCAGTGCAGAAGACATCCACTGGGGACCGTTTGACCCCACTATTGCTGCCGCAGGCCAGGGAGAGAGAGAGAGAGAGAGACAGGGACTGGTTCGGCTTCATGTGGAACACGCCTGCTGCCCCACCACTTCCTGCGTGCAGGAGTTCTATGGAGCGTCTGACCCCGCCTCTTCCTGCTGCACTTCAGTACTTTCTTTAATTTGGTCTATTGGTAAAGTCAGAGAAAAGCTGATATTCTCCCTCTTGCTCTCTTTCTTTCAGGCAGTAGAGAAGCACTGGTGAAAATTGGATTTTTATAAATAGAAGGCAGCAGAGATCTCAAGACGGTCTCTGTATTTTAGCCTTTTGTAAGGCCAAAGAATGTACTTGTGTACCCATGCCCTTGGTTTGTTTAATCAGATTTGTGTAGATCAGATTTAAAAGCTGTGCTCCTCCAACAGTGTATTTAATAGGACTGCTGTTCATGGTAAGGGACCTTCTTATAGGAGGAAGACTCCCCCCCGCCACCCCACCCCCTATGCCCCGACCCCGAAACCGACAAGGAGTTGCTCATGACAGCTGCCTTGAACTAAGAGGGCTTCGTCTGTTTTTGGTTTGCCTTGAAAGCGTCCTGTCAAAATGATCTAGAGACAGAGCAAGTTTCAAAACCAGTATTGGTTATTTCATTTGTCATCAGACCGAGACTATGAAACCTCAAATGGGTGAATTCAGAGGGCACTGTGTACCTGGGTGTGGCTGTTTGTTATTGAGATGAAATTCGAGGATCAAATATCTCTCTTGTTTTCTTCTGCCTGACAACGCTGTGCCATGTAAAGAATCAGAGACTAAAAGAACAGACACCAGAGAGGAAAGGGGTTAAGAACCAGGGAGGTCGCCTCCTTTAAAAAAAAAAAAAATGACCATAATAAACTTTCCAGTAACCCAGAGCCTCATTCTTGGCCATTTTGGTTCATCTGGTCCAGGTTCTCCACAGTCCGCACTGGAGAAGCAGCTGCATTTCCTCTTTTCCTGTGTCAGTCACCAAATAGGGTTGGAAATCCCAAAGGTTAGACTCTTAACCATGTGGGGGTGAGGGGCTCCCACAGGGCATGTGATTCAGGAAAAGCAAACACAAAAGCCACAGATTTAGAAAATAGGTCCTGGACACTTGAGAGTCCCTTGGACTGCAAGGAGATCCAACCAGTCAGTCCTAAAGGACATCAATCCTGAATGTTCATTGGAAGGACTGATATTGAAGCTGAAGCTCCAATACTTTGGCAACCCGATGCAACAAGCCGACTCCTTGGAAAAGACTGATTCGGGGAAAGATTGAAGGCAAAAGGAGAAGAAGGCAGCAGAGGATGAGATGGTTGGATGGCATCCCCGACTCAGTGGGCATGAATCTGAGCAAACTCCAGGAGACAGTGAAGGACAGGGATGTCTGGCGTGCTGCAGTCCTTGGGGTTGCAGAGTCGCACTGACTTAGCAATTGAATAACAATAATGTTCAAA
This sequence comes from Bos mutus, assembly GCF_027580195.1. Lineage (NCBI taxonomy): Eukaryota > Metazoa > Chordata > Mammalia > Artiodactyla > Bovidae > Bos > Bos mutus. Next base: position 30,554,122 of record NC_091641.1, read on the forward strand.
TTACCCTATGTTGTGTGGACAGGATGGTGGGGTGGGCACAGGGGATTCTGGAGAAATCGGGGGGTTATGAGGATGTGGAAGAGGGCGACTCTGTTATAAGAAAGAGGAGTCTGTTCAGACTAGCTTGAGAGGAAAAAAAAGCACTGAGGATGGGGTGGGGAGTGTATGGGTCTCAGGAGGAGTTCATGGGATGCAAGGGCATTGAGGCCCTGGAAGGCGAGGAGCTGTGGGGACACAGATAGGACAGACATCGGCCCATGACCTGATCCAGCCCTGGGCCCACCTAGCCTCTGCTCCGTGGAAGACAGCTTTCTTGCTTTGGGTGCACATACAGGATGAGCCCCGATCACCTTCACAGTATTTCACACCTCAGCTCTTCAGTGAGAAGCATCCATCTCCAAAGGCCCAATTTCAGGTTCCCAGAAGAGATGACATGATCAGCTCAGCTGGAGTCAGGTGTCTCCTGACACCACCCCGCCACTGCCAGACGCTCAGGTCACACTGCAGACTCAGCTACAGGCAGTCGTCCCCATGCACGCGTGCAGGTGGGGTTGGTGTCGTCCACCAGAAGATACCTGCCTAGAGGAGGGAGGAGGGCATTTTAATTTGTTGCCCAGGGTTCTTTGATTTCAAGCACCGGAAACCAAGTGGCCAATTTAAGAGGAGAATAAATAAATAAAAAGCAATGGAAAGAATAAGAAGTGGTTCAGAGGACTTAAGTGAAGTGAAGTTGCTCAGTTGTGTCCGACTCTTTGCGACCCCATGGACACCAGGCTCCTCCGTCCATGGGATTTTCTAGGCAAGAGTACTGGAGTGGGTTGCCTTTTCCTTCTCCAGGGAACTTCCTGACCCAGGTCTCCCGCGTTGTAGACAGACGCTTTACCGTCTTAACCACCAGGGACGTCTCCAGTCTCAGAGGACTGAAGGAAAAGTTAAAATATAGGCATCCCGGAAAGTTGGAGGAACCGACCAGCTCTGGGGGGCTGGGAAACAGAGCTTAATGGGAGATCTTTCCATAGCTCTCTGTCCAGGTGCCTCTGCTTCTGCGTTGTTCTGATCTTTCGGTCTGGTGAGGACCTTTCTCCCAGTTTGCAGATAGCCGCCTTCTCCTTGAATTCGTACTTGGTGGAGAGCAGAGAGGAAGCACACCTCTCTTGGGTCTGTTCTTATCAGGGCGCTAATTCCATTCACGAGATTGCTGCTTTATGATCTAATTACCTCCCACAGACCTTCCCCCACCTCCTAATTCCATGACATCGGGGATTAGAATTTCAACATAGGAATTTCGCAGGGCACACAAATATTCAGTCCATAACAACATGTTAAGAAATGAGAGAAATGTTTTTGGTGGTTGATAAAGGAGACTTCCCCGATGGCTCAGCGGGTAAAGAATCTGCCTGCAATGCAGGAGACACAGGAGATGTGGGTTCAATACCTGGGTCGGGAAGATCTCCTGGAGGAGGAAATGGCAACCTGCTCCAGGATTCTTGCCTAAAAAATCCCATGGACAGAGGAGCCTGGTGGGCTTCAGTCCAAAGGGTCGCAGAGTCAGACACGACTGACCGACTAAGCACACACACAGCACACACACACAAAGTAATGTGAAAATAAGAAAAAAATGGAACTCACACCGTACTGACTTTATGATGGTTCAGACAGTTCGAATTTGCTTAGAAAAATCTTCATCTTGCTGTCAGTCTTCAGCTTGTAAATCTAAAAGGCAAGCGAGTTTGGAGTCGGTATTGCCACCCAGGCAGGATAGAACATATAGATGATTTTTCATACCGTTCCATACAATCTCTCTCTGCTTATTCATTTGTTTACCTGCCAAGACAGCCCTCAATAGACTAATTTTCAGAGTTTAATAAATTTGATCTGCTCAAGTTGACACAAATTGATTTATTCTCACCAATCTGCAGACAACTGTGGTTGAACAGACGGCAGTTAGGGAGAATTAAGTGGGAGCTGTCAAGATGAAACAAAGCTTCCCTGTTTATGTGGTCGAGTAATACATAACACAAGAGTTTCTTATCCAGCATGGCAGCTCATTAAGACCCAAACAGCAATGCAGGTGCATGTGTATGTTATAAACTAACATCAAGTAGGCTTTTTAATATCCAAGGGGTGTTTTTTTTGCCAGTTACAACACATGATGTTCTTTTAATAGATTTTCTTAAAGAAAGAATGAGGCTTTTCATTTTAAAATAGCACTCTAACCTCTGCTTGATTCCTGTTGTGTTTGATTTTCTAAACCAGAACTAGTTTATTATGAGAAACTTTTATCTTCAAGGCAAAGTTGTGTTTATCTACTCGTTAATTTAGGGTGTTTGGGGAACTGCTTGGAGCTGGAGATCAGACAAAATTGGGTTTGAATTCTGGCACCACTGTCTGCCAGCTTGGTGACTTTAGGAAGCTTTCATTTTATTTCTGATTCAGCTTATTTATTGAGTTGCCTACTGTAGGCATTTCTTATACATTTTATCATTGAGTCTTCAAAATCTTGCTGAGGATTAAGTATTGGGCTAAGAGTTTTAAATGTTTGAGTATTTAAGAAAAACTAAAAAGCATAAAGAACACCAAAAATAGCCTAGAGATTAATATAATGAATACACATGTATCTACCAGCCAGCTAACAAAATAAAACATTAACAATGCTGTTGAAGCCGCCTGTGTGCTAGTTTCAGTTAGAGATTACGGACATGTGACAGAATGTCCAAATAAAAGGGAAAATATATATTTTCTTCTTGGGTAATGAGAAGTTTTGGGGTAGGCGTTCCTGGGATCCAGTCTGTTCTAGCTTTGTGCTCCTTTGTCTCTAGGAAGTGACCCTTGTTTCCATGCTTACAGAATGGCTGCTGGAGTGACAGCCATCACCTTTTAGTTCCATGAAGGAGAAAAATGCCAGTGGCAAAAGGGTTTTTCAGGGATGCCCCTCCAATGACTTTCATCCCAGAGATACTAGAATTGTACTGGAAATTGTAGTTATTGACAGAAACTATTTTTACTGCTATCAAAATGTAGGCTCTGCAAGTAAGAAAAGAATGGTTATTAGGTAGGCAGCTGGCAGCTTCTCCTTGAGAGATAAGCACTATCCTAAATTAAGAGTTTTTTGTTTTTTTATTTCAAAAAATTGTGTGTCTATATTTTTGCTGTATGTGTATTTATACCTCAGAAATATATAGGCTTATTTTACATGCTTTTGAACTTTGTGTAAACGGTATTATATCCTATATATGTTCTTGCACAACTTGCTTTTCTCATTCAGCTGTATGTCAGAGTCATCCGGATTCCCATGAATCATCCTAGTTCATTTATTTTTCACTGCTGCAGGGTATTCCAGCGTACGAGTGTACTGTAATTTACCATTATCCATAATTTTGTTGTTGGACATGTAAGGTGTTTTCAGTTCTTATTCTCTTCTATTCCATCAATCAATTAACTGCTTGCCTTTTGTCCCTCTTCTCGGTGTTGTTTTCCTACTTCTTGTAGTGAATCTTACCTGGTTGGACGCTAGATGCTCTCTCTTCCTATAACTATTTTGGAGGCATTCTTGGACACAGTTGTCCTTTGGAAACAGCTAATCCTTTCAGTCTTGCTTGTAAGTTTGTTATGCAGGACCAGTGCAGAGTTGGGTTTGGGACTAATTTTGCCCCCCGTGTTAACCAAACTTCTTCAAGTCTCTTCTGCCTGATTGCTTATGAATTAGGAGGTTTTCCTCTCTGGATGGGAATTGCTCCCAGCCCCGTGTGAGCACTGGGGGCTGTTCCCCACTAGTCCTTTAGAAGAGTTTCTTTACTTGCCCTGGGGTACTTGCCTCACCTGCCTCGATCAGTTCTCACTAGAGGCTTGCTGGGGACGGGGGGCAGGGGGTTGAGACACTCAGCAAGTATCTGAGGTTCTTTGTCAGTAACTCTCCTTGCTTGTTCTCTGCCCTCATGCCCTTGATGCCTGGACGTCAGCTCCACTTTCTTAACTCAGGAAGACGGTCAGGCTTTGTCTGGGTCTCCTTCCCCTCAGCATGACCCGGAAACTCTCCACATAGTTTCCGGGAGGCTGTAGGGCTCACCGTACTTGCTTCCTGTCTCTTACGACCGCTGACGGCCATGACCCAGTTCACTGTTTTGAATGCCCTCAGGTCATATGGTTTGTCCAGTATTTTAACCGTTCCAGGCAGGAGGGTAAACCTAGTGTGTATTCCTCCTCCTTGGCTGGAAGCAGAAGTGAGTCCTCATTGTGGTTTCAATTTACTGGAAAGATTAAGCATCTTTTCACATATTTTCTGACCACGTAGATAGATTTCCTCCTTTTGAATTGTCTGTTCATCTCAACCTACTTTTTTTCCATTGAGATATATATATGTCTTTTTCTAGTAACTTGGAATAGTTCTTTATATATGTCTTTTATAGATTAATCTTTTGTCAGCTTAAATTGGTTGTTGCTACCTTTCCTTAGATTTAATTATCTTTTCACTTTTAAAATTACATTGTTTTTTGATGAGTGCAAGTTTTAAGTGTTAATGTAGTCGTCAGTTTCCTTTAATAAGGTCAGTACATTTTGTTTTTAGTTAAGAAATGCTCAATCCTGAAGTTATTAAGATATTCTACTCATATTTTTGTTCTAGAGGCTTCAAAGTTCTTGTATATTTCAGGTCTTTAATTTGTTTGGAACTGATTTTTGTGTGTGGTAGGGACAGTGACCCAATCTTACTCAATTTTTTTCCAGTTGGGATTACCTGCGCCATCCCTGTCTAATGAATAGTCTATCTGTGCAGAAAAGACAGGCCAGCAGTCCTGAGACTTCCTGTATGAAAGGCCTGTTCACAAGGTCGGCCCCTAGCTGGCGCCTGGGAACCTGGATTCTGGGGAGGGGCGGAGGGTGAGGTTCCCACTATTCCCAGACCTGATAAGAAGGCCTCACTGTGCTTGGACTGCATCAACATGTGGTTTATACCACATGGTATAACATCTTTTCACATATTTTCTGACCACACAGATAGATTTCCTCCTTTCCTTCTGTGAGCCTGAGATGTTGGTCTATGCCAGGCAGAGTCTCCTGCAGGACCAGCTCCCAGTGAGCAGCCTGGGTGAGGGGCCTCTAATGAGATTTTTGATACACAGCATGTCACATGTGCTGTAACATCTCATTGCTGGAGGAGGCCTGTGTGAGTCACTGGGAGAGGGCTCCCGGGAGCTGGCGCCTGATTGCCTGCACATGCACCTGATCCCTTTGCTGATCTGGCTCTGTGTGCATTTCCTGGGATGAATCACACCATGAGTACTAGGTGCTGAGTCCCCTTCCCGAGTCATCCAACCTAGGGGTGGTCCTAAGGACCCAACACACTATCCTTTCCCTGCTGATATCAGAATAATCCTGAGAGGCAGATACTGGGCAGTGTTCTTAACTACTGTTGATCATTAGTTTCTTCACCTGAACATCTAATCTCCTTCCTTTTCAGGTGTTTTAGCCAATTCCAGGCACATACCCTGATTCACTATTTGAAAGTGGAAATGTTAGTTGCTCAGTTATGTCCCAACTCTGGGACTCAATGGACTAGCCCACCAGGCTCCTCTGTCCATGGAATTCTCCAGGCAAGAATACTAGAGTGGGTGGTCATTCCCTTCTCCAGGAGATTTTTCCCAACCCAGGGGTCAAACCCAGGTCTCACACATTGCAGGCAGATTCTTTACCATCTGAGCCACTAGGAAAGCCCCGAATCACTCAGTAAATTTGATCATTAATATCATAAGAAAGAAATAGGCAAAGTGCTATGGTAGTTTGGAGGAAGGTTAAATATTCAGCTATAAATCAGGTGGTGGGCACATTTTATGTTTTTTTGCAATTAGTGAAATAAATTTTCTCATATTATTTAAAGTTGGCAATCATAATTTTTTTTTTAGCATCTTGGAACATTTATAGTTCCTTTAATGTCCCTTTAATGTTTACTGTCCTTTAATGTTTAATGGGAAAGACTAGAGATCTCTTCAAGAAAATCAGAGATACCAAGGGAACATTTCATGCAAAGATGGGCTCGATAAAGGACAGAAATGGTATGGACCTAACAGAGCAGAAGATATTAAGAGGAGGCAAGAATACACAGAAGAACTGCACAAAAAAGAGCTTCACGACAAAGATAATCACGATGGTGTGATCACTGACCTAGAGCCAGACATCCTGGAATGTGAAGTCAAGTGGGCCTTAGAAAGCATCACTACGAACAAAGCTAATGGAGGTGATGGAATTCCAGTTGAGCTATTTCAAATCCTGAAAGATGATGCTGTGAAAGTGCTGCACTCAATATGCCAGCAAATTTGGAAAACTCAGCAGTGGCCACAGGACTGGAAAAGGTCAGTTTTCATTCCCATCCCAAAGAAAGGCAGTGCCAAAGAATGCTCAAACTACTGCACAGTTGCACTCATCTCACATGCTGATATGGAGAAGGCAATGGCACCCCACTCCAGTACTCTTGCCTGGAAACTCCCATGGACAGAGGACCCTGGTAGGCTGCAGTCCATGGGGTCGCTAAGAGTCGGACACGACTGAGCGACTTCACTTTCACTTTTCACTTTCATGCATTGGAGAAGGAAATGGCAACCCACTCCAGTGTTCTTGCCTGGAGAATCCCAGGGATGGGGGAGCCCGGTGGGTGCCATCTATGGGATCACACAGAGTTGGACACGACTGAAGCGACTTAGCACACGCTCATAAAGTAATACTCAAAATTCTCCAAGCCAGGTTTCAGCAGTACATGAACCGTGAACTTCCAGATGTTCAAGCTGGTTTTAGAAAAGGAAGAGGAACCAGAGATCAAATTGCCAACATCCGCTGGATCATCGAAAAAGCAAGAGAGTTCCAGAAAAACATCTACTTCTGCTTTATTGACTACGTCAAAGCCTTTGACTGTGTGGATCACAATAAACTGTGGAAAATTCTGAAAGAGATGGGAATACCAGACCACCTGTGCCTGCCTCTTGAGAAACCTATATGCAGGTCAGGAAGCAACAGTTAGAACTGGACATGGAACAACAGACTGGTTCCAAATAGGAAAAGGACTACATCAAGGCTGTATATTGTCATCCTGCTTGTTTAACTTATATGCAGAGTACATCATGAGAAACGCTGGGCTGGAAGAAGCACGAGCTGGAATCAAGATTGCCGGGAGAAATATCAATAACCTCAGATAATGCAGATGACACCACGTTTATGGCAGGAAGTGAAGAGAAACTAAAAAGCCTCTTGATGAAAGAGGAGAGTGAAAAAGTTGGCTTAAAACTCAACATTCAGCAAACTAAGATCATGGCATCTGGTCCCATCACTTCATGGGAAATAGATGGGGAAACAGTGGAAACAGTGTCAGACTTTATTTTTCTGGGCTCCAAAATCACTGCAGATGGTGACTGCAGCCGTGAAATTAAAAGACGCTTACTCCTTGGAAGAAAAGTTATGACCAACCTAGGCAGCATATTCAAAAGCAGAGACATTAGTTTGCCAACAAAGGTTCGTCTAGTCAAGGCTATGGTTTTTCCAGTAGTCACGTATGGATGTGAGAGTTGGACTGTGAAGAAGGCTGAGCACCGAAGAATTGATGCTTTTGAATTGTGGTGTTGGAGAAGACTCTTGAGAGTCCCTTGGACTGCAAGGAGATCCAACCAGTCCATTCTAAAGGAGGTCAGTACTGGGTATTCTTTGGAAGGACTGATGCTAAAGCTGAAACTCCAATACTTTGGCCACCTCATGCAAAGAGTTGACTCATTGGAAAAGACTCTGATGCTGGGAGGGATTACAGGCAGGAGGAGAAGGGGACGACAGAGGATGAGATGGCTAGATGGCATCACCGACTCGATGGACATGAGTTTGGGTGAACTCCGGGAGTTGGTGATGGACAGGGAGGCCTGGTGTGCTGCAGTTCATGGGGTCGCAAAGAGTCAGACATGACTGAGCGACTGAACTGAACTGAACTGAACTTAATGTCCCAAGTTAGAAATTTTTTATCTTCCTGATTTTGAGAATTTAAAACCCTATGTTTAACGTGCTTCACATTTCTGCCTTTGTTTACTGCTGTGGACTAGATGTGTTGCCTCCAAGTTTATTAGGTTGAAACCTGACCCTAAAGTGATAGTGTTAGGAGGTGGGACCTTAGGCGATTAGGTCATAAGCGTGGAGCCATCATAATTAGGCTTAGCGTTTTTACAAAGGAGACCCACAGAGAGCTCTCTACTCTCCTTTCTGCCATGTGAGGACATTGCCAGATGTTGGCAACCTGGAAGAGGTTTTTCACCAGAACCTTGGCATGCTGGCACCTTGATCTTGGACTTCCAGCTTTCAGAACCATGAGAAATAAATGTCTATGGTTTATGAGCCATCCAGACTGTGGCACTTTATGATACCAGCTGAACTAGGACTTGTCACTGTATTTCTAACCAGTTGTTTTTATTCGTGTGATGTTTCTGTAGGTAGTAGTTCATTATTCATGGATTTCAGTAACATGAAAGGCATGTGTACAGTTGTTTAGGATATGCTTTCTACAAGGGTTCTGGTCATCTCTACCTGTTTCTCTCTTCACATGTTTATAAGAACATCTCTATTTTGTCATGTTTTGAATCCTGTTGACTTAGACCAGAGATGTGAGGTAAGCACATGTGCAGTGACTGACATTATATACTAGAAATTGTAAGCTTTGGCACAGTTAACTGTGAGCCCTCTTATAAAATTCTAGGAGATAGCTTTTATTTTTTTTTAGTCCATGCAGTGTATTTTGTCTCAGAGAACTTCACACACCCGACCTGCTCTTTGAAAGTGATTCTCACTAGTGCTTCTACGAAGAGATCAATAGTGCCAAACTAATTTCTTCCCCTAATGAGGGGAAGCAAATACTCATGCTCATTCCAGAAACTGCTCTGAATTGAGCTTAATGCCTTAAATCACACCCACAGTGAATAGCATCCCTTTATCACTCTCAACAACTGCCATCTCTCTCCCATCACGTGTGATTCTCTGCAGCTCCCTGTAAACATGTCTGTCTCAATTCACTTGTACAGAAAAGCATCCAAAGGAGACTTTATTTTTTTCTGCCCATTTTTAAAAAAATCTGATATAAAACTGTTCTGAGCATCTCTGCCATTTCTGAGGCAGAAGAGTTCTTTGTGATGCCCACTATTAATTATCATCGGGCTGGTTGATCTAAAGTTATTGTTGTGTTTTGTGTTAATTGGGTCTTGTTGTATTGCTGTGTCAGGCAGTTTTCCTGTTGTAACAGTGGGAATGTTACCTAGCGATTGCTGGCTCCTTAGAGCCGTTAAGCAGATTACTTATCGAGCACATTGAATCAGTGTGGACCCTTAGCCTTTTCTCCTTCAATTAGGTGAGGAAAGCTATGCATCACTTAGGAAAGTGTTTGGCTACAATTACTAGACCACCCAAGTGTAGGCAGCCTAAACAAACAGGATCTGCAGTTCAGCAGCCCAAGCAGTGCCCTCGGGGACCCAGAGTATTTCTGACTTTAAGCATAGTCATCCTTTAGCATTGTTTGTGTGTGTGTTCAGTCATGTCCAACTCTTTGCGACCCCATGGACTGTAGCCCACCAGGCTCCTCTGTCCATGAAATTTTCCAGGCAAAAATACTGGAGTGGGTTGCCATATACAACATCCTTAGCACTCTGGCTTTCAAATTCCTGCTTGTTGCCTTGTGGTCTCAAGTTGGCTGTTTTGGCCACCTGCTGCTGCTGCTAAGTTGCTTCAGTCGTGTCTGACTCTGTGCAACCCCATAGACGGCAGCCCATCATGCTCCCCTGTCCCTGGGATTCTCCAGGCAAGAGCACTAGAGTGGGTTGCCATTGCCTTCTCCAATGCAGGAAAGTGAAAAGTGAAAGTGAAGTCGCTCAGTCATATCCAACTCTTAGCAACCCCATGGACTGCGGCCCACCAGGCTCCTCTGTCCATGGGATTCTCCAGGCAAGAGTACTGGAGTGGGGTGCCGTCGCCTTCTCCGCATGGACCCTAGGGAGTCTTGGAAAACAGGTAAGAGGAACGTGCTCATGGCTGTGGACCAGTTATTGCTCTTCGGCTGGGCACAGAACATGGTTGCCCCCAACAAAACTGGGTTTTTGTTGGAAGGGGAGGGAGGAGAGTGGATACTGGGGACACAGCAGGTACTTTGGCCACAGGAGTATATTCTCCAACTCTCTGTCCCTCTCGTACGCCACACCACACCCGCATATAGAGGTCACATGACCACCAGAATCAACCTGAACATGTTACCATTTTGCCTGATTCACTTCTGTAGCTTCCCTTGCTCTTCAGTTCAGTCGCTCAGTCGTGTCCGACTCTTTGCGGCCCCATGAATTGCAGCACGCCAGGCCTCCCTGTCCATCACCAACTCCCAGAGTTCACTCAGACTCATGTCCATCGAGTCATTGATGCCATCCAGCCATCTCATCCTCTGTAGTCCCCTTCTCCTCCTGCCCCCAGTCCCTCCCAACATCAGAGTCTTTTCCAATGAGTCAACTCTTCGCATGAGGTGGCCAAAGTACTGGAGTTTCAGCTTTAGCATCATTCCTTCCAAAGAACACCCAGTACTGATCTCCTTCAGAATGGACTGGTTGGATCTCCTTGCAGTCCAAGGGACTCTCAAGAGTCTTCTCCAACACCACAATTCAAAAGCATCAATTCTTTGGCACTCAGCCTTCTTCACAGTCCAACTCTCACATCCATACGTGACCACTGGAAAAACCATAGCCTTGACTAGACGGACCTTTGTTGGCAAAGTAACGTCTCTGCTTTTGAATATGCTATCTAGGTTGGCCATAACTTTCCTTCCAAGGAGTAAGCGTCTTTTAATTTCATGGCTGCAGTCACCATCTGCAGTGATTTTGGAGCCCAGAAAAATAAAGTCTGACACTGTTTCCACTGTTTCTCCATCTATTCTCATGAAGTGATGGGAAAAGCAAAATACAAAAAACGTAAAATGCCAGACACTGAACACTTCAAGGTCCAAAGAGGGCTGACCCTGCCCGCCTCCACCATCTGATCTTGTACTGCAGGGGTCCCCAACCTCTGGGCCACAGACCTGTACCTCCTTCAGATCAGTGGTAGCGTTAGATTAGAAATAAAGTGCACGATAAATGTCATGTGCTGGAATCATGCTGAAACCTTCTCCCCACCCTCAGTCCGTGGAAAACTCGCCTTCCACGAAAGTGGTCCCTGGTGCCGAAAGGCTTGGGGGCTGCTGCTGTGCTGTGCTTCTCATGCTCTCTGTGCGCCCGCCCACCATCCTTTTTTAAGATCCTCCTATTTTGTACTCTTCCTCCCTGTCACAGGGCCTTTCACCTGCTCTTCACTCCCTGAGAATTCTTGTCTTCACCCCCACCTTCCTTAACCCCATGACGCGGTCAGAGGGGCTGCCTCTGACCACCTCAACTGGTTCACATGCTCTCATCTTTTAAGGAGTTTCAAGCAGCCCCTTCTTAAAACACTAAAAATACAGTTGTCCCTCATTTTCCATGGGGCAATTAGTTCCAGGACCCTTCCCCACTTTAGATGCTAAAATCTGTGGATTCTCAAGTTCCTTATGTAAAATGATGTAGTATTTGCATGTAATCTGCAAATGTCCTCCAGTATATATTCGGTCATCTCAAGATTACTTATAATATGCCAGGAGATCTTCCCAACTCCAAGATGGAACCTGGGTTTCCTGCATTGCAGGCAGACTCTTTACCATCTGAGCCACCAGGGAAGCCCACTTATAATACCTAATATGATGTAAATACTATGAAAATAGTTGTAAATACAATGTAAATGCTATGTAAATAATTGCTGCTGCTGCTGCTGCTGCTGCTGCTAAGTCGCTTCAGTTGTGTTCGACTCTGTGCGACCCCATAGACGGCAGCCCACCAGGCTCCCTCATCCCTGGGATTCTCCAGGCAAGAACACTGGAGTGGGGTGCCATTGCCTTCTCCAAAATAATTGCTGCTGCTGCTGCTAAGTCGCTTCAGTTGTGTCCGACTCTGTGCGACCCCATAGACGGTAGCCCACCAGGCTCCCCTGTCCCTGGGATTTTCCAGGCAAGAGTGCTGGAGTGGGGTGCCATTGCCTTCTCCGAAAATAATTGCTAGCACACGGCAAGTTCAAGTTTTGATTTTTGGAACATGTTAGAATTTTTTCCCCAAATCTTTTCCATATGCAGTCAATTGAATATAGATATAGAACCTATGGAAATGGAGGACTGACTGTGCATTGTAAGTTTACATTTATTTGTGAGCCCTTTTTTTATTATCCTTATTCTCAGTAAACAATAAGCTCCATGAGAGCAAGCACCAGGCCTAATTATATTCATGATTTGTATTCTTTACGAATGCTCTGGTTGTAGGTTTTTTGTTTGTTTGTTTTAAAATAGCTTAAATAAGGTAAGGCTTATTTTTCTTGAGTGAGTGAAAATTGCTCAGTTGTGTCCAACTCTTTGCGACCCCATGGACTGTGTAGTCCATGGAATTCTCTAGGCCAGAATACTGGAGTGGGTAGCCTTTCCCTTCTCCAGCAGATCTTCCCAACCCAGGAATTGAACTGGAGTCTCCTGCATTGCAGGTGGATTCTTTACCAACTGAGCTATTAGGGAAGCTATTAACAACAAATCTAAAGATAAGCAGCTCCTGGCATCAACCCAGTTGCTTAACACTATCGTGATGGGGCATCTGTGCCGTGTTCTTGTTACTTTCCTCAGAAGTACAAGGTGGCTGCTGTAGCCCAGCCATCGCCTCCACATTTCAGAGAAGGAAGGTATGGAGACGATACCACTGACATCTGACCCTTTCATTTAGAAGTCAGTTTCCCTAGAATCCACCCAGTCAATTTCTTTGTTACTTGTTAGAAAGAAGTTTGGAAACCACGTGGGTAGCTTTTCTAGCCTCTATACTGGAGGTGAACAGGGGAAAAAAGGGAAGAAATGGAAGTTAGACTAGCTTACCAGAAGTGGTCTGCCTCACCCTTTTGCCCCAATATTTACCAGAAAAAGTACTTTGGTGTTAGTGGACAAGTAGGAAAAAATCCACCCCCTTTGGTTATTTGTTCATTTATTCATCAACTATCCAGTATGAGCCAGGCATTAGTCACTCTCAGATGCATTTCCCTTATTCTCCTGGCAGTTCTTGCAAGGTGGACATTATTATACTCGTTTTGCAATTAGAAATGGAATCTCAGGAAGAATAAATGACTTGCTTGAGGTCATGCATCTCTGTTGGTGGCAGAACCAAGGCTCAAACCCAAACCTCCCTCCCTCCCTCCAGGTCGCACCTTCCACGATGCTGTGCTGTCTCTAGAATGATTATAGCTGATCCCGTGAAAGCCTCTACATTTAATTTTTTTTCTACCAGGGCGCAATGATTATTAGCCTGACAGAATTTAGCTTCTACCTTAAACATGTTTTGGTAAAAAAAACAGCTTGCTAATAATATTGCAACTATAATTGGGGGTGATTTTACATTTGGGCTCTAATGACGTGACATTCATTCTATGAGCAGGGTTATAATTTTTTGTACAGGGCCTTGGATGGTAGGCTATTTAAGAAGCATTTATCCCATGGTTAGTCCCTACTCTTAAGACTAAGTAATTTGCATAATCATTTTCTGTTTGAGCAGGTAAGGCACTTTGCCAGGAGCTTTTGCCCTTTATTATTCCAGAAAACCCCAGTATTCTTATTTCAGGATAAACGAAACAATGATCATCTATATTCATGTTCACAGCTTACAGTTCTGCGTTTGTGAACTAAAATATTTGGAGATATTTCATCCCTGCAACCTGTTTTTTAATGTGTATGGTTTTTCTGATTATTAAAGTGATAGATGCTCAACTGAAAGAAATTTGGGAAGAAGGATAATGAGAAAAATCACTCATAACTCTATAGTACCCAGAGGCAGTAATTATTAACATTTGTGGCATATGTCCTTCCTAATCTTAAATGTGTTCTTCATAGCTGAGGTCATACATTATTTGCAGTTTTGGGTGCCACGACTTTTCACGGAACATAAACAAGCCTCCTTATTATTATAAGCATCATTGTGAATGGCTGCATAATGTCCCTTCATTAAGAACACACCATCCTTCATAATTTTTATACGTTCACTAAAATAAAACAATGATCAGAGCCCCATAAGTAAAAATATTTTCGATGTTCAGATTATGATTATATTTTATTCGGCTGGGTTGTGCCTTACAGCATGTGAGATGGTCCTTACAGAGCACAGACTCTCTAGTTGTGGCTTCCAGGCTCAGCAGTTGCGGCTCTCAGGCTCCAAAGCAAGGGGGCTTCTTCTGTTGCAGTGCTTGGGCTTAGTTGCCTCAGGCATGTGGGATCTTGGTTCCCCAGCCAGGGATCGAACCCTCATCCCCTGCATTGCAAGGCAGATTCTTAACCACTGGACCACCAGCAAAGTCCTTCAGTATATTTTTTATTTATTTTTTAATTGAAGGATAATTGCTTTACAGAATTTTGTTGTTTCCTGTCAAACCTCAACATGAATCAGCCACAAGTAGCACTTCTTTTTCTACTTCAAGATAGAAACATTTTCATGATAGATCTACTTCGTTCAGGATCTACCTCTTTAAGAAGATTTGTTAAAAATGTGTTCTGCAGTGGTGCATACCTAGGTATTGCCCTCTCTTTGCCAGTCTCCCCTTTTCTCTGGCAGTGTTTGTTCTCTTTTTAAATGTTTGGTGTCTTCCTCGTTTTATGGTTCACCACAACTGCCTCCTATGTTCCTGGCCTGTTTTGTGTATCTTGACTTCCTCCTGCCCAGCAGGCACAAGAGTGCTGACCTCAAGTCCAGATTTACCAGGATACAGTGGGAAAATGTATCTTCTGATTGGCTGTCCTCGTCCTTCCCTTCCTCTTCCCAACCTTTCTGTTCAGATTACCTCCAAGTAGAGTGACTTGCAAATATCTGGACCAGGGCCCTCTGAGCTGCAGGGCACCCAACTGACAGTTGCTGAAATTCTGAGTGACTGTAGCACGTGTTTGGGGGAAGGGGGACACTGATTTCTGTGATCAAGGCCAACGCTAAAGTCAGTATGGAGAAAATATTTTTGGTTGTGTTTTGGTTTTGCAGTTCAAGGCTTGGCAAATAATTTACTGTGTGGTATGATGGATGCTTCCAAATAGGAGAACCCATCAGATGAGAAATTTTTAAATTTTCAGGAAAAAAAAAAATTCATGTATGTCCTTCAAAAGAAATCATTTCCTCCTACATTGAATGTGTAACTTAAGGAGTGATTTTGTAGCAACAGATCTGCAGGGTGGATCCCAACTCTGTGTTAAGAAGAATAATTAAGAACTGGTACCTAGGGACTTTCCCCTGATGGTCCAGTGGTTAAGAATCTGCCTTGCAATGCAGGGGACGTGGGTTCAAGCCTTGGTCTGGGAACTAAGATCCTTCATGCTGTGGAGCAACTAAGCCCCCTTGCCACAGCTAGAGAGTCCGTATGCATGGATGAAAGATCCTGCATGATGCAATGAATATCCTGTGTGTAGCAACTAAGACCCGCACAGCCAAATAAACAAATACTAAATATTAAAAAAAAAAGAACTGGTATCTCATGTTTTTCTAGTTCCAAGCTCTTGCCTGTTACCTTTCGTTTTCTCTCTCTGTGTCTATATGAGCCTGCATATGATTGGCCTTGCTATTATCAAATAGTCTAAAGTGCTGCTGGAATTTGCAGGAGGTTGTTCCCAACACAGAAATAATTGCTACCTTAAAGAGACTTTGGTCTGATGATTTCTCTGCAGGTAACTCACGTGTTCACTAGCAGGAAGCCTGCCAGTCTTCCAGCAGCTTGGTGCCCGGCAGTCCAGTTGTTGGGTCTGTTACTAACCAGGCATTGACATGAACTTCAGGGTCCCTCCCGGTTTTGGTCCCTCATGCCTTGCGGTGTGGGAATGCCTGGGCTCTTCCAAGAGGCTGGTCTCTTAGAGAATCCCATGACTACCAATGAGCCATGCTTTCCTGTCTCATCCTGGGGACAAGGTTGGAGATTCACTGGCTTGGGTGCTATAAAGGTTGGCTCAATGGTGAGGATAGGGTGGTCCAAAGCCATCTTTACTGAAAGCAGGCACAGTTTTTGAGTTGTGCATTTCTTTATTCCTGCCTTTAGCTCCACATCTGGTTCTTTGTAGAAAATTATTTTTAATGGAAGGGTGCCATTCCATATCTATGGCTTAAGGAACCCCTCTTAACACCCCTCCCCAAGAGGAAAGAACACACTCTCCTTTACTGATGAATGTTTGGATTATCTCATGATACGAACTAACATTTTCTAAAAAGAATAACCCAAATTCTGCCATGTCTGCTCACAGGCCCTCTACTGCATCAAATACCCTGTTAGCAATTGATCATGAATGGGCATCAGGCATTCTTATTGTCATGATGACTTTTCCTTGGTAATTTTTACGTAAAAAAAAAAAAAAAAAAAGCAGCCAGATCCTTTAGTCTTGCAAGCAGGTGTCCCCTAATACCTAGAGGGTGAATACCAAGAAGTCAGAAAATTACTCACGCGTTCCTTCCAGCTGTTCCTTTCTGCTGTTCCCTCTCTGGTCACCATCTGGTGGCCTCGAGCCCCGTTGCTGCCCAACTCCAGCGTCCCTTTTCTTCTTGTGTCTCAGCTGGCCCCTCTGGCCTCTGCAGACCTGATGTGGTTCATAGACATCTTTGATAAGGCAGGGGTAAACTTAGACCATCGGTTAACTTTCTGTTCTTCAGAAAAGCTGTGAGCAATAAGAACATTGCAGCTGGGGAGGTTTTTTGGTTTGCTTTTGATTTTATTGACATATAGTTGATTTACAATGTTGTGTTTCAGGCATACAGCAAAGTGATTCAGTTCTATCAATACGTGTATTCATTTTTTTCAGATTCTCTAATTGTATAGGTTATTACATGATTTTGAGTAGAGTTCTAGAGTTCCTTTTTCTATACAGTGGGTCCTTGTTGATTTTCTATTTCATATGTAGTGTTGAAAGTGTTAGTCACTCAGTCATGTCTGACTCTTTGTGTCCCCATGGACTGTAGCCCACCAGGCTCCTCTGTCCAAGGAATTCTCCAGGCAAGGATACTGCAGTGGGTAACCATTCCCTTCTCCAGATAACTAGTAGTGTGTGTATGTTAATCCCAATTTATCACCTCTTCTCCTTTCCCTTTTGGTAACCGTAAGTTTCTTTTCAAAATCTGTGAGTCTGTTTCTGTTTTGTAAATAAGTACACTTGTATAAGAAGAGTCCAAAAAAAAAAAAAAACCCTAATATTTATCACTGTGTCCAATTAATTTTTTAAAAATTTTTTTAAAGTATTTTTTGAGATAGATTGTCTGTATAGCATCTTAGATTCCAAACTACTCTCTTCCACCATTTGGTTTCATCCAAATATAACTTTTCTCTGCTCGTGGGGGCTCTGAGGGGGCAGAGCCCCCTGTTTAATCTCTCATAGAAACACTTCATCAGTGTATGAGCACGGCTTCTGGACAGAGACTTCTCATAACACCTTTGCAAACACACCATATTCTCGTCCCTCGTTTTACTTCATTTATGTAACTAACATTTATACAGCTTGCTGTGTGCCAGGCTTTGTTCTAAGTGCTTTGCAAGGATGAACTCACTTCATCTTCATAACAGTCCTATTAAAGCAGGCAGTATAATTAGACATATTGTTACGCTGCATGCAATTTATCTTTGGGGAAGGGGCACCTGGATCTTTGCAAATTGCTTTATGGTCATAGGCTGCTCATGCCTCTCTTTCCGCAGGAGATGAGAAGGGAAAGTTAGGACTTCCCTGGTAGTACAGTGAATAAGAACCTGCCTTGCAATGCAAGCACCACAGGTTTGATCCCTGGTCTGGGAAGATTCCACATGCCTCCGGGCAGCTAAGCCCATGAGCCACAACTACTGAGCCCCCCTCATCCTAGAGACTGTGCTCCACTAAAGAGAAGCCACTGCCATGAGAAGCCCACATATCACACTAGAGAGTAGGCCCTGCTCACTGCAACTAGAGAAAGCCTGTGCAGTAAGAAAGACCCAGAGCAGTCATAAATAAATGCATTTTTTAAAAAGGGAAAAATAAATACTGTTCTATGTAGTATGTCAGAGGGGCAGATTTTCAGCCCTGTAACAACGAGTTGCACCTAGGATCTCCCCAAACATCTGAATACTTGTGATGTGCTTGTGATGGCGGCGATTCAAGTCTCTCCAGCTGATCCTTCAGACAGTCAGGGACCCTGCTTCTTCTCTGCCCATTGGCAGGGCCCACTCCATTTTATTTTCTTTTAATAATTTTTTTGAAGTATTTATGTATTTGGCTACACCCAGTCTTAGTTGTGGCATATGGGATCTTTAGTTGTGGCACGCGCAATCTAGTTTCCTGACCAGGAATCGAACTCGAGCCCCACGCATTGGGAGCATAGAGTCTTAGCCACTGGACCACCAGGGAAGTCCCTCATCCCATTCCTGTCCTGCATTTCCCTGCCATGCCTGGTCTCTGAAGTCTGGTGCTGAGCTGGGGGAGTGGTTGGGTGTGAGGAAGTGGTTGAGCATAGGGAAGACAGAGGAGCCCTTTAATCTTGGGCCCTGGCCGAGCTCTGTACTCCCAGAGGTTCACTTGCCTGGTGGTCTTCATGGGGTGCATGCCGGGACCTGGGACCCACCATGTGCAGCTTCCACCCCTCTCTTCATCTGCTCTGATGAAGGGTCATGGAAACCTGCAGACATGTAAGGGAGCTGAACTTCCTTCTGGAGCCAGACATTTAAATACCTTTGGGGACGGGAAAGTGATTTTTTTTAATTACAAAAATTACTGTGTACTCCTTTTATAGGTTATGGACTTGCTATTTTATGGAAAATAAAGAGTTATGATTAAAAGTTTTGCCTTTTTGGTTTAGTTTTTCATCTTTGTCAATGTTATATATACTATATATACACACAGATTAGTGAGTCAGATTGTACACAGGATGTTGTGAGCAGCAGCAGCTCACGACTCCTCACCTGCCCACTGGTCATCCCAGTGGCCACCACCATCAGTGATTTTAGCTAATTTTGTTCATAATCTCTTCCATCATAAATAACATGTGTATGCTGCTGTTTCTGAATCTCCTTGTTGTTGATTGAATTTGCATCTTCATTAAATCCTAATTTTGGTTATATTGTATTCCATATTTCTAATAATTCATCCATTTATACGTATTTTAAACACTGCTCACCACTGAGCCAATGTAGTTGCTGTTGTTTAGTCGCTAAGTTGTACCTGACTCTCTGCAATCTGATGGGCTGTAGCCCACCAGGCTCCTCTGTCCATGAAATGTGCAGTGTTTATTTCTCCTGAAAGTTTTATTTCAATTTTTAAAAATAAAATTTCTCAGTTTTTAAAATGTACTAGATGAATGTCAGTCTTTTCTTCAAAAGGTTTTAAGTGCACAAGCCTTTGGAAGGTATGTCACTACATTAAAAAAATATTAGGCATTCTATCAGTTTCACTGACTGGTTATTCTCTAACAGCTGTCATGTTAGGATTTCCATTCCTGTTCGAGGGACGACTACCTCTCTCTCATGTTGGATCCTTGTTTCTTTCCTTTTTATTATTTTATTATTATTATTTTTTTTTTTAATTTACAATATTATATTGGTTTTGCCATACATCAACATGCATCCGCCACGGGTGTACATGTGTTCCCCATCCTGAACCCCCTTCCCACCTCCATCCCCATACCATCCCTCTGGGTCATCCCAGTGCACCAACCCTTTCTTTCCTTTTTAGATGGATTATATCCTCTTTGCAGCTTCTGGAGTAGAAATTATATCTGAAAATATCTTAGTCTACCCTCACATTAAATTGGCAGTTTGGGCTGGGTATCAAACGTTTGGTCATGTTTCATGTTTTTTTTTTCTCTAGGTAGTCTGTTTCCCCACGTTTTGATCGTTTGGGAGTGTCTTTCATGTACACTTTCTTCAGGTGTCTATTGATCTGGCTGCCCACTCCAGTGTGAGGGTGTAGCACACACACACACTAAACCAGTGCAACATTAGAAAGCTGATTGGACTCTTCTTGTGGGAGGGCTTGTGTTCCGTGGTCTCTACCACAGTGAAGCCCTACCCCATCCCCAATACCAGCGTCTTTAGGTCTTTCTTTTTTTCCCCTTTCACTCCCATTTCCAAGGATACCTGTCACCACAAATTCCAGGGCCTGAGCCTGTAACGTGAAGCAGATTTTTTTTTCTTTTCATTCATTTTCCATATGTGTTTTTAAAAATTGAGATTTAATATAAATAAATTGAAATGCAATTAATCTGAAGAGTTTGAAAATGTGAATCCACCCTTCACCACCACTCAGAGATGGAGAACATTTGCCACACACTTGAAGCTACCCTCGTTTCTCTTTGTCAATTACCTTTCTGTTACTGTCTGTTGGCTTTGCCTGTTCTTAATGGAACCGTACAGTACGTAGTCTTCTGGCTTCTACTGTTACATAATGTCTAAGATTCATCCATGTTATTGCATGTAGCAGCTATTAGTTCTTTATTATTGCTGTGTAGTATATCCATCTAGTGATTGCATCATAGCTTATTTACTCATTCTACAGTTAATGGATATCTGGGTCATTTATCTTTTGGGATTTTTATGAATAAAGCTTCCATGAATCTTCTTGATCATGTCTCTTTTTTTGGCTTAAAATAACACACATTTATTAGGGAGCAGTTTCTGTGGGTAAGGAGTCCATACAGGGTGTTCATGTCTTTAATAGACCTGTGCATTTAATTCTTTATATTCCTGGGAATGGAATTGCCAGATCACCAGAAAGATGGAGGTTTATCTTTGGTAAATACCTGCCAAGAGTTTTCCAAAGTGGTTGTACCAAGCCATTTGCTTTGTAACTTTTCCCACTGTCAGATGCATATTTAACTTTCTAAACTGGCCAAGCCCATTACCACTTGTCCACCTGCTTTCTGGTTTCCAAATATCTGTGGATCTTTTCTCTTCCCCTGTTATCTCTGTCCTGGGAAATTTACTGTCTTTGTAGTATGGCTTGTGGAAAGAACAGAGCTAAGTGTGTGTTTTCAATCTGCCATCTTTAACTGGAAGGTTCTGTTATGATTTTTTTAAATGGCTTTTAGCTCTCTCAGTCTCACCAAACATAATTATCCCTGTTTTTTTTTTCCTCAGTCATTTCTGCTTAATGGTTTTATAAAAACAGTTTTGTGACTCTCAGCCTTTCACAGCTGCTGTAGACATTGTTTTCGGCACGGTGAACACGATGATAAGATAATTATGATTCCATGTCTTCATCAGATACAATGATTAATAAAGAACACAAACTGAAGGTATAGTTTAATGGGATTATTTCCCTTAAATTTTTTTTTTCTTCAGTTTGTAAAACCCTTGAGTATACTATTGTATTTAGGATTTTTAAGCTGACCAAGTAATGTCTAAGTCTAGGCAAATCTGAACATTTAGCCTTATAACATCCTAACATTAACCTTGTAACATCCCAACATTTAACCTTAATAACATCCTGAGTGTGTGTCCCAGGTGTTCCATTGCCCTGGAACTTCTTCACGTTTTGGTTTATACACAAGGACCAGGGGGCACAGTGGAATTCCTCGAGCCGTGAGTTGGGAGTCAGATCGTATTTCCCTGAGGAGTGGCGTATGTTGACCCCCACTGACCCTCTGGGGCCTCCTCCTTGTGCAGAGATGGCAGCTGGCAGGCCAAGATGGCAGCAAGGAGCCCCAGACATCTTTGCTGACAGTGGTGGTGGTTGTGAGGCAGACAAGATGATAGACACCCTCCATGCCTGAGATGCTCCGAGCTCCCAGACTCTGGATGTCCCCCATCCATTTACCACCCAGGCTGTATTTCAGGAGACCTAACCCTTTATCCTGTACTTAAATTCCTCTTTACCCATCCTTTTTGCACTACAGAACTGTTTACTCTCCCTGGTTATAATTCACTTTATCCAGTGTGGTTTTACTCATTAGAATAGTATTAGCATGAGGAAGAGCCCCAGTCAGCTGGTCAACCCAACATGTCACAAGTTATAGTAAAGTAACAGGCTTGTTAGGGTGCAGTCATGCAGATGCTTATTAGCACACGGTAAGGATTCCGTGAATGAGAGCTGATAATATGTTTGTTATTTATGCTTATAGAGTGAGCTTCTGAGTAACCAGGAGAGTTCTCTGCTTCACTTAGTCAGACTCTGTGACTTTGACTTACCTGACTCTTTCTTTGGAATCTCAAGAGTATAATCAGCCTACAGGCCCTTCATCTTTATCTTCCTTGCTTCATCACATAGGTTATCCCCAAACCTCTAGTTTCATACAGTTTACTTCTATGAACATTGCAAATAGTGTTTCTAAGAATAAACAGCTACATGATTATACCTTTACCAACCCTCTGTGGTGGTTTAGTCGCTAAGTCAAGTCTGACTCTTGTGACCCATGGCCTGGAGCCTACCAGTCTGCTCTGTCCATGGGATTTTCCAGGCAAGGATACTGAAGTGGACTGCCATTTCCTTCTCTAATCCTCTAGTCAGATGCCTTTAATATACTTAATATTTTACATAGTACATGTATCTTCTCTAGTGTATTATATTTCCCATATGATCATTTGTTACCTATGGGTATAAATAGTGGTTAGATTCCTATGCTAGCTGCTAAGAGAATTTTGAAGGGAAGAAGAGACAGAAAATCTGGCAATAATAGCAAATCTCATAAATGTTTACTAGAAAGTAAACTGTCGCTAAGGAGAAGAGCTTGATTATAACCTTGTGTGGTTGAATTAGTACATTCATCTGTGTTATGATGGAAAAAAAAAAGACAACCAAGTTTTTGTGAGTTAGCCTGAGATCTAATCAGCAATCGCAGTGTTATTTCTGTGACAAACCCTTGTTGCATTTCAAATGGTCAGTCTATGAACGAAGTTCCACACCCAATACATTTTTAGAATGAAGACCACTGTACCAGGTTAAAAAAGTTTTCTCACCCTGATGTCTTTCCCTTTTCTTTCAGTGCTGTTAGTTGCTACACAGGGGATACTTTACACATTTTGCAAGTTAATAAATCCACATTGTAATGTTCATAATGCAGGATTATGATGAATTCAGAAACTGTAGCACCTCATCTTTATTTGGAGAATTGACATTATTCCGTCAGAATGGAATGCTTGAGAAAATGTCTTTGGTACCCAGAATCTCCCCTGCAATTCCAGCGGCCTCCCTTTGGCAGATATGATGACTTGGTCAAAGGATTTGCTGCTATGTATTCCCTATTCCCATGACCTGGAGTGCCTGTCTGATTGATTATACTGGGTATATTTCAGGAATTCTCTAGGATTCTCCTCTGTTCTGCACGTTGGGAAATACTAACCATACCTCATAAACCCAGGGGTCAAGTTGTTTATGGTCGAAAGCCTGTGAGGGCTGTCGGTTCTTTACTGTCACTGAGGCGGTGATTCCTCGATGGGTCTGCGAGGATGGTCCTCGGCACCGCGTGGGAGAAGTGCCCTCCTCCTGGTGGCTCCTGTGTCGCCCTGTGTTCACACCCCAAGCTTCACGGGGAAAGGCGTGCGTCCGTCTCACCCCTCACACTCTCCCAGGTACCTAGCCCCACGTGTCATTGTTTTGTCTGTTTGTCTTGGCCATGCCAGTCCGCGTGTGGGATCTTCCTTCCCTGACCAGGGATCAAACCCATGCCTGCTGCAGTGGAAGCAGGGAGTCTTAACCACGGGACCTCCGGGGAAGTCCCCTGTCATTGTTTTCATCATTGAAAATAAGACATGTTGAGTTTACCATTGCCGCTTCTTATCTGGGAACTGTGGGCAGCACAGTTAAGGAAGCAGTGGTGTCACGGGGACAGCACTGCTATCTGATGAAATATTATGTGTGAAGTGCCTTCCTTGGTGCCCTGGCAGATAGAAGCCCTCATGATGATAGCGAGGGCTGTGTTGATAGACTGATTATTGCCAGAAGGACACAGCTAGTTGGTTACAGAGTGAGATTTAAAACATGCTGCTGCTGCTAAGTCACTTCAGTCGTGTCCAACTCTGTGCAACCCCATAGACGGCAGCCCACCAGGCTCCCCCATCCCTGGGATTCTCCAGGCAAGAATACTGGAGTGGGTTGCCATTTCCTTCTCCAATGCATGAAAGTGAAAAGTGAGAGTGAAGTTGCTCAGTCGTGTCCGGCTCTTAGCAACCCCATGGACTGCAGCCTACCAGGCTCCTCTGCCCATGGGATTTTCCAGGCAAGAGTACTGGAGTGGGTTGCCATTGCCTTCTGGGGTCTCCCCATTTCTGAGGCCCCAGCAGTGAGCCCCGCTGATGGGTCCATCCCCAGGCCACACCTCTGAGACTGGGCCCTGGGTTCCATGTAGCTCCACTCTGAGTCCTCACGCCTCGGTCCTCTCCAGAGTAAGCCTTGATTTGGTTGTCTGTAAACAGTGGTAACAGAACAATGAGATGGAACAGAACAATACTATGTGAACCCCAAATAGTGATACCAAAAAAAAAAAAAAAGCCTCTCTTTAACTTTGAAGTAATTCAGATCCCTTCAGATCACACCTTTGTCAAGAATTGTGTCATTTTAGAGCTGATGAAGCTATTGATGAGTAAATGTAAAACTCCTGGTGCTTTTGCAAAGCGTCAGGGACACTTCAGGGGGTAAGCAGTACCATCCTGTTTCAGGAGTAGTTGTGAATTAGGCAAGGTTTTCAGAAGATGTCTCTTGCATAAGACTCCGTAAGGTCATCCATTGCATCATCAAAGGGACTATATGAGAATCAGATGGGATAAAATAGAAGAAGGATGAATCTTCGAAAATGTGAATAGTTTGTGACCGGAGAGGTGAGTGAGCGATTCGACAGGGTGGTGGTCTGGCTGTGTGGGGACATATTGTCCAGGGGCGCTCACAGCAGCCTGGAGAGTATGGTGGGCCTCTGGGCAGTGAGCTCTAACCAGGGGAGAGGAAACAAAGTCTTGCTGGTTTCTGTGATGCAGGAAGGATGGGTGGAGAGGAATTTTTTTTTAATATTTCTTATTCATTTATTTGACTTGGGTCTTAGTGGCAGCACACGGGATCCCTTGTTGCGGTGCATGGACTCTGCAGTTCTGACCCAGGGGCTCACTAGTTGTAGCACGAGGGCCTGGTTGCTTCGCTGGGTGTGGGATCCCAGCCCCACCATGCATGTTCAGTTACTCAATCATGTCTGACTCTTTGCAATCCAATGGACTGTAGCCTGCCAAACTCCTCTGTCTGTGGGATTTCCCAGACAAGAATACAGGAGTGGATTGCCATTTCCTCTTCCAGGGGATCTTCCCGACCCAGGAATCAAGCCCACATCCCCTGCACTACAAGATGATTCTTAACAACTGGACCACCAGGAAATGTCCCAAGAGGAATTTAAGTAGAGGACAAGGGGCTAGCTTTCCTGGACAGGGTTTAAGACTTCAGCATATGAACTGGAGGGGAGGAAGGCGCAATTCAGCCCAGAAGAGGCCGCTGCTTCTACCTGTTGCAGCTTTGCAGATTGCAACAAGCTGTACGTTGTGCCTTTAATTGCCTAAGAATTGGTTACGACTCTGTTAGCAGAGAGTTTAGAAGACAGAGGAATAGTTTGTGTATGTAGAAGTTGGTTTGAAGCTGGGTGAAGAAGCTGCTGGACTTCTCAGAAAGTCTTTACTGAGGAATACAGGTTCTGAGGCTGCCTAGCCCGTAACCTACTGCTGAAATTAGGAAGAGGAGGGGCAAGAGATGGGTGTCTCATGCATAGCCCCAAATCTTCCTATTAATTTCTTTTTTAAAAATGTATTTATTTTTGGCTCTGCTGGGTCTTCATTGCTGTGAGCAGACTCTCTAGTGCAGCGAGCGAGGGTTACTCTCCAGTTGTGCACGGCTTCTCATTGCGGCGGCTTCTCTTGTTGTGGAGCACAGGCTTATTCGTTGCCCTGCAGAACGTGGAATCTTCCCGGACCAGGGATCAAACTGATGTCCCCCGCATGGCAAGGTGGATTCTTAAGGTGGTCTTCCCTGGACCACCAGGGAAGCCCTCGCCCCCAACCCCATTAATTCCTGTACTCAGCCAAATTAGACCCAGTCCATACACATCTACCAGAGCAGCCTCATCATGCAAAGGAAATGCTGCTGGAGGCCGCTCACAGTGCACATCCCAGCCTCTGGGGGCCGTGGGGAAGCCAGGGTCTTCGTGAGATCCCAGACAGAAGGAAGCACCTGGAAGCTGGGGCAGGCAAGAGGGACTGGGGTTAAAGGATTGGACAGAGCACAGCAGCAGCAGCAGCGGTGGTCTCTCACCAGGAAATCCTTCCCCATCACAGGCTGACTCATCTGCCTCCTCTTCACCAGGCTCAGCTGGAGAAATCATTTGGTTTGTGATTGACTGCTCAGAATGGGCTTCCTCGAGGGCTGTATTGATTGTGTTGTTCTTTTCACTGTTGCTGGTATTGAACTGGGAAGTCCATGCTAGATCCGCCTGAATGACTAGCCCTGACTGTTTCTCTACTGTTCTACTATTTCATTTAAATTTTCCTGACAGTGGTTGAGTGTATTATCATCAGTTCTCGTTTGAGTTCTCATGCCTACGGCGACTGGGGTGAATAGAGGTCTTATTTTCATTAACTAAGCAACATCCTTTCTTGTCACTTTGCTACTGAAAACATTGGTTTCCTTGTTCATATTGAAAAAAAAGAGGATAAACTTCGTACTAAAACAGTAACTATATTCATTTGTTAGTGTTAGTCACTCAGTTGTGTCTGATTCTTTGCGATCTCATGGACTGTAGCCCTCCAGGCTCCTCTGTCCATGCAATTCTCCAGGTAAGAATACTGGAGTGGGTAGCCATTCCCTCCTCCAAGGGATCTTCCTGACCCAGGGATCGAACCTGAATCTCTTGCATTGCAGGTGGATTCTTGATTGAGCCACCAGGGAAGCCCAAATACACTCATAACCCTGTTGAAACCCTTTCACGGCATCTCTTATTTAGATGACCTCCACAGAGAGAGACAATATTTTGAAAGTCTCAGAGCTGGACGGTTCTTATTTGTAATCTGCTGGTGGGATTTTGCGTCACTGCGTGTTGCCAGCTGGGGTGGCTGGTTCACAGGCAATGGAAACACGTGGGTTCAGTGCTTATTTCTCGTTCTGTCTTTTCTGTAACCTGGTTGTATTCTCCAGTGCTTTGCAGCAGCTTCTGTTTCTCTTTTTGCCCAAAGGGGAAAAGAAATGTGTATGATCATGATGTTTTGTGCTTGGCAGGTAAGCACAAAAATTTCTGCAGTGTCTGCCTACACTTCTGGTTGAGATAAACTTTACATGATGCATGGTGATTATTTTCCCTTTAGGAGGTGGAACCCTAGTCTAGGGGGAAAATGTCAGTGACGTGTAGACCTGGGTTCTTGGAAATGAAGTAACCACTCGGGTTCTCAATAAGCAATAAATTGTAATGCACTGAAATCCTAAGAAAAGCTACATGACCAAGAGTTCATCTCATCCTTCCACGGGTTTTTACCATTTCCTCTGAGATATTATGGCAGTATTCCACAAATAGCTATCCCACGTACATTCTGATGTTTACTTTTAATCTACCATGCCCCAGAGAATTTAATTGTGGAATAAATGGACCAGGCATGGGAGTTTTATCCTAATAACAACCAATAATTTTGTTTGATCGTGTTGAGCTGTAAACTGAGCTTCGGTAGACCTGCATAAAATTGAAAACCCAAGTTAATGTCAGAAAATTAGAGAAGAAGGAGGTTCTTTAGCCTAAACACAGATCCCTGGGAGAGAGCACTGAACACACAGACACAGAAAACCTCTTTGAGAAGGACTTGCTAACGGCTGAAGCCAAGACACACATGGGTGTCTGATATCAGGGACAGTTAAGAAGAATACAGAAGAGAATCCAACCTTCTCATTTTTTAGGGCAAAGGCTTCCTTCTCCACAGATGAGAAAAGCCTGGTTCCACACTGCTCTGATAAATGGCTCTGGGTGCCACCCCTGGGTAGAAAAATGATGCCAGATACTTGCCAAACCTACATCTGGACTCTTGTTTGAGCTTGTCCAGCATCTGTATAAAGGCATCTAGTTTTGTTCAGTTCTAATGACTTTCTGATTAGAAATCTATACAAGTGTGTATGTCTGCACAGGCAGTGTAGTGTATGTGTAATTAACATACAAGCAATTTGTTATATGTTCAGTTTTTAAGGTAGTATGTTCATATGAGGGAGGGGATCAAGTCCTGTATGAGTGTAAGTAATGGGTAAATTAGTCATCTTCCCCCACCTCACCCCCTGCCCCATGACAGTTTTCTTACCAGAGATAACTGTCAGTTTCTTGTGTATCTTTTCCAAGTACATTTCTAGGCATATTCTTACTTTAATGTTATTTTCATAATCTTACATTTTGTTTTTTTAATTAATTTTAATTGGAGGATAATTACAATATTGTGATGGTTTTTGCCATACAGCAACATGGATCAGCCACGAGTATACACGTGTCCCCCCCATCCTGGACCTCCCTCCCACCTCCCTCCCCACCCTGTCCCTCTGGGTTTTCCCTTTGGCGCCCAGCTTCATCCGTGGAACTCGCACTGGTCATCTGTTTTATATATGGTAATGTACATGTTTCAATCCTGATGTCTCAAATTATCCCACCCTCGCTTTCTCCCACTGAGTATATTTATATGGACCAGCATTCAAAAGTTACAAAAGAATGTATAAAAGGTCCCCTCCTAACCCACTTTTCCTCCTTAGAGGCAACACACAAAACCAATTTTTAAGATATAATAATATATATACAGTCTTCCTTGGTGGCTCAGTGGTAAAGAACCCACTTGCAATGCACGAAACGTAGGTTCGATCCTTTGTTCGGTAAGATCCCTTGGAGAAGGAAATGGCAACCCACTCCAGGATTCTTGCCTGGGAAATCCCATGGACAGAGGAGCTTGGCGGGGCTACAGTCCATGGGGTCAGTCATGACTTAGTGACTAAACAACAATGTATGCACATCAGTTCAGTTCAGTTCAGTCGCTCAGTCGTGTCCAACTCTTTGCGACCCCATGAACCGCAGCATGCCAGGCCTCCCTGTCCATCACTAATTCCTGGACCCCACCCATACCCATGTCCATCGAGTTGGTGATGCCATCCAACCATCTCATCCTCTGTTGTCCCCTTCTCCTCCTGCCCTCAATCTTTCCCAGCATCAGGGTCTTTTCAAATGAGTCAGCTCTTCGCATCAGGTGGCCAAAGTATTGGAGTTTCAGCTTCAACATCAGTCCTTCCAGTGAACACCCAGGACTGATCTCGTTTAGGATGGACTGGTGGATCTCCTTGCAGTCCAAGGGACTCTCAAGAGTCTTCTCCAACACCACAGTTCTAAGCATCAATTCTTCGGTGCTCAGCTTTCTTTATAAGAAACTCTCACATCCATACATGACCACTGGAAAAACCATAGCCTTGGCTAGATGGACCTTTGTTGGCAAAGTAATGTCTCTGCTTTTTAATATGCTGTCTAGGTTGGTCATAACTTTCCTTCCAAGGAGTAAGCGTCTTTTAATTTCATGGCTGCAGTCACCATCTGCAGTGATTTGGGGCCCAGAAAAATAAAGTCAGCCACTGTTTCCACTGTTTCTCCATCTATTTGCCATGAAGTGATGGGACTGGATGCTATGATCTTAGTTTTCTGAATGTTGAGCTTTAAGCCAACTTTTTCACTCTCCTCTTTCACTTTCATCAAGAGGCTCTTTAGTTCTTCTTCACTTTCTGCCATAGGGGTGGTGTCATCTGCATATCTGAGGTTATTGGTATTTCTCCCAGCAATCTTGATTCCAGCTTGTGCTTCCTCCAGCCCAGCGTTTCTCATGATGTACTCTGCATATAAGTTAAATAAGCAGGGTGACAATATACAGCCTTGGAGTACTCCTTTTCCTATTTGGAACCAGTCTGTTGTTCCATGTCCAGTTCTAACTGTATGCACATATGTATGTATATATTTCTCCTTTTTTTTTTCATAAAAGGTAGCAAATTATATACAAAGTCTTGATCTTGTTTTTTCCCTTAGTGTAGACAAGTCTATCTTATTTTTTGTGTGGCTACATGGTATTTCATTATACGGATTGACTGTTTATTATTTACCTGGTCTCCTGTCTGTGTTCCCTTAGATTGTCAGTGATGATAGGCTACAGGACCGGGGAACCTGTGAAACAAAGGAGGCATCTAGAGAACAGAATTTAAGGAGGCACTTGTTTTCAGGATTATGCTAATACAGGGCCAACTCTTGCACAAATCCAAGGGTGAGTGCCCTCTTAAATCCTGCATTCACTCTCCTCTTCCAGCTCTGGGCTTGCCCTGCTATGCTCTTACAAACGGGCTGCAGAAAAATTGTTTGTACTTTTTTTTTTTTTTTTTTTTTGCACATAGTTTTGGAAAAATTCTCCAGCGTTAAAATATTACAGTCAGCATGTATGCAGGTCGTCAAATATGAATAAAGGAAATCATTTACACTCCAGCCAACATGCTAAGAGAAGCCATTTACCTGTGCCCTCACCAACAAAGTGTAGTATTAACACTTTTTAATTGTTGCCTATTGGATGAATAACACATTGAGAAGAATGTGGTTGAGCTAGTTGTTTCAAGGATTGGGCCTGAAATCATTGTCTTGTATCTCAACACAGAAACATGTGGAGTTCTAACTGCTGCTCCCTCTCTTTTCCCTGATTGTGTTCGCCTGGATCCGCTCTTGGCACTGACCAGGAGATGGTGTTCGCACCCTTTCCCAGTCCTAGCTGAGAACACAGGTTCTGGAGTCAGGCTGGGTTTACCCAGGCGGGATCTAAGTTCAGGCTTGCCAGATTTAGCAAATAAAAATACAGGAATATAAATACTGCATGGGACGTAATCTCCACACCACCACCACCACCACCCACTGCCCACCCCCCCGCCCCCTGCAAAAAAAAAAAAAAAATCACATATTTGCAATTCACATGTAACTTGGGCAACCTGTATTTTATCTGGTATCCCTAACTCGGTTAAAATCCAACTGTGCCAGCTGTGAACCCTGTGACCTGGAATGAGGTCCTCAGCTATGCCTCAGTTTCCTCATTTTTTCTGTTAATTCTATCCCAGGGGTCTCATAGGAGCTGATGAGATCATCTGTGTAAAGTGCTTGGCTCAGCGCTGAGTACAGAACGGACCCTCCCAGCATCTACTTTGGCTTGTACAGTCTTCACTGTTCAACTTCCCAACAGGAACTAGGTTCTCCTTCTGGCCTCTGCCTTCACCCTGCTCTTCCCTTTGCCTCAGAAATCTCCAGGCAAGACTACTGGAGTGGGTTGCCATTTCCCACTGTAGGGGATGGGCTTCCCCTGTGACTCAGCAGTAAGGAATCCACCTGCAAAACGCAGGAGACACAGGAGACTTGGGTTCGATCCTTGGGTCCAGAAGATTCCCTGGAGGAGGGCATAGCAGCCCACTCCAGTGTTCTTGCCTGGAAAATCCCATGGACAGAGGAGCCTGGCAGGCTACCCCCATGGGGGCCATGGGGTCACAAAGAGTCGGACATGACTGAGCACGCAAGCATGCGCTCCAGGGGACCTTCCCGACACGGGGCGAACCCACGTCTCTTGCATCTCTTGCATGGGCAGGTGCATTCTTTACCACTGCATCACATGGGAAGCCCCTCCCCACCTTCAGCAGGCACTAATTCTTCCTAAGCCTGTTGATATTTGGTTTGCTTCTTCTGGGAAGGCTCTCGAATACCTCCCGAGTAATCAGTTACCCCGACCCTGTGCTTCCCCAGGGCTCAGTGCTCCCATCACAAACTTCATAACTCACGTAATGCCATATGGCTGTTGCCTGTTTCCATATGGGGCCCCCTCCAGACTTTGAGCTCCATGAGAACAAAGATAACATCTTGCTTTTTCTGGTGTGACCGTGACCTAGCACACAGTAGGACAGCAGATGTGCATCAAAGAAATACTTAGCTGAAGACAAATAATTTCTTCTAGCCTTCCAATGCTTGGGACTTTTTAGATTTTTGCCTCTATCTTTGAAAGAACAGTGACTATATTTGAAGTTTCACTGTGAATCTCCTATTAACTTTTCATTAGGTTGTGTATTTAAAATCCTGAATTGGAACCAGTAATTGAGGGACAGAGCTGCCAGTGCCAGAATTCAGATTATAAAATTAAATCTTGAAGTAAAAAAAGCACTCGGGACTTTCCTGGTGGTCTGGTGGTTAAGAATCCACCTGCCAGTGCAGGGGACACGGGTTCAATCCCTGGTCCGGGAAGATCCCACATGCCTGGGGGCAGCTAAGCCTGTGCACCACAAGAAAAGCCACTGCGGCGAGAAGCCCACTGTCCACATCTAGAGAGTAGTTCCCACTCTCTGCAACTCGAGAAAGTCTCAAGCGCAACAGCGAAGACCCTGTGCAGCCAAAAGTAAACAAATAAATATGAAAGAGACATTCATTCTAAGTAAGACCTTTTCATGCATCTGGCACCCAGAAGCTGTAAGCAGAAATGAATCGTGCTCATTCGTTCCTCAAAAGGGACTTGCTTGTAACCGTCCTGGAGCTTCTGTGTTCTGGGACATGGTATTGTTTTGTCTTTTAACAGCATCAGCCTTAAGCAATGTTTTACGTGTACCAAGTGCCCCGCAGCCTTTTGTGAAACTGAATATTTTATCATTATGTATGTACAGAACTTATAGCACCAAGATTGGCTCTATAGAAGACAAATATCAGATAGAGGATCACTTTGGAGGAAAATAACTCATGTAAGATCTTGGTCAGCAGCTCCAAGTCCAGTTAATAGCAGAACGTCTTTCTCTTCCACATTTTCTTATTCAAACAGGATACAGCTTACATGTATTTTTACAGCCTCCTTTCCGGCCATTTCTAGTATCACAGCCCTATTCCAATCTTCATTACCTCTTGGCTGAAAACCATAAAATTGCCTCTCCGTCAGCCCCTCTTCCTCCATTTGCTTCCTTCTAAGCCCCTCCCAACTGCCTTTGGCAGATGAGTCTTCTTGCGGCTATAGTCCTCCTAACATGGTGCCCTCTTCCCAGAACATGTCAGCCACCCCCCCCCACCTGCCTCCCTCATTTCTGTAGTGCAGGTGCACAGGTGGTCAGGACATTATTTTAGAAGCACATACCACCTTTGATTCCTGGGCATGGGCCAACCTCCTGGGTCACAGTCCAGTCCCAGAACAGTATGGCTGTGGGTGTGTCTGCAATGACAGAAACTCAGACAGGCTTTCCTTAAAAGCTATATGTTTCCTGAATGGTAGACCTTGATCTTAGCTCCCCTTGATTCTGCAGTTACCACAGATTGATCCTAAAACTCACTTGGAAACTCAGGAGACCCAGAATAGCCAGAACAACCTTAAAAAAGAAGGACAAAATCAGATGAGTCATACTTCCTCATTTTAAACATACTAGAAAGGTATGGTAATCGAAACAGTGTGGCACTGGCATAAGGATAGGTATCAGTAGTATAGAATTGAGAGTCTGGGAGCAAGCCCTCACATTCAGGGTCAACTGATTTCTGACAAGGTTGCCAAGACAATTCAGTGGAGGAAAGGATAATCTTTAAATTGGTGTGGTGGATACACTTGAATATTCATATGCAGAAGGCTAGATTTGGAGCCCTGCCTCAAAGACAAAAATTATCTCAAAATGCATTAAAAATCAAATAAAAGCTAACACCATAAAACTCTTAGAAGAAAACATAGGCATACACCTTCATAACTTTATATTAGACAGGAATTTGTTAGATATAATACTAAAAGCACAAATGACCAAAAAAAAAAAAAAAGAAGTAAATTGTACTTTATCAAACTTGAAAACTTTTGTGCTTCAAAGGACATTATCAAGAAAGTGGAAAAACAGTTAACCCATGGAAAGGAGAAAATACTTACAAATTATATATCTGATAAAGGACTACTATCCTTAATATATAAAGAGCTCTTACAATTCAGTTGAAAAGGCAAATAAAGCAACTTAAAGATGGGCAAAGGATCTCAATAAACATTTCTTCAAAGAAGATGAACAAATGGCCAATAAGCAAGTAGAAAGGTATTCCATATCATTAGTCATTCAGTTCAGTTCAGTCGCTCAGTCGTGTCTGACTCTCTGCGACCCCATGAATCGCAGCACGCCAGGCCTCCCTGTCCATCACCAACTCCCGGAATTCACACAGACTCACAATCATCAAGTCAGTGATGCCATCCAGCCATCTAATCCTCTGTCGTCCCCTTCTCCTCCTGCCCCCAATCCCTCCCAGCATCAGGGTCTTTTCCAATGAGTCAACTCTTCACATGAGGTGGCCAAAGTACTGGAGTTTC
Organism: Bos mutus; assembly: GCF_027580195.1. Classification (NCBI taxonomy): domain Eukaryota; kingdom Metazoa; phylum Chordata; class Mammalia; order Artiodactyla; family Bovidae; genus Bos; species Bos mutus. Next base: position 30,588,493 of record NC_091641.1, read on the forward strand.
AGCTTTAGCATCATTCCTTCCAAAGAAATCCCAGGGCTGATCTCCTTCAGAATGGACTGGTTAGATCTCCTTGCAGTCCAGGGGACTCTCAAGAGTCTTCTCCAACACCACAGTTCTAAAGGATCAATTCTTCGGCGCTCAGCCTTCTTCACAGTCCAACTCTCACATCCATACATGACCACTGGAAAAACCATAGCCTTGACTAGACGGACCTTTGTTGGCAAAGTAATGTCTCTGCTTTTGAATATGCTGTCTAGGTTGGTCATAACTTTCCTTCCAAGGAGTAAGTGTCTTTTAATTTCATGGTTGCAGTCACCATCTGCAGTGATTTTGGAGCCCAGAAAAATAAAGTCTGACACTGTTTCCACTGTTTCCCCATCTATTTCCCATGAAGTGATGGGACCAGATGCCATGATCTTTGTTTTCTGAATGTTGAGTTTTAAGCCAACTTTTTCACTCTCCACTTTCACTTTCATCAAGAGGCTTTTGAGTTCCTCTTCACTTTCTGCCATAAGGGTGGTGTCATCTGCATATCTGAGGTTATTGATATTTCTCCCAGCAATCTTGATTCCAGCTTGTGTTTCTTCCAGTCCAGCGTTTCTCATGATGTACTCTGCATAGAAGTTAAATAAGCAGGGTGACAATATACAGCCTTGGAGTACTCCTTTTCCTATTTGGAACCAGTCTGTTGTTCCATGTCCAGTTCTAACTGTTGCTTCCTGACCTGCATATAGGTTTCTCAAGAGGCAGGTCAGGTGGTCTGGTATTCCCATCTCTTTCAGAATTTTCCACAGTTTATTGTGATCCACACAGTCAAAGGCTTTCACATAGTCAATAAAGCAGAAATAGATGTTTTTCTGGAACTCTCTTGCTTTTTCCATGATCCAGCAGATGTTGGCAATTTGATCTCTGGTTCCTCTTCGTTTTCTAAAACCAGCTTGAACATCAGGAAGTTTACAGTTCACATATTACTGAAGCCTGGCTTGGAGAATTTTGAGTATGACTTTAGTAACGTGTGAGATGAGTGCAATTGTGTGGTAGTTTGAGCATTCTTTGGCATTGCCTTTCTTTGGGATTGGAATGAAAACTGACCTTTTCCAGTCCTGTGGCCACTGCTGAGTTTTCCAAATTTGCTGGCATATGGAATGCAGCACTTTCACAGCATCATCTTTCAGGATTTGAAATAGCTCAACTGGAATTCCATCACCTCCACTAGCTTTGTTCGTAGTGATGCTTTCTAAGGCCCACTTGACTTCACATTCCAGGATGTCTGGCTCTAGGTGAGTGATCACACCATCGTGATTATCTGGGTCGTGAAGATCTTTTTTGTACAGTTCTTCTGTGTATTCTTGCCACCTCTTCTTAATATCTTCTGCTTCTGTTAGGTCCATACCATTTCTGTCCTTTATCGAGCCCATCTTTGCATGAAATGTTCCCTTGGTATCTCTGATTTTCTTGAAGAGATCCCTAGTCTTTCCCATTCTGTTGTTTTCCTCTATTTCTTTGCATTGATCACTGAGGAAGGCTTTCTTATCTCTTCTTGCTATTCTTTGGAACTCTGCATTCAGATGCTTGTATCTTTCCTTTTCTCCTTTGCTTTTCGCTTCTCTTCTTTTCACAGCTATTTGTAAGGCCTCCCCAGACAGCCATTTTGCTTTTTGGCATTTCTTTTCCATGGGGATGGTCTTGATCCCTGTCTCCTGTACAGTGTCACGAACCTCATTCCATAGTTCATCAGGCACTCTATCTATCATATCTAGGCCCTTAAATCTACTTCTCACTTCCACTGTATAGTCATAAGGGATTTGATTTAGGTCATACCTGAATGGTCTAGTGGTTTTCCCTACTTTCTTCAATTTAAGTCTGAATTTGGCAATAAGGAGTTCATGATCTGAGCCACAGTCAGCTCCTGGTCTTGTTTTTTTTGACTGTATAGAGCTTCTCCATCTTTGGCTGCAAAGAATATAATCAATCTGATTTCGGTGTTGACCATCTGGTGATGTCCATGGTGATGTCCATCATTAGTCATTAGGTACATGCAAATAAAAACCACAATGAGATTCCACTTTATACCCACTAGGGTGGCTCTGACCAAAAAAACAATAGTAAGTATTGTAAATTATTAGGACCCTTGTACGTTGCTGGTAGGAATGTAAAATGTAAAACAATATTTTGGGAGACAGTCTGGCAGTTATTTAAATGATTAACAATACAGTTACCATATGATCCAGCAGTTTCACTCCTAGAGAAATACCCAAGATAAATGAAAGCATATGTCCACACAAACACTTGTTTATAGTTGTTTATAGCAGCATCACTCATACTAGCCAAGAAGTGGAAATAGTCCTTACGTTCCTTAACCGATGAATGGATAAAGTCAACAAAGTATCTTCCGTACAATAGAATATCATTCAGCAGTAAAGGAATGGAGTACTGAATGGAGTCGTGTCCAGCTAGAACATGAATGAGCCTTGGAAACACTGATAAGTGAAAGAAGGCAGCTACTCGGGACCACGTATTGTTAGATTCTGTTTATATGAAATAAAAAAAATAATTTTATAAAACACCTTCCTGGTCTTTTCTCTGTTTTCTTTCTTTCTGAGAGTGAAGAACTTGTCTTACACATTGGCCTTGTCATTTGTTTTATATTTGTTCCCATTAAAATTATATTTGTTTACTCAACAAGATCTAATTCTAGTGCATTTGTTATGTTTTAAATGTCTTCATTGTTTTTCTGATTATAAAAGTAATTCATGGTCATTATAAGAATTCAGACTTCATAGGAAACTGAAATGATTTCTGTCATTCCAGTCCCCCACAGATAATTACTATTAATAGTTTGTCCATATTTTTCCAGAAATGTTTTTCTCTGAATATACAAATTATTGACTTATTTTAAACAGAATTACATATACTAGCTCTTGCAATTTAACTGTTTTCACCTAACTTCTCTGCCCAAGACATAGGTTCACAAGTCTTAGCAGTATATATTTACTTACCTGTTTATTATATACTTATATTACATATTTAAACACAAATATACACTTATATTATACACATTTACCTGTTCTTTGTTCCATAATAAGGGCACACTCTATTGATGAACATTTAAGTCATTTCACATTTTTATATCTTCTCAAATGATACTCCCTAGTGGCTCAGATGGTAAAGAATCTGTCTGCAATGTTGGAGATCTGGGTTTGATCCCTGTGTCAGGAAGATCCCCTGGAGAAGGAATGGCTACCAACTCCAGTATTCTTGCCTGGAGCATTCCATGGCCAGAGAAGCCTGGTGGGCTGCAGTCCATGGGATCGCAAAGAGTCAGACACAACAGAGGGGCTAACAGTTTCACTTTTCAAATGATACTACAGTGAATAGTCATGTCTTGCACACGAGTATATTTCTGTATGATAAATTGTTACAAATGGAATTGCTTGGACACTAGATATAGTGAATTTATTTCTAACTAGGCCCTGCAAAGAGTTTCGGTTTATGACATTAACCATTTAGTAGATGCCCTAATGTGATTGCTCTAACCTTCATGTGACAAAGGGGCACCTGTGATGGTATTTCCAGAGATCTCGGGGGCTGGCATTGGAAGTTCTTGTCTTTGGCAGGGCTCTCCCTCAGTACCAGTGTCTTAGCATTGCCCATCCATTCATCCATCTTTCACCAGTGCCATGTGGCCTCCAGACATCACAAATTGCCAGGTTAAGGCGAGCTGGCTGGTCTCTCCACTCACGTGCCAGGGTGTCAGCATGCACATGTGTGCTGTCCTTTCCTGCACAGCTCAGGGGACAGCAGCAGAGCCAGGGGCCTAAGCCTGAGAATGAGGAGGACATCAGGGAGGTCTCAGATGACCTAAGGTCTCACATCCCTCCTCCTCACCTTATTACTGGGAGGGCTGGGTGGGGAGGGGGTTAGGGCCTAGAGATAGGCAGGTGAACACACACTACACATCGGGCAGTTAAGGCATGATCTCATTTATCTTACAGCATCTCTGTAAAGGAGATGATAAAATTTCTATTTTAAGGGCTAGAGAACTGAGACTGAGAAGGGATTCTGCGCAAAGGGCACCCCTCACAGAGGCAGACTGTGAATTCAGAGCTACCTGTGCTTTGGCTTGAAATGCCAACACCAGTATATAAGTGGAATCATACAATATTTGTCTTTTTGTCATTGGCAAGTTATCCTAAGCATAATGTCCTCAAGAATGTTCCATGTTGTAACTTGGGTTAGAAGTTCCTTTCTTTTTAAAGCTGAATTGTGTGTATATACCACATTCTGGTTCCAGTGGTCTTGTATGGATGTGAGAGTTGGACTACAAAGAAAGTTGAGCACCAAAGAATTGATGCTTTTGAACTGTGGTGTTGGAGAAGACTCTTGAGAGTCCCTTGGACTGCAAGGATATCCAACCAGTCCATCCTAAAGGAAATCAGTCCTGGGTGTTCTTTGGAAGGACTGATGTTGAAGCTGAAACTCCAATATATTGTCCACCTGATGCGAAGAGCTGACTCATTTGAAAAGACCCTGATGTTAGGAAAGATTGAAGGCAGGAAGAGAAGGGGATGACAGAGGATGAGATGGTTGGATGGCATCACTGGACTCAATGGACATGAGTCTGGGTAAACTCCGGAAGTTGGTGACAGAGGTAGTCCTGGCATGCTGCGGTTCACGGGGTCGCCAAGAGTCAGACACGGCTGAGCGACTGAACTGAACTCATTCACTGATGGACATCTGGGATTCCATGTTTTAACTATGGTGAATAATGCCACTGTGAATATTGGTGTACAGATGTCTCCTCAAGACCGTGCTTTCAACTTTGGGGGGCATATTGCTGGATCATATGCGAATTCTATTTTTAAGTTTTTGAGGAGCCACCATACTGTTTTCCATAGAAGATGGACCACTTGATATGTCTAGTAACAATGTACAAAGTTAGCAATTTCTCCACGTCTTCACCAACACTTGTTATTTTCTGGGGTTTTGTTTGTTTGTTTGTTTATTGTGACCATCTTAATGGATTTAAGGTGGGTATCCCATTTTGGTTTTTATTTGCATTTCCCTAAAAGACGCTTGCTCCTTGGAAGAAACGCTATGACAAACCTGCTGCTGCTGCTGCTAAGTCGCTTCAGTCGTGTCCGACTCTGTGACCCCATAGACGGCAGCCCACCAGGCTCCCCCGTCCCTGGGATTCTCCAGGCAAGAACACTGGAGTAGGTTGCCATTTCCTTCTCCAATGACAAACCTAGACAGCATATTAAAAAGCAGAGACATTACTTTGCTGACAAAGGTCCATCTAGTCAAAGCTGTGGTTCTCCAGTAGTCATGTATGGATGTGAGAGTTGGACCATAAAGAAAGCTGAGCACCAAAGAATTGATGCTTTTGAACTGGGGTGTTGGAGAAGACTCTTGAGAGTCCCTTGGACAGCAAGGAGATCAAACCAGTCAATCCTAAAGGAAATCAATCATGAATATTCATTGGAAAGATTGATGCTGAAGCTGAAGCTCCAATACTTTGACCACCTGATGGGAAGAACTGACTCATTGGAAAAGACCCTGATACTGGGAAAGATTGAAGGCAGGAGGAGAAGGGAACAACAGAAGATGGTGTGATTGGATGGCATCACTGACTCGATAGACATGAGTTTGAGCAAGATCTGGAAGTTGGTGATGGACAGAGAAGCCTGGTGTGCTGCAGTCCATGGGGTCACAAAGAGTTGGACATGACTGAGCGAGTGAACTGAATGACTAGTGACGTTGAGCATCTTCTCACGGGTTTATAGACCATTTTTATATCCTCTTTGAAGGTGTTGCTTCAGACCTTTACCCACTTTTGTGTCAGGTTGTTTGTTGTGGTTGAGTTTTAAGAGTTATATATATATATATATTCTGGATATTGTGCCTTATCTGATACATAAGTTGAAAATATATTTCAATTTTTGATAGAAAAATATTTTGGTAGAAAATATTTCTGGAGAAGGCAATGGCACCCCACTCCAGTACTCTTGCCTGGAAAATCCCATGGACGGAGGAGCCTGGTAGGCTGTAGTCCATGGGGTCACGAAGAGTCGGACACTTACTGAGCGACTTCACTTTCACTTTCATGCATTGGAGAAGGAAATGGCAACCCACTCCAGTGTTCTTGCCTGGAGAATCCCAGGGACGGCGGAGCCTGGTGGGCTGCCATCTGTGGGGTCGCACAGAGTTGGACATGACTGAAGTGACTTAGCAGCAGCAGCAGCAGAAAATATTTCTACCATTCTGTAGGTTGCCTTTTTACTCTGTTGATGTCTTTTGGTGTACAAAAGTTTTAATTGTCATGAAGTCTAATTTGTCTATTTTTTCTTATGTTACCTGTACCAATACATCAACTTTTATATTGAAAAAAAGCTTTTGATTTTTATCTCTAATCTATTTCTTCCCCAGTCTTTTCCATGTCAATAAATGACATGGCTAACCTTCTACTTGCTCAGATGTCTGGGAATTATGTTTGAATCCTTCTTCGTGTAGTCAATACAGTAAAGATTCCTCTAGTTTATACCTCCTAAATATCTCTTAAATCCTTCTGCTTATACCTTCATTTCTTCATTGCCAGTGTATAGAAATAAAGTTAATTTTTATATGTTGATTTTTCATACAATAAGCAAGCTAATTTCCCTTATCAATTTTAAGAGGCTTTTTTCTTTCAAGATTTCTTGGGATTCTTCTATGGAGACAGCCATATCTTCTGAGAACAGATGGTTTTATTTCTTCTTTTCCAATCTGTATGCTTTTTGTTTATTTTTTCTTACCGTACCACACTGGTATGATGTTGCACACAAGTGGTGAAGGCAGACATTCTTGCCTGGTTCCTAGTCATAAAGCATTAAGTATATGTTGGCTTTAGGTTTTTTACAGATGTCCTTTATCCAGTGAAGGATGTTTATTTCTCTTCAGCTCAGAGGTTTTATCAATGTATTTTAAGGCTGATCTGAAGACAACAAGATAATCTCTTCTTTGATGAATATTGACAATAATTAGTTACACATTTCATAGTACCACATCATGTTAAAAATTCAAAGTCAATAAATGATTAAATAGTATTTTGTTATCATTTTTATAACATTCTTTACCTCCTGGTTTAGTTTTAATTTATTGCATTACATTTTTAAGAAAGGTATTTTAAGCACATTTTAGCTGTCCACGCTGCCCTTGCCAGTCCCATGCAGAGTTACCCTTCGCATGCAGCAGGTGTGTGCTGACCTCCGGTGTCTGTTCACTCAGTGGGTCTCTGTACCCACTTCTCAGCAGATGCCCCTCATCCAGTTCCAGCCCAGAACAATCCTTCTCCTTCTCTCTTTGAGTCATTTGTTGCAGTTCTTCCTTAGCCAGTGTCTTGTTTTTCTACCTCACTTCCTGTCTTCTTGGTAAAGCACAGAGCCTTGCTTGATAAACATCTCATGGGCTCTCTAGATCCTTGGCCAGGTTTCCATTTTTTTATCTTCCTGGTGCTCATGAGGTTTGGCTTTGGGCTTTGCTACAATATTATGACTTCTTTAGGAAGCTGTGCTAAGGTGTGCTATAAGCTATGTTAATTCTAAGGTGGTGGTGTTGTTCTGACCCTAAAGAAAATTCTGACATCCACAAATGAGCATGTTTAGGAAAATGCAGATGTTTTCATTCAACTTGGGTTTTTACCATCTAGAATTTACTCTTTCACTTCGAAATTCTTACCTAAAAATTATTCACATTCCTGGAGAATGTTTTCATTCCTTCAGGAATGATTTTCTTTCCCCTTTTTGGCCACACTGCCTGGCTTCTGGAATCCTAGTTCTCCAACCAGGGATGGAACCCATGCCCCATGCAGTGGAAGCATGGAGTCCTAAGCACTGGACCCCCAGGGAAGTCCAAAAAATGGTACACTGATTGCTGTGTGTACACGGTTGGATTACTGAGAAAGAGGGAAGAATTAATACATTCAGGCCTGAGGGTGGAGGGAAGACAGATAACATTTTGCATACCTGTTTGTACCAAAGTCTGGAATCATCGTGGTAGGAATTCTTACAGCTGCCCTGAGGTGTGGGGATTTTCATTCCCATTTCTCACGTGATGAGGCCAAGGCTCAGAGGACCTGGGTGACTCAGTCAAAGCCACAAGGCTCTTGTAAAGGGCAAGAGCCAAGGTCCAAACCCAAGAGTCATAGACTCCACATCAACACATTGCCTCCAGGTGGGGGTATAGAAAGTCCTGAAAAAGCTGCACAAGAGAGGCTCATCTTTTTTTTTTCCCTTCAAACTTTAAACTTTTTATTTTGTATTGGGGTATCACTTCAGTTCAGTCGCTCAGTCGTGTCCTATTCTTTGAAGTCCCATGGACTGCAGCATGCCAGGCTTCCCTGTCCATCACCAACTCCTGGAACTCACTCAAACTCTTGTCTATCGAGTTAGTGATGCCATCCAACCATCCCATCCTCTGTCGTCCCCTTCTCCTCTTGCCCTCAATCTTTCCCAGCATCAGGGTCTTTTCCAATGAGTCAGCTCTTCGAATCAGGTGGCCAAAGTGTTGGAGCTTCAGCATCAATCCTTCCAATGAATATTCAGGACTGATTTCCTTAGGATGGACTGGTTTGATATCATTGTAGCTCAGGGAACTCTCAAGAGTCTTCTCTAACACCACAGTTCAAAAGCATCAATTCTTTGGTGCTCAGCTTTCTTTACGGTCCAACTCTTACATCCATACATGACTACTGGAAAAACCATAGCTTTGACTAGATGGATCTTTGTCGGCAAAGTAATGTCTCTGCTGTTTAATATGCTGTCTAGGCTGGTCATGGCTTTTTTTCCAAGGAGCAAGCATCTTTTAATTTCATGGCTGCAGTCACCATCTGCAGTGATTTTGGAGTCCAAGAAAATATGTCAGTGTTTCCATTGTTTCCCAGTCAGTTTTCCATGAAATGATGGAACCACATGTTTTTGAATGTTGAGTTTTAAGCCAGCTTTTTAACTCTCCTCTTTTACTTTCATCAAGAGGCTTTTCAGTTCCTGTTGCTTTCTGCTGTAAGTGTGGTGTCATCTGAGTATCTGAGGTTATTGATATTTCTCCCAGCAATCTTGATTCCAGCTTGTGCTTCATCCAGCCTGGTATTTCGCATGATATACTCTGCATATAAGTTAAATAAGCAGGGTGACAATATACAGTCTTGAAGTACTCCTTTCCCACTTTGGAACCAGTCTGTTGTTCCATGTCCAGTTCTGACTGTTGCTTCTTGACTTGCATACAGATTTCTCAGGACACAGGTAAGGTGGTTTGGTATTCCCATCTCTTTAAGAATTTTCCACAGTTTGTTGTGATCCACATAGTCAAAGGCTTTAGCATAGTAAATGAAGCAGAGGTAGATGTTTTTTCTGAAATTCTCTTGCTTTTTCTATGATCCAGTGGATTTTGGCAATGTGCTCTCTGGTTCCTCTGCCTTTTCTAAATCCAGCTTGAATATCTGGAAGTTCTCAGTTCATGTACAGTTGTAGCCTAGCTTGGAGAATTTTGAGCATGACTTTACTAGTTTGTGAGATGAGTACAATTGTGTGGTAGTTTGAACATTCTTTGGCATTGACTTTCTTAGGGACTGGAGTGAAAACTGACCTTTTCCAGTCCTGTGGCCACTGCTGAGTTTTCCAAATTTGTTGACATATTGAGTGCAGCACTTTCACAGCATCATCTTTGAGAATTTGAAATAGCTTAACTGGAATTCCATCACCTCCACTAACTTTGTTCATAGTAATGATTCCTAAGGCCTGCTTGACTTCACACCCCAGAATGTCTGAGTGATCACACCATCATGGTTATCTGCATGAAGGTCTTCTATGTGTTCTTGCCACCTCTTCTTAATTCTGCTTCTGTTAGGTCCATTCCATTTCTGTCCTTTATTGTGCCATCTTTGCATGAAATGTTCCCTTGGTATCTCTAATTTTCTTGAAGATATCTCTAGTCTTTCCCATTCTATTGTTTTCCTCTATTTCTTTGCATTGATCACTAAGGAAGGCTTTCTTATCTCTCCTTGCTATTCTTTGGAACTCTGCATTCAAATGGGTATAACTTTCCTTTTCTCCTTTGCCTTTTGCTTCTCTTCTTTTCCCAGCTATTTGTAAGGCCCCCTCAGACAACCATTTTGCCTTTTTGCATTTCTTTTTCTTGGGGATGATTTTGATCACTGCCTCCTGTACAATGTTATGAACCTCCATCTGTAGTTCTTCAAGCACTCTTGTCTATCAAATCTAATCCCTTGAATCTATTTGTTACTTCCACTGTATAATCATACTGGATTTTATTTAGGTCATACCTAAATGGGTTGGGAAGATCCCCCAGAGAACGGAAAGGCTACCCACTCCAGTGAACTGAGAACTTCCAGATGTTCAAGCTGGATTTAGAAAAGGCAGAGGAACCAGAGAGCAAATTGCCAACATCCATTTGATCATAGAAAAAGCAAGAGAATTTCAGGTTGCAAAGAGTCGGACACAACTGAATGACTATCGCTTTCACTTTCCTTTGGAATATCCTAGTTGTTTTCCCTACTTTTTTCAAATTATGTCTGAATTTGACAATAAGGAGTTCATGATCTGAGCCACAGTCAGCTCCCAGTCTTGTTTTTTGCTGACTGCATAGAGCTTCTCCATCTTCAGCTGCAAAGAATATAATCAGTCTGATTTCGGTATTGACAATCTGATGATGTCCACATGTAGAGTTGTCTCTCTTGTTGTTGGAAGAGGGTGTTTGCTGTGACCAGTGTGTACTCTTGGCAAAACTCTATTAGCCTTTGCCCTGCTTCATTTTGTACTCTAAGGCCATACTTCCCTGTTGTTCCAGGTATCTCTTGACTTCTTGCTTTTGCATTCCAGTCCCCTATGATGAAAAGGACATCTTTTTTTTGGTGTTAGTTCTAGAAGGTCTTGTAGGTCTTCATAGAACCATTCAGCTTCTTTAGCATTAGTGGTTGGGGTATAGACCTGGATTACTGTGATATTGAATGGTTTACCTTGGAAACAAAGAGAGATCATTCTGTCATTTTTTAGACTGCACCCAAGTACTGCATTTCAGACCCTTTTGTTGACTATAAGGGCTACTCCCTTTCTCCTAAGGATTCTTGCCGATGGTGGTAGATATAATGGTCATCTGAATTTAATTCGCCCTTTCCAGTCCATTTTAGTTCATTGATTCCTAACATGTTGATGTTCATTCTTGCCATCTCCTGTTTGACCACTTCCAATTTGCCTTGTTTCATGGACCTAACATTCCAGGTTCCTGTTGAATATTGTTCTTTACAGCATTGGACTTTATTTCCATCACCAGTCACATCCACAACTGGCCATTGTTTTCACTTTGGCTCCGTCTCTTCATTCTTTCTGGAGCTATTTCTCTGCCCTTCTCCAGTAGCATATTGGGCACCTACTGACCTGGGGAGTTCATCTTTCAGTGTCCTATCTTTTTGTCTTTTCATACTATTCATGGGGTTCTCAAGGCAAGAATACTGAAATGTTTTACCAGTCCCTTCTCCGGTGGACCACATTTTGACAGAACTCTCCACCATGACGCGTCCTTCTTAGGTGGCCCTACATGGCATGGCCCATAGTTTCATTGAGTTAGACAAGGCTGTGACCCCTGTGATCAGTTTGGTTATTTTTTTGTGATTTTGGTTTTCATTATGTCTGCCCTCTGATGGATAAGGATAAGAGGCAGTATTGGGGTATAGCTGATTAACAATGTTGTGATGGTTTCAGGTGGATAGCTGGAGGACTCAGCCATACATAGACATGTATCCATTCTCCTCCCAGCGCCCCTCTCATCCAGGCAGGCACATAACATTGAGTAGAGTTCCATGTGCTATACAATAGGTCGTTGTTGGTTATCCATTTTTAACGTAGCAATGTGTACAAGACCTTCCCAAACTCCCTAATTATCCCTTCCCCCTGGCAAACACAAGTTCATTTTCTAAGTCTGCGAGTATTTCTGTTTTGTAAGTAAGTTCATTTGCGTCATTTCTTTTTAGACTCCAAGTATAAGGAATGTCATACGACATTTCTCTTTCTTGGTCTGACTTGTTTTGTTGAGTATGACACTCCGTTTTCATCCATGTTGCTACAAATCGCATTATTTCATTCTGTTTTATGACTAATACTCCATTGTGTGTGCGTATACACACACACCGCATCTTCTTTATCCATTGAGAGACTCGTTTCTGATTGAGAGGATCCAGGGAAGATGGGCTTCATGTGTTTTAACAGGTTATTGGGGATTGTTTGTGATTGTCCAAGAGCAGCATCCTTCTGGAGTTTGGAAACAAACAGACACTATTATTATGTATATTTCACAGCTATTGAAATATACCTATTATTATGTATGATTCACAGCTCTTCACTATAAATTGCTTTCTAGACAAGGCCTCTGTTCCAAGTTTTGAATCAAGTCGTTTGTTTGAGGTGCTCACTTTGAACTTCTCTGTGCGTGCTCATTAACTGCTTAAACATTCTTTGTGTCTGGCTTAGGCCGTGTGTAAAGCACTGTGATGAAATGTCTTTTGAAAATCAAGAACGGGAGAGATTCTGCACTCTGGTGTATTATAAAGTCCTCATCCCTGTGGATCAGGATGCTGTAATGAGAGCCCACACTCATAGCTGGAGCGCCAAGTTCAAGTCCCTCACTGGTTGTCAACTGAGTTAATACTCGAACAGTTTTCAGAACAGTGCCTAACCTGGAGTAAGCAATCAGTAAATATTGGCTAGCACTGAGCATCAGAAAATATCCCCAAGTCAATGGAAAGGAGACAGTTGTGGTGGCTTTGGAATCTTTTAGGAAATGGGTTATGAAAAGTAGTGATAAATTGCTCTTGATTCATAGAGTCCTTTTGAGATGGTTTATCCCATTTGAAGTCATAAAGGATTCATCCTCTGTAACCAGCAGTCTGTTCACCTGGGAAAAGAACTGACCATTGGGGTCTTAGAGGGCATTAGAATCAACACAGCACAGTCCAAGGTCAGCTAACATCAGTCAATGACCTCTTCAAATCAGGAGCCTCAGGGTCAGGCCAGACTAGTGATGAGGCAGATGTTGGCTATAGGCAAATCCCCAGCACCAACAAGGGAGAGGCTTCCTGGTCCCCAGTGCCAGGCAGGACCTGCTCTTCTCCTCTCCTGAGCTCTTACCGTGGGTCAGCCAGCCTTTCTCCAGAAAATTCCACTCACCCCAAGATTGGGATCCACTGGAAATACAGCCACCTGACTGGCCATCCCTGAATCTTCTTTCATCCTTAGGATCCCAGAGCTAAGGATTTTTTAAAATTCTTTTTTTTTAAATGAAAATAATAAGCTTTTAAAATTCTAATTCTTTTTTAAAAATTAGTTAATTTATTCATTTTTGGCTATGCTGGATCTTTGTTGCTGCGCAGGCTTTTCTCTAGTTGTGGGGAGCAGGGGCTACTCTCTAATTGTGGTGTGAGGGTTTCTCATTGTGATGGCCTCTCTTGTTGCAGAACATAGGCTCCAGGGCACACGGGCTTCAGTAATTGCAGCACATGGGCTCAGTAGTTGCATTTCCCGGCCTCTAGAGCACAGGCTAAATAGTTGTCAGGCGCAGGCTTAGTTATTCCACAGCATGTGGAATATTCCCAGACCAGGTATCAAGCCCATGTCTCCTGCATTGGCAGACAGATTCTTTACCCCTGAGCCACCAGGGAAGCCCTAAAATTTAATTCTTTTTTAAAATGAAAATGATACATAAGCTTCAAAAAGTGAGGAAGAAAGGAAGGAACTTTTAAAATATAGTATAAAGGGTTTTAAGCCAAATATGAAAGTTCCCTTCACTTCCCACTTCTGTTTCCTAGCTTTAACTGGAGTTAATAGTTTCCTTTGTATCTTTGGAAAAGTTGTATCCATAAGATATGAATATGTATAAGCCTTTCTAAAACGTGTGTAATTTTTACCCCTCCATGTCTTTCCTTTTTAATTTAATTTATATTACAGATCTTTCCAGAACATCAATATAGATCTACCTGTTTCTTTTTTTTTTAATGTATTTTATTAGGATTAAACATAAAAATATTTCTGTGAGATATGGGAATTCTGAACTCTGAAGTATCTAACAACATAGCTAAAAGTAAGTGAATACCAGACTTGGCAGAATTATAAGGAGAAATGGATTCATCCATAATTACAGTGGGACCTAACCAAGTTTTTCAGAAACTGATATAGATTCAATAGGCCAAAAGCAAAGAATAATGACATAGAAGATTTGAATCACCCCATTAACACATTTGATTGAGTGTAAATATGAGGGACTCCATGTTCAATAGTTAGAAAATGCACATTCTTCACACATTCTCATGGGATATTTAGAAAAACAGGCCTATACTTGGCCATAAAGGAAATCTCAGGGCTTCCCAGGTGGCTTAGTGGTAAAGAATCCACCTGCCAAGCAGGAGATGCAGGTCTGATCCCTGGGTTGAGAAGATCCCCTGGAGGAGGAAATGACAACCCATTCCAGTACTCTTGCCTGGGAAATCCCATAGTGTCACAAAGAGTCAGACACGACTTAGCGACCCAACAGCAAAGGAAATTTCACTACTGCTGATCTCCTTGTGGTTGTAATTGCTGAAATGACTGTCTTTTCCCTCTCTTTCTTGCCTGAGTTGGCTCTGTCTCTCTCTCTGTCTCTAAGTCATGTCCGACTGCTCCGTGACCCCACCACGGAGGTCGGTAGCCCAACAGGCTCTGGTTAGTTCCAGCAGTTCCTATTTCACACCTGCCTTTTTCCTGACCTTCTAGACTATGCTTCTGCTTTATGGTCTGAGCTGTAATTGCTTTGTAAAGATTTTTCTGCTTTCTTTTTAATTCATGATGGAAATGGAGTGTGGGGTATAATTTCTATCTGCTCGTGGCAGGATTTTTCAGGTGAGTTTTTAATCATGCCTTGTGAAGGCGGGCCACTTTCTTTCACTGTTTCTCTGTCTTTGCAGGATGCTGAGCTTATCCCGAGGACGATCAGGGATTCTGTTCTTTCCCCACTCTAGTTTTCTCAGTCATTTTTAGTACTATCTGATACAGATAGGTGTGCTGCTATAATTCACTTGACAGAATATCTGACTGACCAGTTTGAAAGGAAGGGTTTGTGTCTCTGACTCACACCTCACCTGGGTAACTAAATCAGGACTTTATACATCGTGGGTACTCGGTAAATATTTGTTGAATAAATTGGCACAAAAAGAAACAGATCCAAGGTTAAATTGGTCATTTCAAAATCCATTTATTAAGGCTTTAAAACATTATCATAGGGAGTGTGGAAGCCAGGAAGCTGAGGGAGGGGGGAACCTCACTCTTTGTCCAAACAGTCATCTCTGGGATGACTCTGGAGTCCCAGGGGGAATGTGCTTCACCTTAGGGCACTGAGCCTCTGCACTCTTAGACACTATTGTATGTGTCTGGTAAGTCACTTCAGTTGTATCCAACTCTTTGCAACCCTGTGGACTGTAGCCTGCCAGGCTCCTCTGTCCATGGGATTCTCCAGGCAAGAGTACTGGAGTGGGTTGCCAGGCCTTCTTCCAGGGGATCTTCCCAACCCAGAGATCGAACCTGCGTCTTTCTGTGGCTCCTGTACTGCAGGCAGACTCTTTACTACTGAGCTACCTGGGAAGCCCCTAGACACTGTCAGTAGAATATAAAATACATCTTCCTCCGTAAGAGGTGGGTTTGGCAGGATGCATAGGCCAGTTGATGTAGCCATTTGGATTCAAAAATTTTTCCCATAAAGGTGGTCACACAGTCTGCAGAGTCATGTGTATTGTGAAAAAAAAAAGAAAAATACCTGTTGTTGGAGATTAGCATTCACGACTGTGTCCACACACCTCAGGGGTGCAGTTGATGACCCCTTGAAGCAGGGCAGAAACTATTTCTATTTATTTTCTAAATAAAAGATAGAAATGCAGCTTCACTAATATTTACAATTAGAATGAGCCTGCATCATCAGCTCAGTCAGCAACCTTGGATCGGTTAGTCACCTAGCTGCTGAATGTCCATGGGAAGGGGGACAGAGTTCCCCACCTCACATGTTGATTTGTTTGTAGCATGACTGCTCTTTGCGGTTTCCATGGGTCCCGTTGAGTGGATTTCTAGATTATTCTCTCTTATTTGATGTTAGCAAAGGCAGGAACAGCCTCGGCCGTTTCAGAACAGGGCCCTCTCTTGCAGGGAGGCCCTGGCGGAAGGAGCAGACAGAGGACCTACAGCGGGTGCTCAGGACCGTGGACAGCGACATCCCGCTGGTGCTGGTCAGCGGCAACCACGACGTGGGCAATGTCCCCACCCCCGAGACCATCGCGGAGTTCCAGCGGACTTGGGGAGACGACTACTTCAGCTTCTGGGTCGGGGGTGTCCTGTTCCTCGTTCTCAACTCCCAGTTCCTGTACGACGCCTCCAGGTGCCCCGCCCTGAAGCAGGAGCATGACCACTGGCTGGACCAGCAGCTGCGCACCGCAGGGCAGCGCGCCTGCCGGCACGCCGTGGTCTTCCAGCACATCCCGCTCTTCCTGCAGAGCATTGGCGAGGACGACGACTACTTCAACCTCACCAAGTCCGTGCGGAAGGAGATGGCAGACAAGTTCGTGGAGGCAGGTAGGCCCGGGGCTGCGGGGAGGGGGCGGGGCGAGGGGGAGAGACTGGTCTGGAGAGGAGGCGTCCAGATCCTTCTCCAGGCAGAGGGGAGAGAGGGCGGGGCCTTGGACCGAACTGGGTTCTCACCCAGCTCTGCCACTGGTGGCCGCGTGACCTTAGCCTGCGAGCCTCAGCTTCCTCGTCTATCAAGTAGAACAGCGGAGGCAGCTCTCGCAGGATGGCTGTTGACGCTTCAGTGAGAAGACGGCCCCGACTGCGTTAGAGCAGCCCGCTAGCTGAGGGCTGAACTGTAACTGCTCACTGCTGAGAATGGGGACCCTGAAGGCTGGGGGTATGGGAGGGGTGTCTGAGTGTGGCTGTAGGTACCCCAGGCAAAGGCAGGGGCCAGGGTTATCTTTTCTTACTGCTCTGGGAAGGAGGAATTTGCCCAGGGGCAGACGATGTTTCAGAGCCACACTTCCTAATAGGATTAGATGTAACCCAGGGAAATCCTGCGATGTGGCTACGGAGCAGGTCAGGGAGCCTCATCCCTGTTCCTTTATGAGGTGGACCGAGTTCTCCTCCAGAAGCAGGTGAAGAAATCTATTTAGTTTGATCTTACCCTGCTATGAGTTTCAAGCTAATCAAACACATGACAGGTACTTGTGTGCATGCACACACACACAAAATGAAGATGCCCTACCACCAAAGATCTCCAGTCCCGGTGGCGCCGTGTGCCTCACCGGCCCGCACAGCTCATTTCTCCTCCTGGGAGCCCCTGCGGTTTTCCTTTCCTGAGAAGTGGCGCATTCTCAGCTCATTCCCTGCATTATCAGTGACTTGGCAGGATTCCAGTTGTGACAACTGTTATGTCTCGTTTTGGCCCTAATGCCTCCTTTCAGATCCTTCCAAGAGTGTACTTCATCAAATTCTTCTAAAATTTAAATACATTCTTTTATTTGCTAGAGTGTAGGGAGAAGGATTCATGGCAAACAGATGGGGAAACAGTGGAAACAGTGGCTGACTTTATTTTTCTGGGCTCCAAAATCACTGCAGATGGTGGTTGCAGCCATAAAATTAAAAGACGTTTACTCTTTGGAAAGAAAGTTATGACCAACCTAGACAGCATATTAAAAAGCAGACACATTACTTTGCCAACAAAGGTCCATGTAGTCAAGGCTATGGTTTTTCCAGTGGTCATGTATGGATGTGAGAGTTGGACTGTGAAGAAAACTGAGCACTGAAGAATTGATGCTTTAGAACTGTGCTGTTGGAGAAGACTCTTGAGAGTCTCTTGGACTGCAAGGAGATCCAACCAGTCCATCCTAAAGGAGATCAGTCCTGGGTGTTCATTGGAAGGACTGATGTTGAAGTTGAAACTCCAGTACTTTGGCCACCTGATGCGAAGAGCTAACTCATTGGAAAAGACCCTGGTGCTGGGAAAGATTGAGGGCAGGAGGAGAAGGGGACGGCAAAGGATGAGATGGTTGGATGGCATCACCGACTTGATGGACATGGGTTTGGGTGAACTCCGGGAATTGGTGATGAACAGGGAGTCCTGGCGTGCTGCGGTTCATGAGGTCGCAAAGACTCGGACATGACTGAGCGACTGAACTGAACTGAACTGAACTGAGGGAGAAGGAAGTGGTCTGACCCAGTAGCAAACATTCATTAAAAAAAAAAAAAAAATCCCTTTCTAGTGGGAAGCTGCTATATAACACAGGGAGCCCAGCCTGGGGTTTTGTGATGACCTGGAGGGGTGGGAGGCTCAAGAAGGAAAGAAGATATATATATATATATATATATATATATATATATATATATATATATAATTATGACTCATTCACCTTGTTGTATGGCTGAAACCAACACAACATTATAAAGCAGTTATCCTCCAATTAAAATAAATAAGATCAGGAAAAAAGGGAAAAAAATAAAAATACTACCTCACAATAAACTGTAACCCACCAGGCTCCTCTGTTCATGGGATTTCCCAGGCAAGAATGCTAGAGTGGGTAGCCATTCCCTTCTCCAGGGGATCTTCCCCACCCAGGAATTGAACCAGGGTCTCCTGCGTTGGCGTGCAGATTCTTTACCATCTGAGCCACCAGGGAAGCCCATATAATTATGATTCATTCGCGTTATTGTGTGGCAGAAACCAGCACAACATTGTAAAGCAGTTATCTTCCAGTTAAGATAAAACAAGATCAGAAAAAAGAGGGGAAAAATAAAAACACTGCCTCACAATAAAAGCCTTTATGACATTAAAAAAAAAAAAAAAAACTCCTGACACTGTTTTCATCTTTGAGCATTAAATGTGTTCACATTTACTTGCAGAAAGGACAATAGGCCCTTCTCTCTTTTCAAGACATTTTACAAAAAGCTTGCATAATTGGCGACATTTTCCAACTGTTCCATGGAGATGAAGTTGGAAAACTTCTATTAAGGCCTTTGAAATTTTCTGCCATGCTTGAGTTGGTGCAGAGAACTGTTGCTGATGACAAGGAAATGAAGTGTCAAGATGGCAGCAGCACCCCCACAGAAACTGCTTTGTAACAGAGAGTAATGCCAGCGAGAGCACTTCCTGGCACTGAAACGATCCCTTTCATGTCAAATGTTAAACCATGCAAATACCATCCCCGTGGCTGCTCTTTGTTCTCTGTCCTTGTCACCCACACCCTTGAGTGGCCTGTGGTTCTGGGTTTCTCGTCCTTCGTAGGATGAGCACGGGCAGCCCATGAACACCCCCAGATACTGAGGGCTGGAGACACTTCCAAAGAGAGAGCCCGCCCCCCAACTCTCACTGGGCCTCCTTGAGGAAAGCCTGCTGCCCACCCACCAGGATGGGCAGACGGTGGCATTGAGTCTGGGATGCACCAGCCTCTTCGCGCGTCAGGGCAGCAGCTCCCCTGAGCTCCGGGAGGGCTTGACGGTGCACCCAGAGCTGGCCTGTGTCTCAGGGGTGGGCTCCAATTGCCCTAGCTCACAGAGACTGATGTACCACCAGAACAGCACTGTATTAATTTGGAGCAGGGCTGAAACCATCCACCTCACCCCAGCAGGGCAGTCTCTCCCTGTAGGCCGAACAACATGGACGGTCAGGTTATAAGCAGGGTTATGATCTTGCTAAGCACGAGACAGAGCAGGCGAACTAGTTTTCTTACTTGCTCTTTTTTTAAAAAATTGAAGTATAATTGACTTACAATGTTGTGTTACTTTCAGGTATCTAACATTGTGATTCAGTATTTTGGGGGCCTGCACTATAAGTTACTGCAGGATATTGGATATAATTCCCTGATCTATGCAGTGTATCTGCATTACTTATTCCTTTCATATATGGTGGTTTGTCTCTGTTAATCCCATACCCCCTAATTTGTTCCTCCCCCACCCTCTTTCCCTTTTAGTAACACAAGTTTGTTTATTGTGTCTGTAAGTCTGTTTCTGATTTGCATACACATCCATTTGTATTATTTTTTAGATTCCACGTACATGTGATATCATATTGTATTTGTCTTTCTCTGACTTATTTCACCGGGCATAATAGTCTTTAGCTTCATTCACATTGCTGCTGATGGTAGTGTTTCTTTTTTATGGCTGAGTGGTATTCCATTGTGTGTGTGTGTGTGTGTGTGTGTGTTTGTATATGTATGTATATGCCACGTCTTCTTAATCGAATCATCTGTCACTGGGCACTTGAGTTGCTTCTTACATCTTGGCTGTTGTTAATAATCTTATCAGCTCTTAATGGCATCTGGCACGGGAACCCTGGTGGGTTCACCTCTAGTTTTGGGCCTCGTTGCTCAGGAAGACTGATACCTCCTGTGCCTTTAATCCTACCTCTTTAATATCTCTCCAGCCTGTCTGCTTCTTGAGGCCCTCACTGCCTGGCATCTGGGTTGTAGCAGTAGTGCTGAGTTCCCGGCCCACTCTTGCTCCATCCTGGCCCATTCTCCACCTATAGCCAGACGGGTGTGTAGCCCCACAGCATCCACCCTTCTGAGGCCCCTCACCCTTAGGATAAGACCTCACCCTTCACCACCGTCTCTGCCTCTTCATTTCATCAGGCCAACACCATCTCAACCTTCTGCACAAGGTGTCCCCAGCCCCACCTGCTGGGTTCTTCTCCAGCTTCCCTTGTTTCCAGCGCATTTGTAGGTGTTGAAGCCCCCCTAGACTCTGAGCTCCTTGAGTGCAGGGGAGGCCTGGCCCAGGTCTTAGCTCGTAATGAATGCTTCATTGGAGTTTGTGGAATGAGTGGAGAACTGGACCTCTGCCTCAGGTTCCTTCCCTCAGTGGCCAACCAGCCCAGGGGCTGATCAACCCAGCTCATTTCTCTGTTTAGCACCCACCATGTGCCTGCTGGAAGGCCAGGTCCCGCTCCATGGAGCTCCTGCATGCAGCCTCTGCGTGGTGTGTTCCAAATGTTGGGCAGGTGTTCTAAGTTTGATCCTCCCGTCTTGGGTGAGGCCATGTGTGTGACTGTGTTCTGACCCCCATACTTGCTTTCCAGGTTCACCTCACAGTCGATTGCTCTCCTCCTGAGTGGCCCCTTGCTATTCCACCAGGCAACCCCTTCATGTGTGAACAGGCTGCTCTTCTTGGTCACTGGCCTTGCAGTCTTCCCCTAGACCTGCTCAACCAGGGAGAAGCAGAAAGAAGGGTGCCCTTCCTGCAGTCACCTGCCAGTGGCATGGCTTTTCTCAAACCAGGCTCTTTGCCTAATGACCTTTCAAACTCAGAACAAGCCACAGGCACTGCTGGGCAGAGATAGAGATCAGATGTAGTCGCAGCTCCATGGCAGCCTGCATGGCCTTCTGGGTTTGGGAGCACAGGTAGGTGGGCTGCCATGGGGAATGCAGGCCCCCACGACTCAGTGATGCAGGAGATCGCTCAGGTCACAGCCACGTGATTCTGGAACTCATTTCGGAAAGCCAGCAGTTCAAGTGACATTTTGTGAAATTCATTAACTTAAAGACCATGATCAAATTGGGGGTGATGATGACAGATGGTATTTAATACTGCCTCCAGCTTTTTTATCCCCCACAGCAATATTATTCCCAAATACTATTTCAGTCTCATTTATCTCCATGTGCTAAAATGCCAGTCCTCAAAAATATGTCAAAAGCTCATCAGAATATCAGGGTAGTTTTTAATTATGATAATTGTGTTGTTATAAAATATCCTTTTTAAAGAGCACACCCCTCCTCAAACCACCACTTGGAGGTAACACCCAGCTTCCTTCCAGCAAGCTTAATGAATAATTCTGAATCATTGTGTGGGATGAATAAATGATTTAATAATGAGCATCAACAATCATCTCACATTGTGGCATTAATTTCCTAAATGGGATGAGGTAAATGAGGAGGAGGGGTGTTACTATACAACGGGCCACCGCCTGTGTAGGGATGTGCTCCGTGAATCAAAGCCTTGAGCTTCCGAGCTCAGGTTGCCCTAGAAACGGATGCATTCTGTTTCTCCTTTTGAAGCTCAAAAAAAAAAAGAAAAAAGAAAGTCTTTGTATGATCTGGAAAAGTTATCAATAGCCAGGACAAATAAACAGTTACCAGGGCAGGACAGTTGCACAGGTGTGAAGCGGCACTGTTATCTCCCGTCTTCACTCTGCCCGAGGATAGTTGATTTCATCACTTCCACAGGACGTAGAAATTAGTCTTCCCCTTGATTTACCTTGGGGCTTCCCTTGTGGCTCAGCTGGTAAAGAATCCGCTTGCAATATGGGAGACCTGGGTTCGATCCCTGGGTTGGGAATATCCCCTGGAGAAGGGAAAGGCTACCCACTGCAGTATTCTGGCCTGGGGAATTCCATGGACTGTATAGTCTATGAGTTCACAAAGAGTCAGACACAACTGAGCGACTTACACTTTCTTTCACTTAATTCACCTGATTTTGCAAGGGCAGTAGATGATAGATTCTTAGTCGAGACTCTTGGCCATTGTGTGTATCAATTATGCCTTTTTCAGCAGAGAGTTAATGTGTGACCCAGTTAATAACAGATTTTAATTTAAAGACTAAATCTTAAAATTAAAAAAAAAAAAAGCCTAGCTCTTTCACTGACCCTGCTGTGCTTGATGTCTTGATACCTTTTCTTTTCTCTATTCTCCACACAGAGATTAGAACTGTGTAGTAGAAAGCCCAGAGCAAATTTGGCAATTATGAAAAATTCCAATAAGTTGATCTTTCCTTTAAAAGTTAATGAGTAATTTCACAGAATTATAGTTTCATCTCTATTTATGCAAGAAAAGAAAAAAAAACTGGAGAGAGAGATCTTAACCCATGTAATATTATGGTTTTAGAATTTCAAAGTTTTAAAGAACAAAAAGGTCAGGTTTCCAGGGTCTGCTTCATAGGAAAAATGAAACATCAAACCCTGCTCTGACATCTAATACTGGGTTGTATTGAAATTATTTCTTTCCATCCTGATTCCTCCAGAAAATGGAGTCCCAGCTTTGTTCATCTCTATAAACCCAGCTCCTAGCGAAGATTATCACTTAGTAGCCACTCAGTAAGTAAACATGAAATTGAGTTGAACTTGATTCACGTTTACCCATCAGTGGAATCATAGGTAATGTGCATATTATCTCTTGATTGGTATTTACCAGCAAATTTGCCCTGCATATGGTCAGACAGTGAACATTTTGGGCTGTGGTCTCTGTAAAGTGAAAGTGTTCGTTGTATCTGACTCTTTGTGACCCCATGAACTGTATGTAGCCTGCCAGGCTCCTCTGTCCATGGGATTCTCCAGGCAAGAATACTGGAGTGGGTTGCTGTTCCCGTCTCCAAGGGATCTTCCCAACCCAGGGATCAAACCCAGGTCTCCTGCATTGCAGGCAGATTCTTTACCATCTGAGCCACCAGGGAAGCCCTGCAGTCTCTGTAGCGACTACTCAACTTGGCCTCTGTAACATGCAAATAGCCACCAGTGGTACATCAGCAAGTGAGTGTGACTGGATTCCAGTAAAACTTTATTTACACAAACAGGAGGTGGGCCTAAAGGCCATAGATTTCCCATCCTTGGCTTAGAGAAATGTTCCCAGTACAGTGTGAGACCCTTTCTCTCCCCAAGACCTTGTCTGCAATATGCACACGTCTAATTCCAGTCTGCTTCAGGTCACAACTGCCAGGTCACTGAAGAGTCTGCCCAGAAGGGGCCCCAGACTCCTCAGTGGAGGGCCTGCCTGGGTGCGGCTCATCCTACTGGAGGCCCAGGGTGTGGGGGGAGGGCGGGAGGGTTCCTGGGCCACTTACATGCTTTTGTAACATGTGTGAGGAAAAAACTAAAACTATCTCATCAAGTGAAAGAAAAATAACATGCCAAGTAGCATGGGTAATAGGCAGGTAAGGCCGAATTTGTGATGGTGGTACAAGGGGTGACAGGTTCTCAAGGGTGGGGTGCCCGAGGCCCTATAACCTCACAGGTCAGCAGGTAGGCTGTGGCTTCAGACAGACCTGCACTCAAGTCCTTTGGTGCCACCCCCCAACTGAGTTGTTGTTGTTGTTTAGTTGCTAAGTCTTGTCTGACTCTTTTTCGACCCCATGGACTATAGCCCACCAGGCTCCTCTGCCCATGGGATTGCCCAGGCGAGGATACTAGAATGGGTTGCCATTTCCTTCTCCAGGGGATCTTCCTGACCCAGGTTTGAACCCAGGTCTCCCGCATGGACAGATGGATTCTTTACCACTGAGCCACCAAGAAAGCCCATTCACCAGCAAAGTGGCTTCCCGTAATCTGCTGAACATCTTTCTGTCTTAGTTTGCTGCTGCTGCTGCTGCTAAATCACTTCAGTCGTGTCCGACTCTGTGCGATCCCATAGACGGCAGCCCACCAGACTCCCCATCCCTGGGATTCTCCAGGCAAGAACACTGGAGTGGGTTGCCATTTCCTTCTCCAATGCATGAAAGTGAAAAGTGAAAGTGAAGTCGCCCAGTCGTGTCCGACTCTTCAGGACCCTATGGACTGCAGCCCATCAGGCTCCTCCATCCATGGGATTTTCCAGGCAAAAGTACTGGAGTGGGGTGCCATCGCCTTCTCCGTGCCTTAGTTTACTCCCATGTTAAACGGGGCTACTCATCCCAGCCTCACAGGTGTCTCTCACAAAGGGTTGATGTGAGAATCAGGTAAAGGGAGGCCTGTGTAAGAGCACGCAGCACCACGCCTAGGACGTGGCCTCTGCTTGATGAAGGGTGGTATGTCCTTATCTGACCCGGACCAGAGTGCGCGTGGCCTCTGCTTGATGAAGGGTGGTATGTCCTTATCTGACCTGGACCAGAGTGCGCGCCCACAGCAGGCAATAGCTTTACCCAGGGTCTGGCTTCCTCCTTTTGTTAGAGCTTTCCTCCCCACCCCCATCCCCCCGGGGCTGGCAGGAGCGGGCAACTTCTTCTTGGGAGGATGTTGGTGAGTGTGTACAAAGCAAGGAGAGGCACGTTAAGTGTGCGGACTTGCCTGCAGTTGCCCAAGATAACTTCACATATTGGAAGAGGAATTAGCAGCTCTCTTCAGAATACAAACTAAGGAAGTGAAACTAGACAAGAAACCTGTTGACTTCTGGGCTGTGCAGAAAGGTAGACTATCTCAAGGAGGGTTTTCGGAGTGAACGAGGAATACACACTTTGCAGCTTTGTAGTAAGTGCATATTGGTTTAAGAGGTTGGGAGGCACTGAACTAGATGGTAAATTCCTATGGAATTTAGTGAGAGGATTTGACTCCGCATTTATGTTTTTTTAAACACACACCTCCACCAGTTAATGCGCTGGTAAACACACCAATTTAGAAGGTGTAATCTCATAGTCAGATTTTTCTGAATCCAGGAAAGGGATCCACAGGCAACGGCCATCATCAAACAGCGCTTTCTGTTTTTAATGCCCTAAAACAAAAACAAGCTATCTTAATGGTTCTTTTTTTAACTGACTTTCGAGTAAGAACTCAACAAGCAGTCCTTTTTTTGAGCATCTGTAGAATTCAGTTTCCGGGGGCATATCAGCCTGAGGACTTTTCAGCCTCTTTAATTTACATTTGGTCTTGAATTCATCTTCCAGGTTGGTCTGCTTTATGTTTCCATCAGTTCACCGTAAAACCTCATGCTTTAGTCATTTGATGTCTGTGTCTCCCTCACCATAAACCGAGATAAAAGACCAACTGCGGAAGCTACATCTGGTGCGAAGTAATGGATTACATTTCTCACTTCGGAGGTATCCTTAACAGTTGGGCTAATTAAAGTTAAAATCAAATCCTGATGGTAAATATTTATAAATTGCGAATCTGGCATGCGTAAGTGTGTGCTGCTGATTCCCAAAGTTAAGTCAGCATCTGTCCACTCAGCAAATAGCTTGGGCCCTGTGCTGGGCACCCAGGCCAGGAATGCTGGACACCCAAAACAGAGCACTGTAGGTCACCTTCAAACTGAAAATTCAAAATCTTGTTGGAAAACCCCACTGTGATATTTCCAAAAGGAGCCACAGGTACAGGGGAAACAGCTGTGTCTGTTTAAGCTTATGAAGTCAAAATATTATAGCTGGTTTTTTGGGGGGAGTCATGTTTTAAAATCAGAGAAGGCAATGGCACCCCACCCCAGTACTCTTGCCTGGAAAATCCCACAGACAGAGGAGCCTGGTAGACTGCAGTCCATGGGGTCACTAAGAGTCGGACACGACTGAGTGACTTCACTTTCACTTTCATGCATTGGAGAAGGAAATGGCAACCCACTCCAGTGTTCTTGCCTGGAGAATCCCAGGGACGGGAGCCTGGTGGGCTGCCATCTATGGGGTTGCACAGAGTCGGACATGACTGAAGCGACTTAGCAGCATGTTTTTAAAATAGCAATTAGTGTCATTTTCAAATGAGCAGTGGGATTCCTGTGTAAAATTGAAATGTCCCTCACTTAGCTCAACACTCTTACTTCCTATACTAGTTTAAGTAATTTTCTCTTTACTGGACTTGCTTTCATTTAAAAGGCACTTGCCCCCACTGCAGCTAACACTGCATGCATGATAAGTCGCTTCAGTCATGTCTGACTCTATTCGACTCTATGGACTGGAGCCCACTGGGCTCCTCTGTCCATGGGATTCTCCAGGCAAGAATACTGGAGTGGGTAGCCATGCCCTCCTTCCTGCAGGGGATCTTCCCAACCCAGGGATCGAACCCAAATCTCTTATGTGTCCTGCGTCAGCAGGCAGGGTTTTTACCACTAGCGCCACCTGAGAAGCCCCATGACTAACAGTATATGGTGAAAATTTAGAATATTTCTACATAAAATAAGCTGGAGGGGATTTCCCTCGTGGTCCAGTAGCTAAGACTCCATGCTTCCAATGCAGGGGGCCTGGATTCCATCCCTAGTCAGGAACTAGGTCCCACATGCCGCAACTAAAGAACCCATGAGACACAAGAAAGATGGAGAATCCTGCATGCCACAGCTAAGACCTGGTATAGCCAAATAAATACGTATTTATATGTATATTTTTTAAGTTGGAAATTGCTTTAGTTAAGGTTTATAATTTTACTTAACAGAAGTGTTTGCCTGTTGATGCTTTAAATAGAAGTAAAGACCAGGACCCAATTGGGAAAAAGCCTCCTCTGCCCTGTTGTCACAGCCCAGGGTCCCGTGACCATGTCTGCAGACCAGATGAGGAACCCAAGCACGCAGCAGTGAGGAGCCTGGGTCCGTTTCAGATTTAGATTCCAGACACGCAGGAGGAAGGAAGAGAGCTTCTCTTAAGTGTCTCCTTTCCGCAAGGCACTCCCCCGCACCCTGGGGGAAGTGCAGGTGAGGAGTCCTTGCAGGACCTTGCTGGGTGGGAAGGTGAGCGAGTTCTGGCCAGAATAATGCTGCTCCAGCCTCCTGCTGGGTGGGGCCTGTGATGGTCTGTCTCCCTTGGGAGCTGTAACCTTACATCTGAATGGTGCTCCTTCCATGATGGCACTGAAAGGGAAAGTCACTCAGTCGTGTCCGACTCTTTACCATCCAGTGAACTAAACAGTCCATGGAATTCTCCAGGCCAGAACACTGGAGTAGGTAGCCTTTCCCTTCTCCAGGGGATCTTCCCAACCCAGGGATCTAACCCAGGTCTCCCACATTGCAGGTGGATTCTTTACCAGCTGAACTACAGGGGAAACCCAAGAATACTGGAGTGGGTAGCCTTTCCCTTCTCCAGGGGATCTTCCCAACCCAGGATCTAACCCAGGTCTCCCACATTGTAGGTGGATTCTTCACCAGCTGAGCCACAGGGGAAGCCCAGGAATACTGGAGTGAGTAGCCTACTGAATGATGCCACTGAATGCACCCAGTAGAGCAGTTTTTCCCCTGAAAAAGGCAGAAGATGCATAAGTTTCTTGCGAGCCATGGCTAATACTCAGTTTTTTTTAATGGCTCGTGTTATTGCTGGTGGCTGTGTTCATTGTCCCTGCAGCCTACACAGCACCCCTCAAGGTGTTGGCTTTCTCAACATTTTACTGACGAGCAAAGTCCCAGAGGCTGAATCACTTGCTCAGGCCACAGAACTGGGAAGAGGAATAGATTATCTCTGGGTTTTTATGGGGATCAGATAAGGTAAATCCAACACCTCGACAGTGTCTGGTTGCTGGTAAGTATTCAATGATAACGTGCAGTTAGGATTAGCCATCTCACTGTCATCATTGTCACTGTGATAAAAATATTGTGGGTGACTTAACATCAGAGAAAGTAATGTGTAAGGATCCTGTTTTCTCCCTCACACAAGTTCACAGCTCTGACCCACGGCTGGGTGGCTGGAGGGTTGCCGGACTTGGAACCCGAGTCTTCCTGTGTTCTTTCTACGTCTCCTGTGCCCAGCACACGGGGCTCCCATGTGGCCGAGTCAACCCCCACAAGCGAGTGCTAAAGACCCCAGGGTAACCAGTGTCGTCAAGCGTCAGTTTCACTTCATAAGCCATTTAAAGCACAATATTATATTAACATCATAATAATTTCCACTTACTAAATTCTGTACTACAGGTTTTTTTTTCATGTATTTACTCATTTATTGATTTATTTTTGATTGCACTGGGTCTTCATCGCTTTCTCTAGTTGCTGCAGGTGTTGTGCGCAGGCTTCTCCTTGCAGTGGCTTCTCTTGCTGTGGAGCAGAAGCTCTAGGTGGGCAGGGTTCAGGAGTTGTGGTGCACCAGCTTAGTTGCCCCGAGGCATGTGGAATCTTCCCGGACCAGGGATCGAACCCATGTCCCCTGCGTTGGTAGGAGGATTCTTACCCACCTGCCACCGGCGAATTCCCACAGTTTCTATTGCTCTGATTTCATAGATGACGAAACTGAGGCACAGAGAGACACATACGCGTGCCCAGCTTCACACAGGTCAGCTCCAGTCCCAGGGCTCTGGCTCTGACCCCTGGCCTCCTAATTATGCTTTCTGGATAATGAGTAGAATGTACGTTGGGCAAGATGAGGGGAGCCAGGCCAGCTTGTGTTGGGGTAGTTCCACCCACTCACCTGCCACCTCCACTCTGCACCTGTACTTCTTCAGGGGCTGCCCCAGGGAAGGAGCTGGTCCAGCCAGTTATGGAGGCTTAGAATCACAGCATCTGAAGTGGTCCTGCTGGGTGGGGGTCCAGGAACTCCTACAGGGTATGGAATTCCCCTCTGGCTTCAGTGAACAGCAGTCTTTTTCCAGAGTAAGCCCCTCAGCTCATCCTTTCATCTTGAGTGGGTGGACTCTTCCTTCTGCCGACAAAGATGCTGCTTGAAACAGGAAGGGGGTCTCTACTTTCCTGCAGACTCTGACCGACTCCCCTGGGGTACAAGTCCAGGTGGGCTCCCATCTAAGGACTGTCGTTGTTGTTTAGTCACTAAGTTGTGTCTAACTCTTTGCAACCCCATGGACTAGAGCCCACAGAGCTCCTCTGTCCGTGGGATTTTCCAGGCAAGAATACTGGAGTGGGTTGCCATTTCCTTCTCCAGGGGATCTTCCTGACCCAGGGATTGAACCCAGGTCTCCTGCATTGGCAGGCAAATTCTTTACCACTGAGCCACTGGGGGAGCTCATCTGAGGATTAGGGCAGCAGATAAAACTCACTTTCAAAATGACAACTGTAGGTCATAGAAATAGTGAGCAAATGAAAATAAAGGCTGGTTTGAGATACTATCTTGAGAAAAGAGGCAAATTATGGCCATCAACTTGTTTCAACTTGTGTTTGATAAAATGTTGGTTGTTACTGCAAATATACACCAACCCTTAGGATGAACAAAGAATGAATCAGTGCCATTTGGTTTCCTTGGTCTAAATTGTATAAAATAATCCTTTGTCAGCATCCTGTGTTTGACACTGGCAACAACATAATTGAGAGTCATTCTTATAAGAGAAAAAAATATTTGCAGGTGTCATCAATTTTCCCAAGGGTCTTTTTCTGAATCTATCAATAATCCAATTATTGCCCCTCTGTGGTACTTGTGTGTGTGTGCCCATGGGTGTGTGTTCTGTGAGAGCCTTGTTTTTGATGACTTCCCCGTGATTGTGACAGTTCCCTGGTGTCACTTTTCATCAGCTTTATATAAAATCCTTCATCGTTGGTATGATTTGTGATTTAACACAAAAGTGCCTCTCCCTGGTTGAGCAAGTCAGGTAGGGAGGAGTAGTCGCTAGGGGCTTGGTTTATAAGTAATTCATTAATTAATGTTTTCTTGCTAATAAGTTCCCTTTATACATCTGAGATCATATGAGCATTTTAGAAGCATAAGATTGTCATACAAAGCATTATCTCACGTCATTAAAAATACTCTCCAAGTCACAGATGTTCTTATACCTTGTAGACATACCATGTTCATTGAACTCTTTTGCTATTATTGGACCCTGAGGTTGTTTTCAGTTTTTCTCTGTGATAAATACTACTGTCATGAAGTTCTTTCTGCTCAAACAAGCCCAAATATTAAAAATTCTTCAGTTCAGTTCAGTTGAGTCGCTCAGTTGTGTCTGACTCTCTGCGACCCCATGGACCGAAGCACGCCAGGCCTCCCTGTCCATCACCACTCCTGGAGTTTACTGAAACTCATGTCTGTTGAGTTGGTGATGCCGTCCAACCATCTCATCCTCTGTTGTCCCCTTCTCCCGCCTTCAATCTTTCCCTGCATCAGGGTCTTTTCCAATGAATCAGTTCTTCGCAGCAGGTGGCCAAAGTATTGGAGTTTCAGCTTCAACATCAGTCCTTCCAATGATGTTCAGGACTGGTTGGATCTCCTTGCAATCCAAGGGACTCTCAAGAGTCTTCTCCAACACCACAGTTCAAAAGCATCAGTTCTTTGGTGCTCAGCTTTCTTTATAGTCCAACTCTCACATCCATACATGACCACTGGAAAAACCATAGCCTTGACTAGACAGACCTTTGCTGGCAAAGGAATGTGTCTGCTTTTTAATACGCTGTCTAGGTTGGTCATAAGTTTTCTTCCAAGGAGTAAGCGTCTTTTAATTTCATGGCTGCAATCACCATCTGCAGTGATTTTGGAGCCCCAAAAAATAAAGTCTGACACTGTTTCCACTATTTCCCTATCTATTTCCCATGAAGTGATGGGACCAGACGCCATGATCTTAGTTTTCTGAATGTTGAGCTTTAAGCCAACTTTTTCACTCTCCTCTTTCATTTTTGTCAAGAGGCTCTTTAGTTCTTCTTCACTTTCTGAAATAAGGGTGGTGTCATCTACATGTCTGAGATTATTGATATTTCTCCCAGCAATCTTGATTCCAGCTTGTGCTTCCTCCAGCCCAGCGTTTCTCATGATGTACTCTGCATATAAGTTAAATAAGCAGGGTGACAATATACAGCCTTGATGTACTCCTTTTCCTATTTGGAACCAGTCTGTTCCATGTCTGGTTCTAACTGTTGCTTCCTGACCTGCATGCAGATTTCTCAAGAGGCAGGTCAGGTGGTCTGGTATTCCCATCTCTTTCAGAATTTTCCACAGTTTATTGGGATCCACACAAAGGCTTTGGCATAGTCAATAAAGCAGAAATAGATGTTTTTCTGGAACTCTCTTGCTTTTTCAGTGATCCAGTGGACATTGGCAATTTGATCTCTGGTTCCTCTGCATTTTCTAAAACCAGCTTGAACATCAGAAAGTTCACAGTTCACGTATTGTTGAAGCCTGGCTCGGAGAATTTTGAGCATCCTTTTGCTAGCATGTGAGATGAGTGCAATTGTGCAGTAGTTTGAGCATTCTTTGGCATTGCCTTTCTTTGGGATTGGAATGAAAACTGACCTTTTCCAGTCCTGTGGCCACTGCTGAGTTTTCCAAATTTGCTGGCATATTGAGTGTAGCACTTTCACAGCATCATCTTTTAGGATTTGAAATAGCTCAACTGGAATTCTATCACCTCCACTAGCTTTGTTCATAGTGATGATTCCTAAGGTCCACTTGACTTCACATTCCAGGATGTCTGGCTCTAGGTGACTGATCACACCATCATGATTATCTGGGTCATGAAGATCTTTTTTGTACAGTTCTTCTGTGTATTCTTGCCTCCTCTTCTTAATATCATCTGCTTCTGTTATGTCCATACCATTTCTGTCCTTTATTGAGCCCATATTTGCATGAAATGTTCCCTTGGTATCTCTAATTTTCTTGAAGAGATCGCTAGTCTTTCCCATTCTGTTGTTTTCCTCTATTTCTTTGCACTGATCACTGAGGAAGGCTTTCTTATCTCTCCTTGCTATTCTTTGGAACTCTGAATTCAAATGGGTATATCTTTTCTTTTCTCCTTTTCTTTTTGCTTTTGTTTATGAAACAAGCACCTGAAATTGGTCTTGGTAAGACCAGGCATGACTTAGAGTCACTTTTGCTGAGGAGGTTCGACACTTTAATTGGAAGAGTTCTGGAGCTCTGGACACTGCAGTCTGGTGCTGTGCATATGGTCACAGTCACCTTTGCATCTTGAACATACTGTGCATGTTCTCTGCATTTGGGAACTAGAGGAACAAAGATGAGTAAGCATTGGTCTTAACCTCACAAAGCTCAATCCTGGGGGCAAGGTGGGAGGGAACCAGAGAATTGCAATCAATGTGGAAGCCTTAGAGTGAGGACTTCCTGATGTTAGAGATTTGTTTTTAATATTTAAACCCCCCTCTCCATAAATCAGGGCTTCCCTGGGAGCTCAGCTGGTAAAGAATCTACCTGCAATGCAAGAGACCCCAGTTCAATTCTTGAATCAGGAAGATCCAGTGGAGAAGGGATCCACTCCAGTATCCTTGGGCTTCCCTGGTGGCTCAGACGGTAAAAAATCTGCCTGCAGTGTGGGAGACTTGGGTTCAGTCCCTGGGTTGGAAGATCCCCTGGAGAAGGGAAAGGCTACCCACTCCAGTTTTCTGGCCTGGAGAATTCCATGGACTGTATAGTCCATCAGTCACAAAGAGTCAGACACAAGTGAGCAACTTTTACTAAACTCCATAAATCACATTTGAAGATATTTAAATACTTCCTTGCTACCCATTTGATAGGGGGATGGTTTCCCTTTAGAGTGTGTGAGCTGCATCCTACCTGTTGCCATGGATGGCTTCCACACCCAGGGCATCCCATCCCTCCTTCTTTCCTCTTTTCTTTTTCCTTCTTCCTCCATTGTCCATCCCCCTTCCTTCCTTTACTTTCATTCATAACAACCTTTACTTTGAGGATGTGCCTTCATGAAATCACTCCATGAAATGTTTGCTTTGGGGGCACCCATTCAATTAATTTAGTAGAGTGGGGTTTGCTGAGCCCACATATCATGGCACAGGCTGCTTTCGAGGAAAAGAAACCTTTCTGTGCAGTTGATCCATCAATACCCAGAAGCATGTTGATCAGTGTCCCCACTTTCTGTCTTCTAATGAGGATTATGGAACAGCTGTTCTCAATCTTGTTGAGGTCAATGACCCTCTGGCTAAAGGTGCCCACTCATTAGAGGTGAAGCCAGGTGCCTGGGGACAGCAGGGGCTGGTCAAAAGATACATGGGCTATAATTTTATAGAAATTATATCATTATAATTTTTCTTTCTTAAAAGCTGTGAAAAGGAGATCTTACAAGATGGAAATATTTATTATCTGTGGGTGGTGAGAATATAAATGTTATTATTAGGTTTTTGGGGTTTTTTGCCTCATCTGAATCTTCTGAGTTTCTCAAAAAAATGAAAAAAGAGTAATAAAAAGAATCCCTGTAATGAAGTCAAGGTCAGGGTTTGGCAGAGTATTTCTGTAGAGGCCCAGATAGTAAATCTCTTATGCCTTGTGGGCCCAGAGGTAAAATTGGAAAGAATACATAGGTGCTTATATAAACCAAAATGTAAGCTACTTAAAAATGTAAGAGGGGTTCTTCATTCACAGCTCTTACGAGCTGATAGACAATTAGCTGTGGTTTCCTAACCCCTGGTATAGGTACTTAAGATCACTCTCCACTGACACTTGTACTTAAGAATAATAGTTACAGAACCATCAATTATTTCAAAAGATTATGCCACTTAGCATTTTCTGCATTTCCTCTTGTCTACCCACAAGTGAGAGACTAAAATCTAAGGGAGAAGTTTTTCTTTCTTTGTTTTCTGTTAATCGTGTTTTGGGTCTTTTAATAGCACGCTCTATCTCTGATGGGTGTTATCAACGTCTCACTTCCAGATTGCCTCCAAGTTGTCGTATGTAAGTGAAAAGTGTTAGTTGCTCCATGGTGTCTGATTCTTTGCGACCCCATGGACTGTAGCCCGCCAGGCTCCTCTGTCCATGGGACTCTCCAGGCAAGAATACCAGAGTGGGTTGCCATTCCCTTCTCCTAGGGATCTTCCCCACCCAAGGATTGAACCCAGGTCTCCTGCATTGCAGGAAGATTCTTTACCATCTGAGCCACCAAGGCCTAAGGTTACCCAGAGCCCCAGCCCCTCCTCTGTGCCAGGCATTGCCCTGGGTCCACGTCTTGGTCTTATTGAATGTTTGATTCTTGAGAAAGCAATTTCACACTCTGTGGAAAGGATGTCAGAATATCTCTGACAAAACAGCCCTCTGTTGGGATCCTACTGAGCCCCACCCTACCAAGGAAAGTCATGGGACCTCTTGTATTATCTTCAGGGAGCTTCCAAAATCCAACTTACATCATGTCTAAAAGCAGATTACTGGCCATCCCGAGAGACTTTAGAGTTACAGGTCTAAAAAGGATAGGATCGTATTTATTCCTTTTGACTCAGAAACCCCAGCTTGCCCAGCTCAGAGAATAAGGAAGTTTATGATCTTGTGTGGTTCAGGCTCTCAGACAAGTCTAACTTGGGGACAGGATCTGGCTGTAATTCTGCCGCCTCTGTGCCCCCGACCGACTCCCCGCAGTTGGCTCTTTCCCTGGTTTGTACCTTCTCAGACGGTTGCTGAGTTCTGAGCATTACATTCAGACTTGGCAACTCCCAGGAGGCAGGAAAGGGGACTTGAAAAAAAAAAAGAAACAACGCCTTTTCCAGGACAGACCCCCAGCAGACATCCTCCCACAGACTTAGACCCCAGGCCCTTTCCCAGCCCCCCGGGGGTCCCTGGGAAGAGAACTGCCTCCTTCTTGGCTCTGAGGATGCAGCCCATGACCTGCCGTGGCAAAACCAGGATGCTTGTAGCAAAGGGAAAAAGGAAGGGCATGGGTATCGGGAGGCAACCAGCACTGCCTCCCGCGGCAAGGGAGGAGGAACCACATTCACGCTTTCTTTCAAAAACAGGACTGAGGAACCTCCCTGGTAGGCCCATGACCAAGACACCTCAGTCCCAAGGTAGAGGGCCTGGGTTCGACCCCTGGTCAGGGAACCAGATCCCACATGCTGCAACTAAAACCTGGTGCAGCCAAATAAAGAAAAATGCATTTTTTAAAAAAACCACCCAGGCCTGAAAAGTGCTGTGTCCCCAGGGTGTGTAGTGAGCCTGCGCTGGGGGGTCAGACACATCATCTCTGAAGCTCACAACAATTCCATGAGGGGTCCGTTATCATCCCCTCCTTTACACTGAAGAAACGAATGTTCAGGACAGTAAAGGAGCTCATGTGGCGTCTAAGACTCAGAATCAGTACTTACTCCACCGACTCTGCCCTCCGCCCTCATTTAGTAACATCAGGCCTCCTTTTGTAAGGAGCCTGGCAACTCCTTTGTAACAGCAGAAAGTGCTGGCGCTCAACTTTTCCTTTGATAATATTGGCAAAGGGGAGGTTTGTCTCCTCCAGGACACTTCCTAAAACGCAGCTTGTGAACTGCCACAAATTTCCATGTATCCACTCACTGTCTTAACTCTCCATCCATCCATCCTCCAACAGTCATTGATAGAGCAGCAGCCCTGTTATCTTCGTTCCGGGGATGGATGTTTACTTAGACTTGGCTTCTGTCCTCACAGGCCAGCAGGGGCCACCAGGGGGGAGCAAGAAACCACAGGACAAAAGCAGAGGACCGTGCCAGGAAGGGGAGGGAGGAGAGACTGCTCCGTCCAGGAGGAAGTTTTCCGCCAGGAGAGGAGAGGCAGGGTCCTGAAGGATGAGTGAGAGGTCATCAGGTGCCTGTGGGCAGGAAGAGGGCACTCGAGAGGCCGGGAGAGCACAGGCTGAGGCTGGAGCCACAGCACAGCTGGCAGGGACCGGGCCAGCATTGAAGCTCCTTGGTGACCAGAGGAGGGCTCAGGTGTGGAGACGTGAAACAGGAGGCAGATCCAGCCCCCGGGTGATGGAGAGGCACGGGAAGATTTTACCTGGAGAAGTGGCACAGTCAGGTTTTACATTTTAGACAACCTTGCCCTGTCTATCCTGGGCATTTTCCCTTCCTTCTTGCCCCGATTTTGTTCCGGGCCCCATATGACAGGCTGAGAACACTCCTTTCCAGTCCCCCTTACACCTAGGGTAGCCACATGTCCCAGTGCTGAAATTCAGCAGGTGGCACTTCCTGGAAAGCTTTTCATTAGCCCTTCCCTCTTCTTCCTGCCTGGAACTTGGACGTTATGTCTGGAAGCCCTGCAGCCACCTTGCAATCTAGACGACAAAGCCACAAGCTGAGGTTGGAGTAGGACAGAAGGAGCCTGGATTCTTGGTGAAAATTGTTGAGCAGCTGCACCCATCCTGACTGCCCTCCTTCTTTCTCAGTATGGCATGGACAGATAGAGGTAAATACAAGCACATGCTTTGCTTGTTTAAGCCGCTGACAGCTGAATGTTATCCTGACACACTTGGGTCAGAAAAGAGGGTTGAGCAGGCAGCCGTAAAAACCGCCCTGAGGATGGAGAGCCGAGAGGACTGTGAGCAGGTTCAGGCAGAAAGCCCCATGGCGTGCAGGAGATGCACAGCCCATGGCCCTGAAGTGGGTGGCTGTGTGCTGGCCCAGCAAAGCCCACGAGGAGGAGCAGGCATGGAGTGGAAGAAGTGAGCTTGCAGGACCTGCAGGGACTTGAGGAACAGAGGTCCTCCGAGCAGTGGGAGAACTGAGTCTGGGCCGGGAAATGATTTGGGTTGTCAGCAGGCGGGGTGGCAGAGGCTGCAACAGGCCATGGTTGTCCAGCGAGCAGGGAAGGGCATGGGCAGAGCCCCGGGAAGGCGACCATCTAAAGGGCTCATGGAAAAGCATGTGATTTAGGCAAATTCCATGTTGTTTAAGGCATCTCTGCCTGATTGGATTCTTTCCTTTCCTGGTTATTAAAATGGAAACTGACTCTCCCAAGGTCCCCACATTGCGATGGCACAGCATTCCCCTTCTGGGCCCACCTGGTCCAACCTAGAGCCCTTTCAGTTCAGTTCAGTTGCTCAACGTGTCTGACTTTTTGTCACCGCATGAGCTGCAGCATGCCAGGCTTCCCTGTCCATCACCAATTCCTGGAGCTTGCTCAAACTCATGTCCATTGAATCGGTGGTGCCATCCAACCATCTCATCCTCTGTCATCCCCTTCTCTTTCCTTCAGTCTTTCCCAGCGTCAGGGTCTTTTCCAATGAATCAGTTCTTTGCATCAAGTGGCCGAAGTATTGGAGCTTCAACTTCAGCATCAGTCCTTCCAATGAATATTCAGGACTGATTTCCTTTAGGATGGACTGGTTTGATCTCCTTGCAGTCCAAGGGACTCTCAAGAGTCTTCTCCAACACCACAGTTCAAAAGTATCAATTCTTCGGCGCTCAGCTTTCTTTATAGTCCAACTCTCACATCCATACATGACTACTGGAAAAACCATAGCTTTGACTTCTATCCCAGTAAATTTCTTCTCCAGCACTCTGCATAACATCTCCCTCCTGTGGCTTGCTGCCACCTCCATCTACCTCCCTCAAGTATTTTTGGACAGATTTCCAATCTGATATATGAACATGCCATCAGTCAAAACAGTCTTTTTAATGAGCCTCTTGTCCTGACAGCTGTGTTTAAGATAGGGCATAGAAACCGGTAATGGAAATCTAGAAAATTGTCCATTCTGGATTGAAACCTGACTCTGTGCCCCCACAGTTCCAGCTCACACACAGGCCTGCTGTCTTCTTTTAAAAATAAAGAGGAAATTATGAATAGTGAGAAAGATGTAATTTGTGCAAATGAAAAAAAAAAAAAAAAAACTTGGGATACTTGGAGGAGATGAGAAGAAGGTATAATTATTGAGCATGGCCTGAATACATCACGTGCAGCTTCCTGCTGTGTGACCCTGGGCATGGCTCTGAACCAGGAGTGGTTGATTCTAGTCCTGCCTTCCCAATGGGGGGAAGCCAAGGCTCAGAGCAGGGCATGCACATGTTACACTCACACAGCTCGGCAGTGGCAGGCTGAGGTTAAAGCCAGCATCCCCTGAGTCCCTACCCCAAGCTGCCACTGCTTTCCTGGCAACCAAATATGAAAATTAATAAAACATTAATAAAATACAACCCTCCTCCAATGAACTTATGGTTTCCAGGGCAAGGAGAAGGATGGGGGCGAAGGAATAGTTAGGGAGTTTGGAATGGACATGTACACACTGCTATATTTAAAATGGATAGCCAACAAGGACCTACTGTATAGCACAGGGATCTCTGCTCAAAGTTATGTGGCAGCCTGGATTAACATTGTTAATCGCTTATACTCCAATACAAAATAAAAAAGTTAAAAAAAAAATACAGCCCTCCCCTCTGAACAGGTGGAGGCCCCTCTCCAACACCTCCCATGTGGGCGTGATGACTGACCAGCAAATCTCTCTCCAGCCCCTCTTCTTGGGAACTTTTTCAGCAAAACCACTCCCATCCTGATTGAGCTGGAAACACACAGCCCCTCTGTGTTCTCTGAGCCAGTTCTCTGCCACTGAGAATTGTGGCTTCATCCCCCAGCCCTCCCACCATCTTGTAGTTTCAACTGGAGCAGGCTTGGGGAGGGAAGAATGTCATTTTTGTTGATAATTATTCAGGAGAAGTAGAATGTAATTTACATGGCAATTTTTTTTTTTTTTTAGGAGATGAACCTGGGGTGGGGGTGGAATCTAAAACAGAAGAAATCTCTTCACCTAATGTCAGCTTGTACTCTACAGAGAAAAGAAATCCCTTGGCCTTGGGTGAAGGTTATTTCAATAACTGAGCCATTACATTTGACCCAAGCTAAACAAAAAGAATCCCAGGAGGAGGCTATGAATCCTCAAGACAAAA
Source organism: Bos mutus (assembly GCF_027580195.1). NCBI lineage: Eukaryota > Metazoa > Chordata > Mammalia > Artiodactyla > Bovidae > Bos > Bos mutus. The sequence continues at coordinate 30,627,680 of NC_091641.1, forward strand.
CAGATGCTTCACGGCACGTGGACCAGACATCTGAGCAAGTGCCTGAAGTGACCAGATGTTTTTGCATGTTCCATAGCACTCACAAAAGAAAGGGAGGTGTGAACCCAGGTTTCCAGTGGTGGCCCAGCACCTGATCCCCTGGCAGTGAAGTCATCCTCCCCTAGCCTTCCGTGGCGGCTCATGCCCTTCAGAAGATTGGGGTTCAACTCCCGTAGGAGATAATCCCCTCATCCCCATCCCTGGTTGACTCAGACAGAAGCAGGACTACTTGGGAGCCTTTTTTTTTTTTTTAATATAATTTCTAAAAACATTTGCTTTCTTTGTTTAAAAAAAAAAAAAAACTATTGGAGGATGTTTCCTTCACAGTATTATGCTGTTTTCTGCCACACATCAACATGAGTCAGCCACAGATCTACATATGTCCCCTCCCTCTTGAACCTCCCTCCCGTCTCCCACCCCATCCTACCCCTCTAGGTATCATCACAGAGCACCAGGTTGAGCTGGCTTGGGAGCATTTTATTTTTATTTTATTTATTTTTTATTTTTTAAATTTAAATTTATTTATTTTAATTGGAGGCTAATTACTTTACAATATTGTATTGGTTTTGCCATACATCAACATGAATCCACCACGGGTGTACACGTGCTCCCCATCCTGAACCCCTCTCCCGCCTCCCTCCCCGTACCATCCCTCTGGTCATCCCAGTGCACCAGCCCCTAGCATCCTGTATCCTGCATCGAACCTGGACTGGCAATTCATTTCTTATATGATATTATACATGTTTCAATGCCATTCTCCCAAATCATCCCCTTGGGAGCATTTTAAACTGAGATAGTCTCTTGTGCTGATGAGCCTGCAGCCAACACAAACCCCCGGAGAGCTGGCCGTAGGGGCCGGGTGGATAGATGCCTGCCCTCTGCAGGGTCGCTGCCCCAGTGCCCCCTGAGACTCTCAAGCCACACCGAGTGTCCCCAAGTACCTGAGCAGTCCCTGGAGGGCCGGAAGTCTCTGAATGTCCCACATCCTGATTTAAAGCATAGAACGATCGTCTGACAGCCTAGATTTTACACACTGCAAATACAGTTTTCAGGATTTTATAATGTGGCAGCTCTGAGATAGAGCTATATGTCCTGAGGGGAAACAATTAAGAGAGAGATTGCTGAGTGAATAAAAGCAAGTTGCAAATCCATAGGTAGCATATCTCATTTTTATGAAATTACGTGCATTTGTGTATGTTTTATTTCAGTTGCCATATATCTGAAATCTATTTTATTAGTAGAGACATTTAAATTATCGGAATAACACAGAACTCCTAAAATGGGAAGAGAGACTTTTGTGAGATCCGCTCCCCCCGCCCCCGGCTTTTTTTTAATGCCTTGTATTTTTATAGTATTTGATTTCACCTTTAGCAAGCATGCATTGCTTTTTGAAGAAAACCTTTTTATTCGGAAATATTTTCAAGCTTACAGAAAAGTTGCAAGTAAAAAAGAAATTTCTATATACCTTTTACCCAGCTTTATCTGGCATTTTACCCTCAATTGCTTAATTGTTTTATTATTTGCAATAGATATTGCAAGTATATTTTTCTGATCTATTTGAGGGTATATTGCCTGCATCATCTGTGTTTTATTTTCCCTTTTTTACACTAAACATAGGCTCCTATATATACTTTTTTGCATATGACATTTTTCTTTGCAGTTATTCCATATCAGTTCATGGAGATCTTCCTGGGTTTTTTTTTCTTTCTTTTTCTTTTTTTTTTACAGCTGTGAGTTTACCATAGTTTATTCAGCTGCTCGCCTCAGGCATGCATTACTTTTGAAAGCAGAAAAACAAAGATGAAGAGTGCAATGGAAAATTTAAATCCACCAAAGAGAGCAAGCTAAGGTTCTGATAGAAAGTCTGTGTTTTTAAAATGGGTAGAGCCGTGGGAGAAGTCAGGTGGCTGGTGAGCCCTTGAGCCTCACAAATTGAGCAGTAGAGGCGGCAGGGGGTCCAACCCAGGTAGATCCGGGTCTCTTCTCTGGAGGCAGAGCCTGAGACGACATATGAGTGAACAGGAAGTAACAGTGGGTCAGGGCAGGTGGCAGAGTCGAGAAGGATGCGTGCTCAGCTGAGTCGGACTTCAGCCTGATCCAGCAGTAGCTCTAGAGCAGCAATCACGCAAGAGGGGTTCCCACCTTGAGGGGAGGGGGTGGGGGGTCTCCCATCCCCCATATACAATAATATACTCTGAGAATGTTGAAGAGTGTAAATTAATACATGTAATGAGGCTTGTTTCTGACGCCTGGCCCGTAGTAAGTAGATCTTCACCAAATGTTAGCTGTTAGTATTATGGTCGTTACGGGCTTCCCAGGTGGTGCCAGTGGTAAAGAACACACCTGCCAATGCAGGAGACTATCCCTGGGTCGGGAAGATCCCCTAGAGAAGGAAATGGCAAGCTAGTCAATCTTAAAGGAAGTCAGCCCTGAAGGTTCACTGGAAAGACTGATGCTAAAGCGGAAGCTCCAATACTTTGGCCACCTGATGCAAAGAGCCAACCCATTGGAGAAGAACTTGATGCTGGGAAAGATTGAGGGCAGGAGGAGAAGGGGCAACAGAGGGTGAGATGGTTGCATAGCATCACTGGCTCAGTGGACATGAGGTTGAGCAAGTTCTGGGAGATGGTGAAAGACAGGGAAGCCTGGCGTGCTGCAGTCCATGGAGTCGCAAAGCATCGGACACAACTGAGCATCTGAACAACAACAACCATCGTGACCAGCCTTCGAGTCCCAGGTCAGGCACAACCAACGAACTGGAAGAAGTTGAGGATGTGCTTAGGTCAAAGCCACCCCCTCCAGGAAGCCTTCTTACTGTGCCCCAGCACCACCCATGATCCGTGGCACTTTGTACCTCCAGGGCGGTAGACAGAGCAGCTACTTCTGAGTCAGTCTGATCCAGGTACAAATTCTAGCTGTGTGACCCTGGGCAAGTTCCTTGACCTCTCTGTGCCTGATCCCGTCATCTGTTAAAAGTGGACATTATCTTCCTCGAGGGGGTCCTTAGGAAGCTTAACTGAGATGATGCACGTGCAGAGTGCTCAGCTCAGAGCAGATGCTCAGTAAATAAAATGGCTAAACTGTGTTATTTTCACTTTCTGCATTTTATTATGAAAGCACTTTACAGTGCTACCCAGCTGTAGACTTTAAGCTCTTGATTGCTAGAAACGGTTGATCTGGGTGCCCCCCTAGGCTCCACCAACACCTGGCTTCGAGAGGGAGCTCTGCAAATGTTCATTGCCTTGAATCGCCTGAAGAAACAGCATCCTACCCCACCCAAAGAACCAGGAGCAGGCCGTTTCCTTTCTCCACGGTCCCTAGCAGACTTGGGTCGCGGACACTTGGGCATCTGAAAAGATACCTGCCAGTGAAATTCTGAGAGCTCTTGTACTGGAATCTAGAAATCCCAAATTGGCAACTCAATGTCATAATTTAATATGAAGTATGTCATGCTGGGGCTTCCCTGGTTCTTCAGATGGTAAAGAATCTGCCCACAATGTGGGAGACCCAGGTTCAATTCCTGGTTGGAAAGATTCCCTGGAGAAGGGAATGGCAACCCACTCTGGTATTCTTATATTCTGATATCTCCCCTGATGCTATCTCAGCCGTCCCAGGCCACTGGCTTCCCGCAGGAATCATCATCTCCAGGCCTACATCTGAGCTGCCTGCTGAGAAATTGCTTACCTACAAGAGGGATTATTTATACCTGTTTTCTGTATGTTTAGAATCCCATGGATGGAGGAGCTTGGTGGGCTACAGTCCACGGGGTCGCAAAGAGTCAGACACGACTGAGAGACTTCACTTTCACTTTCTGTATGTTTGGGCTTCCCTGTGGCTCAGCTAGTAAAAACTCTGTCAGCAATGCGGGAGACCTGGGTTCGATCCCTGGGTTAGGAAGATCCCCTGGAGAAGGGAAAGACTACCCACTCCAGTATTCTGGCCTGTATAGTCCATGGGGTCACAGAGTCGGACACGACTGAGTGACTTTCACTTCACTTCACTTCTGTATGTTCAACCAACCTTCCTTTATTTCTCTTGCCCTTTTCTTTGTTTATGAGGCCCATTTTTCCCCCTTACCACTGAGACAGAATAAATTGAGTATGACTAAGGATTTGTGACACCATTTTCACTGTGACAGCTGGCAACATAAAGATGCACAGCATTTTCATAAACATGTACTCAGGCAGGATAAAAGTAAAAAGTGCCCAAGGAGAATCTGTTTACACTCTCCAAGCCTACGTAACACCGAAAGCATTAAGGAAGTCCATTTTTAATACCAAAATTGTTACCGGGGTGCATCCCTGATTTCCTGATTGATTCGAGGCAAGTTTCTGATATTAATGAGAATATTAAATTATATGGAGGTTGCCTCCTAATCCTCTGATTGATTTGAAATGAACTTGAATCAGGGCAGCTTAAAAATAGCCTTTATAGCATCTTTATGACCTGATACCATGGAGAAATAAATACGAAGCTAATGCCACGGAAGGCTTCCTCCTGATGTAGGGGCTGTCTCGGCCAGGAGTTCTTCCTCTGGTGGTAATTTAAGAAGATGCTTGTCATCTCCTTACAGCAGTTCATAATTCAAAAACAATCTATACATAATACTCAATTAAGGAACCACAAAGCCATGTCGGCCACAGATGGCTGATGAACGGCCGGATGGAAATTCTGCCCAACTCTAGAAAACACCGCTAAAATCAATCCCCTTGTCAGGGAAACCATGATTTATTAACACATTCCTTAACCTGCATCGAGTTGTGAATCAATGTGTCCCCATCAAAAGCTAATACCAAACCGAGATGGCTCAGACTTCATACAGGTCCTGGTGGCAGAAGTAACTCAGACAAGCCTGCACATTACCAGGCCAAGCTGGTTGTGTCTGTGTCCCTGTCCAGGAGGGGCCTCTCGGGAAAGATGGGGAGCACTCACTGTTTACCGAGTGCTCCACGGACAGAGGAGCCTGGTGGGCTACAGTCCATGGGGTCGCAAAAGGGTCAGCATCTATGCCCTTATCCAAACCTCTCTGTCACTGATGAGACAGGTGTCATTATTCTCTTACAGGTGAGGAAGTCGAGGTTCACCAAGGTCAGTAAGTGGCCCAAGATCCCCAAGGGCAGAACCCAAGTCTGCAGGCTTGGACTCTGGCATCTGAGTACCTGGGTTCTGATCCTGGCTGCCCTATTTTCTAACCCAGTCCCTTTGCCTTAGTTCCTTAACTTCTCCATGCCTCAGTCTTCTCATCTGTAAAATGGGAATGACTTCTGTGTCCCCTGCCCAGGACAGAGGTCTATTGGGAGGATTCAACGAGATGTTGGGTGAAAAGTCCTTCAAGTCCTGCCCTTCCAGGCCTCCCTCCACCCACTCTGCCTCAGTGTCTGCTCTTACTTGGGACGGAACCGGGAGGCATGAGGGGGGTTCAAAACTCCTGGACTTCCCAGGAGGTGGGGAATAGACCCAGAAACTTCCAGTACCAAATGCCAGACTCCTGGTTCCTGTTCCATCCCAAGAAGAGGCTCCCGCTCTTCCCACCTGAGTCTCATCTCTGGGCCAACCGGGAATGTCGCAGAGCCTAGAAGTCCATACCAGTACCCAGCAGAGTGGAGAGTCAATTGTATGTCCTTACTTTGAGACAGACTTTAGCCTCTTGCCTGACGTCCCTTTGTAATTTATCAAATGGTCATTGCCTCAGTGCCTTTTCAGGATGCAAATACCAAGGTCTTTCTTTATTGTAATGGAATGAGATCCCTTTTACCAGAAATGAGAAGGGTCTGAACACAATTGCTCTGCTTGCTAACAGTCTCTTTCAAAATCTTTATTTCTGGTCCCCTTTGGCATCTTTGCTCACCTAAAAATCCTCATTTGGTCACATTTTCTGTGACTCGGGACATTAACAATAAACGACGAGCACTCAGGGGCCTGGGGTGGAGAATGGATGGGATTCGCTGGTGGTGGAGAAACCCAGCTGTCCACAGCCCGCCGACGCCCGTTCTGAAAGCTCTGCTGGCCACTTGTACGGTCTCTGTTAATGCTCCTGTCTCTGCAAATGCCAATAAGTACAGCGTGAAATTTAAACATAAGTGAGTTTTTACAGCTAATTATGGCTAATGCAAGCTGCTTTCAAAATTGCCAAGCATTCCTTCTAGAATAGTACAGTTTGCAACTATGAATTAGGCATTAAGAGCCAAATTTCATAAACATAATTTAGCAGACAACAAAATAATAATACTAAGTGCTTTCCAACTGGCCATTAGGAGCTCCCCAAGGTGGGTCTAATTGCACACGCTCCCACTGGGACTTCCAACAGCACAGACCATAAGGCTCGGAAACCCCAGGAGCACAGTGGAGCAGGCAGGCATTTTCACAGCCCTCCAGCCTGTGTGGTCAGGAGCTGTTCACGTGCTCAGTGATACGGTTCCAGCTGGAGCTTTTAGCCACACAGCTCTGTCCCTCCTGTCCTCCTTTCCTGGTCCATGTCACCTCGATGTTGGCTTGGGATCGCCAGGTCAAGTCATCACTGCAAACATTACAATAATGAAAACATAAAAAGTGGTGCCTCCCCCCTTGCTAACCCCGCCCCCCACTAGCCTGGCTGTGAAACCACCCGTGTGAGTTTAGTGTGTTTGTCCCTCATTCAGCTGAGGATACAAACACACGCACACACACGCTCTCAAACGGACGTTGCCTTTTTCTTTTTTAGTTGGAGAGTAATTGCTTTACAGTGTTGTGTTGGTTTCTGCCATAAAACAACGGGAGTCAGCTGTGTGTGTGTGTGTGTGTGTGTGTGTGTGTACATATATACAGAACTCTCTCTCTTGAGCCTCCCTCCCACCCTTCTAGGTCACCACAGAGCACCAGGTTGAGCTCCCTGTGTTATATAGCAACTTCCCACTAGGTATCTGTTTTACATATGGACGTTGTCTTTATTTTACAAAAACAAGACCACACAACTTTTTTACATCTTGCTGTTCATACTTAATAATATATTTGGTGCCTTTCAACACTGGTGTATGTAAATCTACCTCTTTTTTTTTAAGAAAAATACATGTACTATAATTTATCTAGTCTCCTGTAAATGAATATTATAAATAATGCCTCTGTGCACACTCTGTATTTATGACCACAGACACAACACACCTACACCTATGGGCTCTTCTCTGGTATTTCCAAAGGATATGTTTATGTGAAAATGTTGGCATTGGTCTAGGGGAATGCACAACAGAATGTGAGAACCCAGTTGCACCTATTTACCCTCTGAAATGAGTTGTATCCGTTTGCATCTTAATAACAGTCAGTGGAAATAGCTGTCTCCCCACCCTTGGCTGTTTTAAGCAGGGAAACCTGGGTCACCTTTCTTTCCATCCCTAGCTGCGGGCCCCGGCGGGCAGACAGCCCCACCTACCCCCAGGTGGGTCTCAGTTCCTACTGCAGGAGAGTGGCTGTAGTCTGCAGGGCTCCGTTCAGTTTCCCAGACCTCTACTAATGAGCAGGGCTCAACATTTGGATCATGTTTTTGTCATGCTTTCCGGAATCATTGTCAAATGCAGAATAATTCCTTCACCATGAGGATCCCATGGTGGGTATGGGCCACACCCATACCCAACCCCCCTGCACCCCTGGCCCTAACTCCTAGCAACCGTATCTGTAATATTGTCACCTTAAGAATGTAATGGAAGTGGGGACTTCCATGGTGGTCCGGTGGCTAAGACTCTGCCCTTCCAATGCAGGGGGCCTGGATTCACTCCCTGGTCAGGGAACTAGATCCTGCATGCCGCAGCTAAAGATCCCATGTGCTGCAGCGAAGACCCAGCACAGCCAAAGAAAGAAAGAAAGAATTAGATAAATGGAATCATACAATACGGAACCTTTTGAGTTGGCTTTTTTTTAGATCAGTGAAATTTCCTTGATATCCATTCAAGACTTTGCATCTCTCAGTAGCTGATTCCTTTTCATTGCTGAGTAGTGTTCCATGGTATGGATGCCTCTTCCTGTGACCATTTCTTAGACTTTCCGTGTTTTTGATGACCTTAACAGTTTTGGGAAGTACTGGTCAAGTATTTTATAGAACATCTATTGGCAAATAGAAGGGGAAAAAGTAGAAGCAGTGACAGGTTTTCTTTTCTTGGGCTCCAAAATCACTGTGGATGGTGACTGCAGCCATGAAGTTAAAAGGTCTGTTGGGATCTGTGATGTTTTTCTCATGCCATAGTTATGATCACAGAGGTCAATTACTGTTTTAATCCCAATCATGTTGTTCAGCTGCTATGTCCGAATCTTTGCGACCCTGTCTGCATGCCAGGCTTCCCTGTTCTTCACCATCTCCCAGAGTTTGCTCAAACTCATGTTCATCAAGTTGGTGATGCCATCCAACCATCTCATCCTCTGTCGCCCCCTTCTCCTTCTGCCCTCAATCTTTCCCAGCATCAGGGTCTTTTCCAATGAATCGGCTCTTCACATCAGATGGCCAAAGTATTGGAGCTTCAGCATCAGTCCTTCCAATGAATATTCAGGGTTGATGTCCTTTAGGATTGACAGGTTTGATCTCCTTGCAGTCCAAGGGACTCAAAAAATTCAGTAAAAGTTACTACAGAATTCAGCGGTCTTGATATATTCACAGAACTGTGCCACCGTTGCCACTGTCTTAATTCCAGACCACTTTTACCATTCTGCAAAGAAACTCTGTGCTTGTGAGCAGTCACCCCCATTCCTTCTTTCCCCTCTTCCTCCAGCAACCTCTAGTGCACTTTCTTTCACTATGGATATGCCCATTCTAGACATTTCTTAACTTAGCATAATGTTTTGAGAAGTGGTAGACTCTTAGTCTTTATATGTACAAACAAGTATCTATTTAAAAGCCCTTAAATTTGAATGATGGTCTAGCTAGGTAAAAAAATTGAGTTCACAGTTACTTGCCCTAAGCATTTTGAAGGTATTACTCCCTGGTTCTTTTATGATTGAGATGCCTGCTACCTGTCTAATTGTCATTCCTTTATAATATTTTTGCCATGATATCTTTTGAAAACCTTTCTTTTTGATGCTCCATAATTTTACCATGACATATGTCAGTATGAATTGATTTTATTTATCCTACTTAGTAGCATTTTTTTTTGAAAACCCATATGTTCCTCCTTTCTGGAAAATTCCCAACTATTATTTCTTCAAATTGTTCTTACTCTTATTGCCTCTTTTCTTCTGTTCCATTTCCTCTTAAGCATTCACTGATACCTCTTAACCCATCCTTTGGGTTTTTTGAATTGCTCATTCATATCGCTTGAGTCTGGGTCTCTGTGTTGTTTTCTGATTCAGCTCCTCAGTTCTTCCTTTTCACTCACCGATGCCCTGTCTGATGAGTGTCTAGTCTACAACTTATCCAATTCATTGAGAGTTTTGTTTTAAAACTTTAACTTTTATGTTCACCATTTCTAAATTTTCATTACCAACTATTCTTATTCAGTTCAGGCCTGTTTTGTTTCATAACATCTTGTTCTTTTTTACGATATTAGTCCTTTATTGAGAATATTTGATAGCCAAATATTTATTTTAAATATTTTCCAGACTGTTGATATCATTGATTTCCTATGACGTGAATTCATGTCCCTGATTGAAGAGTTTGTTACTTAGCATGAGATTTTCATGGCTGGGAGGATTTTTTATTTCAGGTTCAATTTGAGTAAGAAGTATTTTGAAGTTCTGTTTTCCCCTAACTTTCCTCTTGACTAACTTCTCTCTGTCCAGTGGTTTTGGTTACTTCTACCCCAAAAGTATCCATCTGGGACCAGGCTTTATAATAGTGCTTTAAAGTCCTGGTCCCACAGTCATCCTGGGGAAACACGTTTTGGTTCCTTGACCTGAGCCTGTGTCTGTCTTCCCTCCTTAGGTCCACGGGTTGCAGTCAGCCTTCACCCACTGCTGGGCTGGAGACACCTCCTACCAGCACAGGAAAACCAGTGATTAAATGTTAAGGAGCTATATGAGTTGGTTGTTAAAAGCCATTACTACAATTTAATTATATGAACTCATCATTAAATAAATTATATTAAGAAGCAAAGGTAATACTCAACATACTCAATACTTACCAGTTTCTTTTGTGTGTGTGGTGGTGGAAGGAAGACATAATTTTTTTTTTTTTTTTTTTTTTTTTTTGCCTATTTTTTCTTATTTCTAAAATTATGAAAGTGTGATAACATATTTACAAGAGACATGGAAAATACAGAACAAAGTTACACATAGTTCCACTATATATCTTGTTGTTGTTGTTCAGTCGCTAAGTCATGTCTCACTCTTTACAAGTCAAGCCTCTTTTTGTTTTTGGAGTGCTTGTTAACCACACCAGCCCAGCACTGCCCTGGCACAGGGCAGCAGAGGTTTCCTTCAATCTCCTTCCATGCTGCTGCTGCTAAGTCGCTTCAGTCATGTCCAACTCTGTGCGACCCCATAGACAGCAGCCCACCAGGCTCCCCCGTCCCTGGGATTCTCCAGACAAGAACACTGGAGTGGGTTGCCATTTCCTTCTCCAGTGCATGAAAGTGAAAAGTGAGAGTGAAGACGCTCAGTCGTGTCCGACTCTGAGCGACCCCATGGACTGCAGCCTACCAGGCTCCTCCATCCATGGGATTTTCCAGGCAAGAGTACTGGATTGGGGTGCCATTGCCTTCTCCAATCTCCTTCCATAAATGGAGGTATTGAGGCTTCCCTGTTTCCACCAGGAGCCAACCTTTATTTCCTTCTCTCAGAGAAAGTGCTTTCAGTCTCAATTATAAGAGCTCAGCTCCCACTCACTACTCTGTCTTTCTGCTTTTTTTTCTGGTCGCTAGAACTGTTTATTTTGGTTTTGAAGGCTACATCTGTCCTTTGGTTTCTTTTTCTGTATTTTACCTATCGCAGCTCTTAGGTTGGAGAGGAAGCGATACATTAAATGTTGACCTTGCTGTGCTGTCTTGATTAGAACTCCATAAACGCTGTTTTTCATGGACATGTGCCTTCCGCCTCCTGTGGCTGTTTATGTAGGCCTCAGGTTTCCTTCATCTCTCTCAAAGTCATTCACCTTATCTCCCTCTCTTTCCTTGTTCCTTGGGGCTTCCCTGGTGGCTCAGTGGCAAAGAATTTGCCTGCCAATGCAAGAGACACAAAAGACACAGGTTCAATCCCTGAGTCGGGAAGATCTCCTGGAGTAGGAAATGGCAATCCACTCCAGTATCCTTGCTGGAAAATTGCATGGACAGAGGGGCCTGGCGGGCTACAGTCCATGGGGTCATGAAGAGTTGGACGTGGCTGAGCACATGTACATACTCCTCCTTGTGCCCTAGTACTTTCCTGTGTGAGTCATGACAAACAGGTGAATAATGTATTGTGTACTGAGTTCCCCTTGGAAAGATTCTAGATGTCACATATGCCACCTTTGTATTTATTATATAATGCTGAATAATATCATGTATTATAATTAATAATGTGCCGCTGTTCACAGAAGAAACCCTTGGAGCCCCCCGGTTATCTCAGTGGAAATCCTTGGCCCCCTAATGTTCTCTCCCTCCCCTGCAGGTATCAAGGCTGTGTTCTCAGGCCACTACCACAGGAATGCTGGGGGCACCTACCGGAACCTCGACATGGTGGTGTCATCCGCCATCGGGTGCCAGCTGGGCACAGATACCCACGGGCTCCGAGTCGTGGTGGTCACCGCTGAGAAAATCATCCACCGATACTACAGCCTAGATGAGCTGAGTGAGAAGGGAATAGAAGACGATCTGATGGATCTGTTGAAGGAAAACTAATCGCCGATTATGATTGATTTACTTTTCACTTCTACTGTTTTTTTTTTTTTTGTTAGAAACAGTAGCTGCATACGACCCCTTATTGAAATAAAAAAAAAGTATTCCAGTATTCCAGACAGATTTGTGAATTTATGTCCTTCTGCTTAAATCAGAGAGCTGGGTCCTGCCCTAAATGATACTTAAATGGAACGGCCCTCCCTTTACAAAAGAAAGGAGGGAGGAGCCTGGAAATGAAAGAATAAATGATATTATTAGAATATCCCTGCATAGGTGATTAAATGTGTTCTCCTAATGATGTGTTTCTCAACTCTGCTCTTCATTAGATGGTTTTCTGGCAGCCTTTGGTAAATGTCTACCTATCAACTTCAGTCGCACCTTGACATCCAAGTGTGATCTCTGATGATCCTTTGAGCAAACTGCATCTGATTATAATAAACTGTGGTCACGACTCCCAAAATGTTAAGCAAAATGCAGGTCATCTCTTTTCCTTCCTAACAAAACAAATCACCATGTCCCATGACTAGAGCTGCAGACTCATCTTAATAAGGAGCCGAGTAGCTGACATTTGCTGTGAAAGTCTGGGACCAGTGATGAAGTTGATACAGGTCAAATGTTGAGTTTACCTTCTTGGCAGCTAGAAAAGTCACCTTTGCACCTCAGTGTGCTCAGTCACTTAGTCACGTCTGACTCTTTGTGATCCACGCGCCCCTGTCCATGGAATTGTCCAGGCAAGAGCCACCTGGGAAGCCATAAATTGTCCGTATTTGAAAACCTCACCACAGAGTCTAGAATGGAGCCCTTGAAGGTCCATCTCTGCAGTCAAGGGTGGCACACCTGATTCCCTCTCATTCACTGCTGCAGCAACTCCCTCTGCATGTGGGCATTCTCCTATGATGGGAATCATCCTCTGTTTATGAGATCCTTAGCTCTGCTTTCACAGAAAACATGGGAGCTGATGCAGAGTTCTCCAGAAACCAAGTGTAAATTACTCTGGGGCAAAAACAGTGGTTTCAGCCACGTTATCTAAATTGGCACCAACTTTGATTAAATGCACTCACTGGTGCCTTGATCAAGGAGCATGGATGGGTTAAAATCAATGTTCTCTTTGTTTAATCTACTTCTCCGCTGCTCCTGACCACTGCGTTAGTCCATCCACATCTTTTTCAGCAGATGTCCTGGTGGACCAGGAACCTGGGTACTCACCATCCTGCCTGTTTTCCTGTGAAGGAAAACTTCACAGTGTTACACAGTAGCATTCAGTCATCCTAAAAAAAAAAAAAAAAAAAACTGGTTACAAATGAACTGCAAAGTCCATTAAATTAAATGCCTTTCTTGTTGAAAAGTTTCAGTCAATGTAGCAAAACCATGAGAAATTAAAGAGAAAGATAATTGGATATGTAAATTCATAAGGAACAAAAGACAAGAAGTTAATTATACTCCAGATTGGTGACACACCATAGCTCATTGTTATGTGGCAAGAAAATTAAAAATTTTCAAAATTAGTATGCTCCTATTTAAGAGTTCTGCTGCATTCTTGCCTTGTGTTGATCTTTCTTTACAACTAATGTGGCTAGAAGAAATCAAGAAGAGGAATTCAGGAAGAGGTGTAACCAGTAAGCCTTGGTTTCTGAGGCCTGGGATGTCGTAACTTGTGAACTGGAGTCATCAATGCAGATTCGGGGTTTCTGCGGGCAACTGGGGAGAGTTCATCACCAAGCGCTAATGGAGATGCCTTGTCATGTCACCTGTAAGAAATACTCTAGACTGTAGCACTTAGGTTTGGGAAAGGATATGGAAATAATTCAAAGCAATGGAAATGAAACTTCTAGATCTCCTTTTCCAGAAACCTAATAAGGAAGGTAATTGACTCAATACACAGCAAGAATATACTAAGAGGGAATCCTATGACATCTCCATTTTTTTTTATTATTAAATTTTTTTTTTTACTTTTTTTTGTTTGTTTGTTTTGTTTTAATTGGAGGATAATTACTTTACAATATTGTGGTGGTTTTTGCCATACATTCACATGAATCAGCCATGGGTGTACATGTATTCCCCATCCTGACCCTCCCTCCCACCTCTCTCCCCATCCCATCCCTCAGGGTCATCCCAGTGCACCAGCCCTGAGCACCCTGCCTCGTGCATTGAACCTGGAATGGCGATCTATTTCACATATGATAATATACATGTTTCAATGCTATTCTCTCAAATCATCCCACCCTCGCTTTCTTCCGCAGAGTCCAAAAGTCTGTTCTCTACATCTGTGTCTCTTTTGCTGTCTCGCATATAGGGTCATCGTTACCATCTTTCTAAATTCCATATATATGCATTAATATACTGTATTGGTGTTTTTCTTTCTGACTTACTTCACTCTGTATAATAGGTTCCAGTTTCATCCACCTCATTAGAACTGATTCAAATGCATTCTTTTTAATGGCTGAGTAATATTCCATTGTGTATATGTACCACAGCTTTCTTATCCATGCATCTGCCGATGGACATCTAGGTTGCTTCCATGTTCTGGCTATTGTAAACAGTGCTGCAATGAAGATTAGGGTACACGTGTCTCCTTCAATTCTGGTTTCCTCGGTATGTATGCCAAACAGCATTATTTTCCAATGGTGTTAGGTTCAGAAAGGAGTTAGGAAAGTATTATCAGTCTGATAGTTGATAAATACCAGTGTGTTCACTTATGATTCCTTTTCCTTTTAAAAAGAGATATATTTCTTTAAAAGTGCCTTATGCCATGATAAATAATAAAACACACCATGATCATAAATGCCATGGTTTTGATTGTTGATTATGTGCTAAGTACTGTTTTAAGTCCTTTGGCTCAGAGTAGTGGGACCACTTGGCCAAGGTCACAGTGGGCAAGTCAAGATTGAAGTGTAAGCAGTCCAGCTGCTGAGCCTGTGTTCCCCAACACTGTCCTCTTTCCTGGAAAACATTTTTCACAAGTGACAGCTTTGTACCTGCATTTGGCAGTAGTCAATATTCGGCACTCAGTGTTAGTCAGAGGCTCTGGGACTTCATCCCAAGGTTTGCAAAGCCTGAGCAGGGCCCAGAAGCCCCTTCTCTGACACCAGGTTCAGGGTGGCAAAAGCCTGTCCAAGGAACAGGTTGTTCCAGGCAGAGAATTTTCACTGGAGGAAACTAAAAAGCTGAACTGAACCATAATGGGCCACAGGACATAGCTCTGGCCACACCAGTAGATGCTTCAGCTCGTGATGCTTCCTTCCTTGTTCAAGTTCCCACTCCAGGGGATAGGAAACCAGCTGCTCTCTCAGGGCTCCCTTCTTCAACTAATGATTTTAATTGGAAAAGAAATAAGGGACTGCTAAAGGAAGAAGGATATTTACAGTGATCTAGAATCAGGTTGTCAAGACTCAGGAGTGGGTTTGTGGACCACAGGTGGAGAGATGATCATCTTAACCATATTTGCTTTTTACAATAAATAAGTTCATCTCAAGTCTTCAGTCATGTGTCCCCTCCAGTTGGAGGGAAGAGTGGGGACGGGGGGATGTGGTAAATTTCCTGGAGTATTTCATGATGTCTTGACTTTCAGTATTCCAAGATAGTCCCTAATAGACTCAAGTTTTAAGCCTGAATAACTTGTGGTGATTCAGTCACTAAGTCGTGTCTGACTCTTTAAGACCCCCATGGACTGCAGTCCCCCAAGGACTCCAGGCTCCCCTGTCCTTCACTGTCTCCCAGAGTTTGGCCAAATTCATGTCAATTGAGATGAATAACTAGGACTGGGAAAAGAATCTAAAAAAGAGTGGACATATGTATACATGTAACTGATTCACTTTACTGTATGGCAGAAACTAACACAACATTGTAAATCAACTATGCTCCAATAAAATTTTTTTAAAAGGATACATGGTGAAGGACAGGGAAGCCTGGCATGCTGCAGTCCATGGGGTCGCAAAGAGTCGGACATGACTGAGCGACCGAACAACAACGTTCATAGCAACTATAAAAAACAAAACTAGGACCGTTTATCTTGTGTGCATGCTCAGTCACTCAGTTGTGTCTGACTCTTTGTGACCCCATGGACTGCAGTCCACCGGGCTCCTCTGTCCACGGGATTTTCCAGGCAAGAATACTGGAGTGGATTGCCATTTCCTCATCCAAGGAATCTTCCTGACCCAGGAATCAAACCCACGTCTCTGGCATATCCTGCATCGGCAGGCAGATTCTTTACCCCTGAGCCACCTGGAAAGTCCCCAAGAGGAACTAAATAGCCTCTTGATGAAAGTAAAAGTGGAGAGTGAAAAACTTGGCTTAAAGCTCAACATTCAGAAAACGAAGATCATGGCATCTGGTCCCATCACTTCATGGGAAATAGATGGGGAAACAGTGGAAACAGTGTCAGAGTTTATTTTGGGGGGCTCCAAAATCACTGCAGATGGTGATTGCAGCCATGAAATTAAAAGACACTTAGTCCTTGGAAGGAAAGTGATGACCAACCTAGACAGCATATTAAAAAGCAGAGACATTACTTTGCCAACAAAGGTCCGTCTAGTCAAGGCTATGGTTTTCCCAGTAGTCATGTATGGATGTGAGAGTGGACTGTGAAGAAAACTGAGTGCCAAAGAATTGATGCTTTTAAACTGTGGTGTTGTAGAAGACTCTTGGGAGTCCCTTGGACTGCAAGAAGATCCAACCAGTCCATCCTAAAGGAGATCAGTCCTGGGTGTTCATTGGAAGGACTGATGCTGAAGCTGAAACTCCAATACTTTGGCCACCTCATGCGAAGAGTTGACTCATTGGAAAAGACCCTGATGCTGGGAGGGATTGGAGGCAGGAGGAGAAGGGGACGACAGAGGATGAGATGGCTGGATGGCATCACTGACTCGATGGACATGAGTCTGAGTGAACTCCAGGAGTTGGTGATGGACAGGGAGGCCCAGCGTGCTGCAATTCATGGGGTTGCAAAGAGTCGGACATGACTGAGCAACTGAAGTGAACTGAACCTGCAAAAGATACTGAGTTATAAATCTATATATACATAATACAATTTAATATTACAGTCTGTTCTCTAATGTGAAATCTTTTGAGAAAAGGTAGCAAAAACATCATTTGCATTTACTTGAACCCTTAGTACTTATTCCCCAAGTAGTGTCTAAAACAGCCTTTTGCAGTTGTGAAATTAAGTGGCAATACTGTATTGAGCTAAGTGAAAAAAAGAAGATTTAGGAATAAATTGTCAAGGCAAGTTCTATTAAAAGCTCTCTGTAATAGATGCCACGGATTTCTTGTTCAGATAACCTTAGCGGTTTTGGTTGCACATGCAAGAGATAGTACTTGACAGGTAATATTGATTTTTTTTTTTATAACTTCAGAAAATACTGTCTTAATGCCATTGGAGAGCTCTTTAGGTATATTTATATACACACAAAATGAAGGAATTTTTTCTTGGATTAATAAATGACCTCTAGCATCTTTCTAGAAAACATTTTAGTGATTAAATTCTCTTTTTCCGTCAATGGATTTTCATTAGTGACTACACACACACAGAAAAATATATATATTCAGATTGGTTTTTTTCTTTAGATAAAACCCAAAGGAACTATAGAAGTTAAATAAAAAACTCTGTAAATAAGTTTCATTAAATGTGAATATTCAGAAATTACCTTTTATTTTTCTGTTCTGATATTTGTCTTCAAAAATAATTTTCTTCCTTAAAGGGGCTTTGCATCTCATTTAGAACGAAGTTCGGACTCCTTCCTGTGACTTCCCAGGCCCCGCCCCCTTTGCCCCACCCCACCTCTCGGCTCCACCCCCTTGCTCTTGCTGACAGCCCCACTGCCCTGTGCTCTTGCTGTCTCCTCTGATGGGAACTGGCTTCCTGTCCTTTGGGGCTTCAGCTCAGAAGTCCTCAGAATGGCCTTCTTTCCTCACCTGTCTGTCGTTGTGCTCCTTATCCGCCACAGGCATCGCCTCCCCCGCTCATTTATTTTCTTCATAGCATATCACTAAGAACTGTGCTTGTTTTTCCATGATCTTTATGTGTACCACCCACCCCCACCCAGAATGCAAGGAAGGACATTGTCCATCTCCTTGGCCATTCTTCCCAATGCTTAGAACCCTGCCTGGGACAGAGCAGCTGCTCAATAAGGACTTAGCAATGAATGTGGAATAAGATGTATAGCAATACTGATAGTGACATCAATATTGTATGTATTCATGTAATACATCAACACTCAATACAGGGAAGGAAGGAGAAGAGGCCATATTCCCAAGTCTTGTGGTAGTTCTTTTGGGATTGTCCTTAAAGTTAGGTATTATCAACAACAGGTCAGTGAATAACAATATCAGTGTTATCTTTGGTTCTCCACTCAAAGTGAAGAAATTGGGAGTAAAAAGAGAAGTGTCCCTGACTTAGTAATTCTAAGTCCTGTTTACTGAACAAATACTGTACCGTTAAAAAAGCAGGTGCGCCCAGAGAAGGGGCTGATTCCAGACCAAAGGTTATATGGGAAAAGAGAGGGCTGGAAATCCAAGTGAGGGCCTCAAAAGAAGTGAAAAATGCATTGTGGAAGTGCTTCCCAGAAAGGTTATGTGAATGAATGAGATTCCTGAGAAAATTTAGCAGTCCTGGAAGAGCCTTAAGGTCACAACCTTAAAATAGACCTTTAGGGAACATCTTTGTTTCAGCACAGGAAAAGACAGATGGAAGTCACAGAAGGGGTGAAGAGGAATTCTTTTTTTTTTTTAAGTTCAGACTGGTCCACACTGAAGAAATAGAAAAAGGAATGAGCTTTACTCAGAGCTGAGTGGTTTAGTTCCCACAGACCAGTCCTTCTGCAGATAACTATGAACTTAAAGATCCTTCTTGGTCATTTGGAGCATGAACAGAAGCAGGGAGCTCAGAACTTTCCCTCTCCCCCCTTCACTTTGCCCTGAGGGTTAACCACAGTTGTAGAGCAGTCAGCTGAGATGGATAAAGGTTTCTCCCAAACCTACCATCTATTTGACCAGAGACGCCAGGAAGGAAGCCCAGGTCACTGGAGAGTGAAGAATCCCAGACAGCTGGGGATGGTAATCTTAATCTCCTGATTTTCTACGTGAACTTCATACAAATCTCTGGCTTAACTCTAAGAATACATGAACTGTACAGATTGAGCAGCAGAAGCTTAAAGAATTGAACTGCTATTTGAACTGCTGCTATGGGCAATCAAAAAAGAACTTACCATTTGAGTCTAATCAAGTTAACAGCCAGCTAAAGCAAAAGCCTCAACATTCTTTAGAGGAATATAACAGAATCCCAAGTCTCCACAGTTTAACATGCACAATTCCCAGGATGCAATCCAAATCACATGATGTACAAAAAGCAAACAAAAACAAGAAAATGTGAGCCACTCTCAAAAGAAAAAGCAGTCAATCCCAAGATATCCCAAATGTTGGAATTATCACACTGGGGCAATAAAGCAGCTATGAAAACAATGCTAAAAAGTAAAAAATATGCTTATAATGAATTGACATAAAGGATATCTCATCTAAGAAATAAAATGTATAAAAATAATCAAATGGAAATTTCTGAATCAAAAAACAATATCTGAAATTTTAAAATTTCCTGAATGGGCTTAATATCAGAATGGAATGGATGAACATGAAGATAGGTGAATAGAAATCACCCAGCTTAAAGAAGGAACTTGCCTGGTGGTCCAGTCAATAAGATGCCGTGCTTCCAATGCAGGGGGACCAGGTTCTATACCTGTGCAGGAAACCAGCTCCTTCATACCACAACTGAGACCCAGCACAGCTAAATAAATAAATATTGAATAAAATAAATAAAAGAAAAAAAAGTTTGGAAAAAAGCCTCAGGGGCCTGTGGGACAATGTCAAAAGGTCTAATATACGGGTAAAGTGTGTGTGTGCTCAGTTGTATCCAGCTCTCTGTGACCCCATGAACTTGTAGCCTGCCAGGCTCTTGTGTCCATGAAATCTTCCAGACAAGAATACTGGAGTGGGTTGCCATTTCCTTCTCCAGGGGATCTTCCCAGCCCAAGAATTGAACCTGTGTCTCCTACATTGGCAGGCAGATTCTTTACCTCTATGCCACCAGGGAAGCAAATATAGCAGATTCTTTATCATCTGCCGCTGCTGCTGCTGCTAAGTCGCTTCAGTCGTGTCCGACTCTGTGCGACCCCATAGACGGCAGCCCACCAGGCTCCCCCGTCCCTGGGATTCTCCAGGCAAGAACTATGGAGAAGGTTGCCATTTCCTCCTCCAGTGCATGAAAGTGAAAAGTGAAAGTGAAAGTGAAGTCGTGTCCGACTTGTATCGACCCCATGTACTGCAGCCCACCAGGCTCCTCCATCCATGGGATTTTCCAGGCAAGAGTACTGGAGTGGGTTGCCATTGCCTTCTCCGCTTTATCGTCTGAGCCACCAAGAAAGCCCCCATACAGGTAATGCTATTCACCCAGTTGTGTCCAGCTCGTTGCAACCCCTTGTCCTGCAGCATGCCAGGCCTTTCTGTCCCTCACCATCTCCCGAAGTGCGCCCAAGTTCATGTCCATTGCATTGGTGATGCATCCAGCCATTTCATCCTCTGATGCCCTCTTATCCTTCTGCCCTCAGTCTTTCCCAGTATCAGGGGCTTGTAAGTAATATGAGTCCCCAAAAGGGGACTCATGGAACAAAAAAATATTTGAAGACTCTAAAGCCAGCAACTTGCCATATTTGGTAAAAGATAGAAGTTTACAAATTCCAAACTCTCAGCAAATACAAAATATCACCAAACTGAACTTTTAAAAGATTCTGCTGTTCAAAAGACATTACTAAGAAATCAGAAGGCAAGCTATATACTGGAATGATACATTTACAGCATAGTTGTATCCAGAATATGTAAGGAACTGTTACAACTCAATTTTAAAAAGGTTACTAAAAAAGATGGATGAAATATTTGAACAGACACTTAAAATATATGAAAGGCTAACAAACACATGAAAAATGCTCACCATCACAGCCCACATGGAAGTATAACTTAAAACTAGAGTGCAGTGCTATCTGTCACTAAGTAAAATTGCTGAAAGGGTAAAAGGTTGACAACACCAAATGTTAGTGAGACTTCGGTACAACTCTTGTGATACTGTGATTCATAATAAGAAATATACTTTTGGTCTTCATCCCTGTCCCAAGCAAAGTTCCTAAAACCCTTGGAATTTCTTAAATGCAGAGAGAGAAGGATTCCTTGATGAAAGTGAAAGAGGAGAGTGAAAAAGTTGTCTTAAAGCTCAACATTCAGAAAACTAAGATCATGACATCCAGTCCCATCACTTCATGGCAAATAGGTGGGGAAACAATGGAAACAGGGAGACTTTATTTTCTTGAGCTCCAAAATCACTGCTCATGGTGACTGCAGCCATGAAATTAAAAGACACTTGCTCCTTGGAAGAAAACCTATGACCAACCTAGACAGCATATTAAAAAGCAGAGATATTACTTTGCCAACAAAGGTCCATCTAGTCAAAGCTATGGTTTTTCCAGTAGTCAGGTATGGATGTGAGAGTTGGACAATAAAGAAAGCTGAGTGCTGAAGAATTGATGCTTTTGAACTGTGGTATTGGAGAAGATTCTTGAGTTCTTTTGACTGCAAGGAGATCAAATGAGTCAATCCTAAAGGAAATCAGTCCTAAATATTCATTGGAAGGACTGATGCTGAAGCTCCAATACTTTGGCCACCTTATGTGAAGAACTGATTCATTTGAAAAGACCCTGATGCTGGAAAAGATTGAAGGCAGGAAAAGAAGGGGACAACAGAGAATGAGATGGTTGGATGGCATCACCAACTCAATGGACATGAGTTTGAACAAGCTCTGGGAGTTGGTGATGGATAGGGAAGCCTGGCATGCTGCAGTCCATGGGGTCTCAAAGAGTTGGACACGACTGAGTGACTGGACTGAACTGTCTAATGAGGCAACTTTTAGAAATCGATAGATTGGAACTGGTTGCCCAGGGAACCAGATTAGAAGGTGGGAACTTTCAGGCCCATGCCCCATCCTCAGGGGAGGGCCAGGAGGCTGCAGACTGAATTAATCACCAGCAAATGATGTTTTGGGGCTTCCTGAGGCTCAGACAGCGAAGAATCTATCTGCAATGCTAGAGACCTGGATTTAATCCCTGGGTCAGGAAGGGCCCCTGGAGGAGGAAATGGCAACCCACTCTAGTATTCTTGCCTGGGAAATCCTACTGACAGAGGAGGCCGGTGGGCTACAGTCCATGGGGTCGCAAAGAGTGGAACATGACTTAGCGACTAAACCACCATCAACCACCACAAGCGATCCAGTACTCTTGCCTGGAAAATCCCATGGACGGAGGGGCCTGGTAGGCTGCAGTCCATGAGGTCGCTAGGAGTCGGACACAACTGAGCGACTTCACTTTCACTTTACACTTTCATGCATTGGAGAAGGAAATGGCAACCCACTCCAGTGTTCTTGCCTGGAGGATCCCAGGGACGGGGGAGCCTGGTGGGCTGCCGTCTATGGGGTCGCACAGAGTCAGACACGACTGAAGTGATTTAGCAGCAGCAGCAGCAGGTAGCAGAGTTTCCATGAAAACCCAAAGGACAGGTGACGGTGCTGGAAGTGACACACCCGCGAGAGCACAGAAGCTGTGCGCCCCTTCCCACGCACCTTGCCCTGTGCACCTCTTCATCTGGCTGTTCCCGAGTTATATCTTTTTAGAATAAGCCAGTGATCTAGTAAGTGAAATGTTTCCCCGAGTTCTACGAGCCCTATAGCAAATTTCGTTGAACCCGACAAGGGCATTGTGGGAACCTCCACTTTAGAGCTGATCAGTCAGAAGCACAGAAGGACCTGGACTCGCATCTGAAGTGCAGTGAGGCAGTCTTGTGATGCTGAACCTTACCTTTTGGAATTTGACCTGATATCTAGGTAGATAATGTCAGAGTTGAGTCACATTGTAGTACACCCAGTGCGTTTCCCAGAATTGTTTCATGTGGGGGAAAAAAAAAAAAAAAACCTAATATCTGATGAGCAGAAGTACCAGAAGTGTTCTGTGAATAGTGAATAAACAAAAATCCTGTACAAGCATGTTAGGATTGTACAATCCTGTACAATTTCTTAAAAAATGAAAGTCCCCCATATGACACAGCAGTTTTATTCCTAGGTATTAGGTTGATTAAAAAGTAATGGAAGTTTCAGAACACGAATTTTAAACATTGTATCTAGGCTCAAACGTATCTTTATTAATCAAAATAGGAACCGTTACAATCAACGCACTTTTGCCAATGAGAAATAAGTTTGTCCCTGTAGCATAAAAACCCATGCTTTGGGATTCGATAGACCTTAGCACTTTTTGCCTCCTGCTGGCTGTGAAAGTGTTTTCCCTGCAAACAGGGAGATGTTGAGACGCTTGAAGAAGTGGTGGTCAGTGGGTGAGAGGTCAGGTGAATATGGCAGATGAGGCAAAACTTCGTAGTCAAACTCATTCAGCTTTTGAAGTGTGGGTTGTGTGACCTGTCATCAGGCGTTGTCATGGGAAAGAATTGGGCCCATTCTGCTGACCCATGCTGGCTGCAGGCATTGCAGTTTTGGGTGCATCTCATCGATTTGCTGAGCGTACTTTTATGTAATGCTTTAGCTGGATTCAGAAAGCTGTAGCTGACCAGGAGGGTAACAGGCCACCAGACAGTGACCATGACCTTCTTTTGGGTCAAGTTTGGCTCTTGGCAGTGCTTTGGAGCTTCTTTTCAGTCCAGCCACTGAGATGGTTATCACTGGTTGTCATATAAAATCTGCTTTTGTCACACATTGCAATCCGATCAAAAAATGATTCATTGTTGTTGCATAGAATAGGAGAGGGCAACACTTCAAAATGATGTTTTTTTTTTTTTTTTTGTGGTCAGCTCATGAAGCACCCACTTAATTGAGCTTTTTCACCTTTCCAATTTTCTTCAAATGCCTAACGACTATAGAATGGTTGATGTTGAGTTCTTCTGTAACTTCTTGTGTGTTTATAAGAGGATCAGCTTCAATGATGGCTCTCAATTGGTCATTGTCAAATTCCAATGGTTGACCAATATGCTTCTTATCTTCAAGGCTCTCGTCTCCTTTGCAGAACTTCTTGAACCACCACCGCACTGTACATTCATTAGCAGTTTCTGGGCCAAATGCGTTGTTGATGTTGCAAGTTGTCTCTGCTGCTTTACAACCCATTTTGAACTGGAATAAAAGTCTCTTGAATTTGCTTTTTGTCTAACATCATTTATATAGTCTAAAATAAATGTAAAATGAACAGCAAGTAATGTCATTATCAAAAAAACACAAAGTGAGAAATCCACATTAAAATGATGTCCAACATAACCACATTTATTTAAGAATATATTCCAATATCAAGCAGCAAATTCAACAACACAAAACCACAATTACTTTTGCACCAGCCTAATATTTACCTAAGAAAGTTGTAGACATACTTAAGCTCCAAAATTTGTACATAGTACCTTATTTGTAATAATAACTAAAACTAGAAACAGCCTGAATGCCCATCAATAACTGAATGAATGAGCAAAATGTAGTATATTCCTATGATGGGATACTCAGATCAGTCGCTCAGTCGTGTCCGACTCTTTGCAACCCCATGAATCACAGCACGCCAGGCCTCCCTGTCCATCACCAACTCCCAGAGTTCACTCAGACTCAAGTCCATTGAGTCAGTGATGCCATCCAGCCATCTCATCCTCTGTCGTCCCCTTCTCCTCCTGCCCCCAATCCCTCCCAGCATCAGAGTCTTTTCCAATGAGTCAACTCTTCACATGAGGTGGCCAAAGTACTGGAGTTCCAGCTTTAGCATCATTCCTTCCAAAGAAATCCCAGGGCTGATCTCCTTCAGAATGGACTGGTTGGATCTCCTTGCAGTCCAAGGGACTCTCAAGAGTCTTCTCCAACACCACAGTTCAAAAGCATCAATTCTTCGGGGCTCAGCCTTCTTCACAGTCCAACTCTCACATCCATACATGACCACAGGAAAAACCATAGCCTTGACTAGACAGACCTTTGTTGGCAAAGTAATGTCTCTGCTTTTGAATATGCTATCTAGGTTGGTCATAACTTTCCTTCCAAGGAGTAAGCGTCTTTTAATTTCATGGCTGCAATCACCATCTGCAGTGATTTTGGAGCCCAGAAAAATAAGTCTGACACTGTTTCCACTCATCATTAAAAAAAAACTACTGATACATGCAATAACACAGATGAGTCACAAAGATATCTTGCTGAGTGAAAGAAGCCACATTTTTTCCCCATACATTTAAGTCTGTTCCATTTGCATAAAAGTCTAGAAAATATAAACTAATCTATAGTGACAGGAAACACGTCAGTTGTTGCTAGGGAATCGGGGTGGAGGCAAGTATGGCTTGAAAAGGGGGCACAAAGAGACTTGGAGTGAGAAAAGTGTGATCTGTATCTTCCTGTGTGCCTGTTTCACAGGTGTGTAATCTGCCAAACCTCATTGAATTAAATATTGTCAATATGTGCAGCTTAACAGTTTATTTTACATAAATTGTATCTCAGTAAAGTTGTTTAGAAATAATTTTAGAAAAGAAGGACTTATTCCAGCTTGGGAGAGAGCAGTGTTTGTGTTCAGCGTTTGCCAGGGAGGCATTCTGTCCTGTGGTGTGCTGTTTCCAGAACAGCTGTGCCTCCAAAGTCAGACCGAGGTTTGGATCCAGGCTCTCAAGTTGTGCCATGGCTGTGTTGTCTTGCACAGTTCACTGCATCTCAGTTTCCTCATCTGTAAAAGTGCACACACTCCATCAATTGGAATGCTTCTAGCTGATGGTAACAATATCAGATCAGAAGTGACTTTACAAGTTGGGGTACATTTTTTTTTCATACATCAGTCCTGAGTCCTAAGGTCTGTGGTTTTGAGATGTTCCAGCAGCTCAGTGTGTCAGGGTTCTGTGCTGAGGACTTCATGACTCCTACTGACAAGACAGCTGCACAGTTCCAAGCATTACATCCTCATAGAACCATGTTCAAAAACAGGAAGACAGAGTTGGTGGGGTGGGTCTTTACTACCCAGAGTCCATCATTGGGAAACATTCCCCAGTCATCCAGAATCTGGTTTGGCCAGAACCAGAAATACCAGTGATATAACCCAATAACCAGCACCAATCACAAAGAAATACAGGAGCTTGGGTTTAGGACCATCAGTGACTGTGAATGCTCACCTAACTGGACACCACCCAATAAATTGCTGAAGGTGTGAATAGTAAGCAAGAGAATCAGCAAAGTCCAGTTTTTCCAGAGACCTCAAGAAGGGAGTCGGAGAAGGCAATGGCAACCCACTCCAGTACTCTTGCCTGGAAAATCCCATGGATGGAGGGGCCTGGTGGGCTGCAGTCCATGGGGTCGCTAGGAGTCGGACATGACTGAGTGACTTCACTTTCACTTTTCACTTTAATGCGTTGGAGAAGGAAATGGCAACCGAATCCAGTGTTCTTGTCTGGAGAATCCCAGGGACGGGGGAGCCTGGTGGGCTGCCGTCTCTGGGGTCGCACAGAGTCGGACACGACTGAAGTGACTTAGCAGCAGCAGCAGCAGGAAGGGAGTAGGTTGAGGGCAAAGTGGAGAAAGTGTGGGTTGAGCATGTTACCAGAAGCAGCAGCAATCGAGAGAAGGTGCGTAAAAATGTGGGAGTGGGAAAGGAAATGACTGATGGGCCAGGGACACTGAAGAGGAGCACAGCCTCGGCCATGAGATAAGACGGAGGAGGGTGGACAGGTTGGCGATGCTAAGAGTGGAGGAGCCTGGGGTTGATTGCTTAATTGACAGGCATATTCTGTGTCCTGTGAATTCATTTCTCAGAGTTGCTGTCTGCTTGTGCTTCATTGTGAGGGGGTTAGACTCTCTGGATTTATGCTCAGTTCACCTCTGTCTTGTTAGGCAAAGGCCACCATCTGCATAGACTGGTAACCATCTGGCTTTCATAGGATCTCTGCCCCAGATAGACTCAATGGGATTGAAGACATTGAAGGAGGGCACATTCAAGGTGTGGCTTACTCCCAGGTTTATCAAAGTCTCTCTTTGAGCTCTGAAGCTGTTCTTTCAAGCTTTCATGGAGAAATTCATCCATTTCATCTCTTATAATGTCTTTGAAAGACTCTCTGGATTTGCTTCTTGTGGAAACTATCAAACTGGAACATTGTGTCCCTAAACCACCTATTTTCGCTGTCACGGTTTTCCTGAAGAGCCTTGTCAATGACATTGTCCTGTACTTACCATGTAGTCCTGCACTTCCCTGGTCTCCAGTGTCTGTCAGAGAAGGTGATGAGCCCCTGGGGACAGGACGGCTTCTTGTTGGCCACTGATGGGGAGCAATGAGACAATTTAAACGTTGATGCTTCCTGCATCCCAGACAGCCCTCTCTGCCCCTTTCTGTCTTAGGAAGCATCAGTTGTCACTTTCGTGATGACAGTGCCCAAATACACCATTTTTAAAATGCAATGACCTTCTAAGCCCATGATTCACAGCCTCCCAAATGCCAACCAGACCCATAACAGTGGCCCAGAGTGGACTCAAGCACGACATCTCTAGAACTCAATTCCCTTGTCAAACCACTTCCGCTTCTGTTGTTCCCTGCCTTGATAAGTGCCAACAACTCCCTACCATCTGCCGAGAATCAGAAACCAGCTTCTCCCTCTCCCACTGCCCCATGTCCAATCTCTCACGACCCCAACACTGCAGTGACCCCCAGGGGCCGCAGTAGTGACAGCCCCCAACGCAGACTGTGGACCCAGATACCATCTGGTCACTAGTGGTTGCCTGACATTGTGTGTTTTTAGCCCCTGCAGACTTTCACGTCCTTATCTGTAGGATGATAAGGGTAGCTCGGAGAGGATTAAGCTAAGCAATGCATGTTTGGCACTTAACCTTGTGCCAGGCACGCAGTGGGCACTCAGTGAGTGGCATCCGTGTAGCCACGGCTTCCATCCAGCTCACTGAACCATTGCTGCAGCCTCCTAGCCCATCTCCCTCCCTCCAGTGAGTCTTTCCAGGCCCAGAAGGAAAACATGTTGATGGGACTGAGTCAGCCCATCTGGGCTTGACTCCTGGCTCTGTGACTCACTCAGTAGCTCTGTGGCCTTTGGCAGGTAAGGGCCTTTTGGCAGGACTTTGTTTCTTGATCTTTAAAATGGGTACAATATAGTACCTTCCCTGTAAAGTCGAAATGAACGTATTCTTTAATGTGTTAGCATATTAGATGCAGAATATGCACGTATAGAGGATAAGGATGCGAATCATCAAACATCACAGTTGGACTCCCCACCCCCACCCCCACATAAAGCCCAGTAGTGTATCATGAAGACCCACACCGCCCCCAGCCCCTCCTGTGTTGAGCCTCCTTATAAAATATATCTGTATTCCTGACTTCCCAGGATAACATCATTGGTCATCGTTACGACAGACGTGAGAAGGGCTGCAGCAGAGGGGGTTAGGGCAGAGGGAAGGCAGGCTTGAAGAGACTCGAGTTTGAACCCTGGGTCAGGAAGAGCCCCTGGAGGAGGGCATGGCGACCCACTTCAGTATTCCTGCCTGGAGAATCCCATGGACAAAGAAGCCTGGAGGGCTACAGTCCCTGGGGTCGCAAAGGGCCGGACACAACTGAAGGGACAGCACATACATGCACGCAGTTGGCATTTTTACAATTCGGGCTCAAAAGGACAGAGGAGCCAAGGAGGTCAGCTGAATGACCCGTCACTCTTCTGATCACTTCACGTGCCTGAACTCACTGAATGCTGAAACAACCCTTCTAAGGTAAGTATTTTTTTTTAGAAGTTGACTGATAAACTGATATTTTTAAATTTTTTTATTTACTTATTTATGTATTTTTGGCTGCACTGGATCTTCATTTTTGCACTTGAGCCTTCTCTAGTTGTAGTGAATGGAAGCTACTCTTCGTTGCAGTGCACAGGCTGTAGGCGAATGGACTTCAGTAGTTGCAGCAAACGGGCTCAGTACTTGCAGCGCATGGGGTTCCTTGCTCCATGGTGTGTGAAATCTTCCTGGACCAGGGATCGAACCTGTGTCCCCTGCATTGGCAGATGGACTCTCACCCACTGAACCACCAGAGAAGTCCAAGGTAAGTACTTTTATTATCTCTATTTTACCAATAAGGAAATGGAGACTCAGAGGCATGGGGGAACTTTCTAAGATCACACAGCTTATAAATGGCAGGGCTGGGAATCAAAATCCACCTGTGTGGTTCCAGAACCCATGACCTCCACACTGAACCAAGACTCAAAGTGGTCCTCCTGGGGTCTGGCAGGGGACAAGTCTCCAGCCCCCTGCGGTAGAAGGGGTGTAAACAACGCAGATCCCCCCTCAGCTGCACAGCGGGGCACATGTCACCAAGTAGGACCCCAGCCCGTCCTCCGACACGGAAGTCCTTCTGTTCCTCTTGGAGTCGTAGCCTGGCAAGCAACTCCCATTCTAAAGTTGTCTCCTCTGACACATGCAACCAAGTTTATCCATTTAATTAATACAACTTAGTTAAGTATTTTTCTCCCTTCCAACAAATTCTAGCAATAAAGTCACATGCATTCATGCTAGGTAGCCTCAATTGTATCTGACTCTTCGCAACCCTATGGACTGTAGCCCGCCAGTTTCCTCTGTCCATGGGATTCTCCAGGCAAAAATACTGGAGTGGGTTGCCATGCCCTCCTCCAGGGAATCTTCCCAACCCAGGGATCAAACCTGAGTCTCCTGCATTGCAGGCAGAATCTTTACCACTGAGACACCAGGGAAGCCCAATAAAATCATACATCCCCACAGAGATATCCAGCGGGAGTTTCTGAGCCAACCCCACTCACCTACAGAGTTGCCACAGCTCCTGGTGCAGATGAAAAGAAAGTTTCATTAGCTTAATTTACTGCTCCCGGCAGCACTGGCCAGCGGGGTCTAAATGCTGATGTCATGTCTAATTAGTGGCAGCCTCTGCCCTGCTGGTCGCAGTTTCCCGTCTGGCTGGCTTGTGCGCAGGGAGCGGTGTCATAGGGAGCATCGTTATGAACTAGCTCCCCTGTGGAGAGTCTCTCATTACGATTTAAGAAAACAAGCTTGTTGATGTTGTGTAGACAGTTCAGCAACATCCCCCCCCAACAGGGCTGATAATTATGATGCCCTTTCAGTGCATGATGGGTTTGTCTGATGATGATGACACCAGATCCTGGAGAGCTAGAAATCCGAAACGTCTCTGCCTCTCTGTCCCACACACCTCGCAGATCTCCTCTCAACTTGGGCTCCTCAAGGGCTCAAAAACCAGTTGTCTACTTTGGGGTGAGTTTGCTAAGTGTCAGAAATTCAGCTCAAACCACCAATGCAATCATTGTGCCCCCAGGTACCATTTATTTATTTTGAACTTTTTATCTTGTATTGTAGTAAAGCTGATGAACAATGCTGTGATGTTCGTGCATGCTCAGTCATGTCCGATTCTTTGCCACCCCATGGACTGTAGCCCACCAGGCTCCTCTGTCCATGGAATTTTCCAGGCAAGGATACTGTGGTAGTTTCAGGTGAACAGGGAAGGGACTCAGCCATACATATACATGTGTCCATTCTCCCCCAGACTCCCCTCCCATCCAGGCTGCCACATAACATTAAGCACAGTTCCCAGTGCTACACAACAGGTCCCTGTTGGTTATCCATTTTAAATACAGCAATGTGCCCTGGGTACCATTTATTGTCATGAAATCGAACCCAGGAGAAAGGAAAGCCATTCAACACCTAAAGGATTAGAGCAGGTACAAATATTCATTGATGCTGATAAATTTCACCATGTGCTTTTGTTTAAAAAGGAAAAAGAGCAAGGGACTTGTTTGAATTCCTCAATGCCAGAGTTCCATTGAGCTTTGAAGAATTAAGGATTCTTAACTAGTAAAGATTTTTAATTACAGTCTGAAAACATCAGTCAGGCAACACCGCTGTCTGCTAGACAGTGGCAGATAGCTCTATGATAAAGCAGATACAGCAAAACTTTAATGGTAGGACCTGGGTGGTGGGTATGTTTGTGTTCATTGCAAAGCCTTTACAATGTTTCATTATATTTGGAATTTTTTCATTTAAAAGTATTGAGAAAAAAGGCATGTGTGCTCAATTGTTCTGGAGAAGGCAATGGCACCCCACTCCAGTACTGTTGCCTGGAAAATCCCATGGATGGAAGAGCCTGGTGGGCTGCAGTCCATGGGGTCGTGAAGAGTCGGGCACGACCGAGCGACTTCACTTTCACTTTTCACTTTCATGCATTGGAGAAGGAAATGGCAACCCACTCCAGTGTTCTTGCCTGGAGAATCTCAGGGACAGAGGAGCCTGGTAGGAGGCCATCTATGGGGTCATGCAGAGTCGGACACGACTGAAGCGACTTAGCAGCAGCAGCAGCTCAATTGCTCAGTTGTGTCTGACTCTTGGTGATCCCATGGACTATAGACTCCCAGGCTCCTCTGTCCATGGGATTTCCTAGGCAATAATCCTGGAGTGGGTTGCCATTTCCTTCTCCAGGGGATCTTCCCAACCCAGGGATCAAACCTGGGGCTCCTGCATTCCAGGCAGAGTCTTTACCACTGAGCCACCAGAGAAGCCCTGAGAAAAAAGACACCAGAACTCAAATCTCTTTCACCCCATTAAGGATCTTAACAGCTGTCAGTAGGCCTTTGTTGGGCAGCAGGCTCTGGGCTCAGAGCTTGACATCCATGTCCTATTCCATTTTCATGAGAAAATGAAGCCGTTGCTCTAGTACTCAGTGTACAGGTGCAGAATCTGAGGCTTCAGATGGTAGCTTGTCCACAGTCTGCAGATGGTGGATGTCAGAGCACATAATTAAACCCAAAGTCCAACTTTCTCCCCATTCTGCCTTCCTGCCCACAAGAATAGGAACTGGCTGCATTGGAAGACCACCACCTGCCTCCCTGCCTTAGTCTGGGCTGATAGAACCAATGAGCACAGACTGAGAGGTTTAAACAAAAGACATTTAGTTCTCACAGTTCTGGAGGCTGGGAGTCCAAGATCAAGATGCTGGCAGATCTGGAGTCTGCTAATTTGTGGATGGCCACCTTCTCATTTGGAGAAGGAAATGGCAACCCACTCCAGTATTCTTGCTTGCAAAACCCCATGGAGAGAGGAGCCTGGTGGGTTATAGTCCATGGAGTCGCAAAGAGTCAGGCATGACTGAAGTGACTTAACACATACCTACTCATTGGCCATAAAGAAGGCTGAATGCTGAAGAACTGATGCTTTCAAATTGTGGTGCTAAAGAAGACTCTTGAGGGTCCCTTGGACTGCAAGGAGATCAAATGAGTCAATTCTAAAGTAAATCAACCCTGAATATTCATTGGAAGGACTGAAATTGAAGCTCCAATACTTTGGCCACCTGATGTGAAGAGCTGACCCAATGAAAAAGACCCTGATGCTGGGAAAGATCGAAGGCAGGAGGAGAAGGGGACAACAGAGGAGGAGATAGTTAGATAGCATCACTGAATCAATGGACATGGGTTTGAACAAACTCTGGGAGAGAGAGAAGAACAGGGAAGCCTGGCATGCTGCAGTCCATGGGATCGCAAAGAGTGGGACACGAATGAGCGACTGAACAACAGCAACAACCTTCTTATTGTGTCCTCACATGGCAGAGAGCAAAGAGGAAGCACAATATCTCTTACATTTTTACAAGGGCACTAATCTCAATTATGAGGGATCCACCCTTGTGATCTGATCACCTCCCTAGGGCCCCATCTTCAAATACCATCACCTTGGGGTGAGGGTTTCATCTTATGAATGTGAGGAGGGGAGGATGTGGAACACAAACTTTCAGTCCACAGCACTCGCCTATAGCATTCATCTAGGCCTAATATCCTTTATTATTCTTAAAAAAACTAAGATCATGGGATCTGGTCACATCACAGCAAATAGAAGGGGAAAAAGTGGAAGCTGTGACAGATTTTATTTTGGGGGCTCCAAAATCATTGCAGATGGTGATTGCAGCCATGAAATTAAAAGACACTTGCTCCTTGGAAGGAAAGCTATGACATACTTGGGCAGCATATTCAAAAACAGAGACATCACTTTGCCAACAAAGGTCCATATGGTCAAAGCTATGGTTTTTCCAGTAGTCATGAAAGAATGTGAGAGTTGGACCATAAAGAAGGCTGAGCACCGAAGAACTAATCCTTTCAAACTGTGGTGCTGAAGGAGACTCTTGAGAGTCCCTAGGACAGCAAGGAAACCAAACCAGTCAATCCTAAAGGGAATCAACCCTGAATATTCATTGGAAGGACTGGTGCTGAAGCTCCAATACTTTGGCCACCGGATGTGAAGAACCGACTCATTGGCAAAGACCCTGATGCTGGGAAAGAGTGAAGGTGAAAGAAGAAGAGGGTGGCAGAGGATGAGATGGTTGGATGGCATCACTGAGTCAATGGCCATGAATCTGAACAATCTCCAGGAAATAGTGAAGGACAGGGAAGCCTGGTGTGCTGCGGTCCATGGGGTCACAAAGAGTTGGACATGAATTAGCAACTGAACAACAGCAGTTATCCTTTACCTTCCTTTTGAGACTTTAATGTCATGTAGAATCCCTCTATGTCCCAAAGGCACATCTGCACGTCATTTTACACACAAGGCTAATGGGTTCATGACCTCCCTGAGGCCCATGCACAGCCAGAGAAGCCCCAACCCCCTTTGCTCATGACTGAATCCTCTCTAACTCACCACACATCTCTGTGTTCCAAGCTTCCCCACTCTTGCTCCAACTGTTTCCTCTTTCTAGACTCCACGTCTCACTTATTCACCAAATCCCACTGGAATGTAGATGCCCTGAGGACAGGACACCATCCCCTTCCCCACTGTATCTCCCTTTCCTAGTCCAGCACCAGCCCAGAGGAGGTGCTCGAGAAGCGTTTTTAGACAAATATTTACTTGCTTGTTTGGCTGCATCACATCTTAGTTGCAGCATGCAAATTCTTAGCTGTGGCATGTGAACTCTTAACTGAAGCATGCGGGATCTAGTTCTGTGGCCAGGGATTGAACCCAGGCCCCTGCATTGGCAGCAGGGAGTCTTAGCCACTGGACCACCAAGAAAGCCCCTGGAGCCATTTTTTGATTGACAAATTCTAAAATATCTTTGTTGAGCCTTCCTATAGACTCTGGCAATAGAGTGGTGAGCATCATAGCCATGGTCTCCATGCTTATGGAACTATGAGAATGTATTAGTAATTTACTGCTGTGTAAAAAAAATCACCCCAAAATGTGAAAGTAATAAATTTTATTATCTCACATTCTCTGAAAGTTGCAGATATAGGAGCAGCTCTGCTGAGCGGTTCAGGTCCAGTCTGTCATGAAGTTGTTGTCAAGCTATTGGCTGGGACAGCAATTACCTAAAAGCTGCAGAATCCACTTCCAGGCTCACTCATGTGACTCTTATTTGCTGGCGGTTGGTCAGAGGCCCTTGTCCTCAACACGTGGGTCTCTCCGTAGGCTGTCTAGCAGGTCCGTATGACATGGTGGCTGGTGTCCCCTGAAGTAAGTGACCAAAGAGAATCTCCAAGACAGAAGCCTTAGTCTTTTAAAACCTAATATTTTCTTTTTAATATTTATTTATTTGGCTGTGCTGGATCTTATTTGCGGGATTTTTAATTGCTGCTGCTAGGATCTAATTCCCTAATCAAGGTTGAACCCAGCGCCCCTGCATTGGGAGCATGGAGTCTTAGCCACTGGACCACCAGGACATCCCTTAAAATCTAATCTTCAAAGTGGTCTACCATCACTTCTGCCATATGCTGTTGGTCATAGAATCCAATCCTGGTATCAGTGCATTGTGGGAAGAGGCCACACTGGGTCTGAATACCAGGAAGTAGAGAGTATTGGGGCCCATCTAGAAGGCTGGCCATCACAGTCAGGTGACAGTAATAAATATCACACTCATGAGTGGACAATTGCAAACTGAGGTGTGTGCTCTGAAAACACAGAACCTGGTTCTGTGAAAGTAATAAGAGGTCTAACTCAGACATAGGTGGGGGCCAAGGATGGCACTTTCACATGGCCTCTGGGATGGCAGGACATGATTAGTAAGAGATGAAGAAAGGAAACAGGGCGCCCCAGACTCTTGGTTCTCCATCTTGGCTGCCCTTTGGGTTTTTTTAAGTTTCCAGAGTGATTGTAATGTGCAGCATTGTAATGTGAGAACCCCTGTTGTAGGCTGTGTGCTCAGTTGCATCTGACTCTTTGCAACCCCATGGACTGTTGCCCATCAGGATCCCCAGTCCATGAAATTCTCCCGGGAAGAATACTGGAGTGCATGGCCATTTCCTCTCCTAGGGGATCTTCCTGACCCAGGGAGTCAACCCATGTCTCTTGTGTCTCCTATACTGGCAGGCGGATTCTTTACCACTGAGTCACCTTTCCTAGGCCAGAGGACCAATTGATGTGACCAGAGGGAGCATGGGGCATTTGAAGAGCTGAAAGGCTGGGAGGCTGGAGGACAGAGAGGATATGGCATGAAATAGAGAGGAGAAGTGGCGCAGACCCTGGACCACGTGGGTCCTCGGGGAGCAGGGAGGTTGGTCTTGGAAGGTGTGAGGATGGTACTGGGAAGTGAAATGATCCAGTTTACAGTTAGAAAAGGTCACTGTGGCTCAGGTGGAGGTGCACTGTGTGGGCAGCTCAGATGCCCATGGGAACACCATTTGGGGATGTTCCGCAGCGGGCCCCCCTGTGACACAGGGTGAGGACTTGGTCAGAGGTGTGGCTGCCTGAGTCTGGTATTCTGTGTCACCAATGCTTACGATCCAATCAAAATGCTTTATTTCACTAATAGGAAGCTGACTTCAGAGAGGTGATGGGGCTTGTTCAAGGCAATTGAACAATAGGAAAAAAGCAGAAGGAAAGAGAATCCAAGTGGGCCCTGAGAATCCAGGGTTGTGGTCTATGTGATCAAGAAGACCAGAGAGGGGGAAAAAAAAGAACATGATGATTAGACTCTCAGGCTAGGATAAAAGGCACATCACGCTCCTCAGTGAGAAGATCAAAAGGTTACCAGTAACTTGACAAATAGATGGTGTAATTATAAAGCTGTCAGAAATGGCATCCGGGGTCAGCCCCACAACCTATCCCTATTCTTGGCAGAGACTCTGGTGGAGGGCTGGGGAAGAGCTGTCAGCCTCCTGATCCCCTGGGGAGGATGCTGCTCCACGCCCTACCTCTCTTTTCCGCAGTGGAACCTGTGGCTTCCTTTCCAAGGCAACTGAAGCCCATGACAGCCTGTCCCACCTCTGTGATCACATGCTAAAAGGCTATTTGCAGCACCCCACTTTTATCCACACATTAAACGGAAGGGGCCCTTCCCTTTCCCATTGTTAATGACCCCTTGCCTCTGAAAAGGTGGCTTTTCAATGTCTTTCTGGAGAAAAAGAGAAGGTGACTCACATCTCACAAGGCTGAAATCATTAGCTCTGGGAGCAAAAGCTTGTAGATGTGGCTAAATGCTTTACAGTTATTCCCTCTAGGCAATAATCTCTACATTTATTAGGAAAGAAGCAGATAGTACAAAGAAGGAACAAAGAGACCAGAGATACATATTTCCATTATGTCCTGGGTTAGACAATTAAGTGGGTACTAAGTTTACTGATGGAGAAGGCAATGGCACCCAACTCCAGTACTCTTGCCTGGAAACTCCCATGGATGGAGGAGCCTGGTAGGCTGCAGTCCATGGGGTCACTAAGAGTCAGACAAGACTGAGCGACTTCACTTTCACTTTTCACTCTTATGCATTGGAGAAGGAAATGGCAACCTACTCCAGTGTTCTTGCCTGGAGAATCCCAGGGACGGGGGAGCTTGGTGGGCTGCCATCAATGGGGTTGCACAGAGTCAGACACGACTGAATTGACTTAGCAGCAGCAGCAGCAAATTTACTGAAAAATGTATAATTCTGGAATGTTAGAGCTAGGATGACCCTGTAAGAAAATCTAGTCTAGCAGTGGGCCAAAGAGGCATTCTTTCCATTACCTTCCCTCTCACACCCATACCAGACTTTTACTCCCACCAGGGGTGGTCCTGTGACTCATTTTAACCACATGGAATAAAGCAGAAATAATAGCTTTATTGGATCCATACATCAGTATGGATCCAAGCCTCCAGAAAACGTGGCAGTTTTGCGCTTGTGTGAATATAGCCACCACATAAAGAATCCCAAGTCACATGAAAGACCACGTGAGAGAGAGAAGTGCCAGCCCTCCAGCCATCCCCTCCAAGGCACCAGACTGTGAGTGAGGCCATCTGGTCACAATCGCTGTAGCACCTGCACGAGGCCAGGTGAGAGCAGCTGAAGAATCATCCAGCTGAGCACAGCCTCCCCACAGAATTGTGGAAGATACACAAGCAAATAATATGAATGCTTTTTGCCAAGAAGGATAGGGAGGCCTACAGAGGTTCAGTGAAAACTTGGCATTGGTGTTAACCGGGGCTACTCCAAGCACAGGGACTATGACATGTAAAGGTCCTATATCAGGCAGGAAACATGTCATTCAAGGAACACTGTGGGGACAGTGGTATTTGATGAGGCTGGCAGCATCCAGTGATTGGTCCAGGCATGGCCATGACGGTTCATGAGCATCTTTGCCATGGACATCTTTGCTGTAGCAATTTTTCCACAAACCTTTTTGCCACATAACTAATTGGCCATAAGGCAATTTTTCTGTAAAAGGTAAAATAATGATAAGTGAAAGAGGGGCTTTAAAGAGGACCTAACGAAACATGAGAAATGATTAACAAAATTAAAAGATGTTATTGTGAACTACAAAATGTTTGAATCCATTTAAAATATGTGTGGATTCATGGCGACTGCACGCAAAAAAACTGATTTGATTTTGTGGTTGCACCAAAGCACTTGTCTTCAGTGCCTTTTGTGCTTTATGCTTTTTTTTTGCTTCTTGATTTGTTTCCTCATTCAGGATGCACTTTTTCACTAAAAGGTCTTCCTTAATTGAGAGGCATTAATTTCCCAATAACAGGGTGTATAATTGTAACTGAGATTTACAACGTGTCAGGAAAAGCTTACACATTGTGGTCTTGACTTACCGTCACACGTCCATCCATAGGTTTCCAAAGTTCTGTGGGACATGTGGGTTCAACTCCGAACCTTCAAGGCCCTCAGCCTCTTTCTCCTTCGATGTAGTGCATTTCAAAATAAGAAAACAATTCTTGGGCAAATCCTCATCATCTTTCAGCTTGATAAAGCCATCAATAACATCACTGACTGGAAGAAGTGCTAGCAAATTCCAACCAGTTGAAAACCAAACTGTCAAAACACACTCTCAACAGATTATTTTATCTTTCATGGCAAAATTGCCATTTAGCTATGTGGTGAAACATTTGCAGCAAAAGTGCTTGAGGCAAAGATGTCTATGGCAAGGAAGCTTAGGCTGAAATTACCAGACCTGGGGCACGTGACCCAGTTCTAGCCAATGGTATGTAAGGGGGAGCCTGCAGGGGCTCTGGGGAAAGACTTTCCTCTCAGGTTAAAAGAAGGATTTGTGCTCAAAGAACCCCTCCTTCCCTCCCTGCCTGCTTCTGGGTATCACGAGCTTGTGTCATTTGTGCAACCCATGGAGGAAGGTAAAACAAAACAAAAATTGTGGGGAAACTGTCCTAGAGTCTGTGTAGACATCATCAAAGGGCTGAGTGAAGCAACTCTGAAGACACTTAACCCCAGGCTGCTTATTCAAGGACAGGATAAATGTCCTTGCTATTTGGACCACTTTTAGACAGGCATTCTGTGACTTGCAGCCCCAAACTCTTGCACCTTTTTTCAGAAGAGAATTGGAGGGTCAGCCAAGGAGACGCACATAGCTGGAGTACCTGAATACCAAGCCAATGCCCTCAGCAACCCTCCAGTTCAGAAAGGCCCATGACCTGAACTTGGTTCAGGTAGAGAGGAGCCTTTGCAGGGTCACAGGGTCATGTGTGTCTGGCCCCCACACACTCCAGAAGCCCGTAAATGGGCTGTGTCTCCGTGATGCCCTGCATCACTCCTTGTTTGAGTTTTTGTGAACTGTTCTAGCAAACTATGGAACCCCAGAAAGAGGTCATGGGAACCTTTGATTTGCAGCCAAGTTAGAAGACATTACAGTTAACCTGGGGACCCACTACTCGTGATTGGTGTCTGAAGTTGGTGGGGGCACGGGTGGGATGGATCCTTGAACCAGCGGGGTCTGCACTAACTCTGAGTCGTGTTGAAAGTGGATTGTAGCATACTTGGCTGGTGTTGCAGAGAATTGCCTGACATGTGAAAAACCCATGCATGTGGTACTAGAAGTGAAGTGTGACAGTAGTGACGGAGCACAGGAGAAACACAAGTGTGTTTTTCCCAGAAGCCTCCTCTTCATCACAGTCCACTGCTCTGGTCTCTGAACCTTTATTTCCTCATCTATAAAACATGAGTCATCAGGGACTTCACTGGTGGTCCAGTGGCTAAGACTCCGAGCTCCCAAAACAGGGGGCCCAGGTATAATCCCTGGTTGGGGATCTAGAACCTGCATGCTGCCACTAAGTCCTGGCACAGTTAACTAAATAAATAAAAGTAAATGTTTTTGAAAATATGAGTAATCAGAGCTACCTCATAGGGTTATAGTCAAAATCAAAGATGTTAATAAATCTGGAAGCATTTTGAAAACAATTTATTAAATATTATGTATGACCCCATTCCTGTTCAACTGTGAATTACTTAAGAGGAAAAACCATTTCACCTTAAAACTTTTTTAATCTCAAGTTCTTAGCAAAAAGAATTGGCGAAGGCTAAGAACTGTGGTGTTGGATAAGACACTTGAGAGTCCCTTGGACTGCAAGGAGATCCAACCAGTCCATTCTAAATGAGATCAGTCCTGGGTGTTCATTGGAGGAACTGATGTTGAAGCTAAAACTCCAATACTTTGGCCACCTCATGCGAAGAACTGACTCATTGGAAAAGACTCTGATGCTGGGAGGGATTGGGGGCAGGAGGAGAAGCGGACGACAGAGGATGAAATGGCTGGATGGCATCACCTACTCAATGGACATGAGTTTGAGTGAACTCCTGGAGTTAGTGATGGACAGGGAGGCCTGGCATGCTGCGATTCATCGGGTCGCAAAGAGTCGGCTGAGTGACTGAACTGAACTGAAGGTACTTGATAAATGTTTGTTAATTAAATGAATAGTTGATATTGGAAAAAAGTGAAAGTGTTAGTCTCTCAGTCGTGTCTGACTCTTTGCCACCCCATGGACTGTAGGCTTCTCTGTCCATAGGATCCTCCAGACAAGAATACTGGAGCGGGTTGCCATTTCCTACTCCAAGGGATCTTCCCTACCCAGGGATCAAACCTGGGTCTCCTGCATTGCCGGTGGATTCTTTACTCTCTGAGCTACCAGGGAAGCCCAGGTGAGCTCTTATTAGAGATTATCACATTAAACACTTATGTCCCCTTAAGATAGGTAGACTTTTCTTTTCTTTTCTTTGTGCTACTGGGCTTGTAGGATCTCAGTTCCCTGACCAGGATTTTTTATTATTATTATTTTAAAATACATATTTATTTACTTGACTGCCTCGGGTCTTAGTGGCAGCACACGGGATGTTCATTGCCTCGTGTGGGATCCCTCACTGTGGTGCGTGGACTCTCTAGATGTGACTCTCGGGCTTAGTAGTTGTGGCGCTCAGGCTTAGTTGCTCCTTGACATATGGGATCTTAGTTCCCCAATCAGGGATCGAACCTGGGCCACAGCAGTGAAAAGCACTGAATCCTAACCACTAGACCACCAGGGAACTCAGATAGATACTGTGATCAGTGCCATCTTACAGATGAGGAAAGGGAGGCTCGGAGAAGTTAGGTCTGTTTCCCAAAGCCACATAGTAAGTGGTGGAAGCAAGCCTTGAGCCCCTGTCTCTGCCCTCTGTGCCTACGCCCATGATGCCCACCTTAGACTGGATGCGGGATGGACTTCAAGACACAGAAGACATTGCATAAACCCAGGAGGAGGAGTCAGCAGTTTGCAAGGACAAGTGGGCTACACGGAGGCAGCAAGGAGAAGTGCAGTGGTGTGGGAGCCGATCTGGAAGCTTCTGGATTGGACCTGTGCTTTCGAGCAGGCAGAGCAAAGACTCTGCGTTCTACATGTCCATCACCCAAACCTGCCCCTGCGGTGGGGGCTGGTGATGGGTGCATCACCACCCAACAGACACCCCTGGCTCACCCACTTTAATTAGGAGGAGGTGTCAAGACCCGTTAGGATCACCTGGGAATGCCATGCTGGGACCAACAGCTGCATACTCTCAAATCACTGCCTTCCCACCCCAGCTAATATTTCATCAGCATTCATTCATTCATGCATTCATTCCTTTAGTGCTAGTGTTTTTTAAGTATTAATTTATTATTTATTATTACTTATTTATTATTGACATATAGTTGATTTACAATGTTGTGTTAGCTTCAGGTATACAGCAAAGTGATTCAGTTATATATTAATATGAAAGAGAAAGTGTTCATCGCTCAGTTGTGTCTGACTCTTTTGCAACCCCATCATCTGTAACCCACCAGGCTCCTCTGTCCATACAATTCTCCTGTGGAACCCAAGAGATCAAACCCAGGCCTCCTGCATTGCAGGCAGATTCTTTACCGTCTAAGCCATTATGAAGAATCCAATATGTTAAAATTTATATATATACACACATATATATGGGGCTTCCCAGGTGTCACTAGTGGTAAAGAACCTGCCTGCCAGTGCAGTAGGCATAAGAGGCTCATGTTGGATCCTTGGGTCAGGAAGATCCCCTGGAGGAGGAAATGGCAGCTCACTCCAGTATTCTTGCCTGGAGAATCCCATGGACAGAGGGGCTTGGCAGGCCCATAGGGTCACAAAGAGTCTGACACAACTGAAGTGACTTAGCATGCACACAAATGTGTATATATATTCTTTTTCAGATTCTTTTCCATTATAGATTATCACAAGATATTGAATATAGTTCCCTGTAATTTTAAAATATTAAGCAGATAATACAGCCAGCCACATGGTAAAGTTGTCAAACAGCACAAGAAAATATACAACAAAAAGCAGATCTCCCTTTCACCCCAGACTTCTGAGGCCACCTCCTCCCAAGCCATGGCTATTTTAAGTCTCTTGTGGGGCCTTCCAGAAATGTCTTATGCATACAAAAATGTGCAAATACAATTATCTTTAATTTTTAAAAACACATACACACATAATTTTTTCCTAGTTCATAAGGCATTCTGGACCTCTCTTGATAACACTACATGGAGACCTGCCCGCTCTTTTCATGGTTGCCCAGCACTCCATGACTCGGTTTCCATGTCATTTGATGATATTTATGTTGTGTCCAATCATTTGTTATTACAGGGGATGCTTCCATGAGCTCTTTAGATCATCCATCTTTGCTTGATCTCAAAATATCTACAGGAAACCAGTTCCAAGTCATGGAAATGCCGGGCCCATGGCTAAGTGTGTTTTTAATTTCAGTAGATAGAGACAGAGATCAAATTGCCAACATCTGTCAGATCATCGAGAAAGCAAGAGAGTTCCAGAAAAACATCTGCTTTATTGACTACGCCAAAGCTTTTAATTGTGTGAATCACAACAAATGTGGAAAATTCTTAAAGAGATGGGAATACCAGACGACCTTACCTTCCACCTGAGAAACCTCTATGCAGGTCAAGAAACAACAGTTAGAACTGGACATGGAACAAAAGACTGGTTCCAAATCAGGAAAAGAGTTTGTCAAGGCTGTATATCGTCACCTTGCTTATTTAATGTATATGTAGAGTAAGTACATCATGTGAAATGCCAGGCTGGATGAAGCACAAACTGGAATCCAGTTTGCCAAGAGAAATATCAATAACCTCAGATATGCAGATGACACAACCCTTATGGCAGAAAGTGAAGAGGAACTAAAAAACCCCTTGATGAAAGTGAAAGAGGAGAGTGAAAAAGTTGGCTTAAAGCTCAACATTCAGAAAACTAAGATCATGGCATCTGGTCCCATCACTTTATGGCAAATAGATGGGGAAACAATGGAAA
The DNA here is from genome assembly GCF_027580195.1 of Bos mutus. NCBI lineage: Eukaryota > Metazoa > Chordata > Mammalia > Artiodactyla > Bovidae > Bos > Bos mutus. The sequence continues at coordinate 30,670,559 of NC_091641.1, forward strand.
CAGCGACATACTTTATTTTGGGGGGCTCCAAAATCACGCAGATGGTCCATTTAGTCAAAGTTATGGTTTTTCCAGTAGTCATGTGTGGATGTGAGAGCTGGACTATAAAGAAAACTGAGCACTGAAGAATTGATGCTTTTGAACTGTAGTGTTGGAGAAGACTCTTGAGAGTCCCATGGGCAGCAAGGAGATCCAAGCAGTCAATCCTAAAGGAAATCAGTCCTGAATATTCATTGGAAGGACTGATGCTGAAGCTGAAACTCCAATACTTTGGCCACCTCATGGGAAGAACTGACTCATTTGAAAAGACACTGATGTTGGGCAAGATTGAAGAAAGCAGGAGGAGAAGGGGACAAAAGAGGATGAGATGGTTGGATGACATCACCAACTCAATGTGTATGAGTTAGAGTAAGCTCCAGGAGTTTGTGATGGACAGGGAAGCCTGGCATGCTGCAGTCCGTGTGGGGTCGCAAAGAATCGGACATGACCGAGTGACTGAACTGAACTGAACTGAGATAGCACCATCCAAGGCAACATCACAACTCATTCTCTCCCCAAAATATGTGAGCGTCTCTGAGACAGGATCCACTTGACTCCATTTACTGATGCGTGGATCCTACTTGTTCCTTTGAGATTCCACAGATGTTCCCTTGGCCCCTGCTAGGTATCCACCTCTATGTAGGTCCTCGAACACAAGTTATTAACCAGGATTATGAGGCTGGCTGGCCTTTAAAAGATTTTCTACTGAATAAAATATCATTTGGGTAGTATAAATAATGCATGCTCCTATAAGTGATTGAATAGGCCTCCTAACAGTGGAGGGACATGTTTATGACCTAATATTAAATAGCAAATGCAGCATACAAAGAGTGAATCTTAAAGTTGAGTCTTTTTCAGCATCCCTGGGATCTAGTTAAGAATACAGATGCCAGGACACTAGTCCTGCAGGTCCTGACTCAGTAGACTTGGGATAGGACCAGCGCAAAACAATCTGTATTTTAGCAAGCTCACCAAGAGATGCTGTGCATTCTTAAAATGTTATATATTCACTATAATCTCACATATGATCAAAGAATAAAAATGGGGCTCATCAAAGAGAAGAGTGCTTGTCTTTGACTGAAGTGAGTCTGAGGTTAGCTTCTTTTCTGAGCTTTGCTGTGTTTTCCAAATTTCCCAGCTCAGAAACTTGTTCAGAAAACAAAAGGATGCTCTAAAAATCTGTACTCCCTCTGCCTCCCTCCATCTTCTCATTCCTTCCTTCTTGATTCAGCCCAGATCGAAGGAGCCTAGAGGGACATGAAACTTGGTTACAACACTTAATCTGGAGTGGATGGGTTTGTCCTAGAAAGCATCATCAAATTATCAAACCTTAAATGAGGTCTCTGGATGCGAGGTGTATGGGAATTCTTTGTTACCGTTGTACAACTTTTATGTAAGTTGAAAACTCCACCATTTTATGCAAGCATCTCACCGTCATCTTGGTGAGATAATAAAGCTTTTCTGTTGCTTGAATTACAAAGCATCGTAATATGCCTTTTAGCACTTAAAAAAAAGTCTAATATGGGTCTTTCTGGAGTACCTTATTGATGGAAGTTCATGCTTCTTCTGCCATAAAATATATTTATCAAAGTTAGGAGATAAACATTGATATAGTACTATCATCTAATCCATGGATCAATTTTCCCAATAATATCTTTTACATAAAAATATTTTTAACTGTATTTTCTTACTCTGGATCCAATTCAGGATTATATATTGCATTTGGTGGGCATGTCTCATTAATCTCCATCCTTCTAGAATGTTCTGCAGCCTTTCTTTGCCTTTTGGGATCTTGATGTTTTTTTCAGAGCACAAGCCAGTTATGAATTTTCCTCCATTTGGGTTTGCCTGGCGTTTTCTCATCACGAAATTCAGGTAATACGTCTTTGGCAGGAATGTCCCAGCTTGATCTCGTGTTTTTCTTTGCATGTCAGAGGAGGAGGCTCACAAGGCGGTCTGTCTCTTTCTGATGTCCTTAACTTTGATCACTCAATTAAGGCGGTGCCTGCAGGCTTTCTCTCCCATCAAGTGGCTACTCCTGCCTTTGTAATCAACCAGGAATCAGTGGGGAGCTATTCTGACACCACGTGACTATCCTGTTTCTCATCAAACTTTCGCTCTTTAATTTTAGCCTCCATTGACGATTCTTCACTGAAACAAGTATCATAATAGTTGCCGAATCTCAGCACTGTTCAGAATATGAAAAGTTAAGTGTATATCAAAGGACCTTGACCCACTAGTTATATTTCAAGGGAAATCATATTATAGGTCAATTCTATCTCAGTAAAGCTGGGGGGTGGGGAAAGAGAAAATATCTCAAGGAAGCAATGTAAGATGTGAATAAAGATATGAGTACAAAGGTTTTCATGGCAACATTGCTAGTAAGAGCAAAAAATGGAAAATCAAGCACTGCAGTAAATTGATACCAAGAAATAGGAGGCACTCATTTAAAGCAAGATTTTGAAGAAATTGTCCCCACTGAATGTTAAGTCATAGAAGGTAAAGTATCAAACTACATTTGGCTAAAAGGAATTTGATATCCTGACTTGGATCCTAGAACAGAAAAAGGATGTCATCCCTTATAAGCAGAATCTAAAAAGAAATAGTACAAATGAACTTTTTTACAAAACAGAAACAGACGCACAGACTTAGAGAACAAATTGAAGATTGCCATCGGGGAAGGACGGGGAGAAGTGATAGTTAGGGAGTGTGGGATGGACATGTACACGACACTGTATTTAAAATGGATAACCAACACGGTCCTCCCGTACAGCACAGGGAACGCTGGTCAGTGTCACATGACAGCCTGGATGGGAGGGGAGTTTGGGGGTGAATGGACACGTGTATATATATGGCTGAGTCCTCTTAGCTGTACACCTAAAACTATCACAACATTGCTAATCAGCTATATTCCAGTATACAATTTAAAGTTTTTAAAAAATGGGGAAAAAAGGATGTCAGTGGGAAAGCTAGTGAAATTCAAATTAAGTCGGTAACTAAGTTAATGGCAATGTTCTGATACCAAATTCTTGGTTTTAATAAATGTTTCATGGTACATGTGTGTGTTGGCCACTCAGTTGCTTCCAACTCTTTTGCCACCCATGGACTGTACCTGCCAAGCCCCTCTGCCCATGCAGTTCTCTGGGCAAGAATACTGGAGGTTGCCGTGCCCTCCTCTAGGGGATCTTCCTGACACAGGGATCGAACCCGTGTCTCCCCCACTACAGTAAGATTCTTTACCGTTCATGGTATGTAGATATTAATATTAGGGGGAATTGGGTCTGGGCTATCCTGGATCTCTCTCTATTATCTTAGCAACCTTCCTGCAAGTCTAAAATTGTTCCAAAATAAAAACTCCATTTAAAAATTGACTTGGGAGTGATGGATCTGTTCATTATCTTACTTGTGGTGATGGTTTCATGAGTGGATACAGTTGTCAAAACATTTTAAATTATACACATTAAATATGAGCAGCTTATTGTATGTCAATTATACCTTGATCAAGCTTCATTTTTTAAAAAATGATCTTTGGTAAACTCTCAATTATGTTCAGATACAAGCATTAGGAAAAGTACTGGATGGAAATATATCACAATGGTGTTGGGGGCCTTCTCTGATAGCTTAGTGGTAAAGAATCTGCCTGCTGATGCAGAAGACATGGGTTCAATCTCTGATCCTACACGCTGAGGAGCAACTAAGCCCGTGTGCCACAACTATTGAGCCTGTGCTCTAGAGCCCGGGAATCGCAACTACTGAGCCCACGTGCCCTAGAACCTGTGCTCCGCGACTAGAGAGTAGGCCCTGCTCTCTGCAGCTAGAGAAAAGCCCGTGCAGCAGTGAAGACTCAGCACAGCCAAATAAATAAAATTATTTTTTTTTAAAAAAGAGAAATCTTAGTGCTAAAGCAATCAAGATTTTTTTTAAAAAATGGGGTTGGTGTCTCTGTAGCTAGTGGGATAATAGTTCAGTTCAGTTGCTCAGTCATGTCCAACTCTTTGTGACCCCATGGACTGCAGCACGCCAGGCCTCCCTGTCCATCACCAACTCCCAGAGCTTACTCAAACTCATGTCCATTGAGTCAGTGATGCCATCCAACCATCTCATCCTCTGTCCCCCCCTTTCTCCTCCTGTCTTCAATCTTTCCCAGCATCAAGGTCTTTTCCAATGAGTCAGTTCTTCACATCAGAGGGCCAAAGTATTGGAGTTTCAGCTTCAGCATGACTGTCATTTTATAATTTGCTCTGGTTTGCAAGTTCCTTATAGTGGACGTGCAAGACTTGATTAAACAGAAGGAACCACTATTTTTACACAGGGCGGTTTGCAATGATAAAGCTTTTCTTCCTTGTCTGTGAAGCATCTGGCTCCTGATAAGAGCTAATGCCCATTTCCCACCTTCGCTCATTAAGACAATAAATAAGGCAAATAAATAAAACCTGAAGAAAGAAGAAACCCTCTCGCAGCCAAGGCTCCTCGCCTGGGAATAAAGAAAATGTGAAAATGTGCACCAAGAATGATGGCGATCTCAGAGCAGTGGTCCCCAAAGCTGTGTGTGTTGGGAATGCTTATGAAAATGCAGATGTGTGTATGTGTGCTGGGTTTGCTTGTGAAAATGCAGACCTCCCAGCCCCCACCAGCAGCAACAGTGACTCAGTGGGTCTGGGGTGGGGGTGACTGGGAATGCTTGCCCAGCAGCTCAGGTGATCTGACCCAGGTGATGGAGATCAAGGCTCAGCCCCAGGGCTGAGAGACCGGCTGAGAGTTTGCCTGAGTGTCAGCCCGGGGCTCACCAGGTGTGGACCATATTAACCTGCCCAGCTTAAAGCCCACATGACCCTAGGGCCTCATGGCTGGGACTTTCCAGATCTCCTGCAGACCTTGAGGATGTCCTGGGAAGCCAGAGAGGTGAGTAGCTCCCCTCCATCCTCAAGGGGACAGGGGTGGGGCCCGGACAGCTCTATGGACCTCAAGCCATATCTGTAACCCTGGGAACTCTGCCTTGGGCCAGGTCTCTGGCTTTTCACGCCACTTTGGAGTGCCACTCACTGCCGGAGGGCCAGGAGGAGGGGATGCCAGGCGTGGGGGGAAGGGGCAGAAGCAGAATGGCTAAGGGGACAAAGGCCAGCCTGTGCCATTGACGGGGAAGCAGAGGAGCACCCTGGCACCAGTGACACCCCAGGGACGGGGACAGCAAGGCTGGGGCGGGGGGGTAGAACTGGAGACCATGTGCCAGATGAAGGCCTTTTAATCCACAAGCTTCACACTCTGGGCCCTGTTCTTGGAGAGAAAGGAGGGGCACCTGGAAAGGAGAGCCACAGCCTGGTCCCTTTGTCCCCTCCACTGGCTGCGACCTAATTAGGAAGCAGCTGAGATGGTGGTGCTGGGAGGAGCCGCCACCTCCCAGGTACTAATTCAGCCTCAGAGACACAGACTTCTAAGTCCCGGCTCCTGCAGCACCTGGGTCTCCACCTCCCTCCAGGGACTCTCTGGAAAGTCACCTTGACCTGGAGGACCTCTCAGGAGGAACCTGAGGCTTTGTGCAGGAGCTCCAGCTGGGAAGGGGGCAAGGCCCCAGGCAGGCAGCCAGTGTCATAGTCCATGGAGAAGGAGGTGCCTTCCCATTCATCTGCAGAGTGGAGGTGGGCACCGGGAATCCAGATAAAGAGCTTTTCTGGGAAATTCCCCAGTGGTCCAGTGGTTAAGACTCACCCTCCAATGCAGCGGGTGTGTGTGTTCAATCCCTGCTTGGAGAACTAAGATCCTTTATGCCACGGGGTATGGTTAAAAATTAAAAACTGATAAGTACCTGACCATCACAATAGGGCTTGACAGAAAAGAGCTAAAGCTGCCTGAAGATGGGGTTCCAAGCCCAGAATGGGAGGTCAGGGAGGGCCTCCTGGAGTGGGGTGGACAAGCAGGGTTTGGACCCTTGAAGGCAGAAATCAAGAGTGTTTGCTGGCTGAGGGAGCAGCTTTAGCTATGTGACCCTTTGGGGAATGAGGAGCAGGTGGAGGTGGGAAGACTCCTCAAAGGTGCTGGTTCTCAAAGCGTGGTCCCTGGAGCCACAGCTGCCTCACCCGGGCGATGTTAGAAATGCCCATCTGCTTCCCAGGTGACGCTAGTGGTAAAGAGCCCACCTGCCAATGCAGGAGACACAGATTCGATCCCTGGGTCAGGAAGATCCCCTGGAGGTGGGCCTGGCAATCCACTCCAGTATTCTTGCATGGAGAATCCCCTGGACAGAGGAGCCTGGCGGGCTACAGTCCATGGGGTCACAAAGAGACACAACCGAAGCGACTTAGCACACACTCAGGGCCCCACTCAGACCTCCTGACAAACAGGGCAGGGCCTAGTGATCTGGATTTTTAACAAACTCTCCAGGTGACACTGATGCACGGGAGCATCTGAGAAGCCATGTCTTGTCGTTACTTAGCAACTGAAATACCACAACTCAGATAATCCCACCTGCCTGTCTAGACCACAGCAGGTCTGAGTGCTCTAGGCCTGCAGCTCTTACACTTGCAGGGCCTCTTTAAGAAAAGACTATGGAATCACAGATGTAAACTAGTTACTGGGTCTCAGAAGGGGCCTTTGCAAGTGAGGGAGGCTGAAACATCATTAGCTTCCTGTTAAATTTGCCTCGGGACTGACAGCTCTGAATGGTGGCGAGGGGGAAGGCAGATGCTGGAGGCAGAAAGCAGGGGACTCTATAAACCCCCCTTCCCACATGTAGGCCTGTGGTTTTTGCCCCAGTGGAGAAGTTCTGCATGGCTTATGTAGACAGCCAGGAAGAGGCCGGGCCGCTCGCTTACCAGGTCGGGGGGTGCATCATGCTTATTAAACAAAGCTCCCACCCACGGTTTGATTCAGCAGGTCTGAAGTAGGGCCCAAGTCTGCCTCTCTAGCTTCCTGGAAGGCACAGCTACATATTTTGCAGGGTTGCTGTTTTTGAGTCGCTCAGTCGTGTCCGACTCTGCAACCCCGTGGACTGCAGCAAGCCAGGTCTCCCTGTCCTTCACCATCTCCTGGAGTTCGCGTGTGTCCACGTCCGTTGAGTCGATGATGCTGTCTAACCCTCTCATCTTCTGTCACCCCCTTCTTCTCCTGCCCTCAGTCTTTCACAGAATCAGGGTCTTTTCCAGTTAGGGCTTTTCACATCAGGTGGCCAAAATATTGGACATGTTATGGGTTATAATGCTCAGTTATGACCACAGATCCAAAGAAGGGGGTTGATAAACTCAGAAGTGGAGACTGAGCTGCCAGGGGAAGCACCTTGCATCACCAGTCATGTGGGACCCAGATCTAAATATGAAATCCCAGCCCCGCCTTCTTAGCTGTTGGCTCTTGGACAAGTTGGTCATTCTCTGTAAAGTGGGTTCCTGTTGCAGAGGGCTCACCGCCCAGTAGGCTCTCGTATCGTGGTTCCTTCGACTTGGCCTAATGACTTGCTCTGAAAAGAAGCAACTCCATGGATGAGACCCCCAATGCACTTGATGCCGCAAGGCGGGTTGAGGGCCCCTGTGGGTGACTGCACGGTGGGGAGGGAGCCTTAACACACAAAGGGCACAGAACAGCGTGGAGAAGTGGTGGGAGCAAGGGATTAGGGCCAGTCAGCTCTGGTCCCAGCAGTGAGTGTCTGCTACTTATCGCCTGACCCTAACTTGTTGCTGTTCTAAGTCCCAATCTCCTGTCTGTAAATGGGAGAGTAGATGTTATTGATAAGAGTAGAAAGCATTGGACACCACAATCTTCTCAATAGGTTGAACCCACTGTGCGTGCATGCAGAGTCACTTCAGTCATGTCCGACTCTATGGACTGTAACCTGCCAGGCTCCTCTGTCCATGGGATTTTCCAGGCAAGAATACTGGAGTTGCCATGCTCTTCTCCAGGGGATCTTCCCGACCCAGTGATTGAACCTGTATTTCTTACATCTCCTGCATTGGCACACAGGTTCTTTACCACTAGGACCACCTAGGAAGCCCAGAACCCACTGTTCTTTATTATTATTATTAATCCCATTGTTCTTTACCATTTAGAGCCTGAGAACTCAAGATGAGTGGTGGTGGGCCTGGCTGTGCACCTCATGGGAAAAGTCACAGCAGGAACCAGAAAAGGAGGCCAGGATGGATCTATTAGAAGAAGAGTGTAAGTCTCAAAATATTCGTGAATATTGATCAGAGAGCTACTGTGACAGGCTTCAGGAGGCTGGGAGAAGGGCTGCTCTCCCTAGAGCTGGGGCATGGGTTGATGAAAGTCAGATTTATTTCAGGACTATGCTGTCCTGTAAGGTGATTACTAGTGACGTGTGGCTTTCAGGTTGGTGGGGCTGAGCAACTGAGATGTAATTTAGAACCAATTTTAAAACTTGATACACCATTCAGTTACTAGAAAACTTTTTAAAAAGTATGTTTGGAGCCACGTGGGTAGATGAATCTCCTTTTTCAACTGAAAATATTATGAAATTGAAAATACATTTGCAATAAACATTTAGCATCTGGATTAAGATGCTAAAAGTGTAAAATACACACTATCAAAGAATTAGTATCCCTCCAAAGAAAGATGTAACTATTATCCTTTACACATTATTTGATGTAAAGGAGTTTATTTTTTAATTTATTCAAGTATAGTTGATTTACAGTGGTGTGTTAACTTCTGCTGTACAACAAGGTGATTCCAGTTATATATGTATCTACACACATTATTTTTCATATCTTTTCAATTATAGTTTATCCCAAGATATTGAATATAGTTCCCTGCACTATATGGCAGGATTTCGTTGTTCATCTGTTCTATATATAATAGTTTGCATGGTGTAAAGGAGTTTAATGTCTTCATGTGATCAAATATTTCCTTTATGTTCAAGAATCATATTGAGTTTTTTTTAATGGTTTCATTGTTACTATTTGACTAATTATTTCATCTGGGCTTTAAAAAAAGAATGTGGCGTGAGATATTGAACTGATGAGAAATTCTGGATGGAAAAGAGCCATTTTAAAACAAATTTTTAATTTCTCAATGAGCATGTGCATATTTTATCCTGGTGTGTTGGGTTTTTTTTGGGGGCAGGGGGGCAGTGTCATATTTTATGTCTTTATAGTTCTGCCACCTTTCATAGAACTTTTGCTAATGAGATATTATCTCATGTAAGATTCAAAATAATCCCAGAAGGTAGATGGGGCATGCCATGTCATCCCATTCTACGCATATAGAAATTAAACGCTTGTCCAAAGATTGCCAGTTTAGAAATAGTGGAGTTAACACTTGAATTTGGGAACTCTGATTTTTGTAACTGGATGTGTACTGTCACAGGGAACCAGAAAAATTACTCCTTTCTTAGGTCGCTAGGTTGATCTCCAGGAACTTGAACAAGCAGAAAGTTTCCTCCTGAAATTGGTTTACTCGAGTTAACTAGACCCCACCTTACACGTCTGAGTCTGGGCCCCCACTCATGTCCATTGCCTGTTTTCTTAGGATTCAACCAGCCATTTCTCAAGATCATTTTCAGGACTTTGATCCACAAGTGGTCGATATGTATAGTCTCGATCCTTTCAGAGACTTACATTCATCACAATCTGGCTGTTTTAAAAAGGAGGCTTCTAAGAGGAAAGTCACCTTGGCCCACTAACCATGATCCCAGGCCTCCCGTCCTTTCCTTTCTCTGGCCTGATCTCTCTCACTGGTTTAGAGTGCTCCTTTCCAGACCTTTTCCTACGCGTTCATATCCACACCCTTGGAATCTATTGTTCTTGTTTTTGGAGTCAGGAATATATATGTATGACGTATGCATCATTTTTCAATTTGCTTTAAAAAAACACATATCTTCAAGCTCTCTCAGTATACTTAGATTTCCTTCTTTCTAACTGCTGTGCAATATATTATGGTACAAATGTATCAGTCTATTCATTCATGCGGCAGTGGGCATTTGGGTAGTCTTTTGATTTTGTTGTTACACACAATGCGATAGACATACTTATTCGGGCATTCTTATTGACATGGGCAAATTGTTTGTGCTTTTCCAGGGGGTGATAGTGAAACCTCCATCCTGGGGCATGCACTTATCAATATTTTACTGCCAAAATATTCTCAAAGGGCTATAGCAATTTATCACCAGCGATATATAAAAGCAATTACCATTTTTAATTTTGGGGCAATTTAATATAGATAGAAACGTTATTTCATTGTTTAAATTTGCATTTCTCTGATTGCTAATGCAGTTAAATGATTTTTTGCATGATCATTTCATATGGTCATCTTATGCAAATTGGTCATTCATAGCCACTGTTCAGAATTTTCTTTTTGATTTACTTTAACCAGTGTAAAAAGGGTTTTCTCCACCCAATTTTATATATATATGTATTTCTCTAGATTATTATGTATGCTACAAATATCTTCAGTGTTGCTTGACTTTTAACTTTCTTATATTGTGTTATGTAGAACCTTAAAATTTATCAGTCAAATTTATCAAATTTATTAGTCTCTTAAGACTTAAAACATCTTATCTGTGTGTGGGTCCATGCTCAGTTGCTCAGTCGTGTCCAGCTCTTTGTGACCCCAGGGACTGTAGCCCACCAGGCTCCTCTGTCCATAGGATTTTCCAGGCAAGAACACTGGAGTGGGTTGCCCTTTCCTCCAGGGGATCAACTTTTTCCCTTATCTTTTCTATTGTATCTTTTGCAAATAATTAATTTTGTATTTTTTTCTAATAATTGTAGGTCTTTTTATTTTTACAGACAACAACCTCCATTATAGTTTTTAAAAGTAGCAGAAAGATGGCAGGACTCTTGCCTTGCCCCTAAGTTTTACAAAATTATAATGGAGCCCATTTTAAGGTTATTGATTTCAGTTCCACTGATGAAAGGACTAATTCTTATGCTAGCATCACACTGTTCAGTTTATGGCAGTTTTGACATACAGATTGCTTAGTCACCACCAGTTCACTTTTCCTTGCCTTTTTATTCGTCTGATGTCTTTTGCTCAGCTTTAAGCATGAACAGCTTGGTTGGGCATGAAATTGCTACATCATGGCTTTTCCTCTCAAAATTCTTTAGATTTTGTTCTACTCTGATTTTCCTCCCCCCGCCCCCCGCCGAAATATTTCTGGCTTTTTGTGGGCTAATCTTTGTCTTCCTGGATATTTTCAGAATTTACTTCCTGATACTAAAACCTTAAGAATATTCTTCAGGGTGAAATCATTTGCTCAGCTATGCCTTTGTTTATTCTTTTTGTTTTAGTTTCTTGGGAAAGCCAACAGATTTTAGAGTCACTCTTTCTTCTCCTCCCTGATCGTTTTCTCCTTTGCTCTCTGGCTTCTGGCCCTTTCTTCTGCTTTGCAGGACAAAGACCTGTCTGATACGTCGGTTCTGCTCATGACCTCAAATGCTGTTGAGTTATTGGTTCAACTTCTTCACCTCTTCTGTAACAAGGGACTCTTCGGGCATGGCTCTGTCTAGACACAAATGATTTCTTTGTGGGGTCAGGGTGGGGCAGACAAAATCTGAGGAAATGTAGTCGAGATTAAATTTAAAAATTACCTGATATCAGTAAGATCATGTTTTCCTTTTATTGGAGTTACAGTTGCTTTACAGTGTTGCATTAGCTCCTGCTGGGCAGCAAAGTGAATCAGTCACACCTGTACCTGTATCCCCTCTTCCCTGGGTTTCCTTCCTATTTGGGTCACCACAGAGCACTGAGTAGAGGTCCCTGGGCTGTACAGTAGGTTCCTGTCAGGAACAGTAGGTTATCTGTTCTATACATAGTATCAACAGTGTGTATATGTTAGTCCCAATCTCTGAATTCACCTCACTCACCCCATCTCCTCTCAGTATCCATATGTTTGTTCTCTACATGTGTATACACAAATGATTTCTTAAGGTCTTTCTCAGCACTAAGAATTCTTAAAATCCAAGGTGGAGGATCAAAATGTAACCCATTTGCATATCTCTTCCGACTGAGTGCTCTGATACATCATCTGATTTTTTTTTATAACATAACCACATTTATTTAAGAATGTATTCCAATATCAAATGACAAAATTCAACAATGCAAAACCGAGATTACTTTTGTACCAACCTAATAATTTTACACATGGCAATGCGTATGTTTCAGTGCTACTCTCTCACTTCTTCCCACCTTCTCCTTACCCGCTTGTGCCCAGGAGTCCTTTCTCTGTCTGCATCTCTACTGCTGCCTTGCAGATAGGTTCATCAGGACTTTCTAGATTCCATATATATGTGTTAATATGATATTTTTCTTTCTTTCTGACTTGACTTCACTCTGCAGAATAGGGTCTAGGTTCATCCATCTCATTAGAACTGATTCAAATGTGTTCCTTTTTATGGTTGAGTAATACTCCATTGTGTACATATACCAAAACTTATCCATTTATCTGACAATGGACATGTAGGTTGCTTCCATGTCCTAGCTGTTGTAAATGGTTGTGCAATGAAACCTTGGGCTACATGTGTCTTTTTCGGTTATGGTTTCCTCAGGGTACATGCCTGGTAGTGGGATTGCTGAGTCATATGGTAGTTTTATTCCTAGTTTTTGTCATCTGATTTTGACTGGCCTTGCACCCAAATTGAAAAGTAAGAATGAATGATCGTGGCTTTGCTCCTGAGGCATTTTTTTTTTAATTTATTGAAGTATGATTTATAATATTGTGTTAATTTCTGTTGCACATCAAAGTGGCTCAGTTTATATATATATATAATGTGCGTGTGTGGTGGTGGTGTTGTTTAGTCACTCAGTCGTGTCCAACTCTGTGACCCCATGGACTGCAGGATGCCAGGCTTCCCTGTTCTTCACCATCTTCCAGAGCTTGCTCAAACTCATGTCTATTGAGTTGGTGATGCCATCCAACCATCTCATTCTCTGTCCTCCCCTTCTCTTCTGCCTTCAATCTTTCCCAGCATCAGGGCCTTTCCTAATGAGTCAGTTTTTCGCATCAAGTGGCCAAAGTATTGGAGCTTCAGCATCAGTCCTTCCAATGAATATTCTGGACTGATTTCCTTTAGGATCATATGGTTTGATCTCCTTGTAGTCCAAGGGACTCTCAAGAGTCTTCTCCAAAACCACAGTTCAAAAGCATCAATTCTTCAGCACTCAGCTTTCTTTATAGTCCAACTCTCACTTCCATACATGACTACTGGAAAAACCATAGCCTTAACTAGATGGACCTTTGTGGACAAAGTAATGTCTCTGCTTTTGAATATGTTATCTAGATTGGTCATAACTTTCCTTCCAAGGAGTAAGCGTCTTTTAATTTCATGTCTGTGATCACCATCTACAGGGATTTTGGAGCCCCCCAAAATAGTCTGACACTGTTTCCACTGTTTCCCCATCTATTTGCCATGAAGTGATGGGACCAGATGCCATGATCTTCGTTTTCTGAATGTTGAGCTTTAAGCCAACTTTTTCACTCTCCTTTTACTTTCATCAAGAGGCTCTTTAGTTTACTTTTCTGCCATAAGGGTGGTGTCATCTGCATATCTGAGGTTATTGATATTTCTCCCGGCAATTTTGATTCTAGCTTGTGCTTCCCCCAGCCCAGCGTTTCTCATGATGTACTCTGCATAGAAGTTAAATAAGTAGGGTGACAATATACAGCCTTGGTGTACTCCTTTTCCTATTTGGAACCAGTCTGTTGTTCCATGTCCTTAACTGTTGCTTCCTGACCTGCATACAGGTTTCTCAAGAGGCAGGTCAGGTGGTCTGGTGTTCCCATTTCCTTCAGAATTTTCCACATTTATATAATAGTTTGCATCTGGTGGCTCGTTTGGAAAGAATCCACCTGCCAATGCAGAAGACACAGCTTTAATCCCTGGTCTGGAAAGATCCCACGTGCCACGGAGCAACTAAGCCCGTGTGCCACAACTATTGAGCCTGTGCTCTAGAGTCTGGGAGCTGCAACTCCTGAAGCCTGTGCACCCTAGAGCCTGTGCTCTGCAACAAGAGAAGGCGCTGCACTAAGAAGCCCGTGTGCCACAACTAGAGAAAAGCTGGTGTGGCAACAAAGAACCCAGCACAGCCAAAAATAAATAAAATTATTTTTTAAAGTAATTTGCATCTGCTAATCCCATACTTCCAATCCATCCCTCCCCACCCTCTTTCCCCTTGGCAACAACAGGTCTGTCCTATGTCCATGTGTCTGTTTCTGTTTTGTGGATAGGTTCATTTAGGTCATATTTTATATTCCACATATAACTGATATAATATTTATTTTTCTTTGCATAGTATGATAATCTCTATGTCCATTCATGTTACTGCAAATGGCATTATTTCATTTTTATGGCTAATATTCCATTGGACATATGTGTCACATCTTCTTTATCCATTCATCTGTTGGGACATTTAGATTGTTTCCATGTCTTGGCTATTATGAATAGTGCTGCTGTGAACATAGGATTACTTGTATCTTTCCAAATTATATTTTGTCTGGGTATATGCCCAGGAGTAGGATTGCTGGATCATATGGCAACTCTAGTGTTTGGTTTTTTGAGGACCCTCCGTACTATTTTCCATAGTGGATGTAACAATTTACATCTCCACTAACAGTGTAAGAGGGTTCCCTTCTCCAGCATTTATTATTGGTACACTTTTAATCATGGCCATTCTGACCTGTGTGAGGTGGTAACGCATTATGGTTTTAATTTGCATTCCTCTAATAATTAGTAACGATGAGCATCTTTTCATGAGGGCACCTTTTTTTTTTTTTTTTAATCTTCTCTTCTTGGGTAGTTTATCCCAGACCCTGTGGCTGTTGGGAGATTTCTCGGGAACCAACAAGGTGGTGCAGGGTGTGGATAGGAAATAAGCAAGAATCTGTCTCTGTTTCTGAGTTCAAGGGCAGAAAAACCCAGGTTTTTGCTGGCTAACAAATGATCATCATCTTCTGGTCTGTGAAGTTCTAATGCTAGGAGCACAACCAAAGTATGTGTGTGTCTCTTTTATCTACATCCTCTGGTTGGAGTGTGGTTTCCATCTAATGTTGCAACCCCATGGACTGTAGCCCGCTAGGCTCCTCTGTCCATGGGATTCCCCAGGCAAGAATACTTGAGTGGGTTGCCATTCCCTTCTCCAGAGAAGCTTCCTGACCCAGGGATTGAATATGGCAAGTGGGGTGAAAATTTTCCTCCTCAGAATGATTTTAAGGACTGCAGTGAATGACTATAACGCACTGGAAAGGAGCAGACACCAAATTATGGGTCAATGTCACTGTTCTGTCCTCGTGCAGATTTCATTCATTTTCTCAGAGAAAGGAAGGAGAAAGAACATGAGCCTCTTTCTTTAAGATCAAACATCACATCCTCGTAGCTGGCTTTTCAGTAAATAGCTTATGGAGTATGTTATAAGTCGCTAAATCATGTCTGACTCTTTTTGTGACCCATGACAGTAGCCACCCGCCCCCCGCCACCCCCAGGCTCCTCTGTCCATGGGATTTGCCAGGCAAGAATACTGGATTGGGTTGGTTTCTTCTCCAGGGGATCTTCCTAGACCAGGGATTGAACCTGCATCTCTTGCACTGGCCGGCAGATTCTTTACCACTGAGCCACTAGGGGAGCCCCTATAGAGGGTGTGTGGGGTTCTGCAAACTTTGGCCTGTGGGTCACATCCAGCCAGTCCCCCATTTTATAGAGTTTGATTTGAACACAGCTATGCCCAGGCCTCCAAGTTGAGTCCCTGAAGGCCTAACATCCTGCAACGCCCAAAATACTAACTGGCCCTGTAAGGAAAATGTTTGCCTATCCCTGGCTTAGAGCAACAATTTCTTCCTGAGCTAGGATTGACATTATTATCAGCTTGTGTCATCAGAGCTAACTGAGGGTCAGTCAGTGGACCAAGTCAGCCAATTGCTATGGCCCAGTGTTTGGGGAGAGGTCACAGGATCAGCACACAGGGCCCGGCTCTTAAGCTTATAGTCCTCTTGGGTGGATAAACAAAGCCCATGCAGGCTGCAGACCAGAACTGCAGTCTTGCACACTGGCATTGACTTTTTAATTTGTCTGGGCCTCAGTTTGCCCATCTATCAAATGACCATGTTATGGGACTCATCCCTTTTCTCTGTGTGATCTTTGTAAAGACTAAATGAATTTTTTTTTTTTTTTTTAATTCTTACACAGTATTTGGGCTGTACAAGAACCTCTTACCCAACTTTGCCTGGAAAATGGTATCTGTTCTTTTCAGAATGAATCTATTTGTCCTGCAGCCAGCTTCCCTCCCTTCCTTCCTTCCTCCCCTTCCCTGTACACCCCATCTTTTGTAGCCAACAGACCCATCATCCCCCCACCATGGTCGTGGTTCTGCCCAGGTACCCTCCCATGGACCCCCTGTGTAGCCAGACCTCCACCTGCTGACCCCACTCTGTCTGAGAAGGCCCAGAGCCACTTTCGAGGCAGGGACTGCAGAAACTCCATCTGTCTGCTAAGGGCACTGCCAAGGACATCTGGGTCCCTCTGGCTCAGACCTCAAGACCGCTGTAGTTTTAACTAAATTGGGGTCACCAGTTCCATCTCCCCATCCTGGTCACCAGTTCCATCTCCCCATCCTGGTCACCAGTTCCATCTCCCCATTCTGGTCCCACCCCTTCCTCCAAAGCCTCAGAGCAGATGGCGGTCGTTGTCTTTCCCTCTCCTCTGCCCCTTCCTAATTAACACGCCTCATCCTCTGCTGGGGCCTCTCTTAGCAGATGGTAAGTGACAACCCCTGTTCCGTGACAAATGTCCCTCCTGGGACAGGAGGGAGCTGGTGGTGGTTTCAAGGAGCACAGGGCAAATTTTGGAGACTCGAGAGGGCGAAGTGAAAAGAATGTGGAAGGGACGTGCCAGGAACCTCAAACAAGACACCCAGGTGGCTCCTCCCCGCCACCCCCGGGTCCAGGCGAGTCCACTGCATGACCACGTGCATCTGGTCCAGGCCGCCACCACCTTCCGCTTGGATGCTGCAGTGGCCTCTCATGTGGTCAACCTCCCTCCAGCCCACCCTCCCATCCACTCTCCACAGCCAGGGTGGGCTTTGCAAAAGGCAAGTTTGATGCCCCGACTAGAATCCCCTAAAGTCCACGACCCTTAATAGTGGCCACCACCCACGATCACATTCAATGCCTGCTCCATCCTCCCATGCAGAGAGCCAACTGCTTGTCATTCCCCCAGGCTCTTTCTAGCTCGCCTTTCCATGGAGGTCTCTGTGGAAACCACAGCCCGTTCCTTCTGTGACTTGAGCCTTAAGATTTTTTTCTCTTCAATTTTTAAAAAATTGAAGTATGGTTGATTTACAATGCGCCAGTCTCTGCTGTACAGCAGAGTGACTTGGTTATGCACATATATACATGGTTTTTACTATTTTCCTTTATGGCTTGTCATCAGATGTTGAAGACAGTTCCCTGTGCTACACAGTAGGACTTTGTTGTTCATATTCTAAATGGAATAGTTTGCATCTATCAACCCCAAATGCCCAGTCAATCCCTCGACCTCCCTCCTTCCTTCTTGGCAACCACAAGTATGTTCTCTGTGTCCGTGTGTCTGTTTCTGTTTTGTGCGTGTTCATTTGTGCCATATTTTAGATTTCCCAGATGTTGTTCAGTCGCCACGTTATGTCTGACTCTTTGCGACTCCATGGATTGCAGCACGCCAGGCTTCTCTGTCCCTCACCACCTCCCGGCGTTCACCCAAGTTCATGTCCATTGAATCAGTGATGCCACATATAAGTGATATGATTCCACATATAAGTGATATCATATGATTTTTACCTTTCTCTTTCTGACTTGCTTCACTTAGTATGATCTCTAGTTGCACCCATGTTGCTACAAATGGTATTTCATTTTTTATGGCTGAGTGCTATTCCATTGCCTATATGCACCACATCTTCTTTATCCATTCATCTGTCAGTGGTCATCTAGGTTGTTTCCATGTTTTGGCTACTGTGAATAGTGCTGCTAAGAACATAGGGATACCTTTTGGAGTTGTAGTTTTCTCTGGATATATGCCCCAGAGTGGGACTACAGGATCATATGATAACTCTAGATACTGCCTCTTCTAGAAAGTCTCCTCAATTCTATACTTTCCCTCTCTTCCAAAGCTGGGTTTGGAGATCTTGTGTTCCCATAGCACCCAGCACGTGCAGGAGAGCTGCTGGCTGTTTGGCATCCTATTGCTGCTGTAGCAAATTATTACTTCCTTAGTGGCTTAATGACGCAAATTAATCATCTTACAGTGCTGTAGTTCAAAAGTCCACAATGGGTCTCATTGGGCTAAAAATCAAAGTGTAGGCAGGGCCACATTCTTTCCAGAGGCTCCTTTGGGAGAATCCATTTCCTAGGTCTTTTCTGCTTCTAGAGACTACCCACATTCCTTGGCTTGTGGCGCCTTCCCGCAAAGCCAGTAACAGCGGATTACTCACATCTCCCTCCCCTTCTCTGTCTCCATCTTCCTGTCTGACAGACGCTGTGACGATGCGGGACCTACCCAGCTAATCTCCCCATCTTAGATCGACTGACGGGCATCCTTATCTCCATCTGCACCTTAAGCTCACCCTTACCACATGGCAGAACAGACTCATGTTCCAGAGATTGGGACGTGCACATCTCTGGAACCATTTTTCCGCCTGCCACTTGTTACTTTAATTTTTGCCAGCCTGGCATGCATGAAATGATCATCATTATTTTAATTTGGATTCATTAGAGGCATATTTAGGGCTTCCCTGGTGGATCAGCTGGTAAAGAACCCACCTGCTAAAGCAGAAGACACGGGTTTGATCCTGGGTTGGGGAGATCCCTTGGAGGAGGAAATGGCAACCCACTCTAGTATTCTTGCCTGGAGAGTTTCATGGACAGAAGAGCCTGGCAGGGTCACAAAGAGGCAGGCATGGCTGAGCAGGAATGCATGCATGCACAGAGGCATATTTACCTCTAAGGCATCAGTACCATCCTCTTAAGTGTTATGAATATTGATATTTGTGGGAGTGCCTTCCTGGCTTGGACCCCAAGTGAGATGGACACATGGAAAGAGCACTGAATTTGGAGTTGGCAGCCCTGGGTCTAACTTTGGCTCTGACTGTATTAGCTGTGTGGCTATGGACATACTCTTCCTCTCTGGGTTTCATTTCTCACCATACAAAGTGGTTTTTAAATTAATTTTAAAAATATACCCAATAACTTCTACTTAAACCAGGGAAGGTGAACAGGATCAAGTTGGGATCTTTTGAGGGAGATGAGCATAGAAGACAGAGGGGCCTGAGTGAAGGAATCCAGGATGAGAGACCCAACAAAACATGGGCAGCCCATCTCTCTGGGTTTGATTTTGCCTTGATTCTTCTCATTGTGAAAGGATGAAGTTCTGTGATATCAGAAGACCTGTGCAGTGGCGCTTGTAATTATGCACACAGACCTCAGTCAAAGGTGGCTCCTTCATTGTCTAAGCAGGGCTCTTGTTTGAGGTGTGGTTACAAAGAGGTTCTCTTACCATAGCGGAGCTCTGTGGGTAAGTCGGGTAGGAAACAGCAACTGTTTGGGGTTCTCCTCTTGGATGGAGAACCTAGTCCTCTGTAAGGGCTGCTGCGTGTAACTGGGCAGGTCGTATGTAATCCCATGGGATGTCCCATGACGGGGCAAGTGGGAGACAAAACCCAACCCATTACCCACTTGCCAAGTTTGAGCACACAAGCATGGAGCTGCCTCTACCCGGGGAAACACACTGCTTTCTCATTTGCACAAACACATGTTCCAGACAACCAAAGCTCTCAGTGCATTTGGGGTATTGAGGGGCACATTTTCCCCCAATGGCCAACAGAAACCTAGAAAGGAAACAGGGACCCTAAAGCACTATGGTTCTTCCTTTTTGGCCACATGTAGCAATGGACACACAGATACTGATGTGCTTAAAAATGAACTCCAGGGATTTCTGGTGGTCCAGTGGTTAAGACTCCACATTCTGATGCAGGGGCCTCGGGTTCTCTCCCTGGTTGGGGTACTAAGATCCCACATGCGGGGAGGCCACCAAGCCCAGGCACCATAATTACTGAGGCCCATGTGCCACAACTAGAGTCCTTGCACTAGATAAAACGTGATCTCACATGATAAACAGAAGATTCTGCCTGCCGCAACTAAGACCCAAAGTGGAAAAATAAGTAAATATTATAGGACTCCATTTATAACTCAGCTGCTTTCCAAGGGAAATGGTAAATTCACACAGTGACTTCATGGGACTTCAGGGTGCTCCTAAATTGCTTCCATGAAAGCCTGCCCTGTTGGGTTTGTCCCTCATGGGCTGGGTGAGGTTGCATGAAGGATGCAAAAGGTTGGAAGATTGCATGGGAGGACCTAGCAGGACCCAAACATGGCCCCTGGGGGGAGGTGGTCCCCAGGCAGAAGTACCCTTCCTCACCAGCCTCAGTCTCCTAAATAGTCCCTTTGCTCTTGTGTGCTCCAGAAAACCTGTATTTCAGTCTTGTCTTGATGAGCTTTGTTTCTGAGATCTACAATCTTCACTCGTGAACTTGATGTCATTAAATGCAAAGTGTGACATCACCTGGCCAGTGGCAAAGCCATATACCCTCAGGACATGGTATCGCCACTATCATTAACTGAAATCCATCTGTAAAGGTCTCTCAGGTGAGGCTGCCAGAGGGAATGTGTCGGTCAGCTTTCCCATCTGTAAAGTCAAAATGACGAATATCACGAAGACCATTTGTGAATGTTGGGTAGCTAATCTACGTGAAGCACTTAGAGTGCCCAGTACATAGTAAATGCTCAATAAATGGAGGCATCTATGATGGTGATGGAAAGGAGAAATCTAGAATATGGCTTTCTCTGCACAGGAACTTCAGGTCAAGAAAACTAGAAACTTAAGGACTGGAAGCAGTGGTTGTTCCAATTTTTAATGCTTTTTAAAAACTGAGATCCTTATAGAAAAATGCACAGATCTTAAAAGTATATAGAGTTCAATGACAGATTCTCACATCTGTGTAATCCACACCCTTCCCAAGACACAGAATCTTTCATCCCCAGAAAGATGGCTCACATCCTTTTCCAGCCACCCCCCCACCCCGCTGAGTGGCTACATTGTTCCCACTTCTTTTGCTGTGGACTGCTTTTGCCTCTCCTAGGACTTCACGTAGCAGGATCGGACAGTGTGTCCTGTTTTGTGTTCAGCCTTTTTCGTGCAGCCTGTTTGCAGGTCCTTCCATGGTGTGAGATATATCAGCAGGTCATTCTTTTCTTGGGCTTCCCAGGAGGTGCTAGTGATAAAGAACCCACCTGCCAATGCTGGAGTCATAAGAGATGTGGGTTTGATCCCTGGGTTGGAAAGATCCCCTGGAGGAGGGGATGGGAACCCACTCCAGGATTGCCTGGAGAATCGCATGGACAGAGGAGCCTGGCAGGCTACCGTCCATTGGGTCACAAAGAGTCAGACACAACAAGCGACTTTGCATGCATGCATGCGTTCTTTTCTTGTTAGACATTGTTCCACTGTACGAATATAGCATCATTTATGTATTCACCTGTTGTCTCCCCTGGTGGCTCAGAGGGTAAAGCATCTGTCTGCAATGCAGGAGACCTGGGTTCGATACCTGGGTCAGGAAGATCCCCCGGAGAAGGAAATGGCAACCTACTCTGGTACTCTTGCCTGGAAAATCCCATGGACAGAGAAGCCTGGTAGGCTACAGTCCATGGGGTTGCAAAGAGTTGGACACGACTGAGTGACTTCACTTTTTCTTGTTGAGCATTTGGGTAATTCTTGGATTCTGGCTACAGTGAACAAAGTTGCTGTCACCATTCCTGTACAAGGCTTTTTTTTTTTTTTAAGTATATATATACATATTTTCACTTATTTTGTGAGTGGAATCTCTGGATCATAGAGAAGGTTTATGTTTAACATTATAAGAAACAATCATTCTGGTTGTACCATTTTACACATCTCCACTGTGTATAGGAGTTAATTGGCTTTACACTCTTGACAACATGAGGTTGACAGTTTTCAATTTTAGCCATTATGATGGTATGTAGTAATCTCTCATTGATTCAAATTTCATTTCCTTGCAACTAATGACATTGAGTGCTTTTTTTGTGTGCTTATTGGACATTCCTATATCTTCCATAGGAGAAGGCAATGGCACCCCACTCCAGTACTCTTGCCTGGAAAATCCCATGGATGGAGGAGCCTGGTAGGCTGCAGTCCATGGGGTCCCTAAGAGTCAGATACAACTGAGCGACTTCACTTTCACTTTTCACTTTCATGCACTGGAGAAGGAAATGGCAACCCACTCCAGTGTTCTTGCCTGGAGAATCCCAGGGACAGGGAGCCTGGTGGACTGCCGTCTATGGGGTCGCAGAGTTGGACACGACTGAAGTAACTTAGCATATCTTCCATAAAGGAAGGTTCATTTTTATTTTGTTCTCAATTTGTCATTGAGATATAAAATTCATTTCTGTATTCTGGGTACCAATCCTTTGTCAGCTGTACATATTTATTTCTCTGTTAATCAGTGACTTTTTATTTTCTTAGTGATATCCATTTTACAAAATTTTTTTATGAAATATATTTTAACATTTAAAAACTTTTATGATAATTTCTGTGCCTTGTCTAAGAAATCTTTATCCCAAGATTACTAAGAGATACTCCCATGTTTTCTAGAATCTTTATAGTTGCAGCAGTAACATTGGAATTTTGATCTCTCTCATTCTAAGTTTTATCTATGAAATGACAGATGGGTCAAAGTTTTTTGTTTTTCTGTATGGATATCTAGTTGTTCCAGCATTATTTGTTGAGTTTCATTTTTCCATTAAATTGTTTTGGTACCTTTTAAAGAAGTGGGATTGATTTCATAGATGTGAATCTATTTCAAGACTTTCTGTTCTGTTCCATTGTTCTATTTGTCTATTTTTAAGTCAAAGCCATACTTCTTTTCCAAAACTGTTTTTGGAAAACATTTGCATTCCCATACAAATCTTACATTCACTATGTCAATTTCTAGCAAAAAATACCCAACTGAAATTTTTATTAAGGTTGTGTTAAATCTGTAGGTGAATTTGAAAAGAATTGACAACTTAACACTGAATTTTCCAGTCCGTGAACATAATATATCTCTTCATGTATTTAGATTACTTTCTCTGAGTGATGTTTTGTAAGTTTCAGTGGTTTTATATATTCATTGAAATTCAGTCTTATGTATTTAATGTTTTTTGATGTTTAAATGGTATTTTAAATTTTCACTTTCAGTTATTCATTACTGATAGAATGACTTTTTTTTTTTTTTTTTGTATGGTCTCTTCATATCCTACAGTATTGCTAAGTTTGCTTATTGGTTCTGGTGGGTTCTTTTTTTGTTTGGTAGATTCCTTAGGATTTTGTACATATACAGTTATGCAGTGTGTAAATAAGGATATTTTTAGCTCTTCCTTTCTAATTTTTATGTCTTTCAAATTTTCTTTTATTGTTGTCTTTAGGACTTTCTGTAAGATGTTCAATAGAAATTCCAATCTTTGAGCAAAGCTGTTTGTCACTGGGTACAATGTTAGCTCTAGGTATTTTGTAGATACACTTTATCTGGTTTTCTGGGAGTTTTTGTCATGAATGCACCTGGACTTTTCCCCCAAAGCTTTTTCTGCCTCTATTGAGATGATTGTATGGTTTTTCTCTTTTAACCTCTTAATGTGGCAAATTGCATTGATTCTTAAATGTCAAACCAGTACTGCATTCTAGAATCAAACTTCATCTGATTCTTGGCTCTGACTTTTCAGTATTTTGTTAAGGATATAGATTTATAAGAGATAGAGGCCTACTTAGCATTCACATGGCTTGACACAAGTCCTTAAAAGTTTGCTAACATCCACCAGTGAAGCCCTCTAGGACTGGAGTTTTCTTTGTGGAATGCTTTTTAATTACGAATCTGAATATTTAAGTAGAACTATTTTGATTTGCTATTTCTTCCATCAGTTTTGGTAATTCATTTCATTCAGAGAATTGAATGATTTTTTTAAATTTAAGTTGTCAAATTTATTGAAATGATTGTACATAAAATTCTCTCACTGTTTTACTGTCTCTCAGATTATTGCAATGTACTTTGTTTTGTTCCTAATGTTGATAGTTAATTTTATTCCCTTTATATCTTTAATTTATTAAAAATTTTTTTTAATCTACTTAAAATTTTTTTAATCAGAGGATAATGCCTTTGAAATATTGTGATGGTTTCTGACATACATCAACATGAATCGGCCACAAGTATACTTATGTCCCCTCCCTCTTGAACCCATCTCTCCCCATCCCACCCCTCCAGGTTGGGTTCCCTGCATCATACAGCCAATTTCCACTGGCTATTTTACATATGGTAATGTATATGTTTCAATGCTATTCTTCAAACCATATCATCTTCTCCTTCCCCTTCTGTGTCGACAAGTTTGTTCTTTATGTCTGTGTCTCCTTTGCTGCCTGCAAGTAGGATTTTGCAGATACCATAAATATGTGTTAATATACAATATCTGTCTTCTTTCCGGCTTCACTCTGTATAATAGGCCCTAGGTTCATCCGCCTCATTAGAATTGACTCAAATGGGTTCCTTTATATTGCTGAATAATATTCCATTGTGTTTATATACCACAACTTCCTTATCCATTTGTTTGTTGATGGACATCTAGGTCCCTTCCATGTCCTAGCTATTGTAAACAGTGCTGCAGTGAACGCTGGGGTACATGTATCTTTTTCAGTTGTGGTTTCCTCAGGGTGTATGTCCAGTAGTGAGATTGCTGGGCCAGATGGTAGTTTTATTCCCAGTTTTGTGTTTGTTTTTTTTTTTAAGGAATCTCCATGCTATTCTCCACAGTGGCTATATCAGTTTACATTCCCACCAACAGGACAAGAGTGTCCCCTTTTATCCACCCACTATCCACCATTTATTGTTGGTAGGCTTTCTGATGATGGCCATTCTGACTGACATGACATGATACGTTACTGTAGTTTTGATTTGCATTTCTCTAATAATGAGCAATGTTGAACATCTTTTCATGTGTCTTTGCCATCTGTATATCTTCCTTGGATAAATGTCTGTTAAGATCTTCTGCCCACTTTTTGATTGGGTTGCTTGCTTTTTTAGTATTGAGTTGCATGAGCTCCTTGTATATTTTGGAGATTAATTCTTTGTTCTTTCATTCGCTATTTTTTTCTCCTATTCTAAGGGTTGTCTTTTCACCTTATAGTTTTCTTCATTGTGCAAAAGCTTTTAAGTTTAATTAGGTCCTGTTTGTTTATTTTTGTTTGTATTTTCATTACTCTAAGAGGTGGGTCACAGAGGATCTTGCTGTGATTTATGTCAGAGTATTCTGCCTATGTTTTCCTCTAAGAGTTTTATAGTTTCTGGTCTTACATTTAGGTCTTTAATCCATATTTAGTTTATTTTTGTGTGTGGTATTAAAAAGTGTTCTAGTTTCATCCTTTCACATACAGTTGACCAGTTTTCCCAGTACCATTTGTTGAAGGGACTGTCTTTTCTCCTTGCATATTTTTGCCTCCCTTGTCAAAGATGAGTTGCCCGTTGGTTCATGAATTTATCTCTTGGCTTTCTACTTTGTTCCATTGGTCTGTTTTCTGTTTTTGTGCCAGTACCATGCTGTCTTGATGACTGTAACTTTGTAGTATAGTCTGAAGCCAAGAAGGTTGATTCCTCCAGCTCCATTCTTCTTTCTCAAGATTGCTTTCATTCTTTGGGGTCTTTTGTGTTTCCATACAAATTGTGAAATTATTTGTTCTAGTTCTATAAAAAATAACATTGGTAGTTTGATAGGGATTGCATTGAATCTATAGACTGCTTTGGGTAGTATAGTCATTTTCACTACGTTGGCTGTTCCAATCCAAGAACATGGTTTATCTCTCCATGCGTTTGTGTCATCTTCAGTTTGTTTAATTAGTGTCTTAGAGTTTTTGGCATACGGGTCTTTTGTCTCTTTAGGTAAACTTATTCCTAAGTATTTTATTCTTTTTGTTGCAACAGTGAGTGGGATTGTTTCCTTAATCTTTGTTTCTGATTTTTTCATTGTTAGTGTATAGGAATGCAAGGTATTTCTGTGTATTAATTTTATATCCTGAAACTTTATTGTATTCATTGATTAGCTCTAGTAATTTTCTGGTGATATCTTTAGGGTTTTCTATATAGAGAATCATGTCCTCTGCAAACAGTGGGAGTTTTACTTCTTTTCTAATTTGGATTCCTTTTATCTCTTTCTCTTCTAAGATTTCTGTGGTTAGGACTTCTAAAACTATGTTGGATAATAGAGGTGAGAGTGGGCACCTTTGTCTTGTTCCTCATTTTAGAGGAAATGCTTTGTTTTTCACCACTGAAGATCATATTTGCTGTGGGTTTGTCATATATGGCCTTTATTATGTTGAGGTATGTTCCTTCTGTGCCTGCTTTCTGGAGAGTTTTATCAGAAATGGGTGTTGAATTTTGTCAGAGGCTTTCTCTGCATCAGTTGAGATGATCATATGGTTTTTATCTTTCAATTTGTTAATATGGTATATCACATTATTGTGTATACTGATTAATTTGCATATGTTGAAGAATCTTTGCACTCTTAGGATAAAGCCTACTTGATCATGATGTATGATCTTTTCAGTGTGTTGTTGGATTCTGTTTGCTAGAATTTTGTTGATAATTTTTGCATCTATGTTCATCAGTGATATTGGCCTGTAACTGTCTTTTTTATGTGTGTGGCATCTTTGTCTGGTTTTGGTATCAGGGTAATGGTGGCCTCGTAGAATGAGTTTGGGAGTTTTCCTTCCTCTGCAATTTTCTGGAAAATTTGAGCAGGATAGGTGTTAGCTCTTCTCTAAATGTTTGGTAGAATTCACCTGTGAAGTTGTTTGGCTTTTGTTTGTTGGAAGACTTTTTATTACAGTTTTGATTTCTGTGCTTGTGCTTGGTCTGTTCAGATTTTCTATTTC
The DNA here is from genome assembly GCF_027580195.1 of Bos mutus. Lineage (NCBI taxonomy): Eukaryota > Metazoa > Chordata > Mammalia > Artiodactyla > Bovidae > Bos > Bos mutus. Next base: position 30,697,519 of record NC_091641.1, read on the forward strand.
TTCCTTGTTCAGTTTTGGAAGGTTATGCTTCTCTAAGAATTTTTCCATGGTTTCCAAGTTGTCCATATTATGGGCATAATTGCTCATAGTAGTCTCTTATGATCGTTTGTATTTCTGTGTTGTCTGTTGTAATGTCTCCTTTTTCATTTCTAATTTTATTAATTTTAGTCTTCTCCTTTTTTCTAGATGAGTCTTGCTAACAATTTGTCAATTTTATCTTCTCAAAGAACCAGCCTTTAGTTTTATTGTCTTGCTATTATCTCCTTCATTTCTTTTTCATCTATTTCTGCTCGAATCTTTATGATTTCTTACTTTGGTGTGGTGGGGGTTGTCCTTTTTCTAGTTGCTTTAGGTGTAAGGTTAGGTTGTTTATTCGAGGTCTCTCTTATTTCTTGAAGTAGGCTTGTATTGCTATAAATTTCCCTCTTAACACTGCTTTTAGTGTGTCCCATAGGTTTTCAATTGTTGTGTTTTCATTGTCATTTGTTTCTAGTCATATTTTTATTTCCTTTTTGATTTCTTCAGTGATCTGTTGGTTATTCACAAGCATATTGGTTAGCCTTCCTGTGTGTGTTTTTTTAAAAATTTATTTCTTTTTGGCTTTGTTGTGTGGGCTTCTCATTGAGGTGGCTTCTCTTGTTGCTGAGCACAGGCTCCAGGTGCACAGGCTTCTCCAATAGTTGCAGTACCTGGGCTCAGTAGTGGTGGCACATGAGCTTAGTTGCCCCGTGGCATGTGGGATTTTCCTGGTCTAGGGATCGAATCGGTGTCCTCTGCATTGTAAGGTGGATTGTTAATCACTAGACACCAGAGAAGCCCTCCCTTCATATTAATATCTCAATCAGTCTAGCCTAGAGGCATATCAATTTTATCAACCTTTTCCAAGATTCAGCTTTTTTTCTTTTTTCTTAGTTTTTTGAAAGTATAGTTGACCTACAATATTAGTTTCAGGGGTACAAATAGAAATTCAATATTTTTACAGATTACACTCCAAACAGAGTTATTATAAAAGATTGACTGTATTCCCTGTGCTGTGCATTACATCCTTGTAACTTACAAAAAGATGCACAACATCACTAATCATCGGAAACATAAAACCACAATGAGATACCTCCTCAACTTTATTTTTTATTGATTTTTTTCTAAAACATCATATATTTTCTCTTTCATTGAATTCTCCTTCTTTATTGTTTCCTTCCTTCTGCCAGTTCTGGGTTTAAGTTGCTCTTCTTTTTCTAACTTTTTAAGGTAGACATCTGAGTCAATGATTCACACATTTCTGCTTTAGAAGCTGTGAACGTGAAAATGTTAGTCTCTCAATCATGTCTGACTCTTTGTGACCCCATGGACTGTAGCCAGGCTCCTCTGTCTATAGGATTCTCCAGGCAACAATACTGGAATGAATTGCCATTTCCCCCTCCAGGGGATCTTCCCAACCCAGGGATTGAACCCAGGTCTCTCCTGTCCTGCAGGCAGAGCCACCAGGGAAGCCATACATTCAATCTAAGCTCTGCTATAAAAGTCGAAGCCCCGCCCCAATTTTTCTTCTCCTCTAATACCCCAATCACACATATTAGATTCCTTGATTTTTCTCCCACAGGTTACTAAGGCTCTGTTTCCCTCCTTTTTTCCTCTCCTCTGCTTCAATCTGGATAATTTCTATTGCTCTAATTTCAAGTTCGCTAGTCTTTCTCTTTTCCTATGCGATGTCTGTACTTCTTTGATTTCCTTCCAGTGAACATCTCCACTTTGGTAGTTTTGGATTTAAAATTTCCATCTTTTAAAAAAAAATTGCATTTCTTTCTTTCTTTTTTTTTTTTTTACTATTTATAAACTTAAAGTTAATTTACAGTGTTAGCTTCAGCTGTACAGCATAATGAGTCTCATTTCTGGATGTGTTCATATTGACTGATCCTCTGGATTATGGTTACCTTTTCCTGCTTTGTCATATGCAGTGTATGTTTCATTGTATAGATTCTTTGCTCCTGGGTGTCAGGGTTCTGTGGTAATAATCGAATGTTATTTCAGCAGGCAATTACTTATTTATGAATTAGCTTGTTCCTTTAAAAATCTGTTGGTGTGCACCTGGAGTAGCCTTTACTCTAAGGCTAGCTTAGCTCTACTCCTAAATGCGACTCCCTGGGGTCTCTCCTGAAAGTTCCATGGGTTCAGCTGGGCCTCTCCACACTGGTGGTTGATGTGAGCTCTGATGTTTATTCAACTCACAACTCCCTAGTGTTTTCTTTCCTGGGTCATTCTTTCCACAGCAGGTGCTAATAGCCAATGTCACAAAAGATTGACCTTTGCACTCACAGCCTCATGCTCAGCCAAATACTCAAAGGGACCCGATGCCGTTCTCTGTAGCCCCTTCTGTGACCAGCTGACTTCTCTCCAGGACTGTTCCCCACAGATTCCAGGCAGTTCAGCCCCTCCAATCTCCAATCTCTCTCTTCCTTGCTTTGTTTGGACTCTGCCTTCCTTTGCTGTGTCCAGAAGGGATCTCAAGCAGAAATCTTGGCACTCCCTTGTTACCTGTGTCTGGGGGATTATAGTCCTGCAATCAGTTGCATAAACTCTGGGCCCAGTTATTCCGTATATTTTGCCAGTATTATAGTCATTTACAGAGTCGTTTATTTGGGTCCCAGATAACCCATCATGGCTGGGGGTGGAAGAGAGGGCAAAGTTTCCACTTTTGAGCAAACTAATAAGATGTAGTGCTTGCTAAAAGAAGTGAAGATGGAGCCAAAACCTTAGCTCACCTCTACCTCGAAGAACCACTATGAGGAGACTAGGCTACTGGGTCGGCTTGCTCTGCTCTTCCCATCTTTAAGACAAGGGCGATGGTTGAAAACTGGCTTGGCCACAGTTCAGAGCCTTCTATTGTCCTCCTTTTCCTGAATTGTCCACCTTCCAATTATATGTATATGTGTGTGCTGGGTCGTGCCTCTTTGGGACCCCATGGACTGTAGCCCACCAGACCCCTCTATCTCATTTCCAGACAAGAATACTGGAGTGGGTTGCCACTTCCTTCTCCAGGGAATCTTCCTGACCCAGGGGTCGAACATGCATCTCTTGTATCTCCTGCATTGGCAGATGGATTCTTTACCACTGCACCATTCATTAATATAGTTAATCCTTAAAATAGCCCTGAAAGGTAGGCATGGTGTCCCCATTTTATAGATGGGACAACTGAGTTTGAGGGAGACCACCAAGACTACAGCACTCAGCACAGCTTCCTGCTGCAGGAAGCGGACATGAGTGGATTCCTGTGTGTTCATTCTTCTTAGACTTGGAAGAGACTTTGGACTTATCCAGGATCACAAGCATCAGGAGTCTGTTGCATATTCCTGACAGGTGATGTCTAACTTCTATATGAAAAGTTTGTTGATGGCAAACTCAACCCTTATTGAGAGAGAAACCATTGCCTGCCTTTATCTTTTCCCAAGATCTTTTTATCAAAGTATAACTAATTTACAGTGTCATGATAGTTTCAAGTGTTCAACAAAGTGATTCAGTTGTACACACAAACACACACATATATATGCTCTTTCAGGTTCATTTCCACTATATTCTGTTACGAGGTACTGAATAGAGTCCTCTGTGCTATTCCGTAGATCCTTGTTGTCTACCTGTTTTATATATAGTAGTGTGTGTATGTTAAACACAGATTCCTAATTTCTCTCTCCCCCACCCTGCCCTTGCTCTTCCCTTTGGTAACCATAAGTCTGAAACTACAGCCTTTACAGTAATACAAACCATACACCAGGGCTCCCCAGCCTCTGGGGTCTAAGGCCTGATGATCTGAGGCAGAGCTGATGTAATAATAATAGAAGTAAATGCACAACAAATGTAATGTGGGTGAATCATCCCGAAACCATCTCTCTCTCCCTGCTCCACGGAAAAAGCACCTTCCATGAAACTGGTCCCTTGTGCCAAAAAGGTTGAGGACTGCTGCCATAGGAGACCCCTGGGAGAACTGACAGCAAGTGCTAGAGTATGTTTAGTGCAGAGTGTGTCTCTTAAAGGATTCTAGGCACAGGGGGATCCAGGGATGAATGAGATACTGTTGTGACTCTCAAGGAGTTTACATGTATTTAGGACTAGACATGAGCCTTTCTCATCAAGGTCAGTGTTTCCAAGAGTTGGCATGTCCTTCAGGTAGACATTACATTGTTGTCATTATTGTTCACTCACTAAATCATGTCCAACTATTTACACCCCCATGGACTGCAGCCAGGCTCCTCTGTCCACCACTGTCTCAATGGTCAAATTCATGTCCATTGAGTCAGTGATGCTATCTAAGCATCTCATCCTCTGCTGCCCCCTTCTCCTCCTTCCCTCAATCTTTCCTAGCATCTGAGTCTTTTCCAATGAGTCGGCTCTTTGCATCAGGTAGCAAAATTATTGGAAATTCAGCATCAGTCCTTCTAGTGAAAATTCAAGGTTGATTCCTTTGGGATCGAATGGTTTGATCTCTTGTGGTCCAAGGGATGCTCAGGGTCTTCTCTAGCACCACAATTCAAAAGCATCAACTCTTTGGTGCTTAGCCTTCTTTATGGTCCATTGCTCACATCCATACATGAGTACTGGAAAAACCATCAGATCAGATCAGTCACTCAGTCATGTCCGACTCTTTGCAACCCCATGAATCACAGAACGCCAGGCCTCCCTGTCCAACACCAACTCCTGGAGCTCACTGAGACTCATGTCCATTGAGTCAGTGATGCCATCCAGCCATCTCATCCTCTGTCATCCCCTTCTCCTCCTGCCCCCAATCCCTCCCAGCATCAGAGTCTTTTCCAATAAGTCAACTCTTCCCATGAGGTGGCCAAAGTACTGGAGTTTCAGCTTTAGCATCATTCCTTCCAAAGAAATCCCAGGGCTGATCTCCTTCAGAATGGACTGGTTGGATCTCTTTGCAGTCCAAGGGACTCTCAAGAGTCTTCTCCAACACCACAGTTCAAAAGTATCAATTCTTCGGCGCTCAGCCTTCCTCACAGTCCAACTCTCACATCCATACATGACCACAGGAAAAACCATAGCCTTGACTAGATGGACATTTGTTGGCAAAATAATGTCTCTGCTTTTGAATATGCTATCTAGGTTGGTCATAGCTTTCCTTCCAAGGAGTAAGCGTCTTTTAATTTCATGGCTGCAGTCACCATCTGCAGTGATTTTGGAGCCCAGAAAAATAAAGTCTGACACTGTTTCCACTGTTTCCCCATCTATTTCCCATGAAGTGATGGGACCGGATGCCATGATCTTCGTTTTCTGAATTTGAGCTTTAAGCCAACTTTTTCCACTCTCCACTTTCACTTTCATCAAGAGGCTTTTGAGTTCCTCTTCACTTTCTGCCATAAGAGTGGTGTCATCTGCATATATGAGGTTATTGATATTTCTCCCAGCAATCTTGATTCCAGCTTGTGTTTCTTCCAGTCCAGCGTTTCTCATGATGCATATAAGTTAAATAAACAGGGTGACAATATACAGCCTTGACGTACTCCTTTTCCTATTTGGAACCAGTCTGTTGTTCCATGCCCAGTTCTAACTGTTGCTTCCTGACCTGCATACAAATTTCTCAAGAGGCAGATCAGGTGGTCTGGTAGTCCCATCTCTTTCAGAATTGTCCACAGTTTATTGTGATCCACACAGTCAAAGGCTTTGGCATAGTCAATAAAGCAGAAATAAATGTTTTTCTAGAACTCTCTTTTTTGATGACCTAGCAGATGTTGGCAATTTGATCTCTGGTTCCTCTGCCTTTTCTAAAACCAGCTTGAACATCAGGAAGTTCACGGTTCACATATTGCTGAAGCCTGGCTTGGAGAATTTTGAGCATTACTTTACTAGCGTGTGAGATGAGTGCAATTGTGCGGTAGTATGAGCATTCTTTGGCATTGCCTTTCTTTGGGATTGGAATGAAAACTGACCTTTTCCAGTCCTGTGGCCACTGCTGAGTTTTCCAAATTTGCTGGCATATTGAATGCAGCACTTTCACAGCATCATCTTTCAGGATTTGGAATAGCTCAACTGGAATTCTATCACCTCCACTAGCTTTGTTCATAGTGATGCTTTCTAAGGCCCACTTGACTTCACATTCCAGGATGTCTGGCTCTAGGTCAGTGATCACACCATCATGATTATCTGGGTCGTGAAGATCTTTTTTGTACAGTTCTTCTGTGTATTCTTGCCATCTCTTCTTAATATCTTCTGCTTCTGTTAGGTCCATACCATTTCTGTCCTTTATCAAGCCCATCTTTGCATGAAATGTTCCTTTGGTATCTCTGATTTTCTTGAAGAGATCTCTAGTCTTTCCCATTCTGTTGTTTTCCTCTATTTCTTTGCATTGATTGCTGAAGAAGGCTTTCTTATCTCTTCTTGCTATTCTTTGGAACTCTGCATTCAGATGTTTATATCTTTCCTTTTCTCCTTTGCTTTTCGCTTCTCTTCTTTTCACAGCTATTTGTAAGCCCTCCCCAGACAGCCATTTTGCTTTTTGGCATTTCTTTTCCATGGGAATGGTCTTGATCCCTGTCTCCTGTACAATGTCATGAACCTCATTCCATAGCTCATCAGGCACTCTATCAATCAGATCTAGGCCCTTAAATCTATTTCTCACTTCCACTGTACAATCATAAGGGATTTGATTTAGGTCATACCTGAATGGTCTAGTGGTTTTCCCTACTTTCTTCAATTTCAGTCTGAATTTGGCAATAAGGAGTTCATGGTCTGAGCCACAGTCAGTTCCTGGTCTTGTTTTTGTTGACTGTATAGAGCTTCTCCATCTTTGGCTGCAAAGAATATAATCAATCTAATTTTGGTGTTGACCATCTGGTGATGTCCATGTATAGAGTCTTCTCTTGTGTTGTTGGAAGAGGGTGTTTGTTATGACCAGTGCATTTTCTTGGCAAAACTCTATTAGTCTTTGCTGTGCTTCATTCCGTATTCCAAGGCCAAACTTGCCTGTTACTCCAGGTGTTTCTTGACTTCCTACGTTTGCATTCCAGTCCCCTATAATGAAAAGGACATCTTTTTTGGGTGTTAGTTTTAAAAGGTCTTGTAGGTCTTCATAGAACCGTTGAACTTCAGCTTCTTCAGCATTACTGGTTGGGGCATAGACTTGGATTACTGTGATATTGAATGGTTTGCCTTGGAAACGAACAGAGATCATTCTGTTGTTTTTGAGATTGCATCCAAGTACTGCATTTGGACTCTCTTGTTGACCGTGATGGCCGCTCCATTTCTTCTGAGGGATTCCTGCCTGCAGTAGTGGATATAATGGTCATCTGAGTTAAATTCACCCGTTCCAGTCCATTTCAGTTCGCTGATTCCTAGAATGTCAGCATTCACTCTTCCATCTCTTTGTTTGACCATTTCCAATTTGCCTTGATTCATGGACCTGACATTCCAGGTTCCTATGCAATATTGCTCTTTACAGCATCGGACCTTACTTCTATCACCAGTCACATCCACAGCTGGGTATTCTTTTTGCTTTGGCTCCATCCCTTCATTCTTTCTGGAGTTATTTCTCCACTGATCTCCAGTAGCATATTGGGCACCTACGGATCTGAGGAGTTCCTCTTTCAATATCCTATCATTTTGCCTTTTTATACTGTTCATGGGGTTCTCAAGGCAAGAATACTGAAGTGGTTTACCATTCCCTTCTCCAGTGGACCGCATTCTGTCAGATCTCTCCACCATGACCCACCCGTCTTGGGTTGCCCCACAGGCATGGCTTAGTTTCATTGAGTTAGACAAGGCTGTGGTCCTAGTGTGATTAGATTGACTAGTTTTCTGTGAGTATGGTTTCAGTGTGTCCGCCCTCTGATTCTTTTACCTTGGGCGTGGGGTATCTCTTCACGGCTGCTCCAGCAAAGTGCAGCCAATGCTCCTTACCTTGGACGAGGGGTATCTCCTCACTGCCGCCCTTCCTGACCTTCATTGTGGGATAGCTCCTCTAGGCCCTTCTGTGCCGGCACAGCCACGGTGTGGGGTTGGTCCTCCCAGCCGCCGGCTTTGACTAAATGGGCCTTTGTCGGCAAAGTGATGTCTTTGCTTTTTAACACGCTGTCTCCGTTTGTCATGTCTTTCCTTTCAGTGAGCAAGCATGTTTTAATTTCATGGCTGCAGTCACTGTCCACAGTGATTTTGGAGCCCAAGAGAATAAAATCTGTCACTGCTTCTGCTTTTTCCCTATCTATTTGCCATGAAGTGATAGGACTGGATGCCATGATCTTAGTTTTTTGAAGGTTGAGTTTTAAGCCAGCTTTTTCACTTTCCTCTTTCACCCTCATCAAGAGGTTCATTAGTTTTATCTTCACTTTCTGCCATTTAGAGGGGTATCATCTGCATATCTGGTGTCAGGGTGGCCACATTAAATTATCAAGTCCCATACAGGAAAACTTATTCCTTTTTCCTCTTCCTTTCTAGCCTGGTCACATCAAGGAGGAACTCTCCTGTGGATGCTAATTTGTCTTTAACACCTAACACTAATCCCCTCCCCCATCTTTCTTTTCTTTAAAAATTGAGAGAAGATTTCAGAAAACAAATCTTAGAAGATAGTCATGGATTTTATTTATTTAAATTCAAAATATTTAGTAGCAGTAATGGTATGAACACTGACCAATCAGAGCAAGATGGAGCTTGTCAATAGTTCCCTTATTTTTCTCAAGTGATATTAGCCTTTCATTTAAGAGAGCAATAATTTTCTTTTCTGAAAGATATCCAGTAAAAAATTTGAGTGGCTTTAAAGGAAAATGTCAATACTTGTGCACATGGATCTAGCATAAGGTAATGGAAAGCTGCCAAATGAGTTTTTAAAACAGCATAAATGCGACAGAACTCAAACAACATACCGTTCATTCCTTGAAAGCAGGTCAATCATAGTATATTCACAGCGACGGTGTAACTATCATCACTATCTAACTTCACAATGTTTTCATTTTGCCCCAAGAGGAAAGCTGATATGACCCACTGAGCATCATTGACCATCACTCTCCTATTCTCTTCTTCCCTGGTAGCCTATTCCCTTCTTCCCTGGGCTTCCCAGGTAGCCCCTGGCAACCACCAGCCTATCTTCTGTCTCTCTGAATTTGTCCATTATGGACATTCCACATCAGTGGACTCATACAGTATTTATCCTGTTGTGTCTGGGTTCTTTTACATAATATTTCCAAGGTGCGTCCATGTTGTAACGGATATTGGGACAGTAAGTCCCACACACTGGTTCCAAATAGGAAAAGGAGTAGGTCAAGGCTGTATATGGTCACCCTGCTTATTTAACTTATATGCAGAGTACATCATGAGAAACGCTGGGCTGGAAGAAGCACAAGCTGGAATCAAGACTGCCGGGAGAAATATCAATAACCTCAGATATGCAGATGACACCACCCTTATGGCAGAAAGTGAAGAGGAGCTAAAAAGCCTCTTGATGAAAGTGAAAGAGGAGAGTGGGAAAAGTTGGCTTAAAGCTCAACATTCAGAAAACGAAGATCATGGCATCTGGTCCCATCACTTCATGGCAAATAGATGGGGAAACAGTGGAAACAGTGTCAGACTTTATTTTTCTGGGCTCCAAAATCACTGCAGATGGTGACTGCAGCCATGAAATTAAAAGACGCTTACTCCTTGGAAGGAAAGTTATGGCCAACCTAGATAGCATATTCAAAAGCAGAGACATTACTTTGCCAACAAAGGTCTGTCTAGTCAAGGCTATGGTTTTTCCTGTGGTCATGTATGGATGTGAGAGCTGGACTGTGAAGAAAGCTGAGCGCCGAAGAATTGATGCTTTTGAACTGTGGTGTTGGAGAAGACTCTTGAGAGTCCCTTGGACTGCAAGGAGATCCAACCAGTCCATTCTGAAGGAGATCAGCCCTGGGTGTTCTTTGGAAGGAATGATGCTGAAGCTGAAGCTCCAGTACTTTGGCCACCTCATGCGAAGAGTTGACTCACTGGAAAAGATGCTGATGCTGGGAGGGATTGGGGGCAGGAGGAGAAGGGGATGACAGAGGATGAGATGGCTGGATGGCATCACTGACTCGATGGGCGTGAGTCTGAGTGAACTCCGGGAGTTGGTGATGGACAGGGAGGCCTGGTGTGCTGTGATTCATGGGGTCGCAAAGAGTCAGACACGACTGAGAGACTGAACTGAACTGAACTGAAGTCCCTTACATGTGAATGAGTTCCATTCTGAGAGCCCGTTCGTAAATCCAATTTTTCATAAGTCCAACAAAGTTAGCCTAGGTACCCAACCAACACAATTGGCTATATAGTACTGTACTATAGTAGTTTTATAATACTTTTCACACAAATGGAACATTAAAAACCAACAAACACAAAAAGTAAATGCTTTTAATCTTAGAGTACAGTACCTTGAAAAGTACGATAGTGCCAGCTACATCACTGCTGCTTTTGTGCTTGCTTCTGGACATCCTAGGCTTGAAATAGAGACATTGTACTACTGCACTCTGTACAGTAAAGTACACAAAAGCCCAGCCTTTTGAGGGGATGCCCACACATGACAGTGTACACCAGACACGTGAACCAACTTATATGATTGGACATGGGATGCATGCTTGCATCTCTGAACGTTCACAGCTTGAAGGTTTGTATGTAGGGGACTTACTATACCTTATCTCTTAAGTTGTTGTTGTTGTTTAGTCACTATATCGTGTCCGACTCTTTTGCAACCCCATGGACTATAGACCACTAGGCTCCTCTGTCCATGGGATTTCCAAAGCAAGAATACTGGGGTGGGTTGCCATTTGCTTCTGTGGGGATCTTCTTGACCTAGGGTTGGAAACTACATCTCTTGAATGGGAAGGCAGGTTTTTTACCACTGAGCCACCTGGGAAGCCCATATTCCTTTTTATCAATTCAGTTCAGTTGCAGAGTTGTGTCCGACTCTTTGCAACCCCATGGACTGCAGTACGCCAGGCTTCCCTGTCCATCACCAACTTTCAGACCTTACTCAAACTCATGTCCATTGAGTCGGTGAGGCCATCCAACCACCTCATCCTGTTGTCCCCTTCTCCTCCTGCCTTCAATCTTTCCCGACATCAGGGTCTTTCCAAATGAGTCAGTTCTTCTCATCAAGTGGCCAAAGTATTGGAGCTTCAGCATCAGTCCTTCCAATGAATATTCAGGACTGATCTCCTTTAGGATGGACTGGTTGGATCTCCTTGCAGTCCAAGGGATCTCAAGAGTCTCCTCCAACAACACAATTCAAAAGCATCAATTCTTCTGCTCTCAGCACTTTTTATAGTCCAACTCTTACATCCATACATGACCACTGGAAAAACCATAGCCTCAACTAGACAGACCTTTGTTGACTAATGTCTCTGCTTTTTAGTATGCTGTCTAGTTTGGTCGTAACTTTCCTTCCAAGGAGTTCAGTTCAGTCGCTCAGTCGTGTCTGACTCTTTGAGACCCCATGAACCACAGCATGCCAGGCCTCCCTGTCCATCACCAACTCCCAGAATTCACCCAAACCCATGTCCATTGAGTCGGTGACGCCATTCAGCCATCTCATCCTCTGTCGTCCCCTTCTCCTCCTGCCCCCAATCCCTCCCAGCATCAGAGTCTTTTCCAATGAGTCAACTCTTCGCATGAGGTGGCCAAAGTACTGGAGTTTCAGCTTCAGCATCTTTCCTTCCAAAGAAATCCCAGGACTGATCTCCTTTAGAATGGACTGGTTGGATCTCCTTGCAGTCCAAGGGACTCTCAAGAGTCTTCTCCAACACCACAGTTCAAAAGCATCAATTCTTTGGTGCTCAGCTTTCTTCACAGTCCAGCTCTCATATCCGTACATCACCACTGGAAAAAACATAGCCTTGACTAGATGGACCTTTGTTGACTAAGTAATGTCTCTGCTTTTCAATATGCTATCTAGGTTGGTCATAACTTTCCTTCCAAGGAGTAATTTGGATTTACTTTTAATTTCATGGCTGCAGTCACCATCTGCAGTGATTTTGGAGCCCCAAACAATAAAGTCTGACACTGTTTCCCCATCTAAGTCCCATGAAGTGATGGGACCAGATGCCATGATCTTCATTTTCTGAATGTTGAGCTTTAAGCCAACTTTTTCACTCTCCACTTTCATCAAGAGGCTCTTTAGCTCTTCACTTTCTGCCATAAGGGTGGTGTCATCTGCATATCTGAGGTTATTGATATTTCTCCCGGCAGTCTTGATTCCAGCTTGTGCTTCCTCCAGCCCAGCATTTCTCATGAGGTACTCTGCATATAAGTTAAATAAGCAGATTGACAATATACAGCCTTGACGTACTCCTTTTCCTATTTGGAACCAGTCTGTTGTTCCATGTCCAGTTCTAACTGTTGCTTCCTGACCTGCATATAGGTTTCTCAAGAGGCAGGTCAGGTGGTCTGGTATTCCCATCTCTTTCAGAATTTTCCAGTTTATTGGGATCCACACAGTCAAAGGCTTTGACATAGTCAATAAAGCAGAAATAGATGTTTTTCTGGAACTCTCTTGCTTTTTTGATGACCCAGCAGATGTTGGCAATTTGATCTCTGGTTCCTCTGCCTTTTCTAAAACCAGCTTGAATATCTGGAAGTTCACAGTTCACGTATTACTGAAGCCTGGCTTGGAGAATTTTGAGCATTACTTTACCAGCATGTGAGATGAGTGCAGTTGTGTGGTGGTTTGAGCATTCTTTGGCATGGGCTTTCTTTGGGATTGGAATGAAAACTGACCTTTTCCAGTCCTGTGGCCACTGCTGAGTTTTCCAAATTTGCTGGCATATTGAATGCAGCACTTTCACAGCATCATCTTTTAGAATCTGAAATAGCTCAACTGGAATTCCATCACCTCCACTAGCTTTGTTCGTAGTGATGCTTCCTAAGGCCCACTTGACTTCACATTCCAGGATGTCTGGCTCTAGGTCAGTGATCACACCACTGTGATTATCTGGGTCGTGAAGATCTTTTTTGTACAGTTCTTCTGTGTATTCTTGCCACCTCTTCTTGATATCTTCTGCTTCTGTTAGGTCCATATCATTTCTGTCCTTTATTGTGCCCATCGTTGCAAATGTTCCTCTGGTATCTCTCATTTTCTTGAAGAGATATCTAGTCTTCCCCATTCTGTCGTTTTCCTTTATTCTTTGCATTGATCACTGAGGAAGGCTTTCTTACCTCTCCTTGCTATTCTTTGGAACTCTGAATTCAAATGGGTATATCTTTCCTTTTCTCTTTGGTTTTTCACTTCCCTTCTTTCACAGCTATTTGTAAGGCCTCCTCTGAGAGGAGCCATTTTGCATTTTTGCATTTCTTTTTCTTGGGGATGGTGGTGATCCCTGTCTCAATGTCACAAACTTCCATCCATAGTTCACCAGGCACTTTGTCTATCAGATCTAGTCCCTTAAATCTATTTCTTACTTCCACTGTACAATCATAAGGGATTTGATTTAGGTCATACCTGAATGGTCTAGTGGTTTTCCCTACTTTCTTCAATTTCAGTCTGAATTTGACAATAAGGAGTTCATGATCCAAGCCACAGTCAGCTCCTAGTCTTGTTTTTGCTGACTGTATAGAGCTTCTCCATCTTTGGCTGCAAAGAATATAATCAATCTGATTTCGGTGTTGACCATATGGTGATGTCCATGTGTAGAGTCTTCTCTTGTGTTGTTGGAAGAGGGTGTTTGCTATGACCAGTGCGTTCTCTTGGCAAAACTCTATTATTCTTTGCCCTCTTCATTCCGTATTCCAAAGCCAAATTTGCCTGTTACTCCAGGTGTTTCTTGACTTCCTACTTTTGCATTCCAGTCCCCTATAATGAAAAGGACATCTTTTGGGGTGTTAGTTCTAGAAGGTCTTGTAGGTCTTCATAGAACCGTTTGACTTTAGCTTCTTCAGTGTTACTGGTCATAGACTTGGATTACCGTGATATTGAATGGTTTGCCTTGGAAGTGAACAGAGATCATTTCCATCATTTTTGAGACTGCCCCCAAGTACTGCATTTCAGACTCTTCTGTTTAAGACTCTTTTCTTTTCTCTATTCTTTTTTTATAGCCAACTATTATTCCACTCTATGCATAGACCACATTTTTCACACATTCATCAGCTGATGGACAGTTAGATTGTTTCTTTCTGGCTCTAACAAATTATGCTGGTATGTTTATGGACACATTTTTTATTTGAACACATGTTTCAGTTCTCTTGGGTGTATACCTACAAGAATAAGTACTAGGTTAGATAGTAACCATGCTTCACGTTTTGAGATATATATTAAACAGGGTCTTCAAACACATTTCTTTTGGGAGTTCCCGGTGGTTAAGGATCTGCCTGCCAATGCAGGGGACACGGGTTTGATCTCTGGCTCTGGAAGATCCCACATGCTGTGGAGCAACTAAGACCCTCAAACCACAACTACTGATCCTACACGTCTTAGAGCCCGTGCTCTGCAACAAGAGAAGCCACCACGATGGGAAGCCCACACACGGCAGTGAAGACCCAGTGCAGCCAAAACAAAACCAAAAGATTGAAAAAACTATCGTGAGCTCATCTCATGCTCAGAAATTGGCAGGCAAGGTCACATGATCAAGAACTCTGGGAGCACACACCAAGAGAGCAGCTGAAGTCATAGTAGGTGCTTCACAGGCAGCTCCTCCTCCTGTTTGTTAGAGGCAGCCCTGGTTCTTCCTGAGTCCCTCTCCCTACAGCTCTGGCATTAGAACCACAGGATGGAGGTGTTTATCTTCTGTAGTAAAGTTGAAGTCGTGGCTACTTCAACTCCTTCTGTTCAAAGAGCCGAGATGAATAGCATTAGAAAGGAAAGCATTTGTCTAGTGGAGGAACGCCATCCAGCACAAAATATCCTCTGGCCATCAAGGTTTTACATCTGGGGATAGTGTGAGTGACTGAGCATAAGCACAATTGTCAGGATCTGCTTTCTAAACACATGTGGGCTTTGCCTCCACTTTTCCTTTCCCCATTTGTTTTATTGACAGTAATGGCCAGCTGCCTTGAACAAAGAGGCTGATTTTGACAGCAAAACACTAGACCTTGAAAGCAAACTGAAACAAGTAAAATACAGGCAGATGAGAAGCCTTCCTTTGTAATCATTGCATGTACTTATTGGTGCTTTCTCAACCATTGTCTCCAACCTTTCAATGCAATTTTTGCCATCAGTGTTGGAGAGTAAATAAAATTTCTGGGCACAGTAGTAAAGTTTGATTATTTTTCCTCTCATTTTGTCTGTATCCATCCAATAAATGTTTATGGAGCACCTCTTCTAGAGGCTGGGAATGCAGAGAGAAAACAAGCAATTGCTGCCTTGTAAAAGGGTACCTTTGATGAGTGGAGACAGTAACAAATTCATCAGTAAACTATATGGTGTGTCCTATAATAATCATGATGACTATTATGGAGAAACAAAGGGCTGTGTGGAAGGAGTGTCCTGTAGGAGGGTCATTTCATGAGGATGGTTTGGGAAAACCTCACTGGGAGAGTGACATCATTCCAGCAAAGATGTCAATTTGGGCATCAAGCCATGATGGCATGCAGGGTGGACTTTCTCAACCCCAGTAAGCTGGGCTTTCTAAGTGGGGAGTTCTCCATTGTTGAAGCTGTTGTGTGCACAGTAGGGTGTTTAGCAGCATCCGTGACCTCCACCTGCTAGATGACAGTAGTATCCCCCAGGTGTGCTCATCAAAGCCATCTCCAGATATTCCCAAATGTCCCCTGGGGGACTAAGTCACACCCCAGTGGCAAACTCCTGCTCTAAAGCAAGAGGTTCCCTTGCAGATGGAACAGAAGATGCCAAGACCTCAGGGGAGGAACGTTCCTGCTGTTCTAGAGACAGCAAGGAAGTCAATGAGGATGGAGCAGAGTGAGCAAGGGAGTGAGTACAGGGAGCTGAGGGCAGAGAGGCCTCGGAAAGCCTGGCCATTGTAAGGCGCTATGAATAATACATGTATGAATATTCTTATACCTGATGTGTATTGCACACGTGTACTAATTTGTAGATCCAGGACTGGAATTCTGGATCATAGAGGACACATATGTTCAATTTCAGTAGATATATCAGTTTTCTGGTATGTGTGTACTAATTTGCTCCCCCACCAGCAGAATGAGAATTCTAGCTGTACCACATCCTGGCCAACACTTGGTATTTCCTATTTTTTTCCATTTTAGGATTTTGATATGTGTGGAGTACTATCTCATTTCTGGAGAAGGCAATGGCACCCCACTCCAGTACTCTTGCCTGGAAAATCCCATGAATGGAGGAGCCTGGTAGGCTGCAGTCCATGGGGTCACTAAGAGTCAGACACGACTGAGCGACTTCACTTTCACTTTCACTATCTCATTTCAGTTTTTAAAACATGTTTTATTATTTATTGGAGTACAGTTGATTTGCAGTGCTGTGTTTCAGATGTATAGCAAAGTGATTTAGTTGTACATATTCACACGGGTTCAATCCCTGGGTCAGAAAGATCCCCTGGAGGAGAGCATGACAACCTATTCCAATATTCTTGCCTGGAGAATCCTACGGACAGAAGAGCCTGGTAGGCTACTGTCCATGGGGTCTCAGAGTCAGACATGACTGAGTGACTTAGCATGCATTCACATATCTATTCTTTTTTGAATTATTTTCCCACGTAGGTTATTACAGAATACTGAGTAGAGTTCCCTGACTATGCAGTAGGTCCTTACTGATTATCTGTCTTATATATAGCAGTGTGTATATGACAGTTCCAAGCTCCGAGTTTATCCCTCCTCCCAACTTTTTCCCTTTGGTGTCCATAAGTTTGTTTTCTAGGTCTGTGAGTCTGTTTCTGTTTTGTAAATAAATTTATTTGTATCATTTTTTTTATTCCACATATGAGTGATAACATAAGATATTTATCTTCTCTGACTGACTTAGTAGGGTAATTTCTAGACCTATCTATGTTGCTGCAAATGGCATTATTTCATTCTTTTTTACGGCAAAATACTGTTCCAAGGCATCCATGTACCACATCTTCTTTATCCATTCAGCTGTCGATGGACATTTAGGTTGCTTCCATATGTTGGCTGTTGTAAATAGTGCTACTATGAACACTGGAGTGCATCTCTCTTTTGAAGTTATGGTTTTCTCCAGTTATATGCAGTTTTAGTTTATGTTTCCCTGATGACCGACATTCAATATGTTTTCATGTATTTTCTGAGCTACCTGGGTATCCTCTTTCAAGAAATGTCTATGCAGGTGTTTTGCTCATTTTTCTAATAGGATTCCTGTGTTTTTCATTTTTGTAGGAGTTCTTCTGGATCTGAGTTGTTATGTGGGATATGTAAATTGCAAAAATATATTCTCCTATGCCAGAGGTTTGAAGGTGGTTATTGTTTTAGTTTTCTGTTGCCACACAGAAAATTACCACAAATATAGCCACTGATACACAGCACAGATGGTCTGTAGGTTGGAAGTTATCAGAGTTTGGCTACATGCTCTGCTGCTGCTGCTGCTAAGTCACTTCAGTCATGTCTGACTCTGTGCGACCCCATAGACAGCAGCCCACCAGGCTCTCCCATCCCTGGGATTCTCCAGGCAAGAGTACAGGAGTGGGGTGCCATTGCCTTCTCTGGCTACATGCTCTACTCAAACCTAAATCAAGGCGTCAGTGGGGTTGAGTTCTCATCTGGAAGATATGGGGAAAATACAGTTCCAAGCTCATCCTTGTCACTGGCAAATTCAGTTCCTGTGTCTGAGGCCTGAGGTCCCCATTCCCTTGATGACTATCAGCTGGGAGCTGCTCCCATCTGGTCCTCTCTGTCTGCAAAGCCTGCCACAGTTGCCAGATTTTTCTCATGCTTTCAACTTCTGGCCTCCTTTTCTCCCATCTCTAGACCCAATTTAAAGGGCCCATGTGGTTAGGTCATGTCCACTGGATATTGATACTCTCCCTTTTGATTAACTCAAAGTCAGCTGATTAGTAACTTTAATTGTTATATCTACAAAACCACTTATGTCCTTGTGTATAAAATACAATCACTGGACTGATATCCCATCATTTTATAGGTTACACCCCCTCTGGATGGTCAATGGGGACTTAGAATTCTGCCTACCAAGTATTTATTTATTTTCACCTAAAACAATTTTTTATCAGAGTGTGGTTGGATTAAACTGTTGTGTTTCTACTTACAGCAAACTGAATCAGCTATACATATATATGTGTGATGTATGCTAAGTCACTTCAGTCGTGTCTGACTCTTCGTGACCCCATGGTCTGTAGCCCACCAGGCTCCTCCGTCCATGGGATTCTCCAGGCAAGAACACTGGAGTGGGCTGCTATGCCCTCCTCCAGGGGATACATATACATCTATCCCATCTTTTTCAGATTTCCTTCCCATTTAGGTTGCCACAGAGCATTGAGTGGAGTTCCCTGTGCTCTCCAGTAGGTTCTCATTAGTTACCTATTCTATACATAGTATGTTATAGTTGTTCAGTCACCCATTTTTTGATCAGGTCATTTGAGTTTATATATATATATATAGAGAGAGAGGTACATAAGCTGTTTGTATATTTTGGAGATTAATTTCTTGTCAGTTGCTTCATTTGCAAATGTTTTCTCCCATTCTGAGGGTTCTCTTTTTGTCTTGTTTATGGTTTCCTCTGTTGTGCAAAAGCTTTTAAGTTTAATTAGGTCCCATTGGTTTATTTCTGTTTTCATTTTCATTACTCTAGGAGGTAGGTCAAAAAAGATCTTGCTGTGATTTATGTCAAAGAGTGTTCTATGTTTTCCTCTAAGTTTTATGATGTCTGGCGTTACATTTAGGTCTCTTATCCATTTTGAGTTTATTTTTGTGTATGGTGTTAGAGAGTGTTCTAATTTGATTCTTTTACATAAACATGGGTTTTTAAAAATTAACTTTTATTAAGGTACAGTTGATTTTCAGTGTTGTGTTAGTCTCTGCTGTACGGCAAAGTGAATCAGCTATCAGATCAGATCAGTCACTCAGTCGTGTCTGACTCTTTGAAACCCCAAGAATCACAGCATGCCAGGCCTCCCTGTCCATCACCAACTCCCAGAGTTCACTCAGACTCACGTCCATCGAGTCAGTGATGCCATCCAGCCATCTCATCCTCTTCATCCCCTTCTCCTCTTGCCCCCAATCCCTCCCAGCATCAGAGTCTTTTCCAATGAGTCAACTCTTCGCATGAGGTGGCCAAAGTACTGGAGTTTCAGCTTTAGCATCATTCCTTCCACAGAAATCCTAGGGCTGATCTCCTTCAGAATGGACTGGTTGGATCTCCTTGCAGTCCAAGGGACTCTCAAGAGTCTTCTCCAACACCACAGTTCAAAAGCATCAATTCTTCGGCACTCAGCCTTCTTCACAGTCCAACTCTCACATCCATACATGACCACAGGAAAAACCATAGCCTTGACTAGATGGACCTTTGTCGGCAAAGTAATGTCTCTGCTTTTGAATATGCTATCTAGGTTGCTCATAACTTTCCTTCCAAGGAGTAAGCGTCTTTTAATTTCATGGCTGCAGTCACCATCTGCAGTAATTTTGGAGCCCAGAAAAATAGTCTGACACTGTTTCCACTGTTTTCTCATCTATTTTCCATAAAGTGATGGGACCAGATGCCATGATCTTCGTTTTCTGAATGTTGAGCTTTAAGCCAACTTTTTCACTCTCCTTTTTCACTTTCTTTCTTTTTTTTTTTTCTAATTTTATTTTATTTTTAAACTTTACATAATTGTATTAGTTTTGCCAAATATCAAAATGAATCCGCCACAGGTATACATGTGTTCCCCATCCTGAACCCTCCTCCTCCTCCTCCCCCCATATACCATCCTCTGGGTCGTCCCAGTGCACTAGCCCCAAGCATCCAGTATCGTGCATCAAACCTGGACTGGCAACTCGTTTCTTACATGATATTTTACATGTTTCAATGCCATTCTCCCAAATCTTCCCACCCTCTCCCTCTCCCACAGAGTCAATAAGACTGTTCTATACATCAGTGTCTCTTTTGCTGTCTCGCACACACGGGTTATTGTTACCATCTTTCTAAATTCCATATATATGCGTTAGTATACTGTATTTATGTTTTTCCTTCTGGCTTACTTCACTCTGTATAATAGGCTCCAGTTTCATCCACCTCATTAGAACTGATTCAAATGTATTCTTTTAATGGCTGAGTAATACTCCATTGTGTATATGTACTACTGCTTTCTTATCCATTCATCTGCTGATGGACATCTAGGTTGCTTCCATGTCCTGGCTATTATAAACAGTGCTGCGATGAACATTGGGGTACACGTGTCTCTTTCCCTTCTGGTTTCCTCAGTGTGTATGCCCAGCAGTGGGATTGCTGGATCATAAGGCAGTTCTATTTCCAGTTTTTAAGGAATCTCCACACTGCTCTCCATAGTGGCTGTACTAGTTTGCGTTCCCACCAACAGTGTAAGAGGGTTCCTTTTCTCCACACCCTCTCCAGCATTTATTATTTGTAGACTTTTGGATCGCAGCCATTCTGACTGGTGTGAAATGGTACCTCATAGTGGTTTTGATTTGCATTTCTCTGATAATGAGTGATGTTGAGCATCTTTCATGTGTTTGTTAGCCATCTGTATGTCTTCTTTGGAGAAATGTCTATTTAGTTCTTTGGCCCATTTTTTGATTGGGTCATTTATTTTTCTGGAGTTGAGCTGTAGGAGTTGCTTGTATATTTTTTGAGATTAGTTGTTTGTCGGTTTGCTTCATTTGCTATTATTTTCTCCCATTCTGAAGGCTGTCTTTTCACCTTGCTAATAGTTTCCTTTGATGTGCAGAAGCTTTTAAGGTTAATTAGGTCCCATTTGTTTATTTTTGCTTTTATTTCCAATATTCTGGGAGGTGGGTCATAGAGGATCCTGCTGTGATGTATGTCGGAGAGTGTTTTGCCTATGTTCTCCTCTAGGAGTTTTATAGTTTCTGGTCTTACGTTTAGATCTTTAATCCATTTTGAGTTTATTTTTGTGTATGGTGTTAGAAAGTGGTCTAGTTTCATTCTTTTTACAAGTGGTTGACCAGATTTCCCAGCACCACTTGTTAAAGAGATTGTCTTTAATCCATTGTATATTCTTGCCTCCTTTGTCAAAGATAAGGTGTCCATGTGTGCGTGGATTTATCTCTGGGCTTTCTATTTTATTCCATTGATCAATATTTCTGTCTTTGTGCCAGTACCATACTGTCTTGATAACTGTGGCTTTGTAATAGAGCCTGAAGTCAGGTAGGTTGATTCCTCCAGTTCCATTCTTCTTTCTCAAGATCGCTTTGGCTATTCGAGGTTTTTGTATTTCCATACAAATTGTGAAATTATTTGTTCTAGCTCTGTGAAGAATACTGTTGGTAGCTTGATAGGGATTGTGTTGAATCTATAAATTGCTTTGGGTAGTATACTCATTTTCACTATATTGATTCTTCCAATCCATGAACATGGTATATTTCTCCATCTATTAGTGTCCTCTTTGATTTCTTTCACCAGTGTTTTATAGTTTTCTATATATAGGTCTTTAGTTTCTTTAGGTAGATATATTCCTAAGTATTTTATTCTTTCCGTTGCAATGGTGAATGGAATTGTTTCCGTAATTTCTTTCTGTTTTCTCATTATTAGTGTATAGGAATGCAAGGGATTTCTGTGTGTTGATTTTATATCCTGCAACTTTACTATATTCATTGATTAGTTCTAGTAATTTTCTGGTGGAATCTTTAGGGTTTTCTATGTAGAGGATCATGTCATCTGCAAATAGTGAGAGTTTTACTTCTTCTTTTCCAATTTGGATTCCTTTTATTTCTTTTTCTGCTCTGATTGCTGTGGCCAAAACTTCCAAAACTATGTTGAATAGTAATGGTGAAAGTGGGCACCCTTGTTTTGTTCCTGACTTTAGAGGAAATGCTTTCAATTTTTCACCATTGAGGATAATGTTTGCTGTGGGTTTGTCATATATAGCTTTTATTATGTTGAGGTATGTTCCTTCTATTCCTGCTTTCTGGAGAGTTCTTATCATAAATGGATGTTGAATTTTGTCAAAGGCTTTCTCTGCATCTATTGAGATAATCATATGGTTTTTATTTTCAATTTGTTAATGTGGTGTATTACATTGATTGATTTGCGGATATTGAAGAATCCTTGCATCCCTGGGATAAAGCCCACTTGGTCATGGTGTATGATCTTTTTAATGTGTTGTTGGATTCTGATTGCTAGAATTTTGTTAAGGATTTTTGCATCTATGTTCATCAGTGATATTGGCCTGTAGTTTTCTTTTTTTGTGGGATCTTTGTCAGGTTTTGGTATTAGGGTGATGGTGGCCTCATAGAATGAGTTTGGAAGTTTACCTTCCTCTGCAATTTTCTGGAAGAGTTTGAGCAGGATAGGTGTTAGCTCTTCTCTAAATTTTTGATAGAATTCAGCTGTGAAGCTGTCTGGACCGGGGCTTTTGTTTGCTGGAAGATTTTTGATTACAGTTTCAATTTCCGTGCTTGTGATGGGTCTGTTAAGATTTTCTATTTTTTCCTGGTCCAGTTTTGGAAAGTTGTACTTTTGTAAGAATTTGTCCATTTCTTCCACGTTGTCCATTTTATTGGCATATAATTGTTGATAGTAGTCTCTTATGATCCTTTGTATTTCTGTGTTGTCTGTTGTGATCTCACCATTTTCGTTTCTAATTTTGTTGATTTGATTTTTCTCCGTTTGTTTCTTGATGAGTCTGGCTAACGGTTTGTCAATTTTATTTATCCTTTCAAAGAACCAGCTTTTGGTTTTGTTGATTTTTGCTATGGTCTCTTTTGTTTCTTTTGCATTTATTTCTTCTCTAATTTTTAAGATTTCTTTCCTTCTACTAACCCTGGGGTTCTTCATTTCTTCCTTTTCTAGTTGCTTTAGGTGTAGAGTTAGGTTATTTATTTGACTTTTTTCTTGTTTCTTGAGGTGTGCCTGTATTGCTATGGACTTTCCCCTTAGGACTGCTTTTACCGTGTCCTACAGGTTTGGGGTTGTTGTGTTTTCATTTTCATTCGTTTCTATGCAAATTTTGATTTCTTTTTTGATTTCTTCTGTGATTTGTTGGTTATTCAGCAGCGTGTTGTTCAGCCTCCATATGTTGGAATTTTTAATAGTTTTTCTCCTGTAATTGAGATCTAAGCTTACTGCATTGTGGTCAAAAAAAATGCTTGGAATGATTTCTATTTTTTGAATTTACAAGGCTAGCTTTATGGCCCAGGATGTGATCTATCCTGGAGAAGGTTCCATGTGCGCTTGAGAAAAGGTGAAATTCATTGTTTTGGGATGAAATGTCCTATAGATATCAATTAGGTCTAACTGGTCTATTGTATCGTTTAAAGTTTGTGTTTCCTTGTTAATTTTCTGTTTAGTTGATCTATCCATAGGTGTAAGTGGGGTATTAAAGTCTCCCACTATTATTGTGTTATTGTTAATTTCTCCTTTCATACTTGTTAGCATTTGTCTTACGTACTGTGGTGCTCCCGTGTTGGGTGCATATATATTTATAATTGTTATATCTTCTTCTTGGATTGATCCTTTGATCATTATGTAGTGACCTTCTTTGTCTCTTTTCACAGCCTTTGTTTTAAAGTCTATTTTATCTGATATGAGTATTGCTACTCCTGCTTTCTTTTGGTCCCTATTTACATGGAAAATCTTTTTCCAGCCCTTCACTTTCAGTCTGTATGTGTCCCCTGTTTTGAGGTGGGTCTCTTGTAGACAACATATGTAGGGGTCTTGGTTTTGTATCCATTCAGCCAGTCTTTGTCTTTTGGTTGGGGCATTCAACCCATTTACGTTTAAGGTAATTACTGATAAGTATGATCCCGTTGCCATTTACTTTATTGTTTTGAGTTCGAGTTTATACACCGTTTTTGTGTTTCCTGTCTAGAGAATATCCTTTAGTATTTGTTGGAGAGCTGGTTTGGTGGTGCGGAATTCTCTCAGCTTTTGCTTGTCTGAAAAGCTTTTGATTTCTCCTTCATACTTGAATGAGATCCTTGCTGGGTACAATAATCTGGGCTGTAGGTTATTTTCTTTCATCACTTTAAGTATGTCTTGCCATTCCCTCCTGGCTTGAAGAGTTTCTATTGAAAGATCAGCTGTTATCCTTATGGGAATTCCCTTGTGTGTTATTTGTTGTTTTTCCCTTGCTGCTTTTAATATTTGTTCTTTGTGTTTGATCTTTGTTAATTTGATTAATATGTGTCTTGGGGTGTTTCTCCTTGGGTTTATCCTGTTTGGGACTCTCTGGGTTTCTTGGACTTGGGTGATTATTTCCTTCCCCATTTTAGGGAAGTTTTCCACTATTATCTCCTCAAGTATTTTCTCATGGTCTGTCTTTTTGTCTTCTTCTGGAACCCCTATGATTCGAATGTTGTAGCGTTTAATATTGTCCTGGAGGTCTCTGAGATTGTCCTCATTTCTTTTAATTCGTTTTTCTTTTATCCTCTCTGATTCATTTATTTCTACCATTCTATCTTCTAATTCACTAATCCTATCTTCTGCCTCTGTTATTCTACTATTTGTTGCCTCCAGAGTGTTTTTAATTTCATTTATTGCATTATTCATTATATATTGACTCTTTTTTTTTTCTTCTAGGTCCTTGTTAAACCTTTCTTGCATCTTCTCAATCCTTGTCTCCAGGCTATTTATCTGTGATTCCATTTTAGTTTCAAGATTTTGGATCAATTTCACTATGATTATTTGGAATTCTTTATCAGGTAGATTCCCTATCTCTTCCTCTTTTTGTTTGGTTTGGTGGGCATTTATCCTGTTCCTTTATCTGCTGGGTATTCCTCTGTCTCTTCATCTTGTTTAAATTGCTGAGTTTGGGGTGTCCTTTCTGTATTCTGGCAGTTTGTGGAGTTCTCTTTATTGTGGCGTTTCCTCACTGTGTGTGGGTTTGTACAGGTGGCTTGTCAAGGTTTCCTGGTTAGGGAAGCTTGTGTCGGTGTTCTCGTGGGTGGAGCTGTATTTCTTCTCTCTGGAGTGCAATGAAATGTCCAGTAAGGAGTTATGAGATGTCTATAGTTTTGGGGTGACTTTGGGCAGCCTGTATCTTGAAGCTCAGGGCTGTGTTCCTTTGTTGCTGGAGAATTTGTTTGGTATGTCTTGCCCTGGAACTTATTGGCCCTTGTGTGGTGCTTGGTTTCAGTGTCGGTATGGAGGCATTTGATGAGCTCCTGTCAATTAATGTTCCTTGGAGTCAGGAGTTCCCTGGAGTCAGGGTTTGGACTTAAGTCTCCTGCTTCCGGTTATCGGTCTTATTTTTACAGTAGTTTCAAAACTTCTCCTTCTATACAGCACCATTGATAAAACATCTACATTAAAGATGAAAAGTTTCTCTATGGTGGGTCACTCAGAGAGGTTCACAGGGTTACATGGAGAAGAGAAGAGGGAGGAGGGAGTTAGAGGTGACACAAATGAGATGAGGTGAATCAATAGTGGAGAGAGTGGGCTAGCCAGTAGTCACTTCCTTATGTGCACTCCACAACTGGACCACTCAGAGATGTTCACGGAGTTATACAGAGAAGAGAAGAAGGAGGAAGGTGACAGAGGTGGCCAGAAGGATAAAAGGGGGAATGAAAAGGAGGGAGACAGATCCAGCCAGTAATCAGTTCCTAAGCGTTCTCCACCGTCTGGAACACACAGAAATTCAGAGAGTTGGGTAGAGTAGAGAGGGGTTAGGGAGGAGACACAGGCGACCTGGTGGAGAAAAGGAGGGGGTCCAAAGGAGAGAGAGCAGTCAAGCCAGTAATCTAAACTCCCTAGTGAAAAATGGGTCCTGAAGATTGGGTCCTTAAAGGTACAAAATTGGTAACAAATACATAAAAGCAAAAATTAAAAATCTAGAGTAGAGTTTGGAATTTCAAAAATACGATGTTAAAGAAAAGAAGGAAAAAAGAGAGAAAAAACGAACAAACAAAAACAAACAAGGTCGTGAAAATTATAAAGAAAGTACAGGTACAAAATTGATAACTAATACCAGAAAGCAAAAATTAAAAATCTAGAGTTTGGTTTGGATTTCAAAAAATACAATGTAAAAAAAAAAAAAAAAAAAAAGAGAAAAAAAAACAAACAAATACAAACAATGTCACAAAAATTATAAAGAAAATACAGGTACAAAATTGATATCAAATACCAAAAAGCATAAATTAAAAATCTAGAGTAAAGTTTGGAATTTCAGATATACAATGTTATATAAAAAGAAGAAGAAAAAGAAACAGAAGAAGAAGAAAAAAAAGTCACAGAAATTATATAAAAAAACTATAGGTACAAAATTGATAACATATACCAAAAAAAGTGAAAATTAAAAATCTAGAGTAGAGTTTGGAATTTCAAAAATACAATGTTAAAGAAAAGAAGAAAAAAACAAAACAAAACAAAAAAAAAAAACAAGGTCAAAAAATTATAAAATATATATATATATGAAGTTTGCTGAAGAAGAAAAAAATAGGGTCTTTTTTTTTTTTTTTTTGCAAAGTAATAGGTTATAAAAGTGAAAATTAAAGGAACAATAGAGGACTTACAAAAAAATTTTTTTTTTTAAAAAAAAATGATCATAAAAATAATAAAAATATGTCTAGGACTTTCTTGGTTTTTTTGTGGGTGTTGTGGGTTCAGTTCATTTTTGGCTAGTTCCTTGGTCAGACTTATATTTCTCAAGATCTATAGGCCCTTTCCTATGTAGTCTGTAGTAACCACAGGGTTTTGATCTATTGCCTGTAGCTTCCAAGGCATTTCCCTCTGTTATAGCTTCTTCTCTTTGCTGGTCTCTTCAGTATCTGGTTTCCGCCCTGACACAAAGGGCACGGTGGAGGACACTTTTTTTTTTTTTTTTTTAGGCTTGCTTGTTCAGTCGCGCTGTGGGGAGGGAGGGAGGGATGCTGCAAACAAATAACACTGGTGTGGGCTCGCAGTGCCTCAGCCACCCTGGGTCTGCCCCTGCTCACGGCGCGTGTAGCCTCCCTGTCCACACTGCTCGGGCTCTAGGTTGTTCTGCCTGGATCAATCCGAGGCCGGCCCTGGGCTGCATGCACCTCCCAGGTCCAAGCCGCTCAGGTTCAGGCACTCGGGTAGTCCTCAGAGGCGCAGACTCAGTTGGGCCTGCGTTTTGTGCTCTTCCCAGGTCTGAGCAGCTCAGGCGATGAGGTGTTTGGCGAGCGCCAATGCTGCGACTTATCCCCTCCCCGCCACTCGGTTATCTGGGTGCAAAACCGGCGCACCTTCTCAGGCAGATGTTGACCGTCCAGACCCCCAAGAAGTTTTAGTTAGCAAAGAAGCCTGCTTACAGTTTTATAGATAATGTCTCTCTGGGGCTGCGATTGCCCCCTTCCGGCTCTGGCTGCCTGTCACCGGAGGGGGAAGGTCTGCAGCCGGCTATCTCTGTTCAGTCCTTTGTTCCGTGCGCGGGCCTGGCGGTCTTAGGTTAGGGCTGGCTTTTCGCGTTGTAGATATCCCACAGTCTGGTTTGCTAGCCCAAATTATTTCGCTCAGATAGCGCTCAGGGTATTCAGGCCAGATTCTTACTCTCAGCGATGCAGCCCGCGCTGCGCCTCCCTGCCCAGCCCCCGCTTGCTAATGGCGAATGCAGGCGTCTGCGCTGCTTCTCCGCTGGGAGAGTTACCGTAGGGCTCGCAATCTGCGAGTTTTAATTGTTTGTTTATTTTTTCTCCCTGTTATGTTGCCCTCTGTGCTTCCAAAGCTCGGCACAGATTCAGCAGTGAGAAGGTTTCCTGGTGTTTGGAAACTTCTGTCTTTTTAAGATTCCCTTCCCGGGACGGAACTCCATCCCTCCCTCTTTTGTCTCTTTTTTTTGTCTTTAATATTTTTTTCCTATCTCCTTTCGAAGAGTTGGGTTGCTTTTCTGGGTGTCTGATGTCCTCTGCCGGCATTCAGAAGTTGTTTTGTGGAATTTACTCGACGTTTAAATCCTCTTTTGATGAATTTGTGGGGGAGAAAGTGTTCTCCCTGTCCTACTCCTCCGCCATCTTGGCTCCTCCCCTCTCCTCTTTCACTTTCATCAAGAGGCTTTTTAGCTCCTCTTCACTTTCTGCCATAAGGGTGGTGTCATCTGCATATCTGAGGTTATTGATATTTCTCCCAGCAATCTTGATTCCAGCTTGTGTTTCTTCCAGTCCAGCATTTCTCATGATGTACTCTGCATATAAGTTAAATAAACAGGGTGACAATATACAGCCTTGACGTACTCCTTTTCCTATTTGGAACCAGTCTGTTGTTCCATGTCCAGTTCTAACTGTTGCTTCCTGACCTGCATACAAATTTCTCAAAAGGCAGGTCAGGTGGTGTGGTATTCCCATCTCTTTCAGAATTTTCCACAGTTTATTGTGATCCACACAGTCAAAGGCTTTGGCATAGTCAATAAAGCAGAAATAGATGGTTTTCTGAAACTCTTGCTTTTTCCATGATCCAGCAGATGTTGGCAATTTGATCTCTGGTTCCTCTGCCTTTTCTAAAACCAGCTTGAACATCAGGAAGTTCATGGTTCACATATTGCTGAAGCCTGGCTTGGAGAATTTTGAGCATTATTTTACTAGCGTGTGAGATGAGTGCAATTGTGCAGTAGTATGAGCATTCTTTGGCATTGCCTTTCTTTGGGATTGGAATGAAAACTGACTTTTTCCAGTCCTGTGGCCACTGCTGAGTTTTCCAAATTTGCTGGCATATTGAGTGCAGCACTTTCACAGCATCATCTTTCAGGATTTGGAATAGCTCAACTGGAATTCCATCACCTCCACTAGCTTTGTTTGTAGTGATGCTTTCTAAGGCCCACTTGACTTCACATTCACACTTCACAAGGATGTCTGCTCTAGGTGAGTGATCACACCATCATGATTATCTGGGTCGGGAAGATCTTTTTTGTACAGTTCTTCTGTGTATTCTTGCCATCTCTTCTTAATATCTTCTGCTTCTGTTAGGTCCATACCATATTTGTCCTTTATCGAGCCCATCTTTGCATGAAATATTCCTTTGGTATCTCTGATTTTCTTGAAGAGATCCCTAGTCTTTCCCATTCTGTTGTTTTCCTCTCATTCTTTGCATGGATCGCTGAAGAAGGCTTTCTTATCTCTTCTTGCTATTCTTTGGAACTCTGCATTCAGATGTTTATATCTTTCCTTTTCTCCTTTGCTTTTCGCTTCTGTTCTCCACTACGTTTTAGATTCTATACAGGTCATTACAGACTATTGAGTAGAATTCCTTGTTCTATACAGTAGGTCCTTATTATCTATTTTCTATATAGTAGTCTGTATATGTCAGTCTCCCAATTTATTCCTCCCCTCCCCAATCCCCCTTAGTTTTCTACATCTGTGAGTCTATAACATAGGTTTTATTTTGAGAGAAATGAGTAGCAGTTGGAGGAATTTAAGAAAAAGAGTGACATTTTCAAATGGATTTTTTTGGCTATTGGGTTGAGAATCACACGGTGGGGGCAGGGGTGAGAGTAGGGGCAGTTACAAGGCTAATGCAATAATCCAGGAGAGGTGCAGGTGGCTTGGAGCAAGGTGGCAGCAGAGAAGGTGGTGGGATGAGGTGGGATCCTGGATACATTTTGACAGGAAATGCTGATAAACAGGATGCCTGAGGCATGGAAAAAAAAAAAAAAAAGGACTGAAAAATTATTCCAGAGTTTCTGGCCTACTCATCATAGTTACTCAGAGACCCTGATGGAGGAACAGTTAGGGATGGAGCAGGCTTGAGCGGACAATCAGGAGCTTTGTTTGGACATGTTAAGTTTGAGATGTGGATGCGATGTCATGTGGAGCTGTCAAGTGAGCAGGTAAACATACAGGCTTGGAATCAGGGAGCAGCGTGCATGACAGTGGAGAAGGCAATGGCACCCCACTCCAGTACTCTTGCCTGGAAAATCCCATGGATGGAGGAGCCTGGCAGGCTGCAGTCCATGGGATTGCTAAGAGTCGGACACGACTGAGTGACTTCACTTTCACTTTTCACTTTCATGCATTGGAGAAGGAAATGGCAACACACTCCAGTGTTCTTGCCTGGAGAATCCCAGGGACGGGGGAGCCTGGTGGGCTGCCATCTATGGGGTTGCACAGAGTCGGACACGACTGAAGCAACTTAGCAGCAGCAGCAGCAGTGCATGACGGACATACCTGGGGGTCATCAGTATGTGGCAGCCAGGAGGCTGATGTGGCCACTCAGGAGTGGAGAGAAGAGGTCTGGGACCAAGCCTGGATGGGGAGGTCAGGTTCTTGGGAGCCCTGGGGTGCTCTGCGGGAAGAGGTGAGGAAGATCCTGGGAGGAGAAACCAGGAAGAGAGACTGGACAGGAGTGTCCAGAGAAGTATAGGATGGAAGCTGGGGGTGTGGTGTCCTGTCACCCAAGTGAGAAAAAGGTTAGAAAACAAAGCAACCTCACCAGGTGCTATAATGGTCAAGTTCCATGAAGACCAAGATCTGACTATCGGGTTTCACCATGGAGAAGGGTCGGGGTTGTGGGGTGGGGGCGGCGGTTGTTGGTAATCTTTTTTTTCCCCCAATTGATTTATTTATTTTAATTGAAGGATAATTACTTTACAATATTGTGATGGTTTTTGCCATACATCAACATGAATCAGCCACAGGTATACATATGTCCCCCCATCCTAAGCCCCCCTCTCACCTCCCTCCCCACCCTATCCCTCTGGGTTGTCCCAGAGCACTGGCTTTGAGTGCCCTGCTTCATACCTCAAACTCACACTGGCCATCTATTTTACATATGGTAATATACATGTTTCAGTGCTGTTCTCTCAAATCATCCCACCCTTGCCTTCTCCCAATGAACCCAAAAATCTGTTCATTACATCTGTGTCTCCCTTGCTGCCCTGCATGTAGGATCATCAGTACCATCTTTCTAAATTCCATGTGTATGTGTTAATATACGATCTCTTTCTGACTGACTTCACTCTGTATAATAGGCTTCAGGTTCATTCACCTCATTAGAACTGACTCAAATGCGTTCCTTTTTATAGCTGAGTAATATTCCATTGTGTATCTGTACCACAACCTCCTTATCCATTCATCTGCTGATGGACATCTAGGTTGCTTCCTTGTCCTAGCTATTGTAAATCATGCTGCAATGAACACTGGGGTACATGCGTCTCTTTCAATTCTGGTTTCCTTGGGATGTATGCCCAGCAGTGGGATTTCTGGGTTATATGGCAGTTTTATTCCCAGTTTTTTAAGGAGTCTCCACACTGTTCTCCATTGTGTCTGTACCGGTTTGCATTCCCATCAGCAATGCAAGAGGGTTCCCTTTTCTCCACACCTTCTCCAGCATTTATTGTTTGTAGACTTTTTGATGAGGGCCATTCTGACCAGTATGAGATGATAACCTCATTGTGGTTTTGATTTGCATTTCTCTAATAATGAATGAAGTTGAGCATCTTTTCATGTGTTTGTTAGCCATCTGTATGTCATATTTGGAGAAATGTCTGTTTAGATCTTTTGTCCACTTCTTGATTGGATTGTTCTTTTTTCTGATATTGAGCTGCTTATATATTTTGAAGATTAATTCTTTGTCAGTTGTTTCATTTGCTATCAGTTTATCCCATTCTGAGGGCTGTCTTTTCACCTTATAGTTTCCTTCATTGTGCAAAAGCTTTTAAGTTTAATTAGGTTCCATTTGTTTATTTTTGTTTTTATTTCCATTACTCTGGGAAGTGGATCATAAAGGCTCTTGCTATGATTTATGTCAGAAAGTGTTCTGCCTATGTTTTCCTCTAAGAGTTTTATAGTTTCTGGTCTTACATTTAATCCATTTTGATTTTATTTGATGATATTAGAAAGTATTCTAGTTTCATTCTTTTACACATAGTTGACCAGTTTTCCCAGCACCACTTGTTGAAGAGACTATTTTTTCTCCATTGTATATTTTTGCCTCCTTTGTCAAAGATAAGGTGTCCATAGGTGCTTGGATTTATCTCTGGACTTTCTACTTTGTTCCATTGATCTGTATTTCTGTCTTTGTGCCAGTACCATACTCTCTTGATTACTGTAGCTTTGTAGTATAGTCTGAAGTCAGGAAAGTTGATTCCTCTAGTTTCATTCTTATCTTAATGAAGTAGTTTCAGGTCAGTGACTGGGAAATGCTGACTCAGAGGGGCTCAAGAGCAATGGGAGGAGAAGCATTTGGAGAATCCATCAGAGAAGAAAGCTGTACAAGTCAGGACAGGACAGGCTATGCTGCAGTAACAAACATCCCCAATGTCTTTTGTCTTCATACGACAGGTTTATTTCTTGTTTGTAATATGTGTTCAGTAGAGGTCAGCAAGAGGGCTGTGGTCACTGGAGCTACTCTGTTGCCCAGGCTAGTAGAGGGTCTCTCTCAACAAAAACGTGCATGTCAGCAGAGGGAAGGAAGTGAAGGGAATCATGCACCAGCCATGCAAGATTCTGTCTGGAATAGACACGTATCACTTCCTTTCAAATTCATTAGCTAAAAGCAGCTCACATGGTTATGCCTGACATCAAAGAGTGTCCAGAAGGAGGGAACCAGGGATATCAATGAATAGCATGAGCCTGGTGGGCTACAGTCCATGGGGTCGCAAAGAGACAGGCACGACTGAGTGACTTTCACTTTTTAAATGAATAATACACAGAGCATAACCTATATTTGAATTTTCTTGCACATTACTTCATTTAATGAGTTTTAGGCATGTGAGTTTTAAGCATGGTGATGATATCTGATTGTGTTTTTTCATTTGTTTGTTTTTGGCTGTGCTGGGTCTTTGTTGCTGTGATCAGGCTTTCTCTAGTTGTGGCAAGTGGGGGCTACTCTCTAGCTGTAGTGTGTGGGCTCCTCATTACAGTGGGTTCTCTTGTTGCAGAGCATAGGCTTCAGAGTTGTGGCACACGGACTTAGTTGCCCGCACAGCATGTGGAATCTTCCTGGACCAGTGATGGAACCCACATCCCCTGCATTGGCAGTCAGATTATTAACTACTGGACCACCAGGGAAGTCCCTGAGTATATTTTTAAAACATTATTTGATTCAGTGGAATAACTCAGCAATAAGAGATTGAATTATTGATAGACACATAACCGTGGGTGAGTCTCCCAAAGATTATGCTGAGTGAAAGAAGCTGGATACAGTGAGTAAATACTATACAACTTGATTTATATGACACCAAGGAACAGGTGAACTAATCTATGGTGATAGAAATCAGAAAGTGGGTGCCTGGAGGGGTGGGGCAGGAATTAACTGGAAAGGGTAGGAGAGAACTTTTTTTTTTTAGGCTTTTTTTTTTTAGTTGAAGTATAGTTGATTTACAATGTCATGTTAATTTCTACTGTACAACCAAGTAACTCAGCTGTACACATATATACATTCTTTTTTATATTCTTTTCCAATATGGTTTATCCTAGGAGACTGGACATAGTTCCATGTGCTATACAGTAGGATCTTGTTGTTTATCCACCCTATATGTAATAGTCTGGATGTACTAACCCCAGACTCCTACTCTATCTGGCAACCACAAGTCTCTTCTGTGTGTCTGTGAGTCTATTGCTGTTTTGTTAATAGGTTCATTTGTGCTATATTTTAGATCCTGCATGTGATAGCATATGATATCCGTCTTTCTTTTTCTGACTTACTTCACTTAGTCTGATTATCTGTAGTTGCATCCATAGGAGAGAACTTTCTGGGAAGAAGGAAATATTCTCAATCTTATTAAGTGTCACATACATGTGATACACTAGTATATATTACACACATGGCCTATACATTTACATACCTGCTTATATATAATTTGCATGTGTTATATGTGTGTGTAAGTGTGTGTATATACATGTATACCTATGTACACACATATGTACATAAGCACATGGAGGTAGAACAGAGACCAGCAGGCAGACTGGGTCTCCAGGTGAGGTCGATGGTAACCTGGAGAAGCAGATGGATTTGGACACTGTGTTGGTTTCCTGTGACTGCTGTAACTACTACAAACTTGGTGACTTAAAGGAAACTTATTCTCCAAGAATCCTCGAGGTTGTAAGTCCCAAATCAGGGTGTTGGCGGGGCCATGCTCCCTCTGAAGTCTCTGGGGAAGGGTCCTTTCTTGTGTCTTCCAGACTCTGGTGGTGGCTATCCATCCTCGGTTTACAGCATCACTCCAGCCTCTTCATCCATCTTCACACAGCCTTGTATCTGTGTGTCTCCTCTTCTTATATGGACACCAGTCATTGGATTTAGGACATCCTATGCCACAATGACCTCACCTTAATGACTAATTACACTTGCATGAGCCTATTTCCAAACAAGGCCACATTCTGGGATTCAGGTAGACATGAATTTGGGGTAGACACAAAGCAACCAATATGGACAAAATTTGAAGGCAGAGTAGAAAGAACTTGCTGATGGATTGAATATAAAGGGAAGAGGGTGATGGAAGAGGAGTCAAGTGTGACTCAAGTTTTAGCTGGAACAACCTGTGGGAAGCGCCCTTTACCTTGCTTGGGGAGAGGAGTAGGGGCTATTCTGGGGGAGTCCATGAAGGTTCTGTTTGGGGCACACTTAGTTTGAGATGCCCGTTAAGCATTCCCGTGGGAGGCTGAATGAATACACTGGGGTATCATGCGTGTGCATAGATGGTGTTCAAAGCTGTGGGTGAGATCCTCAGAAAAGAAGAGGCTGGTACCCATCCTTGAGTCTTAATGCTGCGAGGTTTCAAAATGAAGAAACAGAAGTACCAGAAGCCTTGTGAATCTTCAGAAACAGAAATGCAATTTTTAAAAAGGTGGGTTATGGTAACAGCAATAAAAAAGGTGAGTTTTAAGACATTGCAGTTGTACTGCCGAGATAAATCAGAATTATGGTCCATGTGTGCATTGACAAATCAGCCCACTCTCATTCACCTAATCCATTTCAAGTGGGACAGGGAAACACTTTTGATTTGTAAAGAATGAAAAAGCTTTTACAGTACTCAGCATCAGTAAATTGTCAGCCTCTGGGTGATCCAAGCTTCGCTTTCCTCTTCTTAGCCAGGGATGATGATGATGTTCAGTCACGCCCAGCTCTTTGCAACCCCATGGACTGCAGCACACCAGGCTTCTCTGTCCTTCACTATCTTCCAGAGTTTGCTCAAACTCATGTCCATCGAGTCGATGATGACATCCAACCATCTCATCCTCTATTTCTCCCTTATCCTCTTGCCTTCAATCTTTCCCAGCATCAGAGTCTTCCAGTGAGTCAGCTCTTTGCATCAGGTGGTCCAAATATTGGAGCTTCAGCATCAGTCTTCCAACGAGTATTCAGGGTTGGTTTCCTTTAGGATGGACTGGTTTGATCTTCTTGCTGCCCAAGGGGCCCTCAAGAGTTTTCTCTAGCACCACAGTTCAAAAACATCAATTCTTCAGTGCTCAGCCTTCTTTATGGTCATCCCTGGTGGTTCAGATGGTAAAGAATCTGCCTGCGATGTGGGAGACCCAGGTTCGATCCCTGGATCAGAAAGATCCTCTGGAGAAGGTATGGCTACCCACTCTAGTATTCTTGCCTGGAGAATTCCATGGACAGAGGAGCCTGGTGTACTACTGTCCATGGGGTCGCGAAGACTTGGGACACGACTGAGTGACTAATACTTTCACTAGCCAGGGATAGGGAAACACAAAAAGAACTCTTGAAGAGACCCACTTCTGTGACAGACACAGAATCCCCCCCTCACAGAATACAGGGAGCCTCATCCTTGGAGACGGTCTGTGGGGTGCCCGCTGGGAATGAGGGTAAACAGTTCTCATGGTCCCAGTGATGTGTTTGGGGCCCCACATGCACTGCATCCCTAGTTTGAGGTTCATAGTCACCTGGGTGGAGTATTTAAAGATGGGTGGACCTGAGAGGATCAACACATCACCCCCGTTCACAGAGCACCTGCTTGGGGGGCAAGCATCAGTAAGGCATAAACTTGAGCCTTTATTCACCTAGGGCCAACAGCCAGTCAGCATCTTGGCCAGCTTTTCAGAGAAGCCTCTTAGATGAGGGTAAATAATTAGGCCTTTTAACCAGGAGATACGGAGAAGAGTCATAAAAGTGAGTGATCATTCATTCATTCGCTTCACTATTCATCCACTGAACAAATGAGCGTCTGAGTGTCCTTTATAGTCTAGCAATGAGGGTGCGATGGTGCATAAAACCAACATGGTCCATTTCCCCTAGAGCAGGGGCCACTGCCATCATTAGTAAGCAAACTGCAAATAAATATTTAAGTAGAGATACGGACCTCCCAGGCTTCCCTGGTAGCTCAGCTGGTAAAGAATCCGCCTGCAATGTAGGAGACCCCAGTTTAATTCCTGGGTTGGGAAGATCCCCTGGAGAAGGGATAGGCTACCCACTCCAGTATTCATGAACTTTCCTGGTGGCTCAGATGGTAAAGAATCCACCTGCAATGTGGGTGACTGGGTTTGATCCCTGGGTTGGGAAGATCCCCTGGAAGAGGGCATGGATACCCACTCCAGTATTCTTGCCTGGAGAATTCCATGGACAAAGAAGCCTGGTGGGCTGCAGCCCATGGGGTTGCAAAGATTCAGACACGACTGGGTTACTAAGCACACACACACGGGCCTCCTAGGTGGCTCAGTGGTAAAGAATCCATCTGCCGATGCAGGAGACTTGGGTTTGATCCCTGGGTTGGGAAGATCCCCTGGAAGAG
This sequence comes from Bos mutus, assembly GCF_027580195.1. Lineage (NCBI taxonomy): Eukaryota > Metazoa > Chordata > Mammalia > Artiodactyla > Bovidae > Bos > Bos mutus. Next base: position 30,734,163 of record NC_091641.1, read on the forward strand.
GAAATTGCAAGCCATTCTAGTATTCTTGCCTGAAAAATTCCATGGGCAGAAGAGCCTGGCAGGCTCTAGTTTTTGGTGTTGTAAAGAGTTGGACACGACTAAGCAACTGAGTACCTACAACACAGTTTATGAGAGACTGATGGAGAGGAGATGATGGTACACCTAGAGGTCAGGAAAGGCTTCTCTGAGGACGTGATGTTCAATTTGAACCCAAAGAATGAGTGAGCCAGGCAGAGGAGGCAATCAAGGCAGGGGGACCAGGCTGTGTGGAGGGACTAGGGTAGGTGGGTAAGGGCTTGGCATGCTTGAGCCATGGGAAGGTGGGTGGAGAGGAGTAGAAGGAGTGAGGGGAGGTGGGGGGATGGTCCTTACATCTCCAGAATGCAAACACAGACTGCAGAAACAACAGGCCTGGGTTTCAGCCCTGGCATCGGCTCTCACCAGCTGGGTGACCTATGGCCTTCTGTCTTGGAACACTTGCCCTCGTGGGAGGAGCCATTAGCACCCCACCACCCAGAGGCCTCCCCACTGGTTTTGGAAGGCTGTGATGCTCCAGTGCAGACATTCCTAGACTAGGCAGGAAGGCCATTGAATCTCCCTGGGCTTCAGTTTGCTCATCTGTGTAATGGGGTAGTAATAGCGCCTGTCTCACAGGGTTGCAGTGAGGATCCATGAGATATTTATGTAAAGGACTCCATTTGGAGCCTAGAATCTGGCAGGCGTTTGGTGGCTGCTTGTGCCTAACACTTCTTTTCCTGTCACTGCTGCTGTGACCTCCCCACCTCCCCTTTCAGGTGCTTCAGGGCAGTCCCCAGACTGGGAGAGGTGGTGTTGCCTGGGAACTTGTTAGAAACGCACATTCTCAGGCCTGATCTAGCCCTCCAGCAACCAGCATCCTGGGAGTGGGCCCAGTGACTGGGTTTTAACAAGCCCTCTGAGTGGCAACTTACCATCAAATGTGAGACCCACTGGGGTAGGGAGGTAGGGGGCCGGGTGTCTGAGCGTCAGTCACAGGGAACAAGAAGCCGAGGGCCAGAGGCTGGAAACACTGAAAACCACACAAAGCCACCACCCGGGGCTTCCCTAGGGGCTCAATGGTGAAGAACCGACCTGCCAGTGCCAGAGACACAGGTCTGATCCCTTATCTGGGAAGATCCCACGTGCAGTGAAGCAACTAAGCCCATGAGCCACTACTACCGAGCCCTCGTACAGCAACTACGGGAGCCCGCACGCCCTATTGGCCCTGCGCTGCAACAATAGGAGCCACAGCAAGATGAAGCCTGCGCACCCCTCTCGCTGCAGTTGGAAAAAAGTCCTCACAGCGACGAAGACCCAGCACAGCCAAAAGAATTAATTAAAAATTGTATCCATAAAAAACCCGCTGCCCAGGGTGCCCCTCTGAGGGCCCAGGATCTGGGTCCCCTGACCTGCTGGCCTCGGGTAGTCCTGTTCTCATGACCAATGCTGCGTACCCTAAAGTGACAGCGACACTGCAGATGTCACTGAGGCAAGAAGGTGGCCTCAGAATCACAGCCCCAGCCAGGAGTCTCAGGTGACAGCTTGTCAGGCCACCTCGGAGGGTGTGCACACTAAAACATGTGCACACACAGGACGTCTCTCAGATTCCTCACCGAGCTCTTTCAGGGTCAACTCTGATGACACGAAGACAACACAAAGTGATCAATACCTGCCTTAGAAACCGCCAGAGAAAGGAAACGGGAACCCGGCAGGCGGACCGAGAACATAGAAGCCAGAATGTTCGCAGAATAATGATGGGAAATGAGAGGAAATTATTCTTGTTACTGTTTCCTGGAAAAGACACGGGAAGGTCGATCTGCCCGTTTCCACACACCTACAATCCCCAGAGAGGGGGGTCCAGGCAAAGGCGAGGCCGGGACACGGCAGTGCCACCCCCACCAGCATGCCATGCTTGCTTAAGTCAGCCTGAAGTGCTGTGTGACCTGGTGCAAGTCACCATACCTCTCTCGGCCTGTTTCCTCCATGGGATGCTGTAAGGGGGCAGCCCAAGCCTCCACAGCAAGGGGGCAGGAAGGACCACCTATTAAGCACCTGCTGTATGCTCTCGCACTGTCATCCTCTCTCATGGTTCTCCCGTCCACCCTGTGAAGTGAGTGAGGTCGCTCCCACCGGACAGGCAGAGGGGAGGGCATCTGCCTGCATCTCCATCTCGGTCTTTTAGGATCTCAGTGGAGCTTCTTCAGGGTGTTTGGGTTTGTGAGGCACTTCCCTTCCCTGGCAGGGGGGACGGGCTCATCACCATCCCCACCTTGTGAGATTGTGAGGATTTTAAATAAGACAGAGGATGTGGGGATGTGCTCGTGCGTTCACTTTACAACGTGTTCTTGCTCCTGAAACATGCCAGGGGAGTCCTGGAAGGGCACCAGGGTCAGAGCAGAGAATGTGAGGAACAAGTGCCCGCCTGGAATGTGCAGCCTGGATCAATAAGGGATCAGTAAGTGATAACAAATGAATGTGAGATGCTGAACAGCATCCGTCCTGGTGGATGCTGGGGATGCCCAGGTAGGGCTGGTGCTCTAAGGACTTTACGTATTGTACTCAATGCGATGACCTATAAGGAAGGTGTGCTGTTATCCCCATTTTACAGAAGGGAATACCGAGACCCAGAGGGGTCAAGGGAGGTGCCCATAGTCACACAAGAGGTGGTGGAGCTGGCATTCAGGTTGCTGCCTCACAGAGGACGATGCCTTTTCATTCAAGGTGCTCCCTTCTTCACTCACCTAGTGTTTCTGGGTCTGAGCATCACGTTTATGCCAGGAAACTTGGGGAAGCAGTAAGTGCCGGTGATGTCATCAAAGAGGGAAGTCCCAGGGGTCCTTTACAGCAGGTGGGCTTCTCCCTCCTCCTCAGGGCTCCCAGCCCTGCTACCTGCCTGTCTCCCTTCCCTGTGGACTGTTATGATAGAGGCAGCTACTGCAATCAAGCCAATGTAGCAATCATGTGAGTCACATGATTTTTATTTCCCAGCACATATAAAAGTTGTGTATGCTATACTGTAGTCTATTGCATGCAATAGCATTATGTCTTAAAAACAATGTACATGCTTTAATTAAAAAATATTTTATTACTAAAAAATGCTGTCATCTGACAGTGAAGTGTGGTCAGAAACCTTCAATTTGTTTTAAAAAAAAAAAAGTAAATGTGATGAGTACCAAAATTAATTATATCTGAATTTTAGAAGTCATTTGGTCCAAGCCCCAGCTTGAGTAGTAATTCTCCAGCAGCCTTCTTGAGAGAGAGTCACTCACTTCATTAAAAAAAAAAAAAAATATGTGCCAGGTCTTATTTATCCCATGTAGGATCTAGTTCCCTGATCAGGGATCAAACCCGGGCCCCTGCATTGGGAGCACGAGTCTTAACCACTGGACTACCAGGGAAGTTCCGAGTCACTCACCTCTGTTTGATCATAAAGTTTACCTTTTCCATGAAGTCTTTTTTTTTTTTTTTTTTTAAAGATTTATTTATTTAAGTTTTGGCTGCGCTGGGTCTTCGTTACTGCACTCGGGCTTTCTCCAGTTGCAGCGAGCGGGGGCTACTCTTTAGTCGTGGTGTGAAGTCTTCCCACTGCAGTTGCTCCTCTTAATTGTGGAGCTTGGGCTCTAGATGTGAGTGCTTCTGTAGTTGTGGGGCACTAGCTTAGTTGCTCTGCAGCATGTGGGATCTTCCTGGACCAGGGATCAAACCGGTGTCCCTTGCACCGGTAAGGGGATTCTTATCCACTGGACCAGCACAGAAGCCCTTTCATGGAGTCTTTACACAGTCCATGATAAATGTTCTAACTTTTTCCATTATATGGACTTAAAATCTTCAAACTTTGAAGTCTATATTAGTGACAGACCCATGGTGGCATAGGATAGAAAAACTCACACATTAGTGAACTTTCATTCAACTTTTTTTTCATTATTTTTTTTTAATGCCCTTCAGTGAAAAGAGCTATCACTTGGGTGTGGACAGACTTGTTTGAATCCTCAGCAATGATATTAATACATAAAACCATCTACACTTAGGCAAGCTAATAACTCCTCTGGGCTTCAATCATTGCTTTGAGGAAATCAGGATAATTACTTATTTCAATTGTGAAAAAAATGGGCTTCCCTGGTGGCTCAGATGGTAAAGAATCTGCTTCCAATTGCAGGAGACCCAGGTTCGATCCCTGGGTCAGAAAGAACCCTTGGAAAAGGGAATGGCTACTCACTCCAGTGTTCTTTCCTGAGGAATTCCATGGACAGAGGAGCCTGGCAGGCCACAGTCTCCAGGATCACAAAGGGTAGAACGTGGCTGAGCCACTAACACTTTAACTCTTTCATGGTGATTCTGTTTAAGTTTTTGAGGAGTCACCAGCCTACTGTTCTCACAGCAGCTGTACCATTTTCCATTCCCACTAACAGTGTACAAAATTCCGTTTCTCTACATCCTCCCTAACACTTGTTGTTTTCTGTTTGCGTCTTTAAAAATGAAAGCCAGCCTAATAGGTAGGAGGTGTTATTACAGTTTTGATTTGCATTTCCCAAGGAAATGGCAACCCACTCCAGTATTCTTGCCTGGAGAATCCCAGGGACAGGGGAGCCTGGTGGGCTGCCGTCTATGGGGTCACACAGAGTCGGACACGACTGAAGTGACTTAGCAGCAGCAGCAGTGATCACTGGCATTGAGCATCTCTTCATGTGCTTTGGATCATGTGCTATTTGGATATCGTCTTAGGAGAAGTGTCTATTCGAGTCCTTTGACCATTCTTTAAAAAAAGCTAAAAAAATTTTTTAAAGACTGATTATATTTGGTTGCACTGAGTGTTCATTGCTGTGTGCAGGCTTTCTCTGTTTGCAGTGAGCAGAGCCTACTGTTGCGGTGTCCAGGCCTCTCAGTGTGGTGGCTTCTCTTGTGTCGGAATGTGGGCTCTAGGCATGTGGGCTCAGTAGTCACAGCTCGCAGGCTCCAGAGCACAGGCTCAATAGTTGTGGCGCACAGGCTCAGTTGCCTCTTGGTATGTGGGCTCTTCCCAGACCAGGGATTGAACTCTCATCTCCTGCATTGCAGGACAGGTGCTTGACTAATAGATCACCAGGAAACCCCCTTTTTGACCATTTTTGAATTGGGTTTTGTTGTTGAGTTTTGCGGTTTTCTACATATTCTAGATGAAGGAAAGTTATTACCAACCTAGACCGCATATTGAAAAGCAGAGACATTACTTTGTCAACAGAGGTCCAACTAGTCAGTTCAGTTCAGTTCAGTCGCTCAGTCGTGTCCGACTCTTTGCAACCCCATGAATCGCAGCACGCCAGGCCTCCCTGTCCATCACCAACTCCCGGAGTTCACTCAGACTCACGTCCATCAGTCGGTGATGCCATCCAGCCATCTCATCCTCTGTCATCCCCTTCTCCTGCCCTCAATCCCTCCCAGCATCAGCGTCTTTTCCAATGAGTCAACTCCGCATGAGGTGGCCAAAGTACTGCAGTTTCAGCTTTAGCATCATTCCTTCCAAAGAAATCCCAGGGCTGATCTCCTTCAGAATGGACTGGTTGGATCTCCTTGCAGTCCAAGGGACTCTCAAGAGTCTTCTCCAACACCACAGTTCAAAAGCATCAATTCTTCGGCGCTCAGCCTTCTTCAAAGTCCAACTCTCACATCCATGCATGACCACAGGAAAAACCATAGCCTTGACTAGCCGGAACTGTTGGCAAAATAATGTCTCTGCTTTTGAATATGCTATCTAGGTTGGACATAACTTTTCTTCCAAGGAGTAAGCGTCTTTTAATTTCATGGCTGCAGTCACCATCTGCAGTGATTTTGGAGCCAAAAAAAAAATAAAGTCTGACACTGTTTCCACTGTTTCCCCTCTATTTCCCATGAAGTGATGGGACCGGATGCCATGATCTTAGTTTTCTGAATGTTGAGCTTTAAGCCAACTTTTTCACTCTCCTTTTTCACTTTCATCAAGAGGCTCTTTAGCTCCTCTTCACTTTCTGCCATAAGGGTGGTGTTATCTGCATATCTGAGGTTATTGATATTTCTCCCGGCAATCTTGATTCCAGCTTGTGTTTCTTCCAGTCCAGCATTTCTCATGATGTACTCTGCATATAAGTTAAATAAATAAGCAGGGTGACAATATACAGCCTTGATGTACTCCTTTTCCTATTTGGAACCAGTCTGTTGTTCCATGTCCAGTTCTAACTGTTGCTTCCTGACCTGCATACAGATTTCTCAAGAGGCAGATCAGGTGCCTCTTTCAGAATTTCCCACAGTTTATTGTGATCCACACAGTCAAAGGCTTTGGCATTTCCAATAGTCATGTATGGATGTGAGAGTTGGACTATAAAGAAAGCTGAGCACCGAAGAATTGATGCTTTTGAACTGTGCTGTTGGAGAAGACTCTTGAGAGTCCCTTGGATTGCAAGGAGATCCAACTAGTTCATCCTAAAGGAGATAAGTCCTGGGTGTTCATTGGAAGGAATGATGCTGAGGCTGAAACTCCAATACTTTGGCCACCTGATGAGAAGAGCTGACTCATTTGAAAAGACCCTGATGCTGGGAAAGATTGAGGGCAGGAGGAGAAGGGGACGACAGAGGATAAGATGGTTGGATGGCATCACTGACTCAGTGGACATTGTTGGGTGGACTCTGGGAGTTGGTGATGGACAGGGAGGCCTGGTGTGCTGTGGTTCATGGGGTCGCAAAGAGTCAGACATGAGTGACCAACTTAACTGAAGATGTTAATTACTTATCAAAAATTTTATTTGCCAGTATTTTCTTCCATTCTCTGGGTTGCTTTCTTACTCTGTTCATTATGTCTTCTGATGTCCAAAATGCTTAAATTTTTTCATAAGTCTAATTTGTCCATTTCTTTTGTTGCCTGTGCCTCTGGTGTTATATTCAAGAAATTATTGCCAAATCCAATGTTGTGAAGCTTTCCCTTTTTGTTTTCTTCTAAGACTTTCATAGTTGTAGGTCTTACATTTATTTAGGTCTTTGATCTCTTTTGAGATAATTTTTGTACATGGTGTTAAACAAGGATCCAACTTCTTTTTCCCCATGGACAATCAGTTTTCCCATTTGTTAAAAGACTGTCCTTTCCCCAGTGAATGGTCTTGACACCCTTGTCAATGAGTGATTTGGCCGTATATGCAAGGGTTTGTTTCTAGGTTCCCCATTCTATTCTAGTCATGTCACTATCACACTGTTTTGATGAATTTGTTAAAAATTTTGAAATCAAGAAATGTGAGTCTTCTGACTTACTGATTTTCAAGATTGTTTTAGCTCTTTGGGGTCCCCTGAACTTCCATGTGAATTTAAAATGGATCATTCTATTTCTTAGAGAATGGAATGGCAATCCACTCTAGTATTCTTTCCTGGAGAATCCCATGGACGGAGAAGCCTGGCGGGCTACAGTCAGACATGACTGAGCAACTAACACACACATTCTATTTCTGCAAAAAAAAAAAAAAGTCATTGGGATTTTGATAGGGATTGCATTAAATCAGTCAATTCTTTTGGGTAGTGACATCTTAATATTAAATCTTCTGACCATGAGCATGATATGTGTTTCTACTATTTTATGACTTATCATTCTTTCAGCAATGTCTTATAATTTATTTACAAGTCTTTTACCTCTTTGGTTAACACCCAAGTATTTTTTTTTCATGCTATTGTCAGGTGAACTGTTCCATAATTTTCCTTTTAAACTGTTCATTGTTAATGTACAGAAGTACAACTGATTTTTTTGTGTTGACTTTGTCCCCTACAATTTGCTGAAATTTATTGTCTCTAACAGTTATTATCTCTGTTTGTTTATTTCGTTTTGCAGAATCTTTAAGGTTTTCTACATATAAGATCTTATCAACAAATAGAAAGGATTTTACTTCTTCTTTTATAATTTGGATGCTTCTTATTTCTTTTTCTTGCGTAATTGCTCTGGCTAGAACTTCCACTGAAGTCAAAACAGTCCAACTTAAATAAAGTACAGTAGATTCACCTGGTAAACAAAGGAAATCAAAAATTATATTTACCAGTTAAGAACAAAACTAACTACAGCACCAACCGGAAAAGAAAACTAAAGCAGAGTGCCAAGTGGGGAATAAATAAATGAAAACAAAACTAACGAATATGTTGAGAGGAAAGGAAAGAAAGAAAAGAAAAAAAATAATAGATATGCAAAGTTAAATAAAGGTAGATGAAGATTATATACATTATATATATTTATATATATGTATAATTATATACATTAAAGATTAACAGCAAGGGGAAAAGAACAGTAGGAAAGGCAAAGGAATAAGTGTAGACAAAATATAGTAGGTTTGAAAAAATTATAAAAAGAAAAAGAAAAAAAGAAGAAAAACAAAAGGAAAACACAGAAATGCAAAAGCCCAATGTAGAGGCAGAGGTTTATAACAACAGTAAAAAGTGTGACTGAATATACACATATACAGATACACCCATAAGCAAAATCAAAACAGTCCAACAAAAGTAAAGTACAATAGATTGATCCAACGGACAAAGGAGACTAAAAATTAAATCTACCAGTTAAGAACAAAACTAACTAAAGCACAAACTGGAAAGCAAAACTAAAGCAAGGTGCCGATTGGGGGATAAAGCAATGAAAATAAAACTAACATATATGTTGAGAGGAAAGGAAAGAAAGAAAAGAAAGAATAGATATGCAAAGTTAGAGGTAGATAAAGATGATTTATATACATTAAAGATTAACTGCAAGGAAAAGAATAGTAGGAGAAGCAAGCAAGGGAATAAATGTAGAAAAAATAATAATAGGTTTAAAAATTAAAATTAAAAAGGAAAGGAAAAAAAAGCTCCACAGAACTGCAAAAGCCCAACGTAGAGGCAGACATTTATAACAACTATAAAAAATGTGACTGAGGGAAAAAAAGCTCAAAAGCTTAGATTTCATAGTGCGAATAAAATCGACAACTACAACAGGGTGGGGTAGGGGAGAAAAAAATTCCAAAAGAATCTATAGAACAAGTCAAAACATAAGAATAATAAATGCTTTTCTTGAGTCACTGCTGTCAGAGTCCTTTCCCTTGCTGGGAGTCAGTCCACCTCACCTCCCTAGGGATGCCCTCCAACACTGTGCTGGTCTCTGGACCTGCTGTCGGGGCAGCTCAGATTCTAATCTGGTCCTAGTGTGTTCTTGCCTCCAATGCCCACAGCTATTGGAAGTAATGTGTTTTCTTTTGTGGGAGCTCTCAATGACCTTTTATATATTCCATGGACCCAGAGTCTGGCTAGTTGATCATATGGATTTAATCTGCAGCTTGTACAACTGGTGGGAAGGTTTTGGGTCTTCTCCCTTAGCCACACTGCCCCTGGGTTTCAATTGTGGTTTTATTTCCACCTCTGCCAGGTGTGGAGGTGGTGCGGCTGCTTGGGTCTCAGGGGTTCTGGCAGCACCAGATACTCAGGGGAGTTGGCAGCTAGGGCAGCAGGAAATAATAGTGCTCTAGAAGGGTGTGGCAACCAGTATTGGCCAGTACGCTCCAGTATTCTTACCTGGAGAACACCCCTGACAGAGAGGCCTGGCAGGCCGTAGTCTACAGGGCCACAGAGTTGGACATGACCAAAGAAACCCTGCAGACATAGACGTGTCCCAGTGAGAGTTGAGTGTGAAGGTGGTGCAGCTGCTTGGCCTGCAGGGACCCTGGTGGTGCCAAGTGTGCAGGGACACAGACTGCCTCTGCCCCAGGAGTTATGGCCCTATCTGAGTCTTTTTTCAAGCCTCTTGTAGCTGGTGATCAGAAGGCCTCTTTGGCCAGTCTTTCTCCATAGCTCCGCCCATTCAGGCACTTAGAGGGCTACCTTACCTGGGGTCCTTCTCTTTTGTTCAGTAGTTCAGGCACTTAAGGGGCACCCTGGGTGGGGTCCTACTCTGGAGTTTAGTACCTCAGGCGTTTGATGGGCCAGCCTCTCTATTGTTCAGCTGCCAATGCTGGCGTGTGGGGAGAGAGAGGCTATGGTGATGGTTCCACCCCCTACAGGTGACTCAACAGTATCTTCTTGCTTCCATGGCTTCCTGGCTTTCCTCCACAGGCATTTTGTACCATAATCTCCTTCCTCACATCCCCTCAATCCATCTCTCCACAGTCAACAGCAGCCCTCCCCCTGGGATTGGTCCACAATCCCTAAACTCCAGCTCCCAGCTGCTGCACCTTCCAGGGGACCGGCATCCCTATCCGGGGTGTGTATGGCAGCGGCAAGGACTGTCTGATTCTCATTCCATTTAGGCTGCCACTGATCAGCTGTTTCACTCTCAGCCTTAAATGTTTCTCCTCTGACTCAGACAGTTGCCCTGATGTGGGGATCGGACCCCTGCTTCAGTTGCCCCACCTGCTGAGGGGAGGTCCAATCCTACTAACACTCCTGCTTTTCCCCCTAGTTCCTTCCTCCTACCGGGTTTTGCATAGTTCTGTATATCCTTTTCCACTGGTCAAGTTTCTCCTGTCTGCTCTCAGCCAGTGTTCTGTGTCTGAAGGTGTATTCCTGATGTATCCGTGGAGAGAGAGATACTCCACGTCCACCTACTCCTCTGCCATCTCGTTCTCCCAGATTTTGCTCTCTTCAATTTTAGGGGGGAAAGTTTGAGGATTGGAATTAGCTCTTTAAATGTTTGGCAGAATTCACCAGTAAAGTCATCAGGTCCAGGCCTTTCCTTTCTTGAGAGACTGATAATAATTCAATCTTCTTACTAGTTATATATAAGCTCGTTCAGCTTTTCTATTTCTTTGATCCAGTCTTGGTAGATTTTGTGGCTCTAGAAATTTGTCTGTTTCATCTAGGTTATCCAACTTGTTGGCATAAGATTAGTCATGGTACTCATAATCCTTTTTATTTCTGTAGAATCACTAGTAATGTCCCCATTTTCATTTCTGCTTTTAGCAAGTTCAGGCATCACTTTTTCCCCTTAGTCCATCTAGCTATAGGTTTGTCGATTTTGTTGATTTGTTAAACAACTTTCATTAATTTTATCTTTCCTTTCCATTCTCCACTTCATTTCTGCTCGAACTTTTGTTATTTCCTTCTTTCTGCTAACTTTGAGTTTAGTTTGTTCTTTTTTTACTGGTTCCTGAAATTGTAAGATTGATCTCAGATGCCTCTGGCCTGCAGTAGCTTGAACAGGGTTTCGGTTCCCAGCCTAGGGTCTCAGAAGTCTTTCTAATCTTTTTGAATAAGAGCTTCAGGTCTTGGAGTGGCTCAATATCCACCTGGAATTTTCAGGTTATCCTACATCCTTTGAATCCTGTGGAGACTCAAAGAAAGGCATGGATTCACAGGGATGGCTGGAATGTGGGTCTTCAGGTTCCTGTAATGTATCAATGGGGACAGGCTTAATCCTGGACCAATGAACCCAGCTGGTGACTCCCCTGGAGTTGAAGTGCTATGGGTAAGGACCCTTTCATTTTGGGAGCAGCTGGTCACCAGGGGACTATTCTTCCAGATCTGTAAAAGTACCCAGTGTCCAGGGCTTACAAGTGTCTTGGACTGTCATCTGGAGAGGACTGTAGTCTGTTGCCATATCTGGACGTGACCTAGATTTATAATCATTTAAGATGAGGCTGGGTTTCTGGGTCAGTTAGCATGTCTAGAATAAGGAATGGCCTTCTGTATGTCACTTCAAAAAGGCTTAACTTAGTGGTTGTTTTAGGGGCTGCCCTGACCCTTAAGAGAGCTACTGGCAGCAGGTGATACTGCAACTCTGACGTTTCCTGGCAGTTTGCCAAGGTTTTCTTTAGGGTATGATTGGCCTATTCCACTTTTCCTGAGGCTGAATGGAGGTGGTATTTAATTCCTAAAGCCTGCAAAACCTGTTGAGTTTTGCTTGGCTACAGAGGTCCTTTGTCACTCTGAAGGTGATGGGGCAACCTGAATCTAGGAATAATTTCCCTTAGAAGAGCCTTAGCCACTTCAGTTGCCCTCTCTGTTCTAGTAGGGAAAGCCTCTATCCATCCAGTAAAGGTATCTGTAAAGACTAGTAAGTACTTGTAAGTATCCATGAGGGGTTGTAAAACCCTTCTTTGCTTCCAACTTTATGGGGAACTTTATTGTCTCTTGTTAAAATAGGCGGTTTCTGGCCTAAGGCTAATTCTTACAAGTTGGGCATTCTTACAAATTGGGCCCTTTCAAGGATTCCTTCGTCCTGCAGTGAAGATTATAGCTGGGAATAGGACCTTGCTTTTCCGGCTGGTCTGTCTGAGAGTCAAGATAAGGGACTGCTTGGTATGGCCCCAAGGGAACTCAGGAGGTCCCTCCCAAGGACAAGGGTTGGCCACTGAGGTGCGGCTAAAAGGGCATCTGAAATCAACCGCTGCTGGAACTGGGAAGTGAGAGCCCAGGGAAGTGAAGAGTGTGAGGCTTTTCATCAACACCAGTCGTGGTAGAACTTTTGGAGGAGAGAGGTCCAATGTGAGAAATTAAGACAGAGCAAGTGGCTCTCATATCAAGTAATCAATTTTCTTACCTGCCTTGTCAAAGACTCTCTGGGGTTTCTCGATGGAGATAGATGTCTCACTGCGGGGCGCCCCCGGAATCTCCAGGCCGCCTCAGTCGTCCAGCAGGGCCATCTTGGTAGCAGGAGCCCCGCTTCCCCTTTGGGACTGATGGCAGTCTCTCTGGTCAGTGCGTCCCTGGGCTACTGTCCAGATTCTGTGTTTCTTGAGGAGTACAGCAAGCAGAGAGGACTGCTTGGACATCCTTCCAAGTTAAATCATGGACCAGAGTGAGGGCATGAAACTCTTCAGCAAGGTTACAGGGGTCTTCAGAAAACCGGCCCGGTTTCTGTGTGCATCAGGCTAAGTCAGTTAAAGAGACGGGCACATGTACTCCGACTGTGCCTTTGCCATTCAGCCTTCCCTAGGAGGGCAGAATTTTCCTGATCCTGGGTCATAGGGAGTTTTGCTGCAGGTCACCTCAGAGGGACTGGTCTCTCTTTCTTTGGAGTAATGGAGGGACACAGGGAGATGGAGTTTGGGATTGGTCAGGAGGACCAAGAAAAGTCGGTGATGCTGGAGAAGAAGGGGTACTGTCGGGAGAAGGGGGAGCTTAGTTTCCCCCGAGAGATGGGAGAGCTTAGAAGGGGATCACCTAAAATGTCGGGAGAGTTTTCTGCTTCCCCAGGTTTTAAATTACAAGAGTCATATAGGGCAGGGTTTTGTTAAGGACCATGAAAATCTGAATATAGGGAACCTCAGTCTACTTTCCTGAGGCAACGAAGATCCAATTGCAGCATGATATCATTTAGAGACCCGTTTTCAGGTCATTTTTTTTCATTCCCTAACTTATACAAAGGCCAGGCACTGCTACAATAGAACTTAAGGTTTTCCTTTCTTAGCCCTTCTATTTAAAAAATACCCAGTTCTTAGAGATATACTCCAGAGGTGTTTCTTTTGGCTTGGAGATGGATTCTCCCACGTGGGGTGACCTGCAGCCAAGAACAAGAGAGGTACAGAATCCAGGGTCCTGGACACATTTATGAGGAGGCTTCAACCTGAAGAGGTTTGGGGCATCACCTGAATTCCCTTCAAACCTGATGGGGTTTCAAGCATAGATTTCTCCCGTGGATTTCTGACCAGACATTTCTGGTCTTCCTTGGTATCTTGCACAAGGTGCCTCCCCACGTGGCCAGGGGAGGACATTTGAACCAGTACAGACGGGTTGTCAAGACATTCCTGAAGAGGGATCCTTTGTCTATAGAGCTGACGTCCCGTGACAAGTCTTCTATGCTGGGGCAGGTTTCTTACAACTAAACATCTACAGAGTTTATGATTTGGGCTTCTGGGTGGCTGCCAGCCTGATAAGCTCTCCATAGCAGTGTGCCCACTGCCAAGGCCTGGAGTGAAGGGGGTCCGATAGATGCAAAGAGGAACCTTTGAAGAAATTGGAGTTGGGTGCTATGGACGATGTCATGGGATTTAAGGCCCTTGAGGGCCAGGAGGGCAGAAACTCTCATGGGCACGGGGTGAAGGGAGAGACTAGACAGCAGAAGAACCGCAACTCCTTTGCGCTACCTGTCTGGTGGCTAAGGTAGAATTGGGAATCATCCTGATGGTTTTATCTGACAGAGACAGCACTGGGTTTGACAGTGGCAGGGATGCAGTTTAGGGATAATGTGCAGGATTTCTTCTCTAAAAGGACATAGAGATAGGAAGTAAGAAAGAGACTTTGTTGTGTGAGTAAGGTAGGAAAGAAAACTCTGGTGGAACATTCCACATGGGATGAGAGAGGGAGAGTGCGACCCCTTGGGCTCCTCTGTGGTCAGAAATCACATTTCCACCATGTCCCAAAGGACAGTGCCAGCTGTCACCCAAGCATTATTTGAATCTGCACGGCCCCTGGGAGATCCCCTCGACACCCCCAGTGTTGGCAGGGAGCCAAAAGGCTGTGGACAGATAGAAGTTATGCTCTGTGGGTTCTGAAAGCAAGCAAGAGTGGGTCAAGAGCCTCAAGCCGCAGCTGGGGGAAGCCCTTGCTTTACCTTGACTTTCTGAATTCCCAGGCTTCAGCAGCAAGTATAATGTCAGGTGGCCTCAGCCTGCAGTGGCTTGGAGCAGGGTTTCGGTTTCTGAGCCAGAGATTAAGGTCAGGTCATGTCAGTGAGAGCACCAGATCCTAGCCACCAGACCAGTGGTCAGGGGCAAGGGCCCTGGCCCTTTGGCTTTGCAGAAAAGAATTCCCACAAAGATAGAAAGTAGTGAAATAGATAAACTGTTTATTAGGAGGAAAAGGAGTACAGTGCATGTAGATAGATATACAGGCTGACTCGGTCAGTCTCAGCCTTTGGGTAGCTTAAATCACTTACGTGGGGTATCTCTCTGGGTGCTCTTTGGCCAGCCATCTCCCTTTGCCTGGTTCTGAGTCTGTCTTTGGTATATCTCAGGGTCCTCCTCTGTGTACATACATCTCTCAGCCAAGATGGAAAGGCTTGTGGGTAGCCTTGGCATCACTCCCCTTTTTGACCTCCAAGGAGCTTTCTAGTTGGGAGGGTTTCCTTGACTTTGAGAATGAGAAATATGTGGTCTCTTATATCCTGGGCCCAGCCTCCTCTCTCATTGTCCTGCTATTGAAATTTGGGGCTTTCTGGCCACAGGGAACAAACTACTGCTTACCTCAAGGAGCAGGGGCATCTTCCTCCTGCCTCAAGATTAGAGTGGTGGTTTTAGGTCATCCTAGTTTTTTAATAAAAGCATTTATAGCTGTGAACTTCCCCCTTGTCACTGCTTTCATTGTATCCCATAGGTTTTGCTATGCTGTATTTTCAGTGTCTTGAAGTCCTTGGAGTATTTTCTATAAATTTTTCACAATTTATTTGATCCATGGGCTGTTCATGTTGTTTTTCATGAATTTGTGAATTTTCCATTTTCCTTCTATTACTGATTTCTAACTTTATCCCATCAGGTTGAAGAAGATATGTTGTATGAAATCTTATCTTTAAAAAAAAAATCTGTTGAGACTTGACTTGTGGCCTAGCGTATGGTCTACCCTGGAAAATGTCCCACATGCACTTCAGAAGCATGCGTGTGCTTCTGCTGTTGGTAGGGTGCCCCGTGTGTGTCTGTGAGAGGATTTAACTCAGTAAGCCAATTACATTTCCTTCCTTCCTTATTTTCTGTCTGGCTGTTCTGTCTACTATTGAGAGTGGGGTATTGAAGTGACCAGGTATTATTGGGAAAGTGTTAGTCGCTCAGTTGTGTCTGGCTCTTTGCAACACCATGGACTACTGTAGAACTGTCTGATTCTCCTTTCAATTCTATGAGTTTTTTGTTTTTTATATTTGATCACCTATTATGAGGTATGTAAATGCCTATAACTGTCATAGCTTCTTCCTGTATTGAAACTTTCATTAAAATCTATTTTGTTTATTATTGGTATAGCCACTTCTGACCTCTTTTGGTTACTACTTGCCTGGAATATCTTATCCTATGGTTTCACTTTCAATCTATTTGTGGTCTTAGATCTAAAGTAAATCTTCTGTAGACAGAATATAGTTGGATTATGTGTTTTTATTCTTTCTGCCAATCTTCGTCTCGGCTGGAAAGTTTAATCCATTTATATTTAAAGTAACTACTGATAAGGAAGGACTTATTCAGTTATTGCTATGTTTTCCATAAGTCTCATAGCTTTTTTGTCCCTCATTCTACGCATTCCTATCTTTCGTCATGAATGTTCCTTTCCATCTCCTTTTGTGTATATCCTACAGCTGTTTTGTGATTATCATGAGGATTACATTTAACAACCTGAAGTTAATTTGAATAATAAGTTGAATTCATAACAATTAGTAACAAAAAACCTATGCTCCTTTACAGCTCTATCCCCATTCCCTTCATACATCTTTATATATTGTATGCCCCCAAACATAAACAAGTAATTCTTTTAAATGCATTAGTCTCTTAAATTATGTCAAAAACAAAATATGGAGTTACAAACCAAAGTTACAAATGATACTGGCTTCTAGACTAGCTTGTCAGTTGAGCTTGACTAGGGCTGGGTTTTTACCAAGCAAGTATGAAGGAGATGCAGGGCAGACTGGGATGACCCCAAGGGAGCAGTGATCGGCATGGGCCACAGAACCAATGCTGGGAAAGGCGGGGGCTTGGCAAAGAGGAGGGCAGGATCTTGTGTTTTGGTTATTTTTGGCCGCACTGGGTCTTCATTGCTGCTCAGCCTTCTCTCGAGTTGTGGTGAGCGGGGGCTTGTCATTGCTGTGGCTTCTTTTGTTGCAGAGCACAGGCTCTAGGCATGCAGGCTCAGTCACTGAGGCTTTGGGGCCCCAGAGTGCTGGCTCGTTAGTTGTGTTGCATGGGCTTAGTTGCTCTGCAGCACGTGGAAGCTTCCCAGACCGGGGATCAAGCCTGTGTCCCTGCATTGGCAGGTGGCTTCTTAAGCCTGGGCCACCAGGGAAGTCCTGAGGACAGAGTTTTTTAAGATGACAGCATTCCTGAAGAATTTGAAGAGCTGTCACTGGGGTGGGGGCCACTAGAGAGAAGAGCTAGGAGGTAGAGTGGATCAGAGCAGAGAATCTGAAGTCAGGATTGCAGAGGTGTGTGCTGATGGCCGCTGTGTCCCTTGGTCTTGAAAAGCTGCAAGTGACACAGGGGAATGGCCTCTGGAGAAGGAAAAGCTCAGAGGAGAGAGAGGTGGGGTGTGGCTGGAGGGGATCAAGGGGCCCTGAGTGATGAATTAATCATCAGTGTGTGAGAAGCAGCTCGGAGGTCAATAGACGAGTCCAAGCCTAGACATAGAGGGTGATACAGGTGGATGGCATGAGCTCCTGAGGACTTGAGGTTTTTAAGGAGGCAAAGTGGTTTACAGTAGGGAAGCAAGTTCAATCCCAACCCAGGGATTGAACCTAGATCTCCCACACTGCAGGTGGATTCTTTACCAGCTGAGCCACCAGGGAAGCCCATGAATACTAGAGTGGGTAGCCTATTCCTTCTCCAGCAGATCTTCCTGACCCAAGAATTGAAGCGGGGTCTCCTGTGTTGCAAGCGGATTCTTTACCAGTAGGGCTACCAGGGAAGCCCTTGGGAATATGGACTGAGGATAATCAAGGAGACAGCCTCCAGCTGGGGGGTCAGCTGTGCTTGGAGATGGCTGAGGAGCTGAGACATCCCTTGGGAGAGGCCAGAGAGAACAGGGAGGTTGCTGCATGCACACTGGATGTGAGGGAGGGTGGCCTGGGCCAATCACAGTGTGGCCAGGACAGTCCTGGCTGTGGGCACGATGGAGACAGTCCTGCTGCTCCTCCGCCTCGAGGCTGGGGCACTAGGGCCCACACTCGGCCTGCACGTAGTTTTCTCTTTCTCATCTGTCCAAGTGGGGGATGCACTGTGGTGGCCAAAGGGTTAAGTGACCTGGAGGCTGGAGAGCGCAGGCGCAATGTGGTCCACGTACACGCCCTCGAAAAGCAGCGCTGGTCCCTCCTCTCTCGTATCAGCCTGGAAGTACCCTTCCCACAGCCCTGGGCTGAGGGGTCTGCAGTATCCCTTGTGGGCCCCTGGGCAGCATCTCCCATGATTTGCTGGGATGCCTTTTAAATACCGATCTCATTAGAGCGTGTGCTTAGTCACTCAGTCATGTCCGACTCTTTGCGACTCCATGGACTGTAGCCCACCAGGCTCCTCTGTCCATGGTGTTCTCCTGGCAAGAATACTGGAGTAGGTAGCCATTCCAGGGAATGTTCCAGATTCCAGGAATCAAACCTGGGTCTCCTGCATTGCAGGCAGATTCTTTACCGTCTGAGCCACCAGGGAAGCCAACCTGGCCTCTTACTATCCTGGTTAAAAAGGTTAGATACCTGGTTGCAGGGGGTGAATTTTTTAAGCCAATGTAAATTTGGGGTGGGGAGCAGGGGACTGCGTAGCATTTTTTCTCATCCTTCAGGTCATAACTTAAATGTCACTTTTGCCAAGAGAATCCCTGGTCTAGCCTCAGGGTTCTCAACAGGGGACCATTCCTCACTCCAGGGATGTGTGGTCACATCTGGTTGTGAGAACAGAAAAGGTTCCAGGGCGTTTAGGGGTTGGAGACCAGGGCTGATCGCACTAGTGACAGGACAGTCTTCACGCCCCAGAGCTATCCAGCCACAAATGTCATCGGTGTGAGGCCGAGAAAGCCTGGCTTGAACTGTTAGAAGGAGATCTTTCTCCAAGTCCATTGTGGAGCTTACGGTGGTCGGTAACTGTCTGCAGGGCTGATTTTAAACAGGGTCTGTGTGTTTAGATAGATGCGTACACGCATGCTCAGTCGTGTCTGACTCTTTGCAACCCCAAGGACTGTAGCCCACCAAGCTCCTCTGTCCAGGGGATGTTCCTGGGAATACCGGTGAAGGTTGGCATTTCCTTCTCCAGGGGATCTTCCTGACTCACGGATTGAACCTGTGTCTCTGGCGTCTCCTGCACTGGCAGGCAGATTCTTTACTGCTAAGGCACCAGGGAAGTGTGTGTAGATAGACAGATACACAGAAATATACATTATTGTCCATCTGTCTTACTTGGAATCTTAGTCCAAGAAGGCAGGGGTCTTTTCTGCCTTGGCCACTGCTGTATGCCCAGGGCCTGGCATGATGGTATACAGTAGGTGCCCAAAAATGGTTTCTGAGTGAATAGGAACCTATAATGAAGGGAATTTTTTTTCTGTATAGAATTTTGATGCTACATCTCCAATTAATATAGATCTGCCTAATAACTCAACATAAGCTCCTGCTCTACTTCAAATAAAAGTGATACTTGTCCAATCAAATCATGTTGTTCAGGGTAACATGTGAAATGGTGAAGGGCCTTATAAGAAGTTTTTATAATGTATACTGAAACTTCACCTAATCCCCAACTGCTGAAAAAGAATGGACGCGGAGAATTAGACCATAAACCGAATATCTAATTTAGAAAATGTAACCGTTTTAATTTTGTCATTGTAAAGAGGTGTGTCTCAACTAGATTGTAACAAAATTACCACAGCTTATTCCAAAGGAAAATTTTAATACAAGAGATTTTAGAAAATTAAACACATTTGTTTAAAAATTCTATCGTGTAAACCGTAACGGAAGAGGGTAGTTAAGATAATACCACGTGTTTTGCAGCCCATCTGTGGGCTTCTCAGCCTTGCTTCCATCCAGACCATAGACTCCAGATTTGTCGCCGGTTCCCCCTCGAACAGACGGCTCACGGGGACCCACTCACGGGTCACCATGGAGCCTGTAGTCAAAAGAATTCTTCCACCACCAAGTCAGCATCTGATGAGTTAAGCAGTGTGTTTTACCAAATGGTGATGCCGGAGATGGTGCCGCTAAGGTTACAGAGGTAAAGACATTCTTTCCAGGATGGATCCCAGGTAATAAGAAGCCCTAATTAGCTCCACCACCCCCTCACTCCTGGCAATGCCCATTCTCCAGCTCATCTCAATGCTGGTTGTAAACCTGCGATCCCGTCTTCTGTGTCTTCCGTCCCAGCTGTTGCAAAGGTCGTCCCCTTGTATGGCCTCAAGCGATGGCAGAGAGAACTGCCGGAGGGGCATGGCCTCTCCCCTTGCAGTTTGTGAAGGCAGTGATGGGATCTGAGGGCAAGGGGGGCATCTTGGCAGGTCAGCTAGTGGTCTTCGGTGAGGATGGCAAATCATCCCTGTGCCACAAACAACTGAATCCCTGGACCATGAAACCCTCGTGGATCCGGACGTTCTTCTATTCTTCTAGTGGGGTTGCTCATCCTTGGTATAAGCTCACCCATCTTTTAGAAAAACCAGTTTTCTTTCTTTTTTTTTTTTTTTCTCTTCAGAAATTGATTAAGTAAGGAAACCCATTCAATATGATTGTTAGAACTGAGAACTACCAAAATCAGGCCCATTCCTGGCAGCAGGCAAGGGTGGCAAACGGGACGGTCTAAAATGCCGAGACGAACTCAGGGAGGGGCGTTTCCACTGCGGGCCGGGCAGAGGGCTGCTCTGCTCAGAGCGTGGAGGTGGGCAGTGCTCCCTGCTCACGCCTATCGATCCGGGAGCTGAAGTTTTCTTTTAGACACATAATCAAGACCACGTGTTAGGGAAACAGGAAAAATGAAATTTTTGGCAAGGTTAGATAAAATATCTAGTGCTGCAACTGTGCGATTAACACAGAAAGCCAATCTGAACAGCAGACACGTAAAGCAGCGACGTGCAATATTTTGAAAAATGATCGTTGCAAAAGGCCTTGCTCGTGAGCAGACACCTGCCTGCCGGGGGCACCCAGCCCGGGGGTGAGGTTCAGCATGGGTGGCACTGTCCGGAGGGGAACACTGAGGCAGAGTTGAGACCATTATTGCCTTTGGGGTAGCAGCTTGAGCGTGGCATGCTCCTTCGAGAAAGCTCTTAGCTCATCAGATGCTCCCGCTCAGGGTCCTCTGACAGGTCTTGGAGGCTGCCCATCCCAGCTCCAGGCTGAGGATCCAGTCAGTGATACGCCCAGGCGAGATCCTCCTCCTAGAGGAAGGCGCCTCCTGTGCACGGGCGCTGGCACCAAGCTGCCGGGCTGAGGGATGAAGGATGCTGAAGGTGACTGGTTAGGAGAGGTCTGCTGGGACCTGAGAACGGGCTCTGGTTTCTAGGTGTGGGGCCAGCTGGCGGCTCCAGGCTGCACCCCTGTGAAGGTGAGCAGGTGAGGTACGGGGGCTGAGGCCTGGGACCCTGGGACCGGGCCCTCTGGTGGGCACACTCTCTCATGAGCAAAGAGGCCACCCCAGGCCCCAGATGCCAGGGCGCTGGGTGTCAGGAGACAAAAGCAGCAAAGCTTCGGATCCCCTGGGCTGCCCGGAGGGACTTCTTTCCTGTTTGCGGGCCCAAAATCTGGGGATGAATTCTCGGGCCTCCAGTGCCCGCTGCCTCTCGGAACTGGCTGCAACTGTGTTACCAGTCCCGGGGTGTAAACAACTTTGCCTCTGTGTTCTGAAAGGCACAACACAGCCTGGCAGTGCTGTCGAATCCAGCGGTTATCAAAGAAGGCATCCTAACAGGCCCCAAGCGACCACACCTGGTCCACACACCCCGGCTCACCAGCCTCTCTCTCACTGCTCGCGCCTCTTGCCAGGACTCACAGGATGGTACCCTGTCTCTGCAGCTCTGTCAGTGATCCTTCTGTGGCCAGGAAGCCCTTAGATGGGCCAGGCTATGGTGTTCACGGTGACCTCTGTGAGGTGCAACAGCCTCTTGGGAAAGCCGCCTCTTCCCCCAGGGCCTGACTGTAGAGAGATCTGTGCAGTTTCGAGCCAGGATTCCACAGGGGCTGCGGAGCGGTGGCCGAGAAAGCTGGTGAGGTATACACCAGCCTCAGCCCTCACTCCCTGGGAGCTCTGGTTTTCTCTTAAGGAGAGATGTCTCTGCTTTTTCTGTGAGATGCGAACGGAGCTGGACCTGGCTGGGCTTCCATCCCAACCCAGCTGAAGCCACCCCTGAACAGCCTGCTGGACTGTGCTCTGGGGACTTGGAGGGGGCGCTTCCTGCTCCCAGGGCAGGTGGGGCGCCAAGAGGGTCAAGGCCTGGAGACAGAAGGCCTGGAGACAGAAGGGCCCTTCTGTTCCTTTCTGAAGAATGGGGAGCGCTTTCTTAGGTGCTAAAGAATCTTTGATCAAGGAGACAGAAGCCAGCGTCAGCTGGTCCTTTGTTGGGGGGCTGTCTTTCACCTGATGGGTCTTGGGGGCAGGGGGGACATCCTGCCTCCTGACTTAGATTGGGGGTGGATGCACAGATGATGACACGGCCTCGGGGGGGGTGGCATTCTGTGAGCCACATCCCGGCCTGGACCTCAGGGTTTTTTGTTCTCTTTCTCCAGGAGCTGGTGGTCTGCCCCTTCTAAGTCCATCCCACTGCCCTGGTGAGCAGGGCTCTATCATGGCAGAACATTCCATGTGACTCCAGAGGTAAGGCTGGAGGAGGAGCTGTGATGTGCATGTCACATGCGTATCTGAGCTGAAACCAGACGGACTGAAGATCGGGGTTTCTGCAGGGTCACAGAAACGGGGGCACAGAGGGCAAGCAGCCTGGAGGGGCCCCCGCAGGGCCCCTAGGAACATGCTTTCTACAACCCGCGTGTGGGAGGGCAGGGCAAGCTTTCCATGAATAATTAAGCTTTAAAAACAGGAAGGCAGAGCTGCTCCTTTCCAAATACAGGCTGAGAGTGCTCTTATGTCTCCCTCCCGCTCAGCATCTGTCTGCTGTAGCTCTGGGTGCCTTTTTTTCTTTTTTTGCTGTTTTTTCACTCCATGCACAGAACGTCAAAGCTGCTTCTTGGTGGGGTAGCTGGAGAAGGTGAGGCTAGAAATCGTTCTCAGATGTGTTTGGGGTCAGGCGCCAACACAGCCTGGCTGATCAGAACCCTGGAGAATGTTGGGGTGCTGGATCTATTCTGGGTCTCACGTGAACAGAGAGACGACACCCTGGGTTCAGATCTGGCTGTGCAGCCATCAGCTGGCCTCAAAGTGACCCCTGTGGAGGGCCCCATGTGCGGGGCGGAGCTCTGGGGCAGCTGGAACTTCCAGATGGTCCCGGAGGCCTGGGTGGAGGAGGGCTCTATGTTCACGGCAGTGCTCTGGGGCGTGGGATTCCAGCACGGTGCATGCGCAGTGGATCCCTGGGCACACGAGGGGGAAACCAACCATGCTGCCTTTCTGGGACACGCTGTCCCTTGGGTCCTCTGACCCCCACAGGCCGACAGCAGGGCCCCCACATACACACACTGCCACCTCCATCCATGCAGGACAGCCGGCTCGTGTCGCTCCCCTGGGCCTAGCTCACCAGATAGAATGTCCCCTCTGAAGTTGCTGCAGCCTCCTTGAGTCCCTGGAGGGCCGTGTGCAAACGTCAGTTCTGACACGCCTCCCTCTGGTGAGCACGGGGCGTGCGGCACAGCCCTTCCAGGCTGGCCCTTCCAGGGTTTCCACTACAGGCTCGATGATGACCCACATTGCTCACCCAGGCATGGGCTGAGGTGTGCTCAGCCCTCTGCTTTTCACACATTTATGCCGCCTTTTGGTCCTTTGTATCAGCAGCCGAGGGTGACTCCTACCCAGGGTGGGGAAGAGTTCCACGTTTCTGGATGTTAAAACTGGCCAAACAGCTCTGGTCCCACGGGGGGACCTGATGCTGTTCTCCTCCTGTTCCCAACTGCTGCTGCTGGTGGTGGGGTGCTCTCTGAATGGGGGGAGCAGAGAGGTCAATCTTGGGATGCACCCAGCGCCCTGCTCCCACCGAGAGCATACTGGCCAACAACACATGTGCTGTCTTTAGGGGACAATCATGATTTGTTCAGAGTGAGTCACATTCACCCAAGTTCACAGAGAGTCACGCTGAGCTCCACAGAACCCCCAGAGGCCCACAGAAGCTTCTGAAGTACTTCCCAGAACCGAGTCTTTCAAAGCCTTGAGGACTCCTCTTGGCTTTGGCGGCCAAGGCCACCAACCCCTAGATAGCTCAGGGCTTTCTGGTTCAGGTCACTAGGTTGCTGCTGATGGCTGGCCTGACCAGGTACATGTAGGCTTCCTACAGGGGCCAGTCCTTCCAGAACCAACCAGAGAGGAGGTAGGAAGTTCTCCAAGAGCCACAGTTCCTCATCCCTAATGGCTCTGCTGCACGAAGGCCACGGGGCTGTCTCCCTGGAACCTGGTGGCAAGAATTAGGGTGTCTACTGATCCCTGGTGGGGCGTATGCGGAAAGGAACTAGCTCCCTCTCCGTGTTCATAGGTTGTAGCAGGCAATTACATTAAACGGGGGTAGGGAAGTAACAGTCATTCGAATTCCCACGTGGGAAAGAGTCAAGAGGTGAATGAAACTTCTGACCAAATGAGACAGACTTGTGCATCGCGACCAGGGGGCTCTGACTCTGAGCCCTCCAGTTGGCCTCTGGGCTGGAGGAAGGGGAATGCCTGGCCCTTGAGTCCCAAGGCGGGGCGCGGGGAGAGCAGGGCCCACGTGCCCACATCCGTCCAGCGAGGAGTCGCCCTGCTCTCACACAGCCCAGTTTAATCGGGGTGTCACACGCCTGGCAGGGCAGGTGTGCTCTCTGGGGTTCACCGGTGGGGGTAGGGTGGTCCCTCCGAGGTGGCAGGGGCCAGCTGCCGTGGCCGGGGTGGAGACGGCTGGCGCAGCACGTAGGGCCCAAGTCCGGGGTACCGGCGAGGTCAGAGGTCACCGCTCTGGGGCTCCACGTTGCGTGTCTCCCTGGGGTGCCCTCGGGCCAGCTTGGGGAAGCGGGAAGCCACTTTGGGCCGGCTGTTCTTGGTTAGTGCGTCTCCGGGAGGGGTGATGTCGCTGTAAGACAGAGTGGGGAGAATCGGGGTAAGTCAGGAGTTCTGAGGGCAACTGGTCACAGGCAGGGCAGCCGCTGGGGGCTGAGGGGGGAGAGGGGAGCAGCGGGAGTGGCTCAGGGCCACGGCGGCTGCCTGGCTGGGTGGCGAGAACAACCTGGAGAAATAAACCTCCTCTCTGCCGTGACCAGCACAGTTGTGGGGCCGCAGTTCCGGACCCTCTTTTAAGTCGATGAAAGAAGATTCTGGTCTTGGCTTTCTTCTCACCATTTTCACTGATCTTCAGCAAAGGCACATTTCAAAGAGAAAAGAAAAACACTGCTCTGGAGAACATTGCATTTAAAAGTCAAAAGATGCGAAAACCCAGGAGACGGAATTCCGGTGGAGTCGATCCTAAAAGAATAATCAGAGGTCTGCCCACGTCTAATTGTAAGGGCGTTCACAACAGCACTGCGTGAACGAGCCAAAAATGGGGAACTACTTGCGAGTCCAGTGTGAGGGGCTCGCTGGTCCTGGATATAAAGCCCTCACATCGCAAGACGGCGGCAGCCCACGAACAAAGGGGAACAGACGTGCGTTTACGGGCCAGAGAGGGTGTACACTTCTGCAGACCTAAAAAATACAACCTAAAAGCTGAGAGTTATGTTTTATTCATTGGGAATGTTTGGACTTCAAGCCGAGAGAAAGCATCTCAAGTGTCCCTGAGAGACCTGCTCCGAGGAGGCAAGGAGGGGAGCCAGGTTATATATATTAAAAGAAGTTTTGCAACAAAGGGAAGGCAGTCTGAATGTCAAAAAGTTGTTGTTGTTTAAAGAAAACCAGGTATCCCCAAGTTAAGGGATTTAGCACTTTTCTATGTACGGGAAGATGCAAGAGCCCGGGCTGACTCTTCCTTTGAAATCATTCCTTTGATGTGCACCTCAGCCGTCTGGGGCCAGTATCGAGTTTCCTCATCCTTTGTTTCCCAGGGGCTCACAGTAAGGAGTGCCGGCAATCTGATGGCTGCTAAATGGTGGGTATTCTTTCCTTCCTGAGTTTCCTCAGGGGGGTCACCATCCATAATTACTGATGCCTATGACAGCCTTTGTTTATTGATATGGCAGGAAATATTCCATTTCTCAATTCCAACCCACGTTACAGCACAGTAGAAGGGGTATACAGAAAACACCTGAAGGATATACTTGTTTACTCCATGAATCTTTGCACACCCACGTGGGCCAAGCACTGTGCAAGGCACTAGGGGTAAACAGCAAAATGGATTCTTCCAGACCCTGTGGAGCTCACAGTCCGAAGGAGGGCTAAAAGCATCATGCGCTCACTCTAAGACTTACGGTACAAAGTCTGCCTGAGTGGGGAGTCCCAAGCAAGGCAGGAAGGGCCTGGGATGCGGGGTGGGGCCCCGAGGCTCTGGGCACAGGAGCAGTGGGTGGAGGCAGCAGCTGGAGGACTCAAGAAGGTGATGTCCCTGGTCTGGTTGCATTTGAAGTGCCCACTGCCAAGGTCACTGCTCCAAGCACACAGGGCCAGGGCTGGGGCTGTGAACGTACAGGCGGTGAACTCGGTCTTTCCCACAGCTGCTGCACGCTAGCACACAGTGAGATGTCTTAAAGTTCTGGAGGCCGGCAGGCCTCAGTGGGTGTGATGAGGCCACGTTCAAGATGTACCGGACTTCTCTGGTGGCTCAAAGGTTAAAGCATCTGCCCACAATGAGGGAGACCTGGGTTCAATCCCTGGGTGGGGAAGATCCCCTGGAGAAGGGAATGGCTACCCACTCCAGTATTCTGGCCTGGAGAATCCCATGGACAGAGGAGCCTGGAGGGCTACAGTCCACAGGGTAGCAAAGAATCGGACATGACTGAGCGACTTCACTCAAGATGTACCAGTGTGTGTGCTCAGTCGTGTCTGACTCTCTGACACCATGGGCTGTATATCCTACCAGACTCCTCGGTCCATGGGATTCCCAGGCAAGAATACTGCAGTGGGTTGCCATTTCCTTCTCCAGGGGATCTTCCCGACCCAGGGACTGTACCTGCATCTCCTGCGTTGGCAGGTGGGTTCTTCACTGCTGAGCCACCTGGTGAGAGAGTCAATTCCTAGGCAGGTTGATAAGAAATCCGGGGTCCCCGAGGAGGAGATAAGGGTCTGGAATTCTCAAGGGGGAAAGGACAAACGTCTTTTTTTCTCCTCTACATTCCTTAGTCTTAGTCATGTAATACAGTTTTTTCTTTAAGCCCAGAACTGATGATTACACAACAAACAACTCAGCTTAAGGATTATATAACAACACTGTCTCCTGCTTGAGGACAGTTTCTCCTTCCTGAAAAGCTTCCGACTGATCCTGTTATCTTAAAATGTATATTATGGGAGTGAGTCTTATTGCCAAATTCAGACTGAAATTGAAGAAAGTAGGGAAAACCACTAGACCATTCAGGTATGACCTAAATCAAATCCCTTATGATTAGACAGTGGAAGTGAGAAATAGATTTAAGGGCCTAGATCTGATAGAGTACCTGATGAACTATGGATGGAGGTTCATGACATTGTACAGGAGACAGGGATTAAGACCATCCCCATGGAAAAGAAATGCAAAAAAGCAAAATGGCTGGGGAGGCCTTATAAATAGCTGTGAAAAGGAGAGAAGAGAAAAGCAAAGGAGAAAAAAAAGATATTCCCATTTGAATGCAGAGTTCCAAATAATAGTAAGGAGAGATAAAAAAGCCTTCCTCAGTGATCAATGCAAAGAAATAGAGGAAAACAATAGAATGGGAAAGACTAGAGATCTCAAGAAAATCAGAGATACCAAAGGAACATTTCATGCAAAGATGGGCTCAATAATGGAAATGGTATGGACCTAACAGAAGATACTAAGAAGAGGTGGCAAGAATACACAGAAGAACTGTACAAAAAAATCTTCACGACCCAGATAATCATGATGGAGTGATCACTCACCTAGAGCCAGACATCCTGGAATGTGAAGTCAAGTGGGCCTTAGGAAGCATCACTACAAACAAAGCTAGTGGAGGTGATGGAATTCCAGTTGAGCTATTTCAAGTCCTGGAAGATGATGCTGTGAAAGTGCTGCACTCAATATGCCAGCAAATTTGGAAAACTCAGCAGTGGCCACAGGACTGGAAAAGGTCAGTTTTCATTCCAATCCCAAAGAAAGGCAATGCCAAAGAATGCTCAAACTACTGCACAATTGCACTCATCTCACACGCTAGTAAAGTAATGCTCAAAATTTTCCAAGCCAGGCTTCAGCAATACATGAACTGTGAACTTCCAGATGTTCAAGCTGGTTTTAGAAAAGGCAGAGGAACCAGAGATCAAATTGCCAACATCCGCTGGGTCATCGAAAAAGCAAGAGAGTTCCAGAAAAACATCTATTTCTGCTTTATTGACTATGCCAAAGCCTTTGACTGTGTGGATCACAATAAACTGGAAAATTCTGAAAGAGATGGGAATACCAGACCACCTGACCTGCCTCTTGAGAAATCTGCATGCAGGTCAGGAAGCAACAGTTAGAACTGGACATGGAACAACAGACTGGTTCCAAATAGAAAAGGAGTACATCCAGGCTGTATATTGTCACCCTGCTTATTTAACTTATATGCAGAGTACATCATGAGAAACGCTGGGCTGGAAGAAGCACAAGCTGGAATCAAGACTGCTGGGAGAAATATCAATAACCTCAGATATGCAGAGGACACCACCCTTATGGCAGAAAGTGAAGAGCTAAAGAGCCTCTTGATGAAAGTGAAAGAGGACAGTGAAAAAGTTGGCTTAAGCTCAACATTCAGAAAACTAAGATCATCTGGTCCCACCACTTCATGGGAAATAGATGAAGAAACAGTGTCAGACTTTTTTTGGGCTCCAAAATCACTGCAGATGGTGACTGCAACCATGAAATTAAAAGCTGCTTACTCCTTGGAAGGAAAGTTATGTCCAACCTAGATAGCATATTCAAAAGCAGAGACATTACTTTGCCAACAAAGGTCTGTCTAGTCAAGGCTATGGTTTTTCCTGTGGTCATGCATGGATGTGAGAGTTGGACTGTGAAGAAAGCTGAGCACCGAAGAATTGATGCTTTTGAACTGTGGTGTTGGAGAAGACTCTTGAGAGTCCCTTGGACTGCAAGGAGATCCAACCAGTCCATCCTAAAGGAGATCAGTCCTGGGTGTTCATTGGAAGGACTGATTCTGAAGCTGAAACTCCAGTACTTTGGCCACCTCATGCGAAGAGTTGACTCATTGGAAAAGACTGATGCTGGGAGGGATTGGGGGCAGGAGGAGAAGGGGACGACAGAGGATGAGATGGCTGGATGGGATCACCAACTCGATGCACAGGAGTTTGGGTGAACTCTGGGAGTTGGTGATGGACAGCGAGGCCTGGCGTGCTGCGATTCATGGGGTCGCAAAAAGTCAGACATGACTGGGTGACTGAACTGAACTGAACAACCTTGAGACATTCTTTTGATTTCTTGTAATAACCAGTTAAATTATATAACTCCCTTGCCTAGACTAGTGGCGGGGGGTGGGGGCACTCTCCATCCCTCTTCTGATGTCTGTGTCAGAAGCTTGCTCTGTCCCTTTTCTTACTTTAATAAAACTTTGCTACACAAAAGCTCTTGAGTGATCAAGCCTGGTCCTGAAGCTCAATCTCCTCCTTCAGAGATCAGGAATCCGACATCATTCACCATAAGCTATCACTGGGAAGCCCCGGAAGGCTCCAAGGGAGATTCTAAAGGCCAGAAGTTGGCCTTTCCAGGCACTCTAAGGGTCACGGCTCCTGCCTCCATCTTCAAAGCCAGCAGTGCAGCCTCTTCAAATCTCTCTCCCCTTGACTCTCCTGCCCGGCTTGGGAGGTGAGGGCCTGTGGTCCCTGGAGGAGCCGGCTCCTCAGAGGACTGGAGAAAGGCCAGAGTGGGGGACAGTTCTGAGTCATGGGGCCAGGGCTTTGGTACTTCATTTGGTTTCTCCAAAGGCACCTACTATGTGAGGATCAGCAGAGGGGAGGGGCATAGGGGGGTTGCCTGCCCCTAAGCCTCCTGCCTGGGGCTGCCACTCAGAGATGGCACTGTGGGAGTGAGGAGAGAGTGCACTGCGTTTCCTCAGGCAAGTGTCTCATCGGCTTGGAATGGCTTCTAGGGTAGAGTAAATATTTATCGGAAAGAATAGAAATCAGGATCTGGAAGTGCTCTCTCTGCACTCCCAACAGGCAAGATGTGCAATTATTAATAACTTAGATCTCTATGAATGGATAAAAAAAAAAGTTTCATCCATACAAAGCAATATGCAAGCCTTACAAGAAAAAATGAAATGCTGACATATGCAATAGTATAGTGTCCTCCTGCTAAATGAAACAAGCCAGCCACAAGGACAGATAACTGCATGATTCCAATTACAGGAGGTGTCCAAAATAGTCGAACTCAGAGGGGGATGAGGGAGGGGGTGAGTAGGGAGTTACTAATTGACAGGCAAAAATGTCTCAATTGACTTAAGTTCTAAACTCAAAATGGACTAAAGATCAGATACTATAAAACTCCCAGAGGAAAACACAGGCAGAACACTTTGAACATAAATCACAGCAGTATCTTATCTCCTAGAATAATCAAAATGAAAACAAAAATAAACAAATGGGACCTAGTGAAACTTAAAAAGGTTTTTTGCACAGCAAGGGAAACCATAAATAAAACCAAAAGACAACCCACAGAATGGGAGAACATATTTGCAAACAAAGCACCCAACAAGGGATTAATCGACAAAATTTATGAACAGCTCATGTAGTTCTATGACAAACAACCCAATCAAAAGATGGGCAGAAGACCTAAGTAGACATTTCCCCAAAGAAGACATACAGATGGCCAAGAGGTACATGAAAAGATGTTCAATATTGCTAATTATTAGAGAAATACAAATCAAAATTACAATGAGGTGTCACCTCACACTGATCAGAATGGCTAACATAAAAAAATCTACAAACAACCAATGCTGGAGAGGGTGGAGAGAGAACGTAGCCCTCCTACACTGTTGGTGGGAATGTAAATTGGTACAATCCCAATGGAGAACAGTATGGTGGTTCCTTAAAAATCTAAAAATAGATCTACTGTATGACACTGCAATCCCATTTCTGGGCATTTATCTGGACAAAACCGTAATTTGAAAAGATATATACACCCTAATGTGGAAGGCATGATGCTAAAGCTGAAACTCCAGTCCTTTGGCCACCTCATGCGAAGAGTTGACTCATTGGAAAAGACTCTGATGGTGGGAGGGATTGGAGGCAGGAGGAGAAGGGGACGACAGAGGATGAGATGGCTGGACGGCATCACTGACTCGATGGACGTGAGTCTGAGTGAACTCCGGGAGCTGGTGATGGACAGCGAGGCCTGGCGTGCTGCGATTCATGGGGTCGCAAAGAGTTGGACACGACTGAGCGACTGAACTGAATGTTCACTGCAGCACTGTTTACAACAGCCAAGACGTGGAAGCAACCTAAACGTCCATTGAGAAGGGAATGGATTAAAAAAAATGTGTGTATGTGTATACATACATGCATACATTAATGTATATATATATTATATAAACATAATAAAGATATATGTGTCTATATACACACACACACAATGGATACAGCCGTGTCCACTACAGCTGCAAAGAATGAAATACTGTGCTCTGCAGTGACCTGGACAGACCTAGAGGTCGTCGTACTTAGTGAAGGAAGTCAAAGACAAATATCATGTGGTATCACTTACATGTAAGCTAAAAAATGATACAAAGGAACTTATTTACAAAACCAAAACAGACTCAACAAGTCTGTTCTTCAACAGACTTGAAAAACAAACTTTTGGTTACCAAAGGAGAAATGTGTTTGGGGGCGGGGGGCAAATTAGGAATTTAGGATTAACGGATACACACTGCTATATGTAAAATAATCAACAAGGACCTACTATATAGCAGAGGAAACTCTACTCAATATTCTGTAATGACTTATCTGGGAAAAGAATCTTAAAAAAATGAACATACACCTGAAACCAAAACATTGTAGATCAACTATATTCCAATATAAAATTAAATTTTAAAAAAGAGTTAAGTTCGAGATCTGTACAACACTACCTACAGTCAACAGTCCTGTATTTGACTTTTTACATTGGAGTGTAATTGTTTTACAGTGTTTCTGCTGTACAACAACGCGAATCAGCTACACGTATCCCCTTCCTCTTGAGCCTCCCTCGCCTCCTGGGTCATCAGAGCATGGAGCTGAGCTCCTTGTGTTATATAGCAGCTTCCTGCTGGGTGGGTGGGTGGGTGGGTGCTGGTGTGTGTGTGTCAACGCTGGTCTCGCAATTCCTCATCGTTTACAGCCTTTGTGAGCCACCTGCACTACTGAGATTTAAAGGAGGGGTGTGTTTCTCACCTGGCCCCATCAATAGAAATCAGGCCACCAAGAAGCTCTTTTTACCTCCTGCTGACGATGATGTTATAATAAAGCGGGCTGGTGAGTCTGGGTCTGGGCAGGAGCAGAACCACTGAGCAAGGCAAAATTACGTTCCTCATCTACCCGATTCTGTTTTAATGCGGAAGGTCTGTCTACCCCAGGGCTTCCACAGTGGCTCAGTGGTAAAGAATCTGCCTGCCAATGCTGGAGACATGGATTCAATCCCTGGGTTGGGAAGGTCGCCTGGAGGAAGCAGATAACCCACTCTAGTACTCTTGCCTGGAAAATCCCATGGACAGAGAAAGGAGCCTGGCGGGCTACAGTACAAGTAGTTGCAAAGAGTCAGACAAGACTGAGCACACATGTCTACCCCAATTTTGCAGACAAGAAAAGGGGGGTATGGAGGGCAAGAAAGGCCCCACCTCCATCATAAGAATAGATCCTAAAGGTGTATGGAATAATAGAAACCCCATATTCAAAGGCAGAAAACCTAGGTGCCTTCACTTAGACCCCTTAGGACCTTAGAGGAAGATACATCTCCTCCCCAAGACTCAGTTTTCTGATCTGTGAAATGGGTATAATATTGGTTCTCCCTACTGTTTATGTATCATTCAACACATATGAATTGAATCTGTTATAAATAGGAATATAACTGGCTCCTTAAGACCCCAGGATCTCTGAGATAAAATTCAGAGGCACAGGCAAATTCTAGCCAGCAAAATCTTAAGAACTCTGATGGCTGAGGCATCAATATATCAAAGGAAGTGGGTAGAAGCTTTTATAAAGATTTTACAAATGACAGAAATAAACCTCAAGGGAGTTCCTTGGTGGTCCAGTGGTTAAGACTCCACACTTTCACCGTAGGGGGTGTGGGTCAGATCCCTGGTTGGGGAACTAAGATCCCACAAGCTGCATGGCATGGCCGAAATAAAAGGAAAATAATATACCTCCCATTCCTTTTACTAGCGCAGCTCAAGTCCTCCATCTGTCTGTCCTGGGGGCAGGAGACGGAGAAAGAAACCTTCTCTGAAGAGATCAGACTAGGTTTTCTGGAAGAGGAGCCCTAAAATTTACAGAGACAGAGGAGCTCTGGGATTTGGCAGGGCTGTTTCGAGACAGCTTAAGGAAATAAGTGAGCAAACAGGTGGATCCATCGGGGAACAAGGGTGGAAAAATCGTGACCCTCCTGTAAAGGAAGATCAAACCACTGTTTCCCTTGAGATAAGGCCAGACCCTGTGCTAAACTCTGGGGACATCAAGACAGCAGTTTCTACCCTTAAGTTACTCAAAACAGGGCAGGGGTGGTGGAGGGAGAGGGGGAAATGATGAAGAATATACACAGCGGTAGAGTCAGGGGCTGGGAGGGTCTCTGGAGGGGGCCTGAGCACTGAGGTGGGGTGGGGGGGGAGGTAAGGCTCAGTGGAGTAGAGGGGGATGGAAAGGGCTTTCTGGGCAGGAAGAGCAGCCAGCAAAAGACTCCATGGGGAGCAAGACAGGTGGTGGGGCCTGCAGCTGCCCAAGTCTGCGTGGGCCAGGAAGGCCCCCAGATGATGTAGACACCTCTGGTCTACATGAGTTCTACAAACTACCTTTTCAAAGGTGGGGACCCAGTCAGCCCGTGGCAAGCGATGACTTTTGGGCCACATCACAAGCATGAAGGATCTTAGTTCCTCCACCAGGCACCAAACCTGCACCCTCTGCCGTGAAGTGGAGTCCTAACCACTGGACTGCCAGCAAAGAAGGCCCGAGATGACGTCTTAATGGCAACAAAACTCAACCTCAGGTTGTCAATTTGCCAACTAAGGAGACATAATACACATGAGCACAATCCAACTATTTGCAAAGGTGAGGGGAGGTCTTACTACTTTGCTTGTGGTTCCTACCGCTTAGAGAACACGCCCTCTGGGACAAGTTCCAGACCACACATGCGACTGTCAGAACCAATGGTCTAGATGACCTTGAGGCTCCTCTGGTACCAGGCGGAGCACGCCACGCTGGGGATATGATTCTCAGGGCCATGGCCTCTTTATCCTGGAGACCAGGGTCACCCTGCCCGGAGCTGTGATGGGAACATGGAGCCATGTTTCCTGAATACTGCCTTATCATCTCTGATGCTTTAACCTCCCACCTTTCATTATCTGCACACCTCCTATATAATACCCAAGATTTTTCTTCACCTCTGTTTTTAGGTTACTTTGGCTTATGCAAAATCATCCATAAACATAGATGTAAGCATATTAACATTAAATTAAAAAAAAAAAAAAACATTTCCTAGATATCACTACTGGCTCATTTACCACCCCAAATGGTTGTTCCCTCCTTCAAAATGTGTATTCTTGGTAACATGGGTAAATCTCAAAGGCGTTCTGCTAAATGACAGAAGCCAGACTCAGAGGCTGCACCCCACCTGATTCCTTCCTAAGACATTCTGGAAAAGGCAAAAGTATAGGGACAGAAGCTGCAGCGGCGGGCGCCAGAGACTGGCTACAGACAGGCACTGGGGGGTCCTGGGGGCTGTTCCCGTGGTGCTGTGACCCTGCGCATCCTTCAAAACTCACAGAACTATATAACAAAAAGGGGAAATGCTACCACATGAAAATTTTACTTCAGTCTTAAGAAGCCTGGCTGAGAAAGGCTGTATTTAAAAATCTCTACCTTTTCCGCATGAAGGAGCACCTTGCATCCAGGAGACAGTGACCTCACCCATTTCCACAGCTAAGAAGGGCAGGAACCATGGGGACAGAAATTCTCGGACTCTGTCATTTACCAGCTGACTGCCTGGATGGTCACTGATGTGCCCTGGGACTGAGATTCCTCACCTGTAAGAAGGGATCGCATCACAGTGAAAAGACAACTCAATCAACGAACGGGCAAAGGATGTGAATAGCCAACACAGAGGACCAACAAGCACACGGAAAGATGCTCAACATCCTTATCAGGAAACGTACATCAAGACCACAATAGGAGGGACGTCCCTGGCGGCCCAGTGGTTAAGAATCCGCCTTCCGGTGTCGGGGGAAGGTGATCCCTTGTCAGGGAACTAAGATCCCATATGCCTTGAGGCACTAAGCCTGAGAGCCACAACTACCGAGCCTGCGTGCTTTAACTAGAGAGAAGCCGTGCGCCGCATGAGGCCACGCGCTCCAACAAGACCCCACGAGCTGCAACTAAGACCTGATACAGCCAAAAAGAAATACGTTAAAAAACCCCAACAAAATAAGACATGACTTCACACCCACCGGGATGGTGATTGTTGAAAAGACAGGTAAGTGCCAGCAAAGATGGGAAATCAGAACCCGGCCACACTGCCAGTAGGGACATTAAATTGTGCAGCTTTGGAAAACAGTCTGGCAATTCTTCAGATGGTTAAACACAGAATGACCATGTGATCCGGCGATTCTTCTTGGTATACACCCTGGAGAAATGAAAACATGTCCACGTAGAAACTAGTACATGAATGCGGAAAACAGCATCATTTATAACAGCCAGAACTTAGAAATAATGCAAATGTGTATCGGTGGAATGGATGAACAGAACGTGGTTTTTCCACTCAATGGAATTTTACTCAGCCACAGGAGGCATGAATCATTGATACGGCTGAAGGTGGCAGAATATACCACACACCAAAAGGCCGCTCTGCATACTGACTGTTTTGGGGTTAAAGGCACTTGAAAGGAAGTGAATGCAAGCAAACACTCTGACCTTCCCATTCTTCATTAAAGCAGGAGACAGAATTCCCAAGTGAAAGACGTCCTCACCACACCAGAAGGAAAGGCACGCTCTCACTGTTGAGGATGAGAAGCTGAGATGGAGCGAATTCTGTACAAATAGGTCTTGTTAAAACTACTGTCTTCCTTGGCCCTACTCACACAGTTTAGTTACTTTTTCACAATTGATCCTTCCTGTTCACAAAATGTAAAATCAGCTCAAGAAACAGCAGGTAGGTTTGGCCGGGCCATTTCTTTGGGTCTTCACTTCCTTACCAAGGCTCCCATGTCACACGACCCTTCTACAAACCTGGACGAGCTCCCCATTCTTCCATCTTATGCCGGTTTGATTCAGACAAGGAGATCAAACCAGCCAGTCCTAGAGGAAATCAACCCTGAATGTCCACTGGAATGCTGCTGCTGAAGCTGAAGCGCCAATACTTTGGCCACCTGATGTGAAGAGCTGGCTCATTAGAAAAGACCCTGATGCTGGGAAAGATTGCGGGCAGGAGGAGAAGGGGACGACAGAGGACGAGATGGTTGGATGGCATTACTGACTCGATGGACATGAGTTTGAGCAGGCGCTGGGAGCTGGTGATGGACAGGGAGGCCTGGTGTGCTGCAGTCTATGGGGTCACAAAGAGCTGGACACGACTTAGTGACTGAACGACAACAAAGGTGAGAAACCCCGAGAGAGGAGAGAGAAACCCTGCCCACTCTCCATGTGCTACTGCGTGGATGAGCCTTGCAGCGGTGCTCGGTGAAGACGCCAGATGCAAAAACCCACATGATGATTCTGTTTCTATACGGTAAAACAGGGCAATCTTGAGAGACAAAGTAAACGTGTGTAATTTCCAGGAGCAAGCAAGGTGTGGGCTTTCTCTTCCAAGCGATAAAAATGCACTAAAAACAACGGTGGCGATGGCTGTGTATATGTGTGAATATACTAAAATCTGATTCAAAAAAATTTCATTATTTGGCTCCATGGGGCCCTAGTTACAGTCAGTGGGGTCTTGGTTGAGTTCTGTGGGATCTTTCACCGCAGTGCATGGACTCTCCAGTTGGGGTGCACGGGCTCAGTAGTTGTGACACAGGCTCGGTTGCCCCACGGATGTGGGATTTTAGTTTCCTGACCAAGGACTGAACTGCGTCCCCTGCATTGCAGGGCAGATTCTTAACCACTGGACTACCAGGGAAGCCCCTACAGACGACTGACTTGTGTACATTTTAAATAGGTGAATTGTGTGTGAACTCTATTTTAGTAAGGCTGTTTTTAAAATGGCACGTGTTAAAAAGCAGAAAAGAAGAAGAGTATTACAGGATCTTCTCTGGCAGGCTGTTGACAGCTGAGGGACGCACTCTGTACTTGGATGGCTAGCTTGCAGAGAGGATGCTTAGTAAATGTCCCCTCTCTTCACCTGCTTCTCAACTCGGCTTTGGCCAGCCTCCAGTGTGGCTCACTCTCTCTCGGAGGGAACTGAGCCCAGTCATCACCGAGCCCTGTCAACCCTGTGGGGCTGCTGGAGCCATTTCCGGGGCCGTGAAGGGTTCGTCCTGGAGGCTCAGTTCCAACCAGCGGGCAGGAGACCAGGAAGGCAATGGTGCTGTGGCTTCCTTCCCCAGGCCCGCAAGGTGCCGGCTGTCCTGAGCTGCAGCGACCCCCTGTCGCGGGGTTAGGGACCTTTCTGGGGATGTGGCTTCCCCAGGGCTGACACCTTACATGTGGCACTCAGCTCAGCTAGAACTGGGTCTTCAGCTGGACGGCGGTGGACAGACAGCCTCCTGAGGTCTGATGGCTGCCCATGGAGACAGCCCAGACATCCCCAGGGTACCCTCTTCCTCTCCTCTCCTGTGGGTATGGGGGACCAGAGCTGAGCCCAGGAGCCCCTTCATCCTGCCTGCTCTCCCGTTCCTGAGATGTGTTCGGCATTTGTTCAGAAACTCACTCTCCAGTGCTGGCCACCATCAAGGCACTGAGGGAGACCAACCTTGTGAAAGTGGCCCCTGCCAGGAGCCCTGGAGAGGGGAGGACTATTTCTTTTAATAAGCCTCTGGGGGCACATTGGCATGGTGTTCCCGTTCCCAGCTCAGAGGTGAAATTGATCCAGTGGTCTCAACCACTCATCAGTGAAAGTGATTTCAAGGAGAGATTTGCTGTTCATTTCACTTAGGAAGTGGCTTTCGAGGGCCGGTCAATACTCCATTTGCTGGGAGCTGCCATCCAAGTGGCTGTGCCTTTAGCACTGATGGTCTGATCTTTGGGAACAACTTGAATTGGGGAGGGCACATCTATCACTGGGGGACCACACACCCCATTTCAGCAAATCCCGTACTATAGTCTCAGGATCTTTCTCACGTGATTTCAGTAGTGCTCTGATGGGATTGCTGCTCTCTGTTGATAGATTTCTAACATTTCAACTTTCGGCTTTTCTACTCTGAGTTCTGGCCCGGGGGTTACACACGCACAGGTTAAAAAAGGGAAGAAGGAGGAGGGGACACTCACACGGTGATCCAGTGGCTAAGACTCCGTCCATGCTCCCAATGCAGGAGGCCCGGGTTCCCTTCCTGGTCAGGGAACTAGAGCCCACATGTGGCAATTGAGACCCGGCACAGCCAGATTTTAAAAGACAGCAGGCAGGGAGCAGGTGGGTGTAGAGAAGTTAAAGAGGAGCGAGCCAGGCTCACTGTAGGGGAGAAATGGAACCAGCACGCACAGGCATGAAAAGGGAGCAGAGACAGCCTGAAACCCTGCCCTCCGTGGACGACAGCTGTTCGTGCAAGTCTGGGTTCTCCAGGCCACCGTCAAATGCATTTCTCATAGTGGACCTTTCAATATAAAAAATGGTTACTTCCTAGAGGGACCGGCTTTAAAATCTGACATCCTTTTAAATCAAGGCATCCTGCTCACAGAATGCCACAGATGTCGGTGATGTGTCCTGGAAAAGACTGGTGACAGTGACAATGTGTAATTCTACCAGGTCCGCTCACAGCGGGCTTGCTGTGTGGCAGGCGCAGGGCTCAGCAGTGTTACTCTATGAAGCTCTCCCTCCCACCAACACTGGGAGGGAAGGTCTCGTTTCACATGTGAAAACTCAAGAAGCTGCCATGGAGGGTGGCTTCCTGAGCTGGAGGGACTTGTGTGATGTCACGTGAGTCCTATGTCACAGAGCAGGACAGAAGTCCAGGCCTGTGTTCTCAGCCTCTGGGCTGGGTGGCAGGTGGCAGGGCGATGTTTGCAGGGGATCGGGGGTAAGAAGTCTCCAAGGCTCTGGGAAGACTCTACAGTTTGTGAATTTACCTTCCTCGAGTGAGCCTTTTCATGCTCCAACCACCCCCATCTCTGCATCTTCTCTATAGTCACCTATTTCAAGAAATTTCTTGGTCTTGTTCTAGGCAAAGGCTCTTAATCTATGGTTGCCATTCACAAATGGGGCTGTGGGGTTAAACAGGACAACCCAGGGGATGTTCTCCATCAATGTGGGCTCTGGTGGCGAGGGCGGGACTGGCAGGGGCTGCCTCGTGGGGCAGAGGATCGTGGGGGGTGCAGGGGGCTGCAGGAGGGGTGGAACCTACTTTGAAGGCACAGCCTCTAAAGATCTCCTGATGGAGCTGGGAGCCATGGGACAGAGATGAGCCCCAGAGACAGGGAGCCCTGTTTTGGGGCTGGTGCAACCCTGCCCTGGGAGGAGGATCCTGGAAAGAGCCGAGACGGGGCAAGGCAAAGCAGCAGGGTTGGGATGACGCTCCCGAGGTGCTGAAGAGACCGCATCCCTAAGGCTCCGTGACCAATCGGATGGGGGAGTGAGAACGGGTTTCATTTGTGCTTGGAAACCGGACTCTGGGGAGTGGCTGAGCTTGGGTTGGGGGGTGGGGGGGTACAGAAAGTGACAGGTGGATGGGAGTCAGGCATGTCCCTGGGATAAACTGTGCTATTAAAAATGTAAAGATGCATTTGGCCTAGTTTACAGGAAGATCACGCAAGTCCACCCACACACTGCACTGTCTACCTGTGAGCCCAGACATGCCAGCTTTCATCCCTTCACGGAACAAACCACAACGGATGAGATTCTGATTGCTACAGGTGGCCCTGAGGCTGACGGGGCTGCAACCAGAGGCGTGGCTGGGAGCCTCTGCAGTTACAGCTCCTTTTATCCAGAGCAGGGTGTTACCCAGAGTCGAGGTTCTGGGGCTCCTGATCTGACTCGACTGACATCTCAAAAGGTCTGTATACGTCATGTCCTAGGTTGGGGATCTTACCCCGAGAGGCTCTTGGGAAATGAGGCTAGATGATTTTTGCTCTTGCCCTTTAGGACCCCTC
This sequence comes from Bos mutus, assembly GCF_027580195.1. Taxonomy (NCBI): domain Eukaryota; kingdom Metazoa; phylum Chordata; class Mammalia; order Artiodactyla; family Bovidae; genus Bos; species Bos mutus. Next base: position 30,774,419 of record NC_091641.1, read on the forward strand.
TCTCAGTCTTTCATGAAGCCCCCTCTCTGAATCCCGCCACTGACCCCATCTCAGTCCCCTTCTCACACATCAGCCCGCATCACATCTCCATGGTAATCGCTGCCCATCCCCTCATGGCTGCTCTTCCCCGTCACAAAGCCCGACCAAACCCCACACTAGTTAAGCCAAACAGTAGAACAAAATCCTTTTGCCGGAACAAAAGCCCAGGATGGGGCTACTGGCTGTATTTTCAGTTCGTGGCTAACCCCACTGGGCCCCACCCACAGAAGTGACTTTCATTTTTTCCCTCTTCCCAGACCATCCCCGACCCACCCTGCCTGGCAGTTCACCCAGAAACGGGGTGCTCTGGCTCCTCTCCTCCCCGACATAGGATCACGCGGCCCTGCTCCTACTTAAGGCCAACCCCTCCAAGCATCCTGGGCCTGGGTTCTCTCCTCGTCTCTGTCAACAGCGCCTATGTGATATTTCATGGAGACCTAGGGGATCACACGTGTCTAAATGCCAGAGATTCCCAGACTTACACGTTAGCCTTACTGCCTTTATGCTCCAGAGTCAATGGACCCACTGGAATTTTTGGCATTTCCACACAGATGTTCGATAGGCATTCCTGTCCTGAACGTGGCCCAAATGCATGTTGTGATTTTCCCCATCAAAATTCTGCTCCTTCTCCGGCCCTCACTTTAGTAACTGCTGCAGTTCCCCCACCCTATTCATCAACTGGAGATTTATTTCCACTTCCGTATAACTGGCAATACTGAGTTTCTTTCACAGAGTCTTCTTCCCAGAGTCTGTTATGAAAATGTCATTTGAATTGAGCGGTCCCTGGTGGCTCAGAGGTTAAAGCATCTGCCTGCAATGTGGGAGACCTGGGTTCGATCCCTGGGTTGGGAAGATCCCCTGGAGAAGGAAATGGCAAACCACTCCAGTATTCTTGCCTAGAAAATCCCATGGACAGAGAAGCCTGGTAGGCTATACTCCACGGGGTAGCAAAGAGTCGGACATGACTGAGCAGCTTCACTTCACTTCATAAAAAAAAAAAAAGGAGAAGTAGCTCTGTCTTCCTAAAAAGGTTAAAGAAAATAAAGCAAAATATATTCCTTCCTCCACCTTCTTTATATTAACTCTTTGGCTTCAATGTACTTTTTAAACAAAATCATTTCATTTTTTGAACAAGGAACATAGAAAGTTTTGAATAAGGGACATAGAAAGTGGTGTAAAATGAAAACGTATATATGCAGAGGACACATAACAAGCAAATCTCCCCACCCCCACCCTCCACGGTGGGGTGGGGTGGAAGAGATCTTTAATCTTTTAATTAAAGATCTTTTAATCTTTCCAGGGCTATCCATCACACAGGGCAGCAGCGGTCCCCAACCTTTTTGGCACAAGGGACCAGTGTCACGGAAGACAACTCTTCCACGGACTGGGGGTGGGGGTGGGGCTGGTCAAGTTTATCACATTTGTTGTCACTTTATTTCTATTATTACATCGTCTCAACCTCAGATCCTCAGGCATTAGATCCCAGATTCCTGACATAAAGCATGTACCAGTGTGTGTATATACATACACACTCACACACAAAATGTACATATGTTTTCTTTGCTATTTTTAAAAGTGAAAATGTAGGCACTGCGCTCCATCTTGCTTTCTCCTCTTACTGATGTATCCTGGCGATTTTCTATGTCACTGTACATAGATCAGGGACTTCCCAGGTGGTGCAGGGATAACGAATCCACCTGCCAATGCAGGAGACGAGGGTTTGATCCCTGGGTCGGGAAGATCTCCTGGAGAAGGAAATGGCACCCACTCCAGTATTCTTGCCTGGGAAATCCCAAGGACAGAGGAGCCTGGGGTGCTACAGTCTGTGGGGTCACAAAGAGTCAGACACGACTGAGCACGCATGCATGCACCATACATAGATCAGCGCCAATCAGAGCCTGGCCAACTTCCTCTCCAGTGCGGTTGACAGTAAACGTTTCAGGCTTCCCAGGCCCTCTGGTCTCTGGCAACTACTCAGCTTTGCCTATGAAGCATGCAAGCACCACAGACAGCATGTAAATAAATGGGAGTGACTGTGTCCTAACAAATCTTTATTTATAAAAATGGGCAGTGGGTGGGACTTGGCTCGTGGGCCACAGTTTACTGAGTTCTGTTCTAAACTCTCTGGCTGTCTGATCCCAGCTGGATCTTATCCATCAATGGCTGCACAGTATCACGGAGGCAGGGCTGGCTGGCCCCAAACGCAGGGACCAGGAAAGGGCTTCCTCCTCTACCAGCACTTGACAGCAAACAGAAATGAGCCGTCTGCTTATCACCCAACATGTTTCGAGCGAAACGCCGGAACAGATTTTGCTTGGGTCTCCAGTGGCCCCTGAATAGCATCCAGGACACCAAAATGCCAGGCGTGGGGACTGCTTTGAGCTGGTTTATGCAGCTCTGTTTTCTCTTATTTTTGGCCACATTGGGTCTCAGCTGGTCATACTGATCTTTCCTTCTGATCGTGCTGGGCTCGCTCAGTATTTGTGGCCCTTGGGCTCAGTTGCTCCACGGCATGGGGGCATCTTAGTTCCCTGACCAGGGATTGAACCTACGTCCCCTGCATCGCAAAGTGGATTCTTAACCACTGGACCACCAGGGAAGTCCTGTGCTCTGTCTTCTTTTCAGAGACACGTGCAGAAGTCGAGAGTGCTGAGGCTGGCTATGGAAGGCCTGGGGCAGAAGAGGCCTAGGCTTAGGACTGGGTCCCAGGGCAAGGCCTGAACCCTGCTCCAACCCTTCCCGGAGGCATGGGAGAGTCCAGAATGACACTAAAACACAGCATCGTGAGGGGCCTCGCCTGGTGAGGGGGCCTCACTTGTAGACACTGAACAGACAGCAATACAAGGATGAGGATGAAAATTGTTAAATAAAAGGTCAAAATTTGATCCCAGGATTTTCCATCTGCTGTGTCCTCAAGAAACCACATCACTAAACATAAACCCAGATGCTACAATGAGCAGCTGGCTGTAATCATGACACTAAGTTCCAAGACATTCCATGACCTGTTCCTGTCGCCCCGCCCCCATGCTTGGTCCATGTTGGAATTCCTGCCCAGATGTCCTGATGTGACCAGCTGTCCCTTTGTTGGAGAACTCTGCCCTGACCCCTTGGCCTATAGTTAGAATCACCTGTTCAGTTTTCTTTGCTGCCCTCAGCAGACCAAAAACACCAGGAGAGCGGGCACTCAGCTCTCGTATTTTCTGAGGTTTCCCTGGTCACTTGGCCCACTGCACGTCCCTGGAAAACATCAGCTGCCTAGATGAGTGCCGGCATCTGCAGAATGCACACCCAGGACCCTGGCTGGAGACTCAAGGAACCGAGAGAGAGCTGGATGGCGTTAGGTCCACCCTCTGACCAGGGCCCCCACAGCTCTAGCTGGAGCGCAGGACTCACACGGACGGCCTGGGCAGAGCACATTGGCTGGCCAAGTTCATGGGGCTTAAGGGGACATAGTTGTTCAGTAGCTAAGTCACGCTGGACTTCTTTGCGACCCCATGGACTGCAGCACACCAGGCTTCCCTGTCCTTCACTATCTCCCAGAGTTTTCTCAAACCCATGTCCATTGAGTTGGTGATGCTATCCAACCATCTCATCCTCTGTTGCTCCCTCTCCTGCCCTCAGTCTTTCCCAGCATCAGGGTCTTTTCCAATGAGTCAGCTCTTCATATCAGGTGAACAAAGTATTGGAACTCCAGCTTTAGCATCAGTCCTTCCAATGAATATTCAAGGAGAAAAGAGTGATTCAAGCCTACTTTAATGAGAGCCGATAGAAGGCGCCAGAGGTGATTCCCAGAGGGCTTCACCTTCAAGGCACACGGCTCAGAGGATACACAGGCTGTCACCAACTGTCCCTGCGTCCCCATACAAGCCAGGCGGTGACAGTGCTGTCAGAGAAAAGTGCCTCACCTGCCACACAGATGCAGCAGGAAGGGCCGGTCACAAAGAAGGTGACATCTGGACTGAGCCTTGGAAGGCAGGGGATTCAGAACGAGACCTAGCAAAGCAGAGAGCAGAATCAAGGGCAGAGGGGAAAGAGTGGTGTATTCGGGTCCCACAGCTGCTTTAACAAGCTGCCTAACATGCGCTCCCTTCCAACAACACGGATGTGTTTATTCTCTTAGAGCTCTGGGGGCCTGAGGTTCTACATGTGTCTCACTGAGCTAAGACCAAGGTGTTCCTGCTGAGCTCCTCTGCCAAGTTTCTGATTAACTCTCTCTATCCAAACCTTTATTCCCTTTCTTTTCCTGAATCTGTTCCCCTTAAAATTGTTGTTGTTCAGTTGCTTAGTCGTGTCCGACTCTTTGCGATCCTGTGGACTGCAGCATGCCAAGCTTCCCTCATCCTTAACTATCTCAATCTGGAGTTAGCTCAAACTCATGTCCACTGAGGAGAATCAAAGAAAAGAGGGGACTGGAACCACATATAAAACCCTGTGTCCCTGTCCTTTGAAGTCAAAGGCTTTTGCTTTAGTCTCCCAAGCCTCCCTAAGTCTCTGAAGGCTCAGGAGTTAGGGATGGGGTTATGTGGGGACTTCCTGGTGGTCCAGTGGCTGAAACTCCACATTCCCAGTGCAGGGTTCCTAGGTTCGATCCCTGATCAAGGATCTAGATCCCACATGCAGCAATTAAGAGTTCAGATGCTGCAACTCAAGAGCCCACGTGCCACAACCAAGACCTGGTGCAGCCAAGTTTTTTTTTTAATGATTAGGAAATGTGAAGATGTGGAAACGAAGTACAGCTCCAGGGCTGGGAGCCTGCCAACAGTGTAGACTGCAATCCAGCCACACAGTCCCCGAACCTCCAGTTCCCTGAAAAATACGAAGGCCTGACACACACTCCTAGGTTGTTTTTATAGGAAGCAGACGTCCCACCGGATGGTAACTGCTGACCAGCATGCGGTCCATTTTATGGATGAATCAGTGAAGGCTTAGGGGGAGACCTTGTTCTGGTCCCAGGGTTAATATCTGGTGATGCTGTTGTTGCTTATCTGACTCTTTTGCAACCCCACAGACTGTAGCCCACCAGGCCCCTCTGTCCATGGGATTCTCCAGGCAAGAACACTGGAGTGGGTTGCCATTTCATCTCCAGGGGATCTTCCCGACCCAGGGATTGAACCTGCATCTCCTGCGTTGGCAGGCTGAGCCACCAGGGAAGCCCCTGGAGATGCTTCAAGTGGACTAAAGGCAGTTTGACCACTGATCTGTACTCTCCAGCTCTGGCCTAAACCATCCCTGGGGCTGCCTGGCATGTCAGCCTCCACCCCAGTAAAGAGACTGGCTGCGGAGTCTCTGAAGCGCTTCCCAGCTTGGCCACATTTCACACGTCACAGTCTGATGCTGGGAGTGTTCAGTGCATCCGGTGTGAGTCCCTGGCTGAGGATCTTGGAAGCCTGCACCTGGACCTCCCTGGACTCCAGCCCCGTACCTTTCCTGTTTGCTCACCTTGCCCTGTATCCACTCACCAGGATGAATCAGAGCCAAGAGTGTGAGTCTATGCCGGGTCTCTGGGTTTCCCAGTGGCTCAGTGGATCTGGGGGTGACCTCGGGACCCCTGACACCCACCCTCTCACTGCACTTGAGTTCTGGGCAAGCGGGCACTAGGGTGCCTGGCTCATTGCTCCGTCCCTAGCCCAAGACAGGGCTCCCTGCCAGGACAGCCTGGCCTGAAGACCAATCTTTGGGCTTGGAGGGCTGGCAGAGCCAGGGTTAGATGGGTGTCCAGTTCCCAAGCTTGTCCTTGATTTCACCCCAAACCTGTGTCAAATGGGGACCCTCTGCACCCCTTTCTCCTCTCCTCCTTTGGGGGAGCCCAGCTTCCCAGAGGCGCTAGGAGTAGGAAAACCAAAGGCGAGAACTTCCTCCTTCAAGGGAAACGGGGCCTCAGCAGGCAGGGGAGCGTCCAGCTCGGGGACTGACTTCAGGTGAGGACATCTCACCTGGAATCCAGCCCCACGTGGCCTCACTCCTCTGTGAGAAAGAAGGCCTCAGCCCTCCCCAACAGGAAGGCATTCACTGCCGCATGCACCCACATCTCAGACACCTGCAGGCGTGAGCTGGGCACCATGTGAGGCGGGCCTCCACCAACAGGGGTGGGCACATGGGTCCTGCGGGAGAGACCATGCCCCCAGGGGGCTCAGCCCTCCCCAACAGGAAGGCACTCACTGCCGCATGCACCCACATCTCAGACACCTGCAGGCATGAGCTGGGCACCGTGTGAGGTGGGCCTCCACCAACGGGGGTGGGCACGTTGGTCCTGCGGGAGAGACCCCATGCTCACCCTGCAGGCCCTGCCCGTGGGCGGCCCTCCTCCCGGGAGGCTGCCTGCCCCACTGCGCAGGGTGTGGGGTTAGGGAGTGGAGAGGAAACCTCTGCAGAGAAGGCAGGCCCAGCGCATTGGCCAGAAGGCTGCCCGCGCCCTGGGCCCCCACTCCCGGCACCACTTGGTTGCGGGGGCAGGCGGGGAGGCTTTCGGCCTGGCTGGCCCAGCCCAAGGCCTCGAGGAAGCTCTGAAAAGACTCAGAGGGACCAAAGTTCTATAGAAACAATTCTCCCTGAGCTCAACCTGGGCAGTGGACAGACCGGCCAGCCCTCCTGTGGGAGCCTGCAGGAATTCCTTCGGGGCACTCACTAAAGAGGAGAAAACTCACGTACACTGAGCACCTACTGTTTGCCCAACAACACGCCGGGCTCTTAGAGCATCGGGTTTAACCGAGCAGCTGAGCGGCTCTGAGGTGGACGGCCCGGGCTTAGGTCCCTGCCCTCAGGAGAGGCTGTGGGGCCGGGGAGGGTCGCCTCGCTGCTGTGCCGTCCTCTGTAGGCTGAGGCTGGCACCCTCACGGCCCCAAAGTCAAGAGGGTCAACGAGTAAATACAAGGAAGGTGCTGGGCGCAGGCTCTGACGCAGGGAAGTTAAAATGAGTTGTTACCACAGCTGCGTCCCTCTGAGGGAGGGCTAGTAATCAGCCTGTCTTACAGCGGAGGACCGGGCTTCCTGGGGGCTCAGCGGTAAATAATCTACCTGCGGGGCAGGAGCTACAGGAGACAGAGTTTCAGTCCCTGGGTTGGGGAGATCCCCTGGAGGAGGGCATGGCAACCCACTCCAGTATTCTTGCTCCCATGAACAGAGGAGCCTGGCGGGCTGCAGTCCATGGGGTCATAAAGAGTCGGGCACGACTGAAACGACTGGGCGGGAACGCACAGAGGAGAACTCTGAGGGTCAGAGAGGACCCGTGGTGAGAACTATGAGACGGTTATCAGAGCAGCCAGCCCATGCCCAGCCCATGGGAAGGAGCCATGGCAGCTGACGGCCGCTCTCACCTGAAAAGGGGCAAACCAACGCGCAGCTCCCACGCTTTCTGCCCTGGAGCCCTAACACAGGCGAACTTTCTCGGTCAGGCGTGAGAGGAGCGTTCTCTGTGTCAGGGCTTCTCTGCCACCCTGAGCAGCTGGAATAGGCTGCAGCCCGGATCCTACTTTCAGCCATGAGGCAACACAGCAGCCCTCGTGTCCTTCTGAGGGGAAGCCGTGGCAGGGAACAGGAAGGCCTGGACTCTGCAGCCAGCAGGGTCTGCTCTGGAACCTCAGGCCAGTCATTTAACCTATGGAGCCTCAGCTTGCTCACCTGTAAAATGGCAACAGTGCTAACTAAGGGACAGGGCATAGAAAAGGCATAGAAAGTGTCTCCCCCGGTCCCAGAGACAAGCTCCACCAATGACACCTGCCGATAATGATTATCGCCACCGTTGTTGTTTCACGAAAATCAGATCCCGTTTCGTTCCCAAACCCGGCCCGGTTCCACTCGGACCCGCTGTCCTGAGCATGGTCTCGACAAGCAGTTGATGCCACCTCTGGGCTGAGCCAGAGAGATGCTGGGCATCACCATGGTGACAGACTGGGATGGCACACACCAGGGTGCCGGTGTCAGGGGCCCACAGCTGGACCCAAACAGATGAACATTCCGGGCTCTGATTCAAAATGACTGGGATGGAAGCCACTTCGCCCAGGGAGCCTGCCAGACTGCTAAATCAGCCCGTACGTGGCTGTGCTTCTTCTGACTCAAGGAAGACATGGCAAATGCTCATCCACTGAAAACCCACTAAGGTGGGGCGCTGGGCAGGAAGGGGCCTAGAGGCCCCACAGCCATTACACTAGGGGGCTTAGTGCAATACACACACTTCAGAGGCGAGGGGCAGAGACTCAGAGAGGGGACGTGAGGGATCGAGGGTGGTGGCTGTTGTTCAGTCACTAAGCCATGTCCGACTCTTTGTGACCCCATGGACTGCAGGAGGCCAGGCTTCCCTGTCCTTCACCATCTCCTGGAGTTTGCTCAGATTCATGTCCATTGAGTCGGTGATGCCATCCAACCATCTCACCATCTGTCTCCCTCTCCTCCTGCCTTCAATCTTTCCCAGCATCAGGGTCTTTTCCAACGAGTTGGCTCTTCACATCGAGTGTTTTATTCCAGCGATTTAAAGACAAGTCCAGCCCCTCCTCTGCCCAGTGGACCTTCTTCCTGCCCCTGCCTGGGCTCCTCGCCTGGTATCAGACCGCCCTTGGCCAGTCCCAGGTTCAAGAAGGGGCCTTACTAGCTCAGCAGCTGAAGAGGCAGAATGTGGCTCCAGGAGAGTGGACCTGTGTTGACAGCACTGCTTCTGTCACAAGTCAAGGGTTCTACTCGGAAGAGAATGAAGATGATGGACAAATGCCCAGACAAAACTACCATTTCAAAAGACACATGCACCCCTATGTTCATAGCAACATTATTCACAATAGCTAGGACATGGAAGCAACCTAAATGTCCATCGACAAGACAGGTGACTAGATAAGGAAGATGTGGGGGGGGTGTGTGTGTGTGTGTATAAATATATATCAGATCAGATCAGATCAGTAGCTCAGTCGTGTCCGACTCTTCGCGACCCCATGAATCGCAGCACGCCAGGCCTCCCTGTCCATCACCAACTCCTGGAATTCACTCAGACTCACGTCCATCGAGTCAGTGATGCCATCCAGCCATCTTATCCTCTGTCGTCCCCTTCTCCTCCTGCCCCCAATCCCTCCCAGCAACAGAGTCTTTTCCAATGAGTCAACTCTTCACATGAGGTGGCCAAAGTACTGGAGCTTCAGCTTTAGCATCATTCCTTCCAAAGAAAACCCAGGGCTCATCTCCTTCAGAATGGACTGGTTGGAACTCCTTGCAGTCCAAGGGACTCTCAAAAGTCTTCTCCAACACCACAGTTCAAAAGCATCAATTCTTCGGCGCTCAGCTTTCTTCACAGTCCAACTCTCACATCCATACATGACCACAGGAAAAACCATAGCCTTGACTAGATGAACCTTTGTTGGCGAAGTAATGTCTCTGCTTTTCAATATGCTATCTAGGTTGGTCATAACTTTCCTTCCAAGGAGTAAGCGTCTTTTAATTTCATGGCTGCAATCACCATCTGCAGTGATTTTGGAGCCCAGAAAAATAAAGTTTGACACTGTTCCCACTGTTTCCCCATCTATTTGCCATGAAGTGATGGGACCGGATGCCATGATCTTCATTTTCTGAATGTTGAGCTTTAAGCCAACTTTTTCACTCTCCACTTTCACCTTCATCAAGAGGCTTTTTAGTTCCTCTTCACTTTCTGCCATAAGGGTGGTGTCATCTGCGTATCTGAGGTTATTGACATTTCTCCCAGCAATCTTGATTCCAGCTTGTGTTTCTTCCAGTCCAGCGTTTCTCATGATGTACTCTGCATAGAAGTTAAATAAACAGGGTGACAATATACAGCCTTGACAAACTCCTTTTCCTATTTGGAACCAGTCTGTTGTTCCATGTCCAGTTCTAACTGTTGCTTCCTGACCTGCATACAAATTTCTCAAGAGGCAGATCAGGTGGTCTGGTATTCCCATCGCTTTCAGAATTGTCCACCGTTTATTGTGATCCACACAGTCAAAGGCTTTGGCATAGTCAATAAAGCAGAAATAGATGTTTTTCTGGAACTCTCTTGCTTTTTCCATGATCCAGCAGATGTTGGCAATTTGATCTCTGGTTCCTCTGCCTTTTCTAAAACCAGCTTGAACATCATGAAGTTCACGGTTCACATATTGCTGAAGCCTGGCCTGGAGAACTTTGAGCATTACTTTACTAGCATGTGAGATGAGTGCAATTGTGGGGTAGTTTGAGCATTCTTTGGCATTGCCTTTCTTTGGGATTGGAATGAAAACTGACCTTTTCCAGTCCTGTGGCCACTGCTGAGTTTTCCAAATTTGCTGGCATGGAATACTGTTCACCCATAAAAAGAAAACAGTGACATCCGCAGCAACATGGATGCAACTAGAGATTATCATACCAAGTGAACGAAGTCAGAAAGACAAATACCACATGATAGCATTTATATATCGAATCTGTGAAAGAGAAACAGAGTCCTACAGACATAGAGAACAGGCTGGTGGCTACCGAGGGGGAGGCGAGGTGGGGGAGGGATGGAGTGGGAGGTTGGGATTAGCAGACGTAAGCTTCTATGTATAGGATGGATAATGACAAGGTCCTGCTGTACAGCACAGGGAATGTAGTCAGTATCCTATGATAAGCCATGATGGAGAAGGATATTTTTTAAAAAGAATGTGTGTGTGTGTGTGTGTGTGTGTGTGTGTGTAACTACTGAATCACTGCTGTATAGCTATTAACACAACAGTATAAATCAACTATACCTCAACGAAAAAGAAAAAAGAAAAAAAAAGATGAGGCAGACTCCAGGCTGAGGCAGAGCAAGTGACAGAGAAGACGAGGTGTGCAGCTTTGTGGGAACAGCCCCGCCCGGCCTGGCTGAGGGCTTCGCTGACCTCGTCCCAACTTCCCTCCAAAGGCTCTGTGCAACATCTAAAGCTACTGGTTACTTTCAAGGCTCAAAGACTGGGCACCTGAATGGTGAAACGGGGAACAACACTCTGGGGTGTGGACCAGGAAGATCAGGGAATTAATACAGAAACGGATGTTAGTGCCCTGTTACGGGCGAGGCTCTCGGAGGGTCACTGCCACGGAGCCCACACACAGCTGGCAAATGTGTGACTGTATGTCAGGCACTGGGGGTCTTCCCACTACATCCCAGCCTCCTGGACAAAGGTCAGAGGAGGCTCCAGTGGAAAGAGCCCAGCCCTCTGGCTCATTCTCCTCTGGTCTCCAGCTGGATCCTTCTCAGAACTCCCAGGCTCCTGCATCTTCTTGGCTGGGCCCTTTCAGTTACCAGCCTCTACTAGCTGGGTGGGCAGGGCTCCATCCTGCCTCCCGCAACAAGGCTGGCGGCATTTCCTGCCCCGCATGTGATGACGCCTAAGATTCCAACCCCCACCCAGCCCTCCATCCTAGGCTCTAGGCTCCGAGACTCCAGCGCCCATCTCCACCCGGATGTTTGACGGGTATGGCAAACATACCACGTCCAGGGCCACCTCTTGATTCCCCCACCACCCTTGGCCACTTTCACTTCATAAATGTCAACTCTCTTCTGCTAGTTCCTCACCCCAGCCACCCTGGGGCCAGCCTGACTCCTCTCTTTCCCTCCTGTCCACATTGACCCAGTGGCAAATCCTGTCTGCTCTATTTTCAGGATACATCCGGAATCTGACTGCTGCTCACAGCACGGCCCCACCCAGCCATTATCTCCTCTCGCCTCGGTGACCACATCATTCCTTGCCCAGCCTGATGGCTTCTTTTCTGGTCCTGTCATTATTCACAACAGCCTCGCATGGCTCCCACTCCACTCCAAGTCCACAGCCAGAGTCCTCCTTTGACTGTCCTCCTTGCCCCACGACCTCACCTCTGGTGCTCTCCCCCTGCTCACTCTGCTCCCACTACACTGGCTTCCCTGGCACTTTTCCAGTGGTGCTGCCTCAGGGCCTTTGCACTTGCTGTTTCTGCCTCCTGACTCAGCCCCCCAGGTCTCCATGCTGTCGAACTATCTTTGTGGCCTTCTCCAACCACACATGACACAACCCCAGCAAGCCCCTTCCCCTACACGTCTTCTGGGTGGTCATTTCTCCAGAGTAATGACCATCTGACATATATATGTTTGTCATAGCTTTCCTGCCAGAAGCAACCATCTTCTAATTTCATGGCTGCGGTCACCATCTTCAGTGATTTTAGAGCCCAAGAGGAGGAAATCTGTCCCTGCTCACACCTTTTCCCCTTCTTTTTGCCATGAAGACGACTGCTTCTTGGAAGGAAAGCTATGGCAAACCTAGACAGTGTGTTAGAAAGCAAAGACATCACTTTGTTGACAAAGGTCCATATAGTCAAGGCTATGGTCTTTCCAGTAGTCATGTATGGATGTGAGAGCTGGACTATAAAGAAGGCTGAGCGCTGAAGAATTGATGTTTTTGAACTGTGGAGCTGGAGAAGACTCTTGAGAGTCCCTTGGACAGCAAGGAGATCAAACCAGTTAATCTTAGAGGAAATCAACCCTGAATATTCACTGGAAGGACTGATGCTGAAGCTGAAGCTCTAATACTTTGGCCACCTGATGCAAAGAGCTGACTCACTGGAAAAGACCCTGACGCTGTGAAAGACTGAAGGCAGAAGGAGAAGGGGATGACATGATTGGATGGCATCACCGACTCAAAGGACATGGACTTGGGCAAACTCCGAGAGATGGTAAAGGATAGGGAAGCCTGGTGTGCTGCAGCCCACGGGGTCATGAAGCGTTGGACATGACTTGACAACTGAACAGCAACAACACACATACACGTTCATTTGCGGTCCAAAGGGCAGGGACTTCGTTTTATTCACTGTTGAACTATCTGAGTCTGAAAAGGTACACGCAGTAGGTACACAGTAAGAATTTGTTGGGTGGGATGGATGAAACAGACAGATACATGGAGGACTCTTCCTTCCCACTCTCGCTGCTCCAGGCCCACCATGACTTCAGGCCGACCCCCGCCCCAGCCCAGCTGAGGCTGAGGCAGCTGAGCTTCTTCCTGGAACTCTGACAGATCCTGGGGAGAACTGAGTGTACCTTTTAGTGTTTAGACTAATTTTAATCTCTTTATTTGCACCTATTTTGAAACCAATCCTAATCGCTTATATTTAAAATCTCCCATAATAAATGTACCTGCGTAGAAGGCAGCTGCTTAAATGTCTCTGTAATTTTCTCATCATGTTTTCTTGGTTTTCTAGTCAAAACAATAGCTTTAATCACAGGGGTTCTACGTATATTAAGAAATAAAAAGATTTTTCCCCCTTTGTTCTGAATCACTGTTTATAATTACCAATTGATCAAGTTAGTATTTGTACTTGACTCATATCATCCTTCTTGGGTTGAGGAAAGAATGAAGAAGGGAAATTACTTTTGACTTGATGGCGTAGAGCACCGACTACATACTTGATTGTTTTATAAGCACTGCGTCAGTCCCCTCTGCCATGCTGTGAGGTCTGAGTTACGGGCTCCATTTTATGGATGAAGAAATATGAGTGCAGAGAAGAACATAAATTGCCCGAGGCCATGTAGCTAAGAGAGAGACTGGGGATCTGAGCCCAGGGCTGCCCCACTCTTTACAGTTTTTTATTTTTGGATATTCAGATAGTCAAACTACAGTCCCCACTAAAGTGCAGGATAAATAAATAAATATCCCCCCATATCTGGGCTGCTCTGAGGCAGCCGCACTGAGACTCAGTCTTTCCGGATACCTCAGGTTCAGCTTCAGACACTGCAAGAGAGCACTGCAATGGAGCAAGTCACACGATTGTTGTGGTTGCCCGTAAATAATTCATGTTTACACAATACTGTAGTCCATTTATGTGTGCAATAGCATTAGGTCTTAAAACAATGTACATACCTTAATTAAAAAACACTTCCTTGCTGAAAAATGCTAACCCCCATCTGAGCCTTCAGTGAGTCATAATCTTTTTGTAAGAGTGACACGAAAGATCACTGATCACAAATCACCACGGCAGATATAATCAGCATAAACAAGTTTGAAATATGGTGAGAACTACCAAAATATGCCACAGAGACAGGAAATGAGCAAAAGCTGTTGGAAAAATGAGGCTGACTTGCCTAAGGCGGGGTTGCCACAAACCTTCAAGAGTGGGGAAAAGCAAAACAAATCAAAACCTGCGAAGCTCAATAAGATGTGTGCCTGTATTTCTTCTCTCAGAAGGGGCCCCCGTGCCTAGAGGTAGTCACGCCCGTCCCGCTGCCTCCACGCAGCCCTGCAGACACAGATGGCAGTGGGGCGGGGCAGGGGCGCCTGCCCCTGCCTCGCAATATTTCAAACTTGTTTATGCTGATTATGTCTGCCGTGGTGATTTGTGATCAGTGATCTTTCGTGTTACTGTTGTGAAAAGACTGTGACTCATTGAAGGCTCGGGGTGTCCTGCCAGGGCCAGGTAGTACGGATTCTGAAAACCAGCCAAGGCAGCTGCGTGAAGCAGAGAAAGCCCAGACCTGGTGTCTGCCCGACCCCGCTGGCTGCACCAACGATAGTCCCTCCCTGGCCACAGAAGCCTGCAGAGCTGGGGCCCAGAGTCTGATGAGGAAGCCACCCAGAGAGCCCACGTGCCCAGTGAAGGGGAGAGAGCTGGTTTTCAAAGGCTGCTCCTGGGTCTCAGGCTGGAATCTAGAGGCCTCACCATGACCCCTGAAGCCCTGGCTTAGATCCTGACTTCGTCACTACCACCTGCCCGCCCTGGCCCACGGCCCCCACCCTCCAGCTCCACGCCTCCCTCCTTTCTTCCCCCCACCCTCTTTGGTTGGCTGACTCCCAGTCATCCTCCTCATGCAACACACACCTCTCCAATCCCAGACCAGCCGAGGCTCCCGTGTGGCACCCACAGGCATAACTGGAACGCTTCCCTGGGTAACGGGGTCACAGTCGCTCTAACGGTGGCAGTGCCAAGGGGCCACCCCCATAACACCCACCCCCAACAATGTAAAGATGAGTCAGACCCTCCACTGACTGGGCGTCCTGACCTCCAGCTGAGCCTTCAGGCTGACACGAAGCCCCTGAGGACAGACTGCTGGTGGTGTCTTCCTAAAGCCCAGAATGGGGCCTAGGAGACACAGAGGAGGCTCAATAAGTAGCTTTAAATAAAGGACTTAATCTCAAGGCAGGGTGACTGCGAGTCTCCTTCTCACCCCTGCACCCTTGATATGGCTGCATGGAAATCTGACAAAATGAATTAAATCAAAAAGGTGAGAAGGACATTAGAGATTAACAAAAGGTTCAATACAGCAAGAAGCAATAATGATTAAAACACTGCTCCCCCGCCTCAATAATGGAGCAAAATACATGAAGCAGATATTGATAGGCTCAAATGGAGAGATAGAGACAGACAGGTGGGGATTTCAATACTCCAGCTCTCAACAGTGGACAGAAGCACCAGAGGAAGATAAGAAAAAAGGAGACATAACACAATACACCAATTAGAGATAACAGGTGTACACACACGCTTCTCAAAGCCACAAGGGACATTACCCAGGATAGATCACACATTAGGCCACAAACCAAGGCTCAATAGATTTTTTAAAGATCAATTTTATATGGACTATCTTCTCCAATCACAAGAGGATGAAGTTAGAAATCAGTAACAGAAGGAAAACTGGAACCAAATTAAACACACTCTTAAACAACAACTGGATCAAAGAGAAAAAATCACAAGTGAAATTAGAAAATACTTCAACAGGAATGAAAGCAAAATCTCAATATACCAAAACCTATGGATGCAGGGAAAACATTGCTAAGGTGGAAATTTCTAGCTATAAATGATTGTATTAAAAAAACAACAACTAGGAAGATGTGAAATCAGAACTCTTATTTTATGACTTTGGGAACTGGAAACAGAGCAAAGCAAAC
This sequence comes from Bos mutus, assembly GCF_027580195.1. Taxonomy (NCBI): domain Eukaryota; kingdom Metazoa; phylum Chordata; class Mammalia; order Artiodactyla; family Bovidae; genus Bos; species Bos mutus. The sequence continues at coordinate 30,790,285 of NC_091641.1, forward strand.
CCAAAGTTAACAGGGAGAAGAAAATAAGGATGAGAACAGAGAATACAGAGGAAATTTAATAGAGGAAATTAATAAAACCAAAAATTGGTTCTTTGTAAAGATCAACAAAATGGACAAATCTTTGTCTTGATGGACTAAGAAAAAAGAGGAATGACTCAAATTATTAAAATCAGGGATAAAAATGTGGACCTCATTTTACTGATTCTACAGAAATAAAAAGGATTATAAGAGTGCTGTGAACAACTGCATGCCAACAAATTGGATAACATAACTGAAATGGACAAATTCTTAGAAACAAAAATCCTATCAAGACTGAATGTATGAAAGAAATAGGAAATCCAAATAGATGCATTGCTTAGTAAGGAAAATGAATCGGTAATCAAAAATTTCCTGTCAAAGGAAAGGCCTGGACCTGATCACCTTGCTGGTGAATTCAGCCAAATATTTAAAGAATGAATGCCAGTACTTTTTAAACTTTTTCAAAAAAACAGAAGAGGAGGCAACACTTCTTAACTCATTCTATGAGGCCAGTATTGCCCTGACGCAAAGCCAGACAAAGACACTGTAGAAAAAGTACAGACTCAAATCCCTGGAGAATATTAATGCAAAAACTCTCAATAAAACACTAGCAAACCAAATTCAGAAGCTTATTAAAAGGATTATCTACTATGACCAAGTAAGACTTATTCCTGGAATGCAAGGATGGCTCAACATACCAAAGTTGATCACTGTAACAGCACACAAATAAGGTGAAAAATGGATCATCTCAATTGATGCAGAAAAGTATCTGACAAAATTCAATGTTCTTGCACAACATACCCTTGCACCCTTGTCTTCTGGAGCACAGCCCTGTGCTGACTGAACAGCAGGGACTTTTAGTGCATTGGTCTCACTCAACCTCCCTTAGCAAGAGGAGGGAACTACAACTGCGCCCGTTTTATAAAGGAGGTAACTGAGGCCCGGAGAGGTTAACACATCATTGACCAGAGACATACTAATATGTCTTTTGTTACCTGAATGTTATTGACTGGACTGTTTCAATATCCACTTACATAACAAATCACTAGCCACAGGAGTTAATCTCTGCAAAACTCCCCTGGTCAATAATGAGTTAAGTGACTCACCCCAGATTTACACATCTATCAAACAACAGAGGAGGTGGTCCATGCTCTGACACCATGTCCATGCTCCGGATAATAATAATTGCAGCAGCAGCAGGGAAGATGGCAAAAGCATATAGCACATTTACCACGGCCTACACAGTGCTCTCGGAGAAGGCGCTGGCACCCCACTCCAGTGCTCTTGCCTGGAAAACCCCATGGACGGAGGAGCCTGGTGGGCTGCAGTCCATGGGGTCACACAGAGTCGGACACGACTGAAGCGACTTAGCAGCAGCAGCAGCACACAGTGTTCCAGATGTAACCAGCACTACAACCAAACAAGCATTGTGCTACTATTAACTGCACTTTACAGACAAGGAATCTGAGACTCAGAGAGGTGAAGTAACTTGTTCAAGGTCTGACGGGTGGCCAGGGATAGGGTCCAGGCTGGAACCCGATCTGGCTCCCAGGCCCATGCTCTTGGTTACTGCCCTACACTGCCTGCTGAGATGGGACCCAATCTCCCTCTTTTTTTCATGCATATGTTCTTTTTTGTTGTTGTTGCTTTTACATTTTATTTATTTTTAATTAAAGTATAATTGCTTTACAGTATTGTGCTGGTTTCTGCCAAACATCAACATGAACCAGCCATAGGTATACGTATATGGCCTCCCTCCCCATCCCACCCCACCAGGTTGTTACAGAGCCCTGGTTTCGAGTTCCCTGAGTCATACAGCAAATTCCCCTTGGATATCTAATTTACGTATGGCAACGTATGTTTCCATGTTACTCTCTCCATACATCCCCCCCCACCCCGCTCCTTCCTCCCCACCTCCACGTCTTTAACACTCTGAATTCTGAAGCTATCCTTCCTAGGATTAACTGCACCTGAGGTCACTGCCGCAACTGCACAGTGCAGAGGTCGGCAAGCTCTCTCGAAGGGCCAGATGGTAAGTATTTTGAGCCATAGAGTCATGCAGTCTCTGCAACCACTCACCTGCCAGTGCAGTGTGAGAGCGGGCACAGACAGGAAGTGACAGATGGGCGTGGCTCTGTCCCAGCAGAACTTTATCCATGAGGACAAGCAGCGGGGGGGTGAATAGCACTGAAACATGCACACTGCCATACTTGACATTGATGACCAGTCCAAGTTTGATGCAAGAAACAGGGCACTCAAAGCCGGTGCGCTGGGACGACCCAGAGGGATGGGATGGGGAGGGAGGTGGGAAGGGGGTTTGGGATGGGGGACACAGGTACACCTGTAGCTGATTCATGTCAATGTATGGCAAAACCCACCACAATATTGTAAAGTAATTAGCCTCCAATTAATTTTTAAAATGTGGTAAACATGAGAAAAATTAAAATTAGTTTCCATACACATAATATTACAGATTACAGAATAAACAAAGCCCTCCTCCAACTTAAAAAAAAACAAACCAAGCAGCAAGCCAGATCTGGCCCCTGGGCTACATAGTCTGTGAACGTCTAGTTTAGGTAACATGCGTGCTGTGTGCTCAGTCGCGTCGGACTCTTTGCGACTCTATGGACTGTAGCCCACCAGGCTCCTCTTTCCAAGGGATTTTCCAGGCAAGAATAATGGAGTGGGTTGATATGCCCTCCTCCAGGGGATTGAACCCGCATCTCCTGTGTTGCAGGCAGATTTTACCCACTGAGCCACCTGGGAAGCCCCTCCTTGATTTTTGGATGTCAGCAATGGTGGGATGCACCTTTCATAGTCAATCACATCTTTCTGGAACAACAGGAACAAAAACCAACGAGGCAGCATTAAATGTACTGGTCCATTAAAAGTCCTTTTAATTTCATGCAGCCATCTTAGACACTGTTGGTGAAACTTCAGCCTTTGGGGAAAGCAATCTTGCGTGTGTGTGTGTGTGTGTGTGTGCGTGTACACACTAGCATACTCAGTCATGTCTGACTCTTTTTGACCCCATGACCTGTAGCCCACTAAGCTCCTCTATCCATGGGATTTCCCAGGCACGAATATTGGAATGGGTTGCCATTTCCTCCTCCAGGGGATCTTCCTGACCCAGGGATCGAACCTGCGTCTCTTGCGTCTCCTGCATCAGCAGATGGATGCTCTACCACTGTGCAACCAGGGAAGCCCTAGTTGAGGCAATATTGGGGCCAGTTCTGAACCACCCACTCTCCTTTATTTGGAGGCGACAAGACAGGTAAAAGCCATACTCTGGGCTCTGAGAACAGAAGAAAACAACCTGACCTTTGCTTTCTGTATGCACAGATCCCAGAGGAAACAGGCTCCACAGTCTGCTTCAAACCAGCTCTCTGTAAAAAGCCCCGGCTGGCAGAGGCCCTCATCACCTGCTCTGACTGGAGTGAACACTGCTCTCAGGACATGCCGTCTACAGGAGGGCAAAGTCCTGCTCTGAGACAGCAGGCCCTCAAGCCACTGAGCCAGAGAGTGGGGTGGTATTTTATCAGCCCATGAGCTGGATGGGAGCAGCCCCGGGGGATGGAGGCAGGTGGGGGCAGGCTGGAAGGGTGACTGTGCCCCTGGCGTGTGACAGCCAGGAGGCACCGCCATCTGCGTGCCCTGGGAGTCAACGTCACCCCCTCCCTGGGGGCTGCAGGTCCTCCACATTTAAATAGGTCCATCTGGCAAGCCGGTTACTTACCAGAACTCTGCGGAGCTGTTCGGGAGGCAGGAGCTGTCTCTTTGTCAGCTCTCCCCTACCCCTTTCCTAATCAGTCCTATTTCTCTGGGGGCCAGCAGGGTGTCTGCACTTAGTAACTGTGCTGGTGTGGTGGGAAGAGCTTGCCTGGGCCATGGAGCTTCAGAGTGGCCATGAAAAGCCCAGTTCTGTTGCGTCCTGGCTGTGTGATCTTAGGCAAGTTGCTTGACTTCTCTGAGCCTGTTTTCACATCTGGAAATAATGTGCACAGAGAAGGGGATGATAACAGCTAACAGATGCTGGTTGTTGGTCCACCCACCATGGGTCATGGACGGTCCACAGGCACGTGAAGTGTTATTTCCTTGACACTTCTGGGTTCTTCTCTGAGGGTCAAGCTGTGGCGACCTTCCCCAGATCCTGGATTTCTGAGCCTGATCCACATCCCTCGCTATACCTACCCGTTGGGATTCATGCAGCTTCATGAAATTCTTTTATCACCCCTCCCAAGGAAGCTCTGGGCATCCTACCAGGGGGCTCTTGCTGAATTCCTCAGCCCAAGGCCCTGGCAGGGTTAAGAGCTTGAGCTTTGGAATCTCAGCTCTGCTGTTTACCAGCGGTGTGACCCACAGCAAATGACTCCACCCCTCTGGGCTTGGAGATGACTTCCTGCCCCTATGAAAAGGATAAGTGAAAATAATTCAGAACAGCTCTCTCAGGGGCTATAGGGAGAATTAAGTGGGATCTCCCATAAACCCTCTAATCCCAGGGTATGACAGAGAATAAGGAATGACAACTGATTAATAAACACCTGCTGGACAAATGAGCCATTTAATGGAATATCCTGGGAGAACGCACAGTCCCCATACAGTCCCCACACAAACATTCCTAGAGGCCTCAAGAAGGGACCCGCCTCTTCAGAAGAAGACTTCCCTGGTGGTTGAAGTGCTTAAGACTTCACCTTCCAATGCAGAAGGCATGGGTTTGACCCCTGGTTGGGGAGCTAAAATCTCACAAGCCTCCCAGACAAAACACCAAAACATAAAATAGAAGTGATACTGTAACAAATGCAATAAAGGCTTAAAAAAAAAATGGTCCCACATTAAAAAAAAAAAAAAAAAGACAAGGGTTAGAAAGGAAATTTAGAGTCTCCGCAAATGCGAGCCATCAGGCTTCAGCAGACAGGCCCCAGGGCCCCTCCCAACATCAGCTCCCCTGTCCAACACTCTTGATGTTTGCTACCTGAAGACCACAGGGTCGGCCTCCCCCAGCCTTTGCCTGAGCATCGGGGACACCCATCCTTGGAGGCCGCGAGGCCATTCTCGGGAACAGTCCTAAGGCCGTGTTTACCTGTGACAGTGAACTGTGCTCTGAGTGTTAAGGAATCGGGGTGTTGTGGTTCCTAATCAATGCACATACCTCCCTCTCCCTCCTGGTGTGTGTTTTTCTAAACAACAAAGCTGAGGACTGTGGACTTATTTGCAGCAACAGCCTTCAGCAATGAAAACTGCTGAAAGACCTTTGCCCCTGCTGACATGAGCAATAGGAAGCACTCCTGTGGCTTTGGGACGTGACAAGTCAGAGCTGGGTCTACCATCCAGGGCCTCTGCAGTTGTGGGGTGACCTTGGCTGAGTCCCTCCCCTTCCATCCCGCATCCCCCTCACCAGATCTGTTCCTCATGCACAAGAGGGCATGGCAGTCTACCTCTGTGACCTGGGACGAAGGGCCACGAGGGTTCCTGTTAGTGTGATAAGATCTCTCAGCCTAGACACATTAATAATTTTTAAAGTGCGCACAGTCCTGTCCAACTCTTTTGACCCCATGGACTGTAGTCTGCCAGGCTCTTCTATCCATAGGATTTCCCAGACAAAACCACTCTCCTTCAAATATAGAAAGTGACTCACACCTTGCAGATGCTGCTTCTTCAGGACCCGCCTCTAGAGGGTCCATAAAAGCATGTAGGTGCCTGGGGGCCACCTTTCATCAGAGAAAGAAAAATCTCCTTGAAAATGAAGCCAACAGAGTCCTGCTGACATTATATGAACCTCCGGACCCAGCCACTGAATTCATTACTATCCTTGGGCTTCATAGTTAGGTGAGCTAACAGTATTTTTTTTTTCCAGTTTAAGATAATTCAAAGCAGGTTTCTGAAATTTTACAAACCAGAGTCCCTCGTGACACATACCATGCTTCTGGGACCTTTAGAGACTCAGGCGTTTAGCATGCTGAGGGCCTATCGTGGATCTAGATACCTTGTTCAGTCGCTCAGTCGTGTCCAACTCTTTGAGACCCCATGGACTGCAGCCTGCCAGGCTCATCTGCCCATGGGATTTCCCAGGCAAGAATACTGGAGTGGGTTGCCATATGACGTGCCTTTACCACATTCTTCCACTTAACTAATAATTTATTTTTGTAAAAAGCAGTGAGAGTATAGCGTTTCCAGCAATGAATGACGTTAGAGTCAGAGACCAGGGGTCAATACCCGCCTGGGACCAAAGTCCACGTCTCCAAAGCTTGGCCTTCAAAGCGTACACACCGAGTATAAACTCAGCTTCAGTGTCAGCTCTGAAACCTGCCAAGCTGTGTGATCTTAGGCAAGTCCTTCAGTCACTCTAGGCCTCAACTTCTTCATCTACAAGGTGGGAATAAGGATGGGTCTCACTTCTCAGAACTGCAGGTGAAACGAGATCCTGCCGGTAAAATGTGTAACCCAAGGCCCGACACACGGCAGGAGCACCGACGTAGGTGGGTGAAGCGGAAATGGTGGCTCCTTTTAGGGACTCTGGGAGGAGACCGCATCGCAGGATTTGAGAAGGCTGGGGATTAGGTCTATCTCTGCTATACTAATTTGAAAAAAGAAGGAAAAAGAAAAAGAAAAAGAGAGAGAAGCAGTGCTCCACCCTTCTGGATGTATCAGACAAGTCTCCTTAAACGGATCACACATCCCACCTGGGGAGGTCCCTGCTGTGAGCAGTCAACGGAAAGGAGCTTTGGGTTCATTACAATAAACTCGCTTAAGCTCCACAGCACAGATCAAAGGGGAGGGAGGTTCCTGACCTCTGGATGGTTACACTGGAGGGGGCACGTCCACACAGGTCAGCACGAGGCCTGGTGGCCTCGGTGGAGGGAAGCACCCCTGCCTGATGAGCTGGTACTGACATGGAGCAGGACCCTATGGCCCTTGCCACCCCCACCCCCCACCCCACGCCCTCTGCTGGCCTTCTGCCTGTGGAAAACTTTAACCAAAGGATAAGTTTAATCAGAGAAGTGAGAACTGATGAAACAAAAACAGTCCCAGGAGACTAAATAATAATAATGTAATCATTAAGCATAGCCAAGGACCTTTAGTTCTTTCTCAAGATAGGCTATAGATAATGTTCCAAGCCATATCCTGTGAGCTGTCCTATAGATACCGGAACACCAGGTGGACAAGTTAATGACATGGTGACCAGACTGTACCCAGGACATGAGCTGCCACAATTCGAGAACTGACCACAAAGAAATGGGCACAAGTGCACCCTGGAACTGAAGATAAACTGGACCTAAAACATCCAAGATGATGCTAGTCAGACCACTGATGACCATTTGAGGACGACTGTTAGAGATGACTCTGCTGTTTCTGCGTGTAGCCCCCACCCACTCTCTCTATAAATGCCCTCACCCCCTGCCTGCCGGGTGTCGGGTAAGGGGGAGTCAGCCTTCGGACAGATGTCCACCACCCTCCCCTGACAGTGGCTGGCACCTGAAGGAAAGCAAACTTTCCTTTCCACCATCCTGGCCTGTTTACTGGCTTTTGAGCAGCGAGCAGCCGGACCCCCACACACTCCTTTTGGTAACAGTACCAGCGTGTCAAGTCAGCTAAAGAAAGACTTGATGGGGTCAGACAGAGATGTGGCTAGGGTCTGGACTTGCGGGAGCGGCTGGGCTGTGGCAAGAACCTGGGCAGTCCCTATTAGGGCAGGGTGATTAAAAACTGCAGGACAGAGTGGTTACGACCTGGGACCCTGGAGTCACACACATCTGAGTCTGAGATGTTGTCCTCCTTACTCGCTACGGATGGATCCTTTGGCAAATTCATTAGCTTCTCAGAGCCTCAGTTTCTTCATCTGTAAAATGAGCCTAAACATGGTACCTGCTCTCAAAGGGAATACTGTAAACATCAGGTAAGATAACTCTAGCAGATGGAGATACTAATAATTCTGGCAGACAGAAAGTGCTCAATACATCCTGCCCATCACAATTACCACGAACATTCCCCAGCACTGAGCATTCACTCCCTGACATAACACATGTTTATACAGGACACTCCTTCTTGGCATACACAACTGGTCCATGATTCTTTGGTGTAGAAAATGCAGAAGAAGGCATCCAGATCTGAGGAACAGAGTAAGCCTCATTCCACTCTGGGCCTCCCACCAAATTTGGCTATAAAACCTGGAGAGAATCCATGAAGGGAGCTATCTATGGATCCTGAAAAGTCAATAATAGCAGGTGGACTGGGGAAGATGACCACTGAACCTCAAGCGAGCTCACAATTTTAACTATCTTTTAGCCTGGACCCAAGGCAGCCGGACACCTGCGTGTGGATGCAGAGAGCTCCGGGCCAGCCTCTGGTTCTATTCAGAGGCAGGAGAGGGGCTTCCTAACAGTCAGGAAGAGTTGGGTGGGGGGCTCCTGTGTTTCTTTTCTCTCCTTCCTCTGGTTCTCATGCCTCAGTCTGTTCCTGAAGCACCCAAAACTCTGAGGGAGGGTGTGGAAAGGTGAATAATGGCTCCCTAGAGATGCCCTGGGACCTCCCTGGTGGCTCAAATGGTAAAGCATCTGCCTACAATGCAGATGGCCCAGGTTCCATCTCTAGGTGGGGAAGATCCCCTGGAGAAGGAAATGGCAACACACTCCAGTATTCTTGCCTGGAGAATTCCGTGGACAGAAGAGCCTGGCAGGCTACAGTCCATACCATCCATGGGGTTGCAAAGAGTTGGACACCACTGAGCGACTTTCACTTTCAAAGATGCCCTGTCTCACTCCCTGTTACTTTATGTGACAGAAGGATCTTCACAGATGCGGTTAGTTTAAGGCTTTGAGATGAGGAGGTGGTCCTGGATGATTCGGGTGGGTCCAGTGTGATCAAAAGGTTCTTGTAAGGAGACTGGGGATCAGAGTCACAGAGTAGCTGATGCAGTAGAGGCTGAAGTGATGCAAAGAAGGGGCCATGGCATCGGCAGCTTCTAGAAGCTGGAAAATGCGAGCAAGCAGATTCTGCCCTAGAGCCTCCAGAAGAAACCAGCCCTGCTAAGGTCTCAACTTCAGTCCCATGAGACTGAGTGTGGACTTGTGACCCCCAGAACTCAAAGGCATTACAGTCGCGTTGTCTTAAGTCACTGAGTTTGTGGGAGGTTTGTTACAGTGGGTGTCGGAAACTGATATGGGGGAAATACTCTTCAAATGAAAGAGCTTTGGCCCCACAAGGGCAGGACAAACCCTCGCTGCTTTTTACCTCTGTGTCCCCCTGCACTTGGTCTCGGACATGGACATAGTTATGGAAGGTATGTGAATCTCAGTCCAATCCTCACACCTTATACAAAAGTTAACTCGAAATGAACCACTGACCTAAACATAAAATTATAAAATTTTAAGCAGAAATTCTAGGAGAAAGTCTGCAAGGAGATGAAATCAGTCAATCTTAAAGGAAATCAACCCTGAATATTCAATGGAAGGACTGATGCTGAGGCTGAAGCTCCAATACTTTGGCCACTTGATACGAAGAAATGACTCACTGGAAAAGACTCTGATGCTTGGAAAGATCAAAGGCAAAAGGAGAAGGGGGCAGCAGAAGATGAGATGGTTAGATAGCATCACTGACTCAATGGACATGAATTTGAGCAAATTCTGGGAGTTAATGAAGGACAGGGGAGCCTGGAGTGCTGCAGTCCACGGGTCCCAAAGTGTCAGACACAACTCAGCGATGGAACAACAAAAGCTATAACAAACAATGCAGGGAATATAACCAGCATTTTATAATGACTTTATCTGGAGTGTAATCTATAAAAAGCGAATCACTATGTTGTATGCTTGAATCTAGTACAACATTATAGTACGTAAGTCACTACATTTTTATGAAGCTCAACAGTAAAACAACAAACAACCAAATTTTAAAAATGAGGTACCATTTCACGCCGGTCAGAATGGCTGCGATCCAAAAGTCTACAAGCAATAAATGCTGGAGAGGGTGTGGAGAAAAGCGAACCTCTTACACTGTTGGTGGGAATGCAAACTAGTACAGCCACTGTGGAGAACAGTGTGAAGATTCCTTAAAAAACTGGAAATAGAACTGCCTTATGATTCAGCAATCCCACTGCTGGGCATACACACCAAGGACACCAGAAATGAAAGGGACACGTGTACCCCAATGTTCATCGCAGCACTGTTTATAATAGCCAGGACATGGAAGCAACCTAGATGTCCATCAGCAGACGAATGGATAAGAAAGCTGTGGTACATATACACAATGGAGTATTACTCAGCCATTAAAAAGAATACATTTGAATCAGTTCTAATGAGGTAGATGAAACTGGAGCCTATTATACAGAGTGAAGTAAGCCAGAAAGAAAAACACCAATACAGTATACTAACGCATATATATGGAATTTAGAAAGATGGTAATGATAACCTTGTATGCGAGAAAGCAAAAGAGACACAGATGTATAGAACAGTCTTTTGGACTCTGTGGGAGAGGGCGAGGGTGGGATGATTTGGGAGAATGGCATTGAAACATGTATAATATCATATGTGAAACGAATCGCCAGTCCAGGTTCGATGCAGGATACAGGAAGCTTGGGGCTGGTGCACTGGGATGACCCAGAGGGATGGTATGGGGAGGGAGGTGGGAGGGGGATTCAGGATGGGGAGCACGTGTACACCCATGGTGGATTCATGTTCATGTATGGCAAAACCAATACAATATTGTAAAGTAATTAGCCTCCAATTAAAATAAATAAATAAAAAAAGATAAAAGCGCTATGTTATAGAATATAAATAAATAAATAAAAACGCACACAAGACTTGAGTAGCTACTTCCTCAAAGAGGACACAATAAAGAAAAGTAGGCACATAAAGAGATGCTTCATAGTATTAGCTACCAAGGGAATGCCAATGGAGACCATGACCAGACACTGCAGGGCACCCTTTCAAACAGCTGTGACAACACCAAGCAATAAGGAGGGTGCAGAGCATCTGACACTCTCACACACTGCTTGTGGGACTACACAACGGCACAGCAATTCCGAGACACACTTTTACACTTAACCTACAACCCAGCCACCCTAGTCTTAGGTATTACCCTAGAAATGAAAACTTCAGTTGACATAAAAAGCTGCTCATGAATGGTTATATGTGCTCCATTCAAAAGTTGTTCACAAATGTCTTTTGTGAACAGATAAACTGTGGAAATTCGTTTGATAGAACACTCCTCAACAATAAAAAGGAACAGACAACCGATACACCTGCCAGCTGGGTGAACTTCAAAGGAGCTGTGCTAAGTGAGAGAATCCAGTCTCGAGAGCTTAGACGCTATATAATTCCATTTAGATGACGGTCTTGGAAAGAAAACTGCAGTGATAAGAACAAGCAGTGGTGGCCAGGGCTCAGGGATGGGGGAGCACGTGACCACAAGGAGTAGCACGTGACAGCTCTGGGGGGTGATAGGACTGTTGCTTATCCTGATTGCGATGAGGTTCTCAAATCTATACATGTGGTAATATTCATAGAGCTGAGTGCACACACGCACAAAATCAACTTTATGCTGCTTTTTGTTTTGTTTTTGACCCTGCCATGCAGCTTGCGGGATCTTAGTTCCCCAACCAGGGATTGAACCCAGGTCCCAGCAGGGAAAGCATCGTGTCTGAACCACTGGACCACAGGGACTTCCCTGCATGCTGATTTTAAAAAGAAGTTGATTTTTTTTTTTTTTAAGTCAAGGTAAGCGGAACTCTGGTCAATATATGCAAGGTATGAACTGGCCCCTTCCCAGAATGCAGCGGGATGACCCCTCTCTGAGACCCACTGTTGATTACTGGGCACTTGGGGCTCTGATCACTGGGCTTCTGTCCACCTTCCTACTGGTGAAATATTATCCAGTGTAGAACTTTACAGCTGTGCCTCCCCCACGCCCTTTCACTTTCTACCTAGAATAAGTTGCACAAATGGCCCCAGTTATTCACTCCCTCTGTGACTTTGCAGAGTCCTCTGGCTCTGACTCTTGTTCTCCACTGTGGTCCAGAGCATGCCTTGCCCAACATGGGGTGTTAGCAAATATGGCACAGTCAGAGCTTGGTAGGTGCTGCAGTGATTGGGTTTTCCCCATTCTCACTCTGCCATACATACTCAGGCTGGCCTGCTGGTCCCAGCAGCCCCGTTACTCCAAGGCCATTCCTGGGCCAGCTGACAGTCAGCTGGCATAGAAGCAAATGACACAGAAGCAAATGTAGCCAAGATCAGCAGAACTTCCTAGCCCATCACCTAATATGTGAGCAATATGTTGTTATTATTGTTTGCTACAACCAAGGTGTCAAGGTTGTTTATTATACAGCATTAACATGGCAGTAAATAACTGATACGTCACCCAGTTAAGCAGCCATTCTCAGTTACCACTCAGGGAGAACATTTAAAAAGAGCAGAGGGAAATGCAGAAAGCTGTGAAATTGTTTTACCCATGGAGAAAAAAGCTGCCATGGAGATTGCTTATAATGTAGTAGAACAGAATAATCCCGTCTGCAAAGAGCACCTGACTTCTTGCGTGTTGTGGTCTTATCCCCCAATATTAGAGAACTTTTATTACTACTATTATTATTATTTTTTACTAACACCAAATTGGATAGAAGTTACTGTGTCCAAAATAACTTAATCTGCTTCCCTTGCTCCAAACTGAATTTTCAGATGCTCCAATATTTAAAAATGAAAGACATGAAGTAGGGCAAGCAATTGTAATAATCTTGAAGCTGCCAACTCAAATCATTTCGAGACTGCAGTGAGAGTCTGAACAAAGAAGTGAACTGTGACTACAGCAAAAATAGCTCCTCTTGGAGAAGTTCCCCGTAGGTGATATTTCATGTAATCCTCTTAGCAAGCCAGCAAGCTCTGTGCTACTGGCCCATTTTACAGCTGGGGACACTGAGGCACAGAGAGGCCAAGGCTGCTGGGTAGTGTGGTTGACACTGAACCCGGGTCTCTGACTCAAAGTCTCGCTTTTTCAGTTAGACACCAAGCTGCCGTTTTAATGTTGTAAGAAACTAATAACAGAGCTTCAGCCTATCTGCTCGTGTGATCTATCCATCACAGTGAAGAGTTACTGGGGTGAATAGGTCTGATATTTTAGGGGCACCTGGCACTTTGCTGCCTGGTCACTGGGCTCAGCAATGTAGGGCTTGGCCATGGGATTGCCATCTTGATGCTAACATGATCACAGAGCACCAGCCTCCCAGATTAACTTGACTGGGAGTTAATTAACTTGAAAGGGAGTGACCATTGCTGGGAGAGTTGCAGAGAAATCTATACTGTCTCCCACAAATCCTCAACAAGCGCACTTGCTGTGTGCTCCTCAGGCCATCATGCCTTGCAAATACCGTAGCTCCAAGGTCTGCCCTGATTCTGAGAAGCCAGAAAGAAGTTGTGTATCCTCCAGCTAACAGAACCAATCGTTTTACCCCTACAGCCACAGCTCACCCAAATGCTTAGGATGGGCCTGGTCTAAGTGCTTCAGCAATGTTGAAGCTCTGAACCAGCCTTCTGAAGTGGGGTGGGGCGGGGCCTAGTTGGAATCCCATTTTTCAGATGGGGATGTTGAGGCATAACGTCCTTAAAGGGTCTGATCTGAGATCATTGAGCTAGTAAACGGGATGGCCTCAAGTGGAACCAGGGTCTGCATGACTGTAGCTCTTTCTCTTAACAACAAAGTTAGCTTGTACCTTTAACGCAAAAGTCATAAAACACGCCGCATCCCAAACTCTGGCAGAATGGCTTGCTTCCTGTTGCATTAGTAATTTCTCAACCTGCCTCCCCAGAACAAGCTAGTGAGAAAAACATCCAAAACTCTGTCACAGCAAGTTCTCACATGTGAAAAAGAAAAATAAAAACAAGGCACCCTGTTCTCGCTCAGCAGCCTGTGACCCGCTTTATCTTCTGAGTGATGCTTGCTAAGCCAGCAGATGGTGTGTTCAAAGGAGAGTTCCCAGGGCCCAAGCAGGACTTTGGTTTACCCTTCTGGCCCAGTTAAAACATCCTGGGTGTATTAGATTGACGAACAAGAAAGGGCTGAGGCTTGTGAGCAAACCGGTTGAGGAAGGGATGGGAGGGGTGTGAGGTGCTTGAGGAGCGGGTATCTAAGACCGCTTTTTGCAACTGGGTCAAAGCCCTCATGAGTTCCGAACCCTCAGCCCCATTTTCCCTTTCTTTCCACAACATTTACTTTGGGAGCTAACTCCAAAGAGGCAGAGATGGGTAGGCCCTTGGACAGCACCAAGCAGCGGCCCTAGAACAGATATGCATGGTATAAGAAGCTACGGTGCAGAAAGGTTTAAAGCGGTGGCCCGAACCCATGCCAGAGACCACCCCCCCAACCCCCACCCCGCCAGAGGAGAGACAAGTGGACAGTGATGAGTGTGACAAAGCCAGGCTTACTTCCTGGGGTGTGGATAACCCACAATTAGAATCCTGAACTTGGTGACAGCCCATCAGAAGATACTTAGGAATGCTTTATCATGTTTTTCATTTTGATGGAATTGTGACACAGAGTGGAGACTGCCAAACCACAGAAACCCAGCTTACACTCCTCACTCCACCACCTCTAGCTGTGAGACTATGGCAGGTCCTGTCACTGTCAGAGGCTCCGTTTCCTCATCTGAAAAATGGGAACAATAACCCCAACCTCAGAGGGCAGATATGAGGACTTAATGAGAGAACAGCTCCTGGCCCATTTCCTGGGGTCTTCTTACCTCTCTCTCAGCCATGGGACCTGAGGGATTTGCAGCTTGCTAAACGAGATTCAATGACAGGGATGTCCCTGGAGGTCCAGGGTGTAAGAATCCACCTGCCAATACAGGGGACACAGGTTTGATCCCTGATCTGGGAAGATCCCACATGCCCAACTACTGAGCCCGTGAAACCTGCGTGCTCTAGCGCCTGTGCTGTGTCACAAGAGAAAACCCTGCACAGCACAATGAAGTCACCCCTGCCTCGCTGCAACTAGAGAAAAGCCTACACACACATGGTGAAGACCCAGTGCAGGCAAAAAAAAGACCCAATGACAGACCAGCTTCTTGGGCTGGAGCGGGGCTGATACCTGGTCAGGTGGCTCTCTCCTGTGGGGCTGTCCTGTGCACTGTAGGATGCTGAGCACCATCCCGGCCTCCCCCCACTAGACTCTAGCCCCCCGCCTCTTACAGGTGTGATAACCAAAAACGTCTCTATCCATTACCAATTGTCCCCGGGCTTGGGGAGGAAGGCATAATGTCCCTAGTTGAGAACCATGGTGTTAGAGGCAGGAGGAGACACAACAAGAGTTAGATGGGTAGGGGCAGCAAGTTAAAAAAAAAAGGAGCCACACAGGCACAAACACAATCATAGTAAAAAGCTTCTCTGCACAAAAGCCCTTCAGGTAAATCGTACCCACGAAGAGAGTATGTTTCTTGAACTTAACAGGTGAGATGACCACACTTCCTTTGCAATCCTAATAAGGGTTAGTCACTCAGTTGTGTCCGACTCTTTGCAGTCCCATGGACTGTAGTCCGCCAGGTTCCTCTGTCCATGAACCTAACAACCTGTCAATAACATATCAACCCTAATAACCTGTGACCAATTCCCTGGAAGGGTAACTGTACTCCAAGGATCCATGTTCCTCTTGCTAGGAGTAAAACCACATAATTACTGGCCGTGTTCTTTTTACAGGTAAATAAGCATGGCCTGTGGTTACACAAGGCTTCCCTGGTGGCTCAGAAGGTAAAGCGTCTGTCTGCAATGCAAGAGACCTGGGTTGGATGGCCTATGGTTACACAAAGATAAGAAACAAGAGAACTGCCCTGGAGAAGACGTGGGAGGCTCTGGCAGGCACCTTGTCTGGAGGAGCTGAACATGTGGCTGGTCAAGGCCCCTCTCTGGGAACACGGTACCTTCTTCACTGTGGAAGCAGACAGGCCTGATGGGCTGCTCTTGGAAGCTGAGCTGATGTCTACTGCCTAAGGCCTGTCCCAGTGGGCTCGTCACTCACCAGGCCTCAATCAGAACTGCAGGGGCCGCTGTGTCCTGAGCATCTGGGTTCAGAGCAACCCTGGCTGTTATCCTATTGTCACTGTCCTCTGTGACTGCCTGAGTAGGTCACTGCCTGCTTCTACCCCATATTTCTTCAGGTTTTAAACAGATTCGTCTAAAGCAGGCCCTTTGGGCTCCAGAAGGAGCGTGAATACAGTGGGCCACATGCAGCCCACAGCTGTTGTGTCTGGACCACAGACAAACAAACTAGCTGCCAACTAATTTAAGAGTCAGATTTCACATCAAGACATGGGCATCTGCCATCTCTTGGAAAGTCCACAGACCACCAACCTGTGGTCTCAGTGGTGATCAACCAGGCTGAGGCGGGCCTGATGCACTTGAGTTCCACACCCCATACCTCCCTATTAACACAGCTCACTGGCTTAATTCACGTACAAGACCTGCCTGGACCCTATTGGTATCCGAGTTTGCTGTGGTCATAGTCCAGTCGACAGGGATACACTCGGGGTGTTTGTCTGCTCTGTTGATCCCAGATGATGTAAGGTGCAAACCTCCATAAGCAAGATGGTGAAAGGTCACAGAAACAAGGAGGGTGGCATATCTGTCCCAATTAGGGTGCCAGTGCTGGTGGGGAACTCCCTCCTCTCCCAATAACCACCTGATTAATAACGGTGGGGTAAGAAGCAGAAGCTAAGAGACAACGACGAAGGCGGCAATGGGAAAAAAGCCATTTTGAACCGGGGATGAGACATCAGTGCTTTGCCCCATCAAATCCAAATGTGCTCATTTGCTCAGTCCTGCCAATCCCTTTTACGACTCTGTGGACTGTAGCCCTCCAGGCTCCTCTGTCCATGGGATTTCTCAGGCAGGAATACTGGGGTGGGTTGCTATGCCCTCCTCCAGGGATGTTCCCGATCGAACCCAGGGATTGAACCCATGTCTCTTACATCTCCTGCATTAGCAGGCAGATTCTTTACCACTAGTGCCAACTGGTAATCCCCAAATCCAAATGAAGCACCAGTGTATCAGAAAAGGAGCCAAAGGTTCTGCAATCCCAGCTGACCTCTATCTGATCAGTTATTGAAAGAGATTGCTGCTCAGTTGCGTCCAACTCTTTGCAACCCCATAGACTGTAGCCCACCAGGATCCTCTGTCAATAGAATTTTCCAGGCAAAAACACTGGAGTGGGTTGCCGTTTCCTTCTCCAGGGATCTCCCCAACCCAGGGATTGAATCCAGGTCTCCTGCATTGCAGGTAGATTCTCTAATGTCTGAGTCGCTAGAGAATCCAGGGCCCCAAAGGGTCATGATTTCTGAAATAATGGCCAGACACCGGCCACAAAGCCACCAGGGCTGAATCCCCAGGTGGAGGCTTTGAACTCTGCAAGGGGCTCCACATCAGAATGAACTGCCCCAACCTGCGAGACTAGGCCAATAGTCCTCCAGCACCTTGGACAGCTACCAGGTCCTGAAAGGTCACTGCAGAGAGAGTCCTGCCGGTCAAAGGCACACGTTTCTAAGCAGAGCTGTGGAACTGACTGCCCACTGCACCCCCCTCAAAACCCCAGGCCAACCAGGCAGCTGGGGATCTCCTAGGCGCTCCACCCCTGCTGCCCTCGATGCCTTGTTCATGTGCCCTCCCCTGACGCGGGTGGCAGGGACGCCACCACAGTTGTGCTCTGCCACATGCTCTGTGCTCCTCAGCCAACTTGGCAGCAAGGAAGGAGGACAGCTTGCTATTCTTACTGCTCTGGGACTAGGTGTGAATTTGGCAGCTTGTTCACACAGAGGAAGCCTTCTTTGGGAAATGCTCTCTCCCCTGGCAACCCTGACCCAGCTTTCTCCAGGTTTCTGCCTTCTATCTGTTCTGCTGGCTCCTGGCCCAATCTGTTGCAGTTCCTTCCCTGTCACCTCCTCTTGTTCACCCTATTTCCCTGAGGGCCCTACCCCAGCACCATGACCCCCATTCCCAAGTTCGTGCCCAGAAATTGTCTCCCAAGAAGGGTTGCCAAAATCCTGAAAGAGATGAGTCTTAGGGATTGCAGAGTAATTCCTGAGTGTTTTCTTGGAAATTCATCCCCCAAATCACAAGTTATTCTTAAAATAGTCCCAACATTCTTCATACAATTTACTCTTTATTGTGGAACTCTACCATGATCTGCTCAATAAGGAAGAAATAGTAAGTTCAGAGGTAATTCACAAAGAATCATAGCCTAGATCAAATATTCAAATCAGGAAATGCTAGTGAACACTAAGGAGTCCTGTTCAGATAATAATGCAATGTATGAATCTATGAGAGTCCTGTGTTAAAACAGGCAATTTAAGGACATTTTGTGCCTCTGAAACTTATTTCTTGGGATGCCATTCACATCAAGTACGGTGCTGTACAATCATTAAGTGTCCAACTCTTTGTGACCCCAGGGACTGCACCATGCTTCCCTATCCTTCACTATTTCTCAAGAGTTTGCTCAAACTCATGTCTAATAAGTTGGTGATGGCATCCAATCATCTCATGATCTTTCACCTCTTGCCCTCAATCTTTCCCCAGCATCAGGGTCTTTTCCAATGAGTCAGCTCTTCACATCAAGTGGCCCAAGGTATCACAACTTCAGCTTCAGCATCAGTCCTTCCAACAAATATTCAGGGTTGATTTCCTTTAGGATTGACCAGTTTGATCTCCCTGTCCAAGGGACTCTCAAGAATCTCCAATACAATTTGAAAACATTAATTCCTTGGCATTTGGCCTTCTTTGTGGTCCAACTCTCACATCTGTACATGACTACTGGAAAAACCATAGCTTTGACTATACAGACCTCTGTCATTAAAGTGATATCTCTGCTTTTTAATATCCTATGTAGGTTTGTCATAGCTTTCTTCCGAGGAGTAAGCATCTTTTAATTTTGTGGCTATAGTCACCATCTGCAGTGATTTTATGCAATAAACTTGTTAGTATTTATTTTATTTGCAAGAATAATTCATTGTTTGCAGTAGGCAGAGCCACAGACACACTACTTATGACAGCATCAGCTGAAGGCAAGAATGACTAATGAGATCATGACCCTTTCTCTCCTACAAGCTCCTGTCCTGGTTCCTAGAACCACTGACCTTGGCCCTCAATTCCACATGTGGCTCCTCCTGTTCTTGCTTTTGCCTCATTAACATGGATTCCTTCAACCAGGGATGTTGACTGTTACGCTTTAATTTTCACAGAAGAATCATCATACTTTTTCTTGATTTCCTGTTTTTCTTGAGATCTGGAGAGAAATATGTTTCCTGAGAAATGCAGGCAGGAACTCACAGCTGATACCAAGTCCAGAGGCTGCCATCCGAGGAGACACTCACCTTCCTCTCTTGCCTTCTGGACCCCACAGAGACCATCTCTAAGCTCAACACCCCACACTCTCATCTACTCCAAAACCAGTTTCTCCTTTGTCCCCTTGATCATCACCCACCCAGATATTTAGCGTCAAAATCTTGGCATCATGAAGCAAGGCACCCAAAGCCGGTGTTCTGGGACAACTCCAAGAGATGGGGTGGGGAGGGACGTGGGAGGGGTTCAGGATGGGGGGACACACGTGGACCCGTGGCTGATTCATGTCAATGTACGGCAAAAATCCATCACAACATTGTCAAGTAATTATCCTCCAGTTAAAATAAATTCATTAATTTAAAAAACATGGAAAAAAATCCTGGCATCGTCTGGTGTAGGCCCTCCCACCTTTTCTCTGGGCTCTTATAAAAGCACCATGCCCTGTCTCCCTAGCGCTCACGCCCCATCCCCGGCTGCCAGTAGGATCCTCCTGAAGCACAGACCTGAGCTCAGAGACCTGCAAGGACTCCCTTCCTGGAGACCAACACGGCAACTAGCTCGAGACTTCTGAGCTCCCAGCCCTGCTCCCCAGGGCGTCCTGACCACAAGGGCAGTGCCCTGTACTCTGCAGTGGAGACAGGGGGCCTCTGAGCTTTTCAGCTGTTCTGCACATCTAGGGGGGGAAAAACACATCTCTCTCTTCATGTCTAACAGAATGGTGCATATCAAACCGGTATGAGTGGTAGCGGTTAGTGATACCTGTCAATATTCAAACATGTGCCTGCCCTCAGAGCCAGAACCACTTCGAAAGATCAGTCCCACAGATCTACCTGCCAAAACTTTGTACATCTACTTGAAACCTTTCTGGCGATACTGTTTGAGGGAGCCAAATCTGGAAACCTCTTAAGCGTTCAGATGGAGCGATGGTAAAATAAATTATGAAACAGCCATTGCACTGAGTATTCTGTAGCTTTCAAAGGGAATGAGCCAGCTTTATTAAATTAAAAAGGCAAACTACAGAGGGCTGGTTGGAGCCCGGCTTTGGCTTACATAAGTATCGATGCTTTCTGCAAAGTTACATAAGAAACTTGACAGCGATCGCGGAGAGTGGGGGGCCCGACACACAGTGGAGTGGGGTGTGATGTTTACTTCTCCTTCTTATATCTTTCTGTAGTGCTTCAGGATTTTTTTTTAATACCATGATTTTATCACTTCCTCCAAAACGTCTGCTCCCCAGACTCCTTTTCCCGTGCTCCCTTTCTGCTGGTAAAAAATAGTTACGCACATACAGGGCTTACTATGTGCGAGGTGCCATTCTAAGAGCTCGACGTGCACGTGGAACCCTGCTGGCCCCACGAGAGGGTGCTGGGAACCTTGCCACTGTACAGAGGAAGACGCTGAGGGCTGGAAGGGCTTCGGTGAGCTGCCCAGGGCCACATGGCTAGTCCGAAGTAGAGTGGGGCTACAAATGGGACAGTCTGACATCTACCCAGGCACTCTGCAAATTTCCTGGTGAATGAGCTTGGGAAAGAAGGAAAAAAAACGCTGCCTTGGAGTAACTGCATGACCTGGACACCTATTGACCCTGAGGCCTGGGGCCCTGTCTCAGTCATCTGTGTGGTGATACTCCCCACCAACCTACTTACCACCCCAGACGCCTACATGGAGTCATGTAGGTGCTTGTGACCTGAATACAGCGTTGTGCTGTGCTTAGTCGCTCAGTCGTGTCCGACTCTTTGCAATCTCTGGGCTGTAGCCTGCCAGGTTCCTCTGTCCATGGGGATTCTCCAGGCAAGAATACTGGAGTGGTAGCCATGCCTTCCTCCAGGGGAATCTTCCCCATCCAGGGACTGAAGCCAGGTCTCCCGCATTGCAGGTGGATTCTTTACCATCTGAGCCACCAGGAAAGCCACCAGAGAATACAGGGTTATCTGTACGTAATAACACAGAGCATCTGCACACCTGCCTGGTCTGTTAGGACCTCAAGCATGTCATAATCCTCTTCTTTCAACCCCAAGAGCCAGCCCTCAAATGTATCTGGGGTCCAATCACCCTTCACACGGTTCTTCTCATCACTCTGGTCAAGCCACTACCTCTTCCTGTTTGGACCCTACAAAAGCCTCCCCCTCTGCCTCCCCTCGCCCCCACCCTGATTCTATTCTCTAATCTATATCCAGAGTGAGGATGCAAAAACGTAAAGCAGGTCACGTCGCACTCCTGCCCCAACCCCTTCAGGTTGGAGTAAATCCTGATGTCATTATTACGGCCTCCAAGGCCCTGTGTGATCCAACCCTGGTGACCTCTCCAGCCTCGTTCTCCTGCTCTCTGTTCTGGCCACACTGGCCTCATCCGACACACTGGGCTCGCTCCTGCCTCAGGGCCTTTGCACTCACTGTTCCCTCTAATTTCCCTCGGAAATTCACAAGGTTGTCCCTCGGAGAGGCCTTCCCCAACCATCTCGTGGAAACACTACCTGCGTGACTGGGACTCTCTAGTCTCTTTGTTAGTTTTCCTCAGAGACCTTCTTGTTTAGCGGCATATGACATGTTTATTTGTCCATTCTCCATCTCTCTTGACTCCATTAAGGTGGTTTATGCTCTTTTTTTCTGTTTTGTTCGCTATTACACCCCCAGTGCCTGTTGAGTCCTTAGCAGGTGGTCAGTAAACACTGAGTGGATGACAGGGCTGTTTGCTTAACAGAAGTCCCTTTGATGAGGGTCTTCCATGTATCTGCTCAGCAGTGTTTCTGCCCTGGAGGTGTGCCAGGCTCCCCCACTTTTCCCGGACTTGTAAAAGCTGCACCATCATCAGCTTTGTGAAGCTGATCTCACCCCTCTTCACCACCCAACAGAAAGAAACGGCAGGAGTGAAACATAATTACTGTCACTGGTGGGATGTGTGGGGGGTAGGGGGGCCATCTGACTCACAGAGAAGAGTAGCTGTCACCCTCGTCATCTTCAGAAAGAGTCATCTGTTCTGAGCTCCGTGGGCAGGAGTCCTGCAGAGGACTGGAGGGCCGGTACTCTGGGGGACTGCACTTTCTCTGCATCCCTCGACACAGCCCCTCCACAGGCCAGCAGACGGAGGTGATGAAGCGGCATTTTGCATGTCATCTCTCCAGGCGACGGGGTGGTGGGTCCCCCTGGAGAGACCTCCAGGTAATGAGCTTCTGAGGGATGGGGTGTCTTATTGGAGGAAAGGCCTGGTCCCTAGAGGGAGCGCTGCCATGGGCTCTCAGAGTCCACAGAAAGCCAGAGCCCAGCTGGTGCACACGGTTTCTCCCTGAGTCACTGTGTCTAGATGCGAGATCCCGGTGGGGAAGGAGAGGGGGAGGCGGACTTCCAGAAACAGTCATGTTACCAGTTAGCGTTTCATGAGCACACACTATGTGCTGGGCACTCAGCGTCCCTGCGGCTCAGGGCAGCGCACTGGACCCTTGCTCTGACCTGCGACTTGCTCTCACCAGGACCTTAGGCAAACCAGTTAAATTTCCTGGGACTCAGTTTTTTACCTGTAGACATGGATAGATGATGGATGGATGAAGAGAGACAGGGAAATGTCCGTAGGGTTTTTGTGGGGAGTCTCTCCTGGTCTTTCTCACAAGTCTCGTCATCAGCTGCAGTTGACACAGAGAAGCGGCTGAGTTCCGCTCTCACCTACCATCCTGCATCCATACCTCTCCTCCCATTTCACACAAAAGGAACCTAAGACTCAAGAGGCTGCATCCTGGCCTGAGATCACCCTCCTCCTCCGTGGCAGAGCTAGTGGGGAACAGCAGTGACGCCCAAATCCCCACACTCTCCATTTGGACACTGGGGGTCTCAGACTCATCTGCTCATCACAAATCACTCACACGGATATTTCATTTTAAGCATGACCCACATCTCACCAGTCTGCCAGTCTGGCCTCAAGAGTGAGACTTCTTGAATGGGGTGTTCACTCTTTTCTGGCCTGGGAGATTTGGGCCAGTCCCCAAAAGCAGTGTGAGCCCAGGGTCCTGGGAAGGAACCGCATGGCTCCTGTGAGTGGCCCCTGGCAGAGCGGCATGTCCTCTGGGCTCCACGTGATCCTGGAGGCGCCCAGGCTGAAACATCTCAACCCCGAGCCAAACCTCCCGCTCGCAGGGAGAACGTGGCAGCTCCTATTTCAGCAAAAAATATGTTTAACAGCTTTGAGAGTAAATGTGGCAGCAGATGGGGGCGGGGAGTGGGGAAAACATCAACCGTGTTTTCTGCCGAGAATCCGGTGGGGAGGGTGTGCTGTGCCCTACATTACTCCTGCTCCCACCCCCGGAACTCTTCCTCTCCCTCCATGGAGCGACAGAACACGGTGCATTTCCCAAGGCTGAAGTATTCTGCAGAAAAACATCTTAATAACACGCTTCACAACAGCACCGCAAATCACTGAAGTCTTCATGGAGCTGCGGTCCGGTTCTGCAGAATGACTTCTTGGAATCCACGATCCCGCCCCCTGCGTTAATGCACCTTCCAAGGAGCACGCGACATTTCCCAAAGTAACTGCTCACATCTGCCACGTGTCATGTCCTGGGGTCTGCCTGTCCCTCCAAAAAGCCAGGAGGATGCAAACAACGTGGGGTCCCCCAAAGGAAGAGGGTATTAGGGTGTGTTGTCTATTCGCTGGTTTTGGGGGCAGGCTCAAATCTCCACGTGGGCCAGGCACACACAAGGGTTCAAAATGGAAAAGAGACGGCCCACTTTCTACTGTCCTACTTTCTAATTCCGACTGCTGCTGGCATTAGCCAGGAAGTCAATGGGAGGCAGAGAGATCTGGAGAAAAAAGAATTCAACCTGCTGATTCCTCAGCTCTCAGACGTGTGCAGATGGCAGAATCCTTGGAAGTCATGCTGCCCCTTGCAGAAGAGTGAAATACTGACACGTTAAACAGGAAAGACGAAGCGGAACAGTGTGTGTAAAAGCGGGTGCCATGCAATACTGGATGCCAGCCCTGCACAGCCCTGAACGTTTGAAGGATTTCAGTGAAGAAAAATGAGCAAACTCTACCTGCTAGGTTTAATCCCCTGCCTCCCTTCACCCTCCTGCCCCTCATGGGAAAGGGACCATCTTGACGGATGCTTAGCAGTGACGAGCTCATGGAACACACTTGGGAGCACAGAGGGTGAGCAATGCACCGCGGGCGCCTCACAGCCGGAACCTACATGGCTGAGCAGCGGGTCAGAGCCAGCACTGCAAAATCGAGTGTCTCCCGGGCCAGGCAGGTAATACGAGTGACTGTGGGTAAAAAACCACCCAAACGCTAACAGCAAATGGCAGGGAAGTCGGCTCAGTGTCCAGGGATGGGGGGGGGGGATCGGTGGGGACAGGGCAGCACTGTGCGACTTCAGCCAGGTGTGGTCCAGTGGGAACACAGTCTCTCTGGGAGATGGTGAAGGCCAGGGAAGCCCGGCGTGCTGCAGTCCATGGGGTCGCAGAGTCGGACGTGACTGAGAGTGAACAACCACCACCACCAGGGGTAAAGAATATGCCTTCCAATGCAGGGAACATGGGTTTGATCCCTGATCAGGGAACTAAGATCCCATGTGCCAAGGGGCAACTAAGCCCATGCACCGTACTAGGGAAGCCTACATGCTGCACGTAGAGAAGCCCGCACGCTGCAACAAAGACCCAGTACAGCCAATAAATAAATAAAATCAAATAAAAAAGGAAAGACCCAAGGAAATCTGTCAAGATTCTAAGAATAATCTTGCTTTGGGGAGGGGGGTTTATTTCCTTAGTTGAGATAGACGCTTTTTAACTGGGACTCTCTCAGAGTGAGCTTCTGAGCTGAGATAGCAGGCCTGCTGTCTTCTAGAAGGATGCAGAGACAGGACATGATGACATGGAGGTCACTGGCAAGGACAGAGCAGGGTGAGGCTTGCCTTCTGTCACCCCCTCATGAAATGATCTGCAAGTTCCAACCTGTAGCACCATCTGACTTCAAAATGACAGAGGAGGAGAGGGCAGCGAGCGGTGGAACTGCAAGGAAAGCTGTTTGATATCAACTGGATTTGAGACCAAGGTTGAGTCCAGGGTCTCGTGTCAATATTGTGTCATTTGCCACAGTCTCTTTTGTATGTTTTAAAGCCCATGCAATGGAACCCCACGTTCTCCATGCTAATTGGGCACAGAGCTTTATTTCTCAGCTGTGATCGATGGCAGCCAGCGTGGCTGGGACTGCACAACACACCAAGACGCTCCTGTGTTAACAGGCAGTTGTCATAATTCCACAGGCTGGAGTTTGGTGCACGCTCTACCAGAACTGCCTGGACCACCCACCCCAGCAGTGGGGGCACCAGCTCACCCTATGAGGCAGCCTATTCTCACACTTGAGGTGGGCAGCCTTTTGTAACATCAGGGTCTTAGGACCATGTCTTGGACTCCATTTTCACCAGGAAATCTGATCCAAACACACATGACTCAGTGAGAATTTGATTTCCAGTATTCATCACAGGCCAGGGGGCTGCCTTTAAAAGAAGGGGGGCTTCCCTGATGGTCCAATGGCTAAGCCTCTGTGCTTCCAAAGCAGGGGGCCTGGGTTCCATTCCTGGTCAGGGAACTGGATCCCTCACAGCGATCCCACATTCTGCAACTGAGAACCAGCACAGCCAAGTACATACAATATGCAATGTTTAAAAAGAAAAGAAGGGGGCCTCCTCTCATGAACTGTAGTGGTGTTTTCAAAACAAAACCAAGCCCCTAGTGGCACAAATAATAGAATGAAAGAAAAATACCATATGGTGTATTCTATTTGGAGGGGTGGAGGGGGAGACATCTTTTTTATCAGAGATAGCAGAGAACAACTGAATCTTCTCATAAAGGTCCTAAAACAATTAGAAGGATGCGAGTAAGCGGATTTGGCTTCAGTTTCAAAGCCTGGAGCAGGTTCAGTTCAGTTCAGTTGCTTAGTTGTGTCCGACTCTATGACCCCATGGAAGGCAGCACGCCAGGCTTCCCTGTCCATCACCAACTCCCAGAGCTTACTCAAACTCATTTCCATTGAATCGGTGACGCCATGCAACCATCTCATCCTCTGTTGTCCCCTTCTTCTCCCGTCTTCAATCTTTCCCAGCATCAGGGTCTTTTCTAATGAGTCAGCTCTTCACATCAGGTGACCAAAGTACTGGAGTTTCAGCTTAAGGATCAGTCCTTCCAATGAATATTCAGGACTGATTTCCTTTAGGATGGACTGATTGGATCTCCTTGCAGTCCAAGGGACTCTCAAGAGTCTTCTCCAACACCACAGTTCAAAAGCATCAGTTCTTCGGCACTCAGCTTTCTTTATAGTCCAACTCTCACATTCATACTTGACTACTGGAAAAACCATAGCTTTGACTAGACGGGCCTTTGTTGGCAAAGTAATGTCTCTGCTTTTAATATGCTGTCTAGGTTGGTCATAACTTTTCTTCCAAGGAGCAAGCATCTTTTAATTTCATGGAGCAGGTAAGTCCTGCCAATGTCTCTCTGGTTGGAAATTCAACTTGGAAATTCCAGAAAGTGTGAAGCCAAAGATACTCCCCACACACAGAAGCAGAAATAAGCCCCATTTTGAGTTATAGCATCACTGTTAAGACAAAACAGATCCACGAACCCTTAGCACACCCATTTTGAAGAGCTCCAGGGAAACTCTTGTATTATCAGCAAACCAGTCTTTATCAAATGACAAGTCCCAACCTACTTTCAGAGGCCCATGGGCTTGCTATATGGATCCTTAGGTCTATTGTTTCCACTGCAATGACAACATTTTAGAAATCATATACAGTTGACCCTTGAACAACATGGGTTTGAGCTGAGCGGGTCCACTTATATACAGATATTTTTCAATAGACATATTAGAAAGATTTTTGAAGGTTTGCAATGATTTAAAAACTCGCAGATAAACTGCATAGTCTAGAAATACTAAAAAATTAAGAAAAAGCTAGGAATGTCATAAATGGATAAAATAAATGTAGACACCCAAAAATATGTGTTATCTGACTGTTTGTGTCGTAGGTAAGGTCAATAGTAGGTTATGAGCAGCTAGGTTTGGAGGGAGTGAAAGGTTATACACAGATTTTCAACTGGGAGGGAGGCTGGTGCTTCTTACCTCCGTGTGATTCAAGGGTGGAGTATAATTATCTTCTCTAGCATCTGAAGACTCAATAAAAACTAAGAGCAGCTTCATTGTTTGGGTTCCCTGAATCCAAGCATGCAGATGTCTTGATATGATGAGAGATGGATGAGGACTATGGGGAATAATCAGCAATAAGGCAGTGAGGCCCACCGGCCCCAAAGTGTGGCTCAAACAGATGTTCTCCAGCAACGTGACCCAAGGAAAGTTGGGTCCGGGGCAGGTGGGGTCAGCATGTGGATCACCAGCAAGGTATGTGGCAAGCTTGGGAGAAGCCAAGTTTCTTCTGCATATCACTGTGAGCAAAGACTTGGTTTCATAAAAAGCAGTGGCCACTGTGTTAATCGACGATTCAGAATTGTGATAATGTTCTAAGTGTCTAATACGTAAACATCTTTTTTGCTTTTACTTGTATACGACCTGTAATAACAAGGTCTATGTACCTAGTTTTAAGTTGGCTTATACTTAAGTCATACAAATATGAAAGTAATCTAAGTTGGCACCAGTGGGAGTCTTTCAAGAAGTTTCCTTGGGTTCACTGCTGACATGCTAAGAAAGTCTGAGAGAGACTACTTTAACTCCGGGACACCTGTAGGCTGCAATCCTTCCTGTGATCAAAATGTACCAAAGGACGAAACTGCAGAGTTCTGAATTTTGGGAAGCCTCGAATCAACAATGCTGACTTGCAGGCTCGCCCCCTCGGGTCTCCTGGGGTGTCCAGGACACAGGCGCCGCAGTGTAACCTCAGAGGAGAAGGCAGGCCGCACTGGGCGGAGCACGTGACCGGTACTCACACGAAGAAGGGCATCAGCTGGGTCAGGGTCTCCTTCTGGGGGCTGGCGGTAAACTCAGGGACTGCCTGGATGACTTTGTTCATGACGCTGCGCAGGTAGGTCTGCAGCTGCTTCCTGCGTTCCTCCACAAACTTGGCGTCCTGGGAAGACAGACAGACAGGCATCCTCAGGTATGCTTTCTGCTTTCCTCAACCGCCCAGAGAACACGCGACCAACAATCTTCTTTACCCAGAGCGAGTGCAAGTGTGCCTCAGGCTTTACACGTGTGACCACACTTAGCAACAGGGGAGATGCTCATGATGCTACTACTGTTGTGTGTGTGTGTGTGTGTGTGTGTGTGTGTTAGTCACTCAGCCGTGTCTGACTCTTTGCAACCCCATGGACTGTAATCGCCCAGGCTCCTCTGTCCATGGGATTCTCCAGGCAAGAATACTGGAGTGGGTTGCCATGCCCTTCTCCAGGGGATCTTCCCAACCCAAGGATCAAACCCCAGGTCTCTTGCATTGTAGGCAGATTCTTTATCATCTGAGCCACAAGGGAAGCCCCACTATTACTGCTAAGTGGGGGCAATGCAGGTTCATGAAATTTCCTACATTGTATTCCCAGGAACGAATGAAATCTCAGCACCTGCAATGTGCCAAGCAGGGCACTGGGATCTGGGATAGACCATGAACACAAAGGGTCCCTGCGGTGGCCCTGCTGGAGGAGATAAATAAACCCAGTGACCACACAGGTCAGCACACAGCGTCACTCATCACACGTAGTGTGCCTCCCTCCAGAGGGGGTGCTTAATTTTGCCTTCACGGGAATTTTCTGAAATTGGAATCAGTCACCACTATTTAAGAAAGATTTCATTAATAAACAAATTCCACCCTTTCTGAGAAACTAGGAGACGTAGTGACACGGCCCCACTCCCAGGGCCACTCCAGGGGTGGGGGTCTGCTTGGTGTGGCCCCGAGGTAGGCACAGGGCCCCAGGTCCACATTCAGAATCCTCCTGGCTCACACCCCCATGTCTGCCTGGCCCTCGTAGGCAGGGCTGGCTTCCAGGCGTGCCCCAGGGTGAGAACATGGACCCGTGTGGTGACGTGCTGTCCCCATGTTGAAAATCTAAATAATTTCGGCATGAGGGGCCCTACATCTGCCTGTTGCCATGGGCCCCACAGATCCCAGAGCCCCACCTGCTCATATGCCTCTGAACTGGCTGGGGGGTGGGGGGGAGAGGGGGCTGGTTTGGAACAAGGAAACCGAGCCCGCGTTGGGGGTGGGGGACATCCTCCTTTGAGGAAGCGATGCTTCTTCCAGACTGGAGGCTGAGTGGGGTGAACAGGCACAGCAGAGCAAAGGGATGGGAGGAACAGGGTTACTCATCCTCACAGGGACACAAGACGCACTCTCTGATGAGTTTCACATGACAAAGGAGGGAACAGTGGCCCAGAGCGAGGCTGGGCTGCTCGCCCACGAGGCCTCACACCAAAAGCAGGACACTCATCGCCCCCTCGCCAACTGCCCCAGCCAGCCTGGGGCTCTGGAAGTCTGCAGGAGGTGCCCACACTCTCAGAGACACCTGAGGACAAGCCCTGTCCCGACAAGGCCCTGCCAGGAACCCAAGCGCAGCCGGGAGATTCTTAAGTGCTGCCAGGCTTAGCAAATAAAAAGACAGGATGCCCGGTGAAATCTGAATTTCAGATAAACAATGAATTTTTCAGTATTCATAACTCCATATTCAATAATTCATGACTCAATAATTTTTCGGTATTCAAGTATGGCTATACAATAAAACCTTTCCATATAATATTTGGGACTCACTCAGACTTGGAAATTATTCACTGTTTATCTGAAATTCAGATTTTACGGGGTGCCCTGAGTTTCATCTGCAGCCCTCCTCTGGATGCCAGCAGGGAGGAAGGAACACAGAGCATCTGTTGCCCCCTGGGGGCCGCTTCAAAGTCACAGCAAGGTCTTTTCTCCCAGAGCCACCCTCTGATGTAGTGCCTCAGTGGGATGTTTCTCCAGGGGAAATGGTGCTCCAACACTGTGGCTGGCCATCCAACTTGATTGCCAGCACGGTCCCAGGTTGGGGCTGGAATCTCGTGCAGTGGGGGCAGGAGGCATCAGGCCAGGAGAACCGCGGGTCCTCGCCCCAAGCTCAGCCACTCGGGCTCCGCTCACCCGTCTGATGCCTAGGTCTGCTCCGCAGTCTCCAAGTTTCAACCCATCATAAGCAATTAGATCCTCCTCCTTGGGAAGGTGATTAATATTCCAGGTTAATACTGAACGGAGCCACTCAGGCCTGGTTTGTAATCTGCGCAAGAAACCCTCAAGGACGGCTTGAAAGGCTTTGTGGCAGGAAGGCAAGAAAGGGGCTCAGCAGTCCCGGAAGAACTCATGGGGATTCCTCCTTTTTCAGAGGAAGGATGCTCAGAACTCTCTGAGCACCAAGGAGGGTGGGGATGGCTCCCCGTGCGGCTTGTGGGGCTGTGCTGGGCTATACAGTCCTGGGAGGGGAGGACAGGAGGACCCTCAAATGAAGGTCAGAGGATCCCACCCAGGATTCAAATCTGCCTGTTTTCACTAGGGCTTCTGCTGGCCCAGGTCCCAGGGCCAACAGGGGCTTGGCAGAAAGGTTACCACCTGGAGGAATCCCACATTCTTGCCACGCACTGAATCCTCGAGCTCTCCAGTCCCAGGAAACCCCAGCCAGCTTCTAATAAAACCCTGCATGGTAGCAATCTGAGTCTGACTGCTGAGCAATTTCTACTGAGCTGTTCAGAACAAGAGACAGGTATTTGTGGAGTCTTCATGCCTGCTCTGCGCTCAGCGCTTTCCCAGCGCCGCATATTTCCAGCACAGTGGAGGCTCGGGAAGGGTAGGGAAATTGTCCAAGGTCTCAGGACCTGGAGGCAGCTCAGTAGGGTCCCAGGTCATTGGCCGATGAGCAAGGGAGAGCTGCCTTCAATTCTGAAGACACTCTTCAATTTACAGAAGAAAAATCTATGGGTCTTTTAAACCCCAAGGCGTCTCCCAGTCAATACACAGTTTACACTTGCACTTGCCCGTCGGTTGTAGCAGAAGGAAGCCGGTCACACCGGAATGATGGGGATAGGGCTAGGATGGCGCGGGCTGTCCTCAGACCACGAGCCTTTGCCTGGACACACTGTCCTCAGATCTCAATCTCATCTGGGGGTCTGGACGCCTTGAGTGGCCACACACGACTCAGCAGGATTCGGTGAGGCTGCAAAGATCTCAGAATACCTCAGTCTTTCCCGGGACTGTCATTTCGTTTTTCACTATCAAAGTTCCAAATTATGGCAGAAAGTAGAGTGCATGGTATAATAAACCCTCATGACCCTTTATCTAATAAAGTCTTAACCCTTTCCCATATTTCATCATTTTCACCTTTTTGCTAAGCTGTCTTAAATTATAGCTACCATGATGTTTTACCCCTAAACACTCCAGGGTGCATTTCTAAAACACTAAGAACATTTTCCTATTGTGCCACAACACTGCGGTCACCTCTAACAAGGTGAACGATAATGTGTTGGTGTTACCTCATACCTAGTGTGTATTCGAACATCTGAATTTTCAAATGTGCCTACTGCTTATGGAATTTTTTTTTTTAAGGGTGGAGTCCATCCTAGAACAAAGCTGGCAATTCTCCAGCAGGTTGAATGCAGTCTGGTTCAGATCAGATTCCCCCTCGGGATTAGTGAAGTTCTGACCAAAAGTCCTGTGGCCACAGGACTGGAAAAGGTCAGTTTTCATTCCAGTCCCAAAGAAAAGGAATGCCAAAGAATGTTCAAAGTACTGCACAATTGCACTCATCTCACACGCTAGCAAAGTAATGCTCAAAATAGTACGTGAACCGTGAACTTCCAAATGTTCAAGGTGGATTTAGAAAAGGCAGAGGAACCAGAGATCAAATTGCTAATATCTGCTGGATCATTGAAAAAGCAAGAGAGTTCCAGAAAAACATCTACTTCTGCTTTACTGACTATGCCAAAGCCTTTGACTGTGTGGATCACAATAAACTGTGGAAAATTCTTCAAGAGATGGGAATACCAGACCACCTGATCTGCCTCCTGAGAAATCTGAATGCAGGTCAAGAAGCAACAGTTAGAAATGGACATGGAACAACAAACTGCTTCCAAATTGGGAAAGGGAGTTTGTCAAGGCTGTATACTGTCACCTTGCTTATTTAACTTATATGCACAGTACATCATGCAAAACGCTGGAATGGATGAAGCACAAGCTGGAATCAAGATTGCCAGGAGAAATATCAATAACCGCAGATATGCAGATGACACCACCCTGGTGGCAGAAAGTGAAGAAGAACTGAAGAGCCTCTTGATGAAGGTGAAAGAGGAGAGTGAAAAAGCTGATTTAAAACAACATTCAGGAAACTAAGATCATGGCATCTGGTCCCATCACTTCATGGCAAACAGACCGGGAAACAGTGACAGACTTTATTTTTCTGGGCTCCAAAATCACTATACATGGTGACTGCAGCCATGAAATTAAAAGACGCTTACACCTTGGAAGAAAAGTTATGACCAACCTAGACAGCATATTAAAAAGCAGAGACACTACTTTGCTAACAAAGGTCCATCTAGTCAAGGGTATGGTTTTTCCAGTAGTCACGTATGGATGTGAGAGTTGGACTATAAAGAAAGCTGAGCACCAAAGAATTGATGCTTTTGAACTGTAGTGTTGGAGAAGACTCTTGAGAGTCCCTTGGACTGCAAGGAGATCCAACCAGTCCATCCTAAAGGAAATCCGTCCTGAATATTCACTGGAAGGACTGATACTAAAGCTGAAACTCCAATACCTTGGCCACCTGATGTGAAGAAATGACTCATTTGTAAAGACCCTGATGCTGGGAAAGATTGAAGGCGGGAGAAGGGGACAACAGAGGATGAGATGGTTGGATGACATCACCGACTCAGTGGACATGAGTTTGAGTAAGCTCCGGGAGTTGGTGATGGACAGGGAGGCCTGGCGTGCTGCAGTCCATGGAGTCACAAAGAGTTGGACACGACTGAGCGACTGAACTGAAGTGACCAAAGGTACAGATGGTGGTGCCTTTTCACCGCAAGCTGCTAGTGGGCTTGTGTAGCCTAAAAACATGAACACCAGGGTGTAGGGGCTTCCCAGGTGGCACAGTGGTAAAGAATCCACCTGCCAACGCAGGAGACACAGAAACACTGGTTTGATCCCTGGGTCGGGATGATCCCCTGGAGAAGGAAACGGCAACCCACTCCGGTATTCTTGCCCGGAGAGTCCCATGGACAGAGGAGCCTGGAGGGCTACAGTTCATGGGGTCACAAAGAGTCGGACATAACTGAGCACAGACAGAGGGAGCTGCATCCCGTGCAGGTTCCTGGCCTCTCCTGAGAAGTGGCCCTCGAAAGCTGAAGCACAGGGCCACCGTCCCAGCCAGCGTCTGTGGGGACCCAACTCTGTGCCACATGGGATTGCCCAAGACACCACAGACCCATCTAAGATCCACCCAGCGAGACAATCACGTTCCAGGTGATCACATTCAAGGTGACCTTCCAAAACAGCTTGCACTGCTACTTGCTGGCTCTACTGTGCAGCGGCTAAACCACTGGAGCTATGGTTCCTCATCTGCAAAATGGGGTAAGGATGGTGTCTATGTCATTTGGGATAGCTTACGCTAAGCGCCTGGTGGCCAGCATTGTCTGCCAGTCTCTGCGATGGATGCTGATGTCTCTGGATGTTCAGCCAGGATGCCTTCCTCAGGGAGTGTCTCTGGGCACGGGGTGGGGACAGACTGGCAGACAGTAGTGCCCAGGCAGGGCAAGTGCTGGGAGGCCGCCTTCCAGAGGTGAGCAGGGGAGCGCAAGGGAAGTTCGGGTGAGAAACAGACAGGGTTTCACTTGAGGAGCCGACTCCTAAAGGGGCTCTTCAGCATCTCTTGCAGGAGAGACACCCATCAGGGGTCTAGGTGGGAGCCCTCAGTGGAGGAAGGGCATTCGAGGCAGAGGGAACAGCAACGTGGAGACTGTAGGCAGGAGTGCGGTTTATGGGAGCGGCACAAGGGAGGCCGGCGGGGCGGGGCTGGGCTGAGTGGCTCCCAGGAGCCGAGGCTGGAGCAGCAGGGGTTGGATCGCACACAGCCTCAGGGACCGTGAAAGAGGCCGCAGACGGAGGTGGGATGCAGGAAGTGCATTTAGAAAGACTGTTGGTGGCCAATGGGCTGTAGGCAGCCTGATGCGAAGAGATGCCTGTGAACTCTGCCCCCCTAGCCCAGGGTGCACATCGCAGCCCTCAGCGTGGCTCACATGAACCTTCTCGACATGGCCCAGCTTGCCCTGCCAACTTCCCTTCATGTTACCCTACCCTCAACCCCATCAACACACACCCCACATCCAGGCGATCACAGCAGCTCCGTAAACACTTGCTGTAAGAACGTACAAACGTGGGGGGGTGGATTTAGGGGAAACAAGGCAAGCCACCGGAGAGAATGAGCCCAGACAAGAGACGACAAGCCCCCTAGTGGGGAGAGACATAGAGAGAAGTGGCTGCAGGCTGGCTCCCTGGTCCCCAACTCCCCCCAGGCAGGGAGTGAGGGGCAGACAACGAGAGAGCAAAAATGGGGAGCCGGTCCTTCGGGGACCCTGTTGGTCAGCTGGCCCCCAGGGAAGAGACTGGCGTCCACATAGGGCCTGCCCTGCTGGATAGGGGCCAGCACTTAAAGGGCCATGGATCATGGTTGTGCTCCTGGGGCTGCCGCCAACACGCAGCATCAGTGGCAGTGGGCTGGATGGCAGCCCAGCTCTCGGAATGTGCCAGGCGCCTCTGGTGGCCGCTTAATGAGTCCTCGCTGCCCGTGGCCCTGCAGTCATCTTGCCCGGCCCTCTTATCATAATGCTATTGTCAGTTATGGTTGAGGACTAAGAATAGCAAAGGCAGTTAGTCCTCACGGTAAAAAAGAATACTCAGGACTATTTTAATGGGGGTATTTTTTTTTCTCCTTCCTGAAAAGGTTAATTTTATTTTGAGCTTCAAGAAGATAAAGACGCCATCAAATGAAGAAGAGCTATTTTTAAAACAATGGAAGGATGTGAACAAGACAACGAGCCACCATTCCTGGAACCAGACCCCCAGCCCCCTGTACTTTCCAGCCTATTCTTTCCTAGGTCCTTCCTTAAAACTGCGCCTCCTCAACCACACCCCGTCTCTCCAAGAGGACTGTCCCCACCCGTCTGCACTTCCAGAGTGCCTCTTCATTCCCATTTAAGTATATCGCAGTGATTTATACAATATATAGAAGGTCTTGTCCATCAAGGGCATCAGGCCCTGTCGAGAGAGGCCATGGCAAGTCAGCTGATCTGACAGTGCCTCACTGGCTGGAGAATCCCAGAACAATTCTAGGACTAGTTTCCCAAGGAGCCCAGCATCAGTGAATGACTTCAAGTTCTATTTCAGAGCCGACAACCCAGGTGGGACATCCTGATGGGCTGGTGTCATTCGTTCATTTACTCGATGATCCAGCCACAAATTAGTTCACTCATTAATGCAACAGATAGCCTGCTGTGAGACAGGCGCTACAGGGGAAGGAATAAATCAGTCTCGAATCCTGCCTTCACAGAGCTTACAGTCGATGGAAAAGATAGACTAGCTGATCATTACAAAAAGTGCGATGAGGCCAGGAACACACAGGATAAAGATGCGCACAAGGTCTGCTGTGGGGAGGGGGGAGTGTGTGTGGGAAGCGCACAGTGGGGTAGGCAGGCCTTTCCCAGGATTTATAATAGTTACAGTAGCATCAGCAGCAACAGGAAGAGGAGGTGTTACTATTAACATTTACTGAACATTCTGAGTGTGTGCATGCATGCTCAGCCATGTCCGACTCTTTGCGACCTCATGGGCTGTAGCCCACCGGGCTTCTCTGTCCATGGAATTCTCAAGGCCAGAATACTGGAGTGAGTTGCCATTTCCTTCTTCAGGGGCCCTTCCCGATCCAGGGATCGAACTCAGGTCTCCCGCACTGGCAGGTGGACTCCTTACCGTTAGCACCACCTGGGAAGACTGAGTACATTAAATGCTTTATTGGATTCGCACAGACCCACTGGGATAGATACATTTTAGTATCCCCATGTCAGAGAGAGAAGCTGACATTCAGAGAGGTGGGGGCGAGGGGCAGTGTCCAGACACGTGACTGCTGAGGGGTGGAGACAGGACTCGGCCCTGGAAGCCAAGATCCCTCTACTCTAAGATAGAGGCAGAAAAGGGTGTTCTGCTCTGAGAACCACCTGGAGTCCAAAGACCACAGCCGGAGGGCTGTTCTGGGGAGACCATCACACACTTGCTAATGGGAAACCGAGGTGAGAAAAGGCCTGTCGCTGTTGCTTTAAACACGCTGGACGGGGACTTCTGAGAGCAATGAAGCCCAGGCAGGAAGGACCCTCGTAGCAGCTTTGCAAACATCACTGAGCCCCTTCGATAAGCATCTCATTGGGTGTTTTTAGCAAAACCGCACAAAATATCTTCACTTGCCTAACTCGGAAATAATAAAATCGCAACTTAAAAAAGGAAGCTCTCCTAATCTGTACACCATGAGTGGGTCCCCAGAGGTCAGGACAGAGGTGCTGATGTTCATTCACATCTGGGCCAAACAGGTAGGCGTGGCCTGGCTGTTTAAATGAGTCTGGTTTCCCAAGCTTTCTTCCAGGCAATCATCAGCTGGATGACGACCTGGAAAATCACCAGGCTTCCCTGGTAGCTCAGCTGGTAAGAGAACTTGCCTGTCATGCAGGAGATCCGGGTTCGATAATTGGGTTGGGAAGATCCCCTGGAGAAGGAAATGGCAACCCACTCCAGTATTCTGCCTGGAGAATTCCATAAACAGAAGAGCCTGGAGTGCTGCAGTCCATTGGGGTTGCAAAGAGTGGGACACGGCTGAGCGACAAACCACTTTCATCAGCTGGAAGGACCAGATGTGAATGAAGCGGGGAGGAGGCCTTTATTTAGAGTAGTTTGGTGGAGAGGGGAGGGCGGCGAGGGGTGAAGAAGGCCCACGCGTCTCTAAGGCATCCTTGCTGAGAATTTCAGGTTCTAAGCCTTGACCGACACCCACTAATTTAGAGACCAGAGCCACTGCCCCATGTGCCGGGCCAGGGGAGCACAGTCCTGTTAGTTGAATTACTTTACCCCCAGTGACTCAGCCTGGCCACCATTTACCAAGTAGCCTGGTGATGGGCTGGGATGAACAGAGACAGACAGGAAACAGGCATAGCCCCGTGGGGGTCAGCGTCTCCCGGTCGGAACATTTACTGAGTCCCGGGATGTTAAAGTTATCCACCCAAGCAAACACTGACTTGAAGCCTTCCCTGCCATGCCCAGTTAGTCCGCGTGAAAAACACCTAGTTCTTGGCCTAAAGGCATGAACGGCCTCTCACTCATCTATACACTTGAGCATCCACCAAGTGGCAGAGTGGAGGGTCCTCCACTTGCCCATCCACACCTGCCCTGGATGCCTGCCTCATTCCAGGGCCCGTGATGAGCAGGGGCTGGAGAAGGAGAATGGGACGGCTGCCCTCATGGAGGTGGCCATCAAGATCCCCTCCCTTCCAACACTGCTGGGCCAGACCCTGTGCTGGGGGCCCCCGAGATGAGATGACAAGTCCTGGTTTCGGTAGACACCACCAGGAGGTCAGGGCCGACACTGGCAGAGCAGGAGGAGAGTTCCTGGAGTGGGGGTGGCACGCCCTCTGAGCTGGGCTGCTGGGAATCGGCAGGCACTTCTAGCCTGGGTCTGTGGTGGGGGGCCGGGTGGAGGAAAGGAATCCAGATGGAGTGCCTGAGGGGGGTCGGAAGACATCCTTTTGGTGGGGGTGGGGCGTGTGTGTGGACTGAAGCAGTCAGGCTTTGGAGAGGTAAGGCGTGAAGTCTGTGTAGAGGGTCTGGGGGAGACCGAGTGCATGCACTGGGGGTTCAGGAGGCCCAGAAGTCGAGACTCGGGGGAGGAACAGAAAGGAGTTGATGAGGACTTCCCTGGCGGTGCAGTGGTTAAGACTTCGCTTTCACCTTCCAATGCAGGGGGTTCAGGTTTAATCCCCGGGAGAGGAGCTACAGTGCCTGGACTGTGAAGCCAGCT
Source organism: Bos mutus (assembly GCF_027580195.1). Classification (NCBI taxonomy): domain Eukaryota; kingdom Metazoa; phylum Chordata; class Mammalia; order Artiodactyla; family Bovidae; genus Bos; species Bos mutus. Next base: position 30,828,644 of record NC_091641.1, read on the forward strand.
CCTCTGTCTCCATCAGTGGCACAGGCTACCACTCCCTCAGGAAGGCAAGGGGCTACTGAAAACAGAACTGCCTCCCTCACCATATAAAAATATAATAAAATAAATAAAAATATTTCTTATTTTTAAAATATTTTTAAAAATATTTCCCATTTCTTGTGGAAATAGGAGTTTCGACAAGACACACAGCAAGATGCGTGACTCTGCCGGCAGCCCCGAGGATCTGAGGGCTTCCGGTTGAGACACTGCCTGTGGTGGGAAGAGAAAGGGCAGGTTCCAGAAGACACCACAGACCCCAAAGTCCTCCCCACACTTCCTTCATGAAAAACGCCAGGGGGCTTAGGGCTTGCACCAAATCTAAGCTTGCACTTCCTATTGATCCAGGAGACACTCCTCCTCTTGTTCAGAAAGCCCCCAGTGAGGCTACAGACAAGCCTCATGGCTCACAATACCTCACTCAGAAATGGGGAAAACAGATCAGACCCCCAGGGCTGGGCAGCTCAAGGAGGGAACACAACGCGGAAGAGTTTGAAGAGTGTAACACGGCACTCGCGTGATGTACGTGAACTACGCTAAATGTCAGAAGAGAAGGCGGATCCCGACCCCCACCCGCAATGAAGGGAGCTCCACCCCACACCTGGACTGCAAACACAAGAAGCAAAGCAAGTCTCCATTTCACAAAAGGAGCAGCACCCCCACCCCAACCTCCAGGGCTCCAGGTGCATTTACACTTTCCTCCCACGCACTTCTCAGAATGATCATCATAGTAATTACTGTGATACCGTTTATTGCCAAGCTTCTGTGTGCTGAGCACTATGTGGAGTGTCCCCCTGAATTACCTCAACAGACCCCTGCGACAGCTCTATGGACTAGATACTAATATTCCCATTATGCAGATGAAGAAACAGAGGCTCCCAGAAATTAAGTACCTCCCCTACAGTGACCCAGCTAGGGAGGAACAGCTCTGGGATTGTAGGGCCATGTCTGTCTGAGTTCAGCTCATAACTGTGCTGCTGTCCTGGCTCTTAGGGTCAACGTATTCATAAACAGCAGGATTTCTACAGCTTCGCTGAACATAGGAATGAAAAAACAGAGTAGCCCTGCAGTTCACATGGGGTGAACCAGATACCAGAGCTCTAAAAACTCCCCTTGTGGCACAGCGTTATGCATTGTGGCTGGATAAGTCTCATTCTTCCATGCCCGTCAGTAGGAGGGGGATTACGGACAGTAGCTTTAGAGCAGCCTCTGCGGCTCAAGAAGCGCTGGATACAGGGACCTGTCCGCCCACAGGCGGGCAACAGCCTGCAACGTCTCTTCCCCGCTCCGTGACGCTGGCACAGGCTGGGTCCTAGATAGGACATGACAAATGATCTCCTAGCAGTAGAACAGAAGGCTCTGTCGCAGTCAAAGCCCATTTTTCTCTGTTATTGACTTTGCAGCCAAGGCAACCTGCAGGCTGGACAGCTGAGGTGGGGATGGGGGAAAGGCTGGTTCATGCATTCACTGGGAAAAACTCAAGAGTGGGGGGAAAAAAAGACTGTATCCACATGCAAGTGTCTCTTCCCAGAGCTGTGAGCTCCAGTGTGGGAGGGGCCAGTGGGTAACACAGGTAAGGACAGGTGCCAGTGGGGACAAGGTCAGCAGGAAAGACACAGCCGCAGCTTTAATCCCAGTAACTGCTGCCTCGTGGGGAAGTGGGTCCACTGTTCCCAGATCGCCTAGATTTTTTAAAAAGTGAAATCCCAGATTTTTAAATATTGAAAACCATAAAAGATTTAAAGTCCAGGTGGATCAAACAAAACAGAAGACAGGCCACAATTTCAGATGTCTGATCTAATGAGATGCTCCGTAACTTAGAATGCTTTCCACAAATTTATGGAAGGAAGACCTAGGACCCGGGATTATTTAGGAAAGCAGCATGGTGTGTCCACAAGGATCACTCAGAGCTGAGCTCAGCCCCAGCTACGGCTTAGCTGGGCGACCCCTGAGCAGGTTATCTCCACCTCTCTGGACCTCAATTTCTCCACTCGTGCAGCACAGCCCAGGTGGCTCAGTGGGTAAAGAATTCACCTGGCAATGCAGGAGACATTAACAAATGTGGGTTTGATCCCTGGGTGGGAAAGATCCCCTGGAGGAGGGCATGGCAACACGCTCCTGTATTCTGGCCTGGAGAATCCTGTGAACAGAGGAGCCTGGTGGGCTACAGTTCATGGGGTTGAAAAAAGTCAGACATGACTGAAGTGACTAGCACACAGGACCTAGAGGATTATTATGTGATCAAATGAGACGATGTTTGCAAAACAAAAACTGCAGCTGTTCTCAATCCATGGTAGACATTTAATACACAGACATTTCCTTTTTCGAAGCTGTCACAATTCAGGTCTGTCAGCCATATTCTTTAGGCTGGCAAATTAATTTGGTCAAATTAAATATAGTACACTACATGACCCAGTGTACTGTAAATCAACTATACTTCAATAAAATTGAAAAAATAAATAGAAGATATACAGACGCTTTACCGTCTGAGCCACCAGGGAAGTCCTATAGTTCACTACACAGCCTGCAATTCCACCCTGAGCACCTATCCTGAGAAATTCTCACACAGGACCCTGAGGGTCACGGACAAGGAGACCAATGGCTGTGCTGTTTTGAGTGGGGACCAGTCAGGAGCCACTGGGGGGCATCTCCGGAGTAAAGGACAAGTGAAATGTGGTGGTTGTGTCCTCCCCAAAATACACTGAACAGTCACAGAAGCAAAGGACAGGCTGACGCGGCCACATGAATAGAGCTGAACAGGAGGCTGAGTCAAAAAAGTGAAAGGATGGAGGCTAGGACTATGCCATGTAAGTAAATTAAAAACATGCCTAGTACAACATATTCTGGAAGGAAACACACAAATTTCCAGCTCTGAGCCAAACACAATGGAGCAGCTATTTGTGGTGGTGAGAAGAGCTGATGGGAGAAGGGCTTCAGAGTGAACACTGAGATGCGTGCGTCAGGAGCTGGGCAACAGCATGAACTCGCTGTTTTGTCTGGGAAGTCCAAAGAGGAAAATCAGAGAGGAGGGATGTATTTCCTCTTTCTGCAACTGTTTAATGCCAGGACCTCCGTCCATCAGATCCAAAGACCCTCGTGGGATCCTGGGTTCCTATGTGTCCTGCCCTGAAAAACTCCAACAATTTCAGAGGCTGAGACCAGAAATTGAGAGTGCCTGCATGTATTTTATGTCCCAGTCTTCCCTGAGGGCTCCGTGGGGTCTCACTTCCCTCCCTCTCAACCGCTCTATGCAACTGTTTTGTCTGCGGGGGCCCCAGACAGCACAGCGATTGCTGGGCAGACAGATGGCACGCACACAGCCATTTCCCCGCAATGCCCTGGACCACTTCACAGTTCACTGCAAGTATTATGGTCACACAGGGTCTGCTTTAGAGAAAGTTTTAATGGCAGCAACAGCAGCGTTGTGTGGAGCCGTCTCTGACTGTCTTAATTGTAGTCTCTACAACCAGTATAAATCTTTAACTGCTGATGCCACAGCCTGAAATGGCTGTTTGAGCAGAGAGAGGCATAATGGAGCCAAAACAATGCCAGGCAGTGCGTGTCGAATGCCAGGACTTGAGAAGACATGGTTATGAGTGTTATTTCTGACCCCAACATTTCACCAATGAGGCTCAAAAACATTAAGTGCTAGGCCCAGGATCACACAGCTAAGGAGCAGTAGTGTCAGGATAGGAACTGACTAGAGGGCCGGTCTTCCTCTCGCTGGGCCCAGACATCACGCCCCAACGGAGGCCCCTCCGGGGGTGGGTCATGGCTGGGAGGAACAAGCAGGCTTCAAAGCCAATGAAGAGAAGGTGGCAAGGTGGCTGTGTCCCTCTCGAGAGTTTGCAGACAGATGCCAACACCCCGGCCCCGACCACACGGCAGGGACCAGGGGCGCACACTCCACCCTCTAGGGCCCAGGCCTGATGCGCGGGACCCAAGGGTGATGGCGACATTGGAGAAGCAGGATGCTCGGCATGCCGCTGCAAGGGGACTTTGGGGGCCTGCAGGGCCACTCCTCAGCTTTCAGGGGAAGCTGCCAACCTAGGCTGTTAGGGGAAATCCCTCAGCTCTCATAACGGCTGGCAGCTAATTCACATGTTTGACTATGATGGTGCAGACAAAATCAAATACATCCACAGGCCATCCAGAAGCCAGAGGAAAAAAATCACCAGGTCATCAAACACAGATCTCCGCAAAATGAGTCCCCCCAAGCTATGTTACTGGTGGTGGGGCGGGGTATGGATCCATGCTTCTGGGAGCCAAGCCCCTTTCCAGAGAAACAACCCAGACAGCCCAGGAAGGGGTGGAGCCCAGCTCCGGAGCAGAGTTGGGGCTATGCTACACATGATGGCCTGCTCTGGACTCCTTCCCTCGATTACCCTGCTAGCAACAGAATGCCCAGCACACCCGCCCTGGGGCTAGACATTCAGAATAACAGGATTTTTCTTAACTCTCAAAACACACTACTCAGGGAGGTGATGGTATCTCCAAAGGCATGGAGACGCACAGAGATGAATTTGCCTGTGGTCATGACAGAATGACCAGAGAAATAAATCTCTTAACTATTTATTTTTAGCTGCAATGGGTCTTCACTGCTGCAGGCGGCTTTTCTCTAGCTGCAGTGAGTGGGGATAACTCTCTAGTTGCGGTGCGAGGGCTTCTCGTGTGGTGGCTTCTCTTGTTGCAGAGCGTGGGCTCTAAGCTGCATGGGCTTAGGTGCCTTGGGACATGTGGGATCTTCTGGGACCAGGGATCGAACTTGTGTCCCCTGCATCGGCAGGCAGATTCTTAACCGATAGACTACCAGGGAAGTCCCGGAGAAAGAATTTGAACTCAGGTCCAGTGAACCTCCAGGGACTCTGTTGTCTTACACTGTTCTTTGTCTACACAGGGGCAGGTTACAAAAAATCCATTCAATTCAGAAACTCTGACTGACCTCTACCACGTGCCTGCTGCAACACTGGAGGGATGAGGAGGAAGAGGTCAGGGCCAGGCCATCTGAGTTTAAGGCACACTGAAACTGTTTTATCTACAATGTTTCTGACACCAAGTGTGTGGAGGTTCTTCTTCCACACCAACAACCAATTCTCAAAAGTTTTGGACAGGGGCTTAGTGTCCAACAACTCAACTCAATTCTGACACTAACTACCTGAGATTATCATCAGACCTCACAGATCAAGGGCTCAGTCCCACGAGACTGCCCCCGCTTCAGATGCCAAGTCCAAGTCCAAGCTAATGGTTAAGTGTTAGTTGCTCTGCTGCTGCTGCTAAGTCGCTTCAGTCATGTCTGACTCTGTGCGACCCCATAGACGGCAGCCCACCAGGCTCCCCCGTCCCTGGGATTCTCCGGGCAAGAACACTGGAGTGGGTTGCCATTTCCTTCTCCAATGCATGAAAGTGAAAAGTGAAAGTGAAGTCACTCAGTCGTGTCCGACTCTTAGCGACCCCATGGACTGCAGCCCACCAGGCTTCTCTGTCCATGAGATTTTCCAGGCAAGGATACTGGAATGGGTTGCCATTTCCTGACCAACTGGCTATAAATCGGTGGTTCCCGCGACACCCTTAACTGGTTCGATACTTTGCTAGAATGGCTCACAGAACTCAGGAAAAGAGCTTACATACTGTCATCAGTTTATCACGAAGGATACAACTCAAGAACAGCCGAATGGAATAGACGCAGAGGACGAGGGCCTGGTGAGGGGACGAGGCTTCCCTGCCCTCTCTGGGTGCACCACCCTCCCAGCCCCTCAAGTGCAAAAATGACAGTCACTCAGTCGTGCCCGACTCTTCAGAGCCTGTGGACTGTAGCCCGCCAGGCTCCTCTGTCCATGGGATTTCCCAGACAAGAATACTGCAGTGGGGTGCCCTTCCCTTCTCCAGGGGATCTTCCCGACCCAGGGGTTGTACCTGGTTCTCCTGCATGGTAGGCAGATTCTTTACTGTCTGAGCCACCAAGGAAGCCCCTCAGCACCTCAAAATGTGTGTCAATTCAGAAGCTCGCCAAACTTCAGGCTTGAGGATTTCTATGGAGATTCCACTAAACAGCAGTGATTGACTAAACGATCGGCCACTAGTGATAACTCAATCTGTGGCCCTTCTCCCTCCCCAGAAGCTAAAGGTTCCAACCTACTAATCACGCCTTGGTCCTTCTGGGGACCACCCCCCATCCTCAAGCTACCTAAGGACTCCAGCTGCTGGTCATTTCATTACCATACAAAAACCCACTCTTACCGAGCCAGAATTTCTAAGGGTTTTAGAAGCTCTTGTGTCAGACCCAATATTGTCACAAAAGCTGCTCCTTTCACCCCACTCAGGAGATTACAAGGGGTTTGTGAGTTTTCTGTCAGGAACCAGGGACGGAGCAAATATGTATTCCTTATTATATCACAGTATCATAAAACCAAATGGATGAGATGACGTTGGGAGGATAAAGGGATTATTTTAAATTTACTTGGGAATTTTATTTACACTGGACAAGGTCTCTGGAGTTTCCTTTTCTGAAGTACAATGCTTATTTAATTTATATGCAGAGTACATCATGAGAAACGCTGGGCTGGAAGAAGCACAAGCTGGAATCAAGATTGCTGAGAGAAATATCAATAACCTCAGATATGTAGGTGACACCACGCTTATGGCAGAAAGTGAAGAGGAACTAAAAAGCCTCCTGATGAAAGTGAAAGAGGAGAGTGAAAAAGTTGGCTTAAAGCTCAGCATTCAGAAAACGAAGATCATGGCATCCGGTCCCATCACTTCATGGGAAACAGATGGGGAAACAGTGCAAACAGTGTCAGACTTTATTTTTGGGGGCTCCAAAATCACTGCAGATGGTGACTACAGCCATGAAATTAAAAGACGCTTACTCCTTGGAAGGAAAGTTATGACCAACCTAGATAGCATATTAAAAAGGAGACATATTACTTTGCCAACAAAGGTCTGTCTAGTCAAGGCTATGGTTTTCCCAGTGGTCACGTATGGATGTGAGAGTTGGACTGTGAAGAAAGCTGAGTGCCTTAGAATTGATGCTTTTGAACTCTGGTGCTGGAGAAGACTCTTGCGGGTCCCTTGGACTGCAAGGAGATCCAACCAGTCCATTCTGAAGGAGACCAGTCCTGGGTATTCATTGGAAGGACTGATGCTGAAGCTGAAACTCCAGTACTTTGGCCACCTCACGCAAAGAGCTGACTCATTGGAAAAGACCCTGATGCTGGGAGGGATTGGGGGAAGGAGGAGAAGGGGATGATAGAGGATGAGATGGTTGGATGGCATCACCGACTCGATGCACATGAGTTTGGGTGAACTCTGGGAGTTGGTGATGGACAGGGAGGCCTGGCGTGCTGCAGTTCATGGGGTCAGAAAGGGTTGGACACGACTAAGCGACTGAACTGAACGAACTGAAAAATAAAGTCAGGGTCAAATAAGGAACTGCAAGTCAAGACATGCCCCGACTCGGGGTCTTAGTTTCTGTGTCTGTAAAAGGCGAGTGGGTGCTGTCATCGTGCCGTGACTCAATCAACATGACATGCGAGGCGCGGGGCCAGGAGTTGGGATCCAGGGGTGACTAAGGGTACAGCACAGAAAGCTGGTGCTCACAAAATATCCACAGGGTCCACATTCCTCAGTCACCTCTGGAGGGAGGCGGGGCGCCAGGACAAGTTCTGGCCAACAGGCAGCGGACGCGAGTGGGCCCTGCCAGTTCCGGGCGGGGGCGGCTCAGGGCTGGCGTGTCTCCCCCATGCCTCTCTGCAGGGAGAGCTGCGGTGACCTGGGGGCCATTCCTTTCCCCTCCTCCTTTTTCCTCTTGAACGCTCCTTCAAGATGTGCTCTGTCCTTCTCCCTTCCAGCCTCAGATGACCTGCTCATGGCAGAACAGCTGTGGCCTACCCTACCCCACAGATGGGGGCCACTGAAGCACAGACCTGCCTGGCACCCAAGATTTAATCCAGGCTCCTCGACTCAGAGCCCCTGGGAACCAAAGGGCATTCTGAAGTCTTGTGGAGTTCGGGGGTCTTCAAAGGAGGTTCCTGCAGGGTTCCCCGGAAGTGTCTCGAGTCGGGGCTGCACCCGGGGAACGAGGGGAGGCTCTGATTCAACAAGCAGCGCCCCCTCTGTCTGTTGAGGGTGATGTGGATGGTGATGCTGGTGATAACAAGAGCAGCCATGGACTGAGAGCGCACTCCCTGCTGGGCTCAAGGTTGAACAGTTTTCATATATTACTGGGTCTGATCCTCATACTCTGGGTGGGGGGCACTCCTGACCACAAATATCAGATACTAAGACCAACAAGGGGGACATCCCTGGTGGTCTAGTGGTTAAGACTCAGCGCTTCCACTGTCGGGGATAGGGGTTTAAATGCAGGTCAGGCAACTAAGATCTCACGTGACCTGTGGTGTGGTCAAATAAAATAAATAAAGACGTGATGTAAAAAAATGGCTTAGGATTTTAGAGCTAAGGAGACATGATGAAAGGAGAAACTGATTCTGCCAGGAGTCAAGGTGCTCATGCTGCGTCACTGAGTCATGTCCGATTCTCTGTGACCCTGTGGACTGTAGCCCTCCGCCCCCTCCCCTCCTCACGCCACCCCCCCACCCCAGCCCCGGCTCCTCTGTCCATGGAATACTGCAGGTAAGAATACTGGAGTGTGTTGCCATTTCCTCCTCCAGGGGATCTTCCCAGAGAGTCATATATATGAATGACCAACAGGGAACAAACTGAGAGCGCGGGGTTTAAATCTGTGGCAGCAGCGAGTTCTGCCCCAACTAACGTGTGGAGAAAGGGATGAGCTAGAGGCCTCTGTTCTACCCTGGTCACCGGTGTCCAGCCCTGGGACCGCGGGGCCAGTGCACAGATGCCAGCAACTCCGCACAGGAGTAAAGACATTCCTCCTCTGACACACACAGAATCCAGCATAAACTGAGGGTTTGCTGCTCTGTGCCACGCCCTGTACCAGCGCTTTGAATTGGTGGTGAAGAACCTAAGCTGGTTAGACCACCTGGGTTTGAAGCCCAGCCCTACCATGTACTAGATCTGTGGCCCTGGAACAGTTACTTCAGCTTTATCATCTCCGAGAGGGATGATGATAGTAGGAGTTGCAGCCCCGGCACAAAGTAAGCACTCAGTCTGCGTCAGCTGAGACCATTGTCATATTCCTCGTTGTGCCATTTAATTCTCACAAATAACCTACGGGTTCAGCATAGTAATTATCCCCACTGGCTGATAAGTACACAAAATACGGTCTTCATGCACTAAAAAAATGCTATGCTATGCTAAGTCACTTCAGTCGTGTCCGACTCTGTGCGACCCCATAGACGGCAGCCCACAGGGAGAATCCCCCGTCCCTGGGATTCTCCAAGCAAGAACACTGGAGTGGGTTGCCATTTCCTTCTCCAATGCAGGAAAGTGAAAAGTGAAAGTGAAGTCGCTCAGTCGTGTCCGACCCTTAGCGACCCCATGGACTGCAGCCTTCCAGCTCCTCCGTCCATGGGATTTTCCAAGCAAGAGTACTGGAGTGGGGTGTCCGAGGGATGATTAGAAGGAACTTAACATGTGTTGTGATGATCAGCCTCAGGAAAGAGACCGGAGCGATGAGTGGGTTTTGGCTGGATTTGGTGCGATGTCAGGGATGGAGGTGTGCTTAGTATAAGTTTTCCAGGCAGGAGACCCTCATCTCCCCAGCTAACTCTTCAGTACTACCGTTCACTGACCAGAGTTGAGGCTCTTAAACCAGCTTTGTCTGAAGCCCTTGATGAAGCCTTGATGTCTTTTGTTGTTCAGTCGCTCAGTTGTGTCTGACTCTTTGCAACCCCATGGACTGCAGCACGCCAGGCTTCCCTGTCCTTCACTATCTCTTAGAGCTTGCTCAAACTCAGGTCCACCAAGTCGGTGATGCCATCCAACCATCTCATCCTCGGTCTCCCTTGTCTCCTCCTGCCCTCAATCTTTCCCAACATCAGGGTCTTTTCCACTGTGTCTTAAGCTTTTGATAAACATAATATTCAAAAAAAAAAAAACCCTTTGTATGCTAAGATGCCCTGGATTTCAGAGATTTCTTTTCATCTCTTCTTCCCTGGGGTAATCAAGTGGACAATGGCCTTTGAAATCCTGGCTCCACTGCCTCTATATCCTTTAGATGGCTTTACTGAGGCTGAGATTGTAAGAATTTATAATAGGTAATTTTTCTTCTTTTCTCCTTTCTTACTTTTGCCTGTCCAGCAACCATCCCCTCCATGGCTCTGTTAAGAAGACTAAAATAATCCTTTCAAAGATCTCCTGTTCCTCACTTTCAGTTCAGAGGCAGGGAAGGGCTGCCCTCATCACCCACCCCTCCAGCCACAGAAGCAGGCTCACATGAGACAGGTCCAGCAACTGCAAGTTCCCTCTAGTCACAGACACTGACGTACCATTTCACACCAGTCAGAATGGCTGCGATACAAAAGTCTACAAGCAATAAATGCTGGAGAGGGTGTGGAGAAAAGGGAACTATCTTATACTGTTGGTGGGAATGCAAACTAGTGCAGCCACTATGGAGAACAGTGTGGAGATTCCTTAAAAAACTGGAAATAGAACTGCCTTATGATTCAGCAATCCCACTGCTGGGCATACACACTGAGGAAACCAGAAGGGAAAGAGACACGTGTACCCCAATGTTCATTGCAGCACTGTTTATAATAGCCAGGACATGGAAGCAACGTAGATGCCCATCAGCAGATGAATGGATAAGAAAGCTGTGGTACATATACACAATGGAGTATTACTCAGCCATTAAAAAGAATACATTTGAATCAGTTCTAATGAGATGGATGAAACTGGAACCTATTATACAGAGTGAAGTAAGCCAGAAAGAAAAACACCAATACAGTATACTAACGCATATATATGGAATTTAGAAAGATGGTAACAATAACCCTGTGTACGAGACAGCAAGAGACACTGATGTATAGATC